>NC_084781.1:3299776-4604408 GCF_028858725.1 Colius striatus | reverse complement strand
TCAGATCTGACTGACAGGCAGCTAGTTTTACCATGGCAGAATGGTCCTTCATACCCCCTCCAGAGTGGTTTTCTGGCCGTGTTCAGCTGCCCTGTACATGTCCCGTTTGACCAGCAGCAGAAGTTAATTGTGTCGTTTGGCACTTGAGAACACTTTATCCCACATCCCTTGGCATGTTGCAGACTTTCAGCAGTTATTATCTGCTGTGTTTCTGTCCGTCTGGGTGTCACGTGGAATTTTTTGGCATGCTTCTTTCATCAGGGGCCCTGCTACAGTGGGAAGGTACTTTATTATTCCAGACTTGTTCAGAAATGCCATGATCTTACCAATCACACAAGGCAAAGCCGAAGAGCAGTCGAGTTGGCAATGAAATCCCTTGCAGTACTTGGGCAGAGTCCTAGGACCCCATGCAATAGCCATCCCTGATGCTTCTCCAGGCCCAGTTACGCTGCAGAAGCTGGTGTTGAGCTTTTGGGGCTAGTAGAGGCTGCAGTAGCTTTGCCCAGGCAGCGAGCAGCTCCCTGAGCACTGCAGCTCTCAGCAGAGCTTGCTTTAAAGTCCCCAGCATGATCAGTCTTTGAGAGGCAATGGTGTGGGAGAGCTGCCTACCAGCTCTGGCAGGAGGAAGGCACTCTGGTTGTCCAGCTTGGCATGGCTGAGGAGCATTACCAGGGTAGAACTGGGGTTTAAGCATTTGGGTTTTGGAGCAGAGAGCTTGTTTTCATTTTAATGTCTGTGGTTGAAAAGCCTGTGTTCTCATGCGTTTAAATCCCATGGAGCATCTCATTAGGAACAAATGATGCCTCAGGCAAGTGGAGCTATAGAAAAGTAATCTTTATTAAGCACCCTCAGTGGTCAGAGTTACTTGATGTAACTCCAGTTACTCCAGAGTTTTATTTGCAGGCAACTTGGATTGTCTTTTAGCAGGAAAATGCTTTGAACTCCCTTCCTTCCCGTCTCCAGGTTACTGCTTTCTATTTCTGTGTGTCTTCAGTCTCTAAAGCCCTGCAAATACTGCTGGTAAAGTTACTGATACTGGGAACAAAAAGAATGGAAGAGACCAGGTGTACATAGGTCAGGAACATGCACCCATGCTTGGAGAAAGGAATGCAGAGTGTCTGCAGCACATCCTGAATTGCCCTGAGCAGGTGGCAGGCACAGCCATTTCCATGGGAAATTGTGTGCAGAACCCACAGATCGATGTGGGAATGCCAGTGGGAAGTTCTGTCTCTGAATGCTTCACTGCTGCAGATATGGGGCTGCAAATTTGGGTCTTCCTGGCACCTACAGTAAACTGCACAGTGGGTTGTCTTTCATCTCTGGACTTTGCAAGCTCTCCACAGGTGATATAAAATGAGCTGTAAACTGTAAACACAAAGGGCAGCAACAAAGAAATTTGAAACAGCATCCTGCCAGATGTTTTGCTTTTTGCTGGATAGCTAGAGGGAGAAGGAATAAACAACTTGGGGACAATAAAGCAAGGCATGGGGTGTGAATGTGAAGGTGTTACTAACCCCAAGAATTGTTGGTGGCTCTGCCATACCATGTGGGATGTTTCTAGATTGATGTAGAGGCAACCCCAGCCTCACCCTTGGCTTAAATGATATCAGGGCATCTCGAGGTAAGTCTAGGAAGAGAAAAGGGAGAGAGAAAAATTAATCTGTGGCCACTGTACTGGGCTTTATGAAAAGGAAATGAAGTGAAGGCAGGAGCATCAGAAGTTCGCCTGCGTGTGTCTTGTCAGGCGTGCAAAGCTGCCAACGTGGAGTCATTACAGGCTCCTGTGTAAATACATACTCTTCATTTGGAGTCTTTTTTTTTCACCATAACATGTCTAATTTACTTAATAGGCTGTAATTGCTCTGGAGGAGTAGTCACTGTTTATCAAGTAAGAGCCTCTTGGTCATGTCAGACAGCTCTGCCATTCATGGTCAACAGGAGTTTCGGCACCATAGTGGGTGTCTCTGCCAAGGGCAGCAGCCAGGAGGGCTCAGTAAGTCCCTTGCACAGAGGCCACTTGGCACATGCTTTCAGTCCCCCAAGCTCTGCACTCTGACCTTTTAGGAGGCAGACATTTTCCACAGCACTAGGGGCAGCCCTGCATTGCTAGAGATGGCTTTGAGCTGGTCCTGGTCCTTCTGCTGCTTTTGCTTCTCCTCCTCATTGCCTGCCTCCTACCCTTTTGGCTGGCCAATGCAATGTATTGGTGACTGTTGTTGTCCTGGGATTGTCAATTCTATTGCAAGGATATGGGAAGTACTTTCAGGCATTGGCTAGCAGCACAGAGTCTTTGAGCAGGAGTTTGTGCCACTAAGCATGCTTTCAAAAGATCTGAACTGGTGCTTAGGGAATTAATTAGCCCCAGAAAGATTTGGTGGCTCAGCGTAGGAACACTGGCTTTGAGAGTTTCCTCTCCTTCTACTGAAACAAGCCACTTCTAGCATGAAGCATCAATGCATTCTAACACCAAAAGGTGAAGTGAGAAAAAAAGGTCTAAAAAACCCCTCAAAACACATCAAAACTCCAGAAGAAATGCAAGGGAGAGCATCTGTGTGACTAACAACTGAAGCCCTTCTGAAAAGCAGTCATCTGCTGAATATAATATAGCTGTAGACTTTTGTTTTAAATGTCCTGGCTCTATTCTTTGCTCTCTCCCACCTCCCCATCTGGAAACAGGCCAGTATTATTCGTGCTTGAAAAGGCAGAACTGGCTCCCTATGCTGAGCTGCCTGAGCTACAGCCAGCACCTGCAGGGAACTGTGCAACAGGTTCCTGTCTACTTGCTTTTCTGCAGCCTCCCTAAGGGAGAAGGGAAGTTCTCCCCCTCTGCTCTGCCCTAGTAAGGCCACATCTAGAGTACTGCATCTAGTTCTGGGCTCCCCAGCTCAAGAGAGACAGGGAACTGCTGGAGTTGCTGCCAGTGCAGGGCTACCAAGATGCTGAGGTGATGGGAGAATCTCTTTGATGAGAAAAAAGGCTGCAAGAGCTGGGGTTGTTTGGCTTGGAGGAGAGAAGGCTGATAAATACCTAAAGGGTGGGTGTTGAGAGGATGGGGACAGTCTTTGTTTTGTGGTGGCCAGTGACAGGACAAGGGGTAATAGACACAAGCTGGAACTTACTTGGTATTGAGGTGAGGGAGCCCTGGCCCAGGCTGCCCAGGGAGGGTGTGGAGGCTCCTTCTCAGGAGGTTTCCAAACCCACCTGGAAATGTTCCTGTGCCCCCTGAGCCAGGGGAACCTGCTGTAGCAGGGGGTTGGGCTGGATGGGTTCTGGAGATCTCTTCCAACCCCAACCAGTCTGGGGTGCTGTGACAGGATGAGCAGTGATCTGTGTAGAGGAGTGCATGCTGTGGTGCTGTGCATCCTCCCCCTCTCCGTGTGCACGTGGCAGCACAACCTTTCAGGGCTAAAGCTCTTCTGAGACCTGCCAGAGTGCAGGCTCTGCTGTGAAACGTGATAGTTCATGGTAGTTCACTCTTGGCACTTGGAATGCTATTGCTTCTCTGCTGGTTTTATGGATCTCTTCACTAGAGCTGAATTAAGCAGGTTTACCAGTGCTGTGGGGAAAAGTGTCACTTAACCAGAAGTTTCTAACCACCAGGACCATCTTTCCCAATTTGGCAATGGGCTTCAGGGGGTGAATTTTGCTTTCAGTTGCAGGAATGGAAAACACAGTAAAATTAAATGAAGGCATTACTTTTCACTGCACCTCTCCTCTCTTTCTCTTCTGATTCTGGCAACACACTTCAGCCAAGTGTATGCCTGGGCTTGGAGACATCTGTGTTGTCTATAAGCTATAGCCATTTCCAGGAGAAATACCAAACTGTCTTTACCTTCTCAGAAAATCTCTCCCTGGGAAGTAAATCTGAATGCATGCAATTAAAAGATTTTGGAAACATATAAATATGAGCATTGCTTTTGTGTATTTTTCTAGCCAGGATATAAATGTGTGAGTGGTGAGACCAAGGGGCTTTCTTTTTACACAGGAGTCTGTCTCCCAGAGAGCAGCAGGGTCCAAGAGCTGCAGTTGTGGTAGCGGATTCTGCTCCTGACTGGCTTTTTCACTGCTTTTTGGGAGCCTGGGCACGACTCACACATGCTTTAGATTTCAGTCTCAGCTAGCTGATCTGCTTTCTACCCTATAGAAGAAAATAGCTGGTAATTATATGTTTACTTTGTGGATTTCAATGGTGCAAATGTTTCCTTTTAAGAGCTAGGCTAGGGATTAGTAGAGGAAGTTTAGTTTATTTTGGTTTCCCTGTCACATTGTCTTTTGATTTGAGTAGGACTGGATTTCTTGGTTTTAGGAGGCCTGAACCCAGTTACTGCCATTAAATGGGTAAAATAGCAAAATCCCTCAGTCTGAAGCAGAGAGGTGTCGTGAGGGAACAGAAGTCAATGCCTGGGTGAGGCTGTAAGGCGATGCACTGTTCCTTAAAGTCAGTTTGACCCTGCTTTGCAATGTATTCCTGTGAAAGCAGGAGGGTGCTGAGCATCTTGCAGATGACAAAACCTCTCTTTTAGGCTGGGATTATTCAACTAATCTTGTGATTATGGTGATAATCCCCTTTGCAATGGTGCCCCTCTTCCCTCGGGGACTTCAGAGTCCCAAATCGTGTTTTCTCCTAATGCTCAAGTGCTCTGAATTAAATTAGGGCACTCCTGAGGATCAGAGGTGTGCAAGTCCTCTGGTATTTATTGCTATGGAGTCTCTGGTGTATCGTCTTTTGCCTTATTGACCCTTTTAGGACTCAGAGTAGGGATGGAGACTGGTGGGCTCTGCTGATGGGGAGGGATATGACTGTTCAAGTTGAGCCAATGTCCTTGCAGCAGCGAGTGAGCTGGAGCTGCCACCCCCCAGCCCTGGGCAGGGATGCAGGGGGCCTTCCAGTTGGCTGCCTTGGGAGGCTGGGTGTTTTCAGATGGGCTTTTGCTGCAGCCTCCCCAGGCTGTGATCCCTTCCTGCTGCCAGGTACTTGGCAGCAAATAAATATTTTGCTCACAACTCATTGGAGGTGGCGTCTAACCAGATGTGCTCTCACTTGGTACGGCAGGAGATTTATTTGGTTGTCCATTTATAGCTTATTATTTTCTTCTATCTCCCCCCACAACTTAATAGCAGTTTGCTATGCACCAGGGTATACATTTTCTTCTGATTAAGTGCCATTTAGCTGTTGGCTGCTTGCTCATTTTACTTTTATAGACACATTTGCAGTGGCACAGACAGAGGCACAAGCGCCTAGGAGCAAGGGTAAGGAGAATTGAGAGTCGCAGCAGCTTGATTAGATTGGATTTTAATAAAGTTTCCAGCTAAGATGCATCACAACTATTCCTCACAGTGAAGATGCTGGGGGTGCTGGAGTTGCACAGCTTCTCACCTAGAAGCTACAGGCTGCTCACGAAGCCCTTGACCATCAGGGATGTTGCAGCTCTGCATAGCTGGGAGCTAGTCTCTCTAGGGTGAAGAGTGATTTTCCAGCTTTAGGCAGCTGCTAATTAGTTGCAGATGATGAGATAATTTATAAAAAATGAGGAGTGATTTTCTTCATTGTGCTAATATTGCTTGGCAATGAAACTGCTCTCTTAAAAGGGTGACTTTTCTCTAATGTAGGGATCAAGGCTAAAAATATATATGTGTGTATTTCAGTAGAGAGAGAGAGCGTGCTTCTTAACCACATGTGAAGAGGTATTTCAGAAGTTCATTCCAACCATAAGAATGAATTGAAATTGAAATGCAAATTTCAGTGTTGCTTAGAGCACTGTTTGGGGAAAAAAAAATGTTTAATCGTGTCACCTTGGTGGCAGGGCAATAGAAAAATCCTCTCCAGCATGCTGGGGAAGGAGGCTTGAACATGGAGCAGACAGCTTGCATTACGTGGGGGTTTTGGCAGTGAATCAGCAAAAGGAAGGTCGCTTTTCTCCCCCTTCCTCAGGAGTGACAGTGACTCATTGGCAGTTCCTAACATCATGCAGGAGTAGCGACTGGCAGGGAGCAGTGGGGAGAGTTACAAGAGCAGTGTTTTGTCTCTTGTGAAGAGTGCCTGGGGAGAAACACGATGCATGAGCAAGGGGAAGATGTGGAAGCAGGGCAGCAGGGAAAGGCTCAGCACCTGCCACTTGGTGCCTGGGCTCTTCCCGTGCTGTGGAGCTGAGATGCAGTGGTGGGATTCGTTGCTGGTAGAGATGAGGTTAAGGCACAGAAGGTGAAATCTGTTCCCCTGTTTGAAGGGGAGCTCTGTGTTGCAGCATTGCTGCTGGACCTCCACACTTCTCATGAGCTTTTTAGGTGTTGTTTGCCCCTTTAGCTGGTCTAAGAGTAAACTGAGCCATTAAGCATTCCACATGTTTCTGGCTGTGGTCTGGTGGGAGCTGAGAAACTGGGACGTTGCTGTTGCAGTTGTTTGGAAAAGACATTCATTAAGCTGAAGAATGAATTTTCTGCAAACTCAGAAGGCCCCCAGTACTCCATCAGGTTCCTAATGATTTTGTCACGGTGTTAATCCCTCAGGTGAGTGGCAGAATTTTGATATCAGCAAACAAATGATGTTTCCACATAGATAACCCACTGCAAACAAGCATGAGAGCAGAAAACAATTCATCAGCTTCTAATGGGGCCTGCAGGGTTCAAGCAGGGCTGGACTCAGTTGTGGTGTGAGCAGCCCCCTGCGAGCTGTATGGTCTACCTGGACTTTAGTAAAGCCTTTGCCACTGTCTCCCACAGCATCCTCCTAGAGAAATTGTCTGCCCATGTCTTGGATGGACATGCTCATTGTTGGGTGGCAGACATGGAGGGGCTGGAGCACAAGTCTAATGAGGAGGGGCTGAAGGAACTGGGAGTGTTCAGCCTGGAGAAGAGGAGGCTGAGGGGAGACAGGAGCACTCTGACACTCCCTGACAGGAGGCTGGAGTGAGCTGCGGGCCAGTCTCTTCTCCCAAATAACAAGTGATAGGAGAAGAAGAAACAGCCTGGAGTTCCCCCAGGGGAGGTTTGGATTAGAGCTGAGGCAGAATTGTTTCCCTGAGAGGGGTGTCAGCCCCTGTGCCAGGCTGCCCAGGGAGCTGGGGGAGTGCCCAGCCGTGGTGGGATCCCAAAGCCGTGGAGCTGAGGGCTGTGGGCTAGTGGTGGGCTTGGACTCGATTAGCTTAGAGGTCTTTTCCAACCAAACAGTTGTATGATTCTATAAGCCCTGAGTGTGCTGGGGGCAGGTGTCTGCACAGGAGGGATGCACACAGATAACCTGGTTTGACACGAGAGCGGTGCCTGTGATTTCCAGGTGAGATGGATCACCCCCGGTGCCCCTTGCTATGCAGTGTTATTTGTTGTAAGAGGCAATGCCTGTACCAGAGAGGCTGCAGGAAGGCATAGGAGCCAGGTTCAGGGCAACCAGGAGGGTGTTTTTGTGCAACAGATGATTGATCTGTTGAACTCGATGGATGTCGCGAGCACAGAAAGTTTTCATAGATTTAAGGGGAAACTGAACAGGCACAGAGAGAGAAAAGCACTTAAGAGATATATAAACAAAATCACTTTCAGAAGTTCTCTAACCTGAGAGTAGCTGAAGGCTGGGAGACTATTAGCAGGAATTATTGGATGGACTTCTGGTTTGACAGTAACATTTGTTCTTACGATCCAGCGTGGAGCAGAGGCACAGAGAGAGCGAAAGCAATTGCCTCTAGCAAGCTCTCAAATTAGCACCTACATATCCCAAGTCTTGGTCTAGTGTAATGTCCATCAAGACTACAGGGTGTGGAAATCCATCTGGGCTGTTAACAAAGCGCAGGGGAGACATGTGGCAGGACTGAGTGCAGGTGTGAGGACTGGGCAGAGGATGGGGGAGATTTGGGTGCAGAGTGGAGCTGTACTGTACACTGGGTCTTTGCAGCATTGTTCACAAACAGGCTAGTGAGCATTACGTTGTGTGGTCAGAGAAGGGAGCTTTCCTCCTTCTCCTCTTCTGAAAGCCTTTTTCTAGTTGCACAGTGGGCTTATTACCTGAAGCGGAGAAGCTGTTGGTGATGCCTGCTCTAGGAGAAGTTTGTAGGGGGTAGGGAGATGTGTATTTGAAGCACTAACAGGCTATAAGCTGTGGCTGGACAAAGCAGATGAGGGAAAGGTGAAGCAGAGAGATAATGAGGATGGAACCAGGCCATCTCTCATTAGCAAATGATGTTTGCTTTTTAAAAGGAAAGAACAAAACATCTCAGTCTGCTTGCCCTTTGGGTCAATAAAGTGAGCATTTACTAATGGCTGAATCAGAGACTCAACAACTTCATTACACGTGTAAAATCAATCGCCATTATCTAGTTCTGTTCCTATTGATCGTGCTGCAGTATGTCAACATGTTCTGGCAGATGGCTGTGGGCAGACAGTGCTCTGCCTCATATGTCCTTGTGCCATTTTGCTGAGGCCCATTGCAGAAACCCAGAATGGTGGGGGTTGGAAGGGGCCACTAGAGATCATCCAGTCCAACCCTCCTGCTGAAGCATGAAAAGACACATGGAAGAGACTGGTCTCTTCCTAATGGGTCAGACTTTCCTTGGCTCTTCCATCTGAGCTCGCTGCGGGTGACTCCTCACAGCAGCAGGCTGATGAGCCACTGGCCAGAAGCTGTACTGGAGCAAGGAGGCCATGAGCTAAGCAGACGGGTCAGCTTGCAATGTAAAAGGCCACGCAGCCTTGTGAGAAGGGCTACTGAGGCAGATTTATAGCTTCCAGACTGCTGCTGGGAGCTTTGCATGTAAATGACAACGTAGCTAATAAAGTCTAATTGGCTATTACAAGAGGAAGCAGCCCCAGAGATGCTAAGGGCCAATTAACCCTGGGAGCCAGGAGCGTGACATTGTATGGCTGTGCAGTGATGTGTACATGAGCCTTTCATAAATGGATGTAGAAAAGGAGCAGTGGAGGTCCTTGCCCAAATCCTTCTGAAAGAGCTCGGACTAATTCAGGCTTGGAGCAAGTTGCTTTTGTAGGGAAGTGGAGACTGGATTAGTGGCTGACCAGCACAGGTCTTACTGGAACCCTGTGGGGATCAAAGGGGCTGAAACACATCAGGAAGCTTTTTTATTTTCAATATCTGCTTCTCTCTGAGGAGCTGGGAGCTGGATCAGGTGGGATGGACCCACAGGGAAGCCTTGTTCTGGCACGTTGGCACATGTTAGCGCTGCATGCTGGCGGCAGGAGCGTGCAGCGGGCTGTGACTGGAGCTCAGTTCAACTGGAGCATGGCCACGCAGCTGGGGACCAGGAGGTCTGCTCTGACAGGAGCAGGCTGAGATCATTTCTTGAGCAACCCAGTCCAAAGCTGGTTGAAGTCAACAGGGGACTGTGTGCAGCTCAATCAATCATCCTGCCTCAAAACCTCTTCTGAGATCAGGGCCGTGGGGAGCTGCTGTTTTGACACAGACTTGTCACTAATTTGAATAAACAAATTGTGTCTAATGGCTTTGTCCTCTGGTTGATGCCAGTGCCACCTTATTATAGGAAAATGGAGATATTTAATGTCACAAAGCAATGTACCTATTTTCACAGCCTGTTTTTTTTGTCCAGAGTGGGCAGACAAAAACCAGAATGGAGTGGATTTGACTGGGAACTGGGACCCAGCAGCCTCTGCACAATATGGACCATGTGGCATATTTTGGAGTCTTGCTTTCCAAGGCTTTATTGCACGTGGCTGACTTCGTGTGTGCTGTTGTGATGGTGGTCTTTCTCTTGTTCCTCTTCCTGCTGTTGCTTTTATTACTCCTCATACTCTGCTTTTTTTCATGTTCTGGTTTCAGCATGTTTTGTTGCTTTAAACTTTGACCATTCTGTACTCAGTGAGTTCAGTCCAAGTTGAAGATGAAACTCATGATAATAGGGCTCAGCTCATGGACTTGGAGGAGCAGCAAGGTTGATACTGTCTTCTGCTTGGCCTTTTGCAGAGTAGAGAGGAGAACTTGTCCTACAGTAGCACATAGGCAGAGACTGACTTGGCTGCTGCTGCTCATCTCTTTTCTAAATTGGCAGTACCTGGAATAGGGCCGACTTTCTTCTTTCTCTGAGTCACCTGTTGCATCTCCAGGGAAGTCGCTGAGGGGACCTGGGGGAGAAGGTTGGCTGGTGGTGGTAGGAAGCAGCGGGATGTTACAAAGGTTAATTGCATCCAGGTGATGTGCTACTGCAAACCAACACTTTGGGATGAAAAATTACTGTAAAACTGAATCCCTGGTGTTGCAACAGCCTCTGCCCTAGACGTGCACACCTTCCTGCCTCTCCCTCTCTGCAGGGGTAAACAGACACATCATTTCAGTGCCTGGGGAGCAGCTGGCAACAACAGTCTCACACATGCAATCCCAAGCTCTCCTACGGGTAAGCGCTCGTACACTGATGAGCCTGAGAGTATTTTCGGTTGTGCCTCTAATGGTCAAGCACATGTTGGAAATTTTGGCTTAAACGAAATGTGATGTGTTGAAAAGCTGTACAAGTGTTTTAAAGAAAATGAGATCTTAGCAGGAAGTCTAAAACCAAACAGAAGGCTCTTTATTGACCTTTTGGATGCTGTTTTTGAAGGGGTACTGCAGGTGGCTGTTTGTGGGTAGCAAAACACGTAGGGCTGCTCTGTGTGTGTTGTGGGTTTTTTTCAGATGGTTAAGAAAGCAATAAAGTTAAATTGGTAGAACTGTCTAATGTGATTACAGCAAGATGAGGATAGATGTGGTTTCATTAGATCTTGTTTTGAAGTAGGCGACTGTCATTTTCTGATGGAGAACTGAGATGACAGCGAGTATTGGTATTTGAAGTGCCTTTTTTAAGAATGACCTGCTCTGTGTTTTTGACATCAAACATATGTATGCAGAAAGAGAGCACTGACTTATTTTTTTTTCTGGTCCAGCAAAAAATAGAAAGCTCCATTTTTAGTCTTTAAGTTTTCTATCAAAGAATGGGTAAAAAAACCATTGGATAAAAATGCTTGAATGTGTTGTTTACAGCAAGACTTGTATGCAAAAGCTGGACTTGAGCTGAGACCACAGTTATGTGCAAACATCTCCCACATAGTGGCTCTTGTGAGCCTGAGTACAGCCTGCAAATTCCAGCTGCAGCAGTATAAGCTGTATGGTGTTGTACTGGTCTGTGAGGTGCTCAAGGAGGAAAGTGGCTTCTGGCTGCAGGCTCATACATTCAGGGTATCCTGAGTCACATACTGTCAGTGGTAGATTTCAGTGTTGGTGGCAGCTCCTGAGCTGGTGGCACGTACAGGACAAGCCACGTGCTTAGGTCCAATGTTCCTGACTTTGAGGTTTCTAGTTTTGAAGAGACTGGGGCTATGTCTTGGAGTAACTCCAGTCCTTGACCACCCTGGAACAAGCAGTCTGAGTTGTAAAGATGTATTCCTCTGGTGCAGATTGTCTCCTTGCTGCTGGCACTCGATAACAGATCCAGAACTTGCCCTTGTGGTGCCACATGTATCTGCCTTGTCTCTTCCAAGGAGGAGACTCAAAGCTGACACTCAGCTCTGGTCTGGCTGCTTTGCCTCCTGGCTCTAGTCTCACTGTTGGTTATGAAACGAGTCACAGGCACTTCCCACTGTCCCTTGGGTGTTAGTTAAAAATTCCTTTACACTGTTGGTCTTCTGCAAGAAGCTACAAAGCAGGTTGGTGTTTATGCTGTGAATCCCCTGGTGTCTCCAGGAGACCAGCACTGGCTAGAGCTGGTTTTCCCACAGATTGTTTTTTTCCTGGTGGTCAAGAAGAGAGAGAAATGCAATTCTGATGCCTCCCTGACCAGAAGATGAAATCTGAGAGGCCAGGGATAGAAAAGCACTGAGGAGGACAAGGGAGAAAAGGGGTGGCCCAGATTCCGTTAGAGAAGAGATGATATGCCATCAGATGAGTAATGCTGATGGAAAACGTAACAAATGACTAATGCTGCAGCCAGAGTAATTGTTTGAAGGACTGGCATTTGTAGCATGAAAAGATTTAGAGTGAGCTTTCAGTAAATAAAGGGGAAATTGGCCCTGAAGTTCAGGGCCAAGGCTTGGCAGCTGGGATTGAGGGAGGGGAGGGAGGAACTTGTTTTATGTGTTTTAAGGAAACAAACCATTTTTTTTTCAAACTTCATTTCACTTAATTGAATCCCCATGAGAAGGGCTGGACTGAAAATCTTTATTCCATAGAACAAACAGAACAAGCATCACCTCACCTAGACTGCTGGTGGCAGCCAGCCCAGGCCATCAAGCTGTGCCCTGCAGAGCTAAAGGGGACCTTCTGCATCCCTGTGGATGTAATCCCATATAATTATAATTTCATTCCCCTTTCTGGTGCTGTGACAAACATTAACTGATGAGCTCCTTGGGCAATCTCTGGTGTAACTGCTGGTGTGAGATTGCTTATGCAATGTTTTCTGCAGTCTGCTGTGTGCATGATGGCAGCAAGAGCAGCTTTTCTGAGCAGTGGTTGCTTCCCTTTGAGCTGGGATTAGTTCATTTCCTTCACGGATGTTGGGTAGCCAGGGCAAGGTAGAAATCCCTTTGTGATGGGCTGGCTTTATTGTAGTCTCATAACTGGGATTCGAGGTTGTCTAGAAGAGCATGTTTGTGTAAACTAATGATCCCATTGCCTTGTTCCCTTTATCCATCTCGTGATCTTTCTGCTCTCTTCTCCAGCAGTACATTTTCCACTGGGTTAAATCAAAGTGCAAAGCTCTGATTATCTGAATGAGTTAGTGACCCTCAAGATACTAAAGGCTAGGGGAAATGGGATGCCATCACACATCAGCTTTTGACCCTTGTTCTTTAAGGTTTTTAGCCAGTGGATGGGTGCAGAAGGGTTTCATTAACAGAAGCAGAGCAAAGGCAAGCCATGTTCTAATAAGCTGCCATTTGGAGCTTTTATAAAGGTCTGTGGAGCTGCCTGTGGCTTCCAGATGGGCAAGGGTCACCTTTTGCTTCCTCATTTCTTTCTCATTTCTGACTCCTCTGGTCTGGATCCAAGAGAGCAGTTTAACGTGAGGGTGCAGGTCTGGACGTGCATGCTCAGGTCCCAGCTGTGCCTCAGGCTTGTGTTGGGGTCAGGCTGGGAATGGGTCTCTCTCTCAGCCATTGGGGGCCCGATAGCAGGAGCTCAGGGAGTACCTTGGTGATGCAGAAGCTGCCAGGACATCAGGGGAGGTTTAGATTGGGTATTAGGAGTAACTTCTTCACTGATATGGGCTGCCTAGGGAAGTGGTGGAGTCCCTACCCCTGAAAACCATGGAGCTAAGGTGCTGAGGGGCCATGGTTTAGCAATGAGCTTGTTGAGGTGAGTGCTTGAACCTGTTGATCTTAAAGCTCTTTTTCAACCAAAATGATTCTATGACAAGAGAGGCAGCAGGTGGTGGTTTCCATTCAAGGCACACTGCCTTTGCACCCTGTGTCCCTCTCTGCCCGCTGTGGGAAGGACATTTCCAGTGCAGGGGAGCTGGCAGGGTGCCAGTCCCCCTCTGCCTTTGGCAGCCCACGGGTTGGAGTGTATCATGGGAACCCGTGAGCATGGAGCTGAGCTTCAGGCTGCTGATGCTCTGATTAATGCTGCAGCAGGGCTTGTTATGCTAGAGAGGAACCTTTTACTCCAGAGACATTAAATATTAATAGCAGCAATAGAGACACAGATAAACAAGAGCGAGTTATAAACTGTTCATTTTGAGGGCATCCGTGTTAACTCTGGCACACTCGTGTTACAGCCAGCTCAGAAACATGGGCTGAAGGCTGGTGCTGCATTTAAATCCCTGAATTTCCACCTGTCCTTAGAGTTCCTGACTGTTTGCCCAGCTCTGCTCTACAGAAAAAAACCCTTCCTATTCACAGTCAGGTCACTGTTGAAGTGGCCAAGTTTTTAACCTGACATCTGTGCTCTGACTCGGTCTGAGCTTCCCCGGCAGCTGCCATCCACACGCGGAGTTTTCTTGTTCTACTTCAGCACATCTAGGCTGTTCTGGAGTTTGTTCTGCAAGTTCCTAGGTAGCTGAAAACTTGCCTTCAAAAATCAGATCTCTTTAGCCTTGTAGAAACTGTCCAGGTAGGATCTTCTCAGTGCATCAGGATGGGGAGGACAGCCCAGCACTCTTGGAAACGTCAGGGATGCTTTGGTAGGATGAGATCTGCCATGGGCTGGCCTTGACTGGTGCTGAGAAAGGCTGTGTTGCTGGAGCAGGAGGTGTTCAGGTCTCTCTATGGGACATCTGTGACTAAGTGCCTTTGCCACACAGACCACCTTATTGATTTGAAAGTCTTCCCAATGCATGGATTAGAAATCAGACAGGGTTTTGCAGGTTTAGATTTGCCATTGGTGGTAGAAACATGTAAGTTTTTGTGATGATGTTAGCTGTGTGGGCTGGACAGTCATCTCATTAACCCCAGGAGCTAGGCACATAGGAAAACCACTAAATATTTCCAGTGCAAACTGAGAATCAGTAACAAGCATTGTGTTTACTGCATAGGTTAAACAGCTTTCAGATGAGAAATTGTTGTAAAGCCATGTTTTGGTAATACAAAACATTATTGACTGAATTCAAAGTGCAATCATTTGTAACACGTCAACTTTTCTACTGCAATTTATTAAAGATCCTTCTTCCCAAGGAGTGGGAACAGGAGAGGCTGTTGCTAGCTGATGTCTCACACTGGAAGCAGCTCCATTGTGGTGTGTTGTGTGTTTTTGAGTGCACTTTTGGCTGCACTCTGTTATTTAGGCTGGGCTACTGGGACCTGGAATATATAGGGAGATCAGAAGTGCACGAGCCTTTGGTCCAACCTGCCAGTCTGTCAAATGCTTAAGATGCCTCTTTGAACAAGCAAGTCTATCAACTAGTTCTAGAAACTGGTTCTTGTTGAAGATTGTGGGGTTGGAGGGAGTCTGGAGAGTTCCAGCTCCTCTTGCAAAGTAAGACGATGGAGCACTAATTGTGCAGAACCACCTGGGTAGTGACGTGATGGCCTTGTTAGATGACAAGGGAAAGTCCAGTGAAGCAGAACAGTGGAGCTGACCAGCTGTCTGCATGCAGAGCAAAGAAATGGAATGATAATTAACCTCAAAGAAAACAAACCCCAAGCAATGGCTGCAGAGGGAAAAAAGCAATAACGTGAGCACTGCTCTGCCATCCGAAAGCTGACCAGTGGGGTTTAAAATCCCCTCTTAATAATGTATGCAGCAGCAAGGAAAATCAGGCTGGGAATCTAAAGGTTTAATATTAGAAAAAAATCAGGCAAATAAATCTTTGTTTAAAAATTTGCTCCCTTTGTAAGAGAATTATATTAAGTTTCTTTTTTAATACCACTGGGACAAATGCTTACTTGGATTTTAGCATGGCCAGGCTCAATATATTACAATGGTATTTGTGCAGACCTTTTCAAGCATGAATAGATATGGAGTTTTTGGGTTCAAGATCTAATTAGTCCTTATACACACAGTTCTTATACTGCTCATCTGGGTGTCACCACATGCTAAAGCCCTGGTGAAATTTTTGCAGCCTGTTGGACAATGAATGAATGGTATCAGTTACCTACCTGGTAAGTGGCTATAAACACATTGCTAATCAAACCACGCTTAAAAGTAACCTGCAGAACTCTGTCATAATAGATCATCTGTCTTGGAAGCTTGTATCTATTTTTTATTGACCTTGGTATTTACCCAGAATATGAAGGATACTTTCTATCCCTTTTTTACACACAGTTGATAATCCATATTGATGAATCTTACCCTGGGTGTCTAGCATTTTAAGCAAAGCTTCAGTAATTAGCTCAGTAAAGCTACACTTTATCTTCTGTTGGACAGAGCTAGGAGCTGCTGTGAAGTCAAGTTGCTTGCAACTGGAGAAAGCTGGGTTGCATGAGATGGTGATGGTAACAGAGCTGGGGGGCAGCGAGCTCCCCATGCGCTGCTCTGGCCCTGGTTGTGTGGCAGTTGTCTGATCATCCTGCCTGCCTGAGCTGTTCTTGGCCCCTGGCAGCCTCCTGCTCGTTTCCATGCAGGCCATTGAAGCTCCTGGAGCCCCACTTCACAACTGATGAAGAGAGAGGAGTGTTTTACCGAGTTGGGTGTCATACTTGGAGAATGGCACTTATATTTATGTTATTAATTCACTCTTCTGTGATAACTGGCGATTGTACAAGGCCCCGTAGTCTTTTCTGGTTAGAACACTTCAATGTAGTTTGTCTTTAACATGATTTATGGCAGTGGCACTTTAAAGATAATTGAGATTGCTGCAGCAGTTTCTTGAAGAAATTCTGAAGGATATTTGAGGGGTGAGAGGGGAGCAGGATGAAGGGTACAAGCAGGCTGCAGTTCAATATCTGACTCATTTTTCCACCTCTCCCTGCAATGCCGGCAGAAACATCTGGAGGTCGCCTGTGCAGGACACGTGTCCCCACCCCAGAGAGACACATAATCACCTCCTTTCTGCACAGTGTAAAGCTTACTGTCTTTTCTTGAATGAGACAGCTTAAAAGGGGAAGAAATATATGGAGCCAAGTGTTTGGCTAATGTTCGCTTTCAGTGCACCAAGACTTGCTGTCATTATTTCTTCCAGCATGGCTTTTGGTGGCATGGTTGGGAGATGGATGGAGCTATTGTGAACATCATGATGGGAGTTCAGCAGTTTGGAGTCAGAGGGATAGGGCTGTGAATCTCTTGGAAGTGTGTTTCAGCCAAGATCCTATATAGACAACAGATGTTGTACTGGCTCAACGATTGATTTTCGTAAGTCCATTTCACCCTGGTTTGAATGTGTTGCTAAATTGCTGCTGTTTACAGCCACCTTGGTAACCCAGCAATAGCCCCATGTGCTGTTAGGTGCTGTACCAATTCAGGCAGGGAGCAAAACAAGTTCTTACTGTCAAACGGTGAGGGACCAAAATAAACCAACCCAGTTAAAGGCAGATGAGGTGAAGCATTTGCACTAGCTCATGGCTTGAGCTGTTGGCTTCCACTCCAGCCGTTACCACGGAGTTATATGGACAGAACCCTCTGCTTAAGGGGCTGTAGAAGTCATTGGCATTTGAGGCTCCCTTGAGAGCTCTGATGTCACTTCTGTGCATTCAGTGGTAGCTAGCTGAAGTTATTTGTGCTTTAGTTTACCTTTCTAGGAGCTTAATCTGCCCTTCCTTTTCTATTTGGAGCTCAGCTATTGATGCCCCCCAACATCTTGCCCATGTGAGCAGGGGTGAGTGATGGTTGTGACTTGAGTGCCCCATGCTGACAGGGAGCTGTGGGAGGCTGGGATCCGCTCTCCTCTGCCTCAGGAAGGTGATGGGACAGCTGCACTTCCCTCCTTCCAGGCTGATGGTGATACCACTGAGCAATAAACTTGAGCACAGAGATTGCACATTTGTTGGGGTTTTTTTTGGTGGCCCAGGAGACTCAAAGGTGAAAGAAGCAGTCCAGAGTGAGGAAACTGATGAAAAAATTAGATCCAAGACACCAGAAAGTCTCTCTGGGTGTTTTGTGATCAATCCACATATAATTGAAGCAGTGGAACAAGGAGAAAGCTGAGCTAGAAAAACCTCTGGTTTTTTTCCTTTTTCCCTCTCAGGGGTCAAAATCAGGAAGACTCCCATCAGTGGGCAGAGCAGGCTTTTTAAGCACCGTCGTGTGGATGCTGCATGCTTGCAGTAAAGCCAAGAACATTAATGATAGCCATGCCTGGAGTCTGAATTATTGTAATACCATTTGTCTTGGTAATTGCAAAATATAACCTAGTGCAGAGCTTTGCTGAAGGGATCATAAAGTTTGTGGGAAAAGAGCTGGAAACAACCAGAAAAAGATTTTACAAAGAAACAATTAAATCGGCCTCGGTTGGGAAAGAGATGCATGCAGGAGGGATGCTGTGGGTGTCAGATCTGACACTTTTGCGTCTTCCACTGCTCCATGCAGCTTGAAATAATGTGTGTATGCTTGCTGGGAGGTCACAGTCCCTTCTGCCTTTCCAGCCTGAGCTGCATCCCTGCACACACTGAGCTGTTGGCAGACCAATCTTGGCTTGCAGAGCAGGAAGGAGATGGCAGTGCTGCGTCTTTCCTTGAAGCAACCAAGACAAGCCCAGACCCCACAGATGTGTGCCCAAATCAAACTGCTGTCACTGTCTTTAGTATCAACTGATGGGCTTAAGCCATGTCTTCCACAGGCTCCTGTGAGCAGCCCGTGAGTCTCTGCCCTGCCAGCATCCCCCCTAATAACCTGCCATTCTTGCCCTCCTCATGTCAGAGTCTGAGGGGCTTCTGGCAGCCTGTTGGTCCTGCTGGAGCTGTACTGAGAGGCAGGGCTAAACATTGGCATCTGTGAAGCAGCTTTGTGCAACTGGCAATGCCAAAAGGCAGGGTCAGTGCCACTGAAGCCTCCCGAGCCCAGCTGCTCACTGGTCTGCCAGGGCTGTGCCTGCTGGGTGAGGCAGAGGAGCGTGTTTCAGCGAGGGCATCGGAGTGATGGAGAGCTGGAAGCCCCAGCCATCCTCCCTGCTTGGCTTTGCAGCAGGTCAGGGAGCAGTGAGTGCCTGCAAATGGGCTGTTGCTGTGCCCAGAGCATAAGGAGGAGCAGTGAAGTGTTATCCAGCAGCAAAGCAAATCAAACATGTCATGCAGTCAGGGAGCACTGGCTGTGGCGTAGGGGACAGCCAGGATCTCCTGTACCAAAGCAGTGCCTTGGAGGCCGTGGGCTTCTGCCCTGAGAGCTTGGCAAGCCATCTGCTTGTTTGTGAGCTGCTGGGGACCTGCCCCAAACACCCATCACAGAAAGAGAGCGTGTTTGGGAAGCGATGCTGTGCTCTCACAGCACCTCAGGGGCATTGCCCCACAGCCTTCTTGGTTTCCAATAGTTTTCTGTCTCTAATGTACACATTGAACTCTCCTGCTTCAGGGTAGGCCACTGTCAGACCCATTGTGATGGAGTTAATGGGGAGTTGTTTGGAGTGTTCTTTTTGAAGGTGGCCTACAGAAGGTTCCCACACAAAAACACAGTTTGATTGATGTTGAAATAGAGTCAACCTTTGCTCCTGAGTTTGTGCACCTTGTTCTGCCTCCAGTGGAAACCAGAGGCAGCTTGAGCAGGTTCAATGCAAGAGGTGACTTGGGCTGAATGCAGTGTGTCTGTGAAAAGAAGGGTGGCCTCGAAGACAGATCTGGGCTCCTTAGCTCTAGCATTTGAGTCCCTGATATTTGTACCCCAAAACTGAAAGGTGATTGCCATGCAGCTTCCTTGGTTGAAGTGCTTCAAAGAATAACCACTAAATAAAATAACTTACAGAGAAAACCAGGACTTCTCCCCTGATCCCCTGCACGTTTATCTATCGTTAATAACACCCTGTGCTCCTCTGTGGATTTATCCCAGGCTCACACCGGGCTGTAGATTTTGCAGTGCTTTAATGGAAAGCCTCAAATGAAATTAAATGTATTTATTTCAAGCATCTATGTAGACAGGCTAGCTGGTAGCAGAGATGAAAGAGTTGTCGTTTACTTTTGGCTCTAAAAAAGGAGTAATAAAAGAGATTTTAAGTGATATTACTTGCCTGGTAGCCTCAGACAGTTCTTTGCTATGCAGCAGCATGGTGTCATATATAAAGTGTATATTACTACTTTTGCTCCAGCCATAGTTTTGTGACTCTGTTCTCTGCATTAAGTCTTCTCTCAGACACAGGAGAGGGGAAGGTGTGAAATCACAGTGCCCAAGCTCATACAGAAAGGTTGTTCATTCCCACACAGGGGCCACAGGCATGGCATTCCTCAAGTCCTGCTTCAGCCCCAGGGATGCACCTGATGCTTCTCCAGCAGAATGCAGCCAAGAACTGGGTGCTGTTTGTACACAGAAAGCTTCAGCTCTGCTGTAGGGTGTTTGACAGTGAGAAGATTTTAATGGTGTCAACAGTGGATGTGAGGATAAGTGTGTTAGTCCCACATAAGTCTTAACACATGCCCAAACCTGAGACAACTTCCCTGGTGAAGTCCTAGGATCAGCAGTCTCTTTGGCTGTTTGGGATTCAGAGGTGGGTGTCTGGTCTGAGGCAAGTACAGGATGGCATCCCTAATTGCACCTATAAGGGAAAGTATTTTCCTTTTATCATTGTTGGGCTAATTACATTTGTCAATTGTAGTCCTGCTCCAGAAATCAATAAAAGAATGAAGCTTTGTTTGGCTGCATTTGAGAGGAGATGCATTTCTACAGTCTTCCATTAGCCCTGCAGCAAATAATAGTAATAATAAATCTATATTTCTTGTCATGTTTTCTGTTATCTGGATCTCTTTAGTAAGATAACACAGGGAGCTAGAAATGCAGTGTTTTCTCTTTTTCTTCTTCTGTCTGTGTGTTTTCATGTTTTTAAATTCACCTTATTGATTTCAGTATGGCAAACACTGCTCTGCTGGCTCCTGGATGCCAGGTCAGGCAGGAGGCTTGAGGGGCTGCCTGAGTTTTTCTCAGGGTTCTGACCTTGGTGTGAGTCTGTCTCTGAAGCTTTTACCTATCTCTCAAACTTTTAAGCTGTACTAAAGCTTTGTGCAGCATGTGTTTCTTTTTCCCCCCTTTAAATAAGCAATATATATTCAAGACTTAAAGATAGGCAGAAGTAAAATTACCAGCATTACTTCTGCTTTGTGGGGAAACTGTTTCCATCCTTGTTAATGGAGGAAGGGATCCTGATCTTGTTTCCAGGCGTGAGGTGGGGGCACAGAATTAGCAGCAGCCTCAAAAAGAAGAGAGGAGGAGAAAGGGTAATTAAAAAAGCCAGGAAAAGCCTCTGAAGATGCTTTTCCATATTGGCTGTATTCAGGCTGTGCTCCATCTCGTGGAGTTTTCCTAACATCTGGAACTGCTGGGCACATGTCCAGCCCTGGATGTGGGATTATCACCACAAAAACAACTGAGGAAGCCCCCACCACCCCACCAAAGGCTCTGCACGGCCAATTGATTAACTGCACCAAGGGATAAACCTCTTCAGAAGCCTTCCAGAGGAGCAGCTGATGCTCCTGCAGCCCCATGTAAGCTGACAGGCTCTTAATAGAGGGATATTCCTGCCATTCCCTGATATTGAGTGGACTTGCTTCATCTGCCACAGGCCATGAATCCTCCAGTCTCTCCACAGTGGGTTTGTAGCCTTCCCTTGCAGACAGACCCCTGGGGCCATGGCAGATCTGTGCCAGAGCTATGCAAATCTCTGACTTTGTCTCCTGGGGTGAGAGGAATTAAGAATGTCAGGCTAAACAAGCTTTTTTTGGAAAGGAAAATCCTCAGAGTGGAATGAGCTCAGGAACTTAAAGGCAGAGATTCCAGGTTCTATTGCTGTTGATTAATTTAATGTGAAATACAAAGAGTTGGGGTGGGAGGGAGGTCTGGAGTGATTTCAGGATTGTCTCTGAAGGGAGCCCACTGCAGTAGCCTGAAGGTGACGTGGAGATGAGCCAGCTCTGTGAGGTCTGTATAGAGTGGGAAACTGGCAGCTTTCTGGCCAGCTGCTGAAAAAGCACCTCAGGCAGCTGATGCTACATGAGAAAGGAAAAGCAAGGAAGGACCCCAAAATACCTGCTGGCCCCAGGCTGTCTTAGGGGTAGTCAGGCTTGAGACACTGACTGCTCATCTAAAAACTCTCATCCTGGGCTCATTGCCCAGCTGTGCCCCGCACACTGCACAAACCCCTGCTCCCCAGGGACTGTGGGTGCTCACAGATGACCTGATCTCATGGAGAGTGGGTAAAACCCCATGAGGGACGGGGAAGATTGCTTTATTGGTGCCAACCATCAGAGCACGGCTCTGGGAAATGTAGAAGAGCTTTATGGGGGTTTTATTTCTTCAAAACTACATTAGTGTGACAGTTTTAAAGAAAATAAAGAAATAAGACTGGAGGTGAGAAAAAGCACATATATAATGTCTCAGTTACTTTTTCCCCTCAGATGTGTGAAGTCTGAATGTGAATGCAGGCTTTCTCTGCTCCCTCCCTGTTGACCTCCTCAGAAGCACTGAATGCATGAGGGGGGAAAAAAAAAGAACAATAAATTGCTTTATGTAGCTGCAGCCAGGAAAACCCTGCACTTACCCTCACAGGCAGCCTTTCCCATCTGTTTCCGTGCTGTGCTGCCTCTGGGTTACCTCAGTAAGAAAACTTAATTGAGGCAGTGTCATGTCAGGAGAGAAGGATATATCCATTTTCACGGGCTCCCTTTGGTAACCTGTTTCACTTTTAGCAGAACTACACTGGGCTTCATGTCTTGCAAGAGTTTTCCCAGCACCTTTCTCATAATAAGCTCCTTTCATAACATTTTTCATTCATACCCAGACAGATTTTTGTGGTGTCACTCCTGCTTTCAGTAGCTGTGTTGCAGTAACTGTCCTCTGCCTGCTTGATGCAGAGGTGCATAATGAGGGAAAATCTCTGCTGCTTTCAGGTTGGGCTAGATACAGTGTGCAGGAACAGAAGGATTATCCCCCTGCTCTTTTAGGCAGGGAGATGACATCAACAGACTAATGGGAGGTTTTTATCAGCCGTCAGAGACTTCACGGGCTGTGAGCATTCCCTTCCTGTCATTATAAGCCAAGGTAGGGAGCTGGTGTGTGTTAAAAAGTTATGGCTGAGCCTGTCCTGCGTGTGTTCCACTCACTTGATGGCTGGGGCTGGACGTGGGTGATTTTTAAGTGCCTTTGTAGCACGGGAAGCAGAGGTCGTTAATTCAGCTGCCTTAGAGGCTCCCAGCTGCTCGCTCCGGTTTCAGGTGCTGTGTCATCTAGAGCAGAGTGGTGTGGACAGGCAGCCAGGAGCTCAGCAGCCTGTCTTTTGCCTCATGCCTTTAAAAAATAATTAGTATTTGTAAAACTGGTGAGCTTGCCTGAGGAATGGAGCAGAGATGGTGGTGGCCTGCTGATGAAAACCTCCCGGCTCCTCAATGCTTGCAGCCTTGTGACAAGGAACAGAAAACAGCAGGATTTGGGGCTGTGGTTTTGGCCAGAGTTCCCTCCATGTTGCCTTGTCGTTTCCCAAGAGCCCCAGGGCATCCCTTTGCAGCCAGGAGGGCAGCGAGGTGCAGAGGAGCATGTGCCCCGTGGTGTGGCACAGCCTGGACCAGCAGCACCCTGAGGCATCTCTCTGCTGAGACCTTTCTTAAACTGCAAAGACTGTTCCTGTCACTGTCCTCCCTCTTCAGAGTCAATAACTGACAGTGGAGTGAGTGGGGGAGCTGTGTTTGTCCCGTGGATGCCAGACAGACAATGAACCTCGTCTTGCCCAGATGGCACAGGCTCTTCTCCAAGCAGATAAACAGGGCTGGTGCCGTTGAAACGGGCCCAAACAGGCAGAGTTACAGTGATAGTTTGGTAATTACAGCACCTCCAGTGACCATCTGGCCACACAAACTGATTTTCTATTTGGATAATAAAACCTCTCCTATGTCTCCAATATTAGCCATGGATGGGGATGCTAATTGATTTAATTGAAGCTCTCGGTATTGAGCTCTGAGCCTTGCCAGTCTTTCCAGTCAAGGTACATGGTGGATTTTAGTGTCTGAGGCAAGGAAAGGAGGGTGTGCATGCTCTGCTCTTGAGTTGCAAAAAGAAGGTCTGCTGGAGGTCCCAGAGACCAGCCCTCATGAGGTCCTGCTTCAGAGGGGAGGCAGGGTGGCTGCTTCTGAGCAACTAAAAGCAAAGAGAAGAACTTTGCTGTTCTTGGTAGGGCTGGAGTCTCATTACCTTGTTGGTTGATGTTAAACTGAAGTTGTCTTTCCATGGTTTATGCATACAAAGACACACAAGCATGTTGGATTTTGGTTCCATGAAAAACAAAGCAATGGCCAAGTGACCGATGTCTTTTGTTTTGTACTTTAGGAGGCTCTCACAGCTCTGGTCATGTGTCACGTAACAGGTCCTGCACAAATACCAAAACACAAAAGAAAAAATGCTTTCAGAGACTCCCAAGGTCATGAGAGCCCTCCCTGTACCTTCAGAAAAGCTATTTAATGGGCTTGTTTTCAGCAGAAATTGAATATCTGTTTTTTATGGTTTGAAAATCACCGGAATTGGCCTCGAAGACGCTGTCAGGGATTCTCGTGCCAAAAAATTATCTGTCTGCCTTTTTTTTTCTAGTAAACAAATAAAACCCAAAAAGACAAACCACAACCTTGCAGCAAAGTTATCTGCCTAAAGAAATAGCAGAAAGTGACCTCTTACAGAAGTGACATGATCAGAAGCAGTTGTATTAGAAACTATTCCCAAGTGACCTCAGGGTATTACTTAGTAGTAGTAGTTTAACATCTGTGCTGTGCATTCCCCAGCATCAGCCGTGTCCCTAGCACTTTGCCTCTTCCCCTGCAGCTTTTTGCAGCTCTTCTTGAGGGAAATATTTTGGCTTTTTTTCCCCCTCTCTCTGTGCTTTCCCTTGTTTAAAGGAGACCTAGACAGTGGCACACAGATGTGGTGTTGCCCTCTCTGCACAGGGGCTAAGCTGGCATGAAACTACCAGGTGTTGTGGGACATCCTGCTCCCTCCACACCTAATAACCCTCAACATTGCTGAAAAGCTGAGCACTTGGTAGATGTCTAGTCAATATATTTCAAAGATCCTGGTCTTCTAGGCTGAAGAAGCAGTCAGAGGCAGGCATTCTCTAACGTGCCCAATGTCCTCTGTTGCGTGCCCTGCGGCTCCCCGGGGAGGATGGGGTGAGGAGCGATGGCAGTCTGTTGGGGAGGTTACTCACACTTCTCAAAGGTGGATGCTCCTGTCAACTGGGTCTCACAGGAGAATTCAGAAATAATCTTCCCTGATGTCAATGCACATGTTAATTGGACTTGACAGATGATAATGAAGAGGCTGTAGCTGAGAAAGGGTAGAGGGAAAGTCATAACTCTTGGGGGAGGAGAAAACAGAAGAGTCTAGAAGTTACATGAGGTAACTCAGAATATTAATCTTTGCTATTTCTGGTGCCAGAGGTGGTAGATGCAGGGGAGAATCAGTAGTTCCAAGGTGGGTAGCCTGAGAAGGTTGTTTATCACCAGTGCATGTCCATGGCTTGGTCTTGCTCTTAACCCACTAACACATGAGTTTTTTGTGAGGGATGCTCCTCTGGGAATGCCATAGCTGATGGACCTGCACGTTGTAGGGGGAAGGGGTATGGCTTTGTGGGTGCTGTGTCTTCAAGCAGAGCTTGTGAGCAGAATGTAGCATCATTTCCTGGGACCGTTGTTCTGTTCCCATGTGCTTTATAACTAATGCATAATCAGCCTTAAGTAGCTTAATTAGCCTGGAAAACATTTCTTTTTGTCTTTGCTAGGTCAGTGTGTCATCCCCTCGCTGGATGAACGTTCTGCCCTGCTGCTATTGACAACATGAGCACAACCTGATCAAGGTGAACTTGCTTTAGCAGGGAGTTGGAGTAGATGATCTTTAGAGGTCCCTTCCAACCCTCACCTTGCTGTAATGCTGTGAAGTGGTGGTAGAGGGGCTTGCCTGGAGCACAGCAGGCAGGGAGTACAGGCTGTTTCAGAGAGTCTTGTGCAAACAGTTGATAATTGCCCCTTGACTGTGTAATGAGCAGAAAAACCTTGTTTATTGTCAATCAAATCAGACAGAAGTGGCATCTGGCAGTTGCATTTGTAGGGTGCTCAAAAGGGGATGGCTTGTGCCAGAGGCAACACTTTCCCTGTGCTAAGTGCCCGCACAAGGACCCAGCTCTGCTGAGAGGAGCTGTCACTCCAGGATTAGCTTAGAGTAACCTCTTCAGCAAAGTCATCCTGTGATCCTTACTGCAAGGTTTCAGGGACAGAAATCTTCCCTTTGCAGCTCCTTCTGATGTGTGTTTCCTGATTGTGGGCTCTCCTATTTTTCTTGTAATTACCGGCAAACTGCCTGAACAAAAGCTGAAACGCTTTTCCCTGACTGGCAGGAGCACAACACCCACTGATGAGTCAGGGGATGAAGAGCTCCTGCTTCACAGAAGAGGGTACTGGGGGAAAGGGAAGGGATAAGACAGGGAAGAATAGCTGCCAGAGTGTTGTGGAATAAATGACATTTGTTTAAAGACACATTAGAAGATTAATGATGGGAGTTAAAGCATGAAAGCAACTGGGCCTAAGTGTAGATTTAATGGAACCCATTTTCTTTGCCATCTCCTGCAGGAACTCTGGAAGTACAGAAGGGGGAAAATCACTTTACAGTAATAACTGTTATTTATATAAGAGAACAACATTGGATGTACCAAAATGTGAGGTTTCAAGGTAATAACTGGACCCTCACAATCATTGTTACCCATTTAAAAGGCAATTTCTGGGATGGTGAATAGATGGAGGAAATAGCCCCAATCCTGCCACTGATCCTAAACGAGGTTTATTTTATTATTATTGTTATTAGTCAGTTCCTGATCTGGTAAGATTGTGTTAAGACTGAAAGAGCTGATAATCATCCTTCCAGAATTTGTTGGGATCATTTGATGGGCTTATTACTTAGTGCCTCGCCTTGGCTCCCTCCAGAGCCAACTTCAGATGTCCCATTGCACCATCATTGATTCACATCCCATAGAGAGCTGCAAGCGAGCAGGTGACGTGAACCTGTAGCCTCAAAGAACTGCTCCTGTTCTCCACCTGTAATTCACACTGGCAGAAGGTGGCTACAGTGTTGTTGCAAGTACAGGGTGAATTAATAGTGCAAGCCCAGAAGGTAATTCTGGCTGTACTCCGTGACCGTCTCTCCCTCTTGCAGGAATCAGGACAGTCATGAATGATTCATGAGGAGGGGCTGGGGTAGCAGGGAAGGATGATAATAATATTCTCCATGTGGTCAAAATATAACAAGAATTTGACCAGCTCTAATTTTTAATTAGCACTGGGTTTGTGAGCAGATGTAATAGATGAGCTTGAGCAAGCCATAGCCTCTCAAACTGGCTTTTCACTTCAGAGCACCTAGGTCACTCTCCGAAACACTGGAGCTGTGTAAAACCTGCTAGGCTGTGGGAGGAAGGAGAAAGTTGGAAGAGAAGGGAGAAAGGGTCTGCCCTGTATCCATAATATTCCAGTTAGAATAAGTGTTAGACATGAGCCTGAGTTCATCTGAGTTCAGGGCAGTGCTTGAATGGGAATTTTATCTTTAAACATCAAAGTCTCATGGAGTGAAGTCTTTTACAAGGGCTTTAGCTCTGCTTGCATGGTGTCAGCTTGAGTGTGGCACATGAGGTAAGAGGGATGGCAAGAGTTGGGTGATGGTGGGGGTGAGCTGGGTGTTTGATGGCAAGACAGCAGTTTGCAGTCCCAGAGATGCCTCGTGGTGGTAGAGCCTGGGAAGGATGATAAAGCAGCCCTGTTTCTCCAGGCGAGTTCTGCTAGCTGGGATAATGAAAAAGAATTGGATGTGTGAGGGCAGCTGACACAGCTCACTGTCTCCAAAGATGTTTTCAGTGTTGTGTTAAGATTCCTTTTACAGACTTGGAGAACTAAGGGGCACGCTGTGCTGCCTGTGGCTAGCAACCCTAACTCTTCATGTAACAGCAGCAAGAGCAAAGCCCCCAGCAGAGAAGCCTGGACTACCTGCTGAAATACAAGCTGGTCTCAGCCTTCTCAGGGTGGGAGGGTGCATTGGCAAGATCCCCTGTCCTCCTGCCCTCTCCTTCGGTGTGTGCTCGGGCTCACTGGTCTCAGAACATCAGTGGCTGGATTCAGCTCTTGCAGGTATCCTCATTAAGGTGGTTGAAAGTAGGAGGATTTAATGATCTGAACCATGACTTCAATTAATCAGCATAAATGTTACTTATTTAGAAGATAAACCACAGCCTATGGGTAACTCTGTTGTTTAATTAAGCTTATCACTGTGAACCTGATCCAGTTGCTTGCTGCATTAATGTAGCCGATTCAAGTGTACCCTCTGAGAAGCATCATAACAAACTACAGGGGATGTAATTCACTCCACTCACCCTCTGCTTTACAAGTGTGGCTGGTTCTGTTATATCTCATCATGACCCAGTGCTGGTACCGACCCCTCTCTGGTCCCACCAGCTGCTCCATGCTGCTGCTTCCATCATGCTCAGCGTCTGGTGTCTGGAGGAGGTTTCTTTTGGGTTTCTTTCACCCTGTTCAGTAAATTTTGTTGTGTCTGATTTAATTTAGTAGCTGAGCTTTTTCTTTATCTTTATTTTTTGCTTCCTTGTCTTCCTCTTCTCTTGCCCTTTCCTGTTTCTTTGTAGCATGTTTGAAACTTTCCTATATTGCACAGACGTGGGGGAATCTGTAATGAGGTCTCAAAGCAAAAGCTGTTTGCCTAAAAGTTGTTCTTTACCTACATTGGAAGAGCATTGCACTAGAAACCTCAGAGATTCTTTGGGAGAAGTTTGAGTAACTTTTAAGGATTTTGTGGTTATTTTCTGTTGAGCCAAGGATTCTCCAGGCAACGTTTTCACCCCACATAAGGATGGTCTCCAGAGGATGCTAAGAAAAATTGCCTCAGGCAGGGATGTTACTGTGCATCACTTCAGTCACTTAGGTCTCTGTGGATCCTTTGTCTCAAAAAGTAACCTAACAACAAAGCTGGGCTGGTGTTTTTTTCCATCCACATAAGGGTTTAATGTACTGTAGCTGCTGCATGTTACATTCAGATCTTAACTCAGTCCAGTTTTCCTGAGTAGCCACATGTTTCTTGACTTCTTCAAAATGGACATGGTAGCATTTCTCCTCGCTTTATGGAGGTATTGTGAGGATGAATCATGGGTTATGTTAGAGATGGGGGTGGTTACAGGAGGTGTCAGAAGGCTCAGTGCTCAAGGCAGAAGATGGGCCTCTGGAAATCTCAGTGGTGTGGCTGAACTGGTTCAGCTCCATGTCTCAGAGTGACTGGCTTGGGCACTGAAAGTCTGTGGTCATGCATTCAGCTGCAGCGTGGATTCAGTGCAAGGCATCTGGGCTCAGGTACTGATTTCAGGTGGAACAGGAGCCACTCCTTACACAAGCAAAGAAAGGAAAAGCCATTCTTTTCAGGTAATGCATCATCATTTTCTTAGCAAATAAATGTACAAACTAGGATTAGATAAATTAGCAGTTTGCTGCAAAGATGGAAGGAAAGGGAAGGAAAACCATGCCAGAGTCTGGGAAAAGAAGATTTCTGGTTTATTTTCCCACCCAGAAGCCAGGGGGAGAAGTCATCAGAGGAAACAAGAATGCAGTGAGCAGAGCACACTGGAGAGGAAAGGCAGGAAGACGTTAAAGTCACCTATTAAATTGCTGAAGGTTGAGTGGCACAAAATAAATAAATAGAGGCTGTGTAGATTGATGGATATTGGACCTGAAGGGCTTCCACATCTGGTGTGGCAGCTCTTTAGCATCTCATTTCAGTGTGACTCATCAGGAAAAGTTGTTTGTTGTAACAGTAAAGTAAAGAGATGGAAACAATCCCGAGGCACACCAGAGAAGGGCTCACGTGTCATCACTTTATAATTGGATCAAACTCTTTCATGTAGTTTAATACACTTGGATCTTGTGTGAGAGGAGTGAAGTTTCCAATGTCACTTTTTCCACCCTTGTTAGTTTTGTTCTCAGTTTCTCTGTGATCACCTTCTACTCTTAGGCCACATTCTTCCCTTGCACATCTGTGCACCAACATCTGTGCAGTGTGGGTGTAGGGAGGTGGCAATAGGTAGGCTGTGAGGCTTCCTATGGAGCAGTGCAAGGAGAACAGAGGTCTAAAGGCCAGCTTGTTAGGAACAAATGGGTACCCAATTTAGGTGCTCTGAATTGCCCTCTGTAGGTCCTGACCTTCTCCACTGACTATGAAGCCTGCAAACGTAGTTTGAATCTTCCATCCAGGCTGTGTTCAACATTGTAGTGTTGTCCCTGGTCTTCATTTATCTTCCTAAGTGTTTGTTTTAATATGCTCCTACTTCTGGAGGGTTCCATTTCCCAAAAGCTCTGTTAATAGTGCTCATTTGGCTTTTGTAATGCACTTGGATGCCTGTAGATTGAAGTGGTGTTGAAGTTGTCAGTGGCAGTAAGAAAATGGCTGAGGTGCTAAATAAGGGTTTCTGAAGTCTCTGGGAATATTAACTCTGTTTATTTGCCATGTAGTCTTGCAAAACCTTGAGGAGTTGCTTTATCTCTTTGTGCCTCCGTTCCTCATCCATCATAAGAGAATGAAAGTCATTCCACCTATCATTTGGCTGTCTGATATCTTCAAAGGAATTGTTGTATCTAGTATCTACATCCAGCGTGGCAGGTCCTTGTCCTTGGATCCATCTTTCACAGATCTGTAATAGCAGCAGTGGCTAATGATTTGTACCAAGAATAGAACTGGTGCAAAACCTCTCTGTTAGTGAAAGCAAACTCTTAGATCCCATCACTAGGGCATTTTTTTCCCCTTCCCACCTTGACATTGGGGATACATCCAAGGCTATTTGCTATCTCTGTGTATACAATTAATCAGCTGGCTGGAGGAAGCCTGGAACTGGAGCCTGGCACGTATGTACTTCATCATTTGGTCGAAGCTGTGCATCCTCTGCAATGCACTGGTGTTTGCCAGCCTGGGAAGAATCAGCAAGTGGTGCCAAAGCCCTGGCATCCTGAAACAGGGAGATGCAGCAGGAAGAGCAAATGCTGAGATCCCAGGAAGAGTAAAGAGGAAAATAGTTATTAAAGGCCTCAGGAAGGTTAAATCAGTCATTCCTCCTTCTCCCTGCTTTTCTCTCCTCGTTTTTGGGCAGTCTCTTGGCAGGTGTTTCAGGGGATTAAGTAGGACTTATCTGGTTGCAACCATGCTGTTTCAGTTCACAGCTCAGGACTTTATCCATAGCTGCAGCCTATGGATAGCTGCCTCACATCCTGGCTGTGGAAACCCGCTGGAGTTTCCCTCTTGGCTTTGAAGGGTCTCCATTTGCTGCCCTGCTTTTGTGTGAGAGGATGGCTTCGGATTGCATTAGCCAGCTCTGAGCAGGGCTTTTCCATTTCAGTCCTCTTTCTTATCGCTTTGTGCTCTTTTGCTTCTGTCTTCATGCTGAGAGTGTTTGCTGGCTGCCTCGTAGTGAGGTTTGTATTGGGAGAAGCAGATGATCTTTAATGGAAGAGAAGGACCTTATCTCATTAGTGTGTGTTCCTCACACTTGAGGCAGAGGAGAGGTGAGATATGAGACCTGGCTTGCAGATCTCTGCTTTCAGAATGGCAGCTGAAATGTGTTCCCCACTCCTTCCTCTTCTTAGATAGGAGCAGCCATCTCTGTGTCGTGTAGGAAGGAAGTTTCTGGTAGTGCTTTCCCTGTCTGGACGAAAGGGACAAGGTTTGCTGGGGCAGAGTTGAATTGCTCCCACTGAGGTTTGCCATCCCAGCACTGTGGCAGGTCCAGCACGACTGACAGGCTCAGGCAGGGCTGCAAAGAGGCATTATGGCATTTTCTATCTTCCTGGAAGCTCCTGCTCCCAGACAATGTTATTCTGATTTTGTGTACACAAAGCAATTATTGAAGAAGAGAAAAGAGAGGTGATATTTCAAGCAGTAGAAACTAAAGCCCTCAGCTGTATTTATCATGTCTCCTCTTCCCTCCCTCCTGAGCTGACTCTCTCTCTGGATAGCAGAAATGAGAGGGAAGCTCCATTTAAATGCAGATTTCAAATGTTGGCCAAGAGCAGTAAGTAGCCCTCTGTTACACTGATCAGACAAATATCAGCAAGTCTCTTTGTGAAGGAGAGTTTATGGTTTTTAGATTTTCTTTTTCCTTGATGAGATCCTCTTTCCTCTCAGAGTAATAGCATATTGATGACTTTTAATTGTATTTTTTAAGCAGCACTTCAGAGATTATAATGGAAACACATCCCCACCTGTTTCTCCACTGGAGCTGATACTTGACAGCCCTGTAATGAGGAAGTCTGGAAATTTCTTATCCTTTACTGTATTGACAGCCTGAAGGGTTGACACTGTATTCAGCAGAGGAGAAACTTGCAAAATAAAGCAATCCTGCAATCTTTTTGACTCAACTGACCCTCCAATGAATCTGCAGCCTGGTGGGTTTGGAGATAGTTTGGGGTTAATGAAGTGGGGAGCAGCTGTGGGAGGGTCTCTGCTGATAAGGGTGGTGCAGGTGGTTGAGGAGCAGCAGGCAGAAGCAAAGGGAGATGTGGAGGTCTGAAATGATTCCTCCAACATCCCAGGGCATCTCCTGAGGCTGCTGTTCATGAGCAGGACATTGGTGTTTGAAGAACAATCTGTTTTTCTAGTATGCTTGTGGCCTGAAGGGTTTCTGGTTTTGAGACTAAGGACTTGATCAGCTCCAGGGGTAGATATTGGATCTTCTAGGTGTCTAAACCTGCTTGAACTGAGGTTACAGGTCTTATTTTCAGAGTCCATTTGTAATGGGAACACAAGGATTTGAGGACTGTGTTTACAGTATAAATCAGAAGAGGTTGTAGGTGTGATCTTAGCCTGTCAGAGGAGACACCTGAGAAATATTGCAGTAGGCTTTATGTCTTTTTAACTTGGAGGGACGGGATATGAGCAGTGAAATATCATGTTTACTAAGCCAGTGGTTTGCTAAATTGGCATCTTCAAGAGATGACTTGAGATGGCAATTGTGTTTCTGAGTGTGACTTTACATCTCAGTGGTTTGAAAAGCATCTGAGGAAACGTAGCCATACTTAATAAAGTTAACAGGGAAAGGTCAGCTGAACACTGTTTGCTGTAGCAGTGTATAAACCTCCTAGTAACATCTGTTCCTATTATTGTTACAAAAATGCTGCTTTATTAGACTTTGGTTGGATCATGAATTAAGTAGTGATATGTAGTAAAACTTGCAATCGTGTTAAGCTTGTCAGAGTGCACATGTTGTTGCTGGCTGGTAGCACTCTGGAGAGCCACATGGCTTGGAGGAATGGGAGAACAGGGGCTTTCTGCTTCTTTAGCACTGGTTGAAACCCAGCTGAGAGTGGGAAGGATTGAATTTCAGTGCTGCCTGTAAACTGGCTGGTGCACTTAATAGGACGAGTTGCTGTGTCTCAGCCCATCTCTGGGAAGACAGCTGTCTCCACTGCTGATAGCACACAAGCTGACAGCACTGCCTGTCTCACCATTCGCTGTTTGGCCAAAAGGAGTGGGATTGAATTGTTCAAGGTGAGAAATAAATGTCCTTCCTTCTCCTGGAGAAGTTTTTCCAGGGTAAAAGGCGAAAAGACAGATGAGTTTGAGCATCTGCCTTTCGAACTGCTGTGACTGTGAAGTGAAAATGCTGCAGCCACGTCTGGCTGTCCCTCTGTGTGGGGATCACTGTGGGGCTGGGACTGGTGGAGTTTAAGGAACCCATCACTCTGGGGAGCTGCTTGTCCAGCTCGTGTCTGGATAAGGCACTTGCAGATCTCCTGTGTACAGGATCTTGGTAGGGCAGGGCATCAACCAGATGTATGTGTGTGTTAATACACATCTCCTGGGGTGAGGAAAGTTATTGCAATGTGGCTTTATAAGAGGGCACCATCACATCATCTTACATTCTTTAGCTACCAGTAATACTCTTTTTATGGTTCTTGCTTTTAAATCGTTGAGTGTTGCAGGTGAATGTTGTGTTTGATGGAAAGTAGCATGTTGCTTGAATCTTGGGCAATGGTATTTTCAGTACATATCCAAAGCAATAAACTCTTCTGGTTTGCAGCCTCTTGAGTTTATGGGGTTTGTGTAAGGAAAACCTGGCCATATTGAACTAAAACCAAAGGAATTATTACTGTATAAAGGATGTTTATTTAACAGGATTGGAACATCCCGTGGGAAAAGATGTTTCCAGTCAGTTGTCCCTGAGAAAAGCTCTGCCAGTCCTTGCTGAATTCACTTGAAGTTGTTTGATTCTCAGTCCCTGTAAAATCCTGAGCAGCCCTGACTGGGCATCACAGATCCAGGTGCTCCCAACTCCCTCTGAATTATTTTACTCATAATTCATAGAGAAGGCAGTCAGATTTGAGACATTTATTATGATGGGGAAGATAGGAGTGATTTTTGAGGCCAACAAAGTTCAAAGACTTTGCTGTAAGTTTCCAGGATTAAAGATTTACTTGCTGCATCTTCCCATGTTTAATAGACAGGAACAGATGAAAGGGAATTTCTATAAAGATTTTCGTTCATACTTAATGATGCCACTATTAGATGAGCTTTGGCACTGTGTCCCAATACATGAAGTTTTAAAACCAACCTTTTTTAAACATTAAATGACCTTTTTAATCCACTAGCTTTAATAAATAAAGATTAGTTCAGCCTCATTACCTAGTCTGTTCTGGGGGCTGGTTTAATATTTGGTGAAACTAACTAGTTTCCCAAAATGCAAGTGAACAAATTTTGCTGGTTTTCTATCACAAGCCCTATGGGGAGATAGGAAATGGTGATGTAGTTTGATTAGTGGCTGGGTTCTAGGAGTGCCACTGCCACCTCCATCCTGGCATTCAGAGTGGCTGTGTTTCTTCCTTTTCCAAAACCAGCCACTTGCTGTGAGCACTTTCCCCTTCCTCACATATTTGTTTCCAAAACAGACTGCCAAGTTCAATCAGAGCTGAGTAGGGAAGAGGCTTTGTTGGTTTTTGTGGGGGTTTGGGGTTGTTTGGTTTATTTCCTCAGCTGTAGGGAAGTTTTCAAGGTTTTAAAAAATAAGAATGGGAAATCCTATCCTGCATAGAGACAAGATTCTTTGTGCAAACATGTGCCTAGGGGGCCTGGGGAAATGATTTGAAATGCTTTGGTTTCGACCTTTCTCTTAAAAATATACGTAACTCTACATTAGTGGAAGTGAATTCAGCTTGAAAGCTGACAATTGAAGAGTATGCTTGAAAACAGTGTCCAGTTTAGTGACATGGAAGCTTTAAATTAGGATAAAAGAAAGAATGTAAGAATGCTGACACACACTCTGCCACCACTGATGGTTAATTTTGCCACGTCAGCGCCTGAAACACCAGCAGCATTTTTGTGACCGTTCATCAGGTTCAGGAGGTTGCTTTACTGTTTCCTGGAAATAGGGACACAGGAAAAAGTTTACACACTTCAATTTTGTGTATGAGGACTTTTTTCCCTGTCTGCTGCCGTTGCTTTCTTAGAGATGTGAGGAGCTGAGCAAGCTGCTTGTTGGTGCACTTTAGTCTCCTAGCTTCTTTGTAATTAAGAGCAGTCACCAGCCATATCGATGCCTGGAAAACCCTGTGATCATGCTCCTGGCCTTAGAGGAAACAGCATTTTTTTCTTGCATAATGAGATTAAGATTAAGTGCCCGAGCTTTGCAGATAATGATGGTGCTTGCGTGTTAGCCGAGCAGAGGAGACGGTGTCGCCTGAAGGACTGGAAGTGTTCACCAGGACATCTGTGCACAGCACACAAGTATTGCTGTGTGTTTCTTTATCAGTACTTAGTTTGGTTTAGTTGCCATAAAAATGGGGAAAAGTAGGAGGAGAGGGAGTTATTGAGTGGGAATGTGAAGTAAATAGGAATTGCATGGACCACCTTGGCTTCACCAGTGGATTTTTCTATCAGGAAAGTTGAGGTAAAAGGAGCCTAAATACAAGGCAGGTTTCTTCACTGGGCTGGGCTGTGTTGGAGGCTCTGTGTGATGGGTGCCCATGCACTAGGCAAGCAACTAGGACCTTCAAGGCACAAACCAGCCCCTTGAGGAACATGTTCTTAGTCCCACATGCAGCACATCATCACCGTGCTTCCCTAACTGTGATCTTCGTTGTCTCTTCAAAATATACGTATCCTTGGACTCTCCTCCCAGCCCTGGCCCTTAGACAGAGGGAATACCTCCTGTTTAGAGCTGACATGCTTTCCTTCAGCTGTAAGCTGATTTACATGATTTACTGTGGTTTTCCCTATCTAGAAAAAACTCCCCAACCCAAATCTGCTGCAGCACAATGACAACATTTCAAAGCTTCGAGGAGGCATCCAGCTGCTGTAGTCAGTTCCTTGTGCCCCGACTCACAAAGCAGCAGAGCCCCACTAATCCCTGCTTTGCCAACCTACGTGTGTGGGGCCTGATTCGGCGCTGAGCTGCGGCTCCATCCATACCCGAGCAGTTCTGAATGGCGTCGTTCCCTTTGGAGTGGTTTATGGGGAGGGAAGATAAGCTTTGGTGCCTTTCTAATAGACACAACAAATCCCCACTGCTGCTCTTGCTCAGGTACAACCGAATAGCTGCATTCTGGGGGGAAACCTCCTATTAGCAAGGATAAAGCCACCGGGGTGCAGAAGTTCTGCCAGCTAACGAAGCGCTGTGATTAATCTCGACTCCAATTGCTTCCTGCCTTCCGTCAAGACAACAAAAATAATACCCCACACTATCTCCCTGTGCCTAACACAGATTTGAGTGGGCAGGCTCAGGAGCTGAGTTCAAGAGTCAAGTGCTTTCTGTTTGAAAAATATTTGTCCCTCCCCACCCACGGCCGCCCACACGCTCCCTGAAATATTCCAGCCATCAGCGCGGCGCCACCGCGTGCTGGAGCGAAGGAGCCGGGGCTATGTGGGGACGTGCCGTCCTCTGCGGCGCTGCTCGGGGCTGAGCAGCTGGATGGCCCTCTCCAGGAGGAGGAGGAGGAGGAGGAGGACATGGATTGCCTGCACTGTGGTGGGTGCTGGGCACTGCCAAGAGCCCAGCGGCGTAGGCAGTCGTGTCGTGCTACGGCATGCCGGCAGGTACCGCAGCCGCTGCGGCGGAGACTTGGCCACCCCCGTGTCTGGCGAGAGCTGGGACGGGGGCGAAGCGGTGGAAAGGCCACAGGTGGGAGGGAGGATGCGCTAACAATAGCGGTGGCAGGAACTAGGTGCTAACGCTGCTTGGATGGCAGCAGAGATCACACAACCCCAGCATGGTGGGGGTTGGAAGGGCCCTGCAGAGCTCATCCAGCCCAACCCCCTGCTACAGCAGGCTCCCCTCACTCAGGGGGCACAGGAACGTGTCCAGGTGGGTTTGGAAACCTCCAGAGAAGGAGCCTCCACACTCTCCCTGGGCAGCCTGGGCCAGGGCTCCCTCACCTCAGCACCAAAGGAGTTTTTCCTCGTGTCCCAGTGGAGCTTTTTGTCTTCCAGCTTGTGCCCTTTACCCCTTGTCCCATCACTGACCACCACAGAATAAGACTGACCTCATCCTCTCAATACACACCCTTTAGGTATTGATCAGCATCGATAAGGTCCCCATGCAGCCTTCTCTTCAACAGGGCCGAACAGCCCCAGGTCCCACAGTCTTTTCTCCTCACAGTCCCCTCAGCATCTTGGTCGCCCTCAGATCCCGCGGGCGTGCTGGGAAGAGGGTGGTGTGTGGAGCTGAGTTGGGTCCACACCAAGCCTAACTGCTGCCAACATCTTTGCTCCCACAGCTGCCATCCTGGATGACCCCATGGAGTGCAGCAGAGGGGAGAGGCTCTCCATCACCCTGGCCAAGAACCGCATCAACCGCGCGCCTGAGCGGGTGGGGAAGGCCAAAGTGGAGGTGGACATTTTTGAGCTGCTGCGAGACAGCGAGTATGAGACAGCAGAAACCAGTAAGTACCCTCCATGTAGCTGCTTCTTTCCCATTTCTCTCTGCTGGCTTACAGGAGGTGTCTGGCACATTGGACTTGCTGCAGAGGATAATTATCTGATAGTCAATGGGTTGCACAGGGTAAAAAGCACCTCTCTGTTCCTTGATGCTTGAAAGATCAACACATGCTGGTGTCAAAGCATGTCTCTGCAAAGCCCCAGACCTGCCCTGGCCTGGCTGTCCCAGCACAGTCAGATTTGGTGCAGGGATTTGTCCAGATGTGGGCACAGCATCCTCTTAGGAGACCTGGGGCACCTTCAGCAGCTCACACTGTGTCTAGTAGAGCTGGTGCCCTGCCCAGGGGCACAGTGGCATTTAAGAGGAGCTTGGTCTTAGAGGGCAAGTGTTGAGACCAGTTTTCATTTGAGGATTTAACATGGTGTTTGTGGTGAGTTGAACTCTGGTGTGGATTTAGAGATCTGGATCCCCAGTAAGCTTTGCCACCATTCAGCTCAGCATCTTGGGACAAACCATTTTAATCTTTAATCTGGTGTCAATAAACAGAAATAATGATACAGGAGGTGATGCTGCTTTGGGAAGTACTTAATGGTGTGCAAATAAGAGACTCTGGGCAAGTTCAGTGCAATTAAGTTGTTTGTGAAATCCCACGGAATGCTGTGTGTCAGCAAACATTGATAGCTCTTCCAGTGCTTCAGATTGGCAGTGCATTTGTTTACACAAAGTGAAGTTTTCAAGTGGTGTTTAACATGATGTGGATGAAAAAGAGCTGATTTTGAAAGAGCAGTATTCTTCCCATGTTGCTTTAAAGTCCCTTAATGCAAACAAGTCTCTACTGTAGTTGTTCTCTAGTTGCCCAACATGTCAACTCCATGCTGATGAATAAAAGGAAGCTGATGATCAATGTCCCACAAGCCTCTCGGGAGCTTGAGTGAAAGAAACCAGAAAGATCTATAATAGTTTATTTCTATAAGAGGAAAAGTCCTTTGGAATAGGATAGCTTCCCTTTAGAATCATTCTGAGATGACCCTCAGAGCTCCAGGGAGGGCTTTAGTTTTTATTACAAGTTGGCTTGAAGAAGCTGGAGAAACCATTTCAAATAATAGGAGTTTTCAGCTCATTACCCATTGGTTGTCTGTTCCAAGGCTGGGTAATCTACAGGGCATCCCCAAAAGATGAGGTAGTGTGCTGTGGTCTAGAGCAGCCTGTTTCTTCACACAACTTTGCTGTTTGCACAGCACTAGGCATCCCTGTGCCTGGGAGGCCCCGTGGAGCCACAGCCCCAGCACTGCTCAGGAGCAGGGCTCTGGGTGACTGGCAGAATGGGCTCAGTAGGCCTGTGAGATGAGCAGATCTGATCTCCTTCATTCCTGAATGAGTGTTTGCATTATTTATAGAAGCGTTCGTTTAATACAGCGCGTCTCAGCGAGTACCTGGATGTCTATTTATAGACCCTGTCACCCATGAGGCAGTCTAGATTAAGATCATCACATGCAGACGTTTAAAACAGCAGTTCTCCACTTTATTTGGGTCCTTTCCCTCTTCGTGGCTTCTTGGTCTTCCCCATCTATTCAGGATTGGGCTCATCCTGCTTTACCCTCATTTGACGTGGCAGTAGGGCAAACGCAGTGTGACTGGCCAGGCCATGCAGAAAGGATGGCAGCTGCCTGGGTTTCCAAGTACATTTCCCAATTTGGCCCTGAAAGTATCCCAATGAGCCTCCTAGGAAAGGAGAAAATGACATTTACACCTGAACCTTCTGTGTCTTTGTTAAGAACCAGTAATGTTTTTAGTTCCCTTCTTTTTCCTTCCTCACAACTCTTCAGCACGCAGCAGAGTTTCTGGGGTTTAGCTTGGCCTGAGAAGCAGGCTGGGTTGCTGTGGGGAAGATGGTGAGCAGGGTTTCTTTCTCGCTTGCTCCCCTGTAGCAGTGCTCAGGAGTGACTCCATTGGAACGTTTTTCCATGAGAACACTCATTTGCTGAGGATGGAGTATTGGGCAAAACATTGTAGATATCAGCAAACGTGGTGTTTGGGGAGAAAGGTGGAAATGGGCTAAGTGAGGAAGAGGCAATCTTCCATTTCCAGTTTTCACCTTGGGGTGATTTTCTTTGTTTTGCTTTGCTTTGGCTTCTAGAATGGAAAAAGCAGAAATCTGAGCGAGCTGATTTGATTTTGGTGGAGTATTCACATAGTTTTGCAATATGTTATTTGCCTTCTATTCAGAGTGAAAAATGTCTTGGAGCATTTCTTACTAAAGGAAAAATCTGGATTCTGCATGGCTTTGCTATTAATGTCACTGAAGTTATTCTTGATTTATGCTGGTAGGAGAGGAGAATCAGATCCTTTAACTTGAATTTCAGGGCTTTCATGGCTTTCAAATGTCTGACTTCTCAGCTTTAATACACCACTGATATTTGTTATCACTTGTAATATTAATAAAAGCAGTTTAGCTGTTTTAACCTATGACTGCAAAGCTGTTATACACTTGTTTAATACTGTTCTCAAATTTCACACCCTTTGAATCACCCTTAAATATCACAGCTAACATGCTTAGCTGACTGATGTAGGAACGCTGTGATTACACCTCATCAGTGAGATTCCATGTACAATTAGTACTTCAAGAGAATGATGGCTTTTGGAGAGCTAGTTTTTATTTTAGTGTTGAGCTATTTTCCCATCTTTTTTTCCTCCTGAATGATTTGGGCATCTTACTGTTAGGGGGCCACAAAATCACAATTGCTGTAGCAGGTAAAATATGAGTCACTCTTAATCACATTCACGCACGGTTTGCTATTTCAGCTTTAGATATGAAGGAAGACAAACATTGACTGTTCTTGTGTGCAACATCTGTGAAGTCCTGTGTTGTGAAAGAGTTTGTAGTGGAAGATTATGGAGAGAGGCTTTTTTTTTTCTGAGTGAAGTCTGTTCTCTCTTTGTGTTTGATGTTGCAACTCTTTTTTTATGGAGATCCAAACCAACTTGTTAAGTCACATCTTTATCTAAAACACTTCATTCCTTTTGATGTCCAGAGAGGGACAGACTTTCTGCTTGTCACCTTGTCCCCTCTCATCTCATCTCATCAGTTGTTTAAGAATCTTTCTGTTGTTAATCCAAACATCTCAGGGCAGGTCAACAGTCAACTGGAGGATTTTCCATTTTAATTTATTCACAGCACTGTTTCCCAATGCCTGGCACTTCCTTGCAGTGACACTGGCTCAGACGTTCTCTTAACTGTGCCACCCTTTCTGTGCTCCTGTTGGATCTCACGTTTAAGCCTGCTCTGGCTGCAGGATCCTGTGCAGAAGCATCAGGGATGCTGCAGGGAGCAGTGCTGGAGCCACAGTGCGGGATGCACTCTCTCTAACACCGTCTGCTTATGCACGTGGTGTTGTCTGTATGAGAATTGCGTCCTGACCAGTCCCTGTCATTCAAGATCCTCTGATATGTTTGGCAATCATGGAAATGTTGAGGTAATTGCATATCTTCCCTGCTCATTTATTTTCAATTAGAGGCAGGAATCTCTTTGCATGTTGTTTGAAACCCTTGTATCAGGTATCTGTATGCAGCGAAAGTGATGCTGTGTCCTGTGGAAACACTTGCCAAGTGATGCTGTGGTTTGTGGAAATGCTTGCCAAGTGCCCTGAGATGCCTGGAGGTGAAAAGCACTATCTGACTGTGACCAAGTTGGATGTACAAACATCTATGATGTGAGAGCTACTCCTGGTATGAAAGGAGGGTCCCTGGTTTGCATTCAGTGGAGTCAGGAGACTGACTGCCCTCCTGCTTCTGGACAAAGCCCATAACTGTGCAGACAGAGGTACCATAACAGGACATCTGAGCTGCACAAGGAGCAGAGAGGTCCACATACAAGTAGAAAGGCAGCAATTATCAGTTCACACCTTCAAGGACCTGCCCACAAGTGATGCAGGAGGGATCCTGTCCTGCCTACACCGGTGCAGATCCTGGCAGAGAAGGGTGTACACGTAGACTTGTGTATTTTGTGTTTGAAGACTTTGAAGAGTGTGGTTAAGAAAGCTGTTTGTTAAGCCTGTTTCTTGTTTTTCTGTCCCACTGCCCTCAAGGATGTTAACTTAGAACAGCTGAGTGCAGGCAGTGTGTAAAAATGGCTGGAACAGGAGACTTGGGAGACATCTCAGGTCTTCAGATGAAGGATGATCAGTAGTACCCACATCCCATATCATGATAAGGAGGCTTTTCATGGGATACCACTTCAGTGTCTGCTATTTCTTGAGCTACTGAATTACTAAAACCATAAGAAGTAGACCCCATATTGGACAGAGGAATCTGGGTGTGCAGCAGCCAGAAAGGTGTCCTGCACAATCTATAACTGACGTTGAAGCACGAGGAGACTTGAGGGACACGGGCTACGCCAATGTCTGCGGTTACAGCCCGGGTGGTTCTCACGATGGATATTCAGTCCAGGGCCACATCCCTACGGCCCTGCCAGTGCTTGTGTGAGCTTGCAGTGCCCACAGTGGCAGCAGGGTTGAGCCTTTTCTCCCTGTAGAGCCTAACTGCATGAGGTAATGCTCTGCATTGGAAGTGTGTTTGGGTTACAAGCGAAGAAGCTTTCCAAAGGTGGTCAAAACCTTTGCCTCAGGCACCTGCACTTTGTTTTCCTTCATTTCCTTTAATTTTGCTGGATGTTTCACCCTTGGAGTGATAAGTCAGGTCTTTTCTTCTGACAGTTGTTGCAACTGTGTTGCTATGGCTACTTAACCCACTTTTTGTTCTTGATACCAGACACAAGAAGAAAAGTGCTCACCAAACTTTGCCCTGCATATGAAACAAAATTCCCCCCCAGGACTTTTGCCCTAATGACCTGTGGATAAAGAGGACTTAGAGCAGCTCCTTCCTCCCAGATGCTGAATTGCAGAGCAACTGAAGGGTCTGCTGCAGCTGAGAGGGACTGATGAGTGCTGCTGAGACAGCATGCAGGGTTTTTAAATTGCTGGTGCTCTTATTTATAAGGATCTTCTGAAGAGGTGTAAGTGCCTGTAAATTTTTAAGCACAGAGGAAAAGCAAGTACTGGATTCCTTTGAAGATGCTGCAGAAAAACATCACTCTTTTTGTAGCAGATTGAGATGGTGGAGTGTGAGAGAGCATGGAGGGAAGGAAAACCCAAGAGAAGATCTTTGCATATCATTGGCACTTGCTGTAAGAAGTCAGAGCAATCAGCATCTTTAGGGACCTGGTGGTATATGAAGTTTTTCCTTCAAGTAGTGCTTTGAGAGAGGTAAAACCAGTTTTGCAAAGTGACAGACCAAGCCCTCAGCTTTTGGCCTCATATGCCAGTCATGAGTCTATGGAGCCTTATGAAGCCTTAAGGGCCAGAGATAACCGACTTAAATAGCTGTTCTTAACTTACCTCCCAGAAAAGGGTGTGTAGGCATTGACTCACTGAACACTCTGCTCAGCCCCATAGCTCCCTGTTCTACAAAGCCCCCAGTGCAGTGGAGGCCACTCAGAGCCTGGAGGCTCAGGCATGAGGGGCTCTCACCTTCTGTTCATGAGGCTTTGCCTGCACAAGCTGCTCTGGAGGAGCGTTTGCGAGCGCCGTGGCTGATGCGGATGGCAGCGGGGAGGTGGCACCAGCTGGGTCCTTGGAGTGCTATTGGGCTACATTTGTGCTGTGAATTAAAAGGACAAAAGGTTGCAGTTTAACCCAGGGAGCTTGAGGAAAGAGATTTAACTTCTTAATTTGGTCAGGATCTTTTTATTGTTCTGCTAACCTTGGTGGCAAGAAGCCAGAAGATTAACTACTGCCAGAAGAAAAACCACAACCAAATGAAAACTAGTAATGCAATCCTTATTATTACCAGTGAGCTCTGCAGAGGGTGAGGGGAGAAAATCACACAAGTTTGTTTGCTGCCAGATGATGCTTTGAAGCTAGGCCACTGCTGTGTTTAGCATCTTCTGTAAACTTTAGGGGTTTATCTTGGAGAACAGCAGATGGGGCCAAAAAAAAAGGATGTTCAGTGAGAGAGAGACACCAGTTCTGAGTCAGAGATGGGGATATTGGGGCTTTGGAGACAGTTCAACTGGGATTTAGAAAGGCTGGGGAAAGGCAGAGAGGAAGGTGTCACAGACAGTGCTTCAGAGGCAATAGAGGGGTTTCTGGGGATGAAAGATGTGTTGTGTGAGGAGATGATGCTGTGTTCTCAGTAAGGTGCAGCAGTTACTGTAAGCATGACTGTCGGTTGGAAACTGAGGATGAAGTCTAATGCATGTTTCCTCTCTCTGGTGCCTGCAGTGTGCCAAATTCTCCCCAAAGGAGTGGTAGGTGTCCTGGGACCTTCCTCAAGCCCAGCCTCAAGCTCTATTATCAGCAATATCTGTGGGGAGAAAGAGGTAAGTTGAAAAGTTGTGTGATGGGATAAGTCTATACCCTTGTGCTGCCTGACTTGGCCCCAATGCCCTCGTGCACAGTGGCTGGGAGGCTGATGTGGGAGCCCTGGTTCCTTCTTCCTAGTGTTTTGGGGTCACCTGCCATGGGTAAGGGACAGTGCAAAGATCCTGACCCCTTCCCCAACCATACTCTCTGCATGTTATCCTTCCACCTGGAGATCCCCTGCGTGGGCTCTGGTGACAGTGGTGCTCCCTGGGAACACAGTGTTTGGCTGGTGACTCAGTAAGGATGGATTAGGTTTTTAATTTAGCACTAAACCAAGCAGCAGAGCCTCCTGTGCAGATCCCATGCAGAAGGGCCTTCTGCAGCCTGCCAGGGCATCCTTGGCAAAGATGACTTGCTGTAGTCATCTCATCTGCTGGATCATCCTTCCTGTGATCTGCCATGGCTTCTGATGATTAGAGTTGACAGCTTGCTTTATCACCCTTTTTCCTAATACACATCTTCTTGCAGCTTCTTCTTTTTCCATTTCCTCTCTTTTCTGCCTTTCATCTTTATCACCTTTCCCTTCCTCTTCCTTCATGTGCAACACTGATGTGAACCACGTCCCTGCTGACTGAGGAGTGCAAACCCCCCTCAGCTTGCCCCTGTGGATGCACAGCCCAGCCAAAGTTCCTGCATGTGGCATTGCTTTTTCCACACCCTTGCAAAGCTGCAGCTCTTCCTGTTTGCTACTGTGCCATGAATGCAAACCCTTTTTATTTGTGTCCAGACTGTGTGCCTGATTTAATACTTTATAAGCCTTGAACCATCTTGCACTCATCTGGCTCTGCTCTGGGGAAAAGAAATTGAGTTCTCTTCTCATAGTTCATCCCTTTAAAGCCAGATAACATCTCTCAGCCATTTAGTGGTCTCTCTCTGGAGCCCAGCCTCCAAAGCAGGGAGTGCCTGCAATGGAGCACTGTAAATAACTTGCATTCATAAATGGTTGCTGTTCTTTGTTCCCTGAGCATCAGAAGTGTTGAGGAGATGGAAGAGATCTTTTAGGCCCAGTGCTCTGGGCTACAGCAGGATGGGTCTCTTGAGAGTATTTTGTAGTGCTTTCTCCAGTTAAATGTCCCAGACATGTGCTCCATCCCAGGCAAAGGCAACTCTGCAGTAGCAGGTTGCAAGTGTTTTTCCCCTGAAATTCATGCTCAGTCTGAGTTTCTGATCTGAGTCTCTTCATAGTTTGTTCAGAAATGAAAGGTGAGTGCTGGTGCACTTTGAAGGTATTTGATTCTCGAGCTTGATCTCAGCTGCCCTCCTAGTGATGTGAGCCTGCAGTAACTCCCTGACATTTATATCACAGTAGCATCAGTTGGTTAAATGTGATACAGCAACTCAGCCAGAGCCATTGCACTTGCAGCCATTCATCAGCTTAAAGGAAAGTGTCCCCATTTATCACCAAGGCACCAGCTGGTGAACTGGCCTGATGTTCAGCAGGAGCCTGTGGGAAAACTGGGGGATGAACCTGTGTCTCCTGTGTCACCTCTCTAATGCCTTTGGCCCAAAAGTTTCCATCCCTCCTGTCCAGGGAGGGCTGTTACACCAGGGCAGAGCTCTTGGAAAGGAGGGGAGGGCTCCAGGAAAGAGGTGAGGTCTGAATGAGGGCTGTGATGAGCTCCAGGTGCCTGCAGGAGCTGCCGTGGCGGTGGCTGCCTTCACCTCTGGTCTCTGTCTGCCCTGGTGGTGGTTGTTCCTGCAAGTCTCAGGCTTCATCTGGCTCCCCACAGCGATAAAGCACTCTTGTGCTGGAGCTGCCCTGTCTGCTCTGGTTAAAGGAGTTTGCCTTTTGCTTACAGTCTGCTTCTCTCCCTGTTAACAGAGCCTGGGATGAGGGCTGCAGAGCAGAATCGAGGCAGATAGCAGCTTATTACTCTTTAACTTTCCAATTGCTAACCAAACAGCTTATGTTGCCAATAAAGCAGCCATCACAAGCTACTAATAGCCTTTCCCCAGAGGAGAGAGATGGGAGCCATAGGATGATAGCTTCTAGAAGGACTAATAATGAAGGAAAAGAGGACTTGACACTCCTCTAATGAAACTGAAACAGGTGTTTCCCCTGCTCTGTCTTCTAAATAATTCACTCAGTTAAAGGAAAACTTCTTATTTGTCTGAGCTTGATCTGTCTGCCCACCCCTTCCCTCTACACCAAACTGCAAGGCATGCAGCAGAGCTGCCTTGGAGGGAGCCCTCGGGCTCTCCCCAACCCCCCTTCCCCATGCAGCCTCCCTGGGAACTGCCATCCCACTCCCCCCTCCTGTTCCACTGTGTTGGGTTCCATCCCATTGCAGCTTGCCCATTGTTACCTCTCTGCTGCTCAAAAAAAAGCCCAGAGCTTCTGAGTGCTGCATCTGTTCCTCTCTCTCCTGAGCCTTGCCAGCACAGGGTCATCTGGTTCTTCCCTTCATCTCTCTTAATTACCTGCTGACACGTCGGTACTGCAGGCAGAGGTGGATTTGCAGCACTTCATCCATCTAGCACACAGCAAAGGTCTGGGGCTCTCCAGCATGGGCTGTAGCTCCCTGCCTTCCTGCAAAGCATCCTCCAGATTTACCCAGGCAGCAAGCCCAACATGAAGTGTGGGCCCAGCTACAATTAGTGCCCAAGCTAATTAGGTTGAACTCATCCGGAATGGTTTCCTGTGCTGTAATCATAGCCCCCGTTGCCATTCTCTGAGTGGCTCAGCAAGACTTTTCCTGATCCACTCCTTCCCGTGGCTTCTTGTTGCTGCAATAATTATTTTCCTCTGCTGTTGCACAAATCCCACCCTCCTCTCTTCGCTCCAGTGATGCTTCTGCAGTTTTATTGGGATGTTTCACTTTCTGCCTGCTGTGCATTTCACACCAAAGGTCCTTTATGGTAGATTTACTTGTTTTTATTTCTTTTGCCTCTTTAATTATGTTTTCTTTCCCCTCCTCCCCTCTTAGGTTCCTCACTTCAAAGTGGCGCCAGAGGAGTTTCTGAAGCTGCAGCTCCAGCGATTCACCACCCTCAACCTCCACCCCAGCAACACCGACATCAGCGTGGCCGTGGCAGGAATCCTCAAGTTCTTTAACTGCACCACTGCCTGCCTCATCTGTGCCAAAGCTGAATGTAAGTGGCTGCCAGGCTGGCTTCAGCTGGCCCTCTGCTCCCAGTGCCTTCTGCTCCATCTCCTTCTGCTTGTTTGGTGACTCATGGAGAAGGTCCCTCGGGTGGCAGAGACCTGCAGGGCAGGTTTGCTACCCCATTGCCCCGTGGAGGTGTTTGTGAGAGGAGGAAAGGGGATGGGAGAGACTTGTCTGCCTTCTGTTTGACAATCTGAGGAGTGTTTTGCTTGCACAGATGGGTTTTTGCAATGAAAAAAAAGAAGAAGAAAGCTTAGGCTTGTTTCTGGTGATTATTTTAGGCAAGTAAAGCTTTTTGAAATATGTCTTTCCCAAACCCACGTGCAGTTTGTGGCCTAAAAGCGGGACTTGATTAATAGTCAATACACTGCACACCCTCTCAGGCTCTGCAGCCATACATCTGGTGGTAATTGTGCATCTGGGTGCTGGAGCATTCACCTCAGCAGGACCATATTTGTCTCTGCATAACTCTGCTAACGTGGCAGGAGCAGGCTGTGCATCATAGTGGTTAGAGAGAGGGAAGTGGTCCTGTGCTTTTTAAGGTCAGCACATAGGTAGGTAACTGGTGTGTAGTAGCCACACATTGTGCTTTTATTACCCTGTATCCAGATTGATGAGCACGAGAGTTTGCCATACGAAGAAGCCTAGGAGACAGGCTTTGAAAGGGCACATGGGTCCAGTGAGAGCTTTAGGGATACTGGCAGTGTGTGACCATGGGGCCAGGTCCAAAGGACAGGCAACATCCTTTCCAGCTGACCCTGGGCAATCTTCAAACCACCAGCAGTGCAAGTAATGCAGTGTCAGACCAGACTCCTGCACAGGGACAGGAGGGATGAAAGTGCTTCATGTACCCTCAGCTGATCTAAGTCAGTGCATTGCCCCCAGTAAGCATGCTCAGAGTTACCAGCAGAGGACCTGGCCCCAAATTATGCAATTAAAATAATGCAGATGATCTCCTGTTGCTGTAATTTTTCACTGTCTAACCTCAACCTTAAGCAAAAAGAGGAAAAAAAAGGAGAGGAGATAATTAGGTTTTCTCACCTGCCATGCAGCGTGCTCCCAGCTCTGTCCTCACGCTCTGCCAGGCACGGGGAGCACACAGACAGGTCAGCACAGCCTGGGCACCTCTGCCCTGCTTCCCAGTGACCTGCCAAGGCAGGAAGGTGCCTCCCACGGGGTTCAGTCTGCTATGAACATGATTCTTCATTTAACTGGATGGAAACCTTGGGAACTAAATAGCTTGTAGTGAAATAACACACCCTTTTAGTTGAATCAATGCAGTTTATTTTCCTCTGATGTTCCTGGGTAACTCAGTACTTAGGATGTGCTGTGCAACATGAGCCCTTCCCATACCCAGGGAAGCAGCAGGGCTGGAGGCATTGTGCTCACTGAGGACCTTAACCCGAGCCAGGCTTGAAGCACAGCATGCACTGACTATAACAGAGTGCAGAAAAGGCATAATCCAGCTTCATTTGAGAGCACAAGCCCTCGTTTTCCCTTAGGACATGCAGTGTTCCTGAGCACAGACCTTAAACAACTGACTCGAGGCACTTGGGGCTTTCAGAAGTTTCCCTGGAGGCAGATAAGGGGAGCAGTTGAGCAGTCTGCTCATCAGTGAGGAAATGCTGTTTTGAGGTGTGTTATTATGTAGATCCCAGGAGAGAAAGTCGTAGCTGTTTTTGTTTAAGTACAAGGCTATGGGATGAGACTCCTGGGCCTCATCCCCTCACACTCTTACCACCACTGTAAGGAGTCCCATCCTTCCTGGGGGATGTGATTGCAATTTCTTCTGGCAGAGGCTGAGTTTGACCCTCAAAGTCAATGAGCTTAGGCCAGCCTGTGTGTAGTGCAATGGCAAGTGGGGGGACTCGGTTGTGGCGTGGAATGATGAGCTAGTTTGTGGATTGCTCTGAAGTCCTAGTGTGGAAAGCTTTGTGTGATTCCAAGGAAACCTTAACCCAAAAAAGGCAAACAAAGGGGTGTGTAGACTTCATAGGAGCTACTCTGTAAGCTCTGTTTGTCAGAGGGGAGGGAAAAATACCCAGTGTTTAGGAACGGAGGCCAGGGCACTGAGGTCAAAAAGCTTGGTCATGCCCTGGGATCCCATTGCTGTTTGAAGCAATGCTGTTAGGTGTAAGAGCAAGGCTGGATGAGGGCAATCACCATTTCTCTTCTCAACTGTCAGGGTCAAGGATTGCACCAACACAAACCCAGTGCAGCCATAAACAACTGCTGGTCCCCTGGCTTTGGTCAGCAGAGCTTGGAGAGCAGTTGTCTGTCTCCTTCTCTCCAGTAGCCTCACAGGCAAGAGCAATAATCAGGGATGTGGGACTCCAGGAAAACCTCCAGCTCTTGCTTCCTGGGGGTATTCCCTGGCAGCAGGCTGTGAGGTGTGCCAGGTACCCTGGAGGGAAAGTCAGACCTGACTATCTGATCTCTGTCTCTCTACACAGTGGGTCCTCACTTTAGTTCTTCAAAGTTGCCAGGAGGGGTCTGCAATCCCTCTCTTATATTCCGGGCACCTCTCTGAAGTGCCAGTCTGCATCTTGTATCTTCTTGTCATCAAACAAAGGAGAATCTCTTCAGATAATAGAGACTTCCCTCCACACAGCAAGAGGAGCTGCAAGCGGGAGGCCTGATGAGGCTACAGGGAGGATCTAACGTGCTGGAAATGATAATTCCCTCAAGCCAGAGGAGATCATAAGTCTCCTTTTTTCTTTGGTTCACTTCCTCTACCTGATATGCTTTTGAAACTTAGCAGCTGGGCTCTGCCTTCCTCACCTGGGCTTGTGGAGAAGGTGGCAACAGTAAAGAAGCTGATGCTTGCAGTGATCTGTCTGCTCTCTTGCAAACGTGCAATAGGGTGATTATAACCCTAGCAAGGATCATGGAGGGCTTAGGCAAAATTCACTGTTCACTTGAGGCAGCACACAAAAAAGGTGTTCAGGTGAGGTCTAGTCCATGTGTCCTGCAGACAGAGTGAATTCACTGGCTAGTGAGAAAGATGAGCTGATGTGATCCAGAGAAGTCCTGGCTGTGACTCTGTGTAGTCCTTCTCCGAGTTCCTACCTGTACTCTGAGAAGAGGTAAGAGAAAAGCATTGTAAAGAGCTCAGTGCAAACTTGCATGCTGGAAAACTCTCACTGTGAATGAGAGGCTCCTCATCTTGGATGTAACCCTTTTAATGCACTGCTTTTATTACCCTTGTGAAGTGCTGGGAGTCCTTGAAAGCAGTGCTCTCTAGCGCTAATCACATTGCATTGAGTCACTTCCCAGCCCCTGACCTGGTGAATGAGAGGTTTCCTGCAGTCACAAGTACGGTAGGTCAAGAGCAGAGCTCTGACTTGAGGATGGGTTTTGCCTCTGCAGCTGGGACATGGCTCTGCTCTTTTCTGCTTCTTTCAGATCAGCTTTTCCCTTTCTTTTTGGCTTGTTCCTGTAGGGACAGGGGGTGTGACCATGCTAGCTGTCTGTGTCTTGCTAATGATTACATCTGATCAATCAGAGTTGACAGGATGTTAATTCCTGATGAAACTGAGCAGCTGGATAGAAGAGCCAGACTCTATCAAATATGCTTTCTTGACTGAGAAAAGCTGCAGCAGGAGCTTTGATGTCTTATTAGACATCAAAGAAGCTGTGTTGGAAGGAGCCCTTGCAATGACCTAGCTGCAGGGAGAAACTTCAATCCCAAGTGCCAAAGACAACAAGGCACAAGTCCAGGGAAGTCAGAACTCATCCATGTGGGTACTCACTAATTATTACTGTTATTAATGTTGTATTTTTGTAATGATCTCCACTTTGTCTGACTCTCAGCAAAGCTTCCCATCCCCAGAGATACATGCCCTTAGAAGACAGCAGCTCTCCATCAGAGTGCTCCAAGATCACCAGAATGGATCAGTTTGCCCCTTGCAGGGCACTTGGTCTGGCAGCTGGTAATGCAAAGATTTAGGAGCAGGAATCACCCTCCAGCAACCAGCAATAACCAGAACAAACCTACATGCAGGAAGATAATGGAGAACTTGCCTGAACTCTGGGGTCCTGAGCAAATTTGTATCAGGAATCTTATCTCTACCCAAGAGGCCTTTGGGGACACTTTTTGCCTGGAGTAGCTCCATCGTTTCCCATGCTCTGCTGATCCAAGCAGAGAGCCTGTGCTGCAGTCCCAGCAGCAGGACCAGGGCAATGATTATGTCCCAGTACTCCACACTGCTGAGGCTGCACGTCAAGTAACATGTTCAGTGTTGGGCTCCTCACTGCCAGAGGGACATTGAGGGGCTGGAGCGTGGCCAGAGCTGGGCAGTGGAGCTGGGGAAGGGGCTGGAGCACAAGGGTGATGGGGAGCAGCTGAGGAAATGGGGGTGTTGAGCCTGGAGGAGGTTGAGGGGAGACAGGAGCACTCTCTGTAGCTCCCTGACAGACTGCAGTGAGCTGGGAGCTGGTCTCTTCTCCCAAGTAACAAGTGACAGAACAAGAGGAAATGGACTCAAGTTGCCCCAGGGGAGGCTGAGGTTGGAGCTGAGGCAGAACTGTTTCCCTGAGAGGGGTGTCAGCCCCTGTGCCAGGCTGCCCAGGGAGATGGAGTAGTCCCCAGCCCTGGGGGGATCCCAAAGCCCTGGAGCTGAGGTGCTGAGGGCCGTGGGTTAGCACTGGGCTGGGCAGGGTGAGAGGAGGGTTGGACTCTGTGATCTTCAAGATCTTTTCCAGCCAAAATAGTTCTGTGATTCTATGAAGAACTTTTTTATTTGGGCATGAAATGTAAGCTCTGTGGGGTCTTTTTCTCCCTTTTGTTTGAAGGCCTTTTAAACCTCGAGAAGTTGCTTCGGCAGTTCCTCATTTCCAAGGACACTCTGTCAGTGCGGATGCTGGATGACAGCCGGGATCCTACCCCGCTCCTCAAGGAGATCCGAGATGACAAAACAGCCACCATCATTGTACATGCCAACGCTTCCATGTCTCACACCATTTTGCAGAAGGTGAGTGTCAGTGAAGTGTCACAGCTGTTAAACGCTGCTGCTTGCCCAGGACGAGATCCTGCGTGTGCTGTACACGAGCTTGCACGTGCAGCTGTGCCACGATAATGGAGTGTAAAAACTCCTGCAGCAGCACTGGAAATGGTCTCTACTGAGAGGGGAATTGCCACTGATGGTGTTTCTGGGGAAGGTAATTTGCTGTCTCTTTCCAGACTGTATCTGTAGAAGCAATGCTTTAATTGTTCTGAGCTGATGTGTTTGCTTTCTACAAGCGGTGTGTGCTGGTGGCTCCTGTTGCCATCAGCCAGCCATGAGGCTGCTTAGTGCTTGGAAATTAGTCAATCAGTGCAAGAGGTTTTTTCCATCCTTCCTCCCCAGTGCATTTCTGACTTTTTGCTTCCTTTTTTATTGTCTTATTAACCGAGATTTTATTTTGATCATGTTTATTTTTAAATGGTCTCTTGCTGCAGTTTTCAGCATTTGTTTTGATAGTCTACTTCAAAATTGAGCAGTGGCTCCAGATGGAGCCTAAAGTTGTGTTGAGTTTCCCACATCCTGGAAGGAACAAGAAGCACTTTCCTGGATGGAGGCAGGATCCAAGCAGTGGGATCTCTCCTTGACTGTTGGTGCAAGCGTTACACGCTCTGTCCAGGCTACAATAGCAGGGAGTCAGTCATGCAAAGGCCTTGGGTGTACCAGATTTATCCCTGATGACAGCCAGCAGGAGCCATTAGTGCTGTTTTCATTATTCCACTCCTACCCCTGCTGCCCTAAAGATTTTTATTCCACTGCTTGGATTCTGCATTTCCAACTGGCCAAGTTTGGGGGGATTTTTTTTTGGGTCCCTTCTATACAGAGTTATTTTTTTGTGCATGTGGGTTTTTTTTCCTTCCATTTCTCCTGGTCAGTGTTGCTTGGTGCCTGACTGCTGAGGGCTGTCCCCCTTCTCTGTTGCTATAGTGACTTCCCACAGGCACACAGCAGCTCTCTTCAGGCTCCCTTCACCAGCTCCAGCATCCTGCTGCCACCACTGATAAAGATGTCAGAGATTGCCATGATTTTTCAGCAGTTCAGTAAAACCTAACATAGGCTTCCTGGCTGAGGATTGTAAAGGAATGGAAGGTAATAAATAATGAACTTCTCATCTGGCAACTTTTTTGCCCTTTGAGAGGCTGCAAAGTATTTTCTTTATAGAGGTGCAAGCAGAGTAGGGTGAGCAAGTAGGTACATCCTTGATCAGCCCTGTGTCAGGCCTGTCTCAGGAGACCTGGCCTGGCCTTGGCCAATGAGAGGAATTGTAATTTCTCATGTCTTACCCTCCACATATGGTCTGGAGACACATGGTTGCTTCCTCGACTACCAGCCCGTCCCGGCTGCCACCTGCCAGAGGGCACGTGAAGCGGCTGGCAGCGACGCTCTTTGATTCTCTGCCCTTGAGGTCAGTGCACTGACTTCAAAGTGGGTCAGAGGGAGAGCTGAGTTATCACTGAAGTCAGGGAGGGAAAAAGGAGGGAAATGGATGCCAGATTTTATTGTGTAGGGGGCTTAAAAAGGAGGCATCTGGCTGGAAGGCAGGTCAGCAGCCGCCTCTGGAGTCATCGTGCTCTTTTGCTCAAATGACTTTGCTGTGTTTTGCTACTCGTCCGAGGGAGAGGGTGACAGTGTGCAACTGAGAGGCTGGACACAGCCAGACCTAAGCCACCATCAGTCCTCTGTGGGCAGGCAAAGCCTTCCCCACTGCCTGTGTTCACCCCTCACTGTTCTGGTAGTGGCCTCGGTTTTGCACAGAAACAGGTAAAAGAAGAGAGAGAGGTGGCAGCTAAGCCACCTGTTCTCTGGATCTTTCCTTTACTCACCATCCTCCAGCTTCTGGGAGACACAAGAAGGGACTAAAACCAAGTGGGGAGGTCTTCAGGAGACTGGAGGCTTGTGGTCTTCCCCTGCCTGCCTCCAGTCCCTCTGTGCAGTTGGGGTGATGGGAAGCCTCTTTGCCAAGGTCCAGAAGCGTGATTTGAGACCAGCTGTGCCTGGCAGTGAAACAGGTTTTCAGGAGGATCTGCAGATTAATCTCCCACTTTTCTGAGCATCTGTTCACACAAACAACTCCTTGTTTATTGAGAATTTTGGATTTCAGAAAAGGGCTTCAATGACCTGGTGTGTGATCTCTGGAACAGATCACCACTTGGAAAAATCTGTCCTTCCCTCTGCATCTCCATAGGCTGTTACCCTCTTTTTTTCTCCCCTTTGTGGCCACCACAACTCTGTTCTAAATCCTGGAGAACAGGCTAAGACACTTCACCCCAAGGGGCTCTGGAAGCCTCGTGCTGCGGCTGCAGGACCCCACTTTGCCTTGGCAGAGTCTGCATGGGCTGTTGCTGTTGGGGGTGCAAAAGCTTTTACTCCCAGTGAGTGTCTTCCTTCTAGGTGGATCCTTCCTTTCTTGGCTGGATCCACCTGAGAGATAAGGCCACATGCAGAAGTCCCCTCGTGGCACCTCACCCTGAGCCACAGATGGAGCAGGGATGGTCACAGGGGTCTGGAGCTGCGGCTCACGCACCGTTGGGTGATTCCTCTCTGCCAAGCAGCCCCTCGGCAGGTGCTTTGTGGGTGCTGTTGTGGAGAGGAGAGCTCAGAGGTAGGCTCAGCCCTGCTGAGAAATTGGTTCCCCAGACTTTAATTTCCCAGGTCAAATTGTGCTGCTGTGTGCCACCCTTCCCTGCCTGCAGGAAGACAGCAGCGCTTGCACGGAGCGATAAGGATGGAAAAGCAAATGTGGCCCAGTCTCTGCCTTGGCAGAGTGGAGATTGAAGATTGTCAGGCTCTGGTCTAATCTCCTTTTCCTCTCCTTCACAGGCAGCTGAACTGGGAATGGCGTCTGCCTATTACACGTATATCTTCACTAATCTGGTAAGATGTTTTTCTCAGCTTTTCTCCCGTGTGCGTGTAGAGCCGTGTTAATGGGAGCTGATCCCCCAGCCCCTGGGGGCTGGGGAAGAGCCACGTGCTTGTGGAGGGCAAGGAGAGGAGTCCCCCTGCAAACCTGAGCATCAGCATGGGGAGGCATCGCCCTGGCCTTGAGGAGCTGAAGGCTAAGGGGTGCCTGGCAGCACGGATGGGTCTGGTGCAGCTGCCAAAGGCAGGGTTTGTAGACATGCAAGGAGATGTGTGGGTCCTTGGGGAGCACCAGCAGATGCGTGGCTCCCGACTGAGGGCTCAGGAGGGTTAGGATGGAGCTGTCAGTCCCTGAGCCCATTCCCAGAGAAGGGCAGACTGTGCCAGGCCCTGTGTGCAGAAGGCCCCACAGCCCCACGCTTTTCTGCTGTGCCTCTGAGAGCTGCTGGGTAAGACAAAGGAAGGATGATCCCATAAATGCTGAGAGACAGAGCGGGGTATATCTTCAGCACAGCCCCTGGTGATTTGGCTTTATAGCTACTAATAACATTAATGGGGGGATCGTGCGGTTAAATCCCTGAGTACTGTGCTAAACAAGGAGTAATGGGCTTAGGCAGCAGCAGGGGGAAACCCAAAATAAACATCAGAGAAACTTCTCTTGCTGCAGCAGCTACAAGGCTCTGGAACAGGCTGCCAAGTGGCGTGGGGGAAAAGCTGCTGCCGGGGAGATCGGAGACCCAGCCGGTAATGCTGGTGTGGGGCTGGTGGAAACCTGAGTGAGGCAGGATGGGCTGGAGGATTGAGTGGAGGTGCCTTCCAAGCCCAAATGATACTCATTCTCTGATTTCTATTAATATTTATGCCAGGGAGAGCGTGTGCCAGGAAAGGCGAGAGCTGAATCACGCTTTGTGTTTGGGTGGGAGACAGACGGGAACGGATGGAGCCAAACGTGTAGGCAGGAGAGCTGGAGTGGAGAGGAGGAGGGGGAAGGAGTGAAATGGAGGGGTTGAAAGCCAAGAGAGCAGTTGGGACAGAGAATGGAAAAGGGGTAGGGAAAGAAATGTCAGAAAAAAAACGGGGGGGGAAGCAGACACAAGCTTCCTACCTGAACTAATGGTTTTGTGATCCCTGCTTAGCGCTTGATCCGTTAGTCCTACCCTTGCTCAGTAGTGGTCCAGCAAAAACAAGCTTCACTACCCCTGTTTATCCCTGTGTAAACGATGGGCACTGGCCAGGAAAGCAAAAGGAAAGGGTGTTGCCTGGAAGGCATCAGCCAGTGATGGACACTGAAGGAAGAGCTTCACCCTCAGAGGGGAAAGTCACTTATTTTAAGGCAGGGGCTGCTGCTTTGTGGTTTTTTTCCACCCTCCCCAGTTCCAGCCCCAAGTCAGAGTGTAGCTGTGCTGGTGGAGTCATCTCCATCAGATCCTGCTCACAGCACTAAACCACTCCAGTTGTTTCCCAGTCACAGCAAGTACTTTTCCTGTTACAACTGAGCCTCTGCAGTCCCAGCAGTTGCTGTGCACAGAGCAGGACTAGAGACAATGGCTTCAAGTTGCACCAGGAGAGGTTTAGATTTGAGATCAAGAACAAATTTTTCCCTGAAAACATTGCCCAGTCTGGCAGAGGCTGCTCAGGCATGCAGTGGAGTCCCTATCCTTGGAGGGATCTCAAAGCCATGTAGCTGTGGGGCTGAGGGACATGGTTTAGTGGTGGCTGTGGCAGTGCTGGAGGAACGATTGGACTCATTGATACAAAAAGTCTGTTCCAACCCAAACAATCCGTGGTTCTGTGCACATAGTAAGGGATTTCTCCTTGCACTTGACAAGCACAGTGGATTCTGTGCTCCTGGAATGTGCTCAGCCAACAGAAATAACTATTTAAGCTCCCCTCTACCCCACCTCTGGGCTGATGTTGAGCATGGGTGTGCTGAAGCAGTCGCTCAAGGTCAACAGGTGAAATGAATTCGTCCAGTGCCATGCAATTCTGGCAGGTGAGAAAGAAATGAATTTGGTTGCCATTCACTCTCACAGGATATTAATCTGTTTATCCAGACTATTTTACTGCTTTATCCAAAAGACCAACCCTCAGCAGAACTAGCTGGATTTTTGGCAGGGACTGTTAAAGAAAGGTGACGTCGGGCAAAACCTGGGCAGATGGAAGAGCTGTTTAAGGAAATTAGTAATATTTAAATGGGGATGAGAGATGGGAGAGAGTAATTTAGACTAATAAATCTGGAGGGATTATCAAGCTCCTAATGAACCCTCTGAGGCTTTGCAATCACTGCCTAATAGAAAAGATAAAATCATAGTGAACTGCTGTCAAGGGGACCAAGCAAAAAGATGGCTTTAAATGGAGGGAGAGCCCATCAGAAGGGAAACAGTCTACACAGCATCGAGCTGCTTAGGGGTGGGCAAATAGTTCAGGCAAAATAAGGAGAGAAAATGGGATAAAGTGCTGAATGAAACACCTGCCCTGTGGCACTGGAGGGGAATTCTGTTTCTGTCTTGCAGCATTAATTTCCTTTAATAAGCACAGCCGGGTCGTGTGCCGCCGCTCTGCTCCCCACGCAGCCTGCCGTGGAGGCCAGGGGCTGCAGCTCCCTCGCCAGCCTGATGGGTGCAGCGAGCAGGGAAGGCAGATGCCAACCTTTGGCAGGAGCTTGCAGGAGCAAATGAGGAGGAAGTCCTCAGCCCCCAGCGCGTTTCCATCGGAGCCGAGGCGAGCAGCCTGATGTAAAAATATCCACAGGCTAATTTACTGCATGCAAATTCATTATCAGCCTCCTTCAGCCAGCTCCAGGGACCCTTTTTGTCAGCAACAGAAGCTCAACAAATTTTCCAGGAGTCCTAATGAAACTGGCAGAGCAGAGCAGGTCTGTTGCGTTTCCCTTCCCACGTCTGTCATCTCCGCACGAGGTGACTGAACATCCCTCTGCCCCCAGGCCCTTGCAGAAAGATCTCTGTCTGACCCAAGTTTCTCCCTGACACCTCCACACGTTACAAGCTGCCTTGCTCTGGGACTTGCCCTTCTGGGAGGGCTGGAATTTCCTGCTGATGGTCAGCTGCTCCCCGTGCCTCAGGTTGAGCTCAGAGCTGCTCATGGTCCCTTCCCCGCTCCCTGGCAGGGCACAGAGTGGCTGTGTATCCACACAGCTCATGGCTGTGGGAGAGGATGATGCTGTGCTTCATAATGATAACATCAGTAAGAAGAGGAATAATGTCAATGCATTGCAAGCAGGCTGTTGTGCATTGCAAAAAATGTTCCTTCCAGTGCTGGAAATCCTGAAAATCAGCAGTTCAGAATGGGGAGGGGTAATAGGCACCCCCAAAATCCCATGCTACAATTCATTCTTGTTAATTCTGTGTAGTTTGTTGTTGGGTTGTTTGGTTGAGTTTCTCTCTCATTTTTATACAACGTATGGACCTCAGGCTGGGTTTAAACATCAAAACCTTTATCAAGGAGATTAGATGGAAATAATTGAAGCAATTAAAATTATTACTTTAAGAAGGGAGGTGCAAAGGAGTTTTACTAGTGCCTTGAGTCAGTTAGTCTATTCATTGGATGCAGTTCTGTTCCCTGGCAATATTGTGCGCAGGTGCTGCTGCTGATAAACCAGCTGCCACATTCAATTTCCAACCACCAGATAAATCAGGTTGGGGGTGTGTTGGGTTTTTGTTTTGTTTTCCTGGTTTTTCTCCTCTTTGTTTAGTGATTTATGAAGAGGTTGGTCTTCAGACAGGATGAAGTTTGCAGAGCTGAATCATCACTCTGGCTGCCTCGTTGGAACTGAAAGAGGGAATCAGTGTCCAGATCACCTACACATCATCACGTGTTGCAGCGGTAGCTCAGCGTTGTGGTGGCATCCTTTGGGAGGAGGGAATGATAGGAAGTAAAGCAAAGTGGACTACAGTTTAGCATTGGGCTAGGGCTGTGGAGCTTGGGTTTTACAGAGCTGCTTTGTGACATAACCTTCTCGTGGTGAAATGACCTCTTTCTTCTCTGGGTGGTTCTGTGGTGTGAGCTGCAGCACAGGCCATGGTGGTTGGCCCCACCGTGCCAGGTCTGCTGCCCACAGGCAACCTCGCTCTCCCCTGTGCAAGTGGACAAGGCAGACTCTCTTGTTATGCTTTGACAAATTTTACCTTGCAGTCCAGCCAGTAGCTGATTCCCAGAAGCTGATGCAGACCTTTCTGTAGAGCCCCGGTCATTCCCTGGATTTATGGTTGGTATTTTCAGTGGTATGTGGTAGCAGGGCAAACAAATCAGGTTTTTGCAAGGATGCCAAAGCAATATCTTCTCATTCCAGTTAGTATGAGAAAAGGAGGATTTAGATGAAGCAATAACTGTTCCTCCCTGTGTTTTGCTCCCCGTGCTGCCTTTCCTGAGTCTGTCGTTCAGAGGCTATCCTGTGCTTGATTTCCAGTTGTTGAGTAAATCATTCTCTCGGATACAGCCCAGGCCTTCTGATGTGAGAGCAAACCTCTCTCTTCCTCTGCCTTCATGCTGGCTTGTCCTATCTGTCTTTCAGACTTTCTACCCCTTGTTTTCCAAGAGCTGTGCTTCTCAGGTCCCAGCTAGCATTTGACCTCTTTGCCTTTTGAGGGTTTGTCACTCTTCAAAGCTCAGGCTCCCTGCAGAGAAGTTGAAGTAAATTGTTTTCACTAAGGATGTGAGCAATGTATTTTCCAAAAGTGCTCTTCTTTGAAGAACAGCTTCCAAAACTTAATAGCTCTCCTTGCATGAGGAGGTAAAAGGCCCATCCTTACATCCTTTGTAAGAGCAACCAGATTATGTATGGACACTTCCCCTAAATTGTCCCAAAGTTTGTTGAGATTGCAGTTCCTCTGTAACTACGTGAATGGCTGATGTCCCACACCCACTTACCCACTCAAAAGGCCACAATTTGTTGTTGTGATGACTTTTTTCTTCCAGAGACATTGATTTTTACATGTGGCCCGTGATAAACTTATTGACTCTGTCAATAGTTTATAAATAAACTGAGCCTTTCAAGGAAACCATAAAGCACTTCACATAATAGTGTCCACTTGACTAAATAAATAAATGTGTTCTTATAGGAGTTTAGGAATGATTAACAGACTCAGCAGCTCAACCCTGAGGGCAACAGGATCCACAGACACGAAGATGGGTATTTTCTCCACTGCTACATCTAACAGAGGAGGTCTGATGAGGAGAAATTGGTCACTGGTGCCAGATTGTGAATAACAGGCCATTGCAGGGACCAAAATCCCAGTGATGTAATGAGCATGCAGCCCTGCCCAAGTGATGCTTGGTGGTGGTCCCTCTCGTGCTTCTGTTACAGAGGAGGATGGGAGGTACCTGGAGTCCCCTGGAAAAGTCATTGACCTTCATCTGTGTTTTGTGTCCTTGGTTGATTTACATGTTTTTCTTCCTTCTTGTATTCTCATTGCTGTTAATGATCTCTGTCAGTTTGGGAGAGGTGTAGGGGACCTCCTGAAACTCTGCTTCAACTGGGAAAACCTGGAGTAACTGCAGAGCAGTTGTACCAGATCTGTTCTTTGTCAGTAGGACCAGGGTGGTACCTTCTGCCCCTTTGGACTAAGCATACCAGTCCTATCACCCATGGCCTGAGGAGAGACTCCTGGTGAGTTTCATTTACCCAAAGAACCAGGAGCTGAGATACTTTATCTCTTCTGGTTAACCCTAAAACGGCGAATAATGAGGCACATTGGCATCTGGTGATGTCAGCAGTGAGGTTACAAGAGCTGTGCTGACTTTGCAGTAGCTGAAGATTTGACTCTGGCATAGAAGCTGCCAGGCAATCTCAGTATGGGGAATGAAAGGCTGTGTTTGGAGTGCAACAGCTTTTCTAAGCACCAAATACTCTTGAATCGGAAGTTTTGCCAGAGGGAGGGTTTAATAGAGAAATGGAAGCCTTGGCCCAGTATCCTCCTTCCCATCCCACATAAAAATAGAGAAGGAGCAGTACAGTGTGTCCTGGACCCACGTCGAGCATGTGCCTGGTGTAAATCAGCCTTCACTACCATCAGAGAGACGGATCCTTGGCTGGGACCGAGGGGGAGGAGGTCAGTGCAGCTGCTGAGCTTACAGCACCAGGAGTTTCTGCCACTCAGCACTGGGCAATGACAGCATCAGAGGGTGTTTTGGAGGCTGCTAATCGGGAGATCCAAAAATCCAATAAAGTCCCTGTGGTAATTAAGAGAGGAAGATAACCATGTGTGTGGTGCGTGCAAAAGAGAAGAGGGAGACAGACACCTTGCTGTCAGTGTGGGTTGAAGTGAGCAAACCCTATTTCTCCCGGTGGTTTGGGATGGGGTGAGATCAGGCAGGGTGTGGGAAGAATCAGTACAGATGAAACGAGACTCATCTTTGTAGCACCAGCGTGCAGGCAGTAGTCACCATCTCCCTGCTTCCCGGGTGATCTGGTTTATTACCAATGTGATGGGAATCGAGGCAGGGAGCGAGGTTCTGCACACACAAATGGGATGCAGAACAATATCACCAGCACAATCAATAAAGCTGGGAAGGAGCTCAATAGCTGCTGCAGAGCGCTGAATAGCAAAGCGGCAGCCTGGCCGCTGCGGAGCGGGGCTGTTCCCAGGAGCCGCTGGCTGACGGCAGCGAGGGCGAGTCTCAGGGGTTCACACCTCACAAACCACTTGCTTATCACACAGGCTGCTGTCACACTGGTAGTCCCCTGCTTGACTGGCCCTTTCCATGCTGAAGTCTCCTTCCTGACTTGAGAGAGAGGGTGTGATCGGTGGCAGCGAGGGGAGACCTGGGCGTCAGCTGTGGGACCTGTCGTAGTCTGCGCTTGGGTCGCTTAGGCACAGATTTGGGAGGACACTTCATGTGCTTAGAGACGAAGCCTGTCTTTGATGCTTTGCATTGTAAGTCATGTTGTTCATCCCCGTCTCTCTTCAGGCTGAACTGGGCCATCAGGTTCTTATGTTTCGCTGATTTTAGCTCCGTGCCTCAGTTTGCCCCTCTGTGCTGTGAGCACAATAACTTCCCATCAGGAGACTCCACGGGGCGAGGGAGCAGTGGTTTAGTACATTCACCCAGCACCATGCTGTTGTGTTATAGAGCCAGAGGGAAAAGGGCAGGGCAAGAAGGGAATCTCCATCAGGAACCCCGTTGCTGGTGCAGGCTGAGGTAGGAGACCTTGAGGCTTGTGGGTGCCGAGTCCTGATCAGGGCTCACGAGATCCAAATGTGCAGATCAAGGGACTTGCACTGGGTAATATGCATGTACTGTATGGATTTATGTTCCTAATGGAATGGAGACTATAGCCTGTAAATCTGATCATAAGTCACAGCTAGCAACGCCAGAAAATCCAAGCTCATGGCTTTAAAATCATGAATTACAGAGCTTGGCTGTGTGGCTTTTATTAGCCAGATTCTTCCAATGATCTAAATGTTCAGGTCACTCCTAGGTTTTGTCTGCTGCTGTGAAGTGAGAGTGCAGGTCGAGTGCTGCATGAAGCACAGAAACCCAAGAGTGACTTCATCCTCTAATAACTCCTCCAGTGCTGTCTCCCAGGGAACCCCTTTGTATTCAATTAGCTAATGTGTGCTTAGCACTTGCAAAATATAGAGTGCCATAGAATTGCTAAGTGTTGTTATTTAACAGCACATATTTAGTGGTTGCAACCCTGTAGTAGAAGTCAGAAACTCTACACTGTAATTGCCTGGTGCTGCTGCAGAATCTGCTGTGATTTGTGCAAAAACTGGGGGTTTTGTTTCTGCCAAAGTTGGTTAATTTTGGCTGCAGACCCCCAGGGGCTGTTTTTCCTGAGATCCCGTGAAACAAAACAGTGACTTTTGGTGAGTGCTCTAAAGATCAGACTGAAAAGAGGGGGAAGAATTCAGGCAAATGGGATTTGTGTACCTGAAATCTGCCTGAGTGTGATTTTTGCTGGTCTGCTCCGGGCCTCAGCTTGTACTTGTTGGTGTAAAAGAGCTGGACTGATACAGAGGGCAAAGTGCTGCTCAACTATTGCAATTGTTCCAGTGTAGGGAGGGGAAAAAAAGTAAATGGCAGTAAAGTAGGAGGTAAAGAGGGAGATGCTGTTGGCACCCACCTCTTTGGTTCACACCTTCCCTGTTTACCCTGATCTTGCCTGGAAGTATGTGGTTACAAAGCTATATGTGCACAAGCGGATGAGGCACGCTAGAGCTTGAGTCTCCCTTTAAACAGCATCTGCTGACAGGTTTGAGTTATTTTCCTAATAGCTCCTTGCTCTTATTGCCTTGGAAAGCCATCTTCTAGCCTGCAAAAGCACCAGCCAGCACTGCAGATAGAGAAGGGTAGCTACATGAGGAGAGGAGGGGCAGCTTTGAAACTGTTCTGTGTAAGCACTATGCCCACCAGCTTTGTCTAGCAGTCAAGGCCAGGTTTGCATACCACAGAGGTGCTTGAACTGTTCAAAGTTTTTCCTAGCTTAAGGAAAAATCAGTTTGAGTAGATCTCAATGAGGAATCCTTGTATCTGACAGCAAATCCCTGTGCATCCGCTGCAGAGCCATTCACGTGTCTCAAATACGAACGGTCTTTGGCAGGGTAAATGTGTGAACACTTGCATGCAAGCACATGGTGAGAGGAGCCCCCTGAAATATCTCCAAGAGCAGGGACTTCCAGCCCTTTCCCTGACTTGCCCTCTCCACTTGCCAAGGGGAGGGCAGGGCAGGAGGTAGCATCAGGGCTGATGGATGGGAAATCAGCTTGGTGGGACAGACCTTGAATGGCAAATGAGTTTGTGTTTGCAAAACATGGCTGTGAAAATGTCAAGTGTGGTAAATGACCCTTTTCTACAGAAAGGGGGGAAAAAAAAAGGACAAATAGGGACAGGAGCTGAGGCAGCAGCTGCTGGAGTATCCAGATGCTTTCACCCCTTTGCCCTCCATAGTGAGCCTGACCTTAACAAATCTTTCTTATCCCATTGCAAATGAAGTGTGTCCCCCAAGGATGGTTTATCTCCATCTCACTGCATAGGCAGCTCATGGCTCATTTGCTGGTTTCTGACCTGGGTCTGCAGAGTGCTCCTGTGCCCATCTGGTGGGAAAACACTTAACAGCAGAGGGTTGGAGCTGGAGCAGAGGGAAGGGAGTGGGAGCAGTGCAGGGACAGAGTCGTGTAAAGGCCGTGGGATCCCCACGTATTACAGAAGTGGATGCTTTTTGTGCACAGAAATGGGGTTTTCTGCAGCTGGAGGCTTGCCTAGAAAAAGACAGTTACAAAGAGCACTGGCTGTAGAAAAAGACCAAAGCTTGCAATGACCAGACATCGCTAATGGGAGCTGGGGAAAGGCTGTAGTTAACATTTGAACCAGAACAAATTGTTGACTCTAGGGGAGAGTGTCCAAGTCTGCCTGTGGCTGCTTTGTCAGGCAGCAAGCCCTGGCAGCTGCCTCCATCCTCCTGAGGGGCTGGGACTGGCCCCCTCGCTCAGCCCAAGCAAACCAGACCCATGGGTTCAGCCTTGTGACTGCTGCATGACCAGGGCACCCCTGCCTCAGTTTCCCCCCGTGTGAAGTGAGACCAACGAAGCTCATTCCCCTCACTCAGTAATTACTAATTTAAGGAGCAGAGTGTAAACAAACCTGCCAGGGCCTGAGCAACCTCAAAAGCTTAGAAATGGTGGCAGGGGAGAAAAGGCATAATAAATAAAGGCTCTCATTTCCACTGCCTTGAGATTGGGGTGGTCTGACCTGAGACTGAAGCCTTGGACTGTGTGGCTGTTTTGGTGCATAACATCTCATTTTCTGCATATAATGAAGCCAAGAGGGCAGCTGGGCAGTTGCTCGTGTTGTGCCCCACACAATTTGTCTCCCAGCTCTGACTGGAGCTGAGATGGTATTTTGCAGGGGCTCAACATATCTCCTGCTGCTCTGCTTGCATCCAGGATCTCCTTGGGCCCAGATCCTCATTAGCCATCTGCCCTCATTGCACAGGTTGACAGGATGCCGTGGGTAAATGGATAACCTGTCAGGAAGGCAGGAGGATAATATCATTCAAATGAATCAATAGTTCACAGGCAATTTCATGTTACCTAACGTTAATGCAGTTGTGTCCGAAATGCACTTAATCCTGTGTCTGAGCACATTCTCATGGGAGTTTGCTGTGCTGGAACAGTCTCGTAACTCCATGTTTCAGAGATTTACAGACATTGTTCCTGCGTGCACTCACACGCTGGAAATATAACAAATGACTTGACTTGCTGAAATCTTATAGCCCAACAGAGCCAAAAGACATTCGTATCAGTGATGGAAGAGAGCAGGTACCCAGCAGTCCCTGAAACTACTGCTCCCACCTTCTCACTCTGTGTCAGCAATTAGCAAAAGAGAAATTAGTGAGGAAGGCACCATTATTTCCTGATAATAGGACAAGGAGGGCTGGACTCTGCTCCAAGAAACTGGCTTTGTTGAGTAACTGCTTCCATGGATGTGAGCAGCAGAATGGAGCTCTTTTTTCACAGTCTTACCACTTTGCACTTCAGCAGTGCAGGAGGATGGGCCCCACCATCAAAGCACCTTCCCACCCTCCCCAGGGTGTTGGAATGTCTCATGAGCAGCATCTCCTGCTGGTACCCACTGGCAGAAAGGAGCAGTGCAGGATTGCCCCGTGGGGAGGAACTGATGTAACAGTTTAAACTTGGTGTCACCACATTGGTAGAGCAGCTTCACTCAGCAGATGATGACTGCCACCCAGACTGGGATCCAATTCAGTGCACTCTCAGAGGACATTAAAAATGAGTTTCTCTGCAGACCTGAGCCTTCACAGTGTGGTGTCTTGGTGGCCTGGGGATCCCCCAGCCCTGGGTTTGGATGGATAATTGTTGCCTGTGTGTTCACACAGTGTGAGGCACCCAGGCACTGCAGTGCTTTCATGGTGAGCACAGCAGGGATCTTTTTGTGGGGATGCCTTGGATGGAATGTTTGTGGGAGGCATAAATCTGCTAAGGAGCTCTGTGACCTCCCATGACAGAACTGACCTTCTCTGGCCACTTAAAGCAGTTTACTGGCTTCATCTGCAAAAATGTCACCCACCTCCTTGCTTCTGTAACCTTTGTTACAGGGAACCTCCTGTCAGAGGAGCTGGTTTGTAAGCTGCAAAGAATAACAGCCCACTCAGGTGTGGCTAGGGAGTACCACAGCTCGAAAGTGAAGTGTTCACAGAACCCCCTTTGAAGGGGTTTTGGTCTTTTTATAGAAGTTGGCCACTAAGCACTGGACTTGGCTGAAATCTTTGTTAAAAGCCTGAGACAGGCAGCACACCGAGTCGAATCACGGGTGGGAGGATTTCAGCCCCAACTTGGTAGTGGTAGGTTTCACATGCAGGTTCTTGCAGCTGTATGGTCCCATCTCCCTTTCAAGGGTACTGAGTGATATTGAAGATTCTGGTACCTTCTGTAACCCCATTTTCTGTTTTGGGCTGCTTTAGGAGTTCTCCCTGCAGCGCCTGGACAGCCTGCTGGATGACCGAGTCAACATCCTGGGATTCTCCATTTTCAACCACTCTCATGCTTTCTTCCAAGAGTTTGTGCAGAGCCTCAACCAGTCCTGGCAGGAGAACTGTGATCACGCTCCTTTTACTGGGCCAGCAGTAAGTAAAATATATTCCCATCACCCTCAGCCTCCTTCAGCATGAAGCTGCTATAGATCATCAGGAAAATCTTGTGGCAGGAGCTGCAGGCTGGTTGTGAGCAGACACGGGCAGTGCAGTGTGAGAATCGTGCAGAGGTAGAAGCTCTGGTCTCAAATATGTGAGTGAATGGTATTGACTGATTATTTAATCCAGGAAAGCCCTGTGCTAAAGAGCTAGTGCACATCCCCAGGCTGCTGTCGCACTGCTGCACCTTGTGTTGGCTGTTGTGGTTGTTGGTCTTGGGGACGTGGTGGTCTGGGAATTGGGAAGGAGGAATTGGAACCTGACAGAGCCCTTAGTTGTGTTAAGTAGGTAGGAGAGGGCTTGAGGTGTTAAGCTGTGACTTGGGGAGCCTCTTGATCTGGAGAATATTAAGGCAGTCTCAGAGCTTGTGGTCACCCAGAGGGACCTTTGCTGTGTGGGTGTAGAGCTTCAGAGGGCTTGTCTGTGCTTGGATGGCTGTACAGCTTTTAATTCAAGCCTAAGCTTAGTGTGAATTATATGCGAGTGCAGGGGATGATGCAGCTCTGATTCAGTGTTTCCCGTGTGAAATTTGTCTCTCTGTATTTTACCTCTAGGAAAGTGGCTTGTGGAAGAGGGAGCCTGGATGTAAATAGCATAGAAAGGGCTGGGCTTAGGCAGATGCCAGGGGGTTGTGTTATCTTGCATGATCTAACAGATCAGCACCGAAATCTTCCCTAGCGACTCTTCATAACTCAGCAGGTTTGCAAAGCAGATTTGCCACACTGGGGGTGCAGGGGGCTGTGGCTGGAGCTGGCAGAGAGAGATAGAATGCCATCAGTGAAACCCTCTGTACCATTTAAATGAACTCAGGGTCCCCTGGATGAGCTGAGGCACCTGTGTGCTGCTGTGGTTGTATACCCCATTGCAGCACTTCTCTTTGAAAGAGTGAAGGAGCTGAGAGCTGAATAGAGCTGTTTGGTTTGCTGGCCTGAGCCTAAATCACCCATCAATGTAATATTGAGCCAGCTGGATGCTCCTTTCATTCAGTCATAAAGCACAATCAGCTATACAGCAGCCTTCCTCTCCCATGCCAGGAAGGGCTTGTCTGGAGGGAAGGGGCTTGGCTGTGCTGTGTTACCCCAACCTGGACATGAGGGGACCTTCCTGGGGGCTGCTGTGGCTTCCCAAGCAGCTGGCTGGGGAGTTCCCCAGCTGTGCTAGCTGGGGGTCAGCTTCCCAGGAGGGACTGTTATTCTTGGTGTACAAATGGGAAATTGAGACACGGAAGGGGCTTTTCTCTGATAGGGGAATCTACAGCATGACTGGAAAAGGAGTTCAGTTGTCCCAAACCCTGGTACTGAGCCTTAACCAAAAGGTGATTGCTTTCTGATAGTGCAAAGGTTCACTCTGTGCTCATAGAAAGCCTCCCCTCACCAGTATGCCAGTGATGAGAAAAGTGTCTTGCCCCAGGTGGTCAAGATACAGAGCAGAAGTGAAATAGTCCCAGGAAGGGCTTGTGTTCCCTCTCCTCTGTGTGCATGGGCAATCCAGTGCCTTTCTGCTGTTGCCTGCCGTTGGAAATCTGGCAGGTCTCGTCTCCCAGATTCCTGTGCAAGTCTGTGTGAGGACTCCCCTTTTTAGTCCTGGGAAGCAGCTATCTCATAGGATAGCTTGTAGTAAACACAAAAGGAAGCTCAACAGCTGGAGGTGACAGGAGGGAGGTTTCCTGTGAGCTGCAAAATCCCAGGGCTTTCTTGCTAGAGCTGAGACGGCGTCTGAGGAAGGAGGAGGGAGCTGCTTGCTCTAATGCCATTCTCATTAATCACATTGCAAAGAAAGGAAATCAGAGAAAATCATTCAAATTACAGATGGCTAGATTAGGTAATTAGAATTTAGGCTAAAACAGATGTTTGTAATTAAGTGTTTATGTCATTGAGCAAAATCCAGATTGTAAAGTCTCTTTCGCAGGACTTTAATGGTTTTAATTCTCTGTGTTATGTTTGGGGGCAAAGATACAGATGATAATGTTTTGGGAAGAAAAGAAAAAAGCCTACATGGTAAATCCCAGACAAGACAAACCTGTTCATATTTCCCTTGATAACAGTTTAGTTTGAAACACGACCTTTACGTGGGAGACTGTCACAAAGAAAAACAAAGTGGATCTTGCACTCAGCTATCCTGGGGAGTCCCTTAGAGGGTTTTGGTACTGGAGAAGAGAGGAGGGAGTAGAATGAAGGCTGTGAACTTCCCTAGGTCTGAGTCCTGGTGGCTGCTCAAGAGAGATTGAAGGGGGAATCAAGGTAGATGTTTAAAAGGAGGTACATGGGTCTGTTTACTTGCATGTTGTCAGGTTCCTTTGTGTCCAGGTGCCATGCTGCAGGGCCAAGAGAATTGAGAGGCTGATGTGGGAGCCTGGTTTAGAGCCCAGTGAGGCAGGGAGTGGCTGTTATAAATGATCAGCAGCACCAGGAATGGAGATGTGCTGCTTCTGAGGAAAGCTGTGATTTTCCTTTAAAAAAGGGAAGAGACGTGTTGAGAGTTTGGGAGGGATTCTTATTCCCTACCAAAGGTAATTGGTCCTGTGTATCACAACCCCCTCCCCAGTCCTTAAATTGCTTGAAATCATAAGGGGGCTGCCAGAAATCCTAACAAATTGTTTGAGGCTAAGGAGTAAAATATTCCAATCAATAACGTCAAATGCTTCGCTAAGATCTACAAGTCTCTTGCTCACCAGCTAATAAGAGATCATTAGCTGCTCAGGGAAAATGGAAATGAAAACCCAACAGGAGACAATTAAAGATGGCTGGACCAATATTCTGATTTGGTGTGAGGTGGTGAAACTTGGAGGTCCCAGCTGGCAAAATGAACCTGTTATTAATATGGTTCCCGATTCAGGGAAGCAAGTGCTAATTGTGTGTGGGATCCTGTAACCTGAATGGGATTCAGTCCACAGGTAAAGTTAAGTATATGCTTAAGAGCTTCATGGGACAGGGACTGAGGACAGGACAGGCTGGAGAGGTTCTGTTAGGAAATAAACTTGTACTGAAGGTGAAAAATAAAGGTAAGGAGAAGGATATATCCACTCTTTTAAGAAGCTCTGGAAAATGCTTTCCAGGAGGGAAATGCTTGGGTCAGATGTACATACTAAGCGAAAACTGGTGCAGATTTACCCCAGAACAGAAGGGCAGAAGTGCAAGAGAGACTTGCTGCCGTTGCAGAGGGACCTGTGGTGTCTCACAGCTGAGGCAGGAGAGGAAACAGAATGCCCCATTTCTGTTCACACTCTGCCACTAATTCCTTGTGTGCCCTCGGGCTGCTTAGCAACTCTGGTGTTACAGCTTACCTCCTGCAAAATAGCTGTAATAAAACTTCACAGCTCTGGAGCCAGTCAGTCTTTGGTATTAGCAGGAAGCTTTCAATGGAGATGAGCAAAGGGGCTGCCCACTGCAGGGGATGACAGGCCAGATGTAAGACTGACAGATGCCAGTCAAGTTGCTCAGTGCTCGCTGGAGAGTCCCCTGGATGCTGGTGGAGCATGATAGAGCAACTGTGAGTCTGTACCAGGGTTGGAAAAGCAAGAGGTTACTGGTGCAATCAGAAGTAGCATTTGGGGTTTTGCCAGCATCATGTCTTTTAACATGCTGATTTGGATGTTCTAAGGTTCTATGCTGCTTGTTAACTGCCTAATCCTGGCCATTGTGGTCAAAGAAGCATTCCCACTGATCTGGGTAAGGATCAAGCAGGGTTAAGTCTGGCTCACTCTGTTCAAATTAGTAACACAGTTGAAGCAAAAGGTTCATTGGGATGATTGAACTGGGCCAGATTGTCCCTGCAGGGCCACTGGCTGAGGGGAATAAACCTAATAAGGTTTTGGGAGGAGTAGAGGATAGATACTGCTGAGGTGCCATAAGTCACAAACAGGGTAAGGTGGGAGAAAGGAGCCCCAGGCTGGAGAGTGAACCCATTGCCAGGAGCTGGGATAGTAAGAGGATGATCTTGGAAGTAGCCATGAGGAAAATGTAGCCTTGATAGTAATGAGCTGCAACAGCTTAATCCCAGCATAGTCAGGAGGTGACAGTAATTGTTAGTGAAATCTTAGTCACAACCATGAACACGAGAGCAAATGGCTGATTGTTAACTACATCAGAAACATCCAAATGGTTGTGCATGGATGGAAACCAGTTTGTGGGGCTTGATGGACAAAGAAATCTGATAGAAAGCAACCAAAACAGAAATAAGGAGAAGGGACGAGAGCTCCCCATCCTCAGATGGGTGCAGGTTGTTGCTGGAGCAGAGGGGTTCCTCTGTGAGGAGGGCAAGGATTTTGCTGCTTGGGTTTTGTCTCCCATCTCAATGTTTTTCTTCCTTTTTCCCCCCCAGCTCTCTTCTGCCCTGCTCTTCGATGCTGTGTACGCTGTGGTGACTGCTGTGCAGGAGCTGAACCGCAGCCAGGAGATCGGTGTGAAGCCCCTGTCCTGTGGGTCTGCCCAGATCTGGCAGCACGGCACCAGCCTGATGAACTACCTGAGAATGGTGAGAAGGGACTGAAGTCTGCTGGTTTGTTAGGAGCTCGTGCTCATCACTGCCAGAAGCAGAAAGACGTGTATGTACATGCTGGTGCTGGCACAGTTTCCTAGCACAGAGTTTCGGTCTGTTTGAAGGTAGCACTGGGAGTGAAAAGAGAGGAGATCTGAGGGCTGGTTTGTCACTGGCCTTGGAATGACATGAAACTCTCAGTTTTTCAGAGCTTGCTGCAGAAAAACTGGAATTCAATGATTTTTAAAGTATGAATGATTCTGAGTGATTTGAGCTCTGTTTTGGGTGAACTTGAGTTGATATAAGGTCATGCAGTACAATTGCTTAGAGCTCAGTGGCAAGATGTGAGCTTCCCCGTGAAGGGATTTGGAAGGGGACTTGGAATATGTCCCTGATGAGGAAAGGCTGTGAGACTGGAGGCTGTTCAGCCTGGAGAAGAGAAGGCAGAGTGGGGACCTTATAATGCTGATCAATACCTAAAGAGTGTGTGTTGAGAGGATGGGGCCAGTGTTTGTTTGTAGTGCCCAGTGAAAGGACAAGAGGGAAGGGGCACAAGCTGGGACACACTGGAACACAAGGAGAAACCCCTTTGGTGCTGAGGTGAGGGAGCCCTGGCCCAGGCTGCCCAGGGAGGGTGTGGAGGCTCCTTCTTGGGAGGTTTCCAAACCCACCTGGACACGTTCCTGTGCCCCCTGATCGAGGGGAACCTGCTGTAGCAGGAGGTTGGGCTGGATGAGCTCTGCAGGGCCCTTCCCACCCCCACTATTCAGGCATTCTGAGACCTGAGGATTGCATTGCTGTTGCTGGGAGGGTGGATGGCCAGTGCGTGGGGCCACCAGCCCGTGTGCGCTGTGGGTGTTGGGCTGAGCCGCCTCGCTGGGCGCTGTAACTCATTCTCTCTTGGACAGGTAGAATTGGAAGGTCTCACTGGCCACATCGAATTCAACAGCAAAGGCCAACGGTCCAACTACGCCCTGAAAATCCTGCAGCACACGCGCAGCGGCTTCCGACAGGTACGAGCAGCCCCACGGAGCCTGGCCAGGCCCTGCCTCTGGCTGAGCTGAGCTGAGCTGAGCTGAGCTGAGCTGAGGGGGCTTTGGTGGCCACCCTCCTTTGCAAGATGAGGTGTTCAGCAAGCACCAGCGTGGCCTGGGTGTCACGGTAGCTCTCGCTGGGCCTGGGTTGGCAAACACACTGTGTTTCACTTCATCAAGGATGTGTCTGGAGATAATTTAGATTTGTCCTAATGTGTCAGGGTCCCTTCAGTGGTGATGTTAGAGTCAATATCTGTTCTGTCACAGTAACACTCCCGGGCAGGAGGTAATTCAGGGCGTAAAGTGTGTGGCAGGTACAGCCTCACGCTCAAGATGCTTTTGTTCTTAAGCTCGTGGAGATACATGTACTCAAAATGATTTGGAAGGGGGAAAATTGGAGTATTTTCCACAAAATGGGAAAAAATAAGGCACTATGAACCTTTCCAAATAACTACTTGAGGGAGGAAAAGCCGAGGGATAGTCCTTTGTCAGGAGCTCCCCACCGTGTCTCCACAAGCAGCACGCGGAACGAAGCGCGAGAGAATTCACCTCTCAGTTTATGATGTGTGCTCCTGGTTTGTCTCCGTGCTTGTGGATTCCTCACAGTGTTGGCCTCCTTTTCTGCTTGTTACCCTCTTTCTGTCCAAGGGATATTTTCTGGCTTCAGCAGAGGTTAAGGATAACTGTGTGGGGCCACAGATAGCAGACTGGTGAGATTTACTGGTAAATCCAAACCTTGTTCAGGAAAAGAATGGAAGGCCCATAAAAAGGGATTTATCTGTCTTTTATTTTCCTGCTGACAGCTCCACACCTGCCCTTTTCTCAGAGATTGCCACTTCTCCTAGATGCTGGCAGAGAACAAAAGCTATTGTATCTTACCTCACACCAGCAGAGCGTTTTGGCATTAGGAAATCTCTCCTGGTCTGGCAGCAGTGAATTTTAGCCTTGGCAAGGATGTTGCCTGCCAGTTCTTACCTGTCAAGTGACAGCTCAGCTTTGATGCAGCCTTTGGCTGAGTGAGCGGGGGATCAGGATGGCATTTTCCCCACTGTAAGATCTCTCATAGCACCAGTGCCCTTTTAATCTTTTCCCAAACTCATCACACTCTGAGCAGAAGTGACAGATCTGAGCACATCTGCATTAATAAGAGCATGCGTTAGGCTGCAGCAGGGGAAGCAAATGCTGTAAAGCTCACTGTGACAGCTGTGGGTTTGATGTGTTTAAATGTGGCAGGGTGCTCACATTAAATGCACAGGTCCTTTTGGTCAGTGCTTCTCCCAGAGCTCCACTCAGACTGCAGCCTAATCTGCCCCAGGACACAGGTCTCAGCTCTTCTCCACAAACCCGGTCTGACAGGAGAAAACCTTTTCTGACCTGTTGCAACAGCTCAGTAAAGAAGCAGCTTCACATTTCAGAGGTAGCCAGGGAAGATGTGCTGGGTCTAGGCTTCTCAAATATCCCATCAGAGCACAGTAAATCACTTCCAGTCACAGTAAGAAGGTGCTGGAAGGACAGGGCATCCTGGAGACAATCTTGTCCCTAAGGGTTCTATTAAGTGATTTGCTCAAGCTCTTGTTGGAAACACTTCTATTGCCTCCTTAGTTTTGATCAGGCTCACGTGCTCTGCCCACTTCTGTCTTTCTCTCTTTCCTTCTCTCTCTTTTTCACCTTCTCTCTCCATCCTTCTATTGAAGCCACAGGGATTTCCAGCTCGACAACTTTGACAGAGAATGCACCAAATTCTGAAGCCAATGGAGCCAGCAAACAAATTAGAGACACTTAGATTTTCTAAGTTGCTGTTGCTTTTGGGCAAGGCGAGACAGGGCTTTTTGACATCCAATTTTTAATACGTTTATGTAATGCACCAAACGTGTCTTTTCCTGATTTAGCTTAACTAGTGGAAATTTTTCCCCAGCCATATGAGAGCTGCTCTGTGCTCATAGGATGTGGTAAAGCACAGGCTCATTAACGTGCTGGTGATCCAGAGATCTGACAAGGACTGAGTTAGTAAATGTCATCTTTTTATGTTTTCTCTTTCTTTGCCCCTTTAAAAAAATACATTGCAGCACACCCCTCCGGCTCCAGCACGGTGATTTGCAGTAAACCAAGAGCTAAGGTTTAGCAGCACAACAGGAGAAGGGAATGAAGAGAGGCTGTGATTTATATGGCTCCAGGGAAAGCAAGTGTGCAGAGGAGGGGCAGGGGAAGCTGCTGGCAGTGCTGGAACCTGACCACAGCCACCTTGTCTCCAGCTCTGCCGGGGACCCGCTGGGTCTCGCCCAGCCCCAGGTGTGGTGATCAGCCAAAGGCTCTGCTGGTGTCCTGAGACAGAGCAGGGAAGTGACAGAGGTGTCTAATTGGTATGTTGATGAGATACAGATGAGTTACCAGCAGATAGCTCTGAGACCCTCTGCAATCCCCACCACATCAGACCTTTTTAACTGAGAAGCAGCTAATCATTCTTGATGGGATTCATTCCTCTTTAGCTGTTCCCCTCAGCTGGAGTTCAGGGACAGATCCTGCCAAGAGATGAATGCCTTTTGCTGCCCAGGTCCTGCTGAACTGAGGAGATTTGTGTGCACAGGCAGCCCTGTGCAGTGTCCTCTGAGGGCTTTCTTTCAATTGTTTGGTTTATTCCCTTTATTTTCCCCACAGCCCCCCCCATATTCAGTCCCTTTCAGGCCAATGAAGGCATCATGTACCAAGTATCTGCTTTAATGTATTTCCTCTTGGCACAGGGTGTTTCCAGTTAGTGCTGACAAAGCTCTCCAAGCACAGACTTAATGAGAGATGATTGCATTTTGCACTCCTTCCTTTTCCTGGGGACAGGGAGGAAGGGGAGGTGATGATTGCAAGCTATAGGATAGTGCCCAGAAGGGATCTGCAGTGGCAGTCTCCTGCTTGTTTGGAGACCTCTATTCAGGGCTGGCTTTACCTTAATTTTTAGCAGGGGAATGGAGGTGGCAAGTACCTGTGGTGCCTCTGAAGATTATGGGGAGGTCTTGCTATGTCATGTCTCCCTGTCACTAGCTGCCATTCAGGCTTGCAGGGCACTGAGCAGAAGACTGTAGAAGACTTCATTAAAATCATTAGAGTGGTATTTTGTTATCTCGTGCCACGAGGAGCTTGAAAGCCCAGGCAGGATTACTGTGGCTGTGTCTGAAGAGAGGAGCTGAAGGATTGGAGTGAGCTGAGGGTGCCCCAATGGCCTCATGTTTTAGCCACTGGTGATTTTCTGCAGAGATGAGAAGTCTTTAAGTGTCAGCGACCCAAGGAACGCCTTCTGCAGAGCAGCTCGTGTGAGGGGCCTTGTCTGCCCCTGGGGACAGAGCAGCTTCACAAGCAGTGGCTCTCCCTGCCTTGTTCCAGACTGGTTCACACTGCAGCGCTGCCTTTGCTCCCTGCCTATAAAGGAGGACAGAGAAGAAGGCAGCCCTCCTGCCTCCTTGCAGGTGGGATGGGCACAGAGGCTGGGTCTCCCTGAGGGCTGAGCACAGGGAGACACAGAGATGATGCCATGGGGCTCTGTAGTGGAACCACAAGGCTTGAGGACATGGAGGGAACTTCTTCCAGGCCACGGGCTGTCGCCTGTCCCCAAGTTGTATCATCCCTCTCACAAAGGTCTCAAGCTCCAGGTAGTTGTGTTGCCCTCACTTCAGCTCCTCTGATCATTAGAAACCCTCTTCTAATTTTCAGGTTGTTTATTTCTGGCTGGTTTATATCTATTTATGTTTGTGCCAAAGCTATCATTTCAGCTTCAAAAGCTGTTCTACCTCTTTGCTATAGACCTCCTCCACCTGGTGTATTTATACAGACCAATCATATCTGTTACTAAAAATCCTGAGTCCTAAAAACTCTTTAGGTCCTAGTCCAGAGCCTTAACAACAGGATGATCTTTCCCATGTCTGTGTGGAGCATTTGCTTGTTTTCTTGCAGGTGAATATGTTTTGTCTTTTTCAGAGACTCTTTACATGTAAGTAGAGATGATTAAAATCACCTTGATATCCATCTTGCAAGAGAGGCAGAGATCTGAGGATCCCAGACATCCTCTGACACACGACTTCAGAATCAGGGAACAGCATGAGGAGTCAATTAGTGGCTTTATCCCAGTGTGAGAGGGACGGCAGTGAGCTGGAAGGAGGCAGGATGGGGTGCAGGTTCCCCAGCACAGGGGAGTGTTTGGCTTTGGTGTGGTGTTAAAAGCAAGGTCAAACCCACTGCGCTGCCAGAGGAGGAGCCAGTCAATTAGTCTCAGTGTGCCAGCAGGGGAGGGACAAATATGAGAACAGTGAGGGCTGTTAAAATTAAAGTTAATCTGTCAGTAATCTCTGGTTGTGAAATCTAAGAGGGGAAAAAAGAGATGAAGCAATATTTATGAGTGATCACTCGCTCAGGGAGGCAATTGCTGCAGAGGGTCTGTTGTTCAGCAGTCACAGCAAGAGGCAAGCACCTTTGTGCAGGGCTGGGGAATGCAGAGAAAGCCATCCCAGCACAGCACTGCAGACCCTGTGCAGGCCAGGACAAGCTGTGCTTTAAGGGCTCTCAGGGTCAGCATGATCACAGTCACAGGCAGGTTTGGGACCCTTGACTGTCTTTGCCTGTGCTGCTGTGTCCTGGTGCCTCAGCTCCAGCCAGGGAGGAGAGCAGACTCCTTTGCTTTCCAGAGTCATGGGGTGTAAGCTGTCCTGTTGCACTTCCCACTGCTGCTTAGAGATGAGGAGTTTGGTCTTGGGACTCCTCACTGTCTATCCATCAGGAAAAACAGAGGCTCTTTTAGGGAGCATAAGAGAGAGAGCAAGAGCCTAATTTGCATGCTCTGAACAAGCTGCTGGAGGTGCTGATCTCCCTGCCCAGAGCTCTGAGGGAGGGAGATTAGGCTCTTCAAGTTAAAATTAGGTTTTGCTGAATATTCCTCCCCCTGGCTGAAGGCAGCACTGGTTGTCACAGCTGAGTGACGATGCCCTCCCAAGCTCTGGGGCACTGGTGCTCACCACTGCTGGTGGGAATTGGGTTTGCTGCAGTGCTGCTGGCACTCAGATGGGTGAATTGGGCTGTGCAAGGAGGTGTGATGAGGCTCAATCAAAGGGTTTGGAGGTGCTTGATCACAGTGCAGTAGTTGGCATCCATTGTAGCAGGAGATGAGTCAGAGTGCAGCACCGCTGAGAATGTGGCTTCATTTCAGCACCTGCCACCAAGGTGCAGCTTCTGGTCAGGGCTGGAAAGTGTCTGCTCCAGAGTGGCAAGGGAAGCTGTGATGCTGTGTGCTCCCTGTGAAGTGGCACATTCTCCAAGGAACTCAGTGCCTGTAGCAGCCTTTAACTAATGACAGGAGGACAGCAGGAGGTCTCTCTGGCTTTCAGGGAGGCAAAACCTGTGTTCAAAGTTAAAGAGACAGTGTAAGGCAGGACAGGAGTTGGAGACATGAGCACTCTCTGCAACTCCCTGACAGGAGGCTGCAGTGAGCTGGGGTTTGGTCTCTGCTCCCAAGTGACAGGACAAGAGGACATGGGCTCCAGCTGTCCCAGGGGAGGCTGAGATTGGAGCTGAGGCAGAACTGTTTCCCTGAGAGGGATGTCAGCCCCTGTGCCAGGCTGCCCAGGGAGCTGGGGCAGTGCCCAGCCCTGGAGGGATCCCAAAGTCCTGGAGCTGAGGTGCCGAGGCCATGGGTTAGGGGTGGGCTGGGCAGGATGAGGGGAGGGCTGGGACTCCAGGAGCTTCAAGGGCTTTTCCAACCCAAATGATCCTGTAATTCTAAAACAGCCACCCCACACAGCTCTGCTGCAGACGTCAGTGCAGGAACATGGGCCATTGGAGGATCGGGTTTACTGAGAAGAAAGAGAAGTGGCCAAGGCAGAAGGCTGCTTGGCCACCAGCAGCTGCCCAGCCAGGGCTGTGTCCTGGCGTGGGGTTTGGCGTGGGAAGGCCATGCCCATGGGTGGGTTGTTGGCACTGGCGTGCTGGGAGCGTGCTGGAGCTCTGCACTAGCAGGTTCCTCTCTCTGCTGGCCCCTCGTAGGGTGCATCATAAAGGTAATGGGGCATTCACTAACACCTCTTACAGGGCCAGCTTGATGGTTGTCAGTCACCAGAGCCATATGGCGGGTGCAGACAGTGATTTGCTCTGTAAATTCCCTTATTGTGCTGTTTATCTCTCCAGATCGGCCACTGGCACGTTTCTGAAGGACTCAGCATGGACAACAGGATCTTCTCCTCCAACATATCAGACAGTCTGTTCAACACCACGCTCATTGTCACCACCATCCTGGTAAGTGAGGGGGTCACCTACAGTTCCCATTAACTCCTTGCCAGCCCAACCCTGAGGGGTGTCAATCAGCTTAGACTATTATTCCCTCTTCCTACCCCCCTTGGCCCCCAGCACGCAGCACTGCACACTGATTTCATAAAGAACAGACGATCAGATCTCTAATTACAGCACTGAGGACAATTCATGACAGTGTAATTAAACTCAAGTTGATGTTTCATATGGAAATGATATTTGATGAGTTCAGAAGCAGCTGGGGAGAGGGCTGGGATGGGGATAAGTTGCCATTTTCCATTCATCGCCGAATGATGTTCTTGTTTTGCGTACAGCTGGGAAGTTGGAGGGGACAATTGTCCCTTCTACCCATAACATCACTGCAGTTGGCCAAGATGGATCAAACTTTTGTGAACAAAGCCTTCACATCTCCAGGCACCACTGTCCTTACTTAACAAATTCCCCTTCCATGCACAGCCCATCCCATGATTTTTTTTCCTAGCGCCTCTGCTCCTCCCTCAAAGACACTTAAAACTCCTGGAGAATTTCCTCATGTCCCACAAAGCTTGTTGAAAAAGGAGAATCATAGAATCATGTTAGTTGGAAAAGGCCTTTGAGTCCAGCCACTAACCTTCCACTGCCAACCCCCCACCTCCCCAAGAGCCCTCTGCCCTCCCAGTGCCGTGCTGGTGAGGCTCCTTGGTTAAGATGGGAATGACAGCTGCCCAGTTTCAATGCAGGAAAACCCTTACTTAATGCTGAAGTGGAACCATCAGGAGCTGGAAGGGAATGACCGCTACGAGGGCTTCTGTGTGGACATGCTGAAGGAGCTGGCGGAGATCCTGCGCTTCAACTATAAGATCCACCTGGTTGGAGATGGTGTGTACGGAGTCCCCGAGGCCAACGGCACGTGGACAGGGATGGTCGGGGAGCTGATTGCTCGGGTAAGTGAATTAGCTGCTCTTTGTACCTGTGCTCTAGTGGGACTAGCAGTGAAAAGCCTCACTGCTTTATAAAGTGCTCCAGGATGACAAGTTTGACCAGAGCATCTCCATTGATTGTGTCCTCCCAATGGCAGGTGTGTTTGTTGGGCTGATGTGATGGAGTGTGAAGCAGTAAGAGCCCCTGGGTTTGCTCAGGGGGTACTTAGTTTGTTGGGAGAGGGGCCTGGACTCCAGAGTCTCTCTATAAGAGCTCAATACAGAATGGATTTGTATTCCCAGTGGAAAAATTATCAGGGAAATGTTCAGGCTCTGGCAGGGCTTGGTAGAAGCTGAGGAAAACTTCCAAAAGCAGCATTTGGGAGGGAAGCAAGTGAGAATCACATTTCCACCCAGAAGAGTTTTGTCAGATTTGTTTCAGCTCCTTAACTGTGAGTATTGTTTTTGGAGAAGAATGAGGATTTTTTTGTTTACTTGAAGTCTGCCTTTTCACAGCTCTGCTTTGTGATGTTGCTACACAGCAGCCAGCCTGGAAGCTGAATGCTTGTGCTGGGTTTGACAACAATTCTGTGTACGTGTGTGCTCAGTCGGCCTCTACCCCCCTCCCTGCTCTTTGTTTTCCTTCCCCAGGGATCCTGGAGCTTAAACACAGTTCACAACCTGCTCTGAGATCCTTAGTAAAATAGATCTAGGCAAAGTTAACATTAAGATTGATGCTATTTAAACCAATACTTCCTTGCTCATCCATTTCTACCCTGCCTTGTTATTACCAAGGTGCCTGTGAGAACCCAGTGACAGTTTCTCAGCTGGTGGCAAATCTGCAGTGAGGTGTATTTATGATAATCCACACCACTGTGTGAGAGGAGCCCCTGAGCCCACCCCATTGTTATCCTCACAACAGTGGTGCATCCTACTGCAAAGCAGAGGGAGGAGGGATCAAATCTATCCCCTGTGGCTCCGGGCAGGGGGCTGGGGCTCCTGCTGCAGCTTTCCTCCCTGCTGCAGCAGATGAGCGAGCCAGGTCCCCACCAGCATCTCTCTGCTTCTTCCTCAAATGGCAAAGAGATGCTCAGCCTACCTTAGGAGCTTCAGCTGAGTGTCTAAAGTCAGATGGGACAAGTCTAGGTTTAAAAGAGTGTCAGGCACAGGGCAGGTATGGCCTGGAGATCCCTCCCAAACTAGTATCCTGTCTCCTGGGTTGCCCTTTCCTGGTGGGACAGTAACTCCTGACAACAGCCGAGATCCCACATCCATCTGCTTCTTCTAAAGAGCCTTCTATATGGTTGTTTGCAAATGCTCTGGGCTCTTGGCATAGGTCTTATATGTCTCTCTGTGTATATATGTACACACACACTCACAATTATGGTTCTGCAGCGTTTCTTTGGGAGGCAAGAAGGAAGGCGCGGAGCAGCGTGTGATCTGTGCAAACAAAGGCAGAGAACAGCCATCAGATTTTTGGCCTACTAACCTTGGCAGTGCCTCTCCATTAATTGTGAGCTTCTGGAGGGTTGTTTTTCTTTAGTGGTAAGTGTTTTAACTCCATCTTCACATAGAAACCGTTTGTTTCTTCTGCCGCTCGAGCCTTGTTTGGAGGATTTTTACCTCTGCCTCAGCAAGGCAGAGCTGCCAAAGCCTGTGTGAGGCTGAATCAAAAAATACAGAAGAGAAAAAGCTTCCTCTGCTTCCCAGGGCCTTCAGAGTAGAGTCTTTATAGTGGTTTCAGTGGGTTTTTGATCAGGCCTAGAGGCTGAGCACTTGGGATCAGGTCAGCCAGGGCAGAGCTGGCTGTGTACATGCTGTTGTATTTATTCAGGGCTGCCGGAGATGTTGCATTCTGAGGTCATTGCACTGCTGAAAGGGTTCCTCTCTTGACAGTCAGCCCCTGGGGGCATGAGTCCTGCTTTCCATCCGTTATCTCACTCCAGGAGCCCTTGAAGCAGAAGAACCAGCAGATCCTACATTGGGTGCACACATTCTTATGTCAGTGGATTTATCCCTTGGGCACTTTGCTACGTACAGCCTTTTGAGCAGAGAAGGCATCACTTGGGACACAAACTTCCCAAATCCTACACAAAATAAAGGCTCTGGACCTGTCTGTGTGCAGTGCTGTATGACTGTAGGGAAGTGATTCCTCCTTGACCCTGCTCAGCTCTCAGATGGTAAGGTTTGAGTCACATGCACTTAGTGTGATGGACCAGAAGGTCAAAAAATTAATCCAGCTCCATGCTATACCCTTCCAGTATTGTTTTTTCTCTCTGTAATCCCCCTGTGGCACTGAATGTCCTCAGAGCAAGTGCAGGCTTATATGGGAAAAGTGTTTCATTTTATTGCTTGTAAATTATCTGGCTATTGATTTATTTGTAAGTGCTGAAAACTCTATTACAGCTAATTGTGCACTATGATATGATTGAGAAGGATGCTATATAAACAGAAATTTGTTGTTGACCCACATTCTTTACATTTCTTATCGACCTGCTCACAAAACTGATTAAGAGCTGAGGAAGAGGGGGAACTGGGTTGGGTTGGGGGATTAGTTGGGTGAGCTGTAGAGACTCCGGTGTCTAGGTCAGCAATCTGACTCATCCTCAGACCAGGAAACCCGTACACTTTGTGATCAGCTGATGGGCTGATTTGGCTTGGGAGAAATCACTTGGAAGAACTCGAGCCCATTTTTCAGTGAAGGATGTCACAAGCTCTGAAAACACCAAGTTAATTGGTCCCTCTGTGTGTGCAGGGCAGGGAGGCTGAACAATCCTGCTCCTTCCTTGAGTGAGCAGGGAGTGAAGCCGCTCTCGGGCCGGGGCAGATTCCCCCGCTAGCCTTGCCAGCTCTGGCACAGCACACAGTCCCCAGCAGTTTGCCTCACACTGTACACGTGTGCTGTCCATAACAAGCAAACAAGGGGGGACAGCAAATCTTCCTGACTCTTGCTTTTTGGCATCAGAGCCTTAGAGGACAATAGGGCTGGAAGAATTATGTCTCACTCCTTCCCGCTGCAGTACAGTCTCCGACTCGGAGTCCCTGATGGTTGTCTGGTCTTCCCTTTCTCTCTGCCTCTCTCTCTCTCTCCAGTGCATCCTTGAGCTGAAATTAATTTGGTAGTCTGGTAGAAGCCAACCAGTGTGTCAGCACAGCAATCTGACAGCCTTCTCCTTGTTCTGTCATGCTTGCATTTACTGTCTTGGTAGTGTGGTGTCGTGGTGGCTGTGTTCAGTGCCTGTGCCTCCACTCACAGCGAGACGTTGGTGCTCAGCTCCCGTGCTCCTGCCTGAGGATCTGTGAGGATCTGGCTGGGGTCAGTGGTGATCCAAGCTCTTTTTGAAGTGAGGGAGAGGAAGCTACACGTTTCAGGAAGAGTCTGGCCTAAGAAGCAGCAACACCAAGAACTGAAAGGACCTCAAAGCTTTGAGGTGATGGTTTTTCCAGCTGCCTTGCTTTACAAGCAGAGACCCTCTCCCTTAACTGCTCCAAAGATGGGGAATGGCAGGAGACATGATCTGCAGCTCCCTGATAGGAGGTTGTAATGAGGTGGGATCAACAGGGGAGGTTGAGATTGGAGCTGAGGCAGAACTGTTTCCCTGAGAGGGGTGTCAGCCCCTGTGCCAGGCTGCCCAGGGAGCTGGGGGAGTGCCCAGCCCTGGAGGGATCCCAAAGCCCTGGAGCTGAGGTGCTGAGGGCCATGGGTTAGTGCTGGGCTTGGCAGGGTGAAGCAAATGGTTGGACTCCAGAAGCTTTTAAAGGTCTTTTCCAACCAGGAATATGCCATGATTCTGTGATTCTGTTTCAGAACTGGCAGAGTCCTGCTCTCCATGCAGCAGTGGGTGTTGGTGTTCAGTGAGAAGAGCTGTGTGTGGGTGCAGGCAGGGAGGGGGAGTCTGTTTGCACGCGATTGCGCTGGCAAGTGTGACATGGGTGGGGAGTGGGGAAGTGAGGAGGAGTGGGTTGTTGAGCAAACATAGCCAGGGGCTGGGCAGAGAGGTTTGCATCAAGCTGCTGTTTTCCCCAGACCCCACACAAGGTGGTGGGTATGGTGTGAGCCGGGTCGCTGCTGTTCCATGTGGGTTTAGTCCTGGTGTTTCACCTGAGCTGGCTTTTGTCATGGGCACAACGAGCACCTGGAACAGACGTTTTCCTCCCACCCATAGATGGTCAAGGTGAAGAAAAATGGATGAGGGCAGACTTGAGGCTGACATCTGCACTGGTTGCTGATCATCCCATCCCTGTCTGTGGCTTCAACAGGGAGCTGCAGCCTGCAGGGTTTTCAGGCTGTCTTTGTTCATATGGCAAAACTCATGCATGGCCTTAAAAAAATCCCAAACAGTGGTTTTGAGTGACCCTCATCTGGCCCTGCTTTTAAATGCAAGAATATGCAGCTGAGCACACAACCTGAGTGCTGCTTGTTCCATCAGGAGGAGCTGCACAACCCAAAATAGCTGCTGTCAGATGAGCTGGGCAGCTGGAGCAGAAGCAATCAGTCCATTGATCTGGCGGCTGAGCCGTACCTGTCGTGGGACAGAGCTGCAGAGGCAGACACTGCTCTGTCACTGCACCCAAACCACTGTGCAGTGTCTGCTGCTTATGGCACAGAGCAGCAGAGGACCCCTGGAGATCACCCAGTCCAACCCTGCACAAAGCTGGGTGCTCAGCACCACATCTGGATGGGTTTCCCGTGGGCAGGTGTCTGCAGCAGCAGTGCTGGTGCTGGCGGGTCTGCAGTGGGGGTAGGAGCTGGCAGGCAGGTGGATTCTGGGGACTGAACACTGATTTCAGCTTTCTGGAGTCATAGAATCATTTTAGTTGGAAAAGACTTCCAAGATCATGGATTCCCAGCCCTCCCCTCACAGTACCCAGCACCACCCCATGGCCCTCAGCACCTCAGCTCCAAGGCTTTGGGATCCCTCCAGGGCTGGGCACTCCCCCAGCTCCCTGGGCAGCCTGGCACAGGGGCTGACACCCCTCTCAGGGAAACAGTTCTGCCCCAGCTCCAACCTCAACCTCCCCTGGGGCAACTTGAGCCCATTTCCTCTGGTCCTGTCACTTGTTACTTGGGAGCAGAGACCGACCCCCACCCCACTTCAACTCCCACCATGTCAGTACAGAGGCAGCCTAAGAAACAGCTTTGCCTGAGCTTGGCTGTGCTGTTGGAGGAGCAGGAGCAGGCTCCCACCCTGTGCCTCATTCCCTGGGAGTCTCTGCTGGGGTGGGATGCTGTGTGCCCAGGCTGAGGGCTGACGTCAAGCCCCATTCATCACCATCAGTGCCCAGAGTCAGCATCCCAGCGAGGAGGCGGCTGCCTCCTCCAGCCTGGCAGTCCCTGCAATTTGCTTCTTAAGGCTGCTTAATTGTTGTTCCTCGTCAGGAGCCCGGCTCAGCCCCCGTGTTTAACATCCTTTGCAGTGGCAGTGTGAGCCTGTCTGCTCATGCAGGCAGATCCCACGGTTAATGCCAGGTATGGTGGTGGCAGCTCGTGTTTCCAGCTCAGACACCAGCCCACCTGGGCTTCTTCCTGCCTAGCAAGAGTTTGGCCTTGTTTAAGCACTATTTTGTTAAAGAAGTGTCTGTGTCTACTTCCAAAATGCTCTGGGTGTTTTTCTAAGCCTGTTTCATGCTGACATTTATAGCTGCAACTGTGCTGAAAGGATGAGAATGGAGCAGTGTTTGCCCCCTCTTCCCCCATCCTTTGCCTCCCGTGTTTGCATTTCCCCAGGGCCAGTTGTGGACAGAGTGCAGAAGCACAAAGCAAAATCCATTTCTTCCCCGGTGCATTGTTTAGCCTATGAAATGCCAACTCCTTCCCCTCCACAGGTGGGGAGGGCTGGAGAGCACTCAGGTGTGCAGAGCTCCTCTGTAGCTGAGAAACACCAGCTTCAGTGAATCACAGGAAGTTTTGTGATCATCAGGAGGCAAAGTTGAAGGCATGAAATGGATGACATCCAGGCAGAGAATACGTTGCATGCCATCCCCAGATCAAAGTTTAATGCTGTTCAGAAATCAGCTCTTGACTTGTGTGACTTCTCAGCCTTCAGAGAGAGCAGTTGACAAAGCATAGCCCCAGCTGAAGCCCCGAGGAGCTGGGTCTGTGCTGCAGGGAGCTCTGGTACAGGAGAAGGCAGATGTGTCTGTGTGTGGATTAGAGCAGGCTGCAAGCTACTGTAGCTCTGATACCAGCAAAAGTCCTGAAAAAGACAAAAGTTGGCCAGGCAGGGCATGAGCAGAAGGAAATCAACTCTGGTGGGATGGCAGGACCCTCTGGAAATGAGGAGGGGGGACCTGGGCACAAAACCCGTGTGCTCAGGGAAGGCAATTCTGCTGTGCCAAGTTCTGCTCTGGAGGCAAAGGGAGGGAGGGGTGTTGGCATTACATTGTGTGAGAGAAGAGCAGCTTCCAGGATGTTGCTGCCTGGGTGATCTGGGAGGATCCCAAAGGCTGATGGCTGGGGGAATGACTGGAGTGCCCAAAGTTCCCTGATGGCATCCAGGTCACAGCCCTGAGAAGGTAGGGGGTGGTGACTTAGCTGTGTAAAGCCTGGGGGCTGCACTTGCAGCACCTTTGTGTTGGCCCCTGGATGGGAACAGCATGTTTTTAGAGCTTTTGCGTGAAACACCTTTGATGTGGCATATTTACCACCTATTTAGTCTCTGACTTTGCCAATAGATTTATATCCCATTTGGAGAACTGGGAAAGGAAATCCATTGTCAGAAGAAGCTGTATTGTCATGAGGGGCTTTGCTGGGAGAGCTCTCCCCAGGACAACAGTACCTGCAAACCCTTTGTAAGGATAGACAAGAGGGATTTAGAAAGCTTTAGACTCTCGTTGTAGATAAAATTCTTCACAGTTCCACAGATGAACTGATCCCATTTCAGTAATCTGCTGGTGTTTACATAGGGCTCAACCGCTGCACATTTGATTATTGGTGCCTTTTAAAAACCCTGTGGGTAAATGTCTGGCTAGGCACAAATTCTCACTAGCTCATAATTCATTCCAGCCTGAACCTCCTAGGAATCTGTAATAGCTGCTTGGAAACAATTGCAAAAATCTGGCTCTGAGCTCGTCCAATAAAGCAGTCCTGCATGGCCTGTCAAATATCACCTTCCCTGTGACCCCACTTAACCATCTTTGTAGATCACCTTGCCTTTCTTTTCCCATTCCTCCTTCCTGCAGTCCCCTGGCTTAGCAGTGTGAGGTGAGTGCTTGGACTTGATCTTAAAGGTGTTTCCCAAGCAAAAGGATTCTGTGATGAGTGGCTTCCCTGTGGTGCATTTGCAACTAGCACATGGATGCAGGGGGATAAGCTGCATATCTTACTGGGTCTTCAGGCTTGACTTTTGCACAGACCTTATGAAACTCAGGGACAACATGTACAGATAGCTTTTCTTTTCCCCTCCTTCTCTTTTTCCACTTGCATAATCAGCTTCCTGCAAAGCAGGCAAACAAATGTATAAGGAAATGGAGGAGGTTTCATTTTTAAGAAAGCAATTACAGACATTAAAAGAGCTATAGTCATAAAAATAATATTTAAAATTCAAATCCCTTATCTATATTACAAGGGTATTAACTTTGGAACAAATTCCTTTTATATTCCTTTCCCTCTAATCTCATTTGCTTTGCAAGTCAATCTGAAAATTTTTATGCCAGTCCCCTGGATTTTTTGGAGCCTGATCTGCAATTTGGAAAGTCTGGGCTTGGCAGGCTTGTAAACCCCATGACTCAGGGTACAGGGATAATGATGCTGCTCCGTTATGTTCCCCAGCCTATGGCAGCTTGCAAGCAGCAGTGTCTGGAAGGGGAGAGCTGTGTTTAGCAGGGGGTCTGAAAGGGTGAGGTCATATATTCTTTAGATTAGTACAGCATTTATTGTCTCAATGGCTCCTGTTTTGCCAGGTCTTAAAGCATTCAACAGATAGACCTGGCAGTCAGGCTGTAAGCACTGGAGGGCAGGGACAGCCTCTGTGTTTGCTGTTGGTACAGCTCCTGGTACTGCAGGCTCCCCACTAAGAGCTTTGTGGTTTTCCAGCCTCTAAGTTTCAGAGATAAAAACACCTAGGTGAGGAAAGGAAAAATGGGGAGAATGGTCTGGAGCACAAGGAGGATTAAACTTTGGGGTGTGTTTGAGCAGAGCTTGTGCAAAACCCACCTGGGGAGAGGGCTGCAGCAGCTGAACTGGTGGACATCAGCAGCAAAGCTGCAGTGGTTTCCCTCCACAGCGCTGGGGTTTTGCCCCACAGCAAATGCTCCCTGTCCCAGAAGGATGGGCATGGCTCTGCTACTGTCCCTGCCCTGCACCTTTCCTAGGCTCAGGGGCCTGATCTCTGCTCTCCTTTCTCTGCAGAAAGCCGATCTGGCCGTGGCGGGGCTGACGATTACGGCGGAGAGGGAGAAGGTGATTGACTTCTCCAAGCCCTTCATGACGCTGGGCATTAGCATTCTCTACCGAGTTCACATGGTAAGAGACTTATTCTATCACCCTTTCTGTCCCTCCGTTATTTGCATGCAAACATGCCTAGTTACAGAACAAAAACGAGTGACTCATAACAAATGTTTGGGATTCTTACATAAACACAAATGTGCCCAACCTTTGCTTCCTCCTTTGCTCTGTCTTTCTGCCTTGTGTCAGCTTGGTGCATTCAATTGCCCTTGTTGAAACCCCCACCCCTGTTAGCTCCTGTTCCCTGTTCTCCCTGAGCACAAGATCTTCCTGGCCCCTCACTATGCCTGGGGTTGCTTTCTTTGCTGGGACCTCCTGTAAATGTTGTAGATGCAGATCAATCCTCTGCTTCCTTAATCATGGGCAGGACAAGGGGGAACTCATGGACAGGCTCAACTCTGCCATGGGCAATCAGCTCCTTGCCCTGTGTGGGCTGTTAGTCTGCTCTCAGCCCTTCTCAGCTGTTCCTCCTGAAGATCAGTGGTCTCTGCAGCCCAAGGAAGGCTCCTTACTCTTGGAGTGCTCCCAGCCTCCCATGGGCACTCTCAGACCCCCTTGCTTCTGCATTTCCCAGGGAGACACACACTACTTAGCAGCTAGCTCTGGTTGCCACATTCCTTAATGTTTTGGCACTCCAGGGCAGGTCAGGCATTAGTGATGACTGTTCAGCTACTACTGTGAGCCCATGGCTTGGTGCAGAGCAGCTGTGTATCTGCCCATGGGACTCATGTGCAAATATGTACATGGTGTTGCCTTGTCATTGCTTAGATGATAGTTCTTGTCTTAAATTCTTGTAGATTCTCTTGCAATTCCCCTTTTCTGTTGTTCTAGTTTCTCCCTGAAGCTCAGGAGGGGACAGATTTTCTCCAGCTATGCCCATGCAGACCAGACAAAGCCCCCACTCCTCAGTGTCACAGGAGGCAGGCTCTGGCAGCCAGGTCCTTTACAACAAGATGTCATATTATTCCCCATCTGCATTTTGGAAATGTGCTCTGTACAGTGCAGGGTGTGATGCGAATGACAGTCTCCATTTCCCATCAGCTCAACAATAGCAGTCAAAAGGAGAAAGCAATTCAAGCTGCCTCTCTCAGCCCCCCCTCTCCATTCAGAAGGCTGTTTGGTATGAACATAAACAAACTTGCCTGCATCTCTGTGCTGAGCAGCTCCTGCCAAGAGCAAACAATTAAAATCTAGTTACAATTCCCTTTCCTCTGGTATGTGCACAATTTAGGATCAGTGGCTTAACTGATCAAAAAGGGTCAGTGTCTTCAAGCTCTCAGAGGTCAAAAGTGCCTGTCCCTTCCCCACTACTCTTGCCATTTCACACCACCAGCTGCCCCGTGGCTCTGGGAGGAGTCTCTGCCCCCAGCTCCTGGCTGGGATTGTCATGGAGTTTCTTTCTTGTGTGTATCTTTGAAGTTTGGGGATCAAGCACCATGTGTGCTCTGCCTCTGGTTTACACCATAACCTTCAGCAAGTCCCTTAAGGAGACAGCATTCCCTGCACTGTGAGGCTGATGTCACTCCCTCCAGAGGAAACGCTGGAATATTGGTGCAGGGTTTGCATGTGATCTGCTCTATGAGTGCAAAGGCATTTCCTTCTGCCTCTCTGTGAGCCCAATATAAATGTCTGACACATCTACTTAAGAGTGTGAGCTCTTCAGGGCAGGGACCAGCTGCTTGCACTGGTACCAGAGCAGTGCACACAGCCACGTTCCAGCCTGCCCTTCAGCCATTTACCAAAGTGAACAGGATTAAGAACTGCAGCTATAGGAGCATTTGGCAAACAGTCCCCTGCCATCAGTCTTTGGTCTTCAACTGCCCAATGAAGGACCTGGTTAGGACATAGAGCTGCCCAGTGAGCCAGGGAGACTTGCAAGAGGTGCAGGACATCTCCCAGATTGGGTCACCCTGCAGTGAGCCCTGCTTTGCTACTTCAAGGCAGTGAAGAGTGGTGGCCAGGGCAGCCTGGGCTCGTGCCCTCCCCAGCAGTTGAGCTCAGAGTCCCCTTCTCCCTCTCCAGCACTCGGCCCCTCTTTGTCCAGACCTTTCCTCTCCTTTGAGGAGAGCTCTGTGACAATTAACTTATTAAACCAGTAAATATTTATTTAACAGGGACAGGCAAGATGGCTCTGGCTTTCCTTTGAGGATGTGGTTTGCAGAGCAGCAAAAGGCCCCATCTGCCCCTGTCCCTTCCCCACCCCATCTCTGCAAAGTCAGAAATTGCAGCTTACACATGTTAATCACGGCGCAGATCAGATGTAGCCTAATAAAGAACCAAAAATGAGTCTCTTGCTGAGGAGTTGCCTCCAAACTCTGGTCTCCTCCCAAATGTGCTGACATTTTATTTTAATTTCCATGTAACTCCAGTGGCAAATGATTTCTCCCCACCCCGCCAACCCATCACCACGGTGCGGGTGTCTCTTATCACACATAACCAAATATGGCAGCTTAAAATGGGGCTGTCATTTCTCTCAATTTCACTTGTTGTGATATAATCAACTATGGATTTCTGACATGGGGACTCTTAATAGGCTTTCTGACTTGCAGGCTGCTAAGAGAAAAGGCTTGCTTTGTTTTATTATGTTGCCATTCTGACGAGCTGGTGGGACGTGTGGAAGGCAGGAGACAGATGACGAGTCCTGAGCAGTCACTCTGCTTGGCAGAGGGCTGGTATCAGGTGCCCAGTGCCATTTCTGCACAAAGAGATGTTGAAAGCCAGGTTTACTTGTAGCATACATGTGCTTTTGCTCACATACCTGCCTCTGTGGCAGGGAACAAGAGACTAACTGCCACATGATTCTGGTTCGTCAACCCTGGAAGTCCTCACTGTGCTCTACCTTAAGATGAGAAAATGTAGCTTTGGTGAGTACACTGGAATAGCTGAGTTTAGGCTAAATGAACTGAGGCTTAAAAGCATTTCTACTTGATTGCTGCAGAAGACACAAAGTGGGAAGGACTGAATTAATGGCTCCTTCATTCCAGCCAGAGAAGGCTTGACAGGCGAGGCGGAGGAGCTGAGCATCCCTCCTGACAAGCTGTGCCGCTCTGCCAGCAGAAGCCTCCCGCTTCACTCGAGTGAGGATGGGAGCAACTGCTGGCCCCAGGCGTGCCCAGGGCCGTGGGTCACATTGACCTGTTGAGTCTGGACCATCTGATGACCCCAAATTAGGCTGAAGATTCACAGTAGCCTGTGCTTGGGTTTTGCTGATCAGGTCTGGAGGAAGGACCTTGGTGAGGAAGGGATCTGGTCCTGCATGTGGGTCAGCTATGGTCAGCCTAGAAGACACTTTATTTTGGTGAGACCAAACACGCTGCCATTACACCCAGCACACATCAGTGTTTCTGCCTTTCCAGGCTGAGCTTTCTTGCTTTCCTTCTGACTTAGAGACAGAAGAGAGTTTTCTTGCCTGCCTTTTTTAGAGACAAACATCTATGAGAAATGACATGGGTTAGGAGCTGACTGTTTCTGTGAGAGGGAACAGACGAGCTCTGACGTCCTTTCAGATTGTGTGCAGGGCAGGCAGGAAGTCATAAAGTCTCCTCTGGACCTGAACACAGACAGACAAATCCAGTCCATGCCACACAGCTCTGCTCCTCCTCTTCTTCATGGATGCCCTGCACATCCAGGCTCTTGGGTTGCCAATGTCTGCCTGGAGAACTGGTTCTCTCTGACTGAAAATGAAGACTTCCAAGAACAACTGAGGAGGGCAAATGAATCTTTCCTGCTTCCATCTGAGGATTTGCAGGAGGCCTTCATCAATTATTGGACATTTTGAACATTTCTATTCCAGGAAAAATAGCACTTCCAATTAACAAAGCTGTATTGGGACTACCTAAAAATATCTGACAGACTCCAGATATTGTCATTCCCATCTTCAAAACAGACAGATAAGAGAGAGTTTGTACCCTCCATGGGAACAGAGTATCTTTATTCTTATCCACAACTGTGAATGAAAAGAATATGTAGCAGCAGCCTGAAAATGACTGTAACTGAAAAGAACCAGAACTACTACTACTGTAAAGTCACAGGAGAGAGTCATTGCCAAGCCTGAGACTTAAAGCTTCCAACGCAATTTCCTTAATGAGTGTAATTTATTGACAAACTGCCCTAGAAACATAGAGAAGACATCAAGGCCTTAATTACAGAAAGGAACTTTGTTACAGGAGCATCTCACGAGGGAGCCTCAGCCAAGGCATTGCCAGTGCCTGGGAGTTTCCTGCCAGCTGTAGGATGCTGGGGAGGAATAAAGGGCCCAGAATGATCTTCTGTTCGAGAAGCTCAAGTTTGTTTGGCCAAGGGCAGATGGTGCCCATCACACCTTGCAGCTTCCCAGAGCCTCATTTCATTCTTGAGTGTGCAAACTGTTCGGAGGGAGAGAAAAGGAGGCTGAAGGGATCCCAAGGCTCTGGTCTTGGATGGGCTCTGGGTGTGCTATGGCAATGGGAGGTTAGGTGTTATTTATTACCAGCCATTATTGGTTTATGTGGCATCACAGATGGGTAGAGTAAGGCAGCAGACAAGGGAAAAATGAGGCCTCTGTGTGTCAGAGATGATCCCCAGCAGCAGCTTTTGTGTACTGCGAGGAACCTCCAGCGGAGCAGCTGCGGCGCGGGAAGTGCCGGGAAGCGGCTGCCGGCGTGAGCGGCGCCGAGCAAACAGTGATGGATGTTTTCAGCAGAGCGAGGTGCCAGGAAGAAATACGCTGACAGCCTGGCCGAGGTGTGATAAAAGGCTGTTTCCACTCAGACTTTACAGTAAAAGCCTTCACAGGAGCTCTGAGGCGTCGTGGGCAGCTTCCGTGTTACGGGGGAAACGGCAGCGCTTCGGTTTTGGAATCATGCGATTGTTTCAGTTGGAAAAGACCTTGAAGATCATCAGCTCCAAGCATAATCACTGCTCTGGTCCTGCTGGCCACGCTGGTTCTCATACAAGCCAGGATGCTGTTGGCTTTCCTGGCCAGCCAGGCACACTGCTGGCTCATGTTCAGCGCTGTGGACCAACCGCCTCAGGCCCTTTTCCTCCAGGCAGCTTTCCAGCCCCTCTGGAAGGAGAGGGAGCCCTTACTGCTCAGAGAAAGGTGGTTTGCTGAGAAAAAGCAGGAAATTCTGACGCATCCTGGAGATAAAAATATCACATTCCCTGAGATAAAAGTAATAATTTTGTGGAGTTTTGTAGAGGAGAAACATTTCAAGGCAGAGGTAAGAAAAAAAAGCATTGCAAGTGTCTTCTTTTTTTCTGTTTCTGGACAAGAAATGTTTTCTCCCCACTTTGCTTGATGCAAAGGATCCCACCTGGCTCTCCCAGGGCAGCCCCTCCTGCCCAAAGCCGGTGTGCAGCCTGCCCAGGAGGATGAGGGCTCTGGAAGGGGACTCCCTAGGAGGCTGTGCAGGCGAGGGGTGGGCAGAGCACTGCAATTGTCTCATTTTTAATCAGTCTGGAGGGACAGAAGTGGTTGAAGAAGGGGAAGAGCAGTCTCAGGAGATGAATCACAGTAGGGAGATGCTGCAGGACTAGGCCATTTGTTGCATTTGCTGGCACTTGTTTTCCTTGCAAGGCTTTTTTGCAAAGACCTGTTTACTTTCCCTTCTGCTGCTCCCATCCATTGTCAGCATCAGGGCAGGTGTGTTTCTCTCTGTTGTTTTTCAGAACAGACTATTTATGATTGTAGAAATACAAGTAGGTCAAACTGCTCTTTGTTCCCCTTCCAGGGCCGCAAACCTGGCTATTTCTCATTCCTGGATCCCTTCTCCCCCGGCGTCTGGCTCTTCATGCTGCTCGCCTACCTGGCTGTCAGCTGCGTCCTCTTCTTGGTTGCTCGGTAATGTGGCCGGAGGTGCCTTTCACTTCCTCGTGATGCCATCTAGCGTCACCCTCCCAAACCCGGGCAGGGGGATGTGTGGGGAGGGGAACATCCCCCAGGCCACCGGTGGGGAGGGGACAGTAAGAAGGGCTGAAGCATCGCAGCCCTCTGCCAGGTGGGGACTGGGGCTTTGGCGCTGGGTGCCCACGCAGGGATGCGATGGATTCACATGGCAGCCCTGTGGAAAGGGTGAGGGGAGGTTTGGGTGCTGTGTAAATGGTGCTGTGCTCTGTAGGTGCTTGATCTGATAAAGCAAGCACTCAGGAGGTGGATACTGGCAGCTACTAGCTAATGCATTCAGAGGTATCAATGCACATCCCAACAGTGACGTTTGGTTCCTCTGGCCCCATAAAACCCAGGGTGTACAGAAAAGGAAAGTTAGTTAATATCTTTCAGCAGCCTCCTAGTTGATGTGCAGAGCCTCACTTGACAGCTCTTGGTTCTGTTTCCCTATGACTACTTTAAATCAGCCTGAAAATACATTACTGAGTCCTTGTCTGCAGCGTGTCTCCCATGGAGGCTCTGGGCTCCATTGCTGTTCTCCATGACTTTCTAGCTGCTTATGGTTGGTGCCATAGCTGGGCCCTTTTCACACACAGATGAAGTGTGTCCTGGCAATGTGCACCACAGATGTGCTGGAGGCTTGACGGCGCTTTCGGGACGTGGTTGATACCCAGTTCTCATTACCAGAATTGGAACTGTGCTATCACTCAGTCCCTTGGCATGACTAAAGTTGTCATCTTGACAGGGCTTTAATGGTTTCTTCAAATGCCATTACAGCCTCAGAAACATAGTCCTGAAGAAACCATTGAATAATGCAGTCCAGTGCTTTGCAGACTGAGATTTGGTGCCTGTTTATCCCCTTCCTCATGTTTTAAACATGATCCTCCAAAAATGGGCCTTTACGTGGCCTCCCACTGGAGGTGGAGGTTGGGACACTGCTCTCCTTGCTCAGCAGTAAGGAGCTTTTGACCCTGTGAATTGCAGAAGGCTCTCCCAGAGCTGTTTTTTACAGCCCATGCGTGATCCAACCATAGTCTGTAAGAAATAACGTCCCCTTCCCTGGTGTCACAGTGAGGTAGGAGATGCAGAACTGAAAAGAAGCACCTCACTTTAGTTAAATGCTGTGTAAGCTGGCAGAGCCCTGCAGCTGTATTGGCAGTATCCCCAAAATGACCCTCCCAGGCACCAGCTATGTTAGCTGTTAGCAGTATATTGAACTGCAGCATAGGAATTAGAAGACTTTCTTAGCAACCAGGGAACTGAGGATTGGAAACAGCAAAACAAAAAGAGTGTGAGGCCACAGTCACTTCAGTGACAGGCTGTCAGTTATTTCAGATTCCCACCTCCGTCGGGTCCTTGTGAGCAGTGAAAGCATGTGATGCTTTGAAACACCAGCATTTGGCTTCAAACTAGACCTGGGATCCACACCTCACCAGGGCACTCAGTCCTTTTCAGAGCAACCACGTGCACCAACAGACTCCTTTTCCTTGGTGGTGTCAGGCAGTCGGGTCTCACTCACTTCACTTTGGAACTTCCCGTTGATGTTCTTTCTCCATCAGGGAATTGATTTCAGTTTCACACCAGATCCATCCACACCTGGAATCATTGTCTGCAGTACAAATCCACACACAGGGCTCCAGCCTCCCTGCAGCCCAGGCCCAGATTTTCAGCAGAGCCTCTCAAAACTTTTGCATATCTTTTACAAGGAAGCCTCTGGTTTCTGAGTCTTAGAGCAGGCGTTTCACACAGCTCTGAGCCCTGGGCATCAACTGACAGCAAAGAGCTCCCTCCTCCTCAGAAACATCTGCCTCCAGGAGAGTTACTGCTTCACAGCTTTTCTTTTTTCCCCTTCTTTTTCTTCCTCTCCAGAGTGCCCCATTTGTCACTGAATTACCTGAGCTACTTGTTTCTTGTCATTTTAGATTGACGCCGTATGAGTGGTACAGCCCCCATCCCTGCTCCCAGGGCAGATGCAATCTGCTGGTGAATCAGTACTCCCTGGGCAACAGCTTGTGGTTTCCAGTCGGGGGGTTCATGCAGCAAGGCTCCACCATCGCCCCCCAGGCGTTATCCACGCGCTGCGTCAGTGGAGTCTGGTAAGGAGGTCAGCCCTTAAGGAAGGCTTCTCTGCGGGTCTGTGCAGGGCAGAAGCGGATGGAGAGGGTGGGGATGGAGATCAGATTGAGCTCATGGAGAAATCTCAGGTCACCATCTTCACTTCCCTTCTCCCTAGGTGGGCTTTCACCTTGATCATCATCTCCTCCTACACGGCCAACCTGGCGGCGTTCCTCACCGTGCAGCGCATGGACGTGCCCATCGAATCCGTGGACGACCTGGCTGACCAGACAGCCATCGAGTACGGCACCATTCACGGCGGCTCCAGCATGACCTTCTTCCAAGTAAACCTCCTTCTTTGCTATCTGGGGCAGGGCATGCAGAGGGCACACTTGAAGCTGGAGATCACCCCAGCCTGTCAGGCTGTTTTCAATCCAGTTTCTGGCGTGGAGGGGATCTTTGGGGAGATACTGGACTGCTTTGTGGCACAGGGAAGGGAGGCAGGGGAAGGCAGGATTTTGTGACACAGCAGTTGGCGTGCTTCTGGGATGCTGGAGGACTGGGGTCAGCACATCTGTGGTAGACTTTCCTACTTGGGCTTAGAAGGGAACTCCACACTTGGAGTGTCACCATGTGGTATCATCCCTGCACTGTAACACATAACATGTTCTTCAGGTGAGCCTTTTCAGTCACATTTCTGTGGGTCCTCATGCACTGTTGATGTGGTCTGAGCTCTCACATGAGAGCCTCAGGTTGGGTAAACAAAGAAACGTTTGCAGGGCCCAGGTAGGATATGTCCAAGTGCTGAAGCCTGTATGTGGTCAGTGGCACTGAAAACAAGTCAGTCAAGTGTATGCAAACTGATGCGGGCCATTTAACCCAATTTAATTTTTATCTTCCCTGCTCTATTCAGAAGGGAAATAAATGTGTGAATCATTTCTGCAGTGCTCTGAATGCACAAAGAACTGCCTGAGAATTATTTATTTATTACTTGTTGAAATTTCAAGAGGAGAGGAAGCTTTTCTCACTTTCTCCCCCCTCTCCGAGTCTGAACTGAATTAGGAAGGCTGAGAAATCTCCCAAGTGAGCCTGAGCTTTTCAGCCCAACTTTATACTCTTCAGGGCTTTGGCAAAAAGCTACTTTTAAGCAGAACATTACATCTAAAAAGAGCTGAACAGAGCCCAAGTGACTAAGGTGGTTGTGTATCAGGCACTGGGTTCTTTTCAGGAGGGCTTTCAAGTTGCAAATCCCAGCTGTGTCTCTGCACTGTCTTGGTGGGTGCTGCAGTTGCTGGTAACAAAGGAAAAAGTTAACAGAAGGTGTTGTACACTTTGCAAAGCTTTAAACTGTGGGTTTTGGTAACGATGGTAGGTCAAACACAGCAGTAGTTTGGAGGCATGGATTAAGTGGGTGAGTTCCCCACTCCTCAGTTCCTGGTTGCATGGTCCACTTGCTGATGCACCTTACTTTGCAACCTGTCCTGGCAGCTGGATAGGTCTGAGGTTTGAAAGTGCAATGAACAGGGATCAAACACACACCCTGTTTGTTCTTCTGTCCCTTGCCCAGGTGACTGCCTCCAGATTCAGGGAGCAACAGCTTTGGCACTGCCCCCATCTCTCGGTGCCCTTCTCAGGGTGATGGGGTGTGACACTGATGGCCTGTTAAGCACAAGGTTCCAGTGACAGACAGGTGTGAGCTCTGCAGGGAGCATTCAGGGGTTTAAATGGGCTCAGCAGGAGCTCTTCTGGCTTGTTTTGGTGTGTTGCTGATATACTGTTAGGAAAGCTATGTATTTTTCTAAAATCAAATTTATGCAAAGAGCTTTGCTGGAACCTATTGGAATTAGGTCTGCATTTCATGCCCAGCTTTGTCAACAAAGTCTCAAATCCACCAAGATATTTAGGTCTCTAAATCACATTGAAATAAATGGAGGTTAGGCATCTAAATCAGTTTTGAATCTGGCACCAAATCTACTTTGAGTCCTTTCCCTGTTCTGGCCTTTTCATAGTGCCAACCGATTTGGGGTTTATGTTCATGGAATCAAAGAATTGTTTCAGTTGGAAAAGCCCTTTAAGCTGCTGGAGTCCCAGCCCTCCCTTCACCCTGCCAAGCCACCACTACCCCATGGCCCTCAGCACCTCAGCTCCACGACTTTGGGATCCCTCCAGGGCTGGGGAACCCCCCCCAGCTCCCTGGGCAGCCTGGCACAGCGGCTTACAACCCTCTCAGGGAAACAGTTCTGCCTGAGCTCCAACCTCAACCTTCCCTGGGGCAACTTGAGGTCATTTAGTCTTGTCCTGTCACTTGTTACTTGGGAGAAGAGACCAACACCACCTCACCACCTCACTCCAGCCTCCTGTCAAGGAGTTGCAGAGAGTGCTCATGTCTCTCCTCAGCCTCCAACCCCTTCCCCAGGTCTGGCCACACTGCAGCCCCTCAGTGTCCCTGTGGCAGTGAGTGAGGGGCCCAGCACTGAGCACAGCCCTGGAGCTGCAGCCTCCCCAGGGCCCAGCACAGGGGGACAATCCCTGTCCTGCTCCTGCTGCCACCCCACTGCTGATCCCAGCCAGGATGCCATTGGCCTTCTTGGCCACTTGGGCACACTGCTGGCTCATGTTGCTCAACATCCCCCAGAGCCTTTCCCTCTGGGCATCTTTCCAGCCCATCTGCCCCTGCCTGTAGCACCGCATGGATTTGTTGTGGCCCAAGTGCAGGACCCAGCACTTGGCCTTGTTGAACCTACCGACACAAGCTGGCCCTGCCTTAGCTGCTGTCACCTCCTTTCCCTGCAGAACTCCCGCTACCAGACGTACCAGCGGATGTGGAACTACATGTACTCGAAGCAGCCCAGCGTGTTTGTGAAGAGCACGGAGGAGGGGATCGCGCGCGTGCTGAACTCCAATTACGCCTTCCTGCTGGAGTCCACCATGAACGAGTATTACCGTCAGCGCAATTGCAACCTCACGCAGGTCGGGGGCCTTCTGGACACCAAGGGCTACGGGATTGGCATGCCCGTCGGTAGGCAGTGAAGAACAATTCTAGTCCTTCTCAGGTGTCGGCAGAGGACCGGAGCGTTTGAAAGGCTGAACCGCCTCTCCAGCCCAAGTCACGTTTCACAGCTCTGGGTTTTAACCTCGGCAGGAAAATCCAACCCGTTGCAACTGGCCAAGGTGCAGCCTCAGAGCCAGAGGTGCAGGGTCCTGCTGCGCTCCAGAGCCTCGTGACACGTGACTGTGGAGCTTTAAATCATTCATGGGAAAGATGTTTCAAAACTGCTGCTTGTACTCTGCATATATGCTCTTTGCTGACCCTTTCCCTTTTGAACCAGTGCTTTGGAATCCTTTTGTGCTCCCTGTTTTATCTCAGAAGTGCTGCAAAAACAACTCTTGCCGTTTTTAGCTTAAGTTTCTTTCTAGCTGCTGGTTCTTAACTCCAGGAGAGAGAATCTGGCAACTCAGTGACTATCTGAGCTAATAATCAGGGGTTTTGTCTTTTGGCTGTGAGAGCTAGCAGGAGGACATCATCTCCCAGGGCAGCACAGAAAAAGGATGTAGTAGTTGTTATGCCAAGCGATGGGCTGATCTTTCAGCCAGTCTCAGTCTCGTTCCTGACCTTTAAGCACCTACACTTAGCAACACAAAGTTAATGTGAATTGCATAAGAGCTGTCACACAAACAGTCACTATGGTTTAGCTAACATGGGTAAGCTTGTAAAGTCACAGTAACCTGATTGTGAGTACAAATGCTTACTTTCAGGCCTAAATTTGTTCTGGCATTGTCTTGTTAAACAGTGAAACTGTAGCAGATAAGAAGAGCAGAAAGCTGCTTGCTGAGACAATAGTGCAGAGTTTCCAGGAGAACTGTGGTCTTTCCCACGGCCCTTCTTTAGCATCTCTGGTAGTGGAAATGACCACCTGCAGAAGACATTATGAGCCAGCAGTGTGCCCAGCTTGCCAAGAAGGCCAAGGGCACCCTGGCTTGTCAGCAGGACAGAGGCAGTGATTGTCCCCCTGTGCTGGGCCCTGGGGAGGCTGCAGCTCCAGGGCTGTGCTCAGTGCTGGGCCCCTCACTCACTGCCACAGGGACACTGAGGGGCTGCAGCGTGGCCAGAGCCGGGCACAGAGCTGGGGAAGGGGCTGGAGCATAAGGATGCTCCTGGGGAGGGGCTGAGGGAATGGGAGTGTTGAGCCTGGAGAAGAGGAGCCTAAGGAGAGACAGGAGCACTCTCTACAACTCCCTGACATGAGACTGCAGTGAGCTGGGGGTCAGTCTCTTCTCCCAAATAACAAGTGATAGGAGAAGAAGAAACAGCCTGGAGTTGCCTCAGGGGAGGTTTGGATTGGAGCTGAGGCAGAACTGTTTGCCTGAGAGGGGTGTCAGCCCTGTGCCAGGCTGCCCAGGGAGCTGGGGGAGTGCCCAGCCCTGGAGGGATCCCAAAGCCGTTGAGCTGAGATGCTGAGGCCATGGGGTAGTGGTGGGCTGGGCAGGGTGAGGGGAGGGCTGGGACTCCAGGAGCTTCAAGGGCTTTTCCAACCCAAATGATTGTCTGAAGGCCAGCCCAGGCCCTGCCTTACCCTGTACCTTGTGGTGTTGCAGGCTCCGTGTTTCGTGACGAGTTTGACCTGGCCATTCTCCAGCTGCAAGAGAACAACCGCCTGGAAATCCTGAAGCGAAAGTGGTGGGAAGGTGGGAAGTGCCCCAAAGAGGAGGATCACAGGGCCAAAGGTGAGCCAGGCTGTGCTGCAGCAGCGTGCTGAGGGGCTGGGCAGCAGGGGCAGCCTCGCCAGCAGTACAAGGATGAACGTCCATCTGTACGTGAGCACTGCCAGATTTTCTGCCTGGTTTTAACTTTTTCTCCTTCTCCTGACCTGAGAATCCTTCCTTCACAATTCAAGGAGAAAGCCCAAACCAGCTCTGCTGTGCCTCACGCTGTGTGTTTTTGCCTGGGGCAGAGATAGCGGGAACAACCGAATGACAAATATTGGAGGCATATGGAGGGTAAATTAGCTTCTAATGAATGTCTGGGAAAATGGATGGCTAAAGGGATCAGACCAAAATCCTGGGTTCCTTTGAGGGAGATGGATCTCCACCACAGGCCCGCTGGTTAATGGCTCCAAGTGAAAGTGCCTTTTAAATAGCCATGGGAAGGGACGCAGGGACTTTATTAATACATCTGTAAACTGAGGAGCAAACTCTTTTGGGTAATGCTATGCAAATTGCCAGAAAAGCTACCACATTAGGCTGACGTCCCAGCGTGACAGCAGTTGCCAGTTTAAGGCAGTTGCTGCGTTTTGGCAGTCACCCTGTCCTCGGGAAGCATTCTCAGGGAGGCCAGCAGATCCCCCAGCTGAAAGGACAGCCTTCTGACCTTTCTGAGCACAGAGACAGAGCCAAACTGGGTCCGTGGTGGCTCTTTTGTTTTCTTGCCATTGCAGCAGGTGTAGGTGTGTGTGGTTGTGTAGTGGATGAGTTAGGCTGGATAAGTAATTAACGGAATCGCTTTTGAAGGTGGGCAGGTACATGGGAGTCTTTTCCTCCATGGACTGTGCAAAAAGCAGCTCTGAAGCACAATCTAGTCTGTGGGCTGCTTGGAGATGGCTTTGGAAGGGGATGATTGGGAAGCAGGCTCTTGGGCTGCTTCTGGCACTACCTACTGTGCTCTGTGACCATGCACAAGTTTTTCTGCTGTTTTGTGCCCTCTGTTGTGGTTTATTTTCTCATTTTGGGAAATGAGGAAGGTTGTGGAAGAAGGAAATACCTCTCAGGTGATCTTCAGAATGGGTGTCTGAGGTGGCCCTTAGGTGGAATGATAGAATGTAGACAGAGGTACTGGCCCTAAATTCAAATTTGAGAGATACTGAGAGTTGAGCCTTTGTCTTGAGTCTAAACTATCATTATGGGCTGTTTTCTGCCCTACAGTTGCTTAGTGGAAACATCTCAGCAAAGGGCTGATTTAGAGTCACTAGATTGCTCTGGAGGCTGTGCCAAAAGAATGATGGAGGAGGAGGGAGAAATGTGACCCAAGCTTTAGAACAAAACAGATCAGCGATTTACAAGGATTTTGGTGAGACTTTATGTCTAAAAGCCACACAGAGATTAAGTCAGTAAATCATTGATTCTAATACTTTGATTTAATGCTACAGCAGGGAGAGGAAGATTTTTATAGATGTTCTTGTTGGGTAAGGGCCTCATAGTGTCACCTCAGTGCAAAGCACCACACGCTGTTTAGTGATCAATCCGATCAGGGGCTCAGTCCAGTGAAGCCGTGTCGGGTCCTGGTCTTGTTTGGAACCTCTCCTTCCTCTACTGCAAGGCAAGCAGCTGTAATCATTTCTCTCCCACACTTTGTAATGCAATCAAAGGAGCTTTTCTTGATGCCAGCTTCCTTTAAAGCCCTTTCTTGTCGTCTTCATCTCTACTTTAATGACACTGCTCATCTCCCTTTGCGAAGTTCAAAGCAACGGGAGCTGGGTGAATAATTTGCAGGGATTAATGTGCCCGATTGATCTCTCATTTTTTTTCCTTTGGTTTTCAGTTTGTCCACAAATTGCTTTGTGCTTCCCTCCAATGTACTTGCTGTTTATCTGCAAAATCATCACTTCTGAGAAGGCGTTTTCGATCGTGCAGTTATTGCAAGTCATTGAGCCTGCCATCTGAGTCATGCGCTTGGCTATTAATAGGACAGTGCTGGCGACGTGGTTTTGGTCCCCGGCTGGGTATATGCCACGCCAACTAAACGGCAAAGGGTTGAGATTTCTCTCCAGCTTTGCAATTTCTCTCATGTCCACCTCTCTTCTGCTTTATTTTAGGCCTGGGAATGGAGAACATCGGTGGGATCTTCGTGGTTCTCATCTGTGGCTTAATCGTAGCAATTTTTATGGCAATGCTGGAATTTTTGTGGAGCCTGCGGCACTCTGAACAGTCAGAGGTAGGACCCCAAAGTGTCCTGAGGAGACACTGTGTTTATTGATGTCTGTGAGGTGCTCAACAGTGCAGTGCTCAGGAGCAAGTAATGCAGCCAGGCTGAGATGAGCATCCCTAGTTATGAGACTTCAAACATTGGGCTGGGTCTGAAACACATGAGCTTCTCGCGCTTCTAAAATCGGGGCTGTAGGGATGTTCCAAGGGCTTTTGAAGGCATCAAGGATGTGTACAATGTCCAGGTACCTTTCCTGGAGAGGGGGGTCACCTGAGGATTTCGACCTGCAGTAGGTCTGGGTGACGTTCTGGTGATCCAGAACACAGGAGGGTGTCTGACAAGAGGTGGAACCTGTTGGGCTGCATGAAGTGTTGGTGTGGAAAGCCAGCGGGCAGATCAAGGACCGAGTCAGGCTCTGTTGCCGGAGCAGAGGCAGCACTGCTGGGCCCTCAGCTGACGTAGGTGAGCAGTGTTTCTGCTCTCTGCCTTCCAGGTGTCGGTGTGCCAAGAAATGGTGACGGAGCTGCGCAACATCATTCTCTGCAAGGACAGTTTCCACCCCCGTCGAAGGCGAGGGGGGATGATACGGACTCGCCCCGTTATCCCGGAGGAGCGCCGGGCTCGCAGCACAACCACGCTCAGCAACGGGAAGCTGTGCAGCGGGGGCGAGCCAGATCCCCTGGCACAAAGACTGGCACAAGAAGCCGCCCTGGTCGCCCGAGGGTGCACGCACATCCGCGTGTGCCCCGAGTGCCGCCGGTTTCAGGGCCTGCGGGCACGGCCGGCCGCGGGCTCGCCGGCGCGCAGCGAGGAGAGCCTGGAGTGGGAGAAGACCACCAACAGCAGCGAGCCCGAGTAACGCTGGGCCAGGGGAGGCGGCGGGGGGGGGAGCCCGGAGGGTCCTGTTCCATTTTACAGAACACGGACTTGTACAATGTCAACTCGTTTTTAAATTCCAAGCAGTTTCCCAGCTTGTGCAGAGCAAGGCAGGCGCTCGGGCTGCCGCGGGGACGGCTGCGGGGGCCGGAGCACAGGGCGCTGGGAGCCGGTCCCTCGGGCTGCGCCATCTCCGGAGGTTTCTTTCCATGCCACCGTGCGAAGGAGGGACGTGGGGGCAACTGCTGTAGCAGATATTGCCCACCCAGGGGCGAGAGCAGTCCTTGGAACTTCCCCAGCCCAGGGCAGGGAAGGACGCCGGCGCCGTCTCCCCACCGCGTAGACTGACCAGGGGATGTTCTCGGAGGGCGGGGGGAGGGTGTTTTTATTTGATGTGGATAAGGGATGGGAAGGGAGGAGTCATTATTTCGTTTTGGTTTATTTTGGGTATGTCAAGACCTAGTCTCCAAGGCACCAGGTTTCAGGTGCCGAACTCTTCTTCCTTTTCAGAGCATGGCAGGTGGACTGAGAGAGGAAGAGAAGGATGAGATCTGGGACATGTTCCCTGTGACAAATAGCATTTGCTGAAAGACCATTTGAGGAGTTGTTGAAATACATATATATATATATAAATATATATATATATACATAGATATATATATATTCAAATGCCAAAAAACCAACCAACAAACACAGTGAACTCAAAGAGGCCTTGAAACGCCTGGAATTTCAGGGGTTCTGTGTCTTTCGTTTAGTTCTGGGGTTATCTTTTGCTTTTTTCCGTTCTGTTTTGGGGGTGTGGGTGGAGGAGCCTTTTGAGGAAGGTGAGGTGGGAGCAGGTGAGAGTGGGGGCATTGCTGGGGAAGGCCCTTTCTTGCCAGTGGGGAGGGAGGTGGCATTTGCTGCCCACTGTCACTCCCCAAAGCCTCCACGGCCCGTGCTCTGGGTGACTCTGAGCTCTGCCCCTGGTCCATGACCCACGGAGCACCCGCAGCTTCGAGGGCGACTTCCAGCCCACGTCTAGCAGCAACAGTGCCACACAATGTTTGAGAAAACCCTTAGCCCTGGATCTGATGTAAGGAAAATATTTACTTCCCTAGCAACAGCAGCAGCTCACCCTCTGCCTGGTACAGACGTGGGTTTTACATTGATGAGTTTAATATTCTGATTGAAAAACAAATTCTATGCAATTTCTGATTGTAAAAGGAAAGAGATGACAATGGAGAGGGGCAGGGGAGATAAAGCCTTGAGTGAAGGTACATCCTGTTCTTGAATTGTTTTCTTTTCTTTTTGTCTTGAATGTACTGAAATAAAAGATGTCCTTGTATAACCATGCTTTTTTTTTTCCCCCCTCTTTCCTTCCCTATGCACACTCACAAAAGTCAGGAGACAGTTCAAGGCGTGTCTGCTCAGGGAGAAACCCAGCAAGTCCCCAAGCTGAAAGGGAAGAGATGCTTTGGCTCTTGCAGGTGTCTGCTGCCCGAGTGTGTCCACATCCATGGTGTGTAGCTGAATGGCAACAGGAGAAAGGAATAAAAACAAAAAGCCAGAATAAAAGAAAGCCCAAGCTGTGTGATGGTAAGGGGAGAAAGAACCTGTAACTAACAGCAGGGAAGTCTGTTCACAGGGGCCGTGTTTCCATGTGTCCCGTGACAGAACTGCTGGTGGGATCCCAGCTGAGCAGGGGCTGAGGGTCAGGTACAGGGGGTCAAATCCATCACGTTGTGGTGGGCAGGAGCCTGCCTCCAGCAGATGTTTCGGAGGAGTATGTGCAATGCCATGGTGATGGGCATGTTAGGGTTGTTCTTTTCTTTCCAGCAGCCTGTGAACAAAAAAGTGTCAGAGCGACAGTAAAATGTGCAAAGAGTGCTCGTGCAACAAGGAGATGATTTAGAGCTTGTTATGCAGGATGTCATAGAGGTCCTTTTTGACTAAACAGAGCAGTGAAGGTGTGAGCATGAGACGAGGTAAGGCTTTGCCAGAGCCCAGGAATCCGGTGCCATGAGGTTGAAGGGGCAGCTCCAGAGGTAAGTGAGCAAAACCTCCTTCCCTGCCCTCTGCAAGGAGCCACGCTTGGGCTTCCAAAGTACTGACAGCAACACCAGAGAACATCTGAGTGTGGCTGTGTTGTGTTTAAAGGCCGACATGTTTTTACGAGCAGCAGAATATATTCATCAAAAAGAAGCTGCTTCTTAAAATTTATTTACAGATTAGCAAAAGAAAAGGCTTCATGAATCATTTATCAGACTTGATGTTTTTTTCACCCCTTCACTGCAGTGAATAAAGAGGGATCTTGACAGAGCCAGACATTATTCCTCTGCTTCTCCAAAGATCTTGCAGTCATCTGCTCAGACAGAGGATGTCAGGAAAAAAATTATGATAAACCACCTGCTTTCTCCCTGCCTTTGTTTTTTATCTCTGCTGTTAGCTTGCTCCAGCCATGTGGTATTTTGTATCTCTGGGTATGTGTTTTAAGGAGATTTTTTTCATGTCCCTCTTGTTCTCTTCCCTCTTTTTTTAATTCATTTTTTTTTTAATGTCCAGAGGGCTTGTACTCAGAGCAGCACCAGACCTCAAGAGTGGATGGATGCCTTTTCTAGTGTCTCTGTAGGTCCCATGTTTTCTGCTCCCTGGTAAATACCTACAGGTTTTACACCGAAGGGCCCCCCCAGCAGACAGCACTGTGTGCCTGGCTTTGTGCCTGCATACATTTGTGTGCCCGGGTGGGTTTAACTCTCATGTGTTCTCTCTATCCACAGCTTTTGCTCTCCTCTTTGAAACTATTGTAGAGGCTCTTTTGCTCAGCCAGTCTCAATGCTAATGCAGTTCAAGATCTGCTTTGCCGTCCAAAAGGCACTTTCCCAGTATTGCCATCTCCTGATAAAACTTGAGTAATTCTAGTAAGATATCTCTGCAAATTCCACTGGGAGACAAAGATTAGATCAATTAAAATTTAATACTTTGCTTTATGCCCTCTAACTCTTTTGTTTGCTCCTCCTGTTCCCCTCTCTGTTCAGGGAGCCCAGTAGCAGGGCTGGGGGCTCGCATGGCTCCCTGCAGCGAGAGCCAATTCTCCAACCCCAGCAGTCTGGGAGGTTCCTAACTAAAAGGCCTGGGATCTCTCTTCATGCACTGAAACCCATGTTTGTCTTGTTATTCCAGGCAGTTCCATTTTCACCTAATGATAAAAAGCTGTTTTCTCTCTGGAGGTTGCATGGGTGAAGGTGTTAACAAGGCTTGGACTGGCCCGGGGGCATTTACTGAACTGAGTGGCATAAGTGAAATATAAAAGGGTTGCTCTGTGAGCCATGAGAGCCCACAGGACTTTGGGAAGAAAGACAGCTATAAATTATAAAATACAGACTGAACCTTTTGGACCTTGGTGATCCTGAGGCAGGGATTCTTTTAACCATTTCAGATCCACAGAAATCTTCCCTGCCAAGTCAGCTTTTGTCCTCGAACCCTAAAGTGCCTCACCAGGTAAGCGACCCAAATGGTGGAGGAGGAGGCAAAGGGAATAGCTGTTGTTTTGCTTTGCCTTCTTTTAAATTTTTCTGCAGGGTTCCTTAGTTACAGAAAGGGTCTGAAAGGAGTGGGAGTCCCAGCAGTCATATGTAAGCTGATGGGGAAAGCTTCAGTGCTGGTAGCTGCAGCTGTGGGCACAGGGCGACTGGGGTGGATGCAGGGATGAGGGAAACTGGTTTCGATGGTTCTTGAGTGATGACTCTGAATGTTAAAGACCTCTCCTTGGGAAAAGGAAAGGCCCTGTAGGCAAGGATTGCTCAGTGCAGACTGGATGATAACTGTTTTCTAAACTCATGGAAGAGCAAAGGGGCCGAGATGGGCTGCTTTGGTGTTAGATTTGGGGCGAAGCTGTGAGGAGCTGGCTATGAAAAGGCTGCCATGAGCAAAGTCCTCTCTTTTGTCTCATCTGTCTCTGCGAGATATGTGCTTCTCTCTTCTACCTCACTTGTGTAGCTAATAAAAGTGGTGAAATTTCTCATAGTGACATTGACTAGAGATAAAAAATAGCAGTGCCCATCAGGAGGAGAGCCTGCCACTGCTCCAAAGCAAGGGACAGAGCCCCAGTAACCTAGAGGAGTAAGGCCAGAATCAGGCTAGTGATTCTCAGACTGCCATCAGACATGGTAAAAAGTACGTCTGGCTCACACTTGACACTTGCAAGTGTGCTGAGTTGTGTCCCTCCTTGCTGAGGGGACAGCACATCTGACTGAAATGAGGAGCTGCAACCTGAACAGAGCTAGCAGAGCAACGGCTCAGCGTGCCGAGACACCTGCTGAACAGAGGATAAAGCACCCACAGTTCCAGAAACCCCATTAGAGTTTGATGGCCACTAACTGATTGAAAATACAGAGCTGAACTCTTTCTGGGTACAAAGTAGCACTGATGAATTCAGTATAAATAGGCTCCTCTGGAACTTGATACCACACTGAGAAAATCAGCCCTGTATCACCTGGATCAGACAATGGGCAGGTTTATCCATCCTTCAGGGAGGGGTGTTTTTTTCCCTCCAAGGGGGAAATGTGTCATACTGTAGGTAATAGTCTGATTTGTAGCACTTCATCCAGAAAACATTCCAAGTCCAGATGAGGATCACCTGCCTCACCCGCAGTATGCAGCTGTCTGGTGAGGGTGTGCGGCACAAAGGGCCACACAACTGCAGCTTTCCAAAAGCTCAGTCGAGGCCAGAGCAGTAAGAAAATGAAGGAAGCTAGCTTAATTAACAAAGGCTTTCTCTTCTGCTGTCTTTAGGTCTGCAGTTATCAGTGTAGCTGGCAGTTCTCAAAGACTGAAATGACAGTAGTTGGCTGTAAAAAGAGATAACTGTCAGATTAGCCGGTACATATCTTCTGCCGAGGTTTTCTATATCATACTTATCTTGAAGCATCTCCATGTATCAAAGGGACTAGTTGGCCATTTGCCTTTAAAAAGCACCCTTTACAGTATTGATAAATAAGGGTCTATTACCATGGAAAGACCTAATATTTCTTGTTTCTTGATTTTAGGCTGTTTTGGAATAGTATTTTTCACGCTTCGATCGATTTGCACAGACTAATCCTTTCTGTTGGTTTTATTGTGGGGACACTGTGTTTTCAGTGTCTCGTGTTTAGCTTAGGGATGCAAGGGAGAGAAAATGTCGGTTGGAGTGCAAAGGTGGTGAGGAGGGCCATTCCTAGCAGACAAAAGTTCTTCTCACAGCCCATCAGGACTCAGGTGGAGTCACATCCTCAGCGGCTCTAAGTTAGCTGGGATCTGTGCTGGGCTGTGGCTGCTAAAAATCCAAGTTGGTGTGCAGCATGGAGAACAGAGAAGACTTACTGCTTTGTTTGGGACAAAATGTTAACTGAGGTAAGGAGGAATTCCTCTGACATTGGTGAGGAGAAGGCAATTTAGACTGGTATGAGAGAGACCCATGGTTTTTCAAACCTGTTATCTTCTGTCTATTCTCTTCCTCTATCTCTGCCTTCCAAGCATCTTTCTCTTTCCTATTCATCCCCCAAATACTCCTTCTCATGTTGCTCAGTCTCAGAAAAAAAGGTCTCAGATTGGCTTTTGCCTGACCTCCCAGGAAATGTTCATGAATGTAGTCTTCTGGCTTTTCAGGCTTAGCTCTTGCTGAGCTGAGACTTAAAGCAATTTATATCTAAGCCAAAAGCAAATGCAAATGAGAGGAAAGAACTAGAGAAGGAAAAGAAAAAAGTCTTCTTATTCCCAGGTGAGCACTAAGGTGTCTGATCTGCCTGCCTAAAACTGATTGTTCTTCCACAGTCTACAGTAGATACCCCTGTGTGTTAGTGAGGATGCTCTGATTATTGCTTGCTGAATTAAACTGGGACAAGGAGGTGAACACACAGCCTCTGATTTTCTCCCCGAGCCATTGATCAGCCACAACACCTTCAGCCATCAGACAGCTGGAATGGAGGTCACAGCATGGTAGGGAGCCAGACAATTAGCAGAGGGCTACCAAGTGTTTGCACACTGGGGTCCTGTGAGCCAGATTGCTCCCTTCTGCGAGGAAAGGAGGTTTGCTGGCCATTTCAAATGGCCCTGGCACGCTGCTGGCCGTGTGACTGGCTCAAATGGATGGGGATTTCTTTTTGCAGCTAGACCTTGAATGTAAAAACCCAGAGTTTTGTGAGGGAGTGTCATCATGGGGGAAGTCTGCTGGCTGGGAATGCTGTTATCGAGGGCACTCTGCTCCAGCTGGCCATGGTCATTCTTGTCTGGAGACCATTGTGTCCCAGCAGCTAGACCAGCAGCAGAGCTATCACTTTAACAGCCTGCTGACTTTAGGCTAAGCCCTGGGTCCCTTTCCTGTGTGGGTTTTCTTGACAGTGAGATAGGGATGAAGTCCTGCCAAGCAGAGGAAGGATGGCGCAGGGCTTGGGACCTGTGACCAGTCTCTCTTGCTGCACCAGCAGCACTCACCAGGGCTTTGAGAACATGCCCTTACCACCCTAGGCCTCCACTCTGCATTGTAAAATGGGCACAACTCGAGTACTTCCCAACCTCACCATGTTTTGTTTACCTTGTTAGAGAATACAAGTGGAAGAAAATCTTTGAAATGATGTGTGGCACTTGAGGGGGTCTGGAAGGGTTTCATCTGCTCCCGTTTGCAAAGGACTCTGAGAGCTCTGTATGAAAGCGAGTGGAGATTTGCCAAGTGTTTGCTAACATTAATGGTTAATTACTAGGAACACTGGCAGCCTACATACTCAGCCAGCATCGTCCTACAAGTGAGATCCAGACCTGTAATGGAGTTGTTATACACACAAGACAGGAAGAGACAGCTTCTCACTGTGTTTTGTCCTCTCCTAGCCAAAGTCCCATTTCAAAATCAGACAGCAGTGGCACTTTTCTGTCTCATCATAACAACTAGTTATGAATCCAGAGCATTTGGCAGAGGAAGGCTTAGCCATTTTCATGTCTGGACTCATTTCTGTCTGCTGGTGCCCTTTTTTGTCTGACTGAGCAGAATGGAAATCATGGTCCAAAATGCAATGTATCCCAAATGAGGCAGCACGTGGGTGCCCTGCTGTGCTGCACAGCAGGGATGGATCCAGAAGCAACTGGAGAAGGGCACTGGGCACAATCAGGGCCCAAGTTTGCCTTTCTTGAAGCTCAGGCCGGGTCAGCGAGCCCCTGGCTGTGCCACAGGCCTTTCAAACAGCAGAGGATGGGGGCTGACGTGGCAGATCACGTGAGGGTTTGCGGAGTCGAAGTGCAGCAGGTCAGCTGAAGAGGAGCAAGCCTGGTGAGCTGCATCCTGCACTCCCAAGTCAGGGAGAGAAGCTGTGCCATGACAGAGAGGGTGAGACAGCAGCCAGCCGAGTGAGTCTAGCCCCGAGTGGGTGAGATTTGATTTGCCAGACGTAATTTGATGGCTAGTACCATTGCAGCGGTACCTGAGAAAGCTGTCTTTATCTAATAGTAGCCATCCAGAAAATGAAATCAAATGAATAAAAGGCTCAAGGTCCATTTGGTCCTATGAACATGCCTAGGAATTGCCAAATTATGAAAATCCAATAGATCTTCAGACTGCACCAGCACTGATTTATTTTTCATTTCTCTGTTGAATATGCAGTCTGAATTTCTGAAGTTGAAAGCTGCATCGTGCCTCTCTTGTGGCTATTGATAACATTTTAGGATGATGACTGTGGAGTAATGCTTGCTCTAAAAGGTATCTTCAAGGTGCATTAGTCTCAGATAATTGACAGAGACCAAAGAAGTGATTTGGGGAGCGTTTATGCGGAACCAAAGATCTTAGTGAATTGTTACCTTAAATTAATGGTGTAGCGAGAAGCTGCTTGGAGTTGATCAGCTGGAGGTAGTACTAAATGAAGTCAAGCTTTAAAGTTATTAGCAAGATATCTGTGAGACAGTGCTGCTATGGATTTATATGCCAGCACTGGGAATTAAGGGGCCCAAGTGTGCAATGTGCTCTCAAGTCCACAGGATTTCCCTGGCTTCAGTGGGGGCAGAGAGGACTCAGCATCTCTCAGGATCAGGCTCTTTAGCAAGTTGTTGCACAGGTTAGACCAACATGGCTAATAGGATTCACACCTTTAACTCCCTTCTTAATCCCTGGATGCAATGAAAGGTCTTCTCTTGACACTTAGTAAATCTCCAATTTTATTTCTCATTATTAAATCATGACATTGGCCAAAAATGTTTAAATTAAGTGAAAGGAAGAGACATTTTCAAGAAAATTGAATTCTCTCTGAGGAACTGAAGAATAATCTCCAAGGATCAAGAAAGTTGCAGTGGCCAAACCCAGAAGCAAAAGGATCAAAAAAACCTACAGAAAAGAAGTAGAAAGTAGCGTGTTCCAAATCCTCTCCCTCCACCCTCCCCCTAAAACCTCAGGTGGTTTAAATATAGGGAGAAATATTCTGATAAGCAGCAAGAGTCTACTACATGCTCCGTCCTCTGCTGCTGCCATTCCATGATCTCAGTGCCCCCATGTGTGACAGTGGCCCCTCTTCCCTGGGTGCAGAGAGACCTGTCAGATGTTATCAGTGTGGGTTGGGAATTAATGGGCTTTAGGTGCCTCACTCCAGCTAGAATGAGGCCTGAATGAGGCTAGAATGGGGCTTTTTCTTGTTTTAACATAGTGAGCAATTAACTCTGATTTTTCACAGATTATGTTTGATTCCCCATCTTCAGGTTATTTTTCAAGAGTACATGCATTTGACTTCTTTTTTGTTTGCCTGAAAGATCTGCTTTGGATAAGATGGGAATGAAATTAGGGGAGCCTGTGGCTTGTACTCTGGACATTATCAGTGGTTCCCTTCTGGCCTCACTATGTACAAAGGCATGAACCTGCTCAGACCCTGGTAAGTGCTCCCTTGACAGCAGATGACATTTATTTGTGGTGCATTACAAGTGTGAGTAATGAGGGAAGGATTGTGACTGGAATGTTTTCAGATGCTGAGAATGTTTTTCTTGGTGAGGTTGATCAGGTCTGGCTCTAAAAGTATGAAAAGAACATGGATTTGGGTTGTCACCTAACATGGAAATGTTGCTGGGATGAAGTCTCTTAAGTGGCTTTCTGTGTGGTAAGAATGTTCCCCAGTATCACCAGCAGCATCCCCTGTGTGACCAGGCAGGGAGGAAGCAGGTAGAGGTGACTCCCATGGCCTGTTTAATCCTGGGGGAGATGGTAGTGGGAAAGAGGGGAGCCTGGCATGGCCAGCGATAGCAAAAGTCTCAGGCAAGCGGATACTTGTCTGCCAGGGAGGAGCAGACTGAGATCCATCAAACCTATTTCACTTGAACAATGAGACAGCCAACAGATGATAAGCACATTAGGTCAGTCCTAGCTTGGGCTGAATTCAAACAGGCCCCTGGAGGTGAAAGACTATATTGTGTTAACAATTCCCTGACTTGTCCTGTCTCCCTTGAAGCTGAAATTAATGTAGGTCAGGGGATACACCGGTCACTTTCTCACACTTGCAGCACCGTCCCAGTGGAGGTTAACAAGGACATCTGGTATATCCAGTTGATCTGTAACTATAGAAAGCAGCAACTGAAATGTATTTCAAATCAAAATGTAGCCCACTGGTGCCAGTTACCAGCTAAAATATGCTCTGTCTGCCTTCTAGCAACTAAATAGCACAGGTGAGCTGTGCAAAAACACAAGGATTGTTAGTAAAAGAGTGTGGCCTCTGAATGCAATGGAGTTCTTTATCTCACTGAAACAGATACGAGAAGTGGAGGGGGAAGGAAAACCAAGGAGAGACAAAGCTCTCTCTGGAACGTATTAAAAGAACCAAATAAGCCATTCAGAGCATGTGGATAGATGTTTTCTTTACGGAGCGTTAGCAAGGCAATGTTCATCGGTGCTGGCCCGCATAGGAACAAAATAAAACCAGTGTTGTGTCAGCAGGGTAATAAGAAAGAACACCAAAGTGGTTTTCTCTCTGTTAAAGGGAAATCAGCCTTGTGGAAGCCATGCATATATTTCAGCACTGACAGCTTGGGCTGCCAGGGCTCTTGCTGTCTGGAGGTGATAGGGTGACACACAGCAGAATTGCAAGGAGATAGTGTATGTGATTTGGACCAGGCCAAATCACCAGTGTCTTTAAGGTACATACATACCCAGTGCTTCATTTAAAAAGCGGCTGTGTGTGAACCAAGTCCCAGTAGCAAGGAGAAGTGGGGAATGGGAGACAGAGAATCTGAATTTTAGGAGTGGAGCACTTCTGATTAAGCCTAAGACAAGTTTTACCTTTACTATTGGGGCTAATGTGGCAATGTGCTGATGGCTGAAACTGTGGCAGTGGTCTGCTCGAGGCTCGCTTCACTTCTTGGGGTGGATATTTTCTGTTGAGAGATGCTTAGTCAAACTGGTTTCACTCTGTGGTCCCAGAGGAATTGCCTCCTTGGCCTAGCAGGAGTTGTCTGTCTTCCACTTCAGTCTCCTGACTGCAAACCTATGGGTGCAGGCTTAGCCTGTCTAAATTGTTGCAGGAAAGATATGGCACAGCAGGAGTTAAATCACTGTCACACCCCTGGGCTGATGCTGAGCACATTTACCTGTCCACAATGCTGCCATTGTGTTCTGCAGCCTCTGTGGAGTGTGCATACATCGGGGTGCAGAAAGAGCAGGATAAAGTTGCCCCAATGGTGTTACAGGCTGGGGAGTGCATGTGGCTGTGCGGCCATGACTAACACAGATCTACTCCAAACTTGGGGCAGGAAGGAGAGGCCCCGTTTTGGGCAGTTTCTGATTATTATGTAACCCAGGGGGTTATCAGGGGTCTGGAACATCTTTCTCATGAGGAAAGGCTGCAAGACCTGAGGCTGTTTAGCTTGGAGAAGGCTGAGAGGGAACCTCATTAATGCTGATCAATACCCAAAGGGCAGTGTCAGCGTCAGGAGGATGGGGCCACACTTTTTGTGCGGTGTCCAGTGACAGGACAAGGGGTAACGGACATAAGCTGGAATGCCGAAAGTTCCACTTGTTTGGTGCCGAGGTGAGGGAGCCCTGGCCCAGGCTGCCCTGGACACCTTCCTGTGCCCCCTGCGCGAGGGGGAGCTGCTGAAGCAGGGGCTGGGGGAGCTCTGCAGGGCTGTGTTCCTCTGAGGTCCCTCAGTGCTGTGACGGTGGTGGCCATCCGCGTATGACGTCACGCCCGGGGCTGGGTGACGTCAGAAGGCGCTGCCGGGGGGGGTGGCGCGCGGCGCCGTCTCCATAGCAACGGCGGCGGGGGGATCGCTGCACGTGACCAGGGCCGGTCACGTGATGTTTGGCTGCCGCCGAGCTGTTTCCGGGTCGATGCGGGACGCGGCCGCCGGGCCTGGGTGAGCGGGGCCGTGGCGGTGGGGCAGGGACGCGGCTGGCGCTCGGCGGGGCTCTGCGGGGGCAGCGGCGGGCACGGCAGCGTGGCGACGGAGCCGGGGAGGCCGCTGTCACTCGGGGGACCGGCCCTGTGTGAGGGCAGTCAGGGACAGCCTGATGTGAGTGTGTCCCCGAGGCGGCAGCGCTCGGGGAAGGCCTCTGGGGGTTGCGGAGCAGGGACCCGGCTGAACACAGCGCGGGCACTGCCGTGGGGCCCAGCGGCACGGACAAGGACCGACCGCGGCTGAACGTGAGCCAGCAGTGTGCTCAGGGGGCCAAGGAGGCGAGTGGCATCCTGGGCTGTACCAGCACTGGGGTGGCAGCAGCAGCAGGGCAGGGATTGTCCCCCTGTGCTGGGCCCTGGGGAGGCTGCAGCTCCAGGGCTGTGTTCAGCGCTGGGCCCCTCACTCACTGCCACAGGGACACTGAGGGGCTGCAGCGTGGCCAGAGCCGGGCACTGAGCTGGGGAAGGGGCTGGAGCACAAGGGTGCTGGGGAGGGGCTGAGGGAATGGGGGTGTTGAGCCTGGAGAAGAGGAGGCTGAGGGGAGACAGGAACACTCTCTACAACTCCCTGACAGGTGAAGTGGGAGTCAGTCTCTTCTCCCAAGTAACAAGCGACAGGACAAGAGGAAATTGCCTCAAGTTGCACCAGGGGAGGTTCAGACTGGAGATGAGGGTTGCAAAGCTGTGTTGCTGAAGGACATAGTTTGGTGTTGGGCTTGGTTGTGTATTATAACCAGTGATTATGCTTGCTTTGGCAAAGTCCCTGACAGCATTTCACACACTTGGGCAACATGTCCTTGTGGCTCAGAGGGCCAGGCTGTCTAACCTGGTAGTATTCATTTATCTGTCTCTCAAGATCAAAAATAATTTATCTGAGTCATGTCTTAGGATGAGCACAGAGCAGCTTCTTTTAGACAGATGTTGGTTCTGTTGCATCTATTCCTTCTGCTTTGTTTTTTACATATTCAAGCGTGTCAAAATGTGTTTGGTGTGTGACCGGTCAGGACCTGCTCTGAAGGCCTTCAAGTGGCACTGGAGTTCATTAGAATGTTATTAGTGAAGTAATTATCCTAAAGGATGTTGTGTTTTCCTTGTAGGCTTATAGCACAGGGATGGAAATATTTTTCCTGTCATTTCTAGCATTCTATCACTTCACTCAGCTTCAGCAGCCTGCTGAGTTCCCTTGGATCTTGAGTCAGAGTCCTGATCATCTTTGTAGACACTTGTCGTGTTGTGTGTCCCTGGAGCCATGGCCTTCCAGGAGAGTGTTGAAGTAGACAACAAAGACTGTTGACATCTTTTAAAGACTGAGCACATCTTTTGCAATCTTTGCTGGCATTTAGAAACCCCAAAGTTATTGTAGGGTATGAATTGTTCAGTAGGAAAGCACTCAGAAACATGCACCTTGCAAATCACCCCTCGTGCAGCCAACATTCACCTGGAGTGGGTCATGCTTTCTTTGCATATTCTGTTAGTCCTCACCCTCAAGCACTTGTGATGCAAAGAAGACACTTGAGTGACAAATGATCACAGCAAACGTGAACTGGGATGAGAAGGGAAGTGGAAAAGGTGACTGCCCACTCCCTGATGTTTTTGTCATCTGTCTGTCCTACAGAGCTGTACTGAGCTCCCAAACCACCCTGGAGTGAGTGAGGCCTTTCAGCCTAAAGCCTTGGCTGCAGGTGCAAATTGTTTCTGGGGTGTTTTAGCATAAAATTAAATGCCTTGTTCCTAACCCAAACTTCAGCTTGAGGATTGCTTTTTTGATGCTAGATAGACTAGTGTCAGAAAGTCATATTTGAGGTATGAAGTAACCCAGTTGTCGAAGGCTAAAAAAACCAGTCCTTGAAGTTCCTGTTTGTGACATGGAAACTTTATATAGAATATAAAAAGTATAACAGGCTTCAGTCAACTTGCTGCTTATTATACTGAAGTCCTTTGTGAGAGTTTTAGATAGTCTGTTAAAGTAGAGCTTGTTAAAGGAGTGATTCTCAGCAAAGGGAACCTGAACCTCAGTTAATGGTTTTATATCTGTCCTTGCCTGTAACAAATCTAAAGGGAAGTTTATGGCAGCAGGCAGAAACTTTAATTTAGCAATGGTTAGAAACATCCCTTTCAACATGAGTGTGACCTCACCATCAACTCCAAAGTATGGGTTTCCACCAGGGGTCCTGGAGGTGTAGGTTTATGGGCACAAGGTACATCCCTGTGTGAGCTGGGTTTTGGATTTTTGGCTACCTAGGAAGGTAACTACATAGTACCTGTTGAAAACACTGCTCCATGACTAATGGTACGCTCTAGGAAGTCTGCAGCTGATTCCTGTGTGTTCGTGCCTGTGCGTGTAGATCTCCCCTCTGTGTCTGATGGGCAGCAGGCCCTGCTTTGGAGGGAGCATGAGCCCTCAGTGAAACCTGGGAACAATGCAGTTCCCTTTCTTTTGTGCATGTATCAAACCCAACTCCTTTATTATCCAGGAAACTATAAAACACCAAGTTCAGAGAGTGTTCAGGAAAGTAGGACAGGTAAGCTTAGTTGCACCTAGGGTAGAGCAGAATGCCAACCATCATGGTATCTTTGTGCCACGGCTGCTTCCAGCTGACACTCAGTATCTCTGTGGGGAAGTCAACAGCCCACAATGTGACCAGTTCCTGTGCTTTTCTGTTCTGTGACATGCATAGATACAAAAGGCATGTTTATCTTCCAGATACATTAAGCAACTGCAGAATTGAATTGGCAAAAGCTTGGTTTTGGACTGGCCAAATGTTGTGCTCATACGTGTTCAGGAGTGTTTCGTGACACAGCAGCTGTGTGGATATCTGAATTGCAAACAGGACAGAAGAACTGTAGCTCTTTGCAGATGTCAGAGGAGAAATGAGGATGGTCCTTTTGAGGCCAAAGCTTGCTTTGAATGAGCCACTGCTGTCAGTGAAGCTGAGAGCTCTGATATAACCCGAGTGAGCTTACTCAAGTATTTCCATGGCACCCAGTGGGTGCAAGTCTTGCTAGCAGAGGCTGTTGAACTCTAAGCTGTTCACAGCATTGGCCTGAGATGACAAAAACAAACCATGAACTGCTTTACATAGCTTTTCTTTATAAGAGAGAGGTGTAAATCATTTTTCTTGATATATGAAGTAAAATCCATGACCCTTCTGGTTACCTTCTGTCCTGTGTTCCCAAGGAACACTACTGGAGGAGATTAGTTGGTGACTGTTTATATGCTCTTGTTTTTTTCTCCATTAACTAGAAGTCTAAGAAGGGATCATGGACCAACCCAGTGGAAGGAGTTTCATGCAAGTTCTTTGTGAGAAATACAGCCCTGAGAACTTCCCATATCGCCGTGGACCTGGCATGGGAGTGCATGTCCCAGCAACTCCACAGGGCTCACCTATGAAAGGTAGGCTTCTGAGCATCTGGGGGGTTCTGGCTGGGACCAGGTTCTGGTTGGTTTTGCACATGTTGGAAGAGATTTGGCCTGAATTAACCAGAAGAAGAAGCATCGCGATGTACGATAATGTGTTTCTTACTGAAGAGCTGAGGGACTGGAATGTAAGACAGAAAGTTGATTTAGTGACTGAACTGACTGCTGTAAAAAAGGAGGAAATTTCCTTACAGAGTAACAGAAGCACTGTGCTGCTTGTGTATGTCCTTGAGCCTCCTGGACTGCAGCATCCGTGTTGCTATTTCCTGCTCGTTGAACTGGATCTGTTTGATACCCTTTAGTCTTCCCTCATTGTCTGATGTTAGCATTTGGTTCTTGGTTCGTATAGATAAGAGTTTGAGACTCACATTTATGCCACCTGACCTTCCCCTTCTTTGTGTAACCTCTTGTCCATCTTGATCTGTAAGGGTAGTTTAAGTTTCTGTCAGGTCAGTTTGTACAATAACCAGCCCCCAAGGGGAAAATAGCCATGGAAGTCAGCTGGATGAAGGTTACACTAACTGAGCTTGACAGAGGAGAATAAAGGGTCTAAGTTCATTTGAGGATAAAATGTACCACTTGTCAGAGAAAATGGGCCTGATGGGATATTCAGTCCATGTCCTCTCCTGTGTGGGTGCTGAAAAGAGGGCACATTTCTGAGGCTTAACATGTGCCTTCCAAGCACATGGGTACTAATTCCCATGGTACAACACTGGCCTTGAAGAAGCCAAATGCCAGTGAGCCAGCAAACTCAACTGCAAAGGACTCTCTGTGATGTGAAGTGCATGTAGTAACTGAAGAGCACTGCTACTGAGTGGCACTTCATGTTTGGATACGAGAAGGCTTCTTGATTGATGTCAGTCACTTGTCATAACATCCATGATTGTCCTGAGATCCTTAAAAGTGTAACTGGTGAAATTGCTCATAGATCTTTTCTTTTACTGAATGTCAGGTTTACTTCTGCTTGTTGTTACCTTCTGTAAGCAATGCAATGCTGACCAGAGGGCAACTTTTCTTCTTCCCCATTTCAGATCGTCTCAACCTTCCGAGCGTTCTGGTACTGAACAGCTGTGGCATAACCTGTGCAGGGGATGAGAATGAAATTGCTGCCTTCTGTGCTCATGTGTCTGAGCTAGATCTTTCTGACAATAAACTGGAAGACTGGCATGAGGTAAAATGGTTATGTTTGCCTCTTTCTGAAGAACTTACACGGCTATTACCATGACTGCAAATGCATTGCAGGTTATAAGAGTACTCAGTTCCTTTAAATGAGAGAGAGATTTCCATTTTTTTGTCACTGCTTTCTCATCTTTGAGGCTGATGCTTCTTTACTTGAACAACTACTGAGTGATAAACATGATGAATTTAATCCATTTGAGCACCACTCCATTTACCTTGTGACTTATCATCTTGGCTTGTAGGTGACAAATGTATTTATTTAGTTACTTTTATTGTGCAAAGCACCAGAACTAGCATGTCTAATGTCAAGAGGGTAATGAGCAGTGCAGTTTTAAACAGTAAGAACTGAGGAGGTCTGAATAGTGGCAGTTGATTCCCAACTTTACCACCAATTCTGTGATACTGGGCAAGCTATTTATTGTCTCTCCACTTTTGTTTCCTTCTGCAAAGCAGGACTAATAACCTTTACCTCAAAGGATATTTCTGAGGCCTCAATAGTAATGCTCAATGCTATAGTAAAATCCTCTGAAGTGCTTGGATGAAATATACTACATAAATGCAATGTAGGACCAGTAAAACAATCACAATCTGTTCAAGTGCCATTAAGGGTTCCTTGCTGGCTCCTGCTCTGCTTTTATGTTAGTGTTTATTGTTGGAAATATGCAGAAAAGAACAGGATGTGCAAGATAAAAATTGCCACGTTTCTGCTGCATCAAACCCTCGTGTCTTCAAACAGGTGGAGAGTGCAGTGTTTGCAGAAGCGTCCCAGTGCTGGCACAGGGGTCACAAAGCCAGAAGTGGAGTAGGTTTCCCTGTTGCCATTATTTCCTTGTTAGCCTACAAGATATTAGCTCAGCGGGTGGGAGAGAGATCTGAAGCTTGTTTGTTGAGATTAGGGCCATGGAAGGAGTTTATGTACTGAGGGCATGTCTGCTAAAAACTGGGATGGTGCTTCCTGACTTGTTTTATTCTGGCCTTGAGCGACCTCTCCGCTCCCTGTTCTGCTCCTTACTCTCAGTAGGGCTGACCTCATGTGTGGTAAGCAGCCGGGAGGGCTGCACATACACTTCTCTCTCATAAGCTGCATGCCTCACACCCTGCTATTTGATCAGTCTGTTTAAGATACCCTGGACAGCACAGTTTGCTGGTTTTTGCATGAGTACATTGTGCTTTGGCCCCTTTCTCTGAGATGGGATTAAGTTTTCATAGCCCATCCACAACAGATAAATATCTACCCAACGTTTAGAAGCTGCCAGGGATGGGGATTCCAGATCTCTAGGTGGCTTGTTCTTGTGCTTAGCTAATAATCTCAAAGTCTGAATTATGTAACTTAAGTCTCCCATGCTGCAATTTAAGCCTTTTGCTCCCTGCCCTGCTCTCAGCAGGCCTGGAGAAGCATTCGTTGTTGTTCCTTATGCAACAGCCTTTTACACCCACCAAGAAGAGCTTTATGTTTCCTTTTCCTATTTTAGTATAGTACTGGAAAAAAATCCAGTCCTTCCATTCATTTGTTGTAGACTGTTTTTTTCTCAGTCCAGTGTTTTTTATTGCTCTGATGTCATTCCATTTTATTTACTTCATTCCTAAGGCATTATTCCCAAAACATGACATCACCTAATATGAGGTGTGAAGTGAGGCAGACTAATTACCTCCAGCATCACTTGAATTCAGCCTCCAGGGGAGACAATTACCCTTTGCTAGCAACTGAGCCTTGCTGCTGACCTGTGTATGTCATGGTGTGCCCCATCTCCCATCCCTTTTGCTTTATGGAGCAGTGTTCTGCAGCTTGCTGTTATTTTCTGCATGAATGTCTTTTTTCCTTGAACTGAACCTCTGTCTTATGGGTTTCAGACAACTTTGCTTTGGCCTCTAGTCTTGTACCACAGTGTGATGGCAGCCTTTCCCACCTTAGTATCACCTGCAAGTTGAGAAAATGCAGAGTGTTCATTTATCTGATCACTGAAAATGTAACCAGTAGTATTATGCTAGAAGGGTCCCTCGAGGTGTGTACTCCAGAAGCTGTCACACTTCCCACTGAATCACTTACCCAGTGAAAGAGGAAAATCACAGTGAAGTGATGTGTTCTTCAGGAGCTGATGCTGCCTGGCTCTTCTGCTCGTTTGATCATTATTAGATGACTAAAGACTGTCCATCTAAATAACCTGTTCCTGTATCTTCCTGTGATGGCAGTATCTAAGTCAGCACCTACCCCATCACACAATCCCTTATGTGTCCTACACTCTGTGCAGACATCATCTCTGGCTATTCTTTCTCTTTCTTAACCTTTCCTCCTTACCTCTCTGCTGCTTTGCCCTCAGGTGCACATCTGTATGCACAGAAAGTAGCCCCAGGCACATTCACCTGAACATTTGCATTGATTGTAAGAAAGATGATGTTTTCAGAGTAATGGAATCAAATAAGAAACTCATTATGTGTGCTCATCGGGCTTCTGTCTGATACACTGGGCAAAAGGGTGAGGTCTGTGGTGACTGGGGGGCAGTGGAAAGCTGAGAAGTGATCAGTGTTGACTGTGAGCTCAGGGGACGTGCCCATCAGCTCCCTGCCAGAGGAAGGGTAGGGCATGCTGGCTGCTGTCACGTGCTGCTGCTTGAGCTTGGTGTTGAGGTGCATTTTATGACCTCTCTCAAGAGACTGGCTTTCTCTTATCAGACTCCTTGGAGAGTGTAATTAAGTGAACTGTTCAGGTGAATGAGCAATTAAGTGATCAGTGAGTAGCTGGCATATGAATTACAGGTAGTTATCCAGAAGCCTGATTTTTGTGCCCCATATCATTTCTTTGGTGATTCCAAAGGGCACCCTTTCAGCAGACAGGATAGAATTGCCTGAGGTCCGACTGCTTCCTGATGCACATTTCTTTCTTTCTCTCTTGTTTTTTTCCCTCCCCACTTAGGTCAGTAAAATTGTGTCCAACGTTCCCCACTTGGAGTTTCTAAACTTGAGTTCCAACCCTCTCAGTCTGTCCGTTTTAGAGAGAAGGTGTGCTGGCTCTTTCGCTGGTGTTCGCAAACTTGTGCTCAACAACAGCAAAGCTTCCTGGGAAACAGTCCACACAATCCTGCAGGAGTTACCAGAGTAAGCATGGGTTGCTGGGCACAGAAAGGGGTGCTCACTGCACGCAGGGCAAGGCTGCCTTATCAAATCACATGGTGAGGGAGGAGAGGGACGTGAGCTTGGAACCACAATCAGTAGAGAAAAAGGGATTTTTTGTTTTCTTTGGGAGCTGGCCAGGTGGATGCTTTACATTATCTCAAAAGCTGAACTCATGCAGTGCTGCAAAGCTTCTCATACAAATCTAAATACCAGAGATGGATAATCACCCCAACGATGGAGTAGGTGACATGCATTCCTCTGAGTCACTGCAGAATGAATGGTGCACAGCATACCTGTACTAATAGCTTTTGAATGGGATGTAAGTCTGAGGGCCTGGCCACTTGTCAAGTAATATTTCATCATGCTTTTCTGTGCAAAAGTGTTGATTTCTGTGGCTTGGCCACAGTCCACCTTGGCAACAGCATTCTGCTTCCACCACTGTCCTTGGTGGCTTTGTTTTGTTAACAAATTCCTCTTCATGCAGCTTTGTAAGTGGAGGTGATGACAGAAGCATATTCCCCATGGCCAAAGTACACTTCCTTTGCATTAGGAAAGCTGCTTTAGTTGTCTGAAAACTTAGTGGGACCTATTCTTTCTTAGTGGGAATCTTTGGCAGAACCAATGATGTGGGAGGAAAAAAGTGTCATCTGCGTTGTATGAAAGCACCTCTTGAAATTAAGTGGTGAGCATTCAGAGCAGGTACCAATCACCATTGGAGCTGGGTTGGTGGCTTGTTGGGCATGAACGTGGAACACCACCCTGAGCAATCTGTTAAACAGTACTGGGAGGCAAGGGGAACACTTAGAGGTGTTTTTCGACTGTGGTGGAAGTTTACAGATGGGATCAGAGACATAGTCAAAACACTCCATTTGGAGTGCTGAAAGGTCTTCTGAGCACTAAGATTTCAAATCACACAAGAGCCATTACACAAAGTCATGTTAAAATCACACATGCATGTCCTTGACCCGAGAAGGGAGCCATTTCTCCAGATATGTTGAGATGATGATATGATCTTTCTTCCTTGTGCAGCTTGGAGGAGCTCTTCCTGTGCCTTAATGACTATGAAACAGTGTCTTGTTCTCCAGTTTGCTGTCAGTCTCTCAAATTACTTCACATAACTGACAATAATCTTCAAGACTGGACTGAAATTCGAAAGTTGGGGATTATGTTTCCATCACTGGACACACTTATTCTGGCTAACAACAACCTCACGACCATTGAAGAGTCGGAAGATTCCCTCGCGAGGCTCTTCCCCAACCTGCGGTCCATCAATTTGCACAAGTCAGGTGAGAGCCTGGAAGCAGCTTTGTTCTCAGCATAAGTGACAGCGGTTGAGCAGAGCCTCTCTTCTTGAGGAGGTGAAAAACACACTTGCTTTGTGCTCTTTGAAACTTTGGCCTTGGGGTGGTTGCTTCTCAGGCCTGTGTTAGCAGTAAGTAGCCTGCAGTTAGCATTGCTTCCTGCAAAGCTGGGGAGGAGGCAGGTGAAGGCAGAAGTGCTGAGCAAGAGTCTAAACCTTTAGGATAGTGCTGTTACTGTAGCAGAGATGAAAATGCCCAGTGACCTTTGTCCCAGTCTGTCCTGGCTTCTCAGCAGAATCGAAATGCTGATGATAAATGGAGTCCCAACAGACCTATCATATTGAAGTCCAGTTTCCTAATGGTGCTAATGCAGGGCCATGCAGGCAGATGTACTGAAGTGCACTGACCTGAGGAATGTAGTGCTAGAGGAGGCAAACAGGCGAGAAATCACCTTACCCAACTCAGTGGGCTTTACGTGCTGCGTTTGGTACTTAGTCCTTATCTGAGTCTGAGTACTGTGGGCTGGTACTTGTTCAAAATGAGCTGGCAAAGGTTTTTTTACATGAGTAGTTTCCCTCTGTTTCCTGTCCCTGCCTCTGGTGCTTCTGGCTGGAGAAGGATGATAAATAATTGTCTGTCAGTGGAGGGGCTGAAAGACTCCCATTTGCTTTTCATTTGCTGTTTTATCTTGGGTAAAATGAACGTGTGTATGTGTGGGTATGTGGCGTGTAAGAGCTGAGCATTCACCAGCAAAAGCTGTCTGTCAGCTCTACTCAGTCAATAGAAGCTCACCATGAGTTTTGCTCGAGGCATCTTTGACACTTCAGCCCCAGAGAATTTTCTGCCAAGGCTCCAGAAAGAAAAGAAGTATTTGGCATGTTGGGAAGTGCACCCTGCACTTGGAGAGAGGAAGCTGCAGGGCAGCTCATGAGAGCTGTGATGTGTTGGTGAGGTGATACATATGCCAGAAGTTCTTCTGCAGGAATTCCTAATGCATCATGATCTATTGTTCTTTACAGCTTGATATGCTGTGCAAGTGATAGTTAAGTGTTAGCCAAGGTAGAAGGTACTTTATTAACATGCAATGTAAGTGTCAAGGAATCCCTATAATAAAAGCTTAAAGCTAACTAGAGGAAGAAAAGCCAGTTAAGCTGGATTTGAAAGCACTGTCTCACTGAGGAACAAGTGCTCCTGTGGTAAGCAGTTCTGCAGTTTTGATGCCAGGTATTAAGAACTCTGGATTCTATATTGCATTTGATGTTCTGGGAGCTGAAAGTCAAACAGAAATCTCAAGGAGCATGTTAAGCTTTTGCTTTTTTTTTTCCATAAGGAAAAACTGCTGCAGTCCAAAGTTTTGTCACGTGAAGACTCCAAACTGGTGCCTCTTCTTACAGACTTTTAGCTTAGTTGGAGATAAGGGACCAGCTGAAGATAATGTTTTTTAGTGAAGTCATAGTGCACCAGGGTCCTGAGGGGATGAGCAGACTCTCCTGCTGAGACAGATGTCATGGCTGACAGCAGTTTCTCCCTCAGAGGTGGTTTAGCTCCCTCAGAGCTTTCTCCCAGCTACAAGAGCTTTTGGCCCTTTCAGAGCAGCACGATTCAAGGAGGTACCAGTGACATTGCACCCCAGAGGTCAAATGGAACAGTTCTCCTGTCACAAACTTGACTCAATTTGTGGCTGATACTGATGCCTGGAAGATGACATAAGGTGTAGATGATCTTGGCAGAGGTGTTTCAAGTGCTATGGAGAAGGGAAACTCTCTGCCCACCCTGCACACCATACCACAGTCATATCCTTACAGGAGTTTTGTTTCTGTTCTGCTAACAGCCTCTTCCTCTGAGTTGTGGTTGTGAACTTGGCAGTTCCTGACAGGCTTAGCTCAAATGAGACCCCAGATTTTTGTTTGAACTGGTAATTTTTCTGGTTTTTCACATTATCTGTACTGTGTGGGTGAAGCTGTTGACTGTTGTTCGGAGAAGCCACTGTTCTAACTCATGTTGCCAGTGTGTAAGCTTCTGGAACAGTCATCACAAAAGCATTGCAGTAAACGTTTCTGCAGGGGAGGGAAAAGAAGAGCAGTGCTCTTCTCACCATATGATGTTGGTCTCACCACATCATCAGGGCTGTACTGTTGCTCCACCTTCGGTGTTTTTGTTTTACCCTCTGCTTGCCCTGTTATCCCACATGTCAGGTCTTGGCAGGGCTGAGATTGTGTTCAAGGCCTTTTTCACTGAATGAAGCTGGATGGCTTCTGGGGTTGCTCTGCTGTTGGGCCATGAGCAGAAATGCAATCCAAGGTGGTCATATGTGTGAGTTGAAGCTGTTTGATGTCTCTTTAGTGATGCCTCAAATGATAAAAGTCCTGATTGCTTTAATGCTACTTAAGGCTGCATTGCTTTATAGATGCAGCCATGATAAATGATGCTAGGCAGCCTTCAGCAGTGAGGCCACGGACTGAATGCTCCATAAGAAAACTAAGCTCCCTAATCAGCTGTGGAGATCATCCTTCTAGACTTGAAAAACAGCAAGAGGGAATTTAAAGTACTCTGCATTGTAAGCAAAATGAAGGAGATGTTTTGCAGCACATTGTGAGCAAAAAGCCAACTTCTCAAAGAGCCAGCAGCTGACACTGGCCTGCCATGTACGTTCTTTGGCTCTGATTATCTTGGATACGTGATGTGTTTCTTTAAGCAAGTCTTTTCCTCCGAGCAGGTCTGCATTGCTGGGAAGACATCGACAAGTTGAATTCTTTTCCCAAGCTTGAGGAAGTGAAATTGCTTGGAATCCCTTTGCTGCAGTCCTACACCACTGAGGAACGCAGGAAGCTGCTAATAGCCAGGTGTGTTGCTTCTCTCTTCTGCCCAGCAAAAGCATTACATGGCACTGAAAGGCTGGGAAGGGGTAAATGGAGGAAGAGGCTGTTAGGAGATGGGATTTTGTAGGAATTCACCACTCAGATTTCACCTTCTTTTTGTGGTGTAGGAAAATGGAAATGTTAAGTCTTCTTTGCTTCAGTTTTTTTGGGTCTTGTACGTGTCTGTGCTTAGTTCTGAGCATGCTCAGAGAAGCTGCGTGGAACTTGCTGTCTCTGGAGGGGACTGAGGCATAAGCTGCCTGGCAGGATTCTGCTGGTGTTAATGTTGTGAGCTGTAGCTTTTGATGGTGACTGTCTCATTGCTCACCCTGCCTTGGTTTCTCTCCTTGCTGACTGCATTTCCTGGGGTCTGCCTGAAGGTTGCCATCCATCATCAAGCTCAACGGAAGCATCGTGGCCGATGGAGAGCGAGAGGACTCGGAGCGGTTCTTCATCCGATATTACATGGAGTTCCCGGAGGAGGAAGTTCCCTTCAGGTCTGAGCTCTTTGTCAGGGAATGGAGAGCAGGGGCTGAAAGGCAGCGAGGCAAAAGGGAAGGAGACTGGCCAGATGATGTCACTTGGGAAATCCAGGCTAGCTGGGCCATGAAAGAAACATCTCCTGCCCTCCTCCTGTCTCGCCTGCCTCCATCTGTTTTAGTTCATGTCGTTGTGTCTCAGTGATGTCTGATGGCATGTAGAAGCACTTCTCAGTCAGATTGGGTCTTAAAGTGTCTGTGTCAAGTGCCGTTAAACACAACGTGACTGTTCAGTGCATGATGTTCATTGCTTCCTGGCCTCCCCAGTGGCTGGCTTCATAGTCCACCTGTGTTTGGGAGTCCCCAAAAGCCAGTACAGATCATGCTCTCTGGTGCCAGACTGGGACATCTAATTCTCTTGACCATCTGGTGTGTGGAATGTGACTGGTGATGGGAAACTGTCCCCTCACTTTCAGGCCTGCAAATCGTACGTCTGATGGCTTTTCTTTGCCAAAAAAATATGCTCAATGATCTGTTAATCTTGGTAAGCTAATGAACTTTGACAGATGCTGTTCAGTCGATATCTTCTCTGTGCCAGCATCTACTCACTGCTTCTTAATGGGCTGAGCAAGGATCATGGAGCATCAGAACACTGCACTTATGTGTCTTTTGCCCTAGAACCCTCCCACACTTTTCCGACAACAAAGCTTCAGTATCCCCTTTCTTCACAGAAAGAGGATTAGACAAGAGCATGTGTGTGACCAGGAGGACAGGCAGAAGTAGGGCACAAACTAAGGCACAGAAGGTCAAAGATGTGGCCAGGTACGAGTGACAAAGGTGTGAATGGAATCTGGCCGATGTTTCCCCCAGCTTAATTCTCTTGGTTTTTAGAAGTACAGTGTGTGTGACCTGCCAATTCAGTAAGGGCATGGGAAGGCTGGACTGAGGACTGAGGCCATGGTGTTCTGTATAACTGCTAACAGGTCCAGCAATTAAAGTATGTGTTAAAGGCATAACAGGATCAGTTTGAAGACAAAGGGAGACAAAACAGCTGGTGATCCCTCTTGTGCCACGTTCTGAGGACAAGTCCTGGCTTGTAAGCCCTGGAAGCATTAAAAACCATGAATGAAATATTGGAAGGAATAGCAGCAGAGGTGGAGAATGAGGGGAGAGAGACAGGATGTTGTTGAGGACAGAGTTGGGTATAGCTTTGGACACACATGATGCTACTGTTAGGATGTGGATGTTAGGAACAGGCTGTGTGCACCCACGTAGTTACACAGCACCACTCACAACTGGGGTTGGTTTCCAGGTGGGGGCTCATGTAAGAAATTACTCATATCTCACCCATCCAAAAAAAAGCTGGGCTGATCTTGACCAATGTGCTGGCTTCATGCTATTTTGGTAAGATCCAGGAGAATTACCTCCCACTCTGATTTCATAACCTTTAAACGCCGTTACTGCCCTTGTCGTGGTCAATGGACACTTTGTCTGGGACCCTTCATCTGTGCAGCGTTTCCAAGCCACTTGTGCAGCTGCTGAAGAGGGTTATTCTGTTCTGGAGGAGATGTGTGCCAGTACAGACTATTTTCTAACACGGCTGCAGATGACTGAGTGTGTTCCCAGTGCTGAGGATGGATTTCAGTCCCTGGACCTGTCCGCAGAGCCCTTTGCAGGAAGGGAAACCCAGCACTGTTTGCAGAGGGATTTTGTGTGTGTGTGTGTTGCTAAAGCTGCCTCTTCTTTGCTCCCAAATCTGGCACGGTCTCCAAAGGTGGTTTGTAACTGGAATCTAATCAGGACACAGGCACGTTGTGACTGGGGGGACAGCATCTGCATTGCAGTGCTGCCTCAAGCAGAGACAGAAGACAAACTCGGGCACAGAAAACTTACAGGAGTGTAAGCAGCCCCCCTCGAGACTGCTGAGGTGTAGCCTGCAGCACGCCCCCTCACAGCAAAGACCCCTGCTCACATTGCCTGTCTTCACAGCCTGCAGCTCCAAGGGATCCAAAAGGGAGGGAAGTGGAAAGAATAATTTGTGCCTGTGGATGTTGTGGGTCAGAAAGCACCGAGCGTGCCATCCAGTATCGACTGTCTTCTGGAGTGACGTCTTCGTGGCTGTGGGCTTTTAATGAGCTCTCTACTTGTCTGGTCTGCTGTTTATCTATCTAGCCAGGCTCAGTTCATCAGCATCCTCTGCTCTGGCAGACAGCATCTTCCAGGCTGCAAGGGGTGTTTATAAAGGTCTCCAGGGTGCCTATTATCAGGGTACAAAAAGAACCATCTGAGCAGCGTGCCTTCATCCTTATTGATTTGAGGGAAGCCAGTCGTTCAGACTCCTGACTGACTTTGCAGGCTGCAGCTAGCTTTGCAAGGAGCAGGCTGTGAAACTTGGTCTACCTTTCTTCAATATAAGAACATTTAAGACAACGTTGCCTGACCCTCTGCATGTTTACAGCACGGATTTGCATCGTCTTAGTCCAGTCATGGTACTTCTCTCTCTCAAATTGCTCGAAATTTGTCCCCCTCTTTATACTCTTCCCACCATCAGCCTTGTTCACTGCAGTATCCCTTAGAGCATGAGTTGTGGCACTACCTCTGGTCAGCACAAGACAAATTATTGCTGGTCTGCTGCAGAAACTGTGCCACAAAGAAATCCTCCCCATCCGCGACACGTTGGCTGCCGCTCGTTCTTAATGCAGACAGTGGCCCAGTGGGTAAAATATGGGGAGTCTGTTGTCTCCTCTCAGCACTAATGGCTTTTTCAAATAAACAGGCCTGATCCTATCACCCAAGTGACTGTGAGAGCAGGGCACCAGCCTGCCTTTGGACACTCTGCCCCGCTGAAGGCTCATTTTGTCCGTGAGACTGGGGAAATCCTAGTGCGTTGTGGCCCTTACCTCATTTCCCAGCAGACAGAGGATCTGCTGTTCTCCAGAAACATTCCTGCCTTCAGCAGGACTCCCTGGGGTCACCCAGCCTGCCAGGTCCCATCATCACTCGACAGGGGCCGTGACACAGCACCGATCACATTCAGCTTGGGCTCAGAATGGGAACAAAAAGCGCTTTCTGTCCATGCACAGTGGAGGGCCTCTGAAATGTTACCTCTTCTCAGCAGCTCTCAGCCTTTGTCATTTCAGGCACATTGTGTTTTGTGCTGCTGTTTCACCTCTTTCCCAGCCAGGCAGGGGAGATGCAGCCTTTGCCCCATCAGAACAATCTCTGCTGAAGGAGGGTGAGATGGGCTTCTTGTTGCAGGAGATGACTCCCTGGGATGGACTTCCTGAAGGCCGGGCAGAGGCCTTGGCTCCAAGGAAAAACGGACAGTGGAGTGTGTGGCTCTGCTGGTAAAATTCCAGTGTTGTTTCAGAGTAGGTATAAAAGAGTTGGCAGGAAGCTCCCTGTTTGTTGTCAGCTTCCGAACCATGCAGCACCTCACCTTGATGTGGTGATCTGTGTGGGACAGACTGCCCAGGGAGAGTGTGGAGGCTCCTTCTCAGGAGGTTTCCAAACCCACCTGGACGCATTCCTGTGCCCCCTGATCGAGGGAAACCTGCTTTAGCAGGGGCTTGGGCTGGAGGAGCTCTGCAGGGCCCTTCCGACCCCCACCATTCTATGGTTCTACACTTGAGAAGAGCCCTATGCCATCTCGTCGCTGATGTGAAGGATAAAGGACAGCTCATAGCTCTCTGGGTTTGTGGTTTTAGCTCACATCAAAGAGTTCTGGACTTTAGATGAGTTGTGCCTTGGAACCTGCTCATACCTCTTTGTTGTTTGGCCACTGTGCTCTCCCTGCAGATGTTTGTTTGTATTTTGCAACCTCATGGTGTCCTTGGGTTGTATCCAAGGCTGAAGCGGGGCAGTATCATAATGTGAAACAGGAGCTGACTTGGGAGACGTGTTGGCCATATGAGCAGCTGTGCTGTAACTCTGGCCTCTGATTTTTCAGGTATCACGAGCTGGTCACAAAGTACGGGAAGCTGGAGCCCTTGGCAGTCGTGGATCTGCGGCCACAGAGCAGCGCCAAGGTGGAGGTTCACTTCCAGGATAAGGTGGAAGAGATGTCCATCCGCCTCGATCAGACTGTGGCAGAGTTGAAGAAACACTTGAAAACTGTCGTGCAGTTGTCAACAAGCAACATGCTGCTCTTCTACTTGGACCAGGAAGCTCCTTTTGGTCCTGAGGAGATGAAATACAGCTCACGGGCGCTGCATTCCTACGGCATTCGGGATGGAGATAAAATTTACGTGGAGCCCCGAATGAAATAGCCTCTCTTGACCTTGTGAGTGCACAGCCGTGCACCCCCACACCCCACACCCCCACACACGCATTAAGGAGTTTTTTGAAGGGTTTTTTCATTTGGTCAGTGGGTATGAGGTTGGGTTGAGTTTCTGTAGCAGGTAATTCCTGAGCCCAACGGAGGAAGTGCCCCGAGGCGAGAAGCACGGCTGCCACCCACTGCAGCTGACCTTGAGGTGACAGCTGACTTCAGTGCCTGTGTTTCAGTGTGTGCAATACCTTGATGTTTTCGTGGACGCTCCGGTATACTCGTGATTCGGCACGAATGGTCAGTTGTTCAAGCTAAGGAACGACAGGGTCTGTGAGGGAGAGGACAGCTCGGTGCAGAATTCAACCTGCTTTTTTCTTTTCCAATATCATGGGGATTTCAGCTCCCTCAGAGCACCCTTTGGCCTAGCTATCCGACTGTGGCTCGAGCTTGCTGAAGTGGGTTTTCTTTGCAGCTGGGTGCTGTCTCAACCTTTTATTGCACTCGAGGTCACTGAAAAGATCTAAAGCAGTATCCCGCTTGATTCAGAGCTCAGGTACTTAGTGCATCCACTTAACTCCACTGGTTTGGTTTGTAGGAGTGCACAAAATGGGGGAAGGAAAGGGACCTTATGAGAAAGAAGCAATTTCTTTTCAAAACACACACTCTGTATCCACACTTGCTCTGTTTGTGTGACTGGGGGGAACACCAAGTTTGGATCCCTGTACCCGTGTCTCCCAGTGTCTGCCACCCATAGCACTGGCAGTCTGGAGGCGCAGGGACCCTGGCTGTGCCCGTTGCAAAGGGACTTCTGGAAGGGGGTGGATGGGCATTGTGTTGGTTAAAAAGGGGTTGCAGAGCACATTCCCTCATTGGCCGTGATTCATCCCCACCGTGCTGGAGAGATCCTCCAGTATGCACTTGACCTTCTGCCAGTTTGCACTGAAAGTGGAACAGCTACAAATCGCTCTCCTGGGAGAGAGCAAAGAGTAAAGTTGAAGTTTGTGTTTGTTCCTGTTGCACCAGAAATGAAACCTAGCACTTTCCCCTTGGGACCCTGGCTAGGGGGGTCCCTGCTTAGGGTCCAAACTAGCTGTTGGCTCGGATCAGTTTCTAGATGAGTAACAAAGCAACTGGACTCCCATTTATGTAGAGCAGGTTTTTTGAATCTTTATTGGCTTGCCCCCACATGCACCTCGTAGGCATCACGTTGTGCTGCTTCAGTTAGCCCATTTTCTACTGCAGAGCAGCTTCCCTTCCTCATGGAATGAAATCCTCCTTCCTTTATATCTTGTTTCGCTTTCCTGTATCCTCCCTTGTTCCTCTGTCCCACTGACAAGTTGAAGACTTTTCAAATTACCTAGTTATAAGCAGCTGCATAAAAGTTTGTGAAGCTGTGCAGTGAGGGCTCCAGTTACACCTGAACTTCTGACCTTAATTTTGAAATGCTCTCTTATCCCCGTGTGCACTTTCTTTCCCATGGTGCTTTTGTCCACATCACCAAGCTCCTTTTATATTCTTGGACTTGTGTATTTTTCTTCATATTTTACCTATATGGTGAGGTGGGGTAGGATGGGGAGGGGACAAAGTGTTATCTCATACTCTTCTGGCACTGGTGAGGCTGCACCTTGAATCCTGTGTTCAGTTTTGGCCTGTCACAACAAGAAGGACACTGAAGGATGGGAGCATGGCCGAAGCCAGGCAGCGGAGCTGGGGAAGGGGCTAGAGCACAAATCTGATGAGGGGCACCTGAAGGAATGGGGATATTTAGTCTGGAGGAGGCTGAGGGGAGACATGATCACTCTCTGCAGCTCCCTGACAGGAGGCTGGAGTGAGGTGACAGTCAGTCTCCCAAAAGCAACAGAGGAAGAAACAGCCTGAAGTTCCACCAGAGGAGGTTTAGATGGAGATTAGGAGCAATGTCTTCCTCAAAAGTGTTGTCAAGCCCTGGTACAGACTGCCCAGGGCTGTGGTGGAGTCCTCAGCCCTGGAGGGATGCCAAAGCCATGTAGCTGTGGGGCTGAGGGACATGGTTTAGTGGTGGCCACGGCGGTGCTGGAGCAATGGTTGGACTCGATGTTCTTACAGGTCTTTTCCAGCCCAAATGATTCTGTGATTCAGGTTCAGGATGTGGGTGCCATTTGGAGGGGAGTAGTTTGGCACTAGAGTAACGATTAGAAATGTTCAGACAAGTTAATAATTTGTGCCTCATCTGCCTGCTGAAGGTATCAATCCCTTGGCCCCGTTGGGATGAGCAATAGGAAATGGAGCAAGCCTGGCTGTAGGCAGCAGAGGGGCCGTGGTACCCACAAAACAAATGAGTGGAGGGATGACAGCAGTGTAACATAAGATGATGCTTTTATAAGCTAGAGCTTTACTGAAGATGTATTTTCCATTTGGGCAGCGAAAGGCATTTGCTGCCTTACAGCAGAACTCTTTAAGCCAACACTTCTGTATGATATATAGATACATACTCATAGGGAAAGTTGTGTTTAATAAGATATTTTGTTATAAAGCAAAGTTTTATGAAGATATGGTTGTTTAATATTAGAAGCCTATTTCTCCCCTTGACCTCCAGATTAAGTAGGTTATCCCTCAGTCGCTGCAGCGTCAGAGGTAGCGAGTGACGGGGATGCAAAAGTATCCCTGACCTAATTCCATAGCGCAGTAATTGCCTACGTGGGTGTATTTATGGCATTGTACTCTGGTATTAATGAGATGCTGTCATTACTGACCGACTCCCTCAGCACACTTAAGTGACTCGCTTTCAGAGGAGGAAATAAACAATGACCATTAAAGAATTGAAGGGGATGTTAACGAAGGCCCAAGTATGTGCTTTTAAGTCTGTTAGCCCACATAAAGTTAGCCTGTGCACAAAGGGAGTGGGGCTGTCGCCATGGCGGCTCAGAACTGTCTGTAACCCATGCTTTGATGGACCTGGTGGGAACTGGGAGATGCATGAAACACATCTGCTGGCGTACGAGGTCAGCAGGCACCGTGGAGCTGTCTTGGGGCTAACACCCAAATCTCTCTCTTGGGGTCAGCAAACCTCGTGCCAGCTGCTCGGGGGAAGGTTGTTTCTGGACTCTGGAAAATGTTCTCAAGCCATTCACCTTCTGCACAGCTGGTGGAGCACTTGTGGGGCCGAAACCAAATGTCTTTGGCGTTCCCAAAGAGAAGGAGTCACAATGAAACCCCAGGGATGGTTTATACATCCAGATGATTGAAAGGTAGAGCCAAATGCTGCACAACTGATGTGGCAAATGTCCCATGTTGACTTGCTTTCCTTTTGGAATACCTTCTGGAAGAGTCTTGAACGTGTTCTTGTTACCACTTCACAGGGAAGCGTGTCCTGGGGAGAGAGGGTGGCTCTGAGAGAGGGGGTTTGGGGCTGATGGTGGGTGCTGAGAATGGGGGAGAGTCCCTCAGGGCAGGCGGTTTGATTTAAATGGCCGTGGTGGCACGAGGAGCCGTGTCCCAGCGTTGTCAGCGTGTACCTGCTTGAGCAAAAGGGTCTCTGCTTCTGTCAACGGTCCTTTGAGAAAACAAAATAGACTTGCAAGCTCCTCTAGCTTTTGTGTCCTTCTATCTGAGGGCTACTTTTTTGTCAAGAACCGTTTTGTTGTTCGTGATAGTTCATGCATAACAGTCTGCCGTGGGCAGTCTGCGCAGTGGGAAAAGCACCTGGTTCGGAAGGAATTAGGTGACAGCTATATACCAAAGTGTCACACGGCTCCCTGTGTCGGGCTGAGGTGCCGTGCCCTTGTGTTTTTGGATACTTCCCTCTCAAATATCTATGGCTTGCCCAGGTCTTTCAGGCTGGTTGCCTGACTGGCCATGGGATGAATATGCATGGCGTGGCAACTGTCCTCTGCTCCCCGGGTAGGATTTGGAAACTCTTTGGGATTCCAAGTTATTGGGAGCTACCCAGAGCCCTGGAGGCAGGTGACAGTGCTGTGCTGGTTGTTCCCAGGGGGAGGCTCTGGGTTTGCCCTCACCTGCTCTGTAACCCAAAGGCGGCAACGCGGCGACTCTGCCTCCTTTTGGCTGGGAAATGAGATTCTGTAGATTCCCTTCGTGTGCAGATCTGAGAATGCAAATGAGGTGCTGAAAGCAGCCAAGGGGCTAAAATATATATTCCTGGCAGCTGTGCTTCCCTCATTTGAATGTGGCACTTGTGTAGGCGGCAGAGAGACGCCTTCCCCAGAGCGACGTTAGAGGGGCTTCAGCCATCTCGGGCCTTTGCCTCTCTGATTGCTTCTCTGCAGTTACTGGAAGCTTCAGATATAATTCAAAAGCGAAGATCTGTTCTTGCTCCCTATTAATGATGCATCCATATGTCATTTTTAAAGAAGAAGGAAGGATTGTTAAGTCTTATCTCGTTTTGTATTCTGATTTCTCTCACGGGAAATGTACTTCCCGCTCCCACGGTTTGCCTTCGGTTTGCTCGCAGGCTTAGCAGTTGGAATTCAGGCCAAATAGGTAATTGGTTTGGATTGGGTCAATAAACTTATGTAAGTTTTTACAAAAGAGAAAAAAAAAAAAAAGGTGTCCAGACTCTTGCACTTGTGTGTTCCCTGAAGCAAAACGTTTCCCCCCATCTCACCCACGTGCTTAACACAGGCTGCTGGGCTGCTTTTGCTCTCTGTCTGCTTGATGGGCTCAGGCACAGCCACCTCACTGGTCAAAAGGAGAAGTGCTGGAAGGCCTAGTCCTCTGCTGGACTGCATTTCTCTGTGGCAGTGACTCAACATCTCTTCCAGGTGAGGACAAGGCTCAAGCTCGCTCTCTGTTCATTGCTCTGTGTCCTCTGTGGGACTGGCCTTGGGATCAAAAACAGTTTTACCCTCGAGGAAAGGCCTGTAGTTGCTGGTGGGGAGGGCAGCATGGCTCACTTCAGCAGTAGTGATGAGCTATTTGCTTAGGAGGGATCCTGGCGAGGACCAGGAGGGAGTTGCCCCTCCAGGTGGGCTGCAGCACCAGGGCATCTTCCTGGGGCTGGGAGGGATCCCTTGGAATGGGATTGCTCTGCTGAGGTCAAGCACCCCTCTTGCCTCATCTTTAATGCTTGGTTTTTCTTCAGGTTGATCATGGAAAGGGAGTTTTCTGCTAGAAGGAGGAAAAAAAAAAGAAGTGGTGGTTGTTTGTTGAGCTCTGATGTGCTCAGCACTGCATGATGGGAGCATCCACTGCCAAAAGAAAATAGCCGAGAAGACAAAGTCCTCCTGAAGAGAGAGTGAGACCTAATCAAACTCCATCAGTGTAGACTCGCCCAGGATGAACAGGACCAGAATGTTAAACTGAGAAGGGAATAGAAGGAAACCTGTTTTTCACCAGTTTTACTGAACAGGTTGAGAAGAGTCAATTGATTTTTTTCCCACAGTTAAAATTTGTGTGGGAGAGCCAGGGTGCATGGAGGGGCAGGCTGGAAGGGATCTGCTCCTGGAACATCAGTCAGTGCTTTGTAAAGGAGTTATTGGGTTAGGAAAAAAACAATAGAAAAAGCAAAGGCATCTTCCTGCTAGCAAGGAAAAGAGGAAGCAAAGGATGGGATTTGCTGTGGAGGTGGTGTATTGCCCGCTGCCCTGATGCACTGAAAGCAAATGCTGAGGTAAGACGTGGCACGTTGGGGGATGAGCTTACTAAACATGCTTTTAGGAGCACATGTCTCATTGATGTGAATGAAATTAAAGCAGAGGCCTCTTAGGCTACAGATGGGGCTGGGATGAAGAGCTTTGTCCCCATCTCAGAAGGATATATCATTGAACACTTGTGCACATCACACCTCAGCTACACTCACGTGGTTTGGGCCCTCGGGGCAGTTGTGTATCAATCAAAACCCCTGGCCTTGCAGGGACATGCTGCTGTTAAGAGGTGGAGGGCAGGGGAGGTGGAGTTGAGAAGAGACTGGGCTGTGGGTACCCATAAGAGAAGGAGGATGGTGCTGAGAGAGGAGTTCAGCAGCAAACAGCCTGGGCACCAGAGGCAGGGAAAGCCCTGTACAGACCACAGGTTGTAGGGGTGAGAACAGGAACACAGCTTAGAGCAGTCCCCTGGTGAAGCTCCGCACTGGCCTGAGTGAAAACACCAGACAGTCCTCCCAGAGAGGGTGCAGACGAGAACAGCACTGAAACCCTCTCTGGCTGATGTGGAGGGAGTGTGCTGCACTGTGTTTTTTCCTTCCCATCCGTGAAAGCAGAAGTTACAGAAAGTAAAGCAAGACTTGGATGGAAAAGTAACTCCATTGAAGCTTTGGGCCCTGCCTTTGAATGGTGCTCGGAGTCTAGCACTGTTTAATGCTAATCTGGTAACATTATATACATGGGCCTTTTTTTTTTCTCCTTTCCCTTACACAAAGGAGGAAGGGGCTCAGTTCTTCTGAGTGGGTTGGTTGTGGTTTTTTTCTCCCTCAGCAAAAGGCAATGCTGGGCAGCAGGGCCGTGAGCTCAGCTGCGGCTCGCTGACATTTCCATCTGAATCCACCTGAAGGGGGTCAGCTTTTGGGGAAGAAAGAGGCTTCTCTCCCTCTCCAGGCCAGAATCTGATCTCCAGATTAGCTTGCTGGTTATCAATAGAAGCAACAGTTGGCGATTGCAACTCAACACTCCTCCAGCCCTTGGAACAGCATTGAAGCAAAGGGGCTTTTCAACTGGGAGAGCGCGGGGACTGAGGCAGCGTTTCAGTCACCAGCAATGCTTGGCAAAGGAGCACCGACATGCATTCTGCACTGACATAGCATTTCTCTCTGCTCTACCAAGATCAGGCTAAAATTTCAGACCTGATTGCTCCTCTAGTCAACGAAACAGGTTGGTAATATGTTTTTTCCATACCTAAAAAATGGTGGGTTGTGAGTGAGGCGTTCAGTAACGTGCTCTTCATTGTCTGTCATGTTTCCCCAAGCAGTGCTGCTCTTGTTCTTGGGCTGCCACAGTCTCTTCTCACCAGTTTCTGCCCAGTCTCTGCTGGTGACTCTGCAGTGGCTCAGATTTATGATCGAGGTGAAATTCTGTTGTCCGTTTCTTCTTAAGCTTTCCAAGATAGGGAGTGTGGTAAAACCTTCCTCTGGTGGGATATGGATTTTTGTCAAAGCAGAGTCAGATGTGAGTGGCACAAAGAGGAGCAGGGAAGCAGGGAGGAACTTTCCTTCCACCCCATTTCATGCTTCCCAGTAACAGAAGTCAAGTGGAAGAGATGTGGGACGGCTGATGGCACGTTCCGTGCTGTGTTTTGTGTGTTTATGGGTACACTCAGGAATTGGATTTGTTCATCCCCACACACTGTTGAAACAGATCTCTAGGGAGGACTTACAAGAGATTGTGGGGTTTGTAGCCAGTGCATCCACAAAAGGGATGTTTAAAGCTGAGAAAGTGGAGAGGCTGCCGGAGGAACTGAGGTTGCAGCAGATACAGTTTGTGTCCGAAGCTGATGGTGTACATTGGGAGCACGGGACACCTTCCTGGGAGCTCTGGGTGAGCTCTCCTGTGTGTGATGAGCAGAAGTGATGGGTGAAGAAATGAAAGCAGGTGTTGTAGCGATGATTTCTGTTGGATTAATGTGAGTAACAAATTGCATTAGGCACAGAAGGAATTAAAGCTGGCACAGAATTTCACTGATGTCTTCCCAGCCCTGTATCTGCTTCTCTCTCTATCATTGCTTCCTCCCCAGCGAGTTGTTGCCCAGCTGTGTAAATGTTTGAGCTTCTTCCCTGCTCATCCAAAATGATAAGGGCTGGTTGTGCTAGCAGCCAGAGCAAAGGATTAGTCCAAGAGGTGTCTGAACCCCTTCACTGTGAGAGCGTGCCTCAGCTCTGCGGCAGCCTCACCTTTCAGGCAGTGAGAAGCTGTTCCCCTTGAAGCCAGGCAGAAGCATCCATCCTTGCCCTAAGGAGGTCAGGGAGGAATTGCTTTTGAACTACCAGGAGTATAAACAGCCCAGAGAGAGCTGGGGCTATTGGCAGCTTCCAAATCTGCGTGAAATGAGCAGCAGCTCCTCCGTAGGGTTGTGGGCTCACTTGGACACCGCCTGCAGGGAGGTTTGCTGTGAGCACTGGGGGAGACTCATTGCAGCACAAACCAGAGCAGGCATTTGAGCTGTGCCTGGCAGAGGAGGGCCCGTCCACCTCTGAGCCATCTGCAGCAGCTGGGGGGCTGCAGGAAGTGATGCACTCAGCCTCAGCCTGGGGTTTGCCCGAGGCTGTGCTTCCCTACCGACGTGATCCATGGCAGGGTTTCTTTCCTTCCCCTAGGATGAACAAGCGATCGTTTCTGGGAGCCTGGGTGGCCCTTTTGGTGCTAACTGCCTGGCAGCCTGGTGAGTATCTCCCCCTTAGACACTCCAAGGCCAATGCTCATCATCAAAACAGTCACTGCAGAGCAGTGCTCTGCCCAGAGAGTCCAGAAGTCTGGAGGACTTGGAAAACACACCTATCCCCTTGGCTGGAGCAAAACCAAGAACTTAGTGTTCCCCTTGGGGCGGGAGGGCTGGTTTGAAGGAGATTGGTGCACCTTTGTGGGGAAGCCCAGGTGCCAGTTTCAACTACACATTGTGGTAGATGCATCAGCAACCTGTAGAGACAGTAGTTGACATCAAATGAGGAGCTGGCACGCTGTATGAGACTGGCAAAGCCGGCAGGATATACAGGCCAGAGGAGCTGTTGAGCTGGATGAGTGGTTTATGTATGTGTGCATATATCTTGTGTATGGCTGTGTATGTGCATGGGGGGCATTCCAGAGCTTGTGATGGTCTGGCCAGTCACTATGAAAGAGGAGTTTGGAATACGTCTGGTGTTAGGACTGCTGAGAGGCTGCCCAGCCTGTATCTAGTAGAGAAGGTTCCCCTGTTCTTGGAGGACTTTCCAGAGCAGATGTGGGGGTGCCTCTGGTGGGGTCTCAGGCCTGTAGCAGGAAGCCTCTCCTGTTGCTCACACCCCATTTCCCATGGTACATTTTGTTTTGTTCACATCTGGGCTGGATGAGGCCCTGAGTGACCTACTCAGCCCCACTTTGAGCAGCGGGTGAGGCCAGCCAGTAGCCAGGGACCTCCTGCATCCATAATGGCAGGGGACAGGGCAAGCTGTCCTCAGCTGGTGGCCCCTGAGCAGAGCAGGGCAAGGCCTGGGAAATAAAAGTGCATCCTGAATCCAGGTGAACAGAGCCAGGATTGTTCAGAGCCCGGTGGCTCATGTCAGCCAAGATTGGATGTCGCGAGGACAGGGCACTGCTTTTCTACATCAAAGAGAGGAGGAGAGGGGGAGGAAAACCCACCAGGCATGCATTGAAACATGGCAAAACTATCTTATGAAATATCTTTAGGAGAGACAAGTATGTTCACTGATAGTGCCTTTTAGCAGGGAACCTGGTGGTGCCAGGACCTGGGGGTCTGTCAGAGAGGACTGTCCATGGCAGCCGGGAGGGCTCTGCCGTGCAGGCAGGAGGAAGGTGTTCTTGGCCAGGAGCGTGGCTCTGGGGGCTGATGGGCCCCTGCCGTGGCCTCTCTGAAGTCAGAACCACTCCTGAAGTTGCCATAAGCACTCTCTTCTCCCTCTCCTTCCAGCTCGTGCTATGACGAGTCTGTATCCGTTCTGGCAGAACGACACAAAAACGCCCAAAGTTGATGATGGAAGCTCTCCTGAGATCAAGATTTCTATCCCATTCATCTTTTTTGGAGCCCCATACAGAAGCATTTATGTAAGTGGAGAAGCAGACCTTCCCTTTCTTCTTTTCCTTGCTATTAGAGGCTGCATTTTAAACGCTCTCTCCCCATCGTCAGGAACTGCAAGATTTATTAGCACCTACCTGACAAGTTCTTAGATTTCATGAACTGATAGGTTTTATGATTAAGAAAGTCAAAGGTGTATTTAATGGGCTAATGTTCATGGGGAAGGGATATAAAAGGCAATAAATTTTCTTTGTGGGTGATTAAATAGTGCTGCAAAGCGAAGGCCTTGACACAGGGAACATTATTCCTGTTACATGACAAGAAACGAGAACATGCAGAGACCCACAGGGGCAAAATGCAGGCGATGGTTTGGACCCATATGTAGGTGCCCAAAACAAGAGCAGGCTGCTCAGGGCTCAGAGGATGGCACAGTAAAAGCCTGGCAAAGGGGGCACAGGCTCCTAGGGGTGGGCTGAGAGGGTCTGCCAGGGCACATCGAAAAGGTGCCTGTGCCAGGGGCCTAAGTCAGTGTGGTTGTGTGCTCGATGCTGAGCACATCCATGCTTTGTGGTGCACTGGTCTCTGTGGGTATGCCTATTCCAAAGTGGGTTACACATCCACCAGCCCCTGGGCTCAGGGGAAAGGTGGAGACTCATTCCTTCCCCTGCCTCTGACCAGCTTGTTTTTGTACACAGCAGTAGCAAGGTAGGGGTCATCCTCTTCTCCCAAGTAGTGAATGACAGGACAAGAGGAAATGGCCTCAGGTTGCACCAGGGGAGGTTGAGATTGGAGCTGAGGAAGGACTTTTTCCCTGTGAGGGGTGTCAGCCCCTGTGCCAGGCTGCCCAGGGAGCTGGGGGAGTCCCCAGCCCTGGAGGGATCCCACAGCCGTGGAGCTGAGGTGCTGAGGACTGTGGGGTGGTGCTGGGCTGGGCAGGGTGAGGCTGAGACTCCAGCAGCTTCAAGGGCATTCCCAACTGAAATGATGGTATGGTTTTGTGGTGACTGTGGCCACCAGTGCTAGGATGAAGTTGAATCTCTGCCTAGGCGGTCAGGTTGTCTCACTATCAGTACATAAACCCTCTTCTGCCCAAAGTCTCTCAGCCCATGTTTTCTGATGAAGCAGCAGTGTTGTGCTCCACACGAGTGCTGGCTGGGCCAACAGGGCTGTCTGTGTGCAGGTGAACAACAACGGCGTGATCTCCTTCAACGCGCTGGTGAGCCAGTTCACGCCCGAGGCCTTCCCGCTGACGGACGGCCGCGCCTTCCTCGCGCCCTTCTGGGCCGACGTGCACAACGGCATCCGCGGGGAGATCTACTACCGGGAGAGCACCGCGCCCGAGCTGCTCCGGAGAGCCTCCCGAGACATCCGCAAGCACTTCAAAGACATGTCCTCCTTCTCCGCCTCCTGGCTCTTCATCGTCACCTGGGAGGAAGTCACGTTCTACGGAGGAAGCAGCACGACTCCGGTAAGAGCCGTCGGCCGTGCTGCTTGACGGGTGGTGTTTGATGGCTGAGGATCTGCCTTTATTTATACAACAGTCCTGACCTTTGTGTGTAAAGTGAGTCGTGTTGTGTTGCCGCTTCTGCGCTCCCTTTTGGGCAGAGGACCACCACAGGTTAGCCTAAGAGCCAAAAGCTGGCTGCTTCTGTCTTGAGCAGTTGGCTCCGATAAACAGTTCAGCTCTTTTCCATTTGTTAAAGAGACTGGAGATTTAATGCATATTTTTTTTGCCAGTCCTGGCAGTGCTCGCAGAAAAAAAGCCCAACACACATATATATTTGCAGACAGCAAGTGCATGTATTGCCTGAAGAATTACATTTGCAATACAATGCAATTCGTTTTGTTAGAGAGCAGCCTGGCTGTTGAGCAGTGGCCAGGGCTCTGGGTTGGCACGTGGAACAGCACGGTGCAACTTAAGCAAGAAATTGATGGCAATGCAGAAAAGCTGCAGGAAATGGTTTTGTGACTGTGGCCTCGGGGAAGCTGCAGCTGCTGTCTCTCGATGACGCCCGAGCAGATGGGTTCGGTTTCTGAGAGCCTTGATAAGTGGCTGGGGTGCTGGAGGCAGGATTGGTCCTGAGCACCAAGCAGGGGATGATTGTGGTTTGTGTAAGTGCTCCTGAGTGACAGCCATCAAACCTCCTGGTATCAGGTCAGCTCCCAACAGCCTCCAAGAGACACCTGACCAGAGTGAGGTTTGTTGCTCCATCGAAGAGCTGTTGTTACACTATCAAAGTGACAATTGCCTTTATGTCTTTGTGCCTTCTGACCTCACAAGGTTGGGAAAAGGTGAACAAATGTGCTGAGATGATGAAGAGGAGATGAGATGCAGGAGACAGAATCCCAGGGAGAGGATGCAGGAGGGGAAATGGTAGTTCTCGTTAGCATGCTCTCCTGCTTGCCCCAGTGTGAACTGTGCCATTTGCAGCTGCTGTGAGGCAGCTCTACCTACACCTCTCACTCCACCTGACAGCTTGTGCTGGCTGCTTTGCTTCTCTTTTCAAGATTTCTCTTGGCAGGAGCCTAATACACCTTGGAATTGAGATCCCTGTGGCATGCAGTAGAGTGCAGCCCTGGGGTCCCCTCTGCAATCTTTCAGGTGCCTGTGCTCACCTCAGGAAGGGGCAGCCTGTGTTTTGTCCCCTGGTAAAATCCTGCTGACACAGAGGCAGGAGGAGCAGTTTACTGTGGCACAGTATCAGTGCAGAGCAATCTGGGGCAGGCAGGGATGGGAAGGGCAGGAAAACATGGAAAGCTGAGAGGAGTGATTAACTATCTGTTCCCATTGATGACCTCTGCTGACAAATCTGCGTGGATAGATGGAGTATCTCATAGGAGAGGCCTCTTCTGTCTTATGTGCAACTATAAAAGGGAAGAGCTCAGGGCTGTGCTGCCCTTCCTGCCTGGGGCTGTGCTGACAGTTGTGTGAGTGTACCTGGAGTTTGGGGGGCTGGAAATGCAGAGTCATTTCAAGTGAGAGGAGGAAGGCGAGCCAGGGATTTAGCAGGTAGCAAGGGGATTTGGCAGTCAAGCAGAGCACATAATATACATGGCAGGCTTGGATGTAATCCACTGTTAACAGCATGGTAGGGTATGAATGCAGAAGAGAGCCAGGTAAGATAACACAGTGAGGAATAAAGCTGAGACAGGGTAATGGAAGATAACAGGTCAGAACAACCCAAATGCTGCTGATCCCTTTTCCCCCTGCGAGCTTATTCTCCTGCTGCCACCTATTGGCATTAAATCTCATGGAGACAGCCTTGTCCTCCTCCCAGGTGGAGGCAGAGGCAGGATGGGAGCTGGCAGAGTCACAGCAGCAAGGACAAGGGTATTTCAGACCTCATTTGGCTTCTGCTGCCCCTCACTGTGAGGGTCCCGTGCTTCTCCCGGGCCAGAGGTGAGCGTGGCAGAAGGACAGGCAAGCAGTGTGAGAAAAGCAGCACCAGCTCACCAATGTGCTTATGATTTCCAACAGGTAAACACTTTCCAAGCAGTCCTGATCACAGATGGAGTGTCATCTTTTGCCATATTTAACTACCATGAAATCAGCTGGACCACGGGGACAGCCAGTGGAGGGGATCCCCTGACTGGTCTCGGTGGAGTGATGGCCCAGGTGAGGCTCTTGTTCACATATCCCCACCTCTGTCCTGCTCTCAGATGGCTGCCTGTAGCTTTCCCATTGTTTCTCTGCTCACTGAGTCCCTTAGTGTCCCGGCCTTGCAAGCCCATTGCCTGGTACAGTGGCTTGAGTGCAGCAATGTTAGCAGTGATGCCACAGCCAGTCCATCTGCTTGAGGGGAATGAGATTCCTGGCATAAGGGCAACCTCCCTCTGTCTCTTCTTTGTTTTGTCTTGCCACACAATATACACACACAGATCTATTTGTACATTCATGTGTAAACATGCATCCATAGTGCTTGTGGTACCTGTTGAGCTTTTCATCCACATCCAAACTACCTACAAACTGAAATCCCTGAAAAGAGACTTTAAAGCTAAAGAAAATACACTTGGGAGGTATTGCAGGGGGCAGAGAAGTGCAGAAATGCAGCGTTGCTTTCCCATAGCAAAGGGCTGTGATGAAATTTGGTCCCTCTCTGTTTTAGGCTGGCTTCAATGGTGGAAATATCACCAACTTCTTCAGCCTCCCAGGCTCTAGAACCCCAGACATAGTCAATATCGAAGAAACGACCAACGTGAACGTCCCCGGGCGCTGGGCTTTCAAAATAGATGGCAGAGAAATAGATCCAGCCAACGGCTGCAGCCTGAGAGGTAAGGGAGGAAACTGCACTGCTTTTCTTCCCCACAAATTTTGGGGCACAGTGTAGCAAAAGGTACTGCTGTAGGGATGCTGGTGGAGAGGTGCCTCACTGCTCTGGGCTGCTGCACGATTTCATGTTCTCCTCTGCTCCTGGTGTTGCTTTCAACCGCCAGCAAAGAGAACTGTCATCGGTGGTAGGTTTCCTTCCTTCTTGGGCTTTTAGTAGCGTGGTGTTGCTGTGAGCCTCTGTTTCTGAGGCCCAGAAGTAGAAACCTAACCTGAAGTCAAGGGTGGATGGAGCCTTGAGTGTGTTGCAGGAATAGAATTGCACAAAGTCACAAAGTGGTAGGGATTGAAAGTGACCTCTAAAGATCTTCTAGTCCAACCCCTCTGCTCAAGCAGATCCACCTAGATCTAATAGGATAGAACAGCACTAAGCTGTTGCCTCGATTCTTTTCTGTAATGCTGGTGGTGGCGATGGCGAAGACCTGGGGACAGCTCTTTCCTCTTGCTCCCAAAGTAGGAAAGCTGATGATCTGGTCTCATTTCCCTTGTTTCTGCAAGAGGAATAGCAGGTTTCTAGGCAGGACAAGTGCCTTGTCCCTGCAGCAGCAACAACATCTATGCTTGTGTCACCAACAGCGTGGGGATACAAAGGGATGAATAGATGCAGATAGTGACTGCACAAATACTCTGCTGCAGAGAGATTATTGCATTACTGTTTGACAAATAAAGCTGGCAGGAGCATCCACTATGCTCCAGGAGCTTTTCCAGTTGTTGTATGTTGTATGATGCAACAACTCTGAGCCATGCAGCTTCTTTATGTCCTGGTTTAGGGCTGGGCTGAAGAAGGCCCACGAGACTCCAAGGCCCTTGCAGACCCAGCGGATGATTCGAGTCCAACCAGCTGCTCACCCCAGGAGGAAAGGCTGGACTTTGCAAAGGGGCTGGAAGGCAGTCTTAGCTTTGCAGGTGACAAGGGCAGGGTGGATAGATCCCATCACTGATTTGCCTTTCACAGTGGACAGCCAGCAGCCCTCCATGAGAGCAAAATGCAGTGCAAGGCATCGAAGGCAAGGGGACCAGCCACTCCTAATGACTCTCATTCACTCAAATCCACCATACTGGGAGCCCCTTGCAAGTGGGTCTTCCTAAGAGACACTGTGTGCTGCAGGAAAGTGGAAAATAGCTTTTATTTTGGTAGGAGGCAGGGAAGATGACACAAAGTTTAGGAGAGGTGAATTCAGGCAGTGTGTGGTGGAAGCCACGCGCCTGAGAAGTGTGAAAGATGGCCATATGGAGGAGAGGGAGAATCTCACTGGTGTTTGCCACCCTTGTTTTCCTGCCTTCTTGCTGCCTCTCACGTCTCTCGCCAGACAAACCTGCCTCCCTTTATAGTGCCACCGTGTAACGAGGCTGTTGCTGTGCGATCGCTCGTCGTTTCCCCTCGTCACTGCCGTGTGGTGTGGAAGTTACTAATCAACTGCTCTTTGGTTTCGTAACTACTATGAGTGCTTTCTGAATGGGACTGAACTGCTTCTGGGACACTGATGGCAGAGTGGCTGCTGGACTGGCACATTTATGTGGATAGAAGAATTCTGGAGATGTCAGCAAAGCTGAAGGATGGCGCAGTAGGGCTGGAAATGGCTTCTGAGAGGCACAAGCTTTACCAGTGGACTTTCCCTTTGAGAACATAGCACAAATGGCTCTTGTATTCCATGATACTGAAGCAGAACAAGGGTGGTGGGTGTCCAAAATGGAAAGAATAGCCTTCCAGTAATCCAGCCAGCACAGTGTGGTGCCAACTCTGGATTTCTGAGCGCTCACACCATCCCGTGGATATGCAGTGCGGGCAGGGCTTGAAGGGGACACACTGTGCATTGCAAACGGAGCTCGTGATGACAGCGCTTTGCTGAGCAGCTCTTGCCAGGAGAAAGCCAAGCCAAGCAAAGAAAGCAGCCAAGAAGGCCAGCAGCGGGATGCTTTGGCAACGATCTTGTTTGTGGGGCTGGCAGACCCCTTCAAGGACCCACACGATGTGGTTAGAACCTGTCCCTGTGTTGAGAGCAGTGATGTAGTATGGTTTTTTTTCCCCCCCTTCTGTTTTTCTAGGACAGTTTCTCCGTCAAGGGGAGATCTTCTGGGACAATACCAACTGCACCACCAAGTGCCGCTGCCTGGACTTCAACAACGAGATCTTCTGCCAGGAGATGGCTTGCGGCCCCTTTGAAGTGTGCGAGCCGAAGACCAAGTTCTTTCAGTGCGTGCCGGTGGAGAGCAGCACCTGCGTGGTGTTTGGAGATCCACATTACCACACCTTCGACGGCTTCCTCTTTCACTTCCAGGGTTCCTGCTCCTACCTCCTCGCCAGGCAGTGCTGGCCAGGCTCCCAGCTGCCCTACTTCAACGTGGAGGCCAAGAACGAGAACCGAGGCGGCTCCTCCGTCTCCTGGCTGAGGGATATTTTTGTGGAGGTCTACTCGCACAAGATCGTCCTCCCCAAGGGCAGCTTTGGGAAAGCAAAGGTAAGAGCCCCGCTGAAAGGGGAGAACTTGCCAGGTTGGGTCCTCCAAGGTGGCAGCGAGACTGCGATGGCAGCCCAGAGAGCGTGGGACGGCACTTCTGGGCCCCTGTGGGAGCGGGCACGGGCGGCAGGCATGACTGTCCTTCTGAGCACATCCCTAGCCCTAAGACAGCCCGTGACAGGGCTGTGTGGCTCCTGTCAGTGTCCCAGTTTGAGGGCTCTGCTATTTCACGCGCCGTCTCAGTCGTCTGGTGTTGTTCCCGCAGGTGGATGACTTGGTGGTGTCCTTACCCATCTCTCTGGAACTGGGCGCAATAAAAGTCTACCAAAGCGGTTTATCCACGGCCCTGGAGACTGATTTCGGCCTTCTGGTGACCTATGACGGGCAACACTACGCCTCTGTCTCGGTCCCGGGCACGTACATCAACGCCACGTGCGGCCTGTGCGGGAACTACAACAAAGACCCCGAGGACGACAGCCTGCGCTCGGACGGGAGGGCGGCCGCGTCGGCGCTGGAGCTGGGCGAGAGCTGGCGAGTGCCGCACGCCGAGCGGCAGTGCTGGTCCGGCTGCTCCGACAACTGCAGCCTCTGCGACGCCGCCACCGAGGCCCTTTATTTCACCTCCGAGTACTGCGGCTTCATCAACAAGAGCGGGGGGCCGCTGTGGGAGTGCGGCACCGTCGTGGACCCCACCGCCTTCGTCCACAGCTGCGTCTATGACCTCTGCAGCAAGCAGGAGAACGGCACCAGCCTGTGCCAAGCCATCCAGGCCTACGCCGCGGTGTGCCAGGCCCTGGGCATCTCGGTGGGAGAGTGGCGTGCCCAGGCGGGATGCGGTGAGTGTCGGCGTGCTCGTGTGATGGATGAGGGGAGTGAATTCAGGGGTCTGCCTGGTACCTGGTAGTGTGTGAGACGAGGAGGGAGACATCCAGGGGAGGGGTTTGCCTGAGAGATGATCAATCCCTCTGCACCACAGCATCAGACTCTTGGTGTGTGTCAGGCACGAGATGGGAGTTTCACGTTGCTGCTGTGAGGAGAGATGGAGGCTGGGGCAAAACAGGGCCTGGCTGGTGGCAACCATCCTCCTTGCTGGTGGTATTATATAGCTGTGGGCAGAGGTCCTGGGTCTGTTATGGAGAAACATGAGTGAAATGCCTGGGGACAAAAGTGGAGGGGCCAGTTCTACTGGGTTGTCTCAGCTGGGGGTCAGCAGGAAAGAAGCAACTGATCCTGAACCATGCTGTAACAGGGTCTTCCTGTTGTTTGCCTCCCCTCTGCACCCACAGCAGCAGCCGTTCAGTGCCCGGAGCTCAGCCACTACTCGGTGTGTGCCAGCAGCTGCCCTGCCACGTGCTCAGACCTGACGGCCCCGCTGGGCTGCACCTCCCCCTGCGCCGAGGGCTGCGAGTGCGACGAGGGCCACGTGCTCAGCATCGACCGCTGCGTCCCACTCCACAAGTGCGGCTGCGACGTGGACGGCCGGTACTACGCCGTCGGAGAGTCTTTCTGGGCAGCAGCGGACTGCACGGTGGAGTGCCAGTGCGAGGATGGCGGCGAGGCCCGGTGCTTCAACAACACTTGTCCCGAAGGAGAGGTCTGCGCCATCGAGGACGGCTACCGGGGCTGCTACCCCAAGCGGGAGAGCCTGTGTTTGGTGGGGCAGAACCAGGTGCTGCAGACGTTTGATGGCATTACCTTCCCCTATCCGCTGGAGCACTCCTACACCTTGCTGAAAACCTGCCCGGAGAGACCAGACTTCATCGAGGTGGACATCAGCCAGAAGAAGCCCGGCTCCGCTCCCGACGGGCCGCGTGGCGTGCGGATCCAGGCGGCCGGCCAGGAGGTGAAGATCGGAGGTGCCAGCTTGTCAGAGATCAAGGTAAAGGTGCTGCTGTCGGGGCAACCCACTGCAGGGAGGGAGGTGGTAGCTCATGCTGTGATCCAGTTACTCTTTGGAGAAAAGTTCATGGGTCTGTGGCCCTGCACCGTTCCCGCAGGATGGGGCCTCAGGCACCACAGTGGCACTTGGAGGAGTGCTGCTTGGGCCATCACTGTGTGGATGTCCCTTAGGAGCCTGCAAAGTTGTTGGCATGGTGCTGTTACTCCTGTTTGTTTGCTGAGTCAGCTCTGGAGACTCTGTTGGCATTGAGTTTGTCTCCTCAGCGTCAGCGGTTGGACTTGATGGTTTTAAATGTCTTTGCAACCAAAGCGATCCTATGATTGGGTTGGAAGGGAAGGAAACAGCTGTATGCCCTCCCTGAAAGGAAGCTCCAGGCCTTGGAGGGTGGGTCCATGTCAGGAAGCATTTAGTTGCCCAGTGTGGTGCAGCCAGCAGATGGGAACAGCCTCTCTGAAGCCTCTCGATCTGCCTGTTACTTGCAGGTGAACGGTTACGACGTGGAGCTGCCCTATTTCCACCCTTCGGGCCGCCTGGAAATCTACCGCAGTGACAACGGTACCGTGGTGGAGTCGCAGGGGCTCCTGGCCGTCGGGTACCACGACTCGGGGCTCCTGGAGATCCGCCTCTCCACCACCTACTTCAACTGCACCGGCGGCCTGTGCGGCTTCTTCAACGGCAACGCCAGCGACGAGTTCTGCCTGCCCAAGGGCAAGTGCACAGACAACCTGGAGCTCTTCCTGGAGAGCTGGACCACGTTCGACGAGATCTGCAACGGGGAGTGCGGGGACCTCCTCAAGGCTTGCAACAACGACTCGGAGCTGCTCAAGTCCTACAGGAGCCGCTCCAACTGCGGCATCATCAACGACCCCACCAACAGCTCTTTCCTCGAGTGCCACAGCGTGGTCAACGTCTCAGCCTACTACAGGACGTGCCTCTTCCGGCTGTGCCAGAGCGGGGGCAACGTGTCCGAGCTGTGCGACTCGGTGGCGCGCTACGCCAGCGCCTGCAAGAACGCCGACGTGGATGTGGGACAGTGGAGGAGCCACAGTTTCTGCCGTGAGTCCAACAAGGCTTTTTTTCCCTCCAGGGTAGGCAGAAGGGAGCGTAGACTCCACCCTGACCACGGGTAGTCTTTTTGCTGGGAGCTTGCAAGTGTACAGAGGCAGATCAGCTTTTCTTAGAGAGGCCAAAAGGTAGGGACTCTTTACCCACGCCTCCTCTCTCATCTCGCCCTTGCCCTCAGGGTGCTTCTCTGTGGCCAAGCTGGGAGATACTCAGTGGCAGAAGGACTGTTTGGGAGGAAGGTGCAGGATATGGAAAGGAAAGGGGAAATGCAGTAGGAATGCAGTGTCTCACAGCCTGAAGGTGAGGCAGCATCGCCCTGTGTACCGATGGTAGTTCCTAATCGGCGCTCGTGCCGCCAGTGACAGATTTCCCAGTGAAGTGTTTTTAGGGTGGCACTTGAAAGAGGTATCAGGAGTTTTATGATGCGATGTAGGAGCATTCCAGAGCTGCAGATGGTATGTGACAGTGCTGTGTGCCACCACCAGAGGATAATTTGAATAACACTTGTTTTTAGCTGTCGCTATAAACTTGCCGTTGATGGGGAAACATTCATCATTCAGAAACGAACGTGAAAAAGCCCCAGTGTGGAAGCACGTAGCAGGGAGGCAACCCCTGTCTCTGCCATGGTGTAACCTGGACTTAGAGCCTCTGAAATAGCAGGCACAAGTGTCACTGGGCACATGGCAGGACAAGGCTGTGATGTGAGGAGGAGAAGGGGTTGCAAATGGGATGGGAAGAGCCAGTGGCTGGGAGGGGGTTGGGACTTTTTTCCCCTCTCACCCTTTTCCCTCCCCCTGAATTGCTGCTCACCCCATTCCCACCTTTTTGCCTGTTCACCCACCCCCTGCTGCCCCGGGGCCACCCACGAGAACTCACATTCCACATCTGTGGGCCCTGCAGCTCTCGCCTGCCCGGAGAACAGCCACTTTGAGGAGTGCATGAGCTGCGTGGAGACCTGCGAGAGCCTGGCCACAGGCCCCGTCTGCACTGACACCTGCACGGAGGGCTGCCAGTGCGATGAAGGCTTCGCCCTCCGCGGCACCCGCTGCGTTCCCCGCGGCGAGTGCGGCTGCAATTTCGAGGGGCGCCAGTTGGCCACCAACCAGACCTTTTGGATGGACATCTCCTGCCACTTCCTCTGCTACTGCAACGGCTCCGACAACAGCGTGTACTGCGAGAACGTCTCCTGCAAGGACGACGAGTACTGCCTGGAGGAGAACGGCCTCTACTACTGCCACGTCCGCACCGACGCCTCCTGCATCATCTCGGGCTACGGGCACTTCCTGACTTTTGATGGCTACTCTTTCGACTACCAGAGCAGCTGCCCCTTGGTCCTGTGCACCACCATAACCCGGCCGCGGGCAGAGCGCTCGGACACCTTCCCGGCGTTCACTGTCACCGCCAAGAACGAGGATCGGGACACGTCCCTGGCCCTCTGGGTGAAACAGGTGGAAGTGGAGGTCTTCAATTACAACATCGTCATCCACCGTGCCTACAAATACACCGTGATGGTTCGTGCAGGGCCACGAAGGCCGTGGTTGTGTCTCCCTTCTGTGGCTCCCACACCGCAGAGCGATTGCCTAGACAACGAGGCCTTACGGCTTGCGTGTTGGTCCAGGGGTTGGGAAGTGGTTGGGAAGCCCAAGTTTGTATGCTTGGGCTTGTCCTTAGGGTGCTGCCAGGCATAGCTTCTGGGGGGGGGTTTCCCTTTAGGCTGCCTCGGTTTGGATGTGGAGTTGAGGCCAGCAGGGATTGAGCCCCAGGAGCACTGAGCTGCCCTCATTTGTGTCCTCCCACGGCAGCTCTGATGGTTCATTCTCACTCACGGTGTGTCTCGTTTCCTTCCCCACAGATCAACGATGAGCGTCTCTACCTGCCCCTGAAGCTGGGCCAGGGCAAAGTGAACATCTTTGCCTTTGGCTTTCACATCGTGGTCGAGACAGACTTTGGGCTGAAGGTGGTGTACGACTGGAAGACCTTCCTGTCCGTCACCGTCCCCCGCGGCTTCCAGAACCTGACCTACGGGCTCTGCGGCCGCTACAACGGCAACCCCGAGGACGACCTGGTGACATCGGGCGGTGTGCCGGCCGCCGGCGTCGCCGACTTCGTGCAGAGCTGGGCCAAGCGAGACGCCTTCTGCCGCGTGGGCTGCGGCGACCGCTGCCCCGCCTGCGGGAAGGTGGAGGGCTTCTGGAAGCCCCAGCAGCTCTGCAGCCTCATCCCGAGCCAAAGCGGCGTCTTCGCCAAGTGCCACAGCAAGATCAACCCCAGCTTCTTCTACAAGAACTGCCTGTTCGACACCTGCGTGGACGGGGGGGCCATGCAGACGGCCTGCAGCTGGCTGCAGAACTACGCCAGCACGTGCCAAACGCAGGGCATCGCCATTACCGGCTGGAGGAACTTCACCTCCTGCTGTAAGTGCCACCCTGCCTCTGGCTCCTTCCTCTCTAGAGGTGCTTCCTGGGATTGTCCACCACAGCCATAGCTCTTGCTGGAGCTCACCCTGTAGAGAGGTGGCAGAGCTTCATGTGGTGTCCGTTACCTCTGGACCATCAACCTGGACATGTGCCGGGTCCCCACAGTCAGCAGCTGGGGATGGCTCTGGGGATCCCCTCCTTTCCTGATGGATAAGGAGGCAGTCAGTGAAGTGGGGAGCTAAAGCAGTACAGTCATAGTCACTGCCAAGCCTGCCAGACCTGTCTGCAGCCCAGGGAGGAGGAGGCCGATGACCCAGCAGCCAGTCCCTCCTGGCTTGCTGGGTGAGGCAGAGGTGTGGAATGAGGTCTGGGGTGCTGTATTCTCCTGGAGTGCTTATGAACTCTGTGCAGTATAGCAGCAACAGGGATGGAAGGGGGAAGCCTCGAGTTGAGGAGGTATCAGCCATCCCTCTGCTGTTAGACAGGAATTACATTGGCTGGCTTTGAAGCCAGGAGTACGTGTTTGCTCTGATGAAGCCGTATGCTCTTGTCAATAAGATCTCGATGCAATGCTCAATTAGGCTCCCGAGGATGGGGGCCACAAGTCTCTCTGGCAGCCAATCTATCTGGCAAATCAGATGAGGAGTAATTGTCTTGTCTAACAAGACTGAAAATTAAATGTATGTTGTTCTTCCTTCTAATGAGTGAACTCATGGCTGAGAAGGCCCAGGGCAGGGGCAGCGAGCATCCTACCTGCTGCCAATGGGCATCCCACCTGCCAGGTCTGAATCAGTCCCCATCAGGCACAGGGGAAAGCGGCCTGCTCATGATGAGCAGCATCCCTGCAGGGAGCTGGTGATCTGGTGTCAGTGAGCAGGCTTGTTTGTGGGCAGCAGGGGCACCAGGACAGGGCTCTTGGGAAACTGTCATGCAGGAGCTCAGAGACAGGTGAAGAATGGGGAAACGTTGCTTGGGCTGGACTAGGCAGCTGGCAAGCAGAGCAGGATGGAAGGATGTAGGCTGCCTTTCCCCCTTCACTTGTGTGCCTGGGAGCTCCAGATCCCTCTCTGGGCAATGTGACCTGTGTTTGCCATGTTGGCAGGGGAATGAGCTGCCCAGGGGCACCAACAGCAGGGATTCCAGCCCCACATGAGGCTGGCTACCAGGCTGGATTTGTCTGTAATCCTGATCTGTCCTCTGTCAACGTGGCAGCCGTCAGCTGCCCGCCCAACAGCCACTACGAGAGCTGCGTGTCCCTGTGCCAGCCCCGCTGCGCTGCCATCCGCCTGAAGAGCGACTGCAGCCACTACTGCGTGGAGGGCTGCCAGTGCGACCCCGGCTACGTCCTCAACGGCAAGAGCTGCATCCTGCCCCACAACTGCGGCTGCTACTCCGATGGCAAGTACTACGAGGTACGCCGCTCGTGCCCTTCTCTCAGTGCTTTCCCTTCCTGGGGTTTGGGTGCTTCTCCCATGCCGGTCTCACTTCCAGCCCGAGAGGCTTGGCACAGCCGCTCTTTCAGAGCTCCAGTGTGAGGAAGGCTGGTGTAGAGCAGAGCAGGCTCCATCTTGCTGGGGGCCCTTGGGGATTGTATCTCCTAGAGGAGAGGAGAAGTGGAGTCAGTAAGACTCCACAAGGCAAGAGCCTGGTATCACGCTGGTGATGGAAACTGTGGTTGTCAGTGAGGGCAGGGATGGTGCAGCAGCAGCAGCATGGGGCTCTCACACTTTAGGGGGTGCTGGGGGCAGAGAGGAGAGGGAGGGATGTTCCCCCATGGTATGCTACATAGCAAGTCTGTCTGGCAAAACTGTCACATGGCTGTTGGGTGGCTTGGGTGTCAGGGGAGGGGACTAGCAGAGTGGAGAAAGAAAGAGTGGTGCCTGAGAAGACTGGCTTTGAGTGCCCAAGTGCAGTACTGTGAAACCACATTGTTCTAGATGTATTCCATACAAGCTGTGTTTGCTGTTAGAGGTGAAATTTACTTGTTTGGATGTTACTCAGGGCTCTGACTCAGCAGAGTGCTGTGCTGGTGGCGTTGCTCATGTTACAGGGCGTTGTATTTTGTGCTGGTGAAACTGCTCTGTGTAAGGAGTGTTTGCCAAGCCCCATAAGGAAGCCAGTATTGGGATACTGTCACGTGAGGACTCTAGCAGAGGGGCTGGTGGTGCAAGAGGTCAAGGAGGTATTTTGTGTGCTGTGGTTCAAGTGCAAGAGGCAAGGGAGATTGTGGTGGCAGCAAAAACATGTGGTTGCCTCGTACCTGTGGGGAGCGGAGATGTTGCAAAGTGGGTGCAGGCTTTGGTTCTCTGGGCCTTTCCTGCTGTCCTCATCGCCCTCTCTTGCTCGCTGCTTGGGGTAGGGCAGGGATCCCTGGCCCCGCCAGCCGGTGATGTGGCCCTTTTTCAGCCCAAGCAGCTCTTCTGGAATGGGGACTGCACCCGCCGGTGCCGCTGCTTCCGACGCAACCTCATCCAGTGCGACCCGCGGCACTGCAAGTCTGACGAGGAGTGTGCCCTGCGCAACGGCGTCCGCGGCTGCTTCAGCACCAGGAGCTCCTTCTGCATGGCCGCGGGCGGCGGCGTCTTCCGCACCTTCGACGGGGCCTTCCTCCGCTTCCCCGCCAACTGCGCCTTTGTCCTCTCCACTATCTGCCAGAAGCTGCCAGACTTCTCCTTCCAGCTCATCATCAACTTCGACAAGTGGTCCTCGCCCAACCTCACCGTCATCTCCCCCGTGTACTTCTACATCAACGAGGAGCAGATCCTCATCAGCGACAGGAACACTGTCAAGGTAAGGTCTTGTTAGAGGCATCCAGCCCTTCTAGAGGGGGACCATGGGCTGGACAGCAGGGCACCAGCTCGTGAGAGGAGGACAACAGCCACACCACGACCCTTCCAACACCCACCATCCTGTGATTCCACGACCAGGTAAACGGCAGCCACGTGAGCATCCCTTTCGTCACGGGCCTTTCCACGAAGATCTTCAGCCAGGAGGGTTTCCTGGTCATCGACTCCAGCCCCGACATCCAGATCCGCTACAATGGCTTCAACGTCATCAAAATCACCATCGGGGAGCGGCTGCAGAACAAAGTGTGCGGCCTCTGCGGCAACTTCAACGGCGACCCGACGGACGACTACGCGACGCTGCGGGGCAAGCCGGCGGTCAGCAGCGTGGTGCTGGCGCAGAGCTGGAAGACCAACGGCATGCAGAAGAGGTGAGCGGTGGGACGGCCCTTCCTTCCCTTCCCTGCGGGGCGGGAGCGGGGTCGGCCGCGACGGGAGCCCCCCGCCACATGTCCGCTGCCCACAGCTGCAACGAGCTGCAGTACTCGCAGTACGCCGCATCCTGCGACAACGTCCAGATCCAGGACCTGCAGAGCGACAGCTACTGCCTGAAGCTGACGGACATGAAAGGCTTCTTCCAGCCCTGCTACGGCCTCCTAGACCCTCTGCCCTTTTATGAGTCTTGCTTTCTGGACGGCTGCTACAACCACAAGAAGGTGCAGCTGTGTGGCTCGTTGGCCGCCTACGGCGAGGCCTGCCGCACCTTCGGCATCCTGGGCACCGAGTGGATCGAGAAGGAGAATTGCTGTAAGAGAGCTGGGAGGGAGGCGTCTGGGTCGAGGGGAGCCAGGGGGAGAGGGGGGCCCGCTGGGGCCAGGGCGGCCCGTGACGGTCCGAGGCTAAAGATGGTGTTTGTGCTCTGCCTTGTGCTGTTTAGCAGGAGTGGTGGAAGATCCCTGCGTGGGCGCCGACTGCCCCAACCGCAGCTGCGAGCTGGACAACGGCGGGGAGCTGTGTGGCTGCATCGAGCCCCCGCCCTACGGCAACAGTGAGTACTGCAGCCCTGGCTGCGAGGCCAGTGCCGCCGGGGCTCTGGGAGGTGGGCTCATGGCCGTGCACGGTTCAGGGTGGGAGCAGGTTTTCTGGAGCACACGTTCTGGGCACCTCTGGCTCTGGAGTGCTTGACAGCATGGGGCTGTTGGATGGGAAGGGCATGCTGCAGGAACCCAGCCCGGCGTGGGGAGGAAGGCTGGGCCTGCAGGACCATTTGGGATGATCAAAGCTGTGTCGTCTTCTCCTTTAGCCACCCATGACATCATTGATGCGGAAGTGACCTGCAAAGCTGCCCAAATGGAAGTGTCCATCTCCAAGTGCAAGCTGTTCCAGCTGGGCTTTGAGCGTGAGGGGGTGCGGGTCAACGATCGCCACTGCCCTGGTATTGAAGGGGAGGACTTCATCTCCTTCCAGATCAACAACACCAAAGGCAACTGTGGCAACCTGGTGCAGGTGAGTCAGGGCACAGGGCATTGAGGCAGCGTGGCTTCATGCCAGCTGGGCAGTTCTCTGCTGGGGTCAGGATGAGGGTGCATGTTGGCTTGAGGAGATGCTTTCCTGCGGGGAGGGAAAACAGAGGCAGGTCTTGGTAGAGTAAGGATGCTGCTCAGCAGTTTCTAGCCCTTTCTGGCCAGAGGCAGTAGGGGGGCAGCAGCACCCTGGGTGTTGTGTGGCTTTGTTTGTTGGGAGCAGGGGAGCAGTGGGAGTTGACCCATCTTGGGCGATGCTCTGCCTGCCTTCTGCAGTCGAACAGCACACACATCGTGTACAAGAACACGGTGTGGATCGAGAGCGCCAACAACACGGGCAACATCATCACCCGGGACCGGACCATCAACGTGGAGTTCTCCTGTGCCTACGAGCTGGACATCAAGATCTCCCTGGACTCTGTTGTGCGGCCGATGCTCAGGTAGGTGCTGGGATGAGGTGTGGATCCTCTGCCATTGCACAGGCATAGGGGCAAGCAGGCAGAAGGTGAGGGTCCAAAGCTTGATGACGAGCTGTGAGGGTTTGTAGCTTTTCCTCTGTCCAACTGGTGGGTTTTCTTTGTCATTGCTAGTGTGATAAACCTGACAGTGCCAACGCAGGAAGGGAGCTTCACGACCAAGATGGCCCTGTACAAGAACTCATCCTACAAGCACCCTTACCGGCAGGGCGAGGTGGTGCTCACCACCCGGGACGTGCTCTATGTGGGGGTCTTTGTTGTCGGGGCCGATTCCAACCACTTGATCCTGATGCTGAACAAGTGCTACGCGACCCCCTCGCGGGACAGCAACGACAAGCTGCGCTACTTCATCATCGAGGGAGGGTGAGTGACTGCAGACCAGGCATGCCCTGGTGGTATTCTATCTGTAGGGGAGGGTGCTCAAAGGGGTGTCATTGTCAGTTGGAGCCGAGGGCCTTTCGGGCAGTGAGGTGGCTGACCAAGAGGTGGTGACCTGTTCGAAGGGGTGTGGAATAGGCAGCTTGGATAGTTAGCACAGGAGTTTGCTTAGTGTGGAGGTAGTTGAGGCCTTGCATGCAACAAGGTTCTGTCCATGGAGAGAAGCAAATTTCCTCATGTTGAAAGTTTGGCAGGCGTCAGGGTGTCCAGAGCAGAGAGGAACGATGTGAATTGTGGTGGAGGCATCTTGGGAAGTGTGACTACAATGAAGTTGGAAGTGCCAGAGTGCAATGCCCTCATCCAGAGGAGACAGGCACAGTGGGACCTGGGGCAAGGAGCCTTGCTGAGACAGGGGCAAGCATCAGTGCTTTGTACAGGTGCCAAAACATGAAGGACAACACCATTGGCATAGAGGAGAATGGGGTGTCGTTGACCTGTCGCTTCCATGTCACCGTCTTCAAGTTCATCGGGGATTACGATGAAGTTCACCTCCACTGCGCCGTCTCGCTCTGCGACTCGGAGAAATACTCCTGCAAAATAGTAAGTGGGGCAAGTACTGAGGGACCAGCCTCTTGCTTTGCAAGACTCTATCAGAGCACAGTGAGCCTGGCTGACCTTGTGTCAGAGGGGCACATGTAGTCATTGGAGGTGAGGCCTAGGAGGGTCTCGTGTCAGCTGGGCACTGGAGAACCCCGCTGTAGGCAGGTTGCCCTTGGACCCTTGCTCTTGGAGCCTTTGGGCCCTCTGGGGAGTTGGGCCAGCCTGGGAAGGGGCAAGAGTGATGGAGGTGGCGTTTATCCCCATGTAGAACTGCCCTCAGCACACGAGGATGGCCAGTGCCTTCGCCCAGGAGCCCAAGGAGCAGATCCTCTCGGTGGGGCCCATCAGGAGGAAGCGTAAGTGTGTGTGTATGACCCCAAGGAAGGGTGTTTGTGGCATGCCACGGGGCAGTCAGGATCCTGGGCTCTGGGGTGAGGGAGCGTGTGTGCCTGTGCCCTGTGTGGACAGACTGCTCCTTTGAGCAGACTGCTCGGGTTTTTGCTGATGGGAGGTGAGTGTGGAGGGTGTGTGGATGATGGGGATCCACCTTGCTTGGGAATGTACGTTCCTAAGTGTTGGGCAGGAGATGGGGTGACAGCAGGGCAGGTGGCAGGAACCTGGGGTGGCAGCCAAGGATCTTGGGCTTGGGGTCTGAGAGCATTGTTCAGGGGCCTTTCTTTGCTCTTTGTACCCAGGATCAGACTGGTGTGAGGACAACGGGGGCTGTGAGCAGATCTGCACGAGCCAGGCGGACGGACCCCTGTGCAGCTGTGTGACGGGAACGCTGCAAGGGGATGGCAAGAGCTGCAGGGGCAAGTACCAGGGGCAGAATTGAGGCAAAGTGTAGTGGAGGGGGCTTCTGTGCCCAAACCACGTGGTGTGGAGAAGGTGGCTGGAATGTGTGGAGGGAGGCAGAGGGCCCGGAGCCAGATGTGTGCCGTTCCCAGGGGACAGAGGTGCCTGGCGGTGCAGGGCCCAAGACCAGCACAGTTTGTGGGGCACCTGGGCTGTTGGGGCAGGGAGGGAGGAACCCATTGCACTTGAGCAGAGGCCTCAGCTCACACGAGGCTTGTTGTTGTGTTGGCAGCCTCCAGCTCTTCTGAGGAGCCCCGTGCCACAGCGACCCTTCTGGTGTTGGCTCAGCTGTGGCTGTGGCTGCGTGCAGCGCTGCGGGACCCGACCTCGTAGGCGCGGTGATGCCACCCAGCCAAGGACTGTTCTCACGTCAGCCTGAGTCTTTGTAGGGTAGGAGACAGCACCCTCCACACGTGCCCAACCTGCCACCAACCCGTCCTGCTGGAGCCAAGAGAGGGGCTTGACCTGGAGAGAGAGAGATGGCAGACCCAGACGTGAAGGTGGCACAGCAAGGCAGAGCTGGATATTTGCCTGCATGGAGGCAGGGACTTGGGTTTAGCATTTTTTGCAGGTTTCTGGCATCGATGTGGGACTTTGGATTGGTTTTCTTTTTGCAGCTTTCCATCATTGATGTGGGACTCAAGGGAGGGGGGGGGAGGAATCAGTTTTTCCCCAGGGTTTTCCATGTAGTGTACACCATAGGTGTCCTGCAGCCCTGTTGGCAGCATGGGATGATCTCCACAGCCCTCAGGAGCTGCCATTGGTGTCTCACAAGCGCACAGACTCAGAGGTAGGTGTCAGGGGATGGGTCGTGGGACGGACCAATGCGTCGTCATACGTCGCAATACCTCAGGAGGGTGTTGGCCTCTTGCTCTGTGTGTCATCGAGGCATGTGGTCATCCCCAGGGTCTCTGGGCTGCAGTGGTGACAAACTGGTCTCAGTGTTTGGAAAGAAGTGCTTCCTGTCAGGCAGGAGCAAGAGGCAGAGAAATGAGGGATGAGAATCCCTCCTGTGTTCACGTGGTGTGCCTTGACGGAGGTTGTTTTGAAGGAGTGAGCAGGGTTGGGGTCTGGCAGGTGCCAGGCAGTGTCAGAGTGTCTGTTGGGAGAGTTGAGAGCGACCTCAGGGTGCCAGTGGGTGTGTGTGGGGGCTGTCTATGTTGGTGTCTTGTCTTGTTTTTGTACTCTGTGAAATGGCTGCGTGGGAATAAAAGTGTTGTAATCCTTCGTAAGCGGCGTGGTCCTGGTGTGGTGGCAGTGAGGATGAGGAGAGGCAGCTGGGCAAAGGGGGTCCTCAGGAGTGGAGAGGGTGCCAGACAGATGAGCTGGGATTGGGGAGGGGGGAGTAGTAAGATTTTGTGAGGAGGGAAGGGGGCCCTCTGAGTTCTCTGCTGGGGTGCCAGGGAGACCTGTGAGCTGGGTGGGTGATGGTCTGCTCGCCTGGCTGGCTTGCGGATACTTCTTGGGGAGTATCACCACTGCAGGGGAGGTCCCTGCCGACTGTAGCTAGTTAATGTTAGAGCGTGAGGGAACACCCAGTGAACTACAAACCCTTTAACCCAGAGAAATACGGAGATGATAGTGGGTGCTAATGAAAGGCACTTAGAGTAATGCAGTCAGCATGGGCTCACAGGGGCAAGGTCCTTCTTAACTCACTGGATGTCCTTCAACGTTACAGTCGCCTAGCGGAGCAAGGGAAGGCAGAGGCTGGAGTTTCTCTGCATGGCGCTGTGGCTTTTGCCACCCTCCCTCACACCGCCCTGCAGCACCAGCCGCCGAGCCGGGCCACGGGGCTGAGCATGCGGGGCTGCATCTGCCCACCGACCAGGGTTCCATTCCCTAAAGGCGAGAGGGGCACCCCAAGCCTCCCCCCCGCCGTCGGTGCCCGGCACACCGCGGTCCCGCCCTTCCCGCGGTTCCCGCCCCTCGAGGCCACGCCCCCTCCGCCGAGGCCCCGCCCCTCGGCCCCGCCCGCGGTGGCGCGAGCGGTGGCGGCCGTGACGTCGCGTGGCGCTACCGCGCGCGTTCCCGCCCCCGCCCGCCCAGCCGCCGCCGCGCCGGGACCCGCACGCAGGTACCGAACGGGCTGCCGGGGAGGGACGCGGGGACGTGCACCGCCACCCCTTCCCCTCTCCTCTCCTACCCCGCCGCGGCGGCTCGCTGAGGACTCGCCGTCTCGCCGGCGCCTCCAAAACGACGCCGGGTCCCCGCCGCGCCTCTGCCGTCCCTGCCCGTGTAAGGCCCTGTCGCTACCGGAATCGCGCCACGGGATCCGAAACCGAGTCGGCTGTCCCGCACCTCCGAGACGGGTGCTGTCATGCTCCTTGGGCCTCCCGGGAAGGCATTCTTGCTGCCCAGAATGCTGTCCCCCTTTCCCCGTCATGGGAGTCTCCCGTGCCTGCCCTCTGCACTGCGAGAGGACAAGGCAGCCCCCCCACTGCTCTTCCTCCCTCCTGCCCCTGGCTTCTGTATCTTCCACAGTCTGTGTTTTATACCCCACACCTGACATCTCCCAGAGACACCTCACAGGTGTCACCCTGCTGCTAGTGCCTGCTTGGACCAGGCCCTTGTTGCCTGGGAGACAGAGGCTGGAGAGGGACGAGGGATGCCTTCTACATCCCTTCCACAACCAGTCGTGCTGACCCTCTCTCTTTCTTGCAGGAGCCGCCATGGATCTGGTCCTGGATGTTGCTGACCGGAACCTCCTCACGCCCTACGTGTACCCCTCCGGCTGGCCCGAGGCCGAGCCCTTCCGCCAGCTCCTCAGCCTCTTTGTCATCACCAACCTGGGCGCACTCGCCCTCTACCTGTTCTTCGGCACCCTCAGCTACTACTTCATCTTTGACCACGAACTCAAGAAGCATCCTCAGTTCCTAGAGGTGAGTGTACCCTGTGCCAACCCCAAACGCATCGTGCCACGCTGCGGGCGTCACAGCAGAGCGCCTGCGCTGAGGGCTGACTGGCAGCTCAGGCACTCGGCATCCCCACCCCTCATGAGAGGCCAGGACATCGGGGCTTTTGGGTTTCTCCCCCTGAGCTCTGTCCTCTGCTGCTCCCCCCGCAGAACCAGGTGCAGCGGGAGATCACCTACGCACTGCGCTCGCTGCCCTGGATCAGCGTGCCCACCGTCGCCCTCTTCTTTGCCGAGGTGCGGGGCTACAGCAAGCTCTACGACAACATCGAGGACTCCCCGTATGGTGAGCTGTTCCCCCGTGCCCAGCTGGCCTCCCTCAGCCCCCTCAGGGTGGGAGATGTGTCCCCATTTCCCCCAGTGATGATGTGTCTCAAGAAAATGCCCCGCAAGGGTTGTCGTGCCTCCCCGGCCCCCAGCTCCTTGGCGGCTGCTTGCCACCTCCCAGCACCCTCAGTCACCACCCCCAATGCCCCTTTTCCCCAGGCTGGGCAGGTGTCTTCCTCAGCATGCTGTCTTTCCTCTTCTTCACCGACATGGGCATCTACTGGATCCACCGCGGTCTCCACCACAAACTGTTCTATAAGGTAGGAGATGGGATGACAGGCTCCGGGCTCTGGCATGTGACGGGAGCAGACCCATCCCTCTGCCCTGCTCTGGGCAGTCATGGTCCCCAGCCCCCTTGGCTCCCAGGCAGTGAACCCCTAAAAGGGGCCGTCCCACCCTGGCCTCGGGGACTGACGTCACCCTCTCCCCGCAGCGCTTCCACAAACCCCACCACCTCTGGAAGATTGCGACGCCCTTTGCCAGCCACGCCTTCCACCCCGTCGATGGCTTCATGCAGAGCCTGCCCTACCATATCTACCCCTTCCTCTTTCCCCTGCACAAAGTCACCTACTTGGGCCTCTACATCTTCGTCAACGTCTGGACCATCTCCATTCACGACGGCGACTACCGCGTCCCGCGCCTCCTGCGGCACGTCATCAACGGCTCGGCCCACCACACCGACCACCACTTGTACTTTGACTACAACTACGGGCAGTATTTCACCCTCTGGGACAAGATCGGCGGCTCCTACAAGAGCCCCACGGCCTTCGAGGGCAAAGGCCCCCATGACTACCTGCGCAAGCTCCGAGAGAAAGGCCCAGGGGCGCCCAATGGAACCCTGGCCACCAAGGCAGAGTAGGTGCCTCTTGGCTTGGCCCCTCTCCGGGACAAGACTCCCTGGCCAAGTCTCGTCCCGCTCCTCCTGGCCTCTCATGACTACTGTCCCACAGACAACGAGCCCCCGTGCCCTGAGAGCAGGACTGGGACGGGCCGGTCCTCAGCGAGCGCTCCTGAGACGGCGGTGTCCAGCCTGGCCCCACAGCGCAATCCTGCTCTCTTCTCCCTGTCGCTTCCTCTCCCCACTGCCTTGGGGTCCCTGCTGCGCTCCCTGTGCTACTTTACTACTGTGCTGCTGCTGTACAAAAAGAACAATAAGGTGGCACAAATAGAACAGTGATGTGGCTCGTGGCAGGGTCTCCATCTGTCCTCCGTCGCCGGTTTGCTGTTGCCGTGGAGTCCGTCGGGATGAGGCGAGTCGAGGCTGACGATGCTGCAGGGGTTTGTCTGAGCTGTGTTTCATACAAATGCTTGTCTTGTGGAGGCAGCGCAGGTCCAGGCTCAGCCAGGGCTCAGCCTTGGGACCCAGCAGGACTCCTTGGCACTCGACGTGCTCTCCCGCTTCCTCTCACCCAGGAGCATCTGATGGGGCTCAGAAATGTCATGCCTGTAGGACAGATGTGCTTTGAGTCCCACGGGTCACTCGAGATCCCTGAGAACATTGTGGGTGGGAAGAGGAGGAAGAGACGCCCAGAGGCGAGGGGTAGGGGCTTCTCCTCTCTCATGGGTTTGTGGCTGCCTTTCCCCCTTAACACCCAGAATGATTTCCACTGAAACCCTCTTGGCCCTGCCTTTGGGTCCACCCCGTGTTCAATAAATCTCAGTTGCCAACTTGGCTGCCATTTGGTCCCTTCACCTTCTCTCCTGATGCCCATGCGAAGCTCGCTGGCAGCAACACGTCAGGCTCACCCCACGCAGCTCCAGCAGCAAATAGACTCATCGCTCCCTCCTCTCCCTGCACAGCAGCAGTGCCCAACTCTCAGCTTCCCAGCCCGAGGCAGGATGCCAACAGCGATACCCTTCCTGGCAAACCTGGCCCTTGCTGCTGCCCACCCTCTCTAAGGGACACAGGCGGGCTTCTGACCTGAGTACCTGACGACACTGTGGTCCTCACTGTGGTCCTGCTCTTGAGGGCATGGCCCCAGAGACTCACCATGCCATTCCTATTCATCCAGGGTGGTAGCCTTGGCCTTTGCCCATCTTCTGTCCTTGTCCATTGCAAATATACCCCCACCCACACAAACCTGTGGGGGCTGGAGCTCACCAGGGGTTGTTCATGCACCTCACGCGGATAACGTCGGACGGATGTGTTTCCCAGGTACAGGAGCTGAGCCCTCTCTGGGTTTATAGTGGCACAGAACCCATTAGAGAGCAGGATTTTGCCTCTCAGGACAGCAACAGAGCTGGCCATCAGGGCAGTGCCTGTGCTGTGTGGCTCCCATCCTCTGCTCGCTGCAGCGTGTGGATCTGCACCTTCCCCCAAATCAATGCTCAGACATATGTTGTCACCATCCCTTTGCTGTTCCCTTCTGCTCCCTGCCCATCCCAGCCCTCCCCAGGCAAGGTATGGTTCGAGACTGCAGCACTGTGCTGCACAGCAGCTGATCAGGGCCAGGGATGCCCAGCCCACGAGCACACACCAGTGGGACCCCCATGCCGACCACCTCGGGGCTCCCGTTTTGCAGGTATGGTTCTCATGGTCCTCAGGATCATTCCTTCTCTGCCACTTGCCCTGACTTCTGTTTGCTGATTAACTTGGAACTCGGAGAACTGCCAAGGCTCAAAGCAAGACCCAGATCAAACAGTGACAACATCACTGACCTTCGTGAACCAGCATGCTAACCTGGGGGCTGATTCCCTAACCATGGGAGACCCTTGGGAAAAGCTCGGGGGTCAGTCTTTGCTCCCAAGTAACAAGTGACAGGACACAAGGAAACAGCCTCAAGTTGCCCTAGGGGAGGTTTAGACTTGAGGTGAGGCAGAACTGTTTCCCTGAGAGGGGTGTCAGCCCCTGTGCCAGGCTGCCCAGGGAGCTGGGGGAGTGCCCAGCCCTGGAGGGATCCCAAAGCTGAGGTGCTGAGGGTCATGGGGTAGTGCTGGGCTGGGCAGGGTGAGGTCAGTGGTTGGACCTGATGATCTTAAAGGTATTTTTCAACCAAAGCAGTTGTATGATTCAATGCTGCTGTTACCACAAGATGGAGATGTTGCTCACAGCACTCCAGCACAGGAGCTGCACCTGCATGGGCAGCCTTCCTCCTCCTCTTCCTCCTCCTAGTGACCCCAGAAGCGTGGGGCCCAGAAGCAGGAGAGGCTGTGGTGTGCCAGCCCTGCTGGAGGACACACGCAGGGTGGTCTGGAGCCATTGGAGCGTGCGTGAGGGACGGCAGCACGCCGGGAAGGAGGAGATGCACAACAAGCTGTGGAGCCTGACGGGGCCACCCTGCTGCAGCTCTTGTCTTCCCAGGTTCAGCAGCAGCCCTGGACTTGGCAATGGCAGGTTAGTGGTTGGACTCGATGATCTTAAAGGTCTTTTCCAAGCAAACAATTCTATGATTCCATGGTCAGCCTCACATCCTTACTCTTCATCCCTCTCCTAACCCCTAAAAATGATGTGCCTGCCCAAGAGCCCATCCTGAGGTGGTAGAAAGGCCCAGCTCTCCTTGGTGGGCAACCACAGGCCCAGAAACGTTCATCCCTGAGCACACACACCCTGTGCACACTGCATATGCAGAGGCCAGACTCTGATGGCAGGGTGAGCTATTTTACTCCTTGACTTGACTCCAGCAACATGCAATGTATCCTTTCAACAGTGAGGCTCTGCAGGGGATGGGTTGTTCTGACCTCTCAGTCCCCTAAACCCTCCAGGAGCTCCAGAGCTGTGCTGGGGGAAGGTGAGGAAGGAAAACCAAGGGGGCTTGGGGGCTCCGTGCCTCACTCTCAGAGTTCACAGCCTTGTGCTGCTGATGAAATCCAGATGGACCTTAAAATCAACTCTGCTGAGTTCCCCCTCCCCTTTACAGCAGGAGAGGGGCCCTTTTTTTTGTCGAGAAATGAACAAAAAAAATACCTTGGCAAAGGAAACGTGTATTTCCCTCCCTAAAGAAAGAGCCATTCATCTGTTAGCAGTTACCAGCGCTGGGGGTGCCCGAGGGGTCCTCGCTACTGCTCTCTGCCTCACACCCACCGCAGCAACCTGCAGGGAGGGAGTCCCATGGCGGGTGTGTGAGTGGACTTGTAGCATCTCTGAGCACCCTGTAAGGGCTGTGAAATGGAAGCTGGGGGCAGGCTGGTGAACACCCCGTGCATTGATTTCCTCAGTTTAGAAAGTGCCACAAAACCAGCTCCTACTTTACAACTGGCTTTTAGTCTGTTCTCCTTCCTTTCCTTATTTCTGGGAGGATTTGGCAGGGCAGAGCAGATCATTTGATGGGCAACAAGATGGACTTTCAGATGTGGCAGTGCCTTCAGGAAATGCCACTGCAGCCTTTTTGGGTCCCTGAGAGCAACCAGCTGTAGGGATTCTCGAGCAATGAAACTCCCTCATTGACTCTGCCCTTACCCACCGTGACCTTCGGTCCTCTGGAGGGACATTACATTGAGTCAAGACCACTAAAAGCTTTTTTAGGAGGGCTTCTAATTGTATTGACTTGATAATTGAAATACACTAACTAGGTTTCTAGGTGAAAGCACCTTGGGGAAAGCTCTGGACAACATTTGTGCTGTTAAAGGCAGTGAAATAAGGGGGAATGAGAGTACCTTGGGGCTGTCTGTGGGATTTATAGCCTCCAGTTCCTTCACTGCTGGGTCATATCTGTTTTCTCTGAAGGTTTCCCCAGAACAACACACAGTGCACATGGCAGAGGAGATGTAACCCACGACTCTGCTCTCAGTTCCTTGGACACAACAACCTAGAAAGCAGGTAAGGCCTTCCCTTAGCAGCAAGGCTATCCCCAGAAACACACCTTTGGCTCACTGGGGCAGAAAAACAGGCACAGCTCAACTCTCCTGTTGTCTCCCATGGTCACCTTCACCTTTCCACAGAGAGCTTCCACGAGGCTGGACAGGACTGAAAGCACAAGCAGACCCTGTGCTGTGGCCCACCTTTCTTCGTGGTCAATGGTTGGTGCCAAGATAACAACCTCTGCTGTCCATCCCTGATAAGCTGGTGCAAGACCCGACAGCCTTAAAGGTTTTTCCTAACCCAGCCAATTCTGTTGTTTGTTTGGTACAGTGCCTGTCCTTTTTTGCCCTCAGCAGACCCTGCAGGACCTGATGTGAAAAGGCCTCAAGCTTGCCGGCACTGAGGTGGGTTTGGGGCATCTCTGCCCTGACAGGGTCCCCCATGCACATACATGCAGTAGCCTCTGCCTTGCGACGTGGGCAACTGCGTGTGCAGGGTGGTCACCCGCTTTCCAAACATCCCCAAACCGGCAGGGAAACGGCAGATCAGACGAGAGCTGGCACACCCTGTGCATTGCTACCCGCGGCAGTGGAGGGGAGCTGGGCTTTGTTCAGCAGCTGGCACTTGCCAGTGCCATCCTCCCTGCCCCACACCACCCTGCAGCCCGCTGCCCTCGCCCCGCATGGCCCCGCTCGCCGCATCCCCCCGTGGATCGCCCCTGAGGGGCTGCAGCTGTGTTCGGTGGCCACTCTGCGACCTCAGCCTGGACACCCGCACGGGCTTCAGTCCGGGGGGTTCCCACAGCCCAGGAGGGAAAGTGCACTTAGGCTTTCTGCTGGAGAGGGGAAAGCCTGGTGCACCCCCACCGCAGAGAAGCCGCCACGCTTTTCTTTGCTGTATTTCATCCCGTTTGCTTTTATCTCTCGCCATTTCGTTTCACTTCAATTAACTTTCCCCTTCCCTTGCATTTCACGCAGGGTCACGAGCACCCTCCGCAGAGGAGAGAGCACGGTGCAGCGCAGCTCGGTGTCGGGGCAGGGCGCCCCGAGCGTCCCCCCCGAAGGTGCGGAGCGGGGCGCGGGGCGGGCACGGGGCGGGCGGGCGCGGAGCGGGGGGGGGGGGCGCCGCGGAGCCGCCGCTGCCCGTTGCACATTCTGTCCGGGCGGCGGCGCGACGCTTCGCTCCGCTGCTGCGGCTCGGCTCGGCTCGGCTCGGCTGGGCCCGGCCCCGGCGCCACGAACATGGCGACGCGGAGCAGCGCAGGGGGCGGCCGGGCCGGCCCGCTCCCCCGCCGCCTCCCGGCGCTCCTGCTGCTGCTGCTGCCCGCGGCCGCCGGCCGTTCCCCGCTGCCCGGCGAGCCCCCAGCGAGCCGCCGCGCCGCCGCGGAGCCCATCCAGGTGTACGGACAGGTGAGCCGGGCCGGGACAAGGGGAGCCCCCCGCACCCCGAAATACCGCCTTACATCACCCCCATCCCCCCCGCGGGAGCTTGCGGCGGGAAACGGGTCGGGGAGGGCGGCAGCGCGGCCGCCGGCACGTCCCTGGAGCCACGGGTTGGGCTGGCGGTGACCGGCCCCGGGGGGCTGCTGCGGGGGGGGTGCGTGTGTGCGCGCACTTGCCGCTCGGAGGATAACTTGCGCGGCTGCGGCTGCCGGAGCGGGTGGCGGGGAGCGGCCGGAGCAGCCTTGGTGCGGGGAGCGGGCGGTGCGGCCGGAGCAGCCTTGGTGCGGGGAGCGGGCGGTGCGGCCGGAGCAGCCTTGGTGCGGGGAGCGGGCGGTGCGGCCGGAGCAGCCTTGGTGCGGGGAGCGCGCGGTGCGGCCGGAGCAGCCTTGGTGCGGGGAGCGGGCGGTGCGGCCGGAGCAGCCTTGGTGCGGGGAGCGGCCCGCAGCTCGCCCCGGTGCGAGCGGCAGGCGCTGGGATCGCTGCTGACAGCTACGCCCGCTTCCCTGCACGATTCTGCCAGAGCCAGCTCCAAACTAACGGCGCTGTCAGCGTTGCGGGTTGCGGTTGCGGGTTGCGTTCCGAAGCCGCGCGGGTCCGCGCTGGAGCTGGGCTGCAGCTCTTGGGCCGGAGATGAGCGCGCTGAGCGCTTCTGCGCCCCGAGGCCAGAGCGGGGTGACTCGGGGGCAGGGGACATGGCTGCTGGTGTGCGTTGTGCCCTTCTCCCTAAGAAGGATTCCCCGTGTTTCTCGTCAGTTCTCGCTGGCATCTTGGAAATGAGCGAGGGTAGGAGCTGTTTATTGCAGGGAGACATAGAAAACGCTGTTTCTGAAGGTATTGATTGCTGCTTGGGCTTGATTCACTGGCAAGTTTTACTACGGGGACCGCAAAGGCTTCCCCTCATCCCCTTTTGCAGACAGCCACGGCTCTAGGGGTGATGAGGGTTGCTCTCGGGCTACCCGGGTGCCTGCAATGGAAAGCTTCAGCCTGCTGTATTTTTCAATTACCCATACGCTGGGCTATTCTAAGTTGCCCCACTTGCCTCTCAGTGCTGAGTGCAGTGTCCCAAGTGGCTGCTGGCAAGGAGGGACCAGCCCACAGAGGGGCAAGACATGCTCGAGGAGAGGCTTCAAGCCTTCAGCAGCATCCTCAGCTAACACTTTCCTTCGGAGTGCCCTGCAGTTGCCCCTTTTTGCTACTTGTGGGATCAGAAAGAGCTGGTCACGAGGCAGGACTGGCTTTAGAGCATGCATGAGGCTGGTGCTGCTCCTGAAGCCCTGCTCCTGTTCACTTTAAGGACAGGAAAAGCTGTTCCCACTCCCCTTGAAAATCTGCTTCGCCCCCTCTGCCTCCTCAGTGTTTGACTGTTTTTAGCATAACAGCTACCTCATTTTAGGAAAAAACCACAACACTTGGCTCACATCTACAGAAAGACTTTTGTAGCACTTTCCCTTCCCTCTCCCTGTGGTTTTCCTCTAACCCCCTGCCCGGAGCAGGTAGAGAGCTGCTGTGACAGGAGGAGCCTCTTATCGCTTGGACATGTAGCTACAACTATAAGAGGGTGCAGTAACCCTGGTGCTTTCTGGAACAGAACTAATAGGAAGCAGCGAGAGTTCAACAGTTTGCCACTGTTTGTTTGGTTGTTTCCTCATTGCCTTAAGCTTTCAGAGGGGAATTGCCTGGGGAAGGAGTGGTGTATGGTGTCAGGTTAGCACACAAAACCCGAGGTGGGAAGGCCAGGTACTGCATGTCAGGAGGAGTTTGTTGACGCTGAACAGCAGTTGGGAGCTCTCCTGAGCTACAGTTCCTTAAATCAGGGCCTGCTTTAATAAAAAGGACAGGAGGGAGCCTGTGTGTCCTACCCTCTGTTACAGACCTGACTGCACAGAAGGCCTGGGATGTCAGAGAGCCGTGCAAAACAGTGCTTCAGGGGTCTCATGCCTTGTCACAAGCACGTAATGATCCCTTGCTCCCCTTCCCTCACCTCTCTGTCCCTCTAATACCAGCATAAAAATCACACAGTCCTCTCTCAGGGACATCATCCTAAAGGGCAGTGCTTGGAGTGAGCATTGCAGTCCGTGTCCCTGCAGTCCCTTATGTGGGACACGTCCTTCTCCCGGGCCTTTGGCAGATCTCTCGCCCATATGCCACGCTCTGGCTTGTGCCTGGAGCTCCCTGCCCTCCCCCAGCTCCCCACTGTGGTCCTGCACGGTCTCGGTGGAGCAGTTGAGAGCCCAGGCTCAGCTCAGAAGTGAAGGAAAGTGTGGTGTGGGAGGTTGTTGCTGCCTGTCACCACCATGGGCCACCTCACCATGGGACAAGAGGGAGGGACCCATGGCAGAAGAAGAAAGGCCAGACTCTTTGTGTCTCCTCGGGAGCTGAACACAGCTTACTCGTCAGCCACAGCCTCAGAGCCCCCTTGCCCTAGACACCAAAGACATGAGCACCACACATCACCTGGATTGCTTGTCCTGATCCTCGCTGTGCAGCCTGTGTGTGTAGCCACAGTAATACTTTTTGGCAGCCTCAGTGAAGAGCAGGACCCTGTGCCTTTGTGGCTTTCTCCTGGCTTTTCTGTTAGTACAGGGTCAAAATAGTGCCTGAGCAGGGAGAGCTGAAGCTGCTGTTCTTTTGAGGCCATTAGCACATCCCTGGGCAGAGAGCTCAACTTCCCTTGCAACCTGCAAACTGGCAAACAGCCTTTTTCCTTCAGGGAAGGCAGAAGTGCTTTGCAGGGTAGATGCCATCCAGCCCTGTGAACAGAGACATCAATCACGCTGCATCGCAGCTGAACCGTGCTTAATTTTGACCTAGTTTGCCAGCCTGGCAGAGACCACCCCAGATTAGACTGTAACCTTCTGGAGGTGCCCTGGATGGTGATGGCTCATCCCAGCAAAGCCCTGGCTGCTGGCTCCTGGGCTCCTCATCCTTTTCTTCCTGCCTCATGTTGGGAGATACCCCTCCTCATCTACCCAGCCCCCTTTCCCAGACACCTCTGGAATGTTCCCTGCTCCTAGTACTTGCTTTTGTGCCTGAGCTTGCCAAGGAGAGACGGATCCCTGGAAGCCACACAACTCCTTTCCCTGGCACTGGAGTGGCCAGGGGTGGTATTTGTGGTTCTATTCATTGTTTCCCTTTTGGCAGGTTCCTCCCAGGTCCTGCTGTTGGGCTGAGCAAGCCTTGTGGTGTCTCAGGGCCATTTCTTCAGCTCTCTGGAGCTGTGATGACTGGCTTGTGGTATTCTCAGATCTTTCCCGTATCCTTGGCTAGGAGGAGTGGCTTTTGTCAGCACTTAGCTAAATTTGCTGGGACAGCCTCTAACCATCACAGTCCTCCCCTCCCTATCAGCTTAGAGAGAGAACTTATCTTCAGGTCCATCTTGCTGAGGGAGCAGCTCTTTCCCTGGGTAAACATCTTCCCCTTTTCTCCTAGAAACAACAGCTAGCAGAGAGCTCTGTTGTAGCAGAGAGAAAGCAGCCCTGGGAGCAGATGATTTCAGTGTTAACAAAATTAACACGGGCCTGGCGCTCTCTGGAGTGAGTCACCCGTGTTTCGTATCAGTGATTCCAGAGCCTGGCATTTCCCAGCCCCACGCCACAGGCACAGGCTGTGTTTGAAGCCTTCACGGCAGGGCTGGCGGCAGATGCTCGGCAGCAGAGCAGAAGGTGCAGTGATGAAGCTTCAGCGGGGAACGTGGGAGCCACCCAGGGCACTTGCCTCATCCCTGATGTCAGGGCTATTGCGTAAGCCCTGCCTGGAAACAGGGACACAAATGCCTGGTGCTTGTCCTCTGTGGCTGCCAGCGAGCTGGAACGATGGGGAGCCTGGTGAGAGCACTTTTCTCTTGAAGGTCTGTGCTGAATTGCCAAGCTGTGGCTTTGCTTCTGACCCCTTTCAAGCAGAGCTTCCTTTAGCCCCATCTTCATTCCCTCAGCTACAAAAGGTTCATCCAGTTCCTCTTTTGCAAGCATCTCCTGATGGCCCTGAAGCTGAGATCCGAGCTGCTGCCAAAACTTGGACGGTTTCAGCAGGTTGCTCTCTGATACCCTCACTTCCCGAGCCATAGTAAGAACCTATTAACTCTCTCACTGCATTTTGTAGGCATCCCGTTTTCAGTTACATAACCAGGGCAGGAAAACATACATTGGAGCCTTTTTATTCTGCACACCTCAGCTTTTCAGCATTGAGCCTCAGCCCCTGGGCAGTCGCATCGCTTCACCCCCTGATGAGCAAGAAGCCCCTGGGCTGAGCTGCAGTCCCAGCCCTGAACGAATTCTCCCCAGAGCAAGCCCGTGGATGCAGGCAGGCAGCTCCCAAGCCCACTCAGCACCAAGAGCATCCCCTAAGTAAAAACCCTAAGTAGTGTGAGCAAAGCTAGAAGCCTCAACTATGTGAACTAGAGCTACAAGCAGTGTCTGCTATGTCCTGGCTGCAGCTCTCTCCTCCTGGAGTTCATTTGGCATCTTACATATTAGGAGGACAAATTAGGATTTCATGCATATTTCATATACACTTAATCACTTGGCAAAGAGCAAAACACGTCCCCATTAAGTGGGATTAATGCTAAATGCTGTTGCCATTAGGCAGCAGCCATTGCCTGTTCACAGGTTAAACCAGTTCCCGAGGAAGGCTTCCAGGGTTAGGGGAGGCAGGGGAGTCAGTGACAGTGGGCTTGCTGTCAGGTGAGCCCCATCACAGTAAGCAAGACAAGGTTACTCCAATCAAACTGCCTGGGTCAGTGTGACATCAGGTGCTTTTTTCAGCTGGGGCACAATGCAGCGATGCTGCCTGGACAGCAAAGACTCAGGGGCCTGTTTGTTGCTCTCCTGAGCCACTTTGGTGTTTAATTATGCTGCCTGAGGTCACACAGCTCCTAACGAGTCAGGAGGCTCCGTTGACTCCTCTGAGCCTAAACACATTGCCCTTCGCTTTTGGGTTTCACTACAGTTCCCAGTCCCTCCCTGTTCTGACAAGGTCTCTCCCTTGCTTTTAGCTCATGAGGAGAAGAAAGCTTTGGTTTGTTGTTGAGGTTAAAGGAAGGTGCAGGTAGCAGCCTCCTTGTCCTCTGGTTTTGAAACTGACCTGGTGTCTATTTCCTGCAGAAAAAAAGATACCAAGTGTGCCTGAAATCACCATAGAGAGAATCCCTCTTGGGCTGGGGGAGCTGGGGAAGGGGCAGGTGGGACAGGGCTGGCACATCTAAACTTTGGCTTTCCTTGTGGGGAGCAACCAGACCTCCCCCTCGAGGGGCTTGAATGCTCAGTGTTGGGTTCCCCCTCACTGTCCCTTTCCTCTTCCAAATAGCAGCAGAATCCTAGACAGGCTGAAAAACCTGTCCCTTTAGAGCCAGCCAGCTCAGCCCAGGCACAGCTGGGAACCCAACAAAGCTGCACCCAAAACAACCAAGATAGACGCAGGAGATTTAAATGAGGCTGTTCTGCTTTTAAAGGAGGGGAGGGGGCCTGGGGCTGGGGAGCACAGAGCCCCTCTGGATTTCAGCCCCGAGGCTGTGTGTTGCTGTCTCAGTGGGCATCAGCAGTTCCTCCTTCTCTGCCCTGTTTCTCTGCATCCTCAAACAGCCTGGCTGCTGTTTTCCCCCGGCGGGTGTGCAGGGCTGCTGCTGCTTGGCTTTGTAGCTGCTGCTGTTTGGATGCTGCTGCCTGACCTCAATCTCTGCCACGTTTGCTGGTGGTCCCTGGCTGGGCAGGATGGGTGCAGACGGGGGCATTGGCCCTGGGGGGCTACTTGTTGGCCTCCCTGTCAGGGTTTTCCCTCCCCTCTCTTGTGTGTGCTTGTTGTGTAAGAGGGATTTGAGGGCTTCTGCTTCACTCACCCCCCCTCTTCCAGAATAAAGACCTTGTTTTTCCAAGTGTTTTACCAGCCAGTGGAGGTTAAACGGCCCCTTACCCCCATCCCAGGGTCAGCAGGAGCCTCAGGGTATCACACCTAAGAAGAGCTTAACCCTTTAATTTTACAGCTTCCCAAGACCATGAGCTTAGGGGGTTTCATTTGTCAGCTGAGCCATAGGCACAGGGGTGTGCAGGGTCTGGGGCACGTGTGTGTGCTGCTGCAGCCATCAGGCACTCGTCTGTGGCCGAGCTGTGGCTGCTGTCAGGCCACCTCAGCAGGCTTTGAGTAAAGGGGTCACGTGCAGCTGTGTTTGAGCTGAGAACCAGCGCAGTCTTTTCGTACAGAAGGCTTGTAGGAAGGTGACTGTTTCCCTCTGGACCCTCAACCTGGATTTGAAATCAGTTCTCGGTCTTTGGGTTTAGTTTTCATTCGTGTCACCCCCCAAATCCTAATTTTCTTAGGAAGAATAAAGGGGAAAATAACCCTTTTAGGCACAAGAAAAAGCATGAAGCCCTGAGCACGCACCTTCCAGCTGTGGAGCATCCCACTGCATCTGAGCACTCGCAGCTGGAGCTGATCCTCACCCCAAGGGTGCCAACGAGCGCTGTCCCCAGCCCCTTCAGAGCCACAAACACAGTGTTGCTCTGCTTTCTTGCCTTCTGGCCTGTTCAAGCTGTGCCTCTGGTTTGAATGAGTTCAGCCAAGGCGGTGTATTTCCCAAGGAGAGGCAGTGTGTGTGTGTTTGCTCTCTGCTGTGGGTGAGGCCATGCCTCAGGGATCTCTTTTCCTCTGCACTGCAGGTCAGCCTCAACGATTCCCACAATCAGATGGTTGTTCACTGGGCAGGAGAGAAGAGCAACGTGATCGTGGCCTTGGCCAGAGACAGCCTGTCTTTGCTGGGTCCCAAAAACAGCGACGTGAGTAAAGGGCAACCTGGTGAAATGTGCGATATCCTCTGTGGGTTTGAGCCCTGAGACTGGCTCGAGCGCTCCCTAAGGCTTCCTCTCTTGTAGTGTTAGTCAATCTGTCAGAGGGGAGCTTTGCACTGCTCACTGCTGGGCTTCTCCTTTGCAGGTTTACGTGTCTTATGATTATGGGAAGAGTTTTAAGAAGATTTCAGAGAGATTCAGCTTGGTCGGGGGGAACAGCAGCGAGGCAGCCATCGCCCAGTTCTACCACAGCCCAGCCGACAACAAGAGGGTGAGCAGAACCTGGCTGCCAGCCCCAGCGAGGCTCCTCTGTGGGGCAGCCAGTGCCCATGGCTTGGTGCTACCTCCTTGGTGTCAGAGGAGGAGCTGTGGAGCGGGAGAGCAGCTGCATCCTCAGCGGCTCGTCCTCACAGAGCTGTGTGCCTGTCACTGCCGTCCTCACAGAGCTGCAGATGTTTGTTTAGGCTTTATCTACACCAAGGTCACCTTTCTCCTGGGTGAAGCCTTCCCCTAGGGTGAGGGGACATGTCCTTGCCCTGCAGCAGCTGCCATCCCTGTAGGTATTCTCCTCTCCAAAGCCAAGCCGTGGGAACTGGGTGTGTGGTCACCCAACCCACATCTGGGGGTCACGCTGACCCACGCTCAGAGGTGTAACAGAGGTGCTTCAGATTCCTCTCCTCCAGAGCCTGCCCCTCCCACGGGCTCCCTGAGGGCTTTGTTGCTGCTAGCCTGAGCTCTGCTCTGGCATCCTGGAGGCTGACCTCCTGCTCTCCTTCTTCCTCCTTGGTCTCTCTCTCCCCAGTATATCTTCGTGGATGCCTTTGCCCCGTACCTCTGGATCACCACTGACTTCTGCAACAATATCCAAGGCTTCTCCATCCCCTTCAGAGCAGCAGACCTCCTGCTGCACAGCAGGAACCCCAACCTCCTCTTGGGCTTCGACAGGGCTCATCCTAAAAAGCAGGTGAGCACTTGTGCATGGGAGGGCCCATGTCCTGCTGTGGCATTCATGCCCCGCAGCCCTTAGGCTGTGCTGAGAGCCTTGTGCAAGCACCACGTGGCTCCAAACACCATCCAGAGTACTTGATGTGGGATTGCTGCATGCAGAGCTGTCCCAGTTTGGCTGGGACACCCCATCCCTGCAGGCCAATGAAGATGTGGTACCCACAGGGTGGCTGCCTCAAATATTTCCTCTCCCTTTGCACTTACCCTGGTGCTTCATCCATACCTTTCCTGACTGCATCCTCTGTTCCTGTGCCCCCTGACCGAGAGGAAGCTGCTTTGGCAGGGGTTTGGGCTGGGTGAGCTCTGGAGGTCCCTTCCAGCCCCCACCATCCTGGATTCTCTATCGATCTCTGGCTGTTGCGGTCGCAGCTCGCTGCCGAGCGCTGGCAGCTGAGGCAGAACTGACCTCTGCAGTATTTCACAGGGGCATGTGGTTTGGCTTTGGGTCTTGCATAACAAATTGCTTCTTGAAACAAACACTGTGGGGTTTTTTTTTCCTTCCTTCTTTTTTTTCCCCTGTTGCTTCTGGGCAGAGACTGTAAATAATTACAGCAGGTTCCAGGGCCATGGGCCCTTCGAGGGGATCTGCAGAGGGGCTGATGTATTTCTCGCTGCCAGGAGAGCAGAGATGCTCTCTCCCCTCTTGACTTTTGCCAGGCTTGTGCCTGCAGATCTGCAGCACCAGCATGTTGCTGTGCTGGGGGTTGTGAGTGCCTCTGAGGGGGGAGGTGGCTCTGGCCAGATACCTAACCTTGTTGTCCCATTGCACGTGTATATTGTAGCCAAGTTACTTCCATTTCTGAGCTAGTGTAAAACGAGGTGGATCAACAGACAGTGGGAAATCCTTCTGGTAGGAAACTGTAGGGCAGTTTTGGGTTGATTTCCGTTTGCTGTTGCTGCAGGCAGCTGCCACATGAAGAGAAACCACCCAAGTAGTTCAGGATTTTGTCTCAGACACGTGTCCATCCTGCCTTTGCTGCCTGAGCTTTGGGTCTCTTAAAAGACTGGGTTGGTTTGATTGCCCAGTCCCACTGGCATCTCTCACCATTGTCGTTGCAGCTCTGGAAATCAGATGATTTTGGCCAGACCTGGATATTGATTCAGGAGCATGTGAAGTCTTTTTCTTGGTATGTATCACACCAGTGGGTTAGACCCAGCTCCTGTCTTCTCCTGCCTCAGTTGCTACCCTGGACTTGGGTACCTGCTGCCCTCTGTGTTGCTCTGTGAGTGCAGAGGTACCACCACCACCACCTCTTCTGTTCTTTGCAGGGGGGTTGAGCCCTATGACAAGCCCAATACCGTGTACGTGGAGCGGCACGAGCCTTCTGGGGCTTCCACTGTCATTCGCAGCACTGACTTCTTTCAAAGCCGAGAGAATAAAGAGATAATCCTGGAAGATGTTGAGGATTTCCAGCTCAGGGACAAGTACATGTTTGCCACCAAGTCTGTGGTAAGTGTCAGGCGAGCAGCTTGCTGCCCAGGGTGACGGTGGATGCTGTGGTGCAGAACTGCCATGGCCGGAGTGTTTGCTGGGCAGAAGTAGGTCAGGCTGTGAAGTGCTGGGACCCAGGAAGAACCACGGGATGCTTGGGAAAACCAGTGAGGTGGGGGATGGCAGGGGAAAGGGAGATGTGGCTCAGCAGCCTCGTGGTTAGGACACTGCTTGTCAGAGAGAGTTATCATCAAACGTGGACTAGGTCCAAGTAGCCCAACGTGCTCCAGCCTGGAGAGGCAGCTGGGTGATCACTTTGCTTTCCTGAGAAAAGAGGATGGTGCCTCAGTGAAAATGGTCTTTCCCTTGCAGACAGGGCCCCTCTCTGCATTTGGTAGCTGTTGGCCAGTTTCACACAAAGCTGAAGGAAAGCTGCAAAGCATCTGTGCTCTCTCTGAGGGCAAGTCCTTTCTGGACGACCCGAGACACAACACCAGAGGGACAGAGGCTTGTTCCTTCTCGAATCCAAGGAGCAGTGTTCTTTTTAGGAGTTGTTAGCATTGCTTTCCTCTTCTGCTGCTCCACTGAGTCTATTTTAATGAGTAACCCTTGCCATTTAGGGGTGGCTCCATGTAAAACCATGTAGGGTTTCCTAGGTAGTAACTGGCCAGTGTGTCACCTCTGTGCTGTCACTGCAGCGGTGGTGGTGACCTTGTAGGTAGTCTCCTGGGCCCATCCCCATGGCACTATGCCTGGTCTGAAAGCTGCTGTGGCTTGCAGAAGATTTTATCTCGGGTGAAATGCAAGGAGTGGTCTGTGTCTCTGTGGAGAAGCCATCAGGCACAAGGGACAGTGTCCTGAAAGCATGAGGCAGGTTTGAGCCAGGATCTTACCAAGCACAAACTCGATCAGGTGATTCTTCATAGTTGTTTCTGCTTCTGGAGGGCTCAAGGGTCACAGGGGCTGCTGCTTTGCTTCCTACTGCAGCTCCCATGGCTGGTGTTAGACTGAACAACATGAACATTGCCTGTGTTCCATGCTGAGGCAAAGATGGGTGGAAAAACAGAGACTGGGAGGGAGGAAGGGGCTGCAAACCCCTGACTTGGAAATGATATCCCCAGGTCTGGAATGGAGCACTTGCATGAAACCTCAGCCCTAGCAGGAGTGGCAGTGAGGAGAGGACAGGCCAAGTGGCAGAGGCACCCAGGACTCTGACTTCTCCTTTCCGTGGGAGGCATGGTTGCTTAGCAATAACGGAGCCTGGCGAAATCAGGCCGCTTATTTTTGGAGCCTAAATGTGGGTTTAGGTTCTTCCCGTTGGCATCCTGTATGAAATAGGTTGTCCTCAGCTTTTGGCTTGTTTTGGCTTCAGGATGATGCCTTTCATTTTGTGCAAACGGTTAAACATAGGGAGCGAAGGCCAGGCGGCTGGACTGGAGGAGGAGGGGTTCAAAACAGCCTCCTCACCTCCACCTGACCATCCCAAAAGGGCACTTTCCCCCCTGCCTGAGCACAGGCTGTGGCCACGTCAGCCAGGAGCCCAGTGTCAGCCCCAGGCAGCTGCAGGGGCAGTTCAAGTGCCAAGCACACGGGTTATGGGTCAGCCCCAGCCTGCCTTTGGGCTGGAGATGAGGGTGATTGGAGGGAGGTGAGAGCTCCTGACGTGTCTCTGCTCTGCTGCAGCGTTTGTCAGGCAGCTCCCAGCCGCCTTCTGTCCAGCTCTGGGTCTCCTTCAACCGCCGGCCGATGCGCGTGGCGCAGTTCGTCACCAAGCACCCCATTAAGGTAAGTGATGCTGTCCCAGAGGAGCCCCTCAACCTCCTGCCTCCCTCTGCCCGGGGCACCCTCAGTTGCCAGCAGTTCTCTGCGTTGCACCGGCTCCTGTGGGAGTTGGAGCTGGGAAGGCACCTGGTGTGACCCTGCTTGGGAGGGTTGGGCTGAGGAAAAGATGGTGTTAGGTTGATGTTGTGGTTTGCACCACGATGCTGCTTTGTTCTATCAGTTCATACCTCTGAGAAATCCTGGAGGACACAGAGCACTGTGCAGGGCCGGTACTGTCCTGGCTGCAGGGCTGTTTGGAAAGAGACAACCACCTTCTTCTGGCACTGGTGATGGAGTGTGGCAGCAAAGCCCAGATACCCAGAGAGGGGCTGATCTTAGTGCTTTGGTTCTGCTCTTGGGGACCTCACCTCTTCCCATGGTGTTGGGTGCTGGGTTGCACTGACTCTGCTGGTGTGACCCAGAGCATCTGTCCTCTCTGCAGGCAGAGGGGCAGCCAGGGTTTGTAAAGAGTCTGAGATCCATAGAGTCATAGAACTGTTTTGGTTGGAAAAGACATTTAAGATCGAGTCCAACCCCTCACCTCACACTGCCAAGCCCACAGGCTGGCAGGGATGAAGGAGAGCATGAGAAGTAGGCTTATGAGAAGGGACAGGTTAGTAGTGGCTGGAGGAGAAACACAGAAGAGAAAGCAAAGGGAAGGTACTTGCCAATGAGGAAAACCACAAACGGGTGGTGGGAAGAATGACTTTGAGCCTAGCAAAGAGCAAATGCTGACCCAGCCTGTATGTAAACCTTGCTTGCCTGTCCTTTCCATCCCAAAGGAATACTACGTCGCTGATGCCTCGGAGGACCAGGTGTTTGTGTGCGTCAGCCACGATGACAACCGTACCAACCTCTACATCTCGGAGGCAGAAGGCCTGAAGTTCTCCCTGTCTTTAGAAAACGTGCTCTACTACAGCCCAGGAGGGGCTGGAAGCGACACCTTGGTCAGGTAACGTGGGACATGCTGAACTGGCTGCGAAGGAGCACACTGGCCGAAGCCTTTGTAGCTTGTGTCTGTGCTTGATCGAAGCGTTGCCCTGAGCCCCGGGCATGGCAGCCCAGCACTCCCCAGAGGCAGGGAGGCCGCCATCCCCCCATGCCAGCTCTGCATCTCCTCTCAGGTACTTTGCCAACGAGCCCTTTGCAGACCTGCACCGCGTGGAAGGCGTGCGGGGCGTGTACATCGCCACGCAGCTCAACGGCTCCTTCAGCGAGGACAACATGCGCTCCCTCATCACCTTCGACAAGGGCGGCACCTGGGAGCCGCTGCAGCCCCCGGCCCAGGCGCGCTACGGCCAGCACGCGGACTGCGAGGTACCCAGGGGAGGGGAACTGCCGTGGGGGAGCCTCTCCTCGCCTTCCCCACCGCAGAGGGCTACCCGGGGTGGGATGAAGGCTTAATGGCACTGTGTTGTGCTTTTGCAGTTCTCTCAGGGCTGCTCCCTCCACCTGGCCCAGCGCCTGAGCCAGCTGCTCAACTTCCAGCTGCGCAGGATGCCCGTTCTGTCCAAGGAGTCTGCGCCGGGACTGATCATCGCCACCGGTACCGTGTCCTCGTGGCACGCAGGGGCTGGGGGCACCTCGTTGTCAGGGCGTGAAATGCTCAGCAATGTCTCCTTTGTGAAACAGACTCAGTGGATGACACAGTGGAAGTAGTTCAGAGGTGTCTGGCTTAAGTTTAAGCAGTCCCTTGGCATTCCTAGCGAATGGTTTCCCTTCTTCTCCTAGGCTCCGTCGGCAAGAACATGGCAAGGAAAACCAATGTCTATGTCTCGAGCAGCGCTGGAGCGAGGTGGAGAGAGGTAAGGCCACTCTTCTGCTTGCCATCTCAGCCAAGGTGGTGGTGCAGCAGGTAGAGTGTTGCCAACATATGCAGCCTTTGGGCACTAAACGTGACCACATATGATTTGTGTATCACCACCTGGAAGGTGCTGAATGTCCCTTGAGTCCAAGGCAGGGAGCTCTTTAGATGAAGGGCCAGATGTGGGTTGCACAGGGATAAGCCTCGTGGTTCAGGAGATGAGTTCAAAGGCAAGAGAGCTCCCTCCTCTATTTCTTCTCATCATTTGGCAGGACTTGCCCCTGGTAAGGGGCGTGTGTCCCCTTTTAGACAGGACTGACAGCCAGGACTTTGTGTGTGAGAGCGTCTGGAGAGGCTCAGGCACCTTTCAGGAAAACAGGCTGTTGCCCTGAGTTTCTGCAGTTCACTGAGTGAGTGTTCTGGTCTGTGGCACTGTTTGTGGTCTGCCTGTGCATTCTGCTGCGGGTGTCATATGGTGTTGCAACATCTGCAAGCGATTTAATCCCGAGAACAAAACGGCCTCCTTTGCCTCCCGTACGCGCTGGGGCCGTGCCACAGGTCTGGCTGCTGCCCAAACCACTCGTGGCTCAGGGGCTGGACACAGCACCTCCAGAATTCAGCTGGGGAGCACCGTGGGACCTGCTGTTTGTCCCTATGGGAGCAGCCAGACAGGAGCATCCATGGGTGGAGAAAGGTACCTGAAAGCGCAGACTTTCGGGTGCCAGCCTCGCTGGCTCCCAGGCAGGTTTGCCTCTCAGTGCCATTCAAACATGCCCAGCAATCACTGACCTGTGGTTAACAGCACTGAGAATGAGTGGAGGTACAGAATGACCCAGCAGTGTCGTTCCTCAGCTGAGAAGCAGTAACACAACTCCTTCCTCTCAGCTTTGGCAAGCAGCGTGCTGGAAGGCTCGTTGCTCTCCAGATCCACTGGTGTGATCTCACAGCATAGCAAAGAAACAATAGCTTTAGGGCCCTGAGTAAGAACGTCTCTGAGTCAGTTAGTGCATCCTGTGAGCAGAGTCAGGCATGTACATGCTTGCTGTTTTCATCCCAAGCTGCACAGGGCTCCCCAGGTAGGAAAGCAGGCGTGATTTTGTGTTGGTGGTCACTAAAAGGAGCTGGAGGTAAGTGTGAAATACAAGTTGCTTTCAGTACGAACTGCCCCTGGGGCTTGTTTCTGCACACTGTGACCACACTTCTCTTTAAGCATTCAAAACAACCCCTACAGCCTGAGCAGCAACATAAACAGTTACAAACACAGCTCTGCATTTAGGGAAATTAGGCTGGCTGCTCTTCCCTCCAGATGCTGGCCCATAAACACTCGAATCTCTGGTGCTTCCAGATACTTGGCTCAGCCCAGGTGACTTAACACGTTGGCTTGGGGCAGGCAGTGTTTCTGCCAAGGTCTGCCCTAGCCAGGCTTGGCCCTTCATTCAGCATGGTTGTGATGCACCCCTCAGCACTGTTTCTCTTCCAGGCCCTGTCTGGACCGCACTATTACACGTGGGGTGACCACGGTGGCATTCTTGTGGCCATTGCACAAGGCACTGAGACTGACCAGCTCAAGTAAGTGGCAGGGTAGGGGGATTGCCTGTTGGATGGGGGCTGGGGCTGGGGTGAGTGTCCCTGGGAGCTCTCCTAACCTGCTTTCTCCAGGTACAGCACAAATGAAGGGGAAACCTGGAAGACATTCACTTTCTCGGAGAAGCCGGTGTTTGTGTACGGGCTGCTCACCGAGCCCGGGGAGAAAAGCACCATCTTCACCATCTTTGGCTCCTACAAGGAGAATGGCCACAGCTGGCTCATACTGCAGATCAACACCACGGACGTGCTGGGTAAGGGCACGGAGCTGTGCCACTGGGAGAGCTGTCCTGGCCACCCCAGGCTTTGCAGGTTCCACACACTCCCAAGCCCTCACCTGAACCCAGCCTGCCCAGATGACCCCGTGGGTGCAAGTGAGGTTTTGATGTACCCTCTCCAGGGGACTGAGAGTGAGGAGTGGATTCAGGAAAGGTTTTTGGAAGCCCAAAAGCAGCCTAGAGACCTCAGGCTATGAACCAAACTATTTAGTCATCTCAGGCTTTTAGGTCCCCACTGACAAGCACAGACTGACCCTGTTGCCCCAGCCATCCTGTGGTTGCAGGGGGAGACAGGGCACCTCCTGCCAGGACAGGCACTCGTGTTCCCTGCTCTCTCCTTGTGTCCCCTCCCTCCTCCCTGAGGAGTCTGAAAAGGAAAGAGAGGGGAAAAAAAAAAGAGAAGACTCCTTCAGAAGGCTTGTGCCTATGAATGTTTTATAACCCATTTCAGCTTTGATTGCAAGGCAGCATTTTAATCAAAGAGCAGTTAAACCCAGCAGAGGAATTTGCTTGACTAAAGCTGATAAGTGATTCCCCTGACGTTTTGTTAGGAGCGGATCTGTTGGGGAACTAGAACGACTTCATTTAAATGAGGCATCACAAACGTGCTGTCACAGCGACAGAGCTGGCTGCTGCCTCCTGTCACACGCTGCTGCTGCACACCCTGAGCTGAAACACTTGCTTTGCCTTTCCTTGCAGGCCAGGCATACAGCCTTGCAGTCAAGGGTGGGGGGAAACGACTTGTTTTGTGTCCAGAGGAGGGTGGTGAGGGGGAAGGGGGCATTGGGGGCATTGTTGTGCATCTCATACTAAGCATCCCAGCTGAGGTTGATGTGGCCTAGCTCGGTCTGACATGGCACAAGGACTGCACCCTTCTTTACCCCAACCTTGTTGGTTCTCTTAGGGGTCCCCTGCACAGAGAACGACTACAAGCTGTGGTCCCCGTCGGACGAGCGGGGCAATGAGTGCTTACTGGGGCATAAAACCGTGTTCAAAAGGAGGACTCCTCACGCCACCTGCTTCAACGGGGAAGATTTTGACAGGCCTGTCATGGTCTCTAACTGCTCTTGCACGAGGGAAGACTTTGAATGGTGAAGACCAATTCATTTCTCTTGGTGGGGGTTGTGAGATAAACACCTGTGGCCCATCGCTCCCAGTGAACAAACACCCGATTTACTCGGCTCTGTGCATCGCTGCTTGAGGTTGTAGCAAAGAGGAGGCTCAATAGGCTGAAAAAGTCCTTTCATTCATAATGGGGAATGAGACTTAATGTCTTTAGAGCCTTTGGAAGGTTCCATAGGAGAGGAAAGCATTGTTAATCCATCACCTTCTTCCAAATGATGGCAGAAGAGTTCCCATTGCCTATAGAGTGACCCTGTAGCCACAGGGATGAGCTGGCCTTGCTGCATCATTTTGTCTGAAACTTGCACATTACTGATGCTGCACAGCTCTCAGGATTAGGAAACAAGCTCTGGTTCTCTGATGCAGAGGTTTGTGGTGAGCAGCTTTTCGGGGGCTGGACTTTCAGTGGAGCTCACAGCTTTTATGCAAAGCCAGAGCAGAGTAATAGTATAATGTGGCTGTTTCTCCTCCTCCCCCACCCTCCCTTGCATCTTTCTCCTTGCAGTGATTTTGGCTTTAAGCTGAGTGATGACTTGTCATTGGAAGTTTGTGTCCCTGACCCTGAGTTTGCTGGGAAGCCTTATGAGCCACCAGTCCCTTGTCCTGTTGGCTCAACTTACAAGAAGACTCGAGGGTATGTGTTGTAGTTGGGAGGGGGAACCTGATCCTCCAGACGTTGGGATTTGTGCTGTTGGTGATGAAAGGAAACCCAGCAACCACAAACCCACACACAAACACCCCATGAGTGGCAGTAAACGAATTACATGTTTGGACATACGTCGTAACATGTAATTTGTAACTCGATTCTGGCTGCACATGGTGGTGTGTTAACAGTTTCCATGAGATCAACTGCCTGTCTGTGCATGTTGCAGCTATAGGAAGATCTCTGGGGACACTTGTACAGGTGGAGACGTCGAGGCACGGCTGGAAGGGGAGCTGGTGCCCTGCCCTCTGGCTGGTGAGTACACACAGGATTGCTTTGGGCACGAGTGCTTCAGCTGCAGAACGTTTAGCTAGTGCCTGAGGGAGCACACACAAGTTCCCAGAGGGCTCTCAGACATAACCTTTGACACAGGAGCTGAAATGCCTCAGTTGGTTACAAATCTGTTGTCTCCTGTCTTGTCCAAGCTTCTGAGGGACCTGCTCAGGGGCAGCTTCAGCCAGCAGTGCAGAGACCTCTCTGCTCCTGGAGTCACAGGAGGCTGAAGCAGGCTGCAAGCAGGAATCCACTTACCCCCATTGCACACCTGCTGTAGCAGGCTTGAACCTGACCAAAAGGACAGGAGTTAGATCAAAGACACCTTCACCCTGGAGAAACCTTTGGGAAGCCACCACCCTGAGACAGGAGAAACCTTTGGGAAGCCACCACCCTGAGACAGGAGAAACCCTTGAGAGGCCACCACGCTGAGACAGGAGAAACCCTTGAGAGGCCACCACCCTGAGACAGGAGAAACCCTTGAGAAGACACCACCCTGAGACAGGCCACCATACACAGCTGAATGATGTCTCTCTGGGGCCAGACCAGACCTTCAGTCCTCACGCCCTTGCCCGCCAGACTTTGCTGCATCCTTATTTTCTCCTCTCAAACATCCGAGGCACTGGAACAGTCTCATGCTCCTTTGCTGCCAAAGTAATTTGCATTCTGCTCATTAACAGCCTTAATTTAATCTGCCATCACGAGCTGTGTGATTAGCATGCTGCTGCACAGCAGCTCCAGAGCGAGCTGGAGACAGGGAAGGGGCTTGTGTAAAGGATGGGACGGCTGAGCCAGCTCTGCAGGCAGGGTGAGCTCTGGGCTGTGGCTGAGTGGAGTCAGACCCTCCATGAGGATTCCCTTGCACTGTCCTAAGATTTTTCAGGGTGCAAATTGCCCAGCAGGTGCCTGGGGAAGCGTTCCCTCCGTTGACATTCATGCCAACGCTGTGCTTAGTTTTTCTCCTCGTTCAGAGCCTGACATGTTACTCAGCCCTCTGAGCCCTCTTGAGCTCTTCTGGAGAGCTGTGTTAGTCATGCTGAGAAGGGCTCTGCTGACTGAAAAGTAAACCTGCAGCCAGTCCCCACGGGCTGAGCTTTGAAGTGCCGTGTTCCCAGAGTATTTGCTGATGGCCTTTAGATAGGCGCTGGCTCGCACCATGGTAACACTTCCATGGAGGGTGTCTGTTCCTATCTCCAGATGATCTCATTAGGGATGCACAGCCAGAGTTACTTACTGACATTAGTTTTACTCATTAATAGCATTATTGGACTTGAGCAGCAGTGTGCTAATGCCCGAGAGACTTTGCCCCGGCCTGGGATCCCGTTACGCTGGATTCAGTGCAGTTTGCAGCCAGACCCTGCTCTGGGATGTTTGCTGTGCTGCCCGTGTCCCCAGGGACTCCCACTTACATCACTCCCACCTTGCATTTGTTGTGAGATGTTTGAGGGCCAGGAGGTCAGTATTTTGTTTCTCCTTGGTGACACAGCAGCGTGGGAAGGAAGGGGTCAGGACTGATTTTGGCCATCCCCACCCTCCTCCCTCAGCCCCTGGAATGAACAAGGGCTGCAGTGTGTTCCCAGCACACCCTCATAAGGCTATTAAAGCATTCTCTTAACCTAATCCCACGGACACAAAGAGCCTTTGCCTCCTTAGGCTGAGGTGCTAAAACGAGCAGTCACGGGTAAGGAAAAAGAATCCACCTGGTGTTTTCTTTTTGCCCCTCTGAGTGGCCTAAACAAGGCCCTGCCTGTTGTTGCAGAGGAGAATGAGTTCATTCTGTATGCCACCCGCTACTCCATCCACCGCTACGACCTGTCCTCTGGCCTCAGCCAGGAGCTGCCCCTGGCCGGGCTGCGCGGGGCCGTGGCGCTGGACTTCGACTACGACCACAACTGCTTGTACTGGGCTGATGTCACTCTTGACATTATACAGGTGAGCTGGGGAGTGGGGAGGCTGCCTGTGTCATGGAATCATAGAACTGGTGTGAGTGGAAAAGCCTCTGAAGCTGCTGCAGTCCCAGCCCTGCCCTCACCCTGCCAAACCCAGCACTACCCCATGGCCTCAGCACCTCAGCCCCAGGGCTTTGGGATCCCTCCAGGGCTGGACACTCCCCCAGCTCCCTGGGCAGCCTGGCACAGGGGCTGACACCCCTCTCAGGGAAACCGTTCTTAGCTCCAATCTAAACCTCCCCTGGGCCGTTTCCTCTTGTCTTGTCACTTGTTACTCAGGAGACTGGCCCCCAGCTCACTGCAGCCTCCTGTCAGGGAGCTGCAGAGTGCTCCTGTCTCCCCTCAGCCTCCTCTTCTCCAGACTGAACACCCCCATTCCCTCAGCTGCCCCCCATCATTGTGCTCCAGCCCCTTCCCCAGCCCTGCTGCCTGTCTCTGGACAGTCTCCCTCCTTGCACCGAGGCAGGTGTTGCACACACACCCTGAAGTGCAAATGTTTGCTTTGGGTGCACCCCAGCCCCGAGCTGTCTGGGTTCCTCACACATCTGACTGCTCTCACCTCCAGGCTGCACAAGTTCCTCATCCCTCATTCTGTTGTTTGGTTGGTTTGTTTCAGCGTCTTTGTCTCAACGGCAGCTCAGGGCAGGAAATCATCATAAGCACTGGACTGGAAACAGTGGAAGCTTTGGCCTTTGAACCTCTCAGTCGGTTGCTCTACTGGGTCAATGCTGGGATTCCCAAAATTGAGGTACAGCTCTGACTCCCCTGCTGCAAGGAGGTGATTGTGTCAGTGCATCTCAGAGGTGGCTGGGCCCTAAGCTGGCTGTTGCCCTGCAGTCTCATTGCTGGTGGGGCATGGCTGAGCACTGACCCTCGCCCCACATGCTCAGTGCAAACAGGGTTTGATAACATTCAGCCCTGTGTACTTAAACCAGGATCAGCTTGTAAAGCAGCAGAAGTGGGGGAGAGGGAAGCAGCATCCTTGTGCAGTACACAGGGCACAGCTCAGTGACACAGCCATGTCAGTAAAACACTGGCTCACAGGAACTGCTCCCCGTGCCCTGCAGGGAGCAGGAACTGCCTGCCACAGATTTCATGTGACTTGCACCAGTGCAGTTGCCCACAGCAAACACTCCCCACAGACTCATGGTGTTGGTTCTGGATCTAGGTTGCCAATCCAGACGGAGACCTGCGCCTTACCGTGCTCAATTCCTCCATCCTTGAGCGACCCCGAGCCCTGGCTCTGCTCCCTCGTGATGGGTAAGAAAGTCAGTCCCTGGCTGCCTTGTTGTGTTCCTCAGGGGCACTGCACTGGTGCAGAACTGCTAAGAGAGAATGCTGCATGGACATCTTGCCCCCAAAGGCTGTTGTGGGGGGATGGGAGTAGCCCACTGTTGCCATCGTGTGCCCAACTCAGGCACCAGCCGCCTCGGAGCAGAGATCACAAACTGCTCTTTAATTCCAGTTCAACTGCTGCTTTCCTACCTGCACATACCTCCTAGTAAACAACTTCTGCCAGCAGGACTGGTCTGGTCAGTGGGGAGAGCTGCAGTGATGCATGAGAAACCCAGCCATGCTCAAACTCAAGAGCCAAACTCAAGTGACCTGTTTCTGAGCACGGCTTTGCTGCAGCCGCTGTGCTGCGAATGCAGCGCTGACAGACCCGAGCTGCCTTTAGCTGTGTGCACTAGAACAAAGCAATTCAGTGCAAGGGAGCCTCCAGCTGCACTCTCACCACAGAACCTGCAGCTACATCAGCCTGTCTGCTGCTTTTGCATCTGCTGCTGGTGGTGATTAGAAGGGCAAAGACCCCCCTTTCCAAAGGCATGGCTTGCAAGGGCCGTGGAATGGAAAGCATTCAGACCTCTGCTTCATGACCCATGTCCTTTTGATGAAGCTGTTTCATTCAGGTTCCCAGTAAGCTCTCTGCTGGTTGTTAGGTTGATGTTCTGGACGGACTGGGGAGACTCCAGAGCTGGCATTTACAGAAGCGACATGGATGGCTCGTCGGCCGGGCGCATCGTTTCGGAGGGCGTGCGCTGGCCCAACGGCATCTCTGTGGATGACCACTGGATCTACTGGACTGAAGCCTACATGGACAGGATTGAGAGGGTGGATTTCAACGGGCTGCAGAGGTCTGTGATCCTGGACAGCCTCCCTCACCCCTATGCCATCGCTGTGTTTAAGGTGGGTGTGTGGCAGCTCGTTTCTAATGTGCCCGTAGCCTGCCCTTGGGAGGTGGTTGTGCATATGGGATGGGCAGAGGGAGAGCTCCTCGCACTGAAAGCCAGACCTTGTGTTTCAGAACGAAATCTACTGGAATGACTGGTCACAGCTGAGTATTTTCAGAGCATCCAAAACCAGTGGCTCCAGAATGGAGATCTTAGTTGGCCGCTTAAACGGGATCATGGACATGAAAATCTTCTACAGAGGAAAGACAACAGGTAATGACGTTGTCCTCTGAGCCTGCAGGTGAGTTGCAGAGTGCTCATTTGTCCCCTCAGCCTTCTGCAGGCTGAACACCTCTATTCTCTCAGCTGCCCTTTATGAGACTTGTGCTGCAGCCCCTTCCCCAGCTCTGGAGACGCTCCAGCCCCTCAGTGTCCCTGTTGTACTGAGGGGCCCAACACTGAGCGCAGCATTTGAGGTGTGGCCTCGAATGATAGTTCTCAACCCAAAGCCTGGAATGGCAGGTGAAATTGGGCTTCTCATGGCATCTCCAACCCTCTGTCCTGATGGTATCCTCTTCCTCCCTGCCCTCACCTCAGGGGAGAACGCCTGCATTGCCAAGCCCTGCAGCCTGCTCTGCCTGCCCAAGTCCAACAACGGCAGGAGCTGCAAGTGCCCCGAGGGGGTATCCAGCAGCGTGCTGCCCACGGGGGAGGTCAGGTGTGACTGTCCTCACGGCTACATCATGAAGAACAACACTTGCATAAAGGAAGGTAAAGCCATCCTTGTGTCTGGTTGTTGGTTTATATGGGGAGGCAGCTCCTGCCCTTGCAGCACGACCCTTGTGCTGCCCTTTGCGGGGGGAGCGGAGCCTGTGTGCTGCAAGGGCGGCCTCACGCCAGCTCGTTGCTGCTTTCCCTTCTGCACCAGAAAACACGTGTCTGCCAAACCAGTACAGATGCTTCAACGGGAACTGCATCAACAGTATCTGGCAGTGTGACAACGACAACGACTGCGGGGACATGAGCGATGAGAAGAACTGCCGTAAGTGTGCAGCCCTGGCTTTTGCCTGTCCAAATTGAGAGGTCTGCTCTGTCCTTCCCCGTCACAGAGAGCAAGAGGTGCTCTGGGAGTGCAGCTCACCTCCTTGGTAGACACCTGAAGCTGGATGGATGAGTTGTGTCCTGCAAGGGCCAATATTTCCCCCCTGACCAGCTCTGGTGTAAACATCTCAAAGTGGGTGGGACTGATGGCAGCTCCCCTGCGAGGGTGTGCGTTTGTCTCCTGCAGTAATTGTCTTCTGAGGCTAATTGAGGGCACAGCCAATGCTGAGGAAGAGACTGCAGATGGAAAGTGACTTTCTGTCTGCATTGTGCAGACACGTGCCTGTTGTTGAGCTGACACATCCAGCTCACACGTTGAAGAGGGAGGTCACCTTCCCAAGCAAAAGCAAGGGACTGCCAGTGTGTGCAGCAGGGGCAGGTGTCCCACAGCTCTGCAGAGCCTGAAGGGTTTGGATAAGTGCACTGTGGAAAAGGGGCTGGGTTTAAAGTTAGGAATTGCTGGAGGACAAGCTGTTTCAGGAGAGGCCCTTTTTTTTCCTACCCACCACCTTAACCTCTTCCTCCTCCTCTGCCTCCTCACTGCTTTAGCCACCACTGTGTGTGACATGGAGACGCAGTTCCGCTGCCAGGGCTCGGGGACCTGCATCCCTCTGTCCTACAAATGTGACCTGGAGGATGACTGTGGGGATAACAGTGATGAGAGTCACTGTGGTGAGTACCCTCTCTCGCTCAGACCCGCCTTCCCTGCCCCTCTCTCTGCAAAGATGCTGTAGGGCAAGGTGGGGTTTTGTCAGATCCCTGTTATCCAGGTAACAGCCACCTCCTCCACCATGTCCTGGCTACTGTGCTGTTATCATCTATCTCTCCCTCTCTGCTCCTTGGGTACTCCTGTGACCCAAAGCCAAGTATTTCATAGAGATGACAAGCTGACCTTACAAGGAAGCTTATGGGAGGATTGGGTTGCTCAGCAATGCCTTGTTTGTGGTCATCCACCTCCAGCTTAGCCCTTCAGAGGGGCAGAGTGCTGAGCTGAAAGAGGGAAGAGGCTGGTAAATAGCAAGGCCGCAGCTCGTGGTTGTTCAGGCAGGGATGAGGCAGGAAAACGTGCTTTTGGACAAGTCTGCTTTGCAGGGCTTCTGGTCTGTCACCTCCTCCCATCACTCTATAGCCCACATGAAGCTTTCCTCCTCCTCTGCCCTGGCCTTGACAGCGTCTGAGCTGCGTGTGCTTGCTTGCAGAGGCTCACCAGTGTAGAAATGATGAGTTCAGCTGCAGCTCGGGGATGTGCATTCGTCTCTCCTGGATGTGTGATGGTGACAACGACTGCAGAGACTGGTCTGATGAAGCCAACTGCACTGGTAAGCACTTGGATGCAAGCAACAACCCTCTATCTCACAGGCTCATGACAGCCTGAGGTGCTTAGACAATGTCTTGTGCTTCACTTTCTCTGCCTGTTAACTAAGCCATCCAGACATCCTACAGCTCAGCTCGGGGTGACATAGCTCTCCAAAACCAAAGGGTTTTTTTCCTCCAGTGCCTTTGAGCTTGGACTTGCTGTGAGTTGACTGGCAGCTTTGCAGTCCTGGCACAGTGATCCAGCTTGGTCAGGCAGCCAAAGGATGCTCCTGCACAAAAAGGGGGTTCCCTTGGGACAGGCTGTTGTGGAGCTTTGGCACAAGGATCTAGGAGGTGGCTTTCAGGCCCTTGAGCTCCCATGTGCTCACCCCTTGTGGGGTTTATAGTGTGGTGCTGGGGATCCTGGTCATTAGCATTCCAAGTGTGTGGCCATATGAAAAGGTTTCATTTATATTGGTGTCATTTATCTCCCATATGAGATTTTCCAGGGAGAATTACTAGAGGAGAGGAACCTGCTTGAAAGAGGCATGTCGGGTTTGTAAAGCCTGAAGTTGAAATTATCTAAGAGGATCACAGTGGTTTGAGAGACATTTCATCTGACTTCACTGCCTGCAATTACTGCTCTTATCTGAAATAATTACATTTCATGCTGAATACCTAATAGAATATGACTGCCACAAGATAGTGGTAGGCTGGAAGATCTGCGAGAGCGTGTCACTCGCCAACCCCAAATGCAGGAGCGTGTGATTCAATTAAGTTGCCATTGCTTTTCTTCTCAATAATGACGAGTGCTCTCCTGGTTGAAGAGTGATATTTCTCTCCAAAGTGACAACATAGACTTGGCTTCGACCAACACACCCCACAGGCTGATATTTTCATGACAGGAGCTTAAGGAAAGCCAAGGCTCTGCTCCCGTGGAAACTCTGAGGAGAACTGTGTTTCTAATTTGCTTTGGCAACATGGAAAAGCTTTTCCTGCCTTATTTAAAGGCTGAGTCAGTCCTGCCCTGCACAGAGGACCTTGCTCCTCTGCCAAGGCTTGTTTGCTCACTGTGATGTTTCTTACCATCCCTGGCAAGAGGCCACCACTGTCACCTTTGCTCACACAAAGACCAAAATCAAAGGCAAAGAGGCTTCTGGCTTGGGGAGAGCTTGCCTCTGAAAGCCATGCCTGAGGCACAGCAGGCATGTGAGAAGCAGGGCATGGAGAAGAGAAGACCAGGGCATGACCCAGGGAGAACCTGGGCTCCTGGCACCGTTTTGCTTGCAGCCCAGGGGTGGTTGCTGGTGCTGGGACATGCCCAGAGCAGGGCTGCGTGGCGTGACTCAACGTGTACCGTGGCTCAGCAGGGAACTGCAACTCAGGCAGTGTTCCCCCTCTCCCTTGGCTGTGTTTTCAGCAGTATATCACACGTGTGAGGCCTCCAGCTTCCAGTGTCAGAACGGCCACTGCATCCCGCAGCGCTGGGCCTGCGACGGCGACGCCGACTGCCAGGACGGCTCCGACGAGGACCCCAGCAGCTGCGGTAAGGCACATCACCCCTGTGCTCCAGCCCCTTCCCCAGCTCCAGAGCCCAGCTCTGGCCACGCTCCAGCCCCTCAGTGTCTTCACTGTAATGAGGGGCCCAGCTCTGAACACAGATTTGGGAATTCCCATCCCCTCACAAGCAGCCAGACAGAGGGCTCGAGCAGCTGAGTCTGTTCCGTGGCGTTTTGTGGCTGACTAAAGGGGGGTTTAATAAAACCCCACGTGACATCCCTCTAATTGTGAATTGCAGAGAAGAAGTGCAATGGCTTCCAGTGCCCAAATGGCACCTGCATCCCAACCAGCAAACACTGCGACGGCATCACCGACTGCCCCGACGCCTCGGACGAGCAGCACTGTGGTGAGCACTGGGGCTGTGGGGAGTGGGATACCGTGTCAGGAGCTGTGTGTGGGAGGGGAGGTGACCAAACCCTCCCCGAGGTCTGTGCCATGCTGCCTGCACCCTGCTGTGTTAGGAGGCATGGATGGTCTCTGCAGGGATGGAGTGTGAGCCCTCCGTCTCCGAAGCTTTCTTGGGTGTGTGCAGATGGCAGCGGGTGGCATTCCTGCTGCCAAGGACCGTGGGGATGCCATCCCCGCTCCTCCCAACCCCCTGTTTCCCCAGAACCCTTGTGCACCCGTTACATGGACTTTGTGTGCAAGAACCGGCAGCAGTGCCTGTTCCACTCCATGGTGTGTGACGGCATCATCCAGTGTCGAGATGGGTCAGATGAAGATGCCAACTATGCTGGCTGCTGTAAGTGTGATACTGTGCACCTCTGCAAAGGGAGGGCTGGATGGAGAATGAGGGAAGGGACATGGAGAGGAGAGAGCCTTCCCCAGGGCACCAGAAAGCTGCTCTGCCCCTGGCCTGTAATGCTCTGCTTAGAAATCCATGATTGCCTCTCTGTGCTCCTTCCTTCGAGCTTCCCTCAAGCCGTTGGTCTTATACCAAGCCTCTGATGTTTTTCTGTGCCGCTTTGCAGCCCAGGACCCCGAGTTCCACCGGACCTGTGACCAGTTCAGCTTCCAGTGCCAGAACGGCGTGTGCATCAGCCTGGTGTGGAAGTGCGACGGCATGGACGACTGCGGCGATTACTCTGACGAGGCAAACTGTGGTGAGCAATGCCTCAGGGTCCCCTATCACCTGACCTCCAGCCACCTTTGAATGTCAGGAGCACAGAGTGCTGGCTGCTTGTTGTTTTATGTAGGCATTTGTATGTGTGCAGCTTTATGTGTAGCGTTCCATGTGCGCATGACAGAGTGTCTTACAAGACCAGGATCAGTTTCCTCATATTGCAGGCTCATCTTGCAATTGCCTAAGCCCTGTGTGACCATATTTCCTGCACAGATTCCCAGCCCAAGGCAGACAGGCAGTTCTGAGCCAAACTCAATATTTACCAGCATTCCCTGGGCAGCTGCAGGAGCTGTACCCAGCCAGATGAGGCACTCGTGTCTTTGTTTCAGAGTTGTAGGGTTTGCTTCCACATCTCTGCCCTGCCCTGTTTGAATTGTGCTGTCAGCTCTGCTGCTGAGAGTGTAAGGTAATGTGTGGCCACGAAGTCACCAGCACAGACATCATAGTGGTGGTAACAGGGCCATGAGGAATAAGGATGCTGGAGATGAAGCAAAGGGACCCTGCCCGTCTTAGGCAAACAGGGTGATGGTGTCTGGGCTAGCTGCAGCTCATTCTGTAGCACTCACACACCTCAGCTGTGCTGCTGCTGGTGAGATAAAGCTGGGACTCTCCTCTTGTTGTCAGAAAACCCAACAGAGCCCCCGGACTGCTCCCGGTTCTACCAGTTCCAGTGTGGGAATGGGCACTGCATCCCCAACCGCTGGAAGTGCGACGAGGAGAACGACTGCGGGGACTGGTCGGATGAGAAGGACTGTGAGGGTAAGGGCACGTGGTGCTCCACTCTGGAGCCCTGCCTGGGCTGGGGCATGCTGAGGGACTACCATCAGCTGCCTTCCATCACAGCAGATACAGATTCTTGCCTGCAGCTGGAAACATTTGGCTTGTAATAGTGACCTTGGGCTTATAAGGTCTTGCCATTTGCCCTGTGCCTCTGCAGCAGGTGGCTTTGAGGCAGCTGGGGCAGGAGCAGGTTCCCTCAGCCCAGCTCTGAGGAGCCTGTGTTTGCAGGGTCTCGTGTCCAGGCTGTGACGCCGTCGGCTCCGGCACCGTGTGCTGCCAACCACTTTCGCTGCAACAGCGGAGCCTGTGTCACCAACAGCTGGGTGTGTGACGGCTACAGGGACTGTGCTGATGGCTCTGATGAGGAGGCCTGCCCGACTAAAGGTGAGCCCCTCCCTTCTGCACCCCTTTCCTTTGCACCCCTTTCCTTTGCACCCCTTTCCTTTGCACCCCTTTCCTTTGCACCCCCTTCCTTCTGCACCTTACTTTCCTTTCTGTGCTTTTAGAGCTCCTCTCCTCTGTTGGTGGAGGGGGGTTCTTGGGAAGGGGTTCCTCTGGCAAGGTGACAGCAGGGCAGCGGCAGCAGCATTGTTTTTCAACGTGCATATGCTGAAGATAAAAGAAGATTGAATCTTCCTGCAGTGCTGGATAAGCCCTGCAAACCAGTTGCTCCTCCAGCCCTGTGCAGTCCAGAGAGAAGATGGCTTATGCTCATGTACCTGCTAGATGGGAAGCGATTGCCATCTAGTGGTGCCAGGACCTGGGGACAGGTTTTGGACTTTGGATTCTGTATTTGTTTTGCTAACTGGCTGCTTGCCTTGTGTGCAGGACCCAATGCCACAGCCACCTCCTCCGTGCTCCCAGGACGCTGCAGCAAGTCAGAGTTTGAGTGTGAGCAGCTGCACAAGTGCATCCCCAACTGGAAACACTGCGATGGGCAGAGGGACTGCCAGGATGGCACGGATGAGAGGGGCTGCCGTGAGTGTGGGGGGCTCGTGGGGTGGGTGGGGGGAGCCACAGTGCAGGTGAAATGCTTTATAGTCAATGAAACATGACAATTGGACAGGAATATAAAGTCCTAACAGGTATTGGCACCTGTGGCAGGAGACAGAGCCAAAATGAGACAGCTGGACAGTGGTGCCATTTCTAGCCAGGGCAGCACTGGCTTTGCAAGCAGGCCAGTGCTGCTGATGGAAATGTACTGTCTTGATTGTAAAACTGTTGTTTGTCTTGCAGCTACTCACAGCAGCCTGGAGTGCCCCAATGGGTACAGGTGTGAGGATGGGGAGAGCTGCATCATGGCAGCAGAGCGGTGCGATGGGTACCTGGACTGTGCAGACAGCAGTGATGAGAGGAACTGCACTGGTGAGTGGCACACCATCCTCCTTGGCTGGTTCTGGGAACACATACAGGGATGCTGGTTTGGATGTGTGATCTTTTATTCTCAACAGGTGCTGTCCAGGGCACCTCTGGACAGGAATAATGATGTTGGATAGGAGTAATGAGAGGAGTGGCAATGTAGAGAAGGATGGTGTAGTGATTCTTGCTGTAAGGTGGCAGAAAGCAGTGACTGAGAAGTGTAATCAAGGAAAGGAATAACAGTGATGTGTGTGGCTGTACAGGAGAGGGTGCAGGTCTGGACAGGGTGTGTTGTGAAGGAAGGAAGCTGGCCATATGTCACAAGTGGCAGAACAGGGCCTGTGAATGAGGAGGTGAAGGCTCCTGAGGTGTGGTGATTGGAGTGTGGGGATGACAATGGAGATGATGTTTCATGTCTGTTAGTGGCTGTTTTGTGCACATTCTGTGCCTCAGGTGTGCTGCTAGTGAGGGTCTGTGCTGCATTACTGCTAATGAGGGAGTGGCTTGGGGATGCTGAGTTCCTGCTAGTGAGGGTGCTCATTGTCAATGGCACACACTAAGTGCTGCACAGTGTAGGTGTAGGCTTGGTGTTAACTTCACTGGGTGTATCATATGGGCTCTGGCCAGCCCCAGAGCTCCCACTAGTGAAACAAGGAGTGTGTGATGGCACAGAGCCATGGTGCCCCAGCATCAGTGGGGGTGCCTGGCCACACACTGCTGGCCAATCACTCTTGACAGATTTCTGTTTGGGGCTTTGGTTATGGTGTGGGTTTCATTTTGTTTATTACTGAGTGATTGGGATTGGCTGGTGAGGGGAACCAGCATTGGAGATTGAAGTCAACTGTTATACTGAGTGCTTACTGTCTATGTCCCCTCCTGTGAGTGTCCCCAGCCCTGCCCACCCACTGCTCTTCATCAGCAGGAGCCTGAGAGACACAGGGCCAGGACTTTGCCTCGGTGCAGTTTGGTTTCTATGCAGCACTGGGAACAAAGCCCAGCAGCCCCCTGGGCTGGGCCACACTGTACACATATTCCTCTGCACATCCTCCTCTTTCTACCTCCACATGTTCTGTGTGCTGTCCACATCACTCCCATTTCTCTCCTGGGCAAAGGACATCTTTCCCTGCCCTGGCCTCACTTTCCTCCCTCTCTGTTTAGATGACACAGTCGTGTACAAAGTGCAGAACCTCCAGTGGACGGCTGATTTCTCTGGTGCTGTTACCCTGACGTGGACACGGCCCAAGAAGATGTCCTCTTCCTCCTCCTCCTGTGTCTACAACATCTACTACAGGTACAGTGCCCCACACTTGGCCCTTTGGGTCATGGCCACTTGAAGAGAAGTATGAGCAAAGTCTGGCAAATCAGCCAGAACTCGGACACAGTTGTGCAAAGCTGTATCCATTTCCTCCTAGATTGTTTATTCCACAGTAATACCACCACCACCAGCACTTCATTATAAGTTTATTGCATCATAACACTGATTAAGTGTATTAAATAATGATTATTATTGTTTATTATAACTGCTGATGAGGATGAAGTCAGGAGGTTAGCACAGAGGTTACAGGAGACCTCGGAGGATGGTGTTCATAAGTCACTAAGACACGTAGTTCAGGCTTTCAGGCGTCATCTCCAGCTGCTGATGTGGCTTTCCTGAGAAAAAGAAAATCAAAGAGCAAGCTCTTAACATTCAGAGAGATGGTTGCAGCCTTTGGGACAAGCTGTGCCCCCTGTGTCACTAAAACACCATGCTGAGGGGAAGGGTGGTGACTCTGTTGTGACTCTGCCGTGCAGGACGGTTGGGGAAAGCGTTTGGAAGATTTTGGAAACCCACAGCAACAAAACCAACAGCGTCCTGAGAGTGCTGAAGCCTGACTGTACCTATCAGGTGAAGGTCCAAGTGCAGTGTCTCAGCCGTGTCTACAACACCAATGACTTCATCACTCTCCGGGCACCCGAAGGACGTAAGTAGACCTGTATGGGCTGGTCCCTGACCTGCTGCACACTGACAAAGTAGATACTGTGGAGTTATTCCCTGTTAGAAACAAAAAGGAGTTGTCCCACAGGCCTGGGAACTGTGCTGAACTGGGAAGAAGCTGTGGATTCCTTGGCTGCTGAGTCACCCACCTGCCCCTCTTTCTTCCCCACTATTCAGTGGTTTAGTATTGCTGGGAAGTTCATCTCAGTGCTGGGCTGAGCCTTTGAGACCCTTCAGCAAGCTACAAGGATATTCCTAGCTGCTAAGTAGAGGTCAGGGGTGAGGGAAGGGAGGCAAAATAAAGCTAAGAGCTTAGTCAAGTCCTGTCCTCACCAGTTATGGAAAAGGCAAGCCAGGACTGCTTGGCCATCCCCGTTGGGTCCCTGCTTTTCCTCGTGTGGTCTGGCCACACGGCCACAACTGTCACTGACACCTCTGCTTCTCTTCCCTAGTACCAGATGCTCCCTTTAACCTTCAGCTCTCCCTGAAAAAAGAAGCTGAGGGTGTGGTGATGGGCTGCTGGAGTCCCCCCGTGAACGCCCACGGCCTCATCCGGGAGTTCATCGTGAGTGCCGATGGGCTGGGCGATGGGGGAGGCTGCTGGGGCTCACAACCTTCACCCCTTCCTCCTTCTGGTGCTCCTAGGTGGAATACAGCAGGAGTGGATCCAAGGAGTGGTCATCCCTTAGAACCACCAGCAACTACACTGAAATCAAGAACTTAGAGGTTAACACCTTATACACGGTCAGGGTGAGTGTTCTCAGAGCTCTGCCTGTGCCTCCTCTCAATAAATAGACCAAGTCCTGCACATTCCAGTGCTACTTATACTCCTGCCCCTTCATGTCAGCCCACAACCAGGTCTTGCCATATGCACTGCTAATGTACATTGTCTCTTCTGTGTTGCACATTGTATATTAAGGCCCTTGGGTCTGCTCCTTCTCCTGTGTTCTGCAACCTGCAGTACTCATTGCCCACTCCAATGGCACTGCAATTGCACCTAAGCTGCTCCACATTTGGCCCTTCCTGTGTCACTGGGAGAAGAAACAGACCTGCCCATGGGGAATGCATGCATGTGGGAGAAGCTGGCTGATTGTACAGAGGGAATAAAAATAGGGAATGAAAGTCTGCACAGCAAGCCCTAGGAAATGTCTGTTGCCATTGTCCATCCTCCCTGGGGCTTCCTGGGGAGTTCACTGGGAGCTGGGATAAATGCTCCCTTTCCTGCTGTGGTATTCCTTCTATATATAGAATATATATAGTCTGTATAATCTGTGCCCAAAGAAATCCTTGGGACTAGACTCAGCTGTTGTGTGGACTTTGCCAGGGTGGTTCTTACCCACACTCCTGCCGACAGTCCAGAGCTCCTTATCTTGATGTGCTCCTCTCATAAAGATCTTGTAAGAGAGCAGCTCTCTGCCAAGAGGATGCACCTCCCTTCTCTTAGATTCCTTTAATTGACTTAAAGTAGCCTGCTTTATCTCTGTAATAAGCATTTTATTGCCAAGTAATTAAGCTATTGTTTGCCTCTGAGTCCTTTCTCCTAAGCTCTGCCCAGTCCATAACCTCGCTCTAACCTCCCTCTCTCTGTGTGCACTGTACAATGTTGGTTCATGTTAACCTCCTCTCCTCTCTGAAAAGGTGGCTGCAGTAACTAGTCGAGGAGTGGGGAACTGGAGTGATTCCAAATCCATAACCACCATCAAAGGCAAAGGTAAATGCTCCTGTTTCAGTCAACAAAGTAACAACAAGGCGGGATGTAAGTCAGTGTCCTCTGTGAGAGATGCATGTCTTAGAGACAGGCAAGGCTGGGGCTGGAAAGATGGGGGGCTTCCTGCTGTGAGAGCTGGTTGGCACAACCAAAGCCTGGATTTGAGCTGTAAAGAAGAATGGGTATTTCTTTATGCTACTGTAATAGCTGTTTCTCTCTTTGCTTCCAGTCATTCCTCCACCCGTCATACACATAGAGAGCTACGGTGAGGACTCCATCACTTTCAGCCTAAGGATGACTGCTAACATCAAGGTAGGGTTTTAACCTTTACCCCTGACACTAAAGTGACCACAGCAAAGGGCTGCATGGGCCGAGCAGTGAATACTGAATAAGCTGTTGAAGTACTGCACTTGTTTTTGGAAACCAGTTATTTCATGCCACATCATTCCTTCCCTCCTCATCAACTGTTTCAACCCCAAAGCTCTCTGAAGTAGGATGGAAAATTGCAATGCAAAGCCTTTCAGTGGTGACTCTCTCCCTGCACACCCAGCCAGCTGAGCTGATGGCTCCATGCCATGTGCCCTCTGTGCTCTGCAGGTCAGCGGCTACGTCGTCAACATCTACTGGACGTTTGATACGCACAGGCAGGAAAAAAGGACTCTGGTCATAGAAGGAGAAAAGTCCATCCAAAAAGGTAAATTCTCTGTAAACTGTCACATTCTGCTTTAGTCAACACCACATGGAAGGCTTTCTGGAAAGCTGGGGGATCTCTTTTCTTTCCCCTTCTACTGAGTAGTTTCTGTTTAGGGAAGAAGAAGCCCGGAGAGGACAAGCCAGCAAATGCTTGGCCTCTCTTCCTAAGGCTGAGAGATTTCAAGCAGATTTGGGATTCCTCCCCCAGAGCTGCACTAGCCTTATCACATTCTGCTTGTGGCCCCTTATCTACTCTGCAAAAGGTCAACAGTTTCTTGGGCTTGTATGTAAAGACAGTTCGTATCTCTGTTAATTACCTTCTGGTCTGGAGAAGTCACTGGCACGTAGAGAACAGATACAATGAGTGTCCCAATGCAGGAGAGCACAGGCTAGGTTAGATTCCAGAGTCTCAGCTGCTTCTGTATAAAGAAAACAAACCCCAAATGAATCAAAACAGGAATGGAGAGAGGCAGCCTCAAGTCTAAGGCTGCTGCTGCTGTTTCCTAGTGCTCTCCCCCCGCCATCGCAGTCCTTTGCCTCACCTAATAGCGCCCGTTTCTCTTCTTGCTCAGTGGCAAATTTGACAGCACACACCCCCTATGAAATTTCTGCTTGGGCTAAGACGGAGCTGGGTGACAGCCCTCTGTCTTTTGTACATGTGGTGACCAGTGGGACAAGACCTGCATCGCCAAGTCTCAAAGCCAAGGCCATCAACCAGACGGCGGTGGAGTGCAGCTGGACCGGGCCCAGGAATGTCGTAAGGCACCGACTCTCTTTCCTCCCTGGCCAGGATGGGGTCCAGCCCACAGCCTCAAAAACAAAAGCAACAATTTTAAACCGTTTTCAGACTTGCAGGGATTGAATGCAAGGCCCTGAAAATGTTATGCTCAAAAAACAAGGGAAAGCATCTGCTGCCCCTTCAACAGAAGCAAGGGAAGCCACCTCATCGTGTGTTCAGCTGCTGGTGCAGAAGTGGCTGCTATAAAGATGCTCTAGTGGCCTTTTGCTTGAGTGCACTGAGCCCAGGAGTTTGGGGTGGGGAGAAAGTGGGCAGAACATGAATTTGGGCAGGAGACAGTGCCCAGAGGAAAAGGGGCCTTTCTGTCATGTCCCTAAAAAAGCATCTGGTGAAAGTTTGGGTGGGAGCTCGGGGCCCTTGACACCTCCTGTACCATCCCTGCCCTGCTCTTCCTCCCCAGGTCTATGGTGTCTTTTATGCTACATCCTTCCTGGAGCTGTACAGGAGCCCTCACAACACCACCACGACCTCCCACAACATCACGGTGCTGGTGCAGCGGGACGAGCAGTACCTCTTTCTGGTGAGCTCCTCCTCCGCTTCCCCTTCCTCCCTGCCTCGCTGCCCAAGGCCGCAGCGTTAGGCGCCGTGTCCTCCCCTCGAGGTCCGTGTGATGGCTCCTTACCGGGGGCCACCGTCCGACTCCGTGGTGGTGAAGATGATCCCGGACAACCGCCTTCCCCCGCGCCACCTCCACTCCGTGCGCACCGGCAAGACCTTCGCCGTCGTCAAGTGGGAATCGCCCTACGATTCGCCCGACCAGGACATGGTAATATCTCCCAGCGCCTTCTCCTGCCCCTTTGCACACAGAGCACTGCCTCTGAGACACATCCCTGCCCTGAGATGGGGTCTGCCTCACCCTGGTCAAGTCGCTGATGCCTCCACGACCCGCATTTCCTCTCCTCACATGAGCTCAGGCCTAGAACGTTTAAAAAGAGTCAGGTCTGGGATCTCTGTTTGCTGCAAATTAACTTTGGCATGTGCTGAAACACTTTCTTGGGCTTCAGCTCTGCCCTGGAGTCCGGGCTGGCCAGCAGACCCCTCCCCTGTGCGGCTCCCACAAAGGCTGGGTCTGTTTTCTGGCAGCCAGCATTCAGGCAGGTCTCGCTCTGCTGAAGGGGAGTTGTTCCCTCAGCAAGCTTTCCACTCCTGGCCCAGAGGCTGTAAGAGCAGAGGTTGGAAGGTATAAATCTCCCTGTCACAACTGGGAACTGGGATGGGAGTTTGAGTCGCATCCTCGCGCTGCGTGAAGAAAGGCAACCTGAGGTTTTCCTCCTGCCCTCTGGTTCTGTAGCACTCTGCAGAACTCTAGTTCCAGTAGCTACACTTCTCAGTGTCTGTAAGAACTGACCTCAGGGATTCAGCAGGTGCAGCACAAGGCTTGGAATCTTACTTCTACTTACTTATGGCTTAATCCACAATGGTTGCCCCACCGTTGTATGAGATGGCTCCGTTGTATGAGTGTGCAGAGAAGTCAGATCCTTCACTGTGTGTGCCTTTCCTCCCCCCTCCAGTTATATGCTGTGGCTGTTAAAGATTTAGTGAGAAAAACAGATAAAATCTACAAAGTGAAAACCCAGAACAGCACGGTGGAGTACACCATTAAGAAACTCGAACCGGGAGGCAAATACCACGTCATTGTCCAACTGGGAAATATGAGCAAAGAATCCAGCATGAAGATCAACACAGGTAAGGAAAGAGCCCTTGCAAAATAACCCTGAAAACCTCCTGGGAGGTTACGTGCCACAGTATCCTCCTCAGGTACAGCCCTTTCCTAAGCCAAGTGCTGTGCTGATCTCTAAAAACAACTGAGTTTCACAAGTGCCCTCGCTGCTGTTCATCAGCCAGAAGCTGACCTGCCTGCTGCTGTGTTTTGCTCCTTTGCAGTTCCCCTCTCTGCACCAGATGCCTTGAAAATCATCACAGAGAACGACCATGTGCTGCTTTTCTGGAAGAGTTTGGCATTAAAGGAAAGCAATTTCAATGAAAGCCGGGTAAGTTGTGCTGTCTCCTGTGCTCCAGGCAGGGTCTCAGAAGAGCAGAGCCACTGCAAGGCTGCTAGCACAGACTTTACAGTCACCATTGCACTCTGCTCCTCAAAGGGTCCATGGTGAGCCCTCTACATAGAGCTCACTTCAGTCTGTATCGTGACTAAGGCACTAATGCTGATAGATCCAATCAGTCACCTTTTAGGAAGATGATTACCCTCTTGGGAAGGGTCAGCTGTTGCATGTGGAAGGACTGGGGAACAAGTAACCAAAGAACCCCCCCAAAGCCTCGTTGGAAAGAGCAAACCTGATCTCTGCAGCCAAGCCTGTGTCTGTGTTTTCCCAACTCTCAGGGCTACGAGGTTCACATGTTCGACAGCCTGATGAACATCACGGTTTATCTCGGCAACACCACTGAGAACTTCTTCAAAGTCTCCAACCTGAAGATAGGTCACAACTACTCGTTCAGTGTCCAGGCCAGGTGCCTGTATGGTGGGCAGATGTGTGGCGAGCCTGCCACGCTTCTCTATGATGAGCTAGGAACTGGTAAGTCCCTGCTGTCACCATCCACCTAACAAAGACTTGGTAGGCACAGGAACCTCATGAGATTTAACAAGGGCAAATTGCACCTAGGGAGGGACAGCCCCATGCCCTGGTACAGGGAGAAAGGGACCTAGGAGAGCTGATGGGCAGCAAATAAACATGAGCAGCAGTGTGCCCTCATGGGCAAGGAGGCCAATGGCATCCTGGGGAGCATGAAGAAGAGAGTGGACTTGTCAAGGGAGTTCTGCTCCCCCTCTGCTCTTCCCTGGTGAGGCCTCAACTGGAGTACAGTGTCTAGTTCTGGGCTCCTCGTTTCAAAAGCAACAGAGAACTTCTGGAGGGAGGCCAGCACAAGGCTACAGCGATGCTGATGGGACTGAAGCACTTCTTTAATGAGGAAAGGCTGCAAGAGCTGGGGCTGTTCAGTCTAGAGAAGAAAATGCTACTAAATACCTAAAAGACTGCTGGGACAGACTTTTTACTACAGTGCCCAGTGACAAGGACAAGGGGCAACAGGCACAAGCTGCTGTGGGTCTCTGATGCCACCTTTCTTCCCTCATCTTAGGTGAAGACTCTTCTGCATCAAAATCTGGTAGATCTACTGATGTTGCTGCCATCGTGGTCCCAGTGCTGTTCCTGCTGCTGGTGACCCTGGGGATTGGCTTTGTGGTGTTGTACATGAGGCACAGACGGCTGCAGAACAGCTTCACTGCCTTTGCCAACAGCCACTACAGCTCTCGCCTGGGCTCGGCCATATTCTCCTCAGGAGATGATTTAGGTACGTATGCCCTGCTTTCATGCATGGACAGCTTAAGGGTGTGAAGCCTGGGCAAGACCAAACTTCTCTAGCATGCTTTGAAGGGCCATAAAAACCTCTATGGATTTGATCTTGCCCTAAGAGTACAAAGCTGTCCCAGTACAAACATTCTAAGCAACTTCACTGAAACCACTCCCTCTGATTCCAATTGGTGAAAACCCCAATATAACAGATAGAAGAGCACAAGCAAAGCCAGAACATACCTGCTTGTTGGTAGCCTGTTCAGTCATTCCCTGAAGCCTGTTCAGTCATTCCCTGTGCCATGCTGAGGGCAGCCTAACAGCAGGGTGGGTCTGTTTTTCAGGAGATGAGGATGACGAGGCGCCGATGATAACTGGATTTTCAGATGACGTTCCCATGGTCATCGCCTGAAGCCCAGTTCCTGACTGTAAAAAAGAAACCCCAACCAAATGGTGTAAATATTTCATTTGATAAAAAAAAAAATAGTTGATTGTTTATTTTAAAAATGCACTTTCAGTTGCAATATGTTATTTTTATATGGGCCAAAAACAAAAAAAGGAAGAACATTTTAAGATACACTTTGTAGTAATCAACTGTGAACTGCAGACTCTAGGTCAGTTTAGTAACAAATTGCTTTGATTTAACATTAATTTAGTCTTACAAGGCTATGCTTGCTGGGCATGCTTTTCAGTCTGTGAGATAACCTCCTGTTGACTAAATTGGCTACTCCTTTTATTTTTCTAAGACAAGAATACCTTTATTTAAACAGATTCAGGAGATTATATATGTAGAGAGAGAGAGATAAGTAATATAGTCCCTGAAGGTTTTGCTTTTACTTTTGAAAATGAAAGAAAAATAACAATTCCTTTGGACTTTGTTTTCTATGACAGTGTTTTTGTTGTGTTAATTTATTGGGAAATCTGCTTGAGAACAGGTTTCCAACGTTGTCAGACATTGTACACGTTGTTGTGTAGAACATGTGCCACTTTATCTTGCAAGGCAGTTGTATCTGGGCATCCCCATCATTGTTCTTGCCATGAAAATAAGAATCCTTATTTTTACATATTATTCCCACCCCTCCTTATTAAAAGACCTGCTCTTTCAGCAGTCAAGGTATGGCACAACATACTGGATGAGTTTAGCTTGCTGCTGCTGTACCTGTAAGCCAAAACCGTCCCTACTGAGCCACGCTGCCAAGGGTTGTGCAAACCCTTGCCACAGGCCATGAGCAGGAGGGTTTTGGGGGCTTTTTTTGGCCCAGGCTTCTCAGTTTTGACCCTCACTTTCAAGTCTGCAGCAGCACCAAACACGGTGCCCTCTGCATCCATGGTTAACCGACCTGCTGCCCGTGCCCATCACCTGTGGCCTCATTCATCTGGAATTTATGTCATTTAACATCCCTGCAAAAATTTGCCACTGCTTGAAGTTCAAGCACACACCTTAAAACAGTTCCCAGGGGCCCTTTCTCTCCTGTGGAGCTTCTCTGAGATGCGACAGAAGAGGGAGCCTCTGCCGTGTGCAACAACGAGCAGCTTCACATCCACATTTGCCTCACTCATACCCAGCAGTAATTACTAAGCATCTAAATTCATTTGCTTTCCAGCAGGGATTTGATCCTCCTTCATTACCATTTCCTAAAAGCACCTGGGGTTGTACCTCCAAGCTTTAGAAGTAACATATATATATACACACACACACACATAAATTGTTTCCTCATCGCTAGTCATCTCACGTTTCCAGTAGACATCATACTGGCTACAGAGCCAAAAAATGTCTGGTTACCATTGTGGAGCTTGTTTGGTTTTTTTTCCCCTTGTGATAGCAAAATGTGACTCTCACCAGGAATGCAGCTACTTGCCAACCCAGGGGCGACCACACGAGCGGATGCACACGGGTCCGTGCTCTATATATGCAAACCTTCACACCAGGAAAGTACACGACGCTGTCTCGTCACGCTGTTTGCTTTGTTGAAACCAAAAGCTGCTTGTGTTTTTTGCTGTGTGAATTAAGTTGTAATTATAGTCTTCCTAGAGATGAAACAAGAGAGGGCAACTATGTTTTGATACGTGACTGATGCCTTTCATTACATGGACAGAAGTTCTGCGTGGTTTGATACTCTAGAGAAATACTAACTCTATTTTCAATTACTGGTCTTTACCATTCCCAGTGACAGGTTTTTTTTCCCCCCCTCCCCAAAGCTGGGACCAAACTGTACTCAGATTTTTATAAGTAGCAGCAAGCTTGCAGAGGTGCAATATTTGTACCATTATTAGTGGGTCTGGTGCTGTTCAGGAGTAAATGATTTTGAATAAATCGACCCAGTGTGTGTAGCTCCATTTGCCTGGAATTACAGTTACATAAGAGAGACCAGAATCTGACCCAGAGGCTAAACTCTTCTAAAGAAATAAATCAAAGGATTTTATACAGGAAAGAAAGCCTAAAAGCAGAGAGAAAGAGTACTGAACCCCTTATCAGGCAAACATTTAAGGCACAGGTAACTGAAAATTACAGGATGGTATCCCAGAAGCTGGTGTCTCTGATGAGAGTTAATACTGGTTAAATACTGCTACTTCACTCCCCCAGGGTAAATCCTGCTCCAGTTAAGGTGAGGAGAATTTAGTCTTTACCTGGAAGACAGATGCCAAGGGGGACCCTCCTGTAACCACTTTATATTCTGCAGAAATCCCTTCTTTGGCTGCTTCAAGCATCAGCTGGGGGACAGGTCACTTCTGGCCACTCTGAAAGGCTCCTTTGTACCCACGGCTCAGTAACACTCGTATGGAGCTCAGTCTGTTGCCAGCAAAGCATTTTTGTTGTAATCCTATACTCAAAAGCAGCACTTTTGGTTACCTGTGCCTCTCTAGTGCAATGTGGGCTCAGTCTGCAGAGTCCCCCCATATTGCACAGGGGTCTGGGGACACTGCAGCAGCCAGGCTCTGAGCAAAGCTGAATTCACCTGCTGTGGACAGTACTGTAATGCACCGACACACCTTACCCTCTCCCAAACTTCCCTTTCATTGCAAAAATCACCACTGTGCTCTCAGCGAAGCAACTTCACAGGGCTAGTGTATTTTCTATAGAGATAAAGTCTAAGCTCCAGGCAGGGAGGGAGCAGGACAGATGCAATTCTGGGTATATTGTATATTTTTATGAACTTTTGAAGCATGGAATCTTGTTCACAGAGATGTATAGGGGGTGGGAGGGTTCTGCTGTAAATACGGTACGTGGATGCCTGTTTCCTTCTGGTTTTGTTGCAGTAGCTTTATGCAAAGTGACATGAATTGTTACCCCAGCTTCTGGGAGCTGACTTGGGGTTACTTCATAGGAACCCTGTGCCTAAAGTCACCTAAAGCAGCCCCAAACTCACCTCACCTGAGCCAGCAACTCCCCCTTTCCTCACAGGGCAGATTTCAGTCCTGGGATCTGCACACTTGCAATCTCCTTGTAGGGACAGGGAAGTATTTAATGACAAACTCAACCAATGTAAAATTGTGTTTGGGAGAGAAGAAAATAACATTTTTCCCAAAACAGCTTTCAAATCTCCTTCAAGTGGACTTCAGAAGAGAAATGGTGCAATTGAGTGAGTTACTCTTGGACCCAGAGAGCACCTTCAGGAACTAAGCTGTAACATTTATAATTGGTCCTTCCCAAGGAGCAGCAGCCTACAAGCAGCCAGTCTCTAATGAGGTGGTTTTTTTTTTAGAGGTAGTGTCAGCTTCTAATCTGGTTCCTTAAGTGAAGTTTAATACTATGCCATTTTGAATAGCTACTGTGTCTTTTGTTGTTGTTGCATTTTGGGTTGGGTTTTTTTTTTCAATTCACTGATTTCTGCTCTGTTATTGCACAATTTTGAAGGAGTTTTTGTCTTCCCTTCCCCCCATCCCCCCCAATTAATGATAATAATAAAAGTGGACTGGGTAAACAAAACAATTCCTGGCTTCCAAAATTATTCTCTGACCTCTGTGTGTGAAAAGGAGACTTTTTCCCCCTGCACTGCACTTGGTTTTTGTTTTACAACATGAATTCTGTAACCTAACAGGAGGATCAGAACAACAACTGAGCTTCCTGCAGAAGGAGCAGCAGAATCTTACCAGAGAAGCACCTGTAACATTCACAGTGCAATCACGTATCTGTCTGGTTCTTGGGTCCTTCCTTCAAGGTCAGCACCAGTCAGTAAGCAACACCCTCAGACAACCGCACGACATTTCCAGCCTTTCTGAGCTCCACCTTCCACGTTTGCACAGCTCCATCTCCTGCCCTGAGCCCGACTCCTCGCTCACATCACACATCGATTTCCCTGCTTAAAAGAAAAATCCATCTTTCCACACCAGCCCCTTCCCTGCACCGTGTGCTGTGTCTGCAGCTTGGCTGCTGCTGTGTGCAACCCTCTGTGCACATGTACACCTGACAAGCCGAGCAGCTGAAGGAAAGCAGAATGGCTGCTTGCAGGGAGAGGTAATAAGCAGGCACCAGCCTCTTCACACGTACCTTGTTTTTTAGCCTGCATAATTGGAAAGGCGACATGTGAGCTCAGTGGACATAATTGAGGTGTGCAAGCATCTTAAGTGTTGCACTTCATTAATGTTTAGCTTAAGGCAACATTAACAAACACCCATTCCTTCCTTCCTCCACTCTTGCCCCCTTCTTCATGAAGGAAGCCGATTTTCCCCTATTGTTGCTAGAATAGATTGCTCCCTCCAGGAGGTACGAGAAGTTACACCTCATTCCCATGCACCTACTTGCTGTTCAAGTAGTCCATGTGACTCTGAAGCTTCAGCACTAAGTGTCACTGAGAAAATACTGACAGAATAAAGGCTTGACAGAAAATAGGATGCGTTCACGCCACCCCTCTTCAATGAAACCTGTGGATTTCTATGGATAGGAAAGATGCTCTCTAAGAGGTCTGTCCTTCCCCATAGAACCCTCTGAATGAACACAACTGACAAAGAGGGGAAGGTGTCAAAAGATGTTACTGTTCTATGAATTCCTTGAAAACAGGAGGCTCTGAAGAGTAAAAGATCCAAAAGGGAGTGTTCCTGCTGCAAGACATTGTTCCCCGCTGTGAGACAGGAAAACACATCAAGGAGGAGGAACCCGCTTCTCCAGAGGAGTTTTGATTGGAGCACATGGCACCAACCCAGCTGGGAGGCCTGGATCCAAGCTCCCCTCATTCTGCTGTTCCTCAAACTACATCTCTCTCCCCTACAGATACCATCAAGGGCTGCTTCCAGCAGATGGACCGCAACTGCTTCTTTAGGACTGAGCGAGCTACCTGCAGGAGCCAGGTGGAAATACAGCTAGGCCAAGACTGCAAAAGCACTTCCCAGCATGGGTTAAGCCTTTCACGAAATAGATGCACACTCTGATCTTGAGAGAGAGCAGCTGAAGTTCTGGCTCGCTGCTCCTCTTTTGAGTAAGCAACCCGAGTTTCTTGTGCCAGACTCCTGAACGGTTGTGTTTAGCCTTTCTCGGCAGGGAAGATGAAATAACTGAGGATATTTCACAGCAGAACTCAAGCTGGAATTTGGGATGGAGGAGCCAAAAGCTCCCAGATAGCCCAAGCCTTGCTTTAAGGAGGGAAGATAGGGTCTGTGGGAAGGAAAGATTTGTGCTAACCATCAACATCTTGGCTTCTGCCACAAGCCTCTCGACCTGCCAATTGTGGGATGCGAGAAAAATGGCAGTCAGAGGCTCTTCCAGGATGTGTGGTTTATTTCTTCCCTATAAATTACAGACATGCAGAAGCCCACATTCCCCAAACTCTCATAACTGGGCTCACGTGATGCCCAGCAGTTCTGCTCTCCCCAGGCCCTGCAGAGCGGCGCAGCGAGCGGCCCTGAGCTCATGCTCGGCAAGAACACCTGCGTGGGATCGGGCCAGAGAGAAATCCCACTGCTTTAGGGGATGAGGAAGGGTGGTGAGAAAGGAACTAGACACTGATTTGGGAAGGCAAGCCAAAAAGACAGTGAATGGGGGTCAGGGGTGAACTGAGCAGGAGTTAATTAAAAGCACCTTGAGGCTCACTACAACCTGACACTGGCAGTACAGGAGGGGAATGTATCTTAGAGACAGAGCATTTGAGGCAGAGATGGACAAAACATTGCATTAGCATCACCAAGACTCAAATCTCTAGGGTTGCTTGGCCAAATGAGAATGCTGGTTTTCCCTGGATCTCTCTGAAGCCAGTGGAGAGAAGCAGACACCCTCCAAGGAGGAATGAGGAACCCCGAATGAGCCACTCTCAAATGTTTCTCTACTCTTTTTCATTCCTCTCCTCAGCCTGCCAAAGCTGAGGGGGTCACTCCAGGTCCCTCCTGAAGCCAAGGATGAGGCACATCACTTCAGAGAGTGCTTCCCCTTGTCTTAGAATAGGTCAGATACTCTTTGCTATAAAGACAACTACCTCACATTGAGGCTTGTGACTGTAACACGCTGCAGGCAACACAAAACAAATCCCAAACCCCACGATTCAGGCAGGAACATTCCCCTGCCCAGTTCCTTTCTGCTCATGAAGCACATCCCCTGCCTTCAGAGCCGTGCATCCTGTGCTGCAGGTGGGAGATGAGACCTCACCAAAAACCTTTTTAGCTTTTTTTGGCACCCCTTCCTCGAGCAGCTCCCTGAGGCTCTGCTCCTGCTGCTGGTGGGCAGCAGCATAGCAGGTCCTCCTCTAACACCCGCCGTGCTCCCCCTGTGAGGGCTGCTGGCCTGGCACCGGGGTAAAGCTGGCTTTCTGAAATTACACAGCTTTCCTTTCCCCCACTGTGGCTTTCTTGAGATCACTGAGAAAGCCAGAAACAGAAGCCCAGAGGCCAATTCCCAGCTGTGTGTTTAGCCACAAGACCAGCCTCATTTCCAATCCAGTTCCACTTCGCAGTAGCTATATGCAACTCACAGCCAACAGGTCCATGTACCCAGGAAATCTCCATGGCGGACTTGGAGCTGGTAAAGACAATAGCATGGTTGGCTCAACACCATTTCAAATGTACTTTTCCTCCTAAACTTATTTAACCTCATCACCAAGAGCCACGACGACGGCGAGCTATTTGTTTCAAGACCAGCTCTCCTGGGAGAATAGGCACAAAGAATAGAAGGCAGCCCGGAGAGATGGAAGAGAGAAAAAAGATTGAGAAAGGGATTCGAATGCATCGCCCTTGGAGACCATGCCAATGACCTGCTAGAGTCCAGCCATCATAAATAAATAGACTCCTTTTATTGTCTAGCCAGGCCGGCGAGCACGGTAATGCTTGAGCCAGTTCCAGGAGGTGGGGCTACCGACCGGCATCGCTCGCTCTGAGACAAAACAGATGTCGGTCACCAAGCGCCGGGCTGGGCGGCTGATTTGCCATGCAGCCGCCCGCATGCGATTGATGAAGGGCTTTGTTAAGGGCCCGCACCCCCACACCCCCTAAACCGGAGCCAAAACCTTCCTCTGTGGTGGTGAATCCTAAGCGGGCGGCAACAAAGCCAAACGAGCCCGGCGCAAGCGAACCTGCCACAATGAAAGCATCACCTTCCCCTTCTCACTTCCAGAGCCACCAGATGCTCTGCAGCATCCCCAGCTGGAGCCGTGGCCCGGGGGGTGTGTGCAGCTGGGAACCTGCTCCAGTTGTATCCCCAGAACTGACCGGTTGACTCTGAACTTGGTGGCCGATTCAGTCCCAATCCACCGGTCTCCAGCTGGCCCTCCTGCCACCCACGTGCAGCACATCAGTAGATGGCAGCAGAAGCTTTAGGCACTGGCCATCAAACTCACCAGCATTCCTCCCACCCCCTCTGCCTTTTTTTTTTTTCCACTTTTTACTTTTGGTGGCCTCAAAAATTATTAGTTCCAGATGAGCTCCTGCCATTGTAATAGTCCATTTAACCCGATCCACTCTGAGCAGAGTCAGTGCAAGTTCAAATGCAGCATTTTCACATGTAAACTAGACATCAGAGACATATTTCTGCACGGCTTTGGGCATTCCTTGTGCAGCAGAAAAAGGGAAATGCAGAAGGTTAAACCTCACACACACACACACACACACACACAGCCCCAGCCGTGGGCAACAATGGCACTTTGTCAAGCGAGCGCTGCCAGAGCGGAGCTGAACTTCTGAATTGAACCAGGAACCTCAGGACTGCTGCTCCCTTTGAAGATTAGTGCTAATAAGCCAAACCAGTGGGTATTTTGTTTTATAAGGAAAGAGCATTTCAAGTCACGTACGCTGCTATTGTTGGGCACAAAACATGTACTGTCTCTGCCCGCCGTGACTCCAGTCGCCGCTCCACGCTTCTCTTTTGCTGGGATTACCTTGATTTTTTATACTATGTTAAATTTACCTCCCGCCATCTTTCAGGCCCATTAAAGCTGATGACGTTTCCCATGGCTAATTACACACATACAGTGAAAAAAACCCACCCTTATTAGTGCTATTGTACCACCAGATTCAAATGTTAGGCCTTATATGGATTATGTATTCAGAAATAATCATCAAAACTACCAGATTTCCCTCTCACTGGAATAATAAGCACATCCTATACAAACAAGTTACACAGAAGAGGAACGTTACATGATTTGTTCTCTGGTAAATGAAGACAGCTCTAGCACAACACACGGAAAAACTTCATGTTGTTTGCGTTTGTAACTCGCTGTACGCACGGCCTTTAATCTCAGGATCTCTGAGCACTCTGCACAGTTTAATTAAGCCCCACAACTGCCATGTTGGGGAAGTACATTAAGTGTTGTTATGCTGATTCTTTACAGATGGGTAGACTCGGGACTGTGTGCTCCAAACTCGCCTCTCCCCATTCAGGGTTGGCCCTTAAAGCTCTTCCATGTGGTGTTTCAAATGACACAGAAAAATATACGAGCTTAAAACCTCAACTAAACAAGAAAACCCCACCTTCATCGAAGGCTGAGCCTTCCAGCAGCGTGTTGTACCTGGAAAGCGTCTGACCACGTTCCCATTCCATCAGCTCTGGTGGAAACCTGTCGTGCAGATCAGCACCGTGCTCTGAGCTATCTTAAATAACCCTTTGACCAGCCTATATGCAATGGGTTAAACCCTAAAGCCCTGTATTGACTTGACCTCCACACTGTGCCAGGAGCCAGACCCCATCCCAAACTCGGGCCCCAGATCTGCTCTTTTACTGCAAATGCTTGGAAGAAGAAAGTCCCAGCATCTTGGCTCCCAAAGCCCCATATTTTTCCATGGCATTCTATTCTGTGGGATCTGTATGGAAACCACTCGCACTGCTGAAGCCACAGGACAAATGAATGGGAACTCACTCTGCCAGGGAGATCCATCACGAGACACAACTCCCTCCAGGGGAGGGGCATGCTCAGCCCTAACCAGCTGCACATGTCCCATGTCTGCCTCATCCAGCCCCTCGCCTCGGGGACTGAGCAGTTGCTAAACCTTGGAAGAGACCTGTGCTCCTGGCTACCGAGGGGCTACCGAGCACAGAGGGAGTCGAGCTGCCCCGTGATCGCGCCGCTTGCCCTCACGTCTAACCCGCTGCATGGCCTTGGGAATGGGCAGCGATGGGCTTTGGTCAGGCTCTGAATAGGTGCTAAAGTAATTCAGCTTTTCCCAACATTGTTTTTCCCTTTGGCTGCATAGCAGATCTCCATCTCTCCCTTTTCCTGGTTCCTTCCCCCTCTCCTCTGTGAGCTCCTTTGTTCTCGTGTTTACAGCAGCATCGATTTGCTGTCAGAAAGCAACCATGGCCTTGGAGTTTCTGTACACATAGTTGAAACCCAGCTGACTGGAACCTGCCCCTCTCGCATCCAGACGCCCTGTGATGGGCTGCACTCAGGGCTTCAGGTGTCAGTGCCCTTTCCAGCTCCCCTCAAACTCACTCAGCACTATGGGGTACGAGCCACAGCCCTGAGCCATGCTGGTCCTTCTTCTGGGGCTGAGGGAGAGTCCAATGTGTTCGTGACCAGTCCGTACCACTTTGTGCAGCCATGCACCTTGCAGGGAAGCTTGTCCCCTCCTCCCTTCTCTCCAGAGTTCAAGCTCATTTCCGACACCCCAAAATATTTTCCAGTGCAGAATTGAGCTGGGAAATCCTGCTCTTCCCAGTGCAGCCCCAGCTTTCCAAGCCATCAACTGCATGCAACCACACAGCAACCTTCTGTTGTGAAGCCCTTCACAACACCCAGTGCTTCTGAGGTGACTTGAGAGGGCTCTGTTTGCTCACTGACAGAGAAATCGAGTCAGAGAGAGATCAAATAAACTGACCAAGATCACAAGGAACCACAAGAAACTGAGTAACAGCAAGGAAATTTGGTTCTCTAGACTCTTACAATCACAACACATCCTTCTGCTCTTTCCACTAGCTGAGAGATCACAAAGTTTCAGTCACATTTTCCTATTCTCACTTGCCTAACCAAAAGCACAGGTTTTGCACAATGAAGTGATTTGTCCACAACCCCTTCAGACACCCAAGCAGTTGCTTTCAGACACACAGCCCCTGGGTAAAAGGAATCCAGGCTGTGACACTGCACAACCTTGTTGCTTTTGAAACCTTCTGTGGGGATTTTAACTCAGGGAAGGATGAACACACAGTTCTCTGTGCATGCACAGAATGGATAGAACATATGTGAGGACAAGGCAAGGCTCCTTAACATCTCTCCCTACTCAGGATAGGATCCCTTGGTGCATCTGTTCGAGAGAAAGGGCCTAATAATGCTTTAAAGGGTGCCATGGGCACCTCCCAATACTCCCAGAGAGGGCAAAAACTTGCTAGCAGACCCTGTGCTGGATGCTGTGGCAATTTCCATCACCTGTTAACAAATCCCTACCTCACTCAGCTTCCAGCAAGGATGTCCCAAGTTTGAGGGTACCACTCCTCTGCTTAGCTGCATCAGTTGCCAGCATAAGCCTCTCCAGCCTGCAGCTCAACCTCCCGCAGCATCTCTCCTGACGTGTAGTAACTCAAGTCCCTTTAAAGGCTTCTCTGAAGGCTGAAGCCCCCATTTTTCCTTGGTTCTAGTTTCCAGATCCCCTCTCTTTTCCCAGTTCCATTGCTTTCACCTGCTTTTGTTCACCTCTCCCATGAAAGGATGGGTTTGAAGGGGTGACAGGTCTGTAAATATATCATATTGTCTACTGAAAAAAGGAGGTAGAGCAGAAAGAGTGATGGATATACTCTTCCCCTCCCTGCACTCGGGACAGAAGAAGGAAGATGGCAGATAATTGCTCTTTATTGTGCCCCAGGTTCACCTTAAGATGAAGGAAGTGATAAGATTTCAATTAATGTCATTTAAGATTCCCTGCAAGCTGTCCTGCTCCTTTCTTGGCTTCTTTCCTTCTCTGAAATTGTGGTCCTCAATGCCGCTTTTGTAACCCCATGGGAACTCCCTAAACGGGCCACATCCTCACCTGGTGAGCACTGTCAAGGCCCCATCAACATCAGTGAAGCAATGCTAATTTAGACCAGATGACAATCCCCCTTCCAAGCCTACTCTCGATTTATTATAGGGCAGGATAGATAACATACTTCATTATACAAAGCAGGGATCGTTTTCCACTTTGCCCAAGAATGAACCGAGAAGCTTTTCTAATCAGCTTAAACTGATCAAGATATCCAGGCACAGAAACCACGATATCCAGGTTTCTGTGTAAGACACCTTACGCTGAGCTTTCTTACTTTCCTGAGTAACTGCATCAATCAAATGCCTCAGGATTGCTTTCTTAGGTGGGGGGGGGAAAGGAATACAGTGAGATGCAGACCAAGGAGCTGGCTCCTCGGTGAATAACACACACACACACTGGGGTGGAGTGAAATCCTCACTAGGTATTTTCCTTTAAAAGAAAAAAAAAAGATGCCCAAAAGAAAGACCTGATCAAACAAAGCACCTCGTGAGATTTTTGCACACTATTTTCACATCGGTCTCATTGGCTCTAAAAGCAGAAGAAAGCACTGAATCACCAAGGTATTCCAGAACAAGCTCTAAACGTCTTGAAAACGTTCACACTGATCACTTCAGATTTTCAAAATGTCTCCTTAAAAATATCTGCTGGCAGGCAGTCATAACATCTTTCTTTCTGACTGCGTCTTTTTGGGGGGGGAAAAAAGGAGAGGTTCCGCCTAAAGAACGACTCCTGGGGCTTGCAGACTGAACTCAAATGTTGCTCGGATCTATGTATTTATTTTTACAAACAGAAGTGGAAAACCACTGACAAAAGCAGTGCAAATAGCTGAGATTCTTCCCCCCCCCCCCTGCAGATACACTAATGTTTATTGTCCCCAAGAGCATCCATTTTCGCTCCTCTTCTATATATACACGCATGACGTTTCCATATGTTCTTCAGCTCAGCTCCCTGGTAACATCCCACCCTTCAGGGGAGGGAGGGAGGGCTGGAAGCAGGGGTTCAGCAAGCGGCCCCAGGTCATAAAGCCAAGGTCCATGAGCCAAGGTTTCGTGCCTCCTCCTCTTCCTCCCTCTCCTGACCCTCACCAGCCCGCATCTCCCCTGCTAGTGACAGACTCTGCGGCGAGGACCTGACACAGTTGCCACAGTAAACTGTCATTTTCCTGCCGCATGAGCATCCACTCCCCGCCAGCTCGTCCCCTGCAGCACACTGCCTGTGCTGCAAACCTGCTCCTGACCCAGCCCCACAGCTCCTTTTCACAATAGCCATTACCAAGGTGTGAAATCTGCTGGGGAAGGGGGGGAAGGTTGGGAAGGGGATCTGCATCTGTGAATATGATTACAGTATTTTCAGGTTTAATGAACCAGAATGTGGCTTTCACTTGGGCTGTGCGTATTTTGGACCCTAATATCTGTTTATTTAGTCTAATTAATTGTCTCTCTGCTTTTTTCCCTTTAAGAGATACCTGCTCAGCTCTCCCAAGCATTTTGCAGTACCCACATATTGTGTCTAACAAAGACTGCAATACCTGGGCTGAGACCTCATCTTTCTTGGCTACTGCGCTGCATGACGGTAGGAGGAGGGGACGGGCTGATTCGAGAAGAAAAACACCGTCTTCAGCAGATCAGAAAGTCGTTTTTCTCCTCCTAGGTCGATACTGGCATTACATTTACCTGATCTGGTTTTAGCAGATACTGTCGCTGGAGATGGAAAAGTCAGATGGGGGGTGTGGAGTTATGCAGAAACATGAGATTACCGGGACACAAAGATTGTGTGAGCGCTGCAGGCGTGACCTCGCCGGTGAAAAGCAGGCTGCTATATGGTATTTACATTTGTCCTCTATGATTTAAGTCTTCTGGTTAAATATAGGAAAATAATATAGCAAAATAAAGCAGGAGGAAGCCCTTGAACACCAGCAACAGATACCCCAGCACATAACAACTGACTGAGAGGGCCAGTCTTTGAGGAGCCTGTAGTACAGAGCAGATGATTTGGAGATGGATACACTGGTACGGTCATCAGGGCAATCCCTGGGAGCAAAGACTAAGGGCAATGCCACCCAGAGCCTGGACAGAGGGTGGGAACATTCAACCAAGCCACCCTCCCGTGCAGAAGATGATTAAACAGGTAATGCAGTAAACTACAGCTTACAAACAGGAGACACAGGGCATACAGCCTTTCATCTCCAGACATGCTTTTTTTCCTTCTAAATGCCTTTGTCCTAGTAGGTGATGATCTGCTTACTATATATATATATTTTAAGCTTTTTTGGTTCATTAAATCTGTGCTCTGAACATCCAAATGCACGAGTACTGAGGATCCTGCTCCAGTGCTCACCACTGATCCCGGCTAGCAGAAACCCCCTGCACACACCAGCAGCCAGGAGCTTCCATGGGCCACACCGGCTGGGGAAAAGGTGTTGAGTGAGGAGAGATTTGCAAAGGCACATCCTTCAGCTGCACCCCGTGGACTTCAACCCAGAACTCGCATGGGACCATCACTGGTCACCACCATTTCCTGCCCTCGAAACTCTTCACCCAAATGTCAAACAGGGTTTTTCTTTCCTTTTTTTTTTTCTCTTTTCCCCCCTACTATGAAAAGTTTTTCAGGACAGGAAAACCATTTCCTGTCCAGACACCGGCTTCCTGCACAGCCTCCAGCACGCCGTGTAATCCTACGCCCCTATGTGTAAAACAAAGATGATCGACTGCCTTTGTCTCCCCTACTTAAACGTACAAGCTGTAGCCCTTAACACGCACACGTGACCAGGCATAGCTCTGCCCTGATCTCACACAGCACCCCGGTAATGCTCATAAATAACGACAGTTACGAAAGTAGGATTTACAGTAATGCGTCAGAGCCCAGAATGACAAAATCGCCCGGGTTTACTCTTGATTTACATGAGAATAAACAAGGTCAGACTTTTGCCCTAATTCTGCAGCAGGGCTCTGGCTTGTGTGTCTGCATCCCTTCTTCTCCCTCCCTGCTCTCGGTATCTACGTGGAAATGAGTTTATTTTAACGTGGTGAACTTGAGAAGTTCAAGCCAGACGGTTCTGTGGGCTCTGCTCAGGGCATGGCCTGTCTGGGCAGAGCAAGGGCACTTCTTCCATCCTCCAGCCCAAGGCCTTCTCAGCAACTGGAGGTTAATAACACTAGCTGGCACAGGACACCATGGCACCTACTGCCATTTCATGGAGGGCCTGAGCAGCTCTGCTCCCACCTCATGGCACCAGCAGGGCCTGCAGCCACCTCTCTGACCCCACATCCCATGAGGATGCTGCCCAGGGAGGTGGGGGAGTCCCCATACCTGGAGGGATCCCAAAGCCATGGAGCTGAGGGCCGTGGGTGGGCTTGGCAGGGTGAGGTCAGTGTTTGGACTCAATGATCTTAAAGCTCTTTTCCAAGCAAAACAACTGTGTGATTCACAAAAGCAACTGTTCACTTTCAACCCCTGAAAGCACTGCAGCTCCCTCACCCCACATGTGACATTGATTTTACTCATGGGACCACTGACATGGCATCTCAGAGGAGGACTGTGTGCCACCACAAAGACATGGGAGGCAATAGCAACACAGAAGGGAGAGGCTGGGATGACTCTCCAGGAGAAGTCATGAGGAGGGAGAGGAGGAAAGAAGAGGCAGCAGCCCCACGGAGGTTGGAGAGGGAGCTCTGCTCCTCTCTGAGATGTGCTGTGGGCAGCAGCTACCAGCAAGTGAGAGACTGGATTTGATGGCCCAGGAGGTGCCTGGGTCCCGTGGGATGAGGGATGGCTATGGAAAAGTCAGGTGGTTATGCAAGAAAACCACTCCTGCTACAGCAGCATCATGATAGCAAACAGTTAAGGATGACAGGCAGGCAAATCTGCTTACTTGGCGATTCCTCTCTCAGGCAGGCACTACTTACAACCTAAATAAGAACGCTTTTTATAGCCAGGGTCTGAAATAACAGAATCCTACTCAATTACACTTCACAAAGGGATACTTTCTACTCCAAGGCCTTTGCAGAGAGCAGGTTCCTAACGGCTTTTTTTTTCTCTATTGCTGCTGCTGCAGTGTGTATTCCAGGACCATACACAGGGTAGGAAACCATCCTTTCCCACCAGCTGCTTTCCCCTCTCTCCTTCCTCCTGCACAGAGTTGCTGCAGCACACTGGCACTTCCATCTCTTCCCATGATGAATGTAAACGACAACAATGACAAAAATTAGAGGAAATGAATTCTACCTATTCTATTTCTGCAGGCTAAAGGTAATAAAAAGGGTATAAAATCTTCTGCACCGTGCAAAGGGGAAACATCCCCTTCCTGCGTTAGCTGCTCCATGCTGCCAACCCCAACAGAAGGCAGCAACGGCTGCTAATTGCCTCAGACCCAAGGCTGGTCCATTAGGGCAGCATCAGCACCCTACACAGGGGAAGATTTTGGGTCTAATTGTATCCTCGCCGTACTTTGCGCCACAATTTGCTCTGACACTGCAAACACATTAATTGTCCCAGCCAGCAGCTTCTCTGCTTCTCATTTCTATGCCGACTGCTCCGTCCTCATTGGAGGGCCGGGAAATCCCCGCCAGCCAATCTGCAGCTAGTTTTCCATTCATGTCCTAGCAACAAGGCCTGTTCCAATCTCGCTGGGGCAAACTGACACCTGAAAAATGACATCATGAAGGAGCGGGGCGGCAGCGGGGCCAGGCCGTGCGGGTTTTTTTTCAGCTGTCTGCTGCAGAGTTCATTTGAGGTGTTCCAGTCTCGATTCTTAAAGCCACACCACGCCAAAAGCTTGCCTTGCCCTCGCTTCCCCAGCCCCAGATGTAGGTTAATAGTTTGCAGGAAATATGTCTCAATCCTCTTTCACCCCCTCTCCTTCCCCTGGTGTGCTCCCACCAGCCCAGCGCCGATGCCACCGAATCGCCTTTCCCGCTGTGTCAAACCCCAGCCAAAACACCCCTCACGGTCCCCTGTGGCTGCTTAAGCACTAAAGGATCGCTTCTCACGTTGCGTTCCAGGTAAAAGAAACCAGTGGGAATACCTGTGGCAGCCCCTCTGGGGCAGACAAACCCCCTCCCGTGAGGTGTTTTCGCTCTCGGTTTCCCCTGTGCCTGATCAAACGCAGTGGGTCCCACCGCGCTGCTGGGGAAGGGAGGCGGTATTTCAAGGCACAAACAGCTCAGTGAGGTTGCAGCGTGTGAAGGGAGAGCTGAAATCTGTCACTAAAAGGTTTCAGCAGAGGCTGCACACTGGTTTGCCAATGTCAAGATCAAAACCTTTCGCTTGCCTTCCTTGCCATCATCTCTAATTAATGAAGGCAGAAATGCCTGCAGATACAGAATGGCAGAGAACGCCCTCCCTCTCTTTGTACTGTATTTCCTTTAGGTGAAAAAAACCCCACCACCCCAAAAAAAGGCAGGGAAAAGATCAGGATCAGCAAAGATTGCAATCGTACAGCAGATCCAGGTGATGAACCACAACATCTCCTAATTTCTCAAGGCGTTGCAGAGCAGGGGGATGAGGGGTTAGACCTCAGGGTCGCTTTACAATCTCTGTGAAACATTTTATCCCACCAGAAAAACATACAGCAGAGAAAATCCAGTTCCAGATGATTCAAAAGTCACAAAGACAATGGAAGAAAAGGACTAAGGTCAGCTCATTTAAATGTTGTTAATTGTTCTTTCCCATCGTGAGACGGGTTCTTCTGCAAATGAGAGAACAAACCCTCTAACATTCTTTTTCTTTTTTCCTATTAGCACCATGCCAGGACTGAAGTGAACCCAAATCATCTTAATCACTGAATAGTACTTGCTGGTTTGTGGCTTTTTAAAGAAAGCAGAGGAAGAAAAGCTGCAGATAATGCCATACTGGCACAAAAGAGCCGGAGCTGAGGTTGGAAGTCACTGCAATCTGCACCCAGACCTCTTGGAGGTCTCGAGCACCGCTAGACAACAGCAAACAGGGGAAAAAAAACCCCACATGCCTTTCGAGGTGGTGGTGGGGAACAAAGTTTAACGTGTTGCTCACCAGTGAGGGCTGCAACGGGGTGGCCGTACCTCCAAGCTGCAGATTCACCTTGTGCTCTAGGTGTCCACCACTTTATTTGTTTGGTTGGTTTTTCTTTCCCCCTGGGTGTTTACACAAACTATGGCTCATGATGCAGCAAACAGTTACAGGAGAGCCACAGCTCTGACTAAATTTTCGGCTCTTGAGAGCAATTGGCGTTGGCAGGGGAGGTCAGAGGCTCTGGCAAGCTGCCCCTGCTCCTTGAAGCCGTGCCTTGCATGACTATATAAGGCGAGAGGAGGAAGAAGAAGGGGCGCGAGAAGGAGAAATGTTGCAGATATGAATATGAAAATGGAGCAGAGGCAGGAACTCGTCTAAATCCAGTTTGTCACAGCGTGGCTGGGGTCGCAGGGCTGGCTGCCAGCCCCAGCAGCCCCCTCGCAGGCTTCCTGTGTGATGCTGGTGCTTTGCTCTCTCCCTGGCCCCTGGGTCCCAGCAGCAGATCCCTTCCCTGTTCAGCTGCCTTCCTTGGTCTCACTCAGGGGGAGCTACAGCAAAGCGAGGTAGCTGTGAGGGTTAAGGGCGCTCCTCCTATCTTGGCGATCGTGCCCCTACATCTATCCCATCCATGACATGAGATCCCCACCAAACGTGTCTGATTTCCCTTCCCTCCTGGCTGGCTGTGCTTTCTGTCTCTGTTTAGGCTCTGCAGAGCAGCGGCAGCACGCAGCCTGGTCCAGGCAGCACCGCTTTCCCTGTCACTGGCAACACGTAACTACAAATGAGGTAAAGCCCTTTTTATAAGGAAAACAGAAAAACCTTCAGACCTAGTTGGAAAACACGGAGGAAAACAAACTCAGCTTTGCAATTCCTTCCCCTCACATCTCCTACCTGAGCTCCAGGAGGGATTCCTGGGTCCCAGCCTCATGCTTGGGCCAGACAAGGCTGCAGCCCTGCTGAGATAGGAGCAGGGGATGAGATTTCTGCTTGGGGCCACCCACGGGCTGGGACTGTCTCAGTCATGGGACAGCAGCTACTGAAGAGACACAGAAAAGGGCAACACACTATTTCTGCTGCTCTTTTCCTGGAGCACCCTGCAGTTTGCTCTCTCCTACCACAGTCTTTGCTGGACTTACAGCAATCTGTTTGGATTCAGGCACTGGGTGTGAGAAGAAAAGAGCATCCATTTCCCTAGCAGGAATGATGCTAGAAGCAAGGAACACAGTCATATTCTGCAGTATAAGTACTCCTTCATATTTAGGCTACAGCAGGGGTCAAAGCTCTAGCTCTTCTCTACCTGGCCATCTCATTTAATTTTCCATACTTGCAATTTCTGCCACGCCACTAAAAAAGTGGAAATACATTTCCAATATCTGCCAATCCTGGGGCTCTCGCAGGAATTCCTGTCATTAATAGCTCCATACATCATGTGCAGAACATTTGGGTTGGTCATTAGGAGAGGCAGCCTCCTCAAGCTGAAAGGCAACAGCCCTGTTGCCCACCTGACAGTGCCTTTGCCCTGAGCCGCAGCACGCTGGAGGCAACGGGAGCCTTTCGCTTCCTTCGTATGGCCTTTGGAACAGGCCCTTCATGCAATATGCATTTAGTCATGTAGCACTGGCAGAAAAAGGGATTCTGAATGAGACAAAATATCTAATCAACTGCATTTACCCCATGCTTCAGTCACCCACCTGCACCAGGATTATATTTGATGGCGTGCAAACTGTACCAGAGTTTTCTCTATAGCATCAATCATGATATTATGCCGCTGTATTTTGCATTGGTTAGAGAAGCAATTTATCATTTGAGATGCCTTCAAGTTAGGAAGCAACTGATTACAGAACAAGAACTTTGTAACTCCACAATTACAAATTATAAACCCACGGCTGGAGTGAATCATGTGCAAATTGAAATAAGGGCATCATTAAAACGGCTGCCATACCCCACTCTGGAGGTAGTAAAACATGAGAGAGAGAGTTGTGGTGGATCCTGCAATCTTTATGAATGAGAATGTCATCTGAAGTACATCTGAGGTCCCATCTCTTCCAAGTGGAAAGGTGCTATTTTAAAAAGACCTCAAAATACTTCAGTCATCTGGGGGAGGTCTTTTTTTTTTTTGTCTAAGGTGAAACACACATGTGAGAACAAAGCAGAACTGGAAGGATTTGGGAGAGCTGCTAGCCTGTGATTTCCCTAGGCAGAAGTTACATTGCCCCGATGCTAAAAGTGGCGTGATTTGGGGACATTTTTGGCGTGGTGGGTGTCAGACTGAAGCGGCTGTTGTGCTCCCGTTTCTAGTCAGCATTTTCCATCACGACCTTGACAGAAAGCATGTTTTATTAGATTTGTGGACAGCACATAGCTGGGAGAGACTGCCTATAAGTTAAGGGCAGAATTAGCCCTCAAAATGATAAGGATAAACTGAGAAATCATCTGATGTAACTGTGTGAGATCCAACAGGGATATAAGTACAAGATATCGGACATAGGCAGGAACATTCAAAACCACAACCAAAGCCCAGGCTGTTTAGGTGCTCTGCAGAAAAGGACCCAGCAGACAAAGAGGATAACCAGCTGAATGTGAGTCAATAACAGTATGCTGGGGTGTCAATAACAGCAGTCTGGTGGGCAAAGCCTGCAGGTATACACGGGAATAGTTTTGCCCTCCTCCTAACTGGGGAAGATGCAGCTACAGCACTAGATCTAGCTAAAAGCACTGACCTTGCAGAAAGGTGGAGACCCTCCAGAGGAGCTCAGAAAGGGTGCTCGCATCTGGGGAAATGATACAAAAGGAAAGCTGCAAGTGGCTGGAGTTGTTCAGCCTGTCAAAGGTAAAAAGGTGTGTGGGGGTGAATGTACAATCACCTTTTCCAGATAAACACGAGGTTTCCAAGAAACAAACGCAAAGCAAGAGGTTCAAATTTTAGCAATGACCCGGTGCCACTGTTCAGGTTGGGAAATTCATTCTTCCCTGAACAAAAAGTTCTCTGTCTTTACTTGACGGGCTTTTTTTCACCCCCCCTCAGAAATGAGATACTGAAAAGCCAAGATTGTGACAGACTAATACCACCTACATGTCAAGGCAGAGGAGTCTAGTAGCTGTGTCCTCACTGTGACTTCAGCACCCTGTGTTTAGATCCTTCTGTGTCTCCAGTTCCCATGTCTGGCCCTGGTCAAGCCACCCTCATTATTATAAGCACATCTTGTGTGTGAGCACTGGAGCCCATCCCAGAGTGATGCCTCAGCCCCCTCTTCCACCATTGCTGTCCACACCTGCCCTCCAAGCACAGTCCTCAGTGGAGATGGAAATTTCTGGAAGCTGGTGAAACCCGGTGGGATCTTGGCTGGGATAACTTGCCTTTCAAAGAGTTTGTCTCCTTGCTCCTGAGCCTAGACTATTTCCTCAAACCTGACTTCTGGAGACCAGTGGTGATCTCCTCATTTTCACTCCTGGAAATCAGGGATAATTCCTATTTTACAGGTCCTGCATCTCTGCTAAATAAAGCACTCAAAAAGCATGGCAAAACCAGCCAGAGAAAGCCATCTTCAGAGCAGAAAGCTGTGTTTCCTGATGGTTACAGCATGGGAGCTGATGGTTTTCTTTCCTGCTATGCCAATAGCTCTAAAGATGAGCTTGAGCATCCTCCCTGCCTGTTTCCCTCAGCCACAGAGGAGACATACTACCACCAGACCAGGACTAGAAGAGTCTAGCCTGAAACACATCCTGCAAGTGCAGAGTGTTATCATTCTTCATCAGTAATTATCCTCATTTACTGGCAGATCACCTCAGCATTTCTGCTTCCTCCTCTGGAGGGTAAAACCCTAACTTGCAAACATACACAAAGCGATGAGTGTCTTATTTTCTCTGGCATGTTCAAACAGTATCCCAGATTATAATGCAATGGACACATGCTTCACTTCTGGGAGGGTAGGGAATGCCTCACTCTCCCTTTATTTCTAAGGAAAACATGTGCTACCCCACTATTAAGCCTTTGCATATATTGGCACTACATATCTAAAGCATTAAGCAGCAAATTCCTCATAAATACAACCAAGCATCCAAGAACTGAACTCACATTTCCCTGTTCCCCAAGCACTTTAAAGGCTTTGGGGGCCAACGTGAGATCTGTTTTTTTTCTTAAGGCATCACCATCACCTCAGAAGTGAAAATACTATAAGGAGATCATAAATGTGTCCTTGAGGTGTAAAAGAAAGGCAATGAAAAACTATGAGCACAAACAAAAACACCATCTTAGGCTGCACACTCTGAATATTAATATTTTTTCCAAACTAGCATCTTCCTTTCAAGCCTGAGGATATATTGCTTTATAGATAACTGTTAACCTGACACCCACTGATAAAAGTAATCATAACTTGGGGGCTATTCTCTTCCAGAGAATGTTTAAAGAATAACAATAATAATAAGCAGAAATCACTGGGAGTTTACCCAGAGGGAAATCCTGTCACTTTGGCAGGTATTTGGCTTCACATTCAGGTTCTGCACCCAAACTTCACAGGCACGCTGAGACTCAGCGTCTCTGCTGCTGGGAGACAGTGGCCACATCTACTCTGCCTTGCAGTAGCCATAGCTGAGTTGGAGCTCAGGTTCTACAAGCCAAGAGACTCCAAGTCAAATGTGTTAGCACAGCCTGGCATGTCCTGGCTTGGAGAGCCATCATTCCCTCCCAGGCCAAAGCCCAAGTGAGAGGCAGCTTATTGTCAGCACAAAAGATCGGCCCTTGGGGCTCAAGCCCTGAGCAAATATGGTGTGTGGCTGCTGGGCGTCCATCATTCTGGACTATTCTACAGGTCAAGAAGGCTTAAATCCCTCAATCCAAAAGACTCCAAAGCTCTGAGAGCCAAAAACTAAACAGGGCTGACTTCCCCTGTGTTTGCTGAGCTGTTGTATTAAAACAGTTAAAAATGGAAGCTTCAGAAAATTACAGACATTTTCCCCTTTTAAAATATACCCTGCTTGGGGCTGGTTGTAGGGTTTTTTTTCACAAGAGCACGTTATTTGGCTGCCCCATCAAATATTTAAAAGCCCAGCATGCCAAAATTCAAACTGTCCATGCAACTTAATCCCCCTCCCTTTGTGCCCACGCGTTACCATGTGAGATTTTATGGTCACCGTAGGATTGTAGAAGGAGAACTAGAAGGAATCAGACAGGCTTAATGGCAAATTAATCATCATTATCATAATAGGCCCCATCCATAACACACACATGCCAAATGATACCGAGGACTGCACTTGTCCTTCAGCCGCTGTTCCTGACTTACTTCACACAAGAGCGCCGAGATGACGAGTGCAAGGAGCATAAAGCACAAAATCTAAGCCAAACCCTAAGGACCAACTCCTGCAAACTCCACATAGGTGGGAGCACTGCTCGCTCCAGCAGCTCAACATTCCTACAGGCAGTAGCTCCCTGAGGGAGGTTAAGTTAAAAAGAAAGCACATTGAATTCTACGGCCAAATTTACATCGGTGTTGGTACAAACGGAGCAGGCAGCTAGGTAGCCTGGCAGAGGCTGGGAGAGCTCTCCACAGTCAAGTATGCAAAGGCAGCAGAGGAAAGGCACTGTACTTTTTTTTCCTTCCCCTTTTCTCACAGGATGAAAAAAGCCTGGCCTAGCTCCCTGTGCCAGAGCCTGCCTCGAGTTTCTATGTCTCCCTAGCATTCATTAGTGATTACATGCCCCCCGAACACCTGCAAGAGCCGCTCATAAAGCACGCATTCATGGGTCCTGGCAGCACCAGCATGGGAACTGCAGGCTACAGGGCGACAGTCATTGTATCTCCAGATAAAAACATTCTCTTACCGAGGCCTCTGAAAACAGAAAGCTGGCTGCAATTTCAGCTCAGCACCACAGGGTATTTAAAAAAAATAAAGAAAGAAGGGGTTACTTCACCTCGGTCCCTTTTAAAGTCAGTTTAAGTGCATGGCTGCGGTGCTGTCGGAGCAGCCTCTGCTACACAGCCAGGGCAAAATCACAGGGCTCCCAAACTGTTTGCTCACTGCAGCATCTTGGCAACAGTGCCATTTGTTCCCTGGCTCAGCCGTGCCCTGAGAGCTGCTCCTGCTTGCTGCGGTTTTGACAGGGGCTGCTGTGTCAGGGTGGTCAGCAGGGCAAAGGTGGAGAAAGGCAGGCAGGGATGCTGGCACAGTGCACGGCGATGATACAGGGAACGTTAGTGCCAAGGGGAGAGGGAGCCTTGTGTTTCACTGGCTGAGACGCCATAAAGGAGGTGAATTTTGAGGAACTGATGAACATACTTCTAAAATCGAGTCCTGTTTGTGTCTGAGCATTAGGAGGCCAGAAAGCACGACAGCAAAATGAACCATCTATCTTTAAAAAAACCTTCAGGCTTCAGCAACACGGCAGAAAGTCAGAGAAGATGCCTGCTGGCACAGAGATGTGTGATACATGCAGAGACCCTGACCGCTGGGACATGCTTCTGTTTGATGCTGTCATCTCCTAGGAGAGCTCTGGGGTGGTGCCTTTGAGTGCAGGTGAAGGCTCTTTATCCGCCAGGCAGGGATCTGAACACATTGTGCTATGGAGTGTGTACACACGAGCCAACAACGAGTGCAAACTCCATATGCAAACTCCCTGCTTAGTCTCCTAGTTGAGCTCCTGAAGAGTCATGAAGATGAAAAACGCTTCACTGCGGTCTTTGCCACTAGCGATACTGAGCTGCTCGCTGCTCCAGCTCATACAGGGCAAAGCACTCTAGAAACTGAGAGATAAACTCTTCAGCAATACCTTTATTTGCTGTTGAACTTGGCAGGGATGGGGCCTAAAGCTGCAAAAAGAGCAGCAGAAGCAGCAAGGGATACCCAGAGCCTCGCTGCCATCAACAGGACGGATCTGGGGTCTGGCATCCCCTGCTTCAACCAGAGCGTCGCTGTGCAATGCACCAGGAAGATGACTAAATAAAGATGACAACATCTTTTGGGTGGGAAGGTGCCTGTACCATGTTATGGAGCCTAAGGCCTCTATGTGCTGGCAGGGTTTGCTAAATCATCCCCTCAGTCCAGAGGAAACCCTAAAGCTGTCGAGGTGCTGAGCCAATTCCCACGTACACAGAGCCTGCTCCTTGATTAACACGTATCCTCCCCTCCCACCACAAAGATGCCACCTATAGAAAATGCAGTGCCAAAACCCAGGGAGATACCATCATAAAGACCTTGTATGCCAAGTGCCAGGCTGATGGGAGTCATTTCAACGTTTATGATCCTTGAGGACACGTTGAAAACAGTTGCATTTTTAAACAGCACAGAATCACAAGGGCTGGAAGGGACCTTGAAAGATTATCCAGTCCAAACCCCCTGCCAGAGCAGAACCACCTAGAGTAGGTCACACAGATTTTCTTGATGTCAATTGCCCAAGCACCCAGCCTAGGGCTCACCTCACCTCAATTTTATTCCCCTAAGAAGCTCAGTGTCTACTCTGAAGCAGCTATTTAAACTCCTTCTCTAGTCAGTGAGAGAGGCATTGCTACCTCCAGAGAGTTACTTCTCCCATCTTAAGACCTCCTAACCATAGGATTATAACAGGAAGCAACAAACAGTTACGCAGTGGAAACATGTCAGGAGCACTTCAGTTAAACAGCCATTCCAGAAGAGCACCAGAGGGATCTTTAACGGTTACATAAGGGCAGAAAGCTAATTTTGCACCTCAAAAGGGAGAAGAAAAAAAAAGCTCTGGCAACATCTTGCTGGAGAAGTGACTAGTGGAAAGAAAACCACCCACATGAAGTCACCCGTACCTTTCCAAAGGCAACTGTGCTGAGCCCAGCACAGCCACTGAGCAGCTGCTGTGGAGTCAGGCCTTTGCCTCCCTTCATGGGCCACCCGACCTCACCAAGGTGGCTGTGCATGCTCCATATTTAGGAGTCCACAGTCCTGCCCAGTTCCACCCTGCTGGGCAAGAGTTCCACCTCTGCACGGTGAGAAACACCAGCCCTTGGGGTCATCTTTGGTTCAACACTGTTCTTGGGTCCCCAAGGAATGCCTCTGACTGTTTCAATTGTCCCTGTTTGCACCGTGACTTTTGGGACCTCAGGAAGAGGAGCTGCATGAATAGGAAGCCGTGGGAGGATGCCAGACACAGTGGCCTTGCATTGCAGAGCAGGATCCTGGGGTCTTTATGCAGAGGAGGAAGAAGAATCAGGAGCTATGGCCACAGAGTTGGAGACAGCTATCTCCAAGATCAGTAGATTATATCCTACATCCTGAGCTGTCTCAAAATCCTGCCATTTCCATTTGCTTGCTGCTCGAGAAAGTGAAGAAAATAATATCTTTCAAAGAAGGAGAAAAGGAAAGGAAAATATGCAGCAAACTCTCCTGTGTGTGTTTTTGACTTAGTAATATCTGTAGCCAGTTTTCCCAAGGGACACAAACAAACACATGCCCAACTAGAATACCAATGAGGTCTTTTTTAGAGCAGGCACATTAAAATGCAAAACAGGAGATAATGAGATAAAGCAGCAAGTTACAGGTTTCTTAATTCCAGATTTTTAAAGCCCGCCAAGTAGCTTTAGGAAGAGAACTGAGTTAAATCTAGGTGGAGGGCTTGGCTGGGGGGCAGCCTCATGAAGCTGGGGAGGCTGAATGACTGACTGAGGGGAGGAGCAGAGAGAGAGGAAGGGATATCAGAGACCCCAGGAGATGCAGGTAAAGAACATTTCTTAGCTATGAGGTTGAATCCTCTTGAAGAGGTGCATCCTATCCCTGTGACACTTCAGCCTCGGATGGCTGGTCCTCACTGTTAGAGCAGCTGAACACAAGCAGTGTCCCAGAGGCATGGAAAAGCTCATATATATACCCTGGCACTGCTGGTGGAGGAGAAGACGTAAGCTCTGCCTCCCGAGAAGGGCATCAGAGCATCCTCCTGTACATACACCTCGGGGACAGTGGGCAAATTCGTGCCCTGGGGCAGGTCTGCACTGTGCTGATAGCGTAGCTGCCGCCTCAGAGGCTTTTCTGGGCTCAGTGTGGCCAGGCTGAGAGGCAGAAAGGTGGTTTTGTTCCTCCTTTCAGAGCTCCATCCCCGCTGAATAACAACTACATTTTTTCCCCACCCGTCTGCCTGCCTGCACTCCCGCAGCCCTGTAGGTGACACTGTAAAATTCAGGGTCACTTTGAGGAGGTGACATTTCGGATACTGGTGCCAAAAAGATCATGAAAGGAAAATTAAAAGAAGAATGAATGAGAGGAAATGGAGAGAGGGGGGAAAAGTATAAGAAAGAGCCATTATTTAACCAGACCTGGCCAAGGGTAAAGGTTTTAATTCTTTCCAAGTGCCATATGTGGTTGCCTGTGGGGGAAAGGCAAAGCCATATTTATCTGACTGAACCAATAATTCATATCTGTTTCAGAAGCCGACTTTGGTGGATTGTAGATCTACAGCTGTTCCTAGTCTAGGTCCAGACTTTCCCGGTGGGAATCACTGTAGCAACACGTCTGACTTATAGGATTCATATGGAGGGGGATAGGAGACCCAGAACTGTAAATTCAAACCGTGTGTACATTACTTCTATGTATTCAATTCAAAAGCATTTAGGGCTTTTCAAAACAGTCCTTTCACTACAGGAAAACTCCCCCACGCTCACAATTTAAAGGAAACAGATCTTTCATGTTTACCCTTCCTGTTTCTTGTAGGAGGTCTTGAAATAAAGGTAAGAATGCAAAGCCTTTTTATATTTTTCCAATAAAACCCAGAGCAGTTGCCCTGGTGCAGTGTGTGTGTGTGTGTATGTGTGTGTGTATGTGTGTGTGTGTGATGGTGGATGTGGTACACATTGCTGGGGAAAAAAAACCCCATCACAATCTACGTAGCGACTAAACAAAGAAGGCTCGAGAGATAATTTGACTTCCCTGATTTTGCTAAACACCTTTCTGGATTATATTTCCTCTCAGATTTGTTTCCCAGCACACAGGTCCCTCACAGCTTACATACCAACCAAGAGTGGCAAGAGTATTTGTTAGGGGCTCAGTTTGCAACACTCAGCAGACTTCTACTTTGCCACCTGTGGGCTTGGCATGTTCTGTACCCTGATTGCTAAAGCAAGAGCCATCTTTCTCTCTGGGGATGCTCAGAAGACTATCAGAGCCCATATAAGCAGAGACCAAGCCTCTGCCACTCATTGCTTCTTGGTAAACCGACCCCCAAAAAAGAGAGCCAAACACAGAGACAAGGAGAAAGATGTTCTCATCCAAACCCCATCGAACTGACTGTCTGCAGGCCAGCTCTGAAACCCTGAGATGGACCATGAGCTAAGAAAGAGCACGTTTCACTCCTCAAAGGGGTGTTGGGAGACTCACTGATGGAGTTTTGTTGAAAGGGGCAGAAGGAGAGCTGCTGTTATTGCTGTTAGCAGCAGTACACAAGCGGTGGGTTGCCCTGTACTGCTGTGTATCCTGTGCATTTGATCTCATTTTTGTTTGGCTTGTGTCATGTATTATGTATGATTGCCATGTTAGGGCTCATTTCTCACTATGCCAAGGAAAATAGAGAATTTTGAACTCTGAGTTAATATGTGTTCTGTGTGTGTCAGAAAATAATCACTGCTGTACTGTTCACCAGGCTGGATTCTCCACACTACAGAGATCTCTCCAAACCAGGGAGACCTTGCTCCTTTTACATCAGTGAAGGCTTCAGACTGTCTCCTCCTTCACTCCTGCCCTTCCCTTGCTGAATCATCCTGCTCGTGTGCTCCCCCCCACTGCACTACACACCAAATAAACAGAAGGTTAAAAAGGATGCAGACAGCTCCACAGATTCCACCATGCAAAATAGGGAGGGAGAGGTGCTAGATGGGCCAGGGCTGCTGTGTGCCTTGTAACAAGGATTTCCCGGGCTGAGCTCACTATAGAGGTTAAAAAAACCCTATAATAAATTGGGGGTGTGGGAAATCCATAAAGTTATATTCACAGCACTGCCTAGACAAGTAGGAGAGAGGCAAGATGGTAACTGTCAAGGGTGAGGTTAATGTTAGGGGAGTTTTTAAACCTGAAGGTAACTTAACTGCATTGCAGTTTTGATCCAGATGTCAAATCTCTGCTTCCTGTAATATTGGTTGCCTGCAGTCTTTGCCCTGGAAAAGCATGGAGCTTACTTGAAACCATATGACAGAGCTGTTGTACTCCTGGAACCAAATGTTTAAAAAAGTATACATGTCCAGTGTAATACAGAGGGATTCTAACAGAGGCACAGAACTTACACAGCTGCAACACGCTCATTAGCAGCCCAAACCTTCACTTGGGCTGAGTGGTACTAACTTCAGGAATTCAAAGGAATACCTGGGCAGGCAGGACTTGGAAGGATCTATCAGATTTTAGCTACAACAGTCCTAGCTACATTTAAACATTTTCTTTTGCTGTTCCTAGCCTCTTCCCTTGAAAATATCAATGAAGAGCTGCTGCTTAATACTAACAACTTTCCCTTTGCATCTCGTCAAGTACAAGAGGGTGTTGGGGGACTGCTCATATGCTGAGTCATGTCACTGGGTGAGGGATAATGTCTCAACACTCTCCCCTTGACCTTCAGAAGAACAAAATCTAATGGAACGATTGTCCAGGGAGGGGAAGGGTGGATGATGGTGGAGAAAAGTGGGAAATGTTTGTCACTACGTTTTCGGCTCAGCATTTCTCCTGCAGAAACGTCCTGTTACATTTTAAAACAGAGGTTTTCACAGAGAACACAGTCATTTAAAGCCCTTTTTTCACAAAGCCTTTCTGGCTCTTGATTGGTAAATTGAAGCCGACAGAAAACTGCTTCTTTTTGAATTTCCCTGGCTGAGGTGTCACGTCGCGGTGTGTGATGGATGGGACAGGGAATGACAAGTTGTGGCAATTACTAGCTCAGTGCTGGCTGACTCCAAAGGAGACAGCTCTCTGCACGAGCAGGGTTTTGCTGTGTGTCGTTGGATGGCTGGATTACGAAAAAGTAAACCAAGTCAGAGTTGTTAACAGCAGCTCTTAGCATCGACATCAAGCTGCAGGTCCTGCTGGGCCACACACACCGAACGGTACCTTTGTCCCCACACAAGATTACAGCAACTGGCTCCATTTCAGAGGCTGCTACCCAGACATTAAGGGAGAAGTCTTCCCATCTGCTCTAGCTCTTATGGCTTGGCTGACCACGAGACTATTTCCTAAGATCAAATCATCCGTCTCTTGCATGACGCAGCAAAGAGTGGTGCCAGGGGCATGAGGTAAAGAGGATCTAATGCCACTAGCTGCTATTTTGCACCAGTCTGGAGGCACATTTGAAAACACTTATGTGAGAATAAGTCCCCATCTCAAGAATAACAAGCAATGCAACATAGACAACACTCTCTTTCTCTCTATCTGCCTTTCAGCTTGGACTCTGGCAAGGCCAAGTTTCAGTACAGGCACTAGCACCAGTGGATTATGTGTGGCTGAGCCATGAACAGGGAACTACCCATCAAAACATTCACATTCTGCTCTCTGGATAGAAACTTTCGATAGCTTCCACTAGATATATCTTGCTATCAGTCCCTCTGAGCAATGTTTTATTTATTTTGAGTCTAGAGCTTGGAGACCTCTGAGGGTCTCCTCCTTCCCTAGCAATTTTACAAATAAAACCCTGGCAGAAAGCTAGGAAAACATGTTTATGTTCTTCATATGGGAGGTGATTTCCTTCAGATCCTGTGCTGTGCATATGCTCTCCATAACAAGGATCACAGAGGGATTTGCTCCAAGGATCTCGACAACCGCAGCTGGTGTCAGCCCTCCCTGTGGGAGCTGCAAGTGGCTTGTGAAGGCATAGGGCAATGCCATGAGCTTGGTGAGATGATGGTTGTACCACCTCAAATAGGAAAGGTGTCCAGATGCACACCCTCTGTTAAAGAAGCCTCCCTGAGCTCTCCAAAGCACTAAGTGCCTACAGTGCGGTAGGAACTGTGTCACAAAAAAGAGGATTAAATGGTTTCCTTTCCCTTGCCAGGGCTCAGCTATTCCCCATCCCCCACCAAGGACTGGCCCTGGAAGTGGTTTTTGCCTTAGCCTTTTCTCAGGTGATGGGGGAGGGATCCGGCGGTGGACCCAGAGGCCCCAAACCCTTCGCTGACTTTGCTGCCTGAAGCACAGACCTCTTAGAAAACACAGATGAAAGGGAAGCTGGGGGAGGGCTTCAGATTGCGAGAAACAACCCTCGTGGCAGGTCCTTTGGCAGAGGTCAGGCTACAGGACACAGAGGAGATATATTAAAAGGGGAAACTGAAGGAATCTAAATAATCAGGCTCCCCACCGGATAATGCCTTGACAAGAGGAGATGCTGCAAGAGCCAACGAAAACTGACTTGCACAGAGGGGCAGAAAAGTAATACGCCTTCTCTGAGGGGTTGGGGCTGGCGATGGAGAGAGAGACCTGGGAGGCAAGGGGGAGGGGCTGAGATCTGGAAGGAAATTAAATAATAGCCTAAAATTCCCAGGTGAGGAACAATGGAATTAAAAACAGAAAGGCCCCCAAGAGATAAACAAATCAGGACTGAGAGGCGAAGCACAGGGAGCGAGACCTGGGGGCTGCAGGGTAGCCCACAGCACAGACCAAGTTCTGCACCCCTTCCCCATACTGAGATCACACCTGGGTGCAGCACCCTCAAAGTCCTTAAAACCTGAACCAGCAAAGGCACACACACACACAAAAATATCAGTTCCCCCCATTCGCAGAGCTGAGGCACCGAAAGGTTAAACATAGTTGTTGTACACTGCAAGGCTCTTTTAACCTATGATGTTCTTCTAAAAGGACTTGTAAGGTGGTGTTAAATGTCCCCTTCATGCTGCTTTCACTGAGGGCTCAGACACACAATGCAATCTCCCTATTGCCACACCAGCCTGAGCCCCTGGTATGGTTATCTCATGTGCCTCAGCTGAGTCACAGCCCCACTTAAGTCCTAAACATGGAAACATTTCCTACGAGTCTGGAGTGAAAGCATAAAAGCTGGGTTTGTGCACAGATCTACGGGCAGATTGCAGCAAGATAAGGAATTAAACCAATGCTCTAGAATCCCAGGAAAGAGCCCTGAACCTACAGGCCACTCCAGTGACATATTTCATGGAATATCCATTAGGAAACAAGTTGGGGAACAGAGAGCGGTGGAACAGCTTAGATAAACTTCTGACATAGGTGTTAGAAACTGATGGAGCCTCGTTGAGTGCAACAGATGTGTTTTGATGGAGGACTTAGTCCTCAGGGAGAGGGAAATTATTGACTTGGAACCGAACCACAGATTTTTTTGGCAATTCTGTTGTGTTTTAAATATTCATGGACAAGCCCTGAAAGCACTTTACCAATAAGCATTAATATTCCCAGAGGAGAAACCGAGGCTTAGGGAGAGGGAGTTACTGCACCATGAAGTGACACGATGCAAGAATAAGGAAATATCCCAAAGAGTTTCCACAGCATTTCCTTATTCTTGGTACTCACAATATCCACCCAGGACCCTGCTGGACTCTACCTGAGGAATCTCACTGCGTGAGTGTTGAACCTGCTTTGGTAGCTGCCCTGTAAATGGAATAACTGACCAGAGCTTTGTGCCCCACATTCTTCAGGGAACAGAGATGCAGATCTAAAGTTTTGACTTAACTGCTCCCTAATATTTAATCATCTTTCTTCCTGAAAAGGAGCAGGGCTGTCCACAAACCCCTGCATTTTTCTAACTCTAGTCCAGTTTGTGTTCAAAAGCCTTTTCTATTTCCTTTTGCAGTGCCACATGCTGCTGTGTCAACATAATACAGGGTCTTCCTAAACAAAGGAATGTGTGTCTAGAAACCATCCACAGCGAATGATAGCCAGAACCCTGCCAGCAGGAAAAAAAAAAGGAGGTCCCACACTCCTTTTGACAGCACAGTTTTAAAAGGGAGAGAGTAGCACAGGGAGACAGAGCAATTCAGGTGTCTCCCATTCAGCAGGTAGCACCAGTGTGTAACACCAGGCAACTGTCAGTTATGGGGTCTCGTGAGCATTCACTACTTAAAGCCTGTCCTCCCTCTCTGGCTCAAGGTGAAACAAAAGACAGAGTTTACAGCTTCTGACACATCTCTGATACAGGATGGATACCTGACTGCAAGGCTGGGAAAGTCCAGCACCCCAGAGGTGCTTCCCCAGTGAAGCCTAAGGAGTATCTCTGCAATGTGCAACACTGCAATACACACAGGGGAGTCAGTTTTCTTCCTTTTCTCTGCTCATCAGAAGCAAATGAGCAGATAAAGGTATGCATGGCATTAATAGGACAGGTTGGCATTCATACTGTGCTTATCACAGCTATAAAGAACCACTCTTGAGTCAAGACACTCTGTTCCAGGCCCAGCTCCTCTACCAACTTGCCATTTCATCTTGGCCAAGTCATTTCCTCTGTCTTGTTGACTTAACTCAAGCTGGTTATGAAGCTGCAGCCAAAAAGGTTTTCATCAGAAAATATGGTTCAGAGGGGAACATATGACCTGCAGCTGAGCTCTGTTGGGGTGTGAGACCATTGGATTGCATAGTGGCATGCCAGACCTCATCATTACCATGTAGGAGATAATCCAAGGACTGCCAAGGAAACTGCAGGAAGCATATGCATTTGTTTAACATGGTGGTAGCACTAGAAGGAAGATCAGGAAACATCAAGCCTTGTTGCAAGAGATACTACCCTCAAAAGCTCAGATGCAAGTAGGAAAATGACCTGATCAGAGCCAGGATGGAGTTTTTCTCCAGGTGCAGAGTAGGTGCCCTGTGGAAAGGAAACGTGAAGTCAGTGTCAGCAGCCCTGGTAACTGGATAACTAAGCCAGGCAGAAGGGAGAGGATGTGCCTTGTACCCAGGAGCTCAGGCAGCAGTCCTTCCCTCTGGGTTTTTCAAGCTTCTATAGTCTCTTTTGTTGATTTACTTTTTAGGTCCAGCGTGCCTCTTTTCCCCCTCTTTAATGACGTTTATGACCTCTGCACTCCTTGAATCTTAGTGCTATTTGCATCTGTCATGAGAGCAAGGGAAGCCTCTTTATCCTGCTCAGATGTGCCAGACTTTCCTTCCGAGGACTTGGACACTTCATTTAGAAGAAATCCTAAATATTTGTTTTAATTGCGAAATGGATTCTCATAAACCAGCAGGCCTGTGTGCTATCAGGCTTTGGATTGCATCAACCCTGGCATGTGGGCTCATAAGGCAGATGGTCAGGGAAAAGCACCTTGGCACCGTCTTTGCTGGCATCTTTTAGACAAAGGGTTGCACCAGGGACTTTGCTGCCATCGCAGCGCAGAGTATTTCATCTTTCATCGCAGATTTCAAAATGCTGGATCCAGCAGGGTGCTAAGCTTCTGTCAGTCTCTGTCAGCCCTTCACTCCCAATGTCTTTCTCCCCACAGTCTGGCTGGTGGGGGAGTAAGGTCTCTTGGCAAAAGTCAGAGTTGTGGTTCTGTTTTCTGAGCTGCCTGCGTGGCCGTAGACAAAGCACCATGTCTGTCTGCACCCCAGCCCCTTTCCTATCTCCCTTTCCTAGAGGTTTTGACTGGATCCATACAGAATGGCCAAGCCCACCCTGAAAAGCGTAAGATTTCCACAAGTACTTAGCTCTGCCTGAATATAACCCCAAATTCAGTACCTCTAATAATCCCCCTCCCAATCTGCCAAAGCTTTTTGATGGAGACAGGGATACTGTCCATCACTTGGGCAGCTCTGCTCCTTTGGGGAGTGGGAATGTACATCCAAGTCATTACAGATGTTTTCCTCTCCCTTAAACTAGCAGAAATTAGCTTCTGCCATTTCTCCTGTGAAGCAGCGGCCTCCCACGGAGACAGAGGAACCTAGAAGCAGGTTTTACTTGCAAAGCTGGATGAGAAGCATTGATGAAGATTGACTTTCTGTGCAGCACAGGCAGGACAACCCCTGAGTAGTTTTACAGATGAAAATGTTGTCTCTATTTTGAAGTCTTTGAGGGATGAGGGCCGCACAGCTACATAGAGGAGAAAGTAGATTCCTATGGGTGCAAACGATACGCCTCCCTGTCTTCCCTAATAGCTCTTCAGATGAACCTCAATCTAAAATGACATGAGAAACCTTTTTATGCCTCCTTAAGTCCAGCATGGCCAATTTAGCCCATTTTAGAAGATCCAGCACAGGCAGTGTCACAAACAGGCTGTTAAAATGCTAGCGTTTGAAGCATTAATTTATCCCAGCACATTAAATCCACACATCTTTCTGCCAACTATTTTAGATAACTGTAACTATCACCACAAACAGCTTGAGATGTACAGGGTTTGCAGTTACCTGTATTTCTCCCGACACATACACTGGAAATGAACGGGGTATGGAGTAAAAACCATCAGGGAACAACTTCAGCCTGATAAATACCTAAAGGGTGGGTGTCGAGAGGACAGGACCAGTCTTTTTTCTGTGGTGACAGGACAGAGAGTAAAAGGCACAAGCTGGAACACAGAGTGCTCCACTGGAACACAAGGAAAAGCTTGTTTGGTGTTGAGGTGAGGGAGGCCTGGCATAGGCTGCCCAGGGAGGGTGAGGAGGCTCCTCTGGAGGTGACCTGTACCCCCTGATCTTTAGCTGGATGTGCTGGGCTGGGTGTGCTCTGAAAGTCCCTTCCAAGCCCCGCTATTATTGGATATGCTGTTGCAGAATGAAGCATAAAGCAGGGATATAGGCAATTCAGCTACATCAGCTACAGAGAGGGAAATAGTTTCCAGAAAGAAACAGTATTTCATCTTTGAGCGTCGAGCAGGGCCAGGGCCTGTGAGGAAGCCACTAGAGGGCCCCTGGGCCAGCAGAATGCGGCTCACCCGGAGCCTGGGGCCTGGCCAAGGCATCAACGTTAAACACCATTTATTTGTGCAGAGACAGACAGGTGACCTTTGGGCGAGCGTGAAGGCACAGCGTTCAGCCCCAGCAGAGATTCTGCGGGAGAAGCACTCCTTCCAGAGGCTCCAGTGCTGCTCTGGAGGTCTTCTATCTAGCCCCATATCAAAACCGAGCCTATTTAACATCTAATAAGTCAAGCACAGCCTGGAGAAGTCTGATTTTCAAGCCAGAGAAGCATCTTGCATCCATTTGAAATGTCCATTTGGAAATTCAGTGTGAATAACACAAACATAAGACAGATGCTGCCACTTACCCAAATGTCTTGGAGGAACAAATGGGAACCGAATTTGATAGCAAATGAAACAACCAGATTGTAGCTCTTAAGTGGACTATGTACTATAGCAAGTGAAAAACTTGGCAGGAAGGAGCTAAATGTTCACTGCTTTGCTTGATCTACATAAACTGCAAAATGCACGTGTGTTTGTTACCTCTAAATCTGAAGATATAACCGAAAGCAGGTGACGGGAGCAGGAGAAAAACCTTCTCCTTTGGACCCTGGGTTGTGCCTTCACGAGGACAGATTTGTCCCAGAAAGCCACAGTCAGATGGCACTTGAGGGGTTGTGCTGGACCAGCGCAGGTCCAGGGAAGGCGGTGGCAGCTGCTCTGGTACGTGCAGCAGCAGCAGCAGGTGCGTGGGGAACACGTCGGGCACAATGGATGCATTTTCACCACCACTGCCTCCTACATCAGCACCTTGCCCAGAGATACCCCAAGCAGGAGTAAGACTCGTATTTGCCAAGGTGGCCAAAAGTAGCACCGCGCCGCTGCGGGAAGCAGATGAGCTAGAAATGAGAGCGACTGAAAACGCTGGTTTTGTGTGAGAGCTATCAGCCACCCAGACACTGAGCATTCACTCTGAGAGCACATTTAGTGCAGCTGGCATTGTGTCAGACTAGACTTGCTTCGTGCAGGAAATACTGAGCACTTGGACGCTCTGAGCGAGGGCTGGGAAAGCGTCCAAGATTATGCTTCACATCTGCTCCTGCGAAGCCAGTGCAAGCCCTGTTTTAGCATGTAGTGTAAACAACAGCATCACTAGTGAAACACAAGCACAAGCAAATGTGCATATGCTATGGGGGCCATCTTGAGCCCAGCAACTTCAGAAATGGAGAGGTACCCTGTCTGGCAAAAGCCGGGGAGGAGGAAACACCTCCTGTGCTGCGCTGCAGTTCTGCAGGTGGAGGTTTACTGAGGGGGATAAACCAAACCGAGCCCTGACAAAGGCACCAGTTGTTGGTATCGGGCTTGCACACAACACATGGCCTTCACGCACATGTGGCTTGGATCTGTGTCTCTTATCTGCTAAAAAAGCCTCCCCATTGCAGGAGCTGGCTCCCCATCTCCACCTTGGTGCGTGGGAGGAGGGCCATTGCCTGTGTCCCCCCCTACCCTTCTTGCTCTCTGAATAAGGGTACGCTGCCTTTTGGCTCCTTCACAGGGCTGGTTCCTCAGAAGAAGAGGTCTGGTTATTCCCTGGGCGTAGTGCAGCAAAGATGGAGGCAGTACATGCTGCCCAGTGACTAAGGGAAAAGTCAGAGCTGTGCTTTACAAAAAGACAGCGTTTCAGGCTGACTGTCCACAGCAAACTGCTATAGTACAGCTCAGACAGAGAAAGGTGTGACTCCAAAGTTCAAATGCAAGGTTTTGTCAGGAACTTTAAGTCATGACATCAATTCCCTGATGAAATGCTGGAATTCTGACCAGTTTTCCCTATAGCACATCTTTCACGTTCCTAAAAAAATCATCCTTTCTTTCAGCAAACAGAATTAATCATTCCAGCCACCCTTGCAGCCACGTCCAGACCTTCCTTTGCTTTTCCTCACCACTTCCACAGAGCACAAGCCCATTAAAAGCTTCCATTCCTATTCCTGGCACCAATAAATCTAAATTTTCAAGCTCAGCAAACCTGGCTAAACAACCAGCATAGAGACAAATGATTCCCCTAAGATAATGTACAACTCTCATTATCTGAGGACTTTCTTTTCCAGTCTCCCCAAACAGTGGTTTAAAGCCCCAGAAAACCAAGGCTTTCTCTCCCAGAAAGAAAGGTACCAGTTTAATATAACGGAGCGTTCCCTGCAGCGCGGTGATGGATTCTTAGTCCTTGCCATAGAAAACGCCTGGTGATATGGCAGCTCTCATCCAAACTGGGAGTTTGAAAGATGCAGCCTCTCAGCCTACAGAAGGAAATCTTTGAAACAAGACTTAGCAGCCAGCACACCCTCTAACAATCTAATAAATAGCATTCAGCTCAAACTCTCCAACACTGCAAGGGAACAGGAGAACAAAGGGATTTGAAGCATGGATTAGATCATTCCAAATGGTCTCAACATTGGTGGTTCAGGGGTTTTCTTTTTCCTTCCTTTTTTTTTCCCCCTAGCCTTGTGGCAAAGGCTGGATTTGAACCTTTCAGGACAATGTTTTGACACAAATATTTAAGCTATTTAAAATAAGTAATAACCTTCACTTTCCTTCAAGAGTATTATATTAAAAACAGAGAATGGGATTAAAACAGATTAGCTTCCAACATCTCTTAATGTGGCAAACAGCATCAATCAGATCATATCAATGAAAGCTGACAGCTCAGGGAAATCCAGAGGAACAGATTCTCTCAGAAAAAAATGAGATATTTGATCAATTTTTTAAAATTCTTCTTTCTAAGCTGTTAGAAACTGCATTGACTTCATAAAAATGTAATGACAGCTCAGCCTTTGCTTAGCATAACATCCTGAAAGTGCATGAGAACATCAAATTAACACAACCTGGTAACGTCGTGTGCAGCGCTGAACTACACACTATTGTCAATTTACTGTCCAAATACTATTGCCCATTGATTTTCTACTTGGGGAAATAAGTGAAATGCCTTGCTTGCAATCCAGACTCTGATCTTGCAGCTTAATGCCTGGAGACAAACTGGTGCAGAGCCCTTGTGAAATCCATCAAGCCACGAGGTATGAACTGAAAGATGAGTCCCAAGGCAACGATGCCAATATGAGAGCCAAAGTTTAAGCATGCAGAAATTCCCTTTCACCTGTCCCTCATACTCCCTGCAGCCAAGCCCACTGCTTCTCTCAGCTCTCCTGTGACCTGTCCCCTGTTGCCTGTGTGTGTTAGTGCTTAACTGTCCATCCCAGGTTGAACTGGACAAGTGTGGTGGTGGTGGGGTTTTCTTATGAACGTTGTTTCAGGACAACTTCCAGAGTTTAGTTTCTCTTCCTCACGTACTGGAGTCATCTGTGCACACTGATGTGGCTACTGACGAAGGAAAAGGTTCAGACCCGTGTGTTATTAGTAAACTAGTCACTGCAACTTTGCACACAGGCAGCATGTGCATACAGCTCATGAGGAGCAACCCGAGGGAGTATCTGGTGACTAGTGAGGATGGGTGAAAATAGAGCAGCATGGCAGTGCCACTGTCACGCCAGGGACCTGTGTCATATTTGTGCTACAGATAAAGCCAAGCCCCAGCTTGCTAGCACAATCAAATCAAGCATGAATGTAGCAGAGCCCAGCTCTTAAAATGGTATTATCAGTGTGCTCTGTGGGAATCAGAGATCCAAATCCCTTTGCATTCACTTGGCATAATCTTCGAGAAATCTCTTCCTTACTGTTTTTAAATAAATCCTGTTAAATTCTGCAGGGAATTGTCCTTATCTTGCCACACCTGTGTGCCAGCCCTGTTTTCTTTTACCTTTTTTCCCCCCATGCCTGGACAAAAGAGAATGTATCTGTGTGTGTCAGTGTATATGTATGTCTGAGATGAACTAAAGAGACAATTATCTTCAGCTGAAAATAAACATCATGAAACTATAGATGCCTAATTTTTGCACCTGGAAGATCCTCTTACAGCTATTCACTACTAATCACTCTTAGCTAATAAATGAATAGAATAACTAATGTGATTAGAGTAATTTGCCTATTCATCAGGAATATTAAATGAATATTTGACTATTTTGTATTTGACTAGTCTCTCAGCATTTCCCTGATACTGCAATTAGCCCTGTGTCTACTCCTGTGGCAAAACCACCACGTGGCCTTCAGAACATAAGGACACCTTGGTTCATTCTGCATTGCTGGAAACCATGTTCCATAGACATACCTTTCCCACTAGAATCATGTAGTACAAACTGCCTCCCATCCCACCAGAAAAGGTGCTGAACTTGTGATGGAAGGAAGTCGGGGCAGAAAAGAATTAAACTCCTGTGAGTACATATCCAAAGAGACAGATTTCATGGGCCAGCCATTCCTCTTTACCTTGGAGGTTACTCTAAGAGAGAGCAGAGCATCAGAGAGCTGGTCGTGACAGAGATGCTGGTTCTCATTTGTCACGAATGCTGATTAGGAAGGCTGTTAAACACTGGGACAAGTTGCACAGGAAGGTGGTGGAGTCTCCATCCCTGGAGATATTGCAAAGCTGTGTAGCTGAGGACCATGGGTTAGTGGTGGGCTTGATAGTGTGAGGGCAGTGCTTGGACTCGATGATCTTAAAGATCTTTTCCAACCTGAATGACTCTATGATTCCCTGATTTTCTGCTGAGGAAATTCTCAGCCTTCCTTATTTCCTAGTTGCAAACATGGCAGCTCTCAAAAGACAGCTAGGTGAACTCTGAGACAGATAATAGTCCTGTTAGTACATGCTAAGAGGGTGGCTGTTACACTTTAATCTCACAAAGGAATCAGGCTGAAGGTGAACTACGCAAATGATAAAATAACCAGTGGGCACATATTTAAATAAGGATTTCAGATATATAGGAAAAAGAAAAAGATCATTTGGATCTGGGATACAGTTTTCCAAATCCATACAAGATTCTTTGTGAGAAGACTGGAAAGATTCAGATTTTTTTCCAGAAAATAATGGGAATATATAGAACAATACAGAGAAGATGCATTAATAGAATTGCCAAAGAGGATCTGTCACTTCCTCTTGGTAAGATGCCAAAGCATTTGATAAAATGCACTTGCACTTAACCAGAATGATATCATAATCTTCCTTAGTCATATCTTTTCATGCCTTCCTGATACTCCACAAAGCAGACATCAAGGTTTTCAAGAGACATCCTCAAAATGCTGCATTAAAATTAAAAAAGGCAAGAGGCTGCATCTGAAAGCTGCACAAACAGAATCACCTTCAGCAAAACCTTGAGCATGAAATACACGGCACGGAGTGTGTTCGTAGCAGGAGAGGGAATTAAGAGGAGAAAACAATGAATTATTGAAGGCTTCAGGGTTCTCTAGTCTGGATAGATCTAAAATCAAGATGTCACTACAGTCTCTTTCGGGGTGTCTTGCTGTCTTTCATTGAAGTGATGCAGATGTGGGAGAGTTTTACTCTTTGGGAAGGGATTGGGGTGTAATTAGGGTTTCATTTGGGTTTCACCTCCCGTTTAACAGCTGTTTACAGTGACCTCACACAGTGAGTCCCTTCTTTTTGTTCATTTCTCTCTCTCTGTTTCTGTTTCAGGGCTGTGGTGCATTGGTTTTGTTTTGTTTTTTTCTACATAGCTGCAGAGAAAAGCACAGACCTGGAGAACACAAGTGTTACTGCCACTGGTGTTCTGCTAAGGCACCAGCCTCCATCCTCTTTAATTATGACTAGCTAAACCTATACCTTAGCTCCCAGATGTCCACATGCTGAAGCAAGATCTGGATTCCTGTTTTAGAAATGAGCTATTGTGTATCATCAAAGCTACCCAGAGAACATCCTTCAAGGTAGAGAACATCCTTGTCAGCTGCCCACAGCTCCTCACCATTATTGAGCTTTCTATGTAGACTTGCCCTTTTCACTGCGAACCTCCAATCAGTTTTACAGATTTACTTAGCTAAGTCTCTTCCCCCCCATGCCAAGATTTCTACCAAATTGCTTGCAGACTGCAAAGTGTACAACATTTTGATTCCTAGGTTGTTGTGGCAAAATGCTATATGAATGAATAAGTTATAATAATAATACATTACAGTGATAATGATGGATGTGTTTTAAACAAAGCCTCTGGCTGCCAGTGTGGAGGGAGCTATGGAAAAATCAAAGATTATCTTGCATGAGGAGAATTGTAATGAGAGACCTGGAATATGTTATCTCTGAATTGCTCCTATCTGCTCGCCCAGGAACAGGATTGTCCCAGTTTGACTTGAAGAGTGTGTCAGGTCTTAAGCTAAATTTAGGACCAGGTGCTGGGCTGGTGTCAGCTGGTGTGGCTCAACTGACAGAAAGAGAGTTCCATGAATTCATTCTGAGTTCATTTCTATGACAGTGGGGCTTAGTACATTGGTCCCAGCGTGGAGCAGGACCCTATTGTGCTCAGCACTGTACACACACACAGCCCGTTTCATCCCCAAAGCCTTTGACATCTAAATAGATGAAAGCAAAGAGAAACAGATTCAAAGACTGACCTGAGTTACCCAACAGGCCAACGGCAGAGCTGGGAAGAGCTCCTGCACTTTCTAAGCCTTACACCGGTGTCCTGTCCACCACACCATGCTGTCCCCAGTGGAAACCTGCTCTGACAACTGTCTTTTACTGCTAGGTAAAGGCAGGCTGAGCTGTAACTTAATACAGTTAATCCACAGGATTCTTATAAATACTATAACAAAAACTACTAGTTGTCAGAAAGAATGGGATTTTTCTAATAGGGGCTTCACAAACTACCCTAGTGTGCACACATGCTTCTCAGCTTTATTTCATCAGTTGTTTATCAAAACATCACCTCTAATATAAGCACAGATTTGGATGCAATTACACCCACAGTTTCTTTAGGCACGTGCACCCTGTGGAGCAGTTAAGTCCTAGCTCCTCACTCACAGGGAATTTGGAAGGACAAGGGACACACCGAATCCAGTACAGAAAGAGAACAACAATCTTTTCTACTCCAGCTTCAATGCTGATGGCTCTCAGACCAATCAGTGCTAAAAAGCTGAGGAATTTCCTCTACAAAATGTAAGGCAGAACACTGTGTGGGGTGCCTGTGTTCAGAGGTCCCACAGAATCTGGGTGAGCAAAGCCTCTTCAGCAGCAGGTGGTGTGAGACAAAGCAGCAGAGCCCTGCAAGCTCCCTAAATGCCTTGGAGGCTTCATAAGCCTTCCTTCCACCAGAACCCCCCGAGCCTGTGCAAATCCCTCGTGTGCAAGCCCCACTGCTCAGGGCTTGGGGTGGGGGGCTCCTCTCAGGGGGGTGTCTACTTGTGCCCATCGATTTGAAGGTGTGCTGAGCCAACATCCCAGTTTCATCTGCTATCTAAATCTCTCTACCCACAGGACAGCTTCTAGGACCCTGAGAAAGTAATCTCATGATTTATTAGGTTTTATAACAATGGCAATAACCAAGGCAGCTTTTTAAGCAGCTAACTGAATTGTGATGTGGTTGGGCTTTTCTTTTTTCTTCACAGCACAATGTGGATCTATTTAGCCTTATAGCTTGAATTTCAGCCTTTCTTTGCCCATGAGAAAGCCTGGTAAATGGGATTTGTGCTAGAAGCTATAGGGGAGAATGTCTTTTAATTAACCAGGAGGGTGGCTCGGGGAAGATCTAGTGCTGTCTCTCAGCTGAGTTTCCAGCCTCACTGTGAGAACAGCATATCCAAATTCAGGTAGAGCAGTAATTACAAATCAGATTTCACTGACTGGGATTTCTCTCCCTGGATTTAACTGGACTCATACAGTAGCTGAGGTGACTGCAGTGCAGGGGCAGCTTTGCAGGCATGAGCACTGCCCCTCAGCCTGTAACCTTTCACTTGGGGTGCACAGGGAATGGAGGCACCTCGCTCTGCACTCCTTAGTACCTGTGTAACTCTGTGTGGTTTCACTGAGATGAGGGAAGCAGTGCAAGCCAAGGCAATCCAAAACTCTCATGACGCTGTGGGGAGAGAAATATTTTTCCTAAGAACACACCGAGTTCCTCTGTCCAGAAAGATCTGTTCCTCCCTCGGCACAGATCCTGCCCCAGCTGCATCATCAGTGTTGCTGCCCTTGGCATGGGCTCCTGCAGAACAGAGGCTCAGGAGGTCATGCTGACCCTGTCTCCATCCCTAACTCCTTTATCACCTGCTAGACAATTAACTTCACCAAAGGCAGAGCTGTCTCAACAGGCATTACATCCCGAGTAGGAACAAACCCTACGGTTTGTAGGAAAGCTGAGAAGATGCACCACCTTACAAAAGGACAGAGAGCACAGATAACACTCCCAGTGCAAAAAGCCTTAGTGGGAACTCTCACCTTCTTAAACACTGAGCAAAGCCCAAATGAGGCATAACTCCAGCTGAAACAAAACTTCCTTAGTGCTAGCACTCGGGCAACGGCTCCACGTGCTTCCAGCGTGGACGCTGGCGATGGAGCTGAGCCCAAAGCCTGGATACCGGTATCCCCACTACTTCGGTTCACTGTGTTCTGGACCACAACCAGGTCCATCCCTCCTGTGGCCCCGTCTAGCTCTCCATATTGCACTCTGTTACTCCTCGCCAAGTCTCACAGTGTTTTACTGGACAAGCCATGCAAGTTAAATTTACATTTTATTTGAATAATGTTTCATCTTGTTCCTGTGTGTCTCTGCTGCTGATGAGGCAGTAAGAAGCTGATGAAATTTATTTCTGCTCTTTCTGCCACACTGTATAAATAAAGGAAAAGAAATAAAATACTTCTCCAACAGGAAGTGTGAATGCTTTAATGCTTTGTTTAAATTTGCAGTCGAGAGACTGTATTTATCACACAGCATCTGTATGCGTCCCCAGCTAAAATTTGCTCTCTGAAATTAAAAGACCTCATTTACATGCAATTTATACCTGTGTCGCACCACTCAACTCTGGGGATTTACCCTTAAATCTATGCTGGGTAAGAATCATGCCCAAAGCTTTGCAGAAATGGTATAGCCCACTGCGTGCATGTTCCTCAGGTACTGAGAATTCTAGCTGGCAGGCTGCATTTCCCAAGAATAATTGGTGTATACATACACCATGTGAGATTTATATTCCCTGCATCTTTGGCTATATACAATATGATTTAAATGGCACATGCACTAGAGAAAGTGGACAGTAAAGCGTACAGTATTTGAAAATAAACATAAAGCAAAATGGTTTGACATCCTAGTTCACTTAAAATGTAAATGGTGAGCGTTCAGAGCGTGATTTACAACCTTTTTAAAAGCACAAATGTTTCTCTTTCTGGCCCCTTAACTCAGATGCCACAAATCAGGAGAAATCTTTGCAGCATCAGGAAATCCCCCTTGCTGGTTTTCTCCCCTCTTTTTGTAGCTATCCAAAGAAATGGACATGGATCCCTCAGATCAGTTTTCTTGATTATTTTTTTTCCCTCCCTGATGTCTCAAATTCAAGTTTGGCTGTATTGTAAACTTTTGTAAGCTCATGGGCAGAGAGACAGGAGGGGAAGGAAACGTAATGTGTGAGCCTGTTGCTCATCAGTTCACCATTGCAGCCTCTTGCTTGGGATTAACACCTTTTCATACCCATAAACTTTGCTGCATGACTGCTCTCATTGCACATGCAGTGTGGGCTAATGCTGTGAGATGTCTCTCACTTCACTGACTCCTGCCTGGAGCCTCTGACCCAGGACACTGTGTCTAGCTCTAGGACCGTCATTTCTTGGTGTCCAGATTATGCTGCCTCTGCCTTATTTTCTGAAGAGCTGCAGCCTGCTGGGAAAAGGGCATCACCCTGCTCTGGTATCATACCTACAAGCACCTTTCCAAGCCAGTCCTCTCCTCCTCACCTACCACTAGCACAACATAAGTGACGGCAGCAGAGAAGCCCCTTCCAGACACCCATCAGGGCTACACGAACTCTCCTCCCAGCAATGCACACGGCAGATAATAGAGGAGGCTTTCAGAAGAGACCTGCTCATCTGCACTGGTGCAATAGTTGACCAAGGTTCAAGCTCCAACACACAGAAACCAACGTGTTGAATAATGCCTTTGCCTCTGTCAGCGGCGCACGTGACAGTCATTACCTGCTAACTCGTCATTACCTGCTAACTCGTCATTACCTGCTACCTGCCCCCCAAATGAGTCAGGAGTCCTTGAAACTACATCCCCGTGCAGTCTTCATAGTAATAAAATAGGAAAAGATGTTTAAGATCATCATGTTCAATCACTAACTTGACACTGCCAACCCCACCACTACTCCAAGGCCCTCAGTGCCAGAGATTTGCAATACTCCAGGGATGGGGACTCCCCTACCTCCCTGGGCAGCCTGACAAGCCTTTCAGGGAAAAAGTTCTTCCTCAGCTCCAATCTAAACCTCCCCTGGGGCAACTTGAGGCTGTTTCTTCTTGTCCTGTCACGCGTTACATGTTAGGAGAGACTGATCCCCACCTCACTACAATGTCCTTTCGAGGTAGTTGTAGACAGTGACATCTAGTCTATGGGCAGGGACATCTTTCACTAGACCAGTTTGGTCAGAGTCCTACCCAGCCTGGCCTTGAGCACTTCCAGGGGAGGCAAACCCCTGGGCTTCTGTCCTCCTCCCTCCCCTATGGCAGGAAAAAAACCCCATGATCCCCAAGTTTTTGGTTGAAACATCCAGCCCTTAAATCTTTAATAACCTTTCTTTTCTTTACTCAGACAGAGCACAGAAGTAGGAGCACACGGCTGACGAGATCAAACCGAATGCTTAATTTCGGCAGCTATTAATAAGGGTTAAATCTGCAGGCTGCGATGGCCCCGTGGCCGGCCCGGCTCTCCCTCACCCTGCACACAATCAATGGAGCGGGAAGCCTGAAGGGTGTCCATTTTGAAAAGCCCTAATGAATCATTTTTCCTTAGCAAATCTGGCAAACTTCAATCCTGGTTCCTGCAAGCCTCCCTTTTCACATGTCCAAGCCCTCTGTGACACATCAAATTTAATGAGACTGCACAGACCTCAAATAAGGCACTGCAGCACTGCTGGGATACTTTATTAAGGAGGATCAGACAGAATGTGTTTGCTGTTTAAGAGCCTTTAAAGGCAAATTACACTTCTTTTTTGGGGGATGAGAGGGGGGACTGGGGGAAGCCTCCCATTTCTGTTCAGTCTCTCGCCCTTCTCAAACAGTTATCCTGCAGGCCAATTCAAACAGAGCATTAAGGTTTCTGCAAACAGGGAAAGCGGCGAAATTGGCAGCAAGGGCTGAGAGAGCAGCAACGCTGTATTGAAGGTTGCAGGGTAGGACACAGACAAAGAAACGTGTTATTTTACAAAATAATAACAATAATAATCTGTCTCTTACAAGCTGTGCGAGGGAACACCCCACCCTGCTAGCAGGTGCTGCCCCTGCTACATCCAGGGAAAGGCCAAGTTAACCCTCTCCGGCTGGAGAAGAAGTGAGAATGACTTTAAAGAGAGATGGATAATGTAAGACATGCACTGAGCTTATGCTTAGGGGAACCCTGGGGCAGCTTTTCCAGGGGAGAATGGAGGATTGTTTTTTACTGGAATGTCTATGTAAATAAATGTAAGCACCAGAACAAAGCAGAGTGCAATTCTGCACACTCACGGATCTTGGGGAAGGGAAGCTGTGTGGTGAAGAGAGGCTTGTGAGGAAGCAAATATGAATGCTGCAAGAGGCATGAGATGAAGTCCTAGATGACTCCAAGGGTTTTTTACAACCATAGCCAGCTAAGGGTATGACTTGGTAGACTCTTTTGCTTGGAAAAACCCCTTCTGTATCAGGACTCAGTGCTGTAACCTTTGCTGGGGGTTACATGGCATAGCAACCTCCTGCTTAATTCAGCACATCTCTTTTGAGATCACCATGTTCAGCTCCCCTGTGTCTGGCTCTGGCTACATCTAGCTCTAAAAAGATGCCACAAGCCAGCAGTATGAGAGGCTCCTATGAGCAGGAGCACACACTGGCTGTCTTCACCATACTCTAGCTGATGGAGATGGTTGAAAACTGAATGAAATACACAGAGAAATAAAGGAAAGCAAACCTCCCCAAAAAGTGCCATAGGAAGAAATGAAATGCTTTGGCTCCAGAATAAAACCAGAGATATTTCCCGTGACAGGACCACTTAGGCAGAATCTGCAAGAGGTCCAAGGGGGTGACTTCATTTAACATTTATTCTTCACCTTTGGCAATCTAAGGAGGTTTGGAGCTTTGCACAATGACTTCAATGGTGTTTTGGATCCAGGTCGCATTTTATCTGAACCACCTACCTTTGGAGTCACAGGAAGAGTGTGGTTAATGGATCAGTTTAATGGCATCAGTTCTGATCCATCTCTAATTAAGAGCTCTGCCAGGAATACAGTCAAGCAATTCTAATGGCCCAGAGGAAAAATTGTGAAGTCAGGTAATGAAATTTGCTTATTAGACAAAATGGGAAGAAAGAGTGCAGGGGCACAGAAATCAATATGGTAAGCAGGACAGTAACATTTAGAAAGCAGTGCACATGGAAAAAAAGCATAGCTAATGAAGTTCACTGCTGAGAAGTGTAATAACGGGGATAACAAATCCTGCCCTGATAACATCCTTGAAGATGTTCACCTGGAAAAGGTCCAGTTCATGTGAACTTCTAAACAATTTATTCCATGCTCCAGCTTACTCGGCTGCAGAATTTGATCGACTCTGACTTTTTGTGTCTCCGAGTGCTTTTATAAACAACTCCTGCCACGTCTCCTAGAGCCAGTTTCCTCACAGTGGTATGTGTAGTGGAATAAGCCCAGTATTTCTAAACAGCACGACTCAGGGGTGCTGGTGAAGATGGAGAAAGGCAAGGTCACACCTGACGCTTGGAAACTAGCTGGACACATGCTCTAATGGCCCCCCATTATACCCCAACAGACATATGACACAAGTACTGCAGAATGAATTGCCTACGGCCTCTTTTGTCCAAGGACTGTTTTGATCTGTTCTCACCTTACCCATTAGTAGGTAAAGATACACATATAAAAGCCAGAGAGAAACACTGATAGTGCCAGAAAAATTAAGAAGTACTTGTTCTGTGGTGATCTACACAGTGCTGGGTGAGGAAAGACTCATAGATGGGATAGCTACATCTCAAAAGCCTTCATGTGTAGGCTGGTAGGAAAGGACAGGAACAAACCAGACTCTTGTCAGCAGCCTCCTCTCTAATTTTTTTTGCCCTGCCCTTTGGTTTTTTTTCAGTTTTTGAAGGAAAAAGTTAACTCAAGTTTATAATCTTTAGCTCTAGAGCAGAGCCTTTTGTGTCTTGCTAGCCTACATAATTATGCTCCCCCCTCCTCTCACCCATCGGCAAAGGAATGTAGGTGGAATGTCTTTACATAGAGACCAGCTCATGCAGGGACTGCACAATAAGGTGAAGAAACAGGAGCCAATCTAAGTAAAGGATCAGGCAAGGACTGGAAGGAAAATAATATTGGGCTGTCTGCTACCACATCTAACCCTGTGAAATACCCCCACATGAAGCCTTTTCTTCCTTCTGTCTTAAAATGTCCTTCCTCACAGAAGTTCGAGGGACATATCTGTTTACAATCTCCTTTTTAACACTTTTCCTCCTCTCTAAAGCTACTTCTTTCATTCTCCTGCTGCAGATATATATTTACTGGCAACGGAAAAAATCAATAAAGGAGAAGGAAATGACTTGGCAGCCTTCTGAAGTGTTAAAATAATTCTCATCTAATTGAGCCCCATTGTTTTTAAACAATATTGCCAGCGGTGCAGCTAAGTAGCTTGGCCTCAATTTTCAAAAGCAACTAGTGATTTGGGGTGGTTCTGACTTTCTGGGTCCCGCTTCACTTCTCCTTAAAGGGATCGGTTTGGTGCAGGGGAGAAGTGAAGCTCTTTTCGTGTCGGGAGCCTCCTAAATTCAGCTGGCCCTCAGAGGTTTAAGCCCTGGGAGCCCACAGCACAAGTCTGATTTCAGCACAGCAGCCCTAGGTATGACTGCTTGTACCCATAAAGCTTCCTAAGTTGGCTTTCACCAGAGAAAACTTGGAATGACACTAGTAACAAACAGTTGGAACCAGGTGCATTCCAATCCGTCAATTCTTTGAGTAAATTATTGCTACTTAAATACAGACTTTCTGTCCCAACTGTGAAATATGCTGGTACGTGCTGTGCAAGAGTGTACACAGCTGATCTTTACACTGAGTTGCTTCTTTGGGCTGGTGCTGACCTGGAAGCTCTGCTGTGGGTAATTCTGATTTTTCCCCATTTTGTCGATGTTTTTTATAGACTTAAATGTTCAGAAACCCTAAAAATCCTCTCTGTTCCCAGCACAAAATATTTCCACCACAGCTCTAAATAGTTTCACTTTAATAAAGCCTAAAAATGCTTGATTTCAATGTCAACTTTGCATTTGTATTATACAGAAATGGAAATGAATAGTCACTTCCAATTGGGAAAAAATGAAGCGTTTCATTCTGAAGAGGATGGGAAGCACGTCTCAGCTTCACTGGAATGCTCTGTCTTGATTTGAAAGAGTAAATAACTATTTCTTTCAAAACAAAGACATTTCTCAGGAAGGTAACAGCTTAAGTGAAAAATGTCCCACCACAGAAATTTCAGAGGCTAAGCATTCTTTTTTCTGCTTCCACGCAGGGTGAAGGACATTTTGCTGCAATCTTGCAGAAGAAAACAGTCCTGTTTCCCACGCCTATGTTACTGTCTGAGCAGAGCACAAACCTCCATTTGATCAAAGCAGATACCAGGCTATACCTGTCTTTCCAAGATGTCTCCCTCTAGCACATAAGGAAATATCTATTAGTTTATCCACTGCTATGCTTATCAACACACTGGCACCTCCAGGTTACACCTCATTTATATAGCAAGTGACCAACCTATGCAGCAACTGGGTATTTTACTTTTCCCTTATTTTCCTGAAATGCATCTTTAGTTTAACTGTGCCTGGAGGAGTTGAGATTTGTGTTGAAAAGAGCTACAGATGGAAAGACAAACCGCATGACCCAGTCATTTGCAGCAACGCTTGCTGGTTTGGAGTTCAATATTTCTTGGCCCTTGAGCTTCACTTTGGAGGGGCTCATCTTGAGAAACTGAAAGCTTGTTTTCAGATCCTCTGCCTGCTGTCTTCCCTGACACCTTTAGCATGTGCCTATTCTGGATACCCCTTTTACATCCCTTTTAAATAAACTAACCAGAAGATCTCCACCCCTCCAAAACTGTTTTTGTCAAACATGCATCAATACAAGCACAAACGATCAATATTGGGGTTAGTGGTTGGACCTGATGCTCTTAAAGGTCCTTTCTAGCCAAAACGATTCCATGATTCTACAAAATGATATGCTGCAAAAGTGCTCCTAAAGTGCAGGTGTATTCACACTACAGCCCTCCTCACCATACTCCACAGCCCAGCTGAGAGCAGCCGTTCTCCTCTGACATCCCTCACCCTGCAAGTAGAATTTCTGTTGGGAACATGAGCAAAGTGCACAGGAAGGGAGTGCTACCAAAGGGCCAAATGTGGCCAAATAGGCAGAAACATGCACCTCTGTGCCTTCTGTTGCAGAGGTCCTGGGGTGCAGTCCCTCCCTCTCTCATTCCCAGAGGAATGAGCGTTCGGGTGGGAAACATCTGCCCTTCAGCTCACTCGGGGTGGAGGGGTCTGGGTTTATTGGCAGGAGCACGGATCCACATGGCACTCATAATGTAGCCCATTGTGTGTGTCCAACCACAAATAGGTTAAATCAATAAAACAGAAAAACCTCAGTTCTTGTATCGAATACCATCCATGTCTAATGCCTCCAGGATGCCTTCTGATCCCAGAAGGTCCTGCTCATTTGATGCCTTTGCTTCCTGGGTATCCCACAACACTTCCCAAAGGAAGGAGCCAAGATATTAACTTTCCCTTAGAGAAAGGGCTTGTGAGAACCCAGGGCCGGTGAAAAGTTTCAGCTTGACCAACCTCAGCGTCTCCATTTGCTGCGTGGCAGAGAGGAGAGTCTGACGTGCTTCAGCCCTGACCTCATGGGAGCATCCTGACCTCATGGGTTGGGGGGTAACCCCATGGCCCTCCTCTGATGGCACTGCCAACGCCTGATAAGGAGGTGAGCCTGCTGTGCTACATCATGCCGGTGACCCAGTTGCCCTCAGATGGAAACTAAATTCACATAAATTCTCTGCTGTGGAAACTGCATCCATCATCTCTACAGCTAGTATAAAATGGGTATATTTCCAGCTAATTGAAAAGCAGCCTGATTCAGAGGAGGGAAGGGATTTAAGCCATCTAGGGACCAAGTGAAAGCCCTGTCATTGTACTACCAGCTCTGGCCACAGTTACCAGTACCCAGGTTAGCCTTTATTTCATGCAAGCTGGCACTAAGAGAGTTAGCTATGTTTCAAATCAATACCAAATGCCAGCATTTGGCAAAGGCCTCAGAACAGAATAATGATGATGGGATTAGGAAAAAAGAATTCATAAAAACTAAATTAAAAATCACACCTCGCTTCACATTGGAAATTGGACTCAGCCACTGCACTCTGTTTGGAGCAAGCCTCTTTAAATGCAATCCATTGTGTAGGGAAATTCTCCCTGGAATCTAAGTTTCCAGCACAGCATTACTCCTAACTCCCCACGTTCATGAAATCCCCAGAAAAAATTGCAGCACAACAGACCAGGCAAGCTCCTGGCAGGTATCAGCACGGTATGCGTGCGTTTCAGAACAAGCCTCTGCAAGACCCGCTGAACCCGAGAGAGAAAACTACTGGCAGAGGGTGGCAAAGGCAATTGGTTTCACAGTGCCTCTCAAGAGGGGGCTGATAAGGGATAATCAACTCTCCAGAGATAATTTTTAATTTTCCCTTTCCCCCCTCAAAACACACGTAACAAGTTCTGAGTGACAGACAAAGGCAAACAAGTGCTGCCCTCCTTTCTCTTCGTTTCCTCAACCCAGCAGAGAAAGGGGGAATCAGAAGGAGATACATGACTTGGTTTGTACTGAAGAGGAAGCAATAACAGTCTTCCTATATGCAATAACAAAACCCTCCACCCCTAGGTATCCCCAAATTGCCAGAAATAAAGACATTGGATAATGCTTGGGCTTTTTTTTCCCCCCCACCCATCGTAAAATGCAGTTTTCTTCCTCACAGATTTAGAGCCAAGTAAAAGTAGGAGGGAAGATGACAAACTTCTGCACCTTCTGCTCTGACTGCAAATGCTCCTGAGCAAGAGACTCTCCAGAGCATGAGCTTCTCCTTTAACCCTATTCTGTGCAGCACTGAGCAAGCTTCAGGTGTTCTCTAAAATAATAAAAACCTGTTGGTCAATTATTATTCTTGCTCACTTCCCTCAGATTTAGACCATTTGTCGTGAACTGATGTAGGGACTCTGCCACGGTTCATGCCATGGCCGTACAGTGACAAACAAGCAGTCCACTGTCCCCCAGGTGCTTAGAAGGAGACAGCCCTTGGGGCTATAGTGATTTGTATACTTGGCCTTTCAGGGCTTTGCATTGCAATCATTCAAAAAGAAAGGACGGTGGGGTTAGTTTTCATTTTTTTTCCTTAGAGAGAACTGAAGCCAAGACGAGGCATTTCTAAAGGGGAAGGGGGCAGCTGGGGAGGCAGAAGCCCTCCTTGTGAAGCACTCAGGTGAAGAAAATAATGCTGCTGAGTTATTTGGCAATAGCTCTTCTCATCTGGGGGTATAAAAGACTCCAAAAAAAAGAGAAAAGACCACACAATAAAAAGGAAAGCCTGTCTGAAGTACCATGTTTTACACATTGTTAGACTGAAGCAATATGTTCGAGTGAACCCTTTTAAAAGGGGCCATTTCTGTGTGAAAAGCCAGTTGTGTGGAGCTGGGAGGCATACAGCTGTAGACAGCTGTGGGGCTGGTACTGTAACTGAATCATTTTAAGAGTGAACTCTGGCATGTCGACGGGAGGCCCGAGAAGGGTAGCGCAGCCGGAAAGTACAGTTTGCTTCTGTATGAGCTGGGACACATTCACCTTCTTGCACAGCTCAAGTTAATGAATGCAGAGCTGGTTGGAACTAAACTCATGCAGCCTGCTTCTTCCCCAACCTCCCCCCCCCCCCGCCCCCCCTTTTCTTTTTCTTCTTTTGGTGAGGTTTTGTTTCTCTTTTTGTTACACTTTTTAGCCATTTAATTCTGGACACACAAGAAAATCCTCCCTTTTGACCCTTGTCTTCTGGCAAGCTTCCAAACACTCCCAGGATCCGACTGGCCTGTCGGTATCATCCCGGGCTGGGATGGATAAGCCCCCAGCTCCCAAGCTCTCAGGGGGAGAACGCTGCTGGCTCTGCAGTGCATCTAAATCTTTCCACGCTTCCCCATAAGGACAAGATGATACCGGAATGGCGCATCTGTTCTATCTTCCTAATCTTCCTGACATTACACATCGTACAGGGACGCACGGATATATTTGGAATTAATAACTATTTGGAGGATTCTGTATTTATACACGAAACAGGGTCCCAGAAGTGAAATAAGGGTAAAAACAGATTAGGATCTGTCCTGCCACACCAAAACAGGCATACCTCTGCAAAGGTATTAGTTTATTGTCCCCTAGAAAGCGGCTACCCCTCAGCAGGAGGCATCTTGTGTGCATTTAGTCGTGTGAATAGGAGGCGTGGGAGGTGACCAGTGCCTGCTGGAAAGGGTGACAGTAATTGTGACAAACATCAACACAAATCAGCTTTCCTTCCCTATGAAGCAACCAACTGCCAGACACCTGGAAGTACCAATGTACGTGATGTCCAGGAGATTATTAACAAGGGGAGAGTCAAACCGAGATGCCAGCTTGCTCTGGAAATGGCCAGTGAAGTCGGTCTTGTTCAGCCATTTGCCAGTGGGCTACACAGTGCCACAGCGAGTGGTGAAAAGAAATGAAATTATTTTAGTTCTGGCTCCTATCCAGATCTTCAAGTTAGTAAAATGGGAAACCAATGTGGGATGGATAACCGTCTGTTTGAACTCTACCCACTTACAAGGTGGTGCTTCCGTAGAGAAGTGAAGCACTGACTGCGTTCGGAGGGGGAGGAAAAGGATCAGATGCAGGCAAAGAGTTTGGTTCACACTAAAGGGAGCATTAGAAGCCCAAAAGGTAAAGAAATGAATTCACTAGACTAACGTTTGAAGGGTTAATGGGACTTAAGCTTTGATCTTCCCAGAAAACATGCCGAAAACGTAGCCCAAGGCATGTTCACCATTTTGTTTGCTAGTAAAACAATGCAATTTGATTTTTGTTGGCTTGTTGTTTTTAAGTGGAACCTCATGGGTGTTCTGTTAAATTCAGCCCACAAAAGCAATTTCTGTCATTTTAATGTAGCTCCTGTGTTAGAAATGTTTGTTTTTAAATGCAAGTTTTATTGTTTTCATTGTTTGCACATTAAAAGCTAGATCAATAAGAAAAGCAATTCATGATGTTGTTCTTCAAAATTCAGGCCTTATCTACTCCATAAATTGGGGTAAATATAGCAGTGTGAGAAATAACAAAGGCTCATTCTTTTGGAATAGGAAAAGAATAATTCCAGATCTTCTCTACTTTGACCTAACGCTCTCTACCATGTGCCTAATATTCACAGGAGAGACAAGTAGAGGTACAGCCCTGTGACTGACAGGATGGAGCAGAGCATTCTGTTGTTCTGGTCTGCTAGTTTGTTATATTCTAGTTTGCTGATGTGTAGGCATCACTTTAAGCTTTTCTAAAATGGAACAGAAGCCTTCTTTGTGCGAGAAAGACGTATCTAAATATTTACCAGACATTAAGTGTTTGCATATGCATCTTTATTAAAAGAAAATTATACCAATACAGTTGTCCCAACAACTGGGACAACTCCTGCAGCAAGTGCCAGCCCTGAGGGCCAGATTTGAGTTCTGTCTCTCGATCTGCTACTGGCTTTACATTTCGCCTTGTACAATTCCTCCTGCCTCTTAGGGCCTCCATTTCCCGCCTACCCCCACAGGACAACTCTACAACGGGTTTCTTGCTCTTTGATATTTGAAACATGCTCAGAGATTTCTTAGTTGAAGGTGATAGAAAGAAATCATTATTGTTATACTTTTATAGCCCATTTCTTCCTGCCAGGTCCCGAAGGCATTTTAAAGTCTCGGGGAGGAGACAGCAAAGAGCGTCCTAGCATTTCATACTCCTCTGGGGTGAAAGCTGGCAACCCTGTACAAGTACACGGTCATGAGATGCACATCTAAATAACAATTTTGTATGCTGGTGCAAAGGAGAAAAGTCTGTGTAATTGGAAAAGTGAAATCTGAGCAAAAAATCTTCCAAACTGTTAGGTGACAAGTACACTGAATTCTACTCACTCTGAGAGGCACCGGCAGGGAAGAGCTTGTTTTCACTTCTCAGTGGAAGAATGCCCCTTCCACTCATTGTTCCAATGGCAGTTACACCACCTACAAAGTCCTGACTCCTCATTCTGCACTAAAGAGTATTTTAATGATAATATGCCATTTAGAAGGTTTTCAAGTGGACTGGCAGATTATGCTCCAGTAATTGATAAGATGAATACATATCAGAGTAAGAGCAGAAGTCACCACTTGTGGAGCTGCATGAGTTGCTACTTTCATTGTGCATCAGACTTCTTGCTCCATCTTCCCTAAAATATCTCTTTCTCGTTTCAATACATTTTTCCTTAAAAGGTTGGTGTTACAAGCAGGATCAGGGACACTATAAGGTATGACTCTAAGTGCCTTCACACCTCATGAAATCCCATCGACAATGCTAAAATTAATGAGGAAAATTGCCTACTGCAACCATTTCTGAAATAGCTGTACATGTTTTATTGCTTAAGTGTATGCAACAGCAACTTCAGCAAATACACTCCATCGAGTGTGGTGGAGAAAAGACATACACAGGATCTCTTGGAACAGCAGACAGCTATGGCTAGATTTTATTTCTAATTAAATCGGCATTAATTAGCTGATGACTACACAGCATATTGCAGCAAACTGCACGCAGCAAAGACACATTCCTGCACATGGCCACTGTGCATATCTCCTAAGTTTCTTAATAATGGCACCCCTACCTCTCAGGAAGTATGCTGTTGGTTTTCAAAGAAAGAAATCAGCTGAGAAGTTGTCACAGGGGCTGCTCATTGTCTCAAAGATGCAGCTAAGTTAGGTTTGGGCTGGTAACCCAACAAGTACAATAAATTCTGCAGTGAAATGAGTACCTTATTGGAGTTTCCACCACCATCATACACAATTAAAAGATGACACTTGGGTCAAAGATCACCTCTGCTTGAAAAATTAGAGAGAAATGGTTGTATGCTACATTGGGCAGGTGATTTTGCCACCACCCTAGAGCGAGGAGGTGCTCCATTGCAGCACAAAGTGACTGCAAAGGTAGAGCCATTTGTCCACCCAAGCAGAACCCTTTACATTTAAGGCACAGTGCTCACTTCCCAAACTGTTCCTGAGGTCACTGTCAGTGACGAACTGATAGCTTGTACCAGGAAGGCACAGGGGCCACAGGAAGGACATGACGCAGTTCAAACTGGGGCAAGAGACCAGAGGTTGTGACCTTCTGCTGTCTCCTGGCCACAGGCTATACCTGTTTGCCCATCATCTTGCATTGTCACACCACGTGCTAGCAGCCCACGAGGCCCTACAGCAGGGCTTGCAGATAGGGAGAAACTGCCAGGGCTACTCTATTTGCCTGAGTACTTGTGGCAGGAGCATTCATGGGAATGATTTGAAAGGCCCTTGAGAGTCACTCAGTGAGGTAGCAGAAAGAAAGACCACATGATTTAAGTGGCCACTCCATACCATGCAAATAGGATTTGAACCCAAGAGGTGCAGTGCACCATGAACTCCCATTTACTCAGACCATAGCCTGGGGTGTTCAAAAGCTTTTGGCATCTTGCAAGTTCAGCTCCGAAGAGCAAAACTTATTCAAGATCCAGCAAATAGCCGATGATAACTAATCTATATGCTAGAAGCTGCTCTCATAAAACATTTACTAAACAATTTAAGAACAAAATCCAGCAATAGTAAAAAAAACCAACCCTAAACCCTACTCCCAGATGTATTTTGCAAATACAAAACAGCACAAAGTCTATCAAATAAACTCACCTAGTGCTACTCTTGTATTCCCTACCATCCTCCCAATCCTGATTTTCTTTTGATTCAGCAGCTTTCCCCCTTTTGGCATTTCTGGCTGGCAGGGCTGGATGTACTTGGTTAGAATTCAATACCACGAGGGGGTTTAGTAACTGAAAGCTGCTTTTCCCTCCCCCTTCAGCAGTTCAACAGGAGGTAAACAAAAGTTCTAGAAGGGTGACCTGCCTGATTAAGGTCGGTCAAGTTTAAACTGCTTCAGTCCTCATCAGGACCTACCAGCAAAAATCAGAAGCTTCCTTTACTTGCCCCAACTAAATTGAAAGAAAAGGGAAACATGCAGCTGCTATTTGAAATCTCTGGGTCAGCTGAAAAATAGGTCGCAGTGTGATGGCAAAGCACTTGCCAGTGTTCACTAACATTCAGTAGCTGTTTGCCCCACTGACTGCTCCATGCTGCTAGGTGCTGTATAAACGTAGGTTTGCTCAAATACCTGGACTCTCAATAACTGTCTTTAAATGAAGTAATGTAAGGAAGAAGAGAATGAGAAATGGGAGTATCAAGAGAAATGACTTGTATGAGGCTTACACATCGAGACCCAGGAAAGGCAATAAATTAGAATTCACTTGCTGGCTCTTATCCAAGCAGAGACTCAGTTGTGTGTGCTACTTTAAAGATCAATGTCATCCAGTTGACTTCAGTGAAACATCTGCTTTCTCTGTAGCGGGTGGACAGCTATTATCACAGCTTAGCTCTCTCTTCTGTAACTATCCCCTGGTAGCAGTAGCAAAGTTCTAAACTACAACACTCATCCTTAAACCCAAACTTCAAAATCGTTGCAAAAAGTTGAGGAAAATATTAACAGCATGGAGACAGATGGTGCCACAATAAAACCCCCTCTCTATTCTTACTCATTTCCACTACTTTTACTTATCAAGACAGTCCCTCCAAAAGCACATTGTATTTGTTCTCCACATGTTGGTTCCCTGCTTGCTAGATGATACAAAGAAAGGACTGCAAACCTTCTAGAGCTGATGACCTGATGAAGCTTGAACCAAGAACCAGTTACTAGGGAATAAAGACAAACCATGGCTGGTATCCAGAAGAACTCATAAATCTAAACATCTCCTGCTTGCTCTCTTGTAACAGCTCTAATATTTCTTCTACTTTTACTTTGCAAAGATTGTTCATTATTACTTTCACCTCTTAGCCCCTCTTAGGATGTCAGCTCTATCTGCCACAACATATCAGAGTGAATCTTAGCAAGTACAGTTCAGGTGCTTGCTTTTACCCTCCTTCTGAATTCTCATGCTTGACATAAGGCTTAAGAATATATATGTATTTTTTTTAATCAACATTCTGCAGTGTCCTTATCTCAGCTTTTTTATCTGCCCCTCAATTCCCAAGCACTCTCTTCTAGTCCTTCATTTCATTCTTACCTTAGAATTACTGAAAGTGATAGAAAAGATGATACATCAACTTGCTTTGTAATGTTTTCACCGAACATCTCAGCTGCCACTTTACTTTGCACATCAGCAACCAGAGAATAAACTCTAATTGTTTTGACACTTCACCATTTGGCAATCCTTAACAGAGCTAGGACTATAGGCTTCAGCATTCAACTCTGCTTCTAGGAGCAAAGAATTTCAGTCTTTATTGACTTGCACTTGGCTTCTCCCGTACAACTGCTTTCTGAACTTCTTTCATCTTTACCTCACTGCTGCTGAGCATGTCATTTTCCATTCTCTGTTATTCAACAGTCTTTATATGCAGCCCAATTTTCTACCAGTATCATCTTTTCACTTGTGTCAACTGGATTACATGTTGCTCCTAACTGCCTCCAAGTTGCCGCTCATTTGCTGTGTCAGATAAAGTTATCGCACAGCAGACTGAACAGATTTCTTTCTCCCCACAATTGCATTCCTTTATGAAATTCCTTTATGTCCTCAAATTGCTCGCCATAGTAGGCTGTAATTCTTCTACAATAGAAATATGGAAGCTGGCACTATGAGTTATGGTCAGCTGTTCCTCCAATGCAACAGCCTCTTTCCAAGAATTACAAGAACCAACATATTGCACTGAGGAGAAATCTAACATTTGTGGGATGACTCACCTGTCGGCAGGTGAGGCTTTCTCTTTTGTCAGATTAATTAGCACCCATCTCCTTCCCTTAAATGCAAGACTATAATCCTTCCAAGACTCCCAGCCTTATTTATTTCTTTCATGACTGTAATTGGGTATTCTTCCTATATTGTTGTGACTGGCGTCAGTAGATGGCACTGTGACATACACTCTTCCAGGTTCTTTTTTTGTTAGCCTGCAAGCAAAGGTTGAGTTTTACGAATTTTTGTGTGTGTGTTATAATTAGTTTTGTTTATGCAAGGTTCTGTAGTCCTTCGGGAGCAAACTGTGGAAGCAGTGAGATAATTTGCTTTCTACATTTGCCCTGCTCTCTGATTGAGGTCAGTTCTTGAGCCAGAATCAGTCTCTAGGTACCAGTCACTGAGGTTAGGTTGAGATTCCTATAAGAAGGGATTATCCTGCATATTATTTGACCACTCTTGTTGCAAGACTAGTACACCAGTCTAAATAGGGCAATTAAACAGAGAGTGTACCACTTTTCCCCTCCAGCAGAAAAGCAATCTGCAATGCCCAAGCTATCTTTTTGCCCTATGACAAGAGATACACGTTGCTATATTTAGAAGAGGACTTTGTTCTTCAAAGAATGGTTCATGCAAATGGAAAGACATTTTTTGAGTCCTTTGGTTTCTGAAGTTGAATGTTGGGAACCCAAACTACAAATTCAGGAATCCATATGTTCAAGTACCATCATTAGCAAACAGGATGCCCCGAAAGACTAAAAATCTGATTAATGTTCAGAGATGCAGACTATGGCTAGTGTAAGGCAATAAAAACCTGTGGAATGTCAAGATAAAAAATAATAAAGTTCAGTGCTAAAATATGATCTCAAATGCCACCGAATTATCTTCAGTGTCAGATGCATTGTTTGCTTGTTGTGTCATCTTTTACCCAAGCTTAAGATACTTCATATAATGATACCTAGAAATCTCAGTGGAGGTACAGAGATTTATTGAGCTAAGTGGTTTTTCAGATATGAACTAACAAATGGATTTAGATGAAAATGCCATCAATTGATTTCACAAAAAAAATCCTTCTCAAGAAAAAAAATGAAAAAGAATGGTTGAATGTTTATCAACAGTTTTCTTTACAAAAGCGCCTTTAAAACATCTTTGCATTTTTTTTCTCCTCAGTTTTAAGTGCCAAATTCACCTCTACCTTTATAATTTAGAGAAGCATTGGATAAATAATAGATGGCAACAATTGAGAAGGAAAAATAAGTAGACAAAATATGTTTATGAAGATATACACATGGATTCACACATATACACACACAGTGCATTTAAGTGTATAAAAAGTCTTTATGACCTCATAGGATGAAGTGTCCTCCACAAGAATGAGAGTTATCAGTGGTTGTTCAGCAAGTGTCAAACTGACAGTGTGAGCAAATGTAAATATACATCCTTTCGATTATAGAAACCCTTTTCAAAAAGGTACCACTAAACTAATGGCTCACATCTTATCATTGAAGCTTGATATTCTACTTCCAGGTGACTTTTTAAGTCAAAGAATATCAGAGAGAAAATAACAGTTCAATAGACTTTCATATCTGACCACGAAGAACAAAACATACCCCTCAAACTGTGACTGACCAGTTGTAACACTCGTGGGACAAGGACAACTTTGAAAAACTTGCGAATTACTTACAGGGAGGATTTTTGCCATCAGAGACCCCAGAAACATAGCAGAGAATTATTTTCCTTTAACATGCTTACAGCCAAAGCATTGGCTTCCATTCAACTAAATAGAAATGTTAGTGCTTAGAGCCTGCATGCCTTGCATTCTTGCAGTAATACAATTCTGTATTAAAATCTATTCCAGTTGCTTGATTTATGAAAATTGTTAAAATGTGCTGCATTTGTACCAAGCTTATTGGATCAAAAGAAAGGGGGGAAAAAAGGGGGGTGGCAGAGAATCCATTTTTAAGCAGAAAGAAAGTGAGAGAGAATATATTGTTGTCCCTATCTAAAATGTGAAGCTTTAGTCTTTATAAAAGTTGCCTGTGTGCAAAACGTGACAATTTTATTCCAGGAGGTGACGATGGTTTAAGAATTTGTTGCAACTCGTGGACAAAGTCGTGGCTGATTTGCTCTCCAGCATTCCTGGGATTTTGTAATATGTCAATACATCATGTTAATGCAAGTTTTTAAAAAAGGAGAGGAGAAAGCAAAAGCTCCCTTCCTTTTTAAGTATGAGTAATCTATCCAAATCCTACTGAGACACACAAAGGAACGCCGGCAATTTTCCCTTTCATAAAATGCGGACTTTCTTTAAATACTTCCTCCCTACATTTTCAAAGCACGGTTGTATGAAATGAAGGGGAAATGACACCCTTACCCATTGAAAAGGAGATTATGTAAAACTGGTTGGAGAAGCCAGCCGTGTTAATGCAAATACAAGTATGATCTTATTCATAAGTTGCTATTGTGTGAGAAGAACATGCGTTTCCTAGATGTGTCGACCTAAAACTCTCTGCGAGGGGAAAAACATTTTTGTTCAGGATATGTTACCCTGTTTTGCAAATACATATGAAACCCAAAACATCACTTTAAAGAAGTGAAGGGCTTGATTTGCCATTGTGCTGGGCACTCGATTCCACTTGAAGTTAATGAGAGTAGTCAGCAGCCTTGACAATAAGACACTACAAGGATCTTGTGTGCCCAAAGGTGCTGGAGACACTCTGTGAGGACCCAGGGCTCAGCTCCTTTTCCACTCGTGGCCTAGGTTTTCTTTGTGCAGATAGCAACTGCCTGTTGTTTCCAAAGCAGCAAGTGGGGACAGTCTGTATCTATTAAGTATTTTTATAAAGTCAGCCCCCTACTTTACCTTTGCAATGGCCTATTCTACCGATTGCATTAGGTGCAGCCCCTCTTGAACTCATCCTCCAGCTGGAATAATACCAGTTCATTGCCATCTCCCCTTCCAACATCCTCAATTTGAGTACGTGCTGCACGGGTGTTTTACTCCCCATCAGTGTCATTTGAAAGGAGATTAGTTTAGATCCCAGGCCTGAAACTATAGGATCAAAGAACAAGATCACTCCAGACTGCATTTGAGCTATAGTCCAAGCGATGTCTCAGAGGAAAACAGATAAGAGAGGAAAGCTACCATTGCAAAACTCTGAAGTGTAATCAAAACTTAGCCCACAATATAGACTCGAGTTTAAAAAACAAAGAAGTGGGTGTGCAAATTTGTCCTTTTGCTAGGAATGAGAGGAATATTTCATGTATCTGAATATGTTGTACACAAAATAAAGGAGAAGTAATGCCTTCGGCCACTGAAAAGATTATCTATAATGTGCTTGGAGAAGGCAGTTGCATTAGTGCAGAGAGACATATAACCTTATTCCTACATTGCTTTGTGCTGGAAGTACACATTACAGCATTTTATAGACATGAATAAGCAGAGTCAATCTTGTGCACTTTTAAAGTAACTCTGCAGAAGAGTTGATACCCTTTCTTCTGTCTACTACTTTGTAATTCTCCTTGTCTTTCCATGGAAACTTTTTGGTAGCGTGAGGAAGCCCGAGGCCTTGGATATGTGTATTTAACTTTTGATCGGTAAAGAAGGTCTAATTAATCTTCATTATGTGGAGTCTTTTGAAATAGATGCCTATACTGAGTGCCCTTCCTGTTCAGCGCTGGTCCAGATGAGTTTCTGCCTCACTCTGTAGGACCCTGGGGTCTTATCATACGAAAGGCTGTTCAGTGTTCGATGAGGAAATGATTATACAGTCTTCCTACCCTTTTCTACTCACACACATGACAGCTGTTACCAGTCAAAACTGGCTGTAGTTTGTTTGGTAGCTAAAGGTAACCTAACAGCCAGCCTAAAACAAAAATCCTCTGTATGTTTTAGGAATATGTAGTCCTTCAAAGGTCTGATTCCCCCAAAACATCTTTTTCTGCAACAGAGATAATTTTAAAAGTACCAGGTCCTTTAGCAGAAAAAACTACCTAATTCCTGGGGATTTGTGTGTGTTCCTTGGGGTTTTTTTTTAAGGAATGCCTTAAAAAAACTTTAAGAAGAACGTACTTTTTACATCTCAACACCATGAATTTGAGTTAGAAAAACAGGGTCTGAAAGACAGAGTTTTTCAAGATAAAAGAAACTCCAAATAACACCAAGGTATAGTTTGGAGCAAAGATCTTCAGAGCTTGGCTTTATCAGTTGGAGGCCATTTGAAGATATATGCTGGGGAAAATCCTGCACCACTCAGATTCCTAAAGGGCTCAGCAAGTGATAGAATATACAGGTAAAGAAGGGAGGAAAAGAAACAACCCCAAAAAACAACAAACACAACAACACTGTGATTGAAGGTCTGGCTTTTTGGACACACATAGGACTTCATAAATTACTACACAGGGGAAACACCAATTTCCAGGCATTCAATTACTTTGCTTTTTAGATCAATTTCCACTGGATATAAGCACATTAGATCATTGTCCACAATCTTTATCTAAAGGGTCATATTTCCAAGTGTTTATCTAATGCTCGGAATATAATGTGACACGCATCCAACACCCAAAAAAGAGGTGATGTGGGGAGAAGCTTTCTAAATTTAGGGATTTGCTTTTTATTTACTATTTTGACAGAATCAGGGAAAGAAAGTTAACTTCCTCTCCTCCTCCCACCCAGTTTATTCTTTAATCTATCAAAAGAATTATTAAATCTTTTAAAAGATCAAACACTCAGATTCTTCACAAAGGTTGTCACAATGAATTCATTTGCAGAGCTTTCATCCCTTCTTCCCCACTGTGCTGAAATAATGTTGACTATTTTTCGCTGTCTCGCTTGCTTGCTGTAAAGATCCAGTTGCAAAGGTTGTTGCAAGGACTCGATCTCCCACTCTTTTACCACCTGGCACCACTACATCCAGGAAACTAAAAACGCAGGTGTCGGTACATTACTGTTGCTATGTTGTCCAAAAATGATCTCATAAAAGAAGTCTTTTAAGAGGTGAAAGGAATAAGAGCAGTGAGGGTGATTCCCAAAAATTCCATTCTAGAAGAGTGCTACTTCTGTTTTAAGAGAGCACATCTTTTTTGTTGTTTGGTAGTCCAACTAGTACCAGTCAAAGCTACATGGAACACCACATTCCTTTAGCTTAATTAGATGATCTTGAAACTAACAAGAACACACACCATAGAAGTAACACATACAGAGGCTCAGTTATGCCATTCTACTCAGTTTCCTATAGAACCTGAGAGTCTTTCCCCTTGAACTTGTAAAGCAAAGAAGGAATGTTTTAGATGCAGGATGCTTACTATCCTAAAGCCTGGTGATCTTCAAATGAGAGGGATGTTTTTAAAAACAAACCACTTATTTTCATATGAAAATAAGAAAATTTAAATTCTTAGTTTACAAAATCCTTCATGTGTTTTGCCACATGTCAAATGAATCCCATCAGAGCAGCAAATTATTTTGTAATTAGTTGTTCTGCCTTTTAACGGGCTGTGGGGTTGCAGTGGGAGTCAAGTCAGAACAGTTGTGTGTCCAGTTCACTGGGTCTACTGCCTAATGGCTATACTGCATGTGCACTATGATTAAAAGCACTCAGGATAATCACAATGAGAGGAGCAGAGGAAGAATGCAGGAGAGTGTGATGCTTAGTGATAAAGGAGAGGTATAGATTGTTTAGTCTCTCACATCATAAATCCACCTTTTACTGATTACGAAACACAATTTTTAACGGACTCAAGGAAGGGATAATTCTGTTTTGAAAATCCTGCTCTTTGATCTAAAAGCATCAAATCTCTCTTCAAACTGAGTCCTAAACTTCTTTTATGACACAGGGAACTATATTGAGACCTTGTTTGGGACCACAGTGTTATCTGGAATAACTGAGGATGCAGAGAAAACCACATAAGGTAATAGAGAATGCACAGAATAGAGCCACTAGAAAATGGGCATCTCTAAATCTCATCAGTTCCTCTCTATCAGCTGCCCAGCTGTACAAAGAAAGAAATAACCAACATATACTATATGTTGGTTCTTAATTTTTCACAGATTCCAAGTCATCCCTGCTCCGGTTGCCTCGAGGCAAGATATTTTCACAGTCCCATCACAGAGGATGCTCCAGACTCTCAACAAATAAGCATACAAAATAATAAGAAAACAAATGCACACCTCCAAAACTTAATTGAGAAAAACAGGATCCTCCAGGCTAAATGAGAAAACAGGCCCCTTGTGAATTTGGAATGGAGTTGTTTTGTGATTGCTGGAACAAACAATACTTGCACATGGCCACCACTTGCCTAAAAGTGCTCTGAGCTTTTGAGGAAAAGCAAACAGGTTCTTTCCCAGATGAAGAATACAGCAAGACAAGGAGATTCAAATACTCATCATTCTTCTTCTGGGCAAGAAGAAGGGGAGTCAATTCCCTAAATAAGCTTTGAAAAAGATGAATGTTATGTATTTGGCTTTGGCTCTGCATAACCTTCCCTCCTTGCTATAGAGATCTAGACAAAATTCCAAGGAAAGAAATTATTGCCTAATAAGCACTCCAAGTTCACCAATATACTGGCTTTATTATTACTAAATGTCATGTAACCATTCCATAGGAGTCTTGATTTCCTGTGTCTATGCACTCAGAAAACATTATGTCATAACTGCAGGCTTTGTTTTCTGAAAGGTTAATTTGCTCAAGTACTACACATTAGGTGGGCACTGGAGAGATGTGACCAAGTATGCTGCCTACTGTAACTCTATGGAGAGGCTAAGGTTCAAGCTTACTTGTTCCCAAATCTTTCTTGACAACAGCTCTGTTGATGGTGAAGAGCAGAGTTGTTCTGCCCTGGATCACAGTCAACAGCTCGCACTTAATCCTGGAGTCACAGAAATGCTTCCCAGGAATCAATCTTGTTTAGCTGGTTAAAGAAATAAGGTCTAAGTCAATTTATTCTGTCAAAATTGAGAACGTAGCAGTTCATAGTTGCTCATTCTTTACTGATTTTCTATGAGATGCAGTGCAGAGGGATTATAAAAATCAACAAGATGTTTCAGCTCCTGGAGAGACCCTTCACTGGCCAAATGTTGAAAACTGAACTTGTTACCACCTCTCTCTTCTGCCCAAACTCCAGGTCTCTGCTTTCCCTGTCCCATAGTTGGATGTGCCTATGTTTTGGCTGATTTTGCTTTGTTATTTGCTGCTCCCAGCAGCTGTAGGCAACTATTTCCTCCGTACCATCTGCCCATCCTGGATTGCTTTACTCTCTCATGCTGTGCTTTAAAAAAAGATCTCACACAAAGCTGGGGTAAATTAGCATATGCAGTACATTTACCTTCAGAGGGCAGAGCGGTTCCTAGTTCTGTCCATGAAGACCAAGTCTCTGTGCCAATACCAAAAAGCTTCTGGAGCCATTCTACTTTCTACAATCCTCCTTCATCTGACTCTTAAATAACCAGGCTTTTGTGGTCTGGTATGCTCACAGGTGTCTTGAATCTAATTGCCAAGGTGAACTTCATAGGCTGCCACAGACACATAAGCTCAATATTCTAACTGAAGTCCTTGATAGCCAGTGTTGTGCTGCAAAGCATATGATAGACTGTTGTGTTCTTTCTAATCCTGCTTTGTCATCAACAGTTGTCTGCTTCACTGGCATTCAAATTTGCATTTGTCTTTCGTACCTAAAATAACCTTTTATTGCATTTTCACTTAAACACACAGAGAAAAATCACCAAGGACAACAGCTGAATTATAACATTGTGAGGTCATACAGAGATGTCATGTTTCTTTGACTTATCAGTGCTGAATATTGAAACAGACAGTTGATATAAAGCATGAAGAAAATGAAACAATCAAACACAGCAAGAAAATAAATGGAGAAAAGGGTAATGTCAGTGTTTCAAGGAAACAGAAAACAACTAAATTCCCTGTTTGCTTCAGACAAAGCAACCATCAGCCTGATTAAATATGTAAAACTGCACTAGCTAACAAAACATTTTACAATGAAATTTCTCCAATATTAGCATCAAGTAAAAGTCCTTCTTGGCATGCAGGTTCCATAATGCTTTTAGACATTTACTTGACTGACATGTACTGTATTCCTGAAAAGAGGGAAATTTCCAGCACCATGACTGCCAGTCAAAGGTCTTGAGATTTGGTCCTATTGCTATGCACCTGATCTAGGGAATAACTTGTGCTTTTAAAGAACAATGAGAGGTTTTTCTATCCTCTGAAGCTGAGCAGAGATCTCTCTCCCAACAGTAACACGGATGATCTACATAACTTTACAAATGTACCTAACACTAGTTTGGGGAGCAGGAAGAGTTGAAACACATTGCAAAACTGCAGAAGTCTTTGAAATTCTGAGTTTAGCTTCAAATTTGCCTCAGAGTCACAGACCAGAAAGACTAACCATGGGAATGATTTACTTTAAAGTTAAGCACATGCTAAAACATCTCCAGGATACGGGATCCTAACATAAAGCAACTGCAGGCACTCAGTGAACTGGATGAGATGCTACAGAACTGTAGCATCCTGTCCATTTAAGGGCTGGTTCCAATATTTTGTTGCAACTTTTGTTGGATGACTTTTTTTTTTCACCCCCTAATGAGGCTGGAATAGTGTGTTTATGCATTATATAATGTGTGCTGATGTTCAAGGTCCCATACATCATCTAGGCAGCATTACAGTTAATAAAGTGACTATGAAAGAGGAAGGAAAAGAAAGTGACAGGACTTCAAATGACTAAAATAAACTCAGATCATGTGACATGGGAAATCACATCATCATTACTAGGTTCAACCTTTGGTTCTTCTAAAACAGTGATTTTCCTACTGACTTCATGAATGGTAGAATGAAGGCTCAAGTCTTGCTCTGTTGTCCTTGCCAGCAAGCAAAGTTATTTGTTCTGTATCCCGTTACCCTTCCCACATGCACACAGCAGCTGTAAACCTGATGCCATGAAATCCAGGCCAGTGTCCCCCACCTCCCCCACAACTCACTTCAACAGAGCCATGGTTTCACTCAACATATGGTCTAGAATTTACTCCCATAAATCATTTTGACTGTCAACTCCTTCTGCAGATTGGGTCAGACCCAGAAAACACTTAGGGGGTCTTCAGGTACCAAAGTCTCTAACAGGGATCCAACATTGCCTTGCTTAGTAGCCAGCTATGCACAGCAAGGAGCTTCAAACCGCTTTTCCCATCTGAAAGTTCCTGTGCTTCAGTTCTGCAGCAACCAGAGAGCGTCCCAGACAGGACTCAAATGGCTCATGTGAGCTCAAGAGCATGTCTGTAAGATCCAGAAACTAGATGCATTGACAGTAATTTCCCTGGATGAGCTCAGACCATACTGATCCTACAGTATTTGGCTAGGCTGCTCACAAAAAAGTAACATTAGATGTTAATAAAAAAAATAGATGTAGCTACTCTTTTGGGAAAACACAGCTGCCAGAGAGATGGGCAGTGATGCTACATTTTATGCAGTGGCACAGCGGATAAAGCATACAGAGAAGCTCATTCTCATCTGTCTTCACTCTTAGAAAAGATTTAAACAATTTCAGAGCCTTCCAGGGAAGCCTGTACATGCTGTAGAGGTACAACAGCGGTCTTAGGAACCAAGGGATGCAAGCACAAGTTCAGGAGCAGCAGAATAAGTGCGTGGGAAGTGGGAAGGAGGAGCAACCCTGGGCGCTGGTCCCTGCTTTCTGGGTGTTTTTTTTCAGGGGCTGCTTTATGTAAAATGCATAAGCTGTCCTGAACCCATGCATTTATTGTTAATGGCACTTGAAGTCAAAAGCATACTGATTCATTTACTGGGGAATAATCATTTACTGTATTAGCTAATCTATTTATCAATATAAAGTAAATTATTATGAAGCATCAAAAGTGGCTAGCAATTATGCAATGTAAACAAAGGATGGAATCAGTAAGTAATTATATTTATTCGTAATTTGGAATAGTGAAAAACATTTGTAACAGCTGCCTAATGCAAAGCCCACCATAAAGAAACAGGAACATGTTACTCTCCAAATGAAGGCTTCGTGATACAGAGACGTTTTACTTGGTCAACATTTCTAACCATTAAATACTTAGAGAAATTTATCACAAGTATAATGTTACTGTACCTATGAGCCAGGTAAACATACAAAGTACTTGTACACCTCAGATGGGAGAAATTACAGCCACAGTTCTGAGGATCCCACAGTTTATAGTGTAGATCCTCCCAGTACTGCAGTGGGTCCCTCAATTCATGCACATCAAGATTTTCATGCACATATCTACAGAGCTGACCAAGCAAAAAACAGTCTTTCTATAAGAGTCAGAGAACCAAACACAGAAGCAATGTATCAGTGGGCTAGGAGGTCATGATGAGCTTGGAAAGAACATGTAACTGTCGTTGTCCAAGTAACCAAGTAGAATAAATCTAATCTGTTTTAATGAATCTTTTGGATTTAATAATATCATGTATTAGCAACCTGGGAAAGAATGTTCTGCTGTGAAAATATTTTTGACTACTGCAAAAATTATAGTCACAATAATTGCTACAGTCTCTCAGAGGATCCTGCCTTTAATGTCTGGCTAATAGAGTAGACAAGAAAAAAGCCCTAAGTACATATGATAATCTTCATCTTTCACTTCTACATTTGTTTATAAGCACCCAATCAACCCAGCTGAGCAGTGCTGCATTTTCTTTAAACATCTGAAGCTTGCTTATTAATTCAGTTTAACATATACCTTTCACAGAATCACAGAGTGGTAGGGGTTGGAAGGGACCTCTGGAGATCATCAAATTAGATTGCCATTTAACAGATGATTTACTTAAGCAATCAATATTAGAGGTTCCAAGAATTGCAATTGTCTTATTTCCAATAATTTGTAGCACCATATTGAGGTCACCTACCCTGTTCCATGCTAGAATGAGGAGCTCTGCAACAGCGAGCAAATTTATTGGTCTTAACCTTTTAAAAAGTTATCTCTACTAAGAATAGCACAACATTACTGTGCACTCAATTTTTAATGGAGTTATAACAGAGGAATCTCATCTATTCAGAGTCTACTTTGCTTCAGCACTCACATCCCTCTTTCCTTACCCTCCCTGCCATACATCATATATAATTATGTAATATTGTACATCTGTGGTATACAAGAAACTATTGGCACCTATGGTCCTGAATTCCTTCAAATGCCACATTTTCTCTTGAAACCAGCAAAGCCCTTGGCTTTGGTGATACCATGTAGCAATGAATTTCACTGATTTGGCTTGATGGGAATACTATATTTGCTTTGGTCAGTCTGGGATAAATCATACCCTGTTAATTCTCCAAGACCATGAGGATCTCCCAATGTTGCATTGTTACCCAGCGTTCTTCCTCCCTCCTTTGGGCTTTTTATTGGAAATGAACCAAGTTCATAGTCACCACATGCACTTGTAAGTATTCCTCAGTTGTGTTCCATACTACTGCATCCAGCACAACACTAGCACAGACCAGCATTTCACACTGTGAAACCCGAGCAAGGCAAAGCTTTGGCACATTGTTCTTACATCCTTGTTAGCCCTCCAACCAAAATGTCACCGCAGTAAATTTCTAGCAATATCAGAATGCCCCAGGGCACACAAAGGGATGGATCTCTTTTGCCTATGAGTTTTAATTTCATTATTTTTAACTCTGTCACTTCCAATGGTCTCTCAACAGGGATGAGAAGCTGAGGTGCTTTGCAAACTGTGGAAGAAAAGAGGCTTTCTGCCTCACCTCTCCCTCCCCTGATTCCCAGGCTTATGAAATGGTACCGTGTGGTGGTCTCATCAAAAGGCAAAGCAGCAAAAGATGCAGAAAACTACAACTCCATCCCTCCAGCCCCCACCCACTGAATGAAGGGGAAATGGTGGGGTTAAGAAAATAAAGTTCTCTCTCAGTAATGCTGCCACATAATGAATACAGCATTATTATGCAGAAGGTCTCTGGAGACATCGGCCTAAAAAATTCCACTGAAAAAGGAAACACCTGTTGGAATATTAACTAGGACAAAGTCAAGCAAGGAGAAAGAGGATAGGTGGCCAAGAGGTTAGGAAAGCTAAAAGGAAACGTTGAAGGGATATTTCTTTAGTTTTTTTAGAGATGTGACAGTCCCAGTATTTGAGTCCTTAAAACAGCAAACTGCATTTTCTTCACACAAATACACGGAGCTAATGGAAAAGACAGAAGAAAGCCAACATGAAGTGATCTGCATTTTGAAGAGCATGGCTACTTTGGACAGCCTTACACTCTACAGCTTACAGTCAGGCACTTGTAGGAGAAAATGGATTCTGGGTATTGGAAACCATTTCTAGCTCCTCTGTCATAGCCAATATTATTATTCTATTGTTTTAAAAATTAAAAACCCCAAACTCATTAGTAATTCTATTTTGACCATGGGAAGTTCTTTATTGAGCTGAACTCCCTACCCTGGTTTTACAGGTTTGTAAAGAGCTAATATACTGTAATAGTAAATTCCACTTGGCATTCACATGGTCTCTGAGTCCCTTGGAGAATGCCAGCAGTCTTCCTTCCCCATTACCCTGCCGAGGAGACCGAGGCAAAGGCCGAAGCCTCCTCTCTGATGAGTGAAACCAGAGAGCTCTGAATCGCTCTGAGCAACTACAACTGAACTGTGACAGATCCTTATGTAGAACAGAGAGTTTAGAAAGACACTTGAGGATCATTACAGTTGCACCCAGTACATCAAAGAGAAAAGTACACTGTGGCCTCTGCTATACCTCCCAGTGCCAGATATTCCCCATTTAGCTTTTTCATGAGAAGAGGGTAGAAAGGAGACCGAAGCTGACCTGTTTTGCAGCATTTGCTGCCTAACTGGAAGATAGATCATCAGTCAGATTCTATCTTCAACTAAATACCCAATTCAGACCAAATTCAGCAGGACTTAGCACAGGTTCGAGAGCACTATAAAGACCTGGAGCCTGCCTGCAAGAGCACTTATACTATGCTGGGAAACATGATACTTAGTTGTAGTGCACTTGTAAGCATTTTTTTCTCCAATAGTTTTATTTTAAAAGGAATAATGTTTCTTTCCTTATAATACACTAGAGAAGTATCTTAATCCTCTTGTAAAAGTCCCCGCAGAGCATGAAAATAATGTGTTTCAAAGGTTTAAACTTGACATATCGAGGAGGGGCTGAGGAGTCCAGTGCTTTTCAGGGCAGATATGCTTAGATATACAGCACAGGTCTATAGCCTTCCTACAGACAGAGAGAAATGCCTCTCTGCACCACAGACACGATGCCTGTTTCTAGAATCTCACCCTTCACCAATAGGCTGGATGTGGAAAATAATCACGATAGATGTAAAGCACAAAGCTTCACTGAGACTCTTTCAGCAAGGCAGCCATTTCCCACTGCCTGCTTCACAAAGAAGAAAGAGAAGAAGCAAGGAAAAAAAAAAACCCACACCACCAAACCAACCAACAAACTCAGGCACTTATAGAGATCTGTCTTGGCAGCTTAGCAAGAAAAGCGCCGCAGCTTCAGAGCAGTGCTTGCAGATTAGCCCATATACCACACCCAGGATGTATGAACACTATCAAAGCCTCCTCTGCAGCATATTGATTATCCACTATAGCCTCGCTCAAGAAATAATAAATGAGCAAGCAGCCGTCCTCAGACATATTGACTGAGAGGAATAAAACCTCCAGCTTTCCTTCCTGCCTCTGCTCCCCGGTGCTCTCTAAGAAAGTGTCTCCACCCTCCTCTAAGGTACTTGTATTTTACAGACAGCTCAAGCTCATCCCTTTCATAATGAGCTTCAGTTTATCCTGATTACCTGGAAAGCACATCAGCCTGTCATACCCAGCCCGATTAATCTTTAACCCCTTGCACATTGACTCTATCCCACAACTGTGCTACAAACAAGACTGAACACCTAAATCTCTTTGAGCATTTTTTTAATGGACACTATCAGTGACTACTCACACCATGCAGAAGCCTGAACTACTGGGAACATTTTCTTAATAACATGTAAGGTTATTTCTTTATAAGAGCAGCTGCTTTCACACTCCTAGAGAATATTTTAGCAGAAGGATGTGTGTGAAGGAAGAGCAGGAGTGTGACTGGGGGTAACTGAAGGGGAAGAAGTACCTATATGAAGGGCACCATAGACCAGAGGCTGCAGCACTACCTTAAGCATCATGAGACTCCTATTGTTCTTTGAGCACAGCCACTAATGTGTGTTTGTGTGTGTTACCTTGCTTTGCCAACGCCTCTGTTTCCCCTTCTGCGCTTTGTTTATTCAGACTACAGACACTTCAGCAGGCACTACCTCCCCCTAATTATTTATCAAGAATAAATTCCCCTACCAGAGGTGGCAGGGAAATTATCTTAGTTGCTGACTATGGGCCAGCAGTTCTTCATGACAAAAAAAAAATACCACAAACACAGACAAAATACACTTCCATCTATATAAGTAACTGGAGTTTTACTGTGATTTCAATTAGAGGTTGTACTAGAGCAAAACAAAGACACTTCTGTAAGGAACCACAACCAGAGAAAGTTTGGGAGAGGCTGTTATATATGCAGCTGCAACAGGTACAGTATTGGTACCAATAACAACAAAAATAAAACCAACATGGAGAAGACAAAGCATACATTTGGGTTATTTATGGTTTAGCATTCCTTTTGTTAACAAACATTGAAAATAAAAGCAAAATGCTCTTTACAAACACCAGCACTAAAATAATCAAAGCACAAACAGTGAAAAAGAGACACCTTTTTGGTTGGGTTTTTTTTTTCCAACCTGGTTTCTCAGCAAAAATAAGACATACTGGTTTTTTTTTGCAGTCTGTGTTCAACTACCACTTCCCAAATTCTCAACTTTCTGGCTAAATTCAAACAAACCAAAACCATACAGTGAAAAGGCTGGAAAGATCCTTAAATCCACACAAATTTAAATGAAACAGAGATCACAAAGACAAACAACCCTACGAATGACATCACTGAAAGAATAAGGTCACTCTTAATTCAGCATCAACAAAGCCACGCAGAAATGGTGCTAGAAATTAGGCTCCTGTAGTTCTGCTTAACCCAGAATCACTACTATTTCCAACAAGTATGAAAAGCACAATAGTGGTACAGACTAGGTGTTGAATCTGGAGACAAAGGGGCAGCTCAGAATATGGAAAAGCTTCACTTCATCTAAGAGTGGTCCCATCTGCACAAGACCCTTGTTCCAAGCAGCTCCCTTTTGTAATAAATCTTCTTAAATAGGTTCTGGTACAATTCAGGCTTTAAAAAATAGAAACAAATAACAATTGGTTTGATTTACATAGTTCCCAAGCGCTCCCATCTCTCTCTGATGCTGCTTGGAAATAAGCAAGTTTTTCCTCTGAAAATTAAGACCAAGGAGCCTAAATTAAGCCTCTAAAATCTCAGAAACACACAAGTCCATTTGTACAAAACAACTCACAAGACATTTATTTAAACACATTTTACAGTCAACACCATCACAATTACTTTAGAAAAAGCCACAATAACTGACCTTAGTGCAGGAAGACGGAGCTTTCTTCTCACTGTTGTACTTCTGGAGGAACACAGCTAGCTTCTCTCCTTGACCAGCTCCACCTGGAGCCACTTCTGCAACCTCCTGCTAGCCCCAAGGAGCTCATCAAGGAAAGCATTACCACCCAACAAACACTGCTACCCAAAAAAATCACTTTGTTCCCCACTGGAAAGACCATTCTAATCAAAAGGGTTCACTTCCAGATTTTTTTAGTACCTGTATACTAGCTAAAACAAAAAGACAGCAGGAATTTCAGCAGATGTTCAGTATTTGCTTTTGATTTCCTGGTGTTCATCATTAGAACATCACCACACCCAGATATACATATCACCTGTGAACTGCAGGAGATGAAACACCCTAGGTACTTTAAATGACACTTTAAATCTATAGCTTCTCTAAAATATAGGCCTGGGACATCACAAACTGAAGAAAAGCACCATTGCAGAGACAACTTTTGGAGGTATGTCCACATCTATCTGACATTTGAGACACAGAAAGCCCAATTGTCATCATGAATATCACACAGGATCAAAATACAAAAGGAACAGGAATCAAGAGTCATGCTGAAATGCTGTTAACTGGTGTGTAAGTGATGGTCTATTTAAAACCCAACACTTAAATCTATTTTTGCAGGTTTGGTATACTACATTCTTTATGCCTCTTTCTCTGAAAGTAAATCACACATGGCATTGATCACACTCCCTCCCACTGCATAAGTCAAGTGAATCCCTGTCCATTTTCTATCAAAATGATGCCAATTTCTTTGTGCCAATATCCCCAGGCAGGCAGCCATGTACAGGTTTTGCCTCTTCAGGTGAGCTTGAGCGACATCCAAATGTCCTCAAAGAAGCTGCAAGAGGTCCTCTCTGCTCATTAGTACCACTGACTTGATGGCACTTCCATGGCTCAGTGTCCTCTGGAGGATCTCACTCATCTGTGATTTAAAAGGGAAAAAAAATCTTAAGTTTTGCAAAGCAAAAAGGTCAACAATTGAATGTATAGCCTTTTAATTGTACAATATTTAAGGTTAACTTGAGGCTAGTAGGAAGAAACACCTAGCCCACAATGTCATCATTTCAGGAAAATCAAGAATGATTTGGCAAATTGAAGTGTAGCCAGGGTATAAGCACAACTTGGGGAAAGGGAACTGTGCATGAGACCCTGCACAAGGTTCAGGTCTTAACCTTTTGCAAAACACAGGTATCTAAACATTTAGATATCATGTTGAGCATGCAGGAGAGGAATAAGAAAAGCACGTGGCTTGAATGAGGAACACTGTGTTGTTCTCCTCTGTGACTATGAGCAAATTATTTAGTCACTTGGTGACTGTTTTCCCCATCTGTGGAAGAGAATAACATTGAATGCTCACTTTGCCCACACAGCATTACGTAAAAACTGCTTTAAAAGGTACATTTTCAAGCATGGTAGCATCATCTGAAGTTTCATCCTGGGAGTCATTCTGCACAGATACTCATGCAAAGCTGTACCTTTCAAGAGTCTGGGGCTCTTCTTCCAGCTTTGACAGATTTGCATTGTGGGTTAATTAATTTTTATCCAAGGCTTTTGGAATGTCACAGAGAAAGGCATCGCATCAACGGAAAGCCACTCTTAGCACTGCTGAGATGAGGCCAAGGAAAACAGATTTGGATCAGAACCTGTGTAGCTCTAAGTCTTGGGTTGCTCAGTTCTCTCATAATAGTAATTAACGAATGAGACTGCAAACATTTGTTTTTCAGACAGGACTATTACGTTGATATGAAACGCCTGAAATCACTCCAAAGCAAAATATTTAAGTTGTAAATATGTCAGAGCACACTGAAAAGCATTTGAATTTAATCTCCCGAGTTGCACTCCACACTTAGCTCTTCTTGTACTGCTTTTATTATTATTATCTTGATACAGGCACTCTGAGGTGAGAAACAGCTTAATAATTCACACCTGGTTGCAAAAGGCAGCACTCAGGCAAAGCTCTAGTTGTGAATTATTACACCTGAAGTCACGTCCTGGAGCACGTCAGCCGCAAAATGTTGCCTGGGTGGTGGGAGAGCAGGAAATGGGTAAGGAAAGGGATGCTGCATGGATGTAAATGCAGTCTCAAAAACTACCTACTGCTTAACCATGTCTGTTCAGGTGCCCTTCTGGCAGAAAACAACCCAGAGGGTGGGAGAGAGGGGAGAGCGCAGGTGTAAGTCATAAGGGGAGAATTCAGTATCAAACTGCTGTTGGTTACATCAGCCTAGCAACTGTTTATGCAAACAATCTGGCTGACTCATTAAAGTACTGCTCTGATCAGCTATTAACTGTAACTGACAGATTAAGAGGAGAACAGCATGAGACAGATACTTCAGAAGTGAGAGCAAAACATACTGGGAGCTTCATCTACGTTTCAATTCCAGCACCCTGCTCCCCGCCCCCAGCCCTCTCTCCTTTGTCACAGCAGCTTCGCATGGCATGTTTCATATTGTTTAGTGCATATCTTGGCGCCCACCTAGACAGCTTTGCTTTCTCAGCAGCACCCAGTGGCACCCACATGTTCCTCTGACATTCCAGGGAACCCATTGCAACAACCACACATTCTTCCTCGCCTTTCTGAGGGCTCTCTTAGATCACAGATGCTCCCAGTATCACCCACTGTGCTTCAATACTTCTCATGTCCCATGCACATTCTTCAGGGTCTAATCCTTTCAAATAATAGTGCTTTCCTTCAGATGCTGCCTGATACTGACGAAAAAAAGGCTGAGATAGATGCTTGCTCTTTTTCATTTCCCTAAGCTGATGGACAGGACTTGTCAAATGCAATCAAGAAAAAATAGCTCAAAACCTGCTACTATTTTATTACATATTTCATGTCCTCCCTGTAGCAGGGAACTCCCAGTCCTAAAGAATTCCCATTTTGAATTAGAAAAATCTTGTAAATGCCACACCTGGTTCTCACTCACACAGTACACAATGAATTTGGGGAATTCACTCGGAGAAGGTTACAAAGTCCATTGATAAAAAGAGATTTTAAGTACATGTAGACTAATAAACAGAAGAAAACCAACCTGAGCTAGCAAACACAAAAAATACAGCTTGCCAGAAGTTAACACCACATTCTGGGAATATGTGAAGGCATTACTGGTGTGGTTCTTGAACTCTGAGCATCAGATACTGGCTCCTGCTAAAGGCTAGAAGTTGGCTGAGAAGGACCTCCAACTAAGCACAAGACAGCTGAACTTATGGACAAACGTTGTCCAAGTACTACACTGTGAGGTTTTTCCTACAGCTCCCATAATCGATAGGAGCACAGTGTATATGGGACAAATCCAGAGCCTGGAACTGTCTGAAGCTTTATCCTCCCCTTTCTCCTCCCCTTCTACCTCACCAGGCTTGATTTCCAAAATGGAAAATCTGAATCCTCTGTTTTTTGAGGGGCAGGGTGAGAAGCAAACCTTAAGCAAGCACACCTTTGCACTACACAAGCCCAGCTCAATGACAGGTATTTAATTTCCTTTTCATGCAGGCCATATCCTTCAAACACGTCGTGTGGCATCATCCGTGGCTGCCTCATACCCTGAAGCCATTCAAGCAGTAGCTGGCTCCCCATCAAACCCAGAATCAAACTCAGACTGCAGGAATCCTTGCCAGCCTCTGCCACGGTGTCAGGCTGCCTTGAGTCATGATCCCCTTAAACCTCTTCCCCTCTCCTGTGACACAGAGGATGCATTGCTAATAGGGCTATGCAACAATTAGCCATTAAGCCTGATATCCCATTAATAGTTGCCAACAGCAGATGCTGGGTGAAGAGAAGAAAAGCAGGGTAAGTGTACACTGGTAGTTCACCAATATATTCCCCTGGTTTCAAGTGGTCCCCAGTGACTTTGGCACAAGAGTATCAATCCTATCTTAGCACTTGTAATTTCCTTTCTTATTAGCAAACAACTAGCTCCCCCTATACTTCCCCTGACTTATATAAGAAGCTTTGTGAACAATGGGACATATAAGCTGGTCACCATCTTGCCCATAAATACTACCCAAAACACTTTATTTCCTGCAGAGATAAGAATACCTCCCATCTTTATAAGTTCCACATTGAAATCAATATGGTCTGCATTTAAAACACACACATACAAACATGCATCTATGTATCTATATATACACACTGCATGGGTTCCAATGCATGCCATATATATATTGTATACATTTCCATATTGTGCAGGATTAAGTGCATATTTCCACTGAGAAATAAATAAATAAACAACCATCAATTTCTCAATTTCTTCCTGCTGCGTGGCAGTGGCGAAAATTGCTTAGAAATGGAACTATGAGAAACATTCTATATATAACCACTACACATTGGGCAGGGGGGAGGGAAGGGGAGATGGTTTGTGCCATTTGAAAAATGTGAATACAAAGGAGGCTATAGAAACATATCCAGCCATTTCCACCTCAGTGCTATTTATAGCTGTAGTGTTACGAGGTGTTTGTTTAAAGGGGCACCGGCGGAGTATGGAAGAACCGAGCCCTCCTTCAAGGAGGCACGCAAACAATATTAACTTGGCAAAAGAAAGGCGTACTAATCTAGCCTAAAAAACTGTGGCTGTTCCTGCTTTGCCTCCCCCCCCCACTCCCATGTCTGTAAGAATTTAAGTTTTAAATTGTATTTGCTTTCTCATTAACACTTTCATTCCTCTAGCTGGATTTGGGGTCAGGCCCAGAACCGAAAAGCGAAGAAACAGGGAAATTAGCAAACATTTCTGCTACCACCCTTCCCAAATTTCCCTTCTTTACAGCAGGCGCTGGCAAAGGAGCCAAATTTCAAAATGTTCTGGTTAGCTCTGCAGTTGGTCGAAAGTAAAAATGAAAAATATTCACTCAAACGCTGCCAATTTTTCTGTGAATGTATTCAGTTTTGAAATTGAGTAGAAATATTGAAATAATTGGGATGAAAAATTCAACCAACTCCTCAGAGAATACTTTGCTTCTGAAGAGTTATAGTACAAACCCCTGAGGAGCTCTCTATTGTTCCCTTGTGAGATGCCATATGGAGTAGGAGGGGTGGGAACTCAAGGGAAGAGTTATGACAATGAAAACAAAAACATAAATAAAATAAAGGAAGTTCTGTGTTCTCTGTGGGGACATGACTAAGGACTCACCAGTCCAGCCAAATCTCTGCTCCTGGAGCAGTGCAGGGATATAAGATGGCAAGAGCAAAGGAGGGTTCTTTCAGTCCTGAGTTTTTACAGAAGATGTGGAAGCCAGCAAGTGAATGAGCATCCCCGGAGGCCCTCCGGCTGGATTTGCCATGCTCTAGTCAGCACTTTGCCAGCTCAGCCCCACTGGCCAGACAAGTTCTGTATGTTTTGATTCATAATAGGGAATTGTGGCTGTTCTGTGACAAGAATAAGATGCTCTCCCACACTCCTCCTTTGGGAAGATGTTGAATCAGGGATCCTGGTTCATATATGTGGCCATAACCGGAATGAAAAGCTATTGTAGAGCATCCTGTGCTGCTCAGTGTAAAGGGAAAACCTGTTTCTTGCTCTCCTGGAGGCCTGTAGAGAGCCAATGAGCCCCCTCACAAGGCTATTTCCAGTTGCAATGTGCTCTTCCCATGCTAGCAGAAGTGCAGGTCCTTACACAGTACTCCAGCCCATGAACTCCTGGCTTACAGGCCTGAAATTTGCTCTCAGGCCTATTGACATTACCAGAAAACATATCAGTAATAACCATAGCCCTCCAACAAGAGCCACAATATGGCAAGGAACATCTCAGCTCACTCTGAAGAGGCTATCTGTTTTGTAATTGCAACTAGTAGGTTTTATAAGCTTATTAAAAAGAAAAGCTATCTGCAGGAAAACGTCAGGCCTCAGACTCCTGTCACTTAATCCAATGCGAAGTGGGAGGGAATAGAGTGAGGCGTGTGGGCCGCACTCACATCAGCTGAATCCAGGACAGCATTAACAGGAGATGAAAATGACACCCTGCCTGGCAGAAAACAACTGTTGCAACAGCCTGGGCCCTTCCTGAACTTGGATGAGTGTTTCAGAGCTGCAGAAGCAGGTCTGAGGGCGAAGGGAGGGACAGACAGCAACAGCTCTGCACCCCTCCTCTCTCCCCTCTTCCTTGCAAAGCTTTAGCTTGACACATGATTTTATTAAGGCTACTGGGCCGCTAATTCTAACAGCCTTGTTTTCTGTCTCCCAACGGGCTTGTTGACACACAAAAGCTGTCCTGCTTTGGCTTCGTGGTGCAGCCTGGAAATAGCAGAAAGGCATGCCTATGGGCAGGGGACGGAGTCGCAGCGGGCTAAGTTACTCTTACCCTGGTACACACTGTGTACTGCGCTGCTGTTGCTGTTTTGGTGCAAACAATGCCTATGTCTACATAAAAACTGTATAGAAATCTAGTCATAAAACAACAGCTATCAGATTCTGTGCTTAATTATGTGTTTTAATTGTTTTACTGCAGGGGCATTTGGCAGTCATAAATACACACATGGAAAAAGGAAAAAGAAAAAAAAAAGAGGCTTGAAAGGAGTCAAATCAACCTGAGAAAATAAAATATCATTCTACGAAATGCTTGATATATTGTTACTTTGATAAGTTCAAACAAGTGTGACTCACTATACAACCATTCTATCAATTCTGAACAAAAAACTGCATGGGATTATTATGCTTTTAATCCAAAGAGCTGGGTATTTGGAATTCCTCAAGCCCTTTGTGGTGTCATATTAGCTAGGCCAGTCTCTCATGAAAAGAATGTATTGTTGAATAGAGTTGAGTCCGGATCTCTGCTCCATTGGGTTGATAAAATGGCAGTTGATTTAAAAAGAACCAGCTTGTCTGGAGAAAGGATTAGCAGATTAAGAGACTGCATGTAATTTTTTTTTTATGTAATGTAAAGTTACATTTCATAACTAAAAGGGATTAATTAAAACGTTAATAGAAGGAGAGATGTTATTTTTCCAGGGACAAATGCCTCACCACACATATGAACGTTCACTTTAGTTGCTGCTGCCTCAACAGTAGGACAAGAAATGCTATTCTCTGCCAGTAAGAGTGAACACAGAAAAGAAAGGCAATTGGTTTGTGTGGTGGCTCAGCATTTTATTTTTCTGTTGCACTCATCTGGATTTCAAAAGAGAAAAAAATTCCCTGCTATATATACACACACACACACACGTGAATTTTACCCCAGTCCTTCTGCTTGCATTGAGGAATAGAGCAAAACTATTTTGCCTGATCCATTTTCTGGTCTAATATGGTGCTTTTCTTTCTTTCTTTATTTTCTTTCATGCTTTATTTTTGCTTTTTATGTAGAGATCAGATTCTGCTTCCCTGCATGTGCATTCTCAGTGAGTGAATAACGGTGTTGTGGTAGGGAAAGGTGGACAGGACTGTTCTGTGGCAGTAATTTGCAGGCACATTGCAAACCTTAGCCATAAAAGCCCTACCTGAGCACAGTTTCAGCATTCTTTGTATTGAAAGGTGCCAAGTAAATCACACCAGGAGGAGGTGACAAGGAGCTGTCAAATTTACTGCCTGTGTCACTGAGTTTCAGCTCATCTTAAAATCCTGCTTTGGAGCTTTGCTGTTTATTCTGGTTTCTTTTCTTTCCTAGGAATGAAGTTTTGGCTCTTTAATTTTGGACTCCTCGGTTTTCTTTGACACTTTTGTGAAGTGATCCAGGGGTGCTAAGTAAATCTGGGCTGGGCCCCTGCCCTGGAAGGAACCAGCCATCTGTGTCAAGGGAACTACTGGGGAGGTGCTGGGGCAAGCACTGCGTGGTAGCCCCCAGCCCCTGCCCCAGGAATCCCAGCACTGCACCCCATCACCATCCCCTGCACCCCCAGAGCAACTCTCTCACCTTGTCCTCCACCTCAGCTGAGGATGGGCTCCTTCTCAAACTGGGTAAATGCTACTTGTCTGCATCATAAAAACAACCTCACCACACCACATAAATCAAAATTAATCATTATTTTCACGCCTTTCTTTCAGCCTCTTCCCAACTGGGTAAATCATTTCAGAATTGTGCAGGAGTTATTATTAGGAATATCCACAAATAACCTCCCTCAGTCTGCCATTTATTGCTAGCACTTAAGTATACCTGTGCAATATAAATTACAAGAGGGTGTTAGAAACTTGTTCAATTACTGCCTTAAGCATCTGTGTACAGGTGTGCGCTGATGATGTCATGCTGCAAACTAAGAGAAATTTTAACTCACTCTTCAACTGCCCTTCCTTTTACAAACACTGGGATGACGTGACAATATGCTGTAATCAAAAAACCCCTATGTGTGGCCATATTTTAGATCAATGGCTAACCTGTTACAGTGATCTGACACTGGTAATGAAATTTTCATCAGAAGAAACTACATCTCTCCTCCTGGATCACAACAGCAAACCTTAATGAGGGAGTTTCTTCCCTGTCCTTTCCTCATCCCTATTTAAACGATGCCCCAAAGTAGGAGGCTTGGTGCTGGTTCTTTTCGAAGAATAGCATCCCACCCATTTTACTGCAGATGTTTCTATTCACTGTACAAATGTTCAATGAATTTTTCAATCCCACCAGACTCCTGGCTTCAACCATGTCAAGAGACAAAGAACTCCACAGGTTTTTGTAAACTGTACAAAACCCAGCTCTTTTTAACCCTTCTGAATGTACTGCAATTCACCTTCTCTGCTCTTTTTATTATTTATTTCTCTGTTCTCTCGTTGGAACAATCTCTTTCAAGAAATTATTCTTTTGAGAACTTTTGCAGGCATCTAATTATTTCTGTTGTCCACCTCTCAGCTGTTTCTATTTATTCTGTCACCTACTTGTGTAGGAGTGACCAATACCATGGGACACTGATATAATACCTTTATATTTTCAATATCATGTTCCATGATAGTCGGGTTTTTTCCTGCCACTTCACTGGTGTTTTTCTCAGCCACTGCTTTAGACTGAACAGTGACACCATTGAACTGCTCAGTTACAGACCTCTCTTTTCATTTTGTTCCCTTTCAGTGATAACTCAGATAGATATGGACTGTCCAAATACTCTTTTGAAGAGTCCCTTGGAGACGTCAGCCAGGAATTTTCACCCTGGCCCTCCGGTTTCCCTTTTACTACGCAGGGTTCCATTAAAACCATTCAGCTACCTCCAGCTTAGCCCAGATCAGCTTTTCCTGCTTTACTTTTCACTTTTCCAACTCAACAGTAAATATATTTAAGCAAGTACAAAACCCCAGGCACAGCACTGGTTTTTTTGCTACATTAAAAATGGACTATTTACTTCCCATCTCGGGTTATGTGCATATGGGGAGGGGGCAGGGGGGGCTTTTTACTCCCATCTAATCCACAGCAGAGCTTTACCAGTCAGCTCTTGGATACTTGGCTTCCTCAGGAGCCTCTTGTTAGGGACTTTGTGCAAAGACTTTCTGCATGTCTATATAAATTATGTCAACCAGTTCTCCTTTATTCACTAGTTTGTTGACCTGTTCCCAAGTGTCTGTTATTGAGACATGAATTTCCCTTACAGGAGCTGCATTGGTTCATCTGTATCATATCAAGTAGTTGTTACTGAATTCTACTTTAAATAATCTCTTCATTCAGCCTGCCCAGTGCTTAATTAAGCCTTGCTGATGTGCAGTATGCAGGATGAACACTTCCAAAGAGGCAGCCTTTGCAGGCTTCCTAGAGAGCATCCGAGTTCACCGGGATTATCGCTTTTTTTTCACTCATATCTTTCACAAATCACAGGGTATGCACTTTTGGTCCTTGTAACTTCTTGCTCTTCTACCATTCCTATTTGAGCAGCTGACAGAAACAATAACCCAGGCCTCCACAGCGCTGAATGCTGCACAAAAGCAAAGTAAAAAGGCACCGTCCATCTCAAACCTCCGTCCCTGTCTCAGGGCTTCCTTCACTGTCACTGCATTGCATCTTCCCCTACTATCCACTGCCACAAGAGCTAATAAGTAGGTATGGCTTTTATTTGTCTGCAGTATTGTTATTTTCCTTAAGTGTTCTTCTAACCATCCTCAAGTGTAACAAGTATTTCCTTTGCAGTCCCACTGTTTCTAGCAAATCAATAAATTCTCTGCGAGTTGTTTGCGTCTTTATGTGCTCTTCAAATTCCCCATTAGCCTGCCTAATTTCCATCTTGTATTTTAGCCAGTATTGTTTATATCCTATTCTGCTAACGTCACTAGGGTTGTTTTCCATTTTCTGGTGATATTTGTACTGTGAAAAGCACAGTCTGATGGGATTAGTACCCCTCTTTAAAGTGCTGCTGAAGTATAAGGGATGAATGGCTGACAGCTTTAACACTACATTCAAGTTGTCGAGCACAAACCATTGCAGGGAGACTTTGGGAGAAGTGCAAAGTGATAGTAAAAATTTGTGGATTATTATTAATTAGACCAGTCTTCCCTTTACCACATAACCTGTAAGAGTCAGATTTCTTCCATCTTAGAGCCAGAATAACAGCAGTAACCTCAGGGTTAAAGCTTTCTTCAGTTCTACAGAGCAAAACGATAAGGTTTCAGCATATCCTTATATCATTTTATGCAAGCCAGACAAGGTGATTTATAAGTTATTCTCCCTGAGCTTCAATTAATTTCACTTAGGACATTTTCACAGTTGTACAATAAATGTTTAAATTAAGACATTTTCCCTGCTCCCCACCCTGCCATGGAATGGAACTGAATATTAACTGGTTATTGGGTGCCATTCATGGCCTGTGCAATTACAGATAAGAACATCGATCTGGCAGGAAAACAAATTGACTCTTAAAAGAGGGTGGTTTGGATCTGACAGGTTAAGATGATTAGGCATCTCTCTAATGGATTCTGTGTATATTACTCCTGGATACATGCAGGAAGTAGACATCCACCCCACTCCTGGGTACCAGACAATTACCTGCCCTCATGCAGGAAACCCAACTTGCAAATTACCTGCTGGGTTTTAGACCAGTTGTTTACTCACTAAATTAACCTTCCTGGCTGTCCTGTTGCAGAATTTTACAGTACTGGGTACATAAAACAGTATTTTAAGGGAAATTTAGAGCAAGTGACAGTATCTAATGACTGCTGTTAAGAACACCCCATGCTACATGGACATTTATCATCCAACTGGATTCTCAAGAAAAGAGAGGACTTGACAACAATTTTTAGGCACATAGATAGAGAGGTCTGACAGGGGTCTGGAGGACCTGTCACTACATTAGAATTGACAGAAGGGCATTGCTGCAGTTGTGAGAGAGAAAAATCAGAAGTATTACACTTGCTCTATCTCTTCTTTGGCCTGCAGCGAATGACGTAGCCTTTCTTTGTCCCATTTGTCTTCAGGGAGCGGTAAGTCACAGTGAAGGCAGGTGTTTACTAAGAATGATTGAGACTGTCAAGAAAAATCAGAGTTTTGTGAATACTGCTAGCTTGCAAAATCAAAGTATTTTCTAGGGAGGGTTTGGGTTTTCTGCAGATGTGATATAACCCAGGGAACCCTCTTTGATTTCCAAGTATAAAGCTGAAGTTGCTAAATATCTCTAAGGCTGGAGAAACCCACCAGTATAGCTGACCCAGCAGATTGCCTTAGATCTGGGACCTCTATGAGTTTTCACAGCAGTAAATCATGGAGTTGCCCTTGGGACTAATTCCAAAGAAAGGAGGACACCAGACACTGTCGTTTTTATTCCCTAATAAAGTATAAAGTTATCAAAACACTGAAAACTTCTGGAGACCCGAATTACCATTCTCCTCCTAGATTATAATGAAAAATCAAGTGTAGATGTGTGTGCATATATATAGTTAAAAAAGTGAGATTCTGCAGCTTTAAAAATGACTGAGACCTTTAACTTTTCTTTAGGAGAAACTCCTTGATGTACAGGGCTCAATCATGGCTGCCAGCAGCTGCACCTTTTGCAGCCACACCAAGTTACTCATCTATATTTGGGTTTAACCACACTAAACTATACCCATACTGAGTTTGCACTGGACAAAGATGTGACCACAACATAGACTGGTCTTAAAATCTATAGTTCTGCCAAACTGCTGATAGGACAATCAATTCTATGCATGCCTTGTCTTCAGAAAGGTCACTAGCCATATTATTAATGTGCTACAAATACAGCCTACAGATTTCCTTTGCCATTGCTGGCTGGTCTAGTTTTTCATTTTCCCACAAAAGAAATATGTCTTCTCACTGGTAAATATTCTGTCCTGGAGGCATGACCCTTTACTGTAAGGGCTTGAGAAATTAAATGAAAATCACTCTAGACATCAGACCCAGGAATGCTGTTTACATACAGGTATCAGTCACTGCAGCTGGTGGTGGTCCCATTAGTATCAAGGATCCCACTTCAACATGGACAGAATTATACACACAGATGGCTTTCTATCAAGGATAAATTTGGCCCAGACTGGCAATTATATCATATGGAGAATTGAGTTTCTTGATCATGGCACTAGGTTTTAATTTGATAACTTAATCTTAATACAGGAAGACATCCAGTTCCCAACTAAGTGACATTATGACTGCTATGCTTTCTCTTTGCCTACCCCCCCTACCTCTCTCTCCAGTCTCTATTGGATTAGCAATACAGTCAGCAAAAAGGCTGCTATTTTGATTTTGATGATAGTCATAATGAAGCATGACTCGTCATAGGGGAGTGTGAATTCCCATGACACCAGATAGTCAGCAATCTCACTACAGCACATCAGGAATCAAATTCCTCATGAGGGGAAACCTTATGGACAAAACCAAAACAAATGAGAATTCAAATATCATCCAAGTGCTGCTTTCCATAGCTTGAAATTCTGAGCAGGGTTTTTATTTGCAACATGGCTTGCTAGATTTCCTTCAAGGATTAGCTTCTCCTATAGAGTGAAAAATATAAAGGGCTTCAATTTCTTTCTCCTCACATTTGTGTTTTTGAAATGAGAAATGCATTCAGTGATTTTTGTTGGGAAAAACGGTAATGAGTTGAAAAAGAATGAGGACATATGAAAAATAATAATCCTTCTCATGTTCTCTCATTTTATGAATAACCTTGTTCAGAGTTGGAGAAAACCTAATGAAGTTTCAAAGACAAAGAGGTCCTGATTTTTTCCTCCAGATTCGTCCCCTGTGTTGTGGGCCATCTGTATCTACAATGAAAGACATTTTCCACTCAGTTAATCCAGAGACTAAACCTTCCAAAACTCTCTACATGTTTTGTGTTAAGAATACACTGCGATATCCTGTTATCAGTGCAGCTTGAGATACTGCAGTGACATAAAATCTTGCAGATAATACAAGCTGAGCTGCATTCAGAAAGCACCTGATAAAACCAGCAGAAATTCAGAAAATCCACTTTTTTAACTGAATGACCTCCTTGTCCCTCCCCAAATCTGTTTAGTTCTTGGCTTTTTATGAGCAGCTTGGCTTTAGACTTGATCCAAAGCCCTTGAAATCATTTGAAAGATTCCTATTGACCTCAACAAGCCTAACATCAATCCTGAAGACTACAAAAGAGCTGTTGCATCTTTAAAATACAAAGATGAAGATTTGTGCCAAAAACATTTCTCGTTTCATAGATACAGCTGCCACTTGTCCCTTGATATTTCCCCGGTGCTCTGGAAACTGACTGCAGCATTTCACCATAAATTCCTATCTTGTCCTTAGTGGAAAACTCATATTTAATCTGTTATCTGATTCCCCTCTACTAAAATCAGTGGCAGATTTGCCAAAGAGGTAAATAGGAGGAGGATCAAACCCTAAATGAACACCACTTGATAAGTTTTTCCACTTAGCAATGTGGCATGTGCCACTCCAAATAACTGGCTGCTCGTTCTATAGCAAAACATAGAAAGTTGTTTCAGTGCAGAATAATCACGAGGAAAGGCAGATTGGAAATTTTAGCAGTGAAATGTGATCACGATATAAACCACAAGTGGACCCAAAAGGGATTGTGGCAATTTAGGACAGATTCATTAAAGTGTATGCACGTTATCACAAATTTGAGATAGTGCTAAGCTGGGCTTTAACCATCTAAGTCACCCTGTAAGACTGCACCAGCTGAGGGTCTCAGCTCTTCACACCAGTACAGACACAGTCTGAAATATCCACCCAAATATCCTGCAACATCAGTCAGGGACTGCTCTGATGGGCATTGCCTTCCCTGAGCTTTCCCACAACACTTGAGCATTGCTGCCAGGGACGTAGTTATTCCTTCTCTAGATTTAACTTCAAATTGGGCCTGATAGTTACCCAGTTTATTTATTTATCTAATTGAGCTGGTCCATTTCTATAAGTAGATTCAGTACTCACGGAAGCAGGCCTATTGATCAAAGCTGACCTATTTTCTTGGTCCACCCACCGGTAATGTACCATGTAGCAGCAGCAGCAACACGAGCCTACACCACCCCTGCTCCATCAATATCCCTCATTTGCTCCAGCAGTGACAAGACGTATGTTCTGGGTTTGAGGCCTGTTCAGCCATTGATCTTATTAATAAAATTGTCAATGGGAATAGATGGGTAAATTATTATCAATTGCAGAGACAGCTTTGGTAACACAGACACACAACGCAGATTATGCTTTCAGGGCTGAAAGCAGCAACTCAATTTTCATAGGCCATAGAGCAGCCAAGCAATGATAGCTCCCTTTGATTGCCATTCTGCATAGTCAAATGAAGACTGGAGAGGTTAAACATAGTAACTGCATTTCTCTGTAGAGATCCATACACTGCTTAACCCCATAGCACCTGAGCATTTCAGAAGAGTTTAAAGATAAAACTCCAACTATCCCAAACATCTCAATGACGAAAAAAATGGTCAATTTCCTTTAACAGAACTGGGCACAGACACAGCAAGAGAACGAAGGATCCCACAGAAAATCCAGGGACAGAATTCAGATCTCCTAAAACAAAAGCTAGAGTTTTAACATTTTGCTCCTAGTTGCATTAAATGTCCTTTTTTTTTTTTTCCTCTGAAGGGAGACATTGGTAAAAAACAAGGCTGTTCAGCGTGAAAGCTGTACAGCTTCATAGATAGCCCTGTTCCAGGCCTCATGGTCATCCAAGCCTTCTTTAATATATTTTTTTCTTGAAAACCAGCACCCATATTATGAGGAATTGAAGTCAGCATTCTGTGTGACACTCTTTCTTCCGAAGTAATATTGCAGAAATTCGGTATTTATCAGAAGAGATTAATTGAATCCCAACAGGACTGTACATCAAATGAAGGAACAGGGCCCCTATTTATCTCTTAAAGTTCTGAAAATGAAAAACATCTAATCACTAGTTCCCTTTGATGAATGCCTCATTGTTCGCCTCTATGGAGAGCCATTTCATATGGCACTGGCAATACAGTGTTGCTGGGGAGAGGGGCAGTTGCAAGATTGCTTTGAGAATTTAAGTATAATTACATTTATGTCCAATCAGAAAGTATAAGTTTCCATGATACAGTTTTTTGCCTTTTTTGCTCTTTTCTTCCCTCCCAAGGAAAAAAAGAATGTTCCTAAGGTGGAGCAAGCGGAAACTAATACAATTAAATACTTTGCTTGCTTGCCAAGGACATTTGACTGCTACTGTGCTACATCAGGTATGTAATGAAAGGCAAATGACAACGAATCTTAATGTGGTGGGGAGCTTGGGTAACTGTAGTTTTATGTCAGGGATAGCTTGGTAGAGAAAAGCTGCATTGTATGTAGGATTAGCAGATCTGCAGGATTTCATTAATGACCGAATAGCTTTTTAGCAAAACAAAGATAGTTAGGGAGTAAAAAGAGAACATGACTAGAATGTGTACCACTAATTGGAAATTTATATTATCTTCACTTTGCTAGGGAGGAGGCACCAGGGTGCTCTGTATTGTCATCTGGAGAATGTCAATTTGTACAAAAGTTTTTCCCAGGTTGGGATGCTGGACTACAAGGCAGCAACAGTTGGAAACAACCGGCTTTAAAGTAGACACATTTAACAGGAAACATACTGGAGTCAGATGGGAAATGGGTTCCCATCCTGCCAGCACTGGAGATTGTAAATCTCCACCTCCTCACCCTCCTGAATCAAGAAGAAATGGACAACCTCAGCAGGTTTCACACACAGATTGGATTTCTGCCTTTTTTTTTAAAAACATTCCTTTCTTTTCAAACTATACATTATATTTGCAAAATGGAGTGGCCTATCAGATCAGAAAAGTAGACTTCCTCTTGGACAGCTATGCTTTTTTCAGCCTCCTCAGCAACACTTTCTCACAAGCAGCTTCAATTCTGATAACTCATCATTTTCATTAGCAAAACAAACTTCACCGGGAAACTACAACTCTTACTCTACAACTATAGTACCTTGCAAGGTCTATTAAAACCAGCAGGAATTCCTGCACTGCTCATTCTGTACTGAGCTTTGTATTGGCCTATATTTCTCAGTCTTTAATTCAGTCTGCTGCCACTGAACTCAGAGCTTTTTTTTTTTATGTAAGCTCTAAAAAAAAAGCCTACACAAAATACAAGATGTCTCTGGCCGTACCCAGCAACTGTTTACTCAGGACAGGGTGAAAAATAAATGAGGAAGGATAACAAAACCTCCTTTTTTTCCAAATCCTGAAATTATCACTGGGATGGATCCTCCCTGTACACTAAGCTCCCTTTGCAGGGCTTGGGGGTGTGAAATTTACACCCACTCAAATGCTTTTTCTACATGGTCAAAGTAGTGTAGAACAGCTCAAGTCAAATGACAATTAAGCTTATTACTTGAGACAGCTTTTTTTTTTTTAAACTGCTTGCCCTTGACCACTAGGCATAAGGGAGGAGGGGAAGGGAGCAAAGAGAGGCTCCTTAAGACAATTTTGAAACAGTCCAGTACTTCCCTGATCACTTTGCAAAGTTGAAATATGATTACAACCTTTTTGCATGCAGAAAGAAGCCATTTAAAAGAAAAATTAGCTGCCTTAACAGGTCAAGCACACAGTTACATTAATGTTGTGTAGAACAATAAATCAACTTCGATCTCCAATTGAAAAAATGCTAATTTAGTTCAGTGATTCACTGATTGTACTTCCCGTGCGCCCCAGCGATAGAAATCTTTTCTTTTTATTTAATGCGAGACAGTGATTTGACGGCCCTCCTAATGGTGCTTGCAGACTATCAGCATTTCAGTGGAATTCTGATCATGGTTTTAATATTCCATGCAGCTTTGCCCCCTCTGATTTCATGCTGAAACATTAACAAGAGCTGACACTGGAGATTAGAAGCAGACAGCTGGAATGCCAGGTCTTTGTTGCAGCATGGACATGAGCCAACATCGTTCAACCGCAGCCAAGAGGGACCTGGGAAAGTCTTCTTAAGAAGGGGAGGTAGAAAGGGGGAGACAAGGTAGTTTACTGAAGGGCATATACAAGTAGATAATTGCAGAGTCCTTTCATCTCTTAAAGCCAAATTCTAATCAATCCTGGTTTATTAAAGGGAAAGAGGGTCATTAAAGGTAAATTTTGCACGAGGGGGGGGAAAAAACCCTCAAAATCACCATTTAAACTCGGCAAGCATAAAAGTTTGCACAGAAAGCAACTGCATGTCCACAGCCACCTCTAATTTGTCTGCCTAACAATCATGATTATTTGCAGTGCTTCTATCTGAAAATGCAGTGCTGGTCTCCCTTTTTTCTTAAAAAAAAAAGAAAGAAAGAAAGAAAAAAGATTTAATCCACTTAGTTCCAGGTGAATAAATTGAGAAATAAAACTGGATTTATGTGCTGGTGCAGTGTGTGAACTGTAAATTCCCAGGCAAAAAGGAGGAGGTATTGTAACATAACATTCTAAAGTCCAATGAATTGTTTCCTGATAACAGAAACCTAATAAAAGATACATAATTTCATCCAAACCATGAAGCAACTCTTCACTCATTCCTCAGAAACTTACCAAGAAGGGATGCTCTACGGCAAAGCTACATGGTTTTTTGAGGGTTGTCTTGTGTTAAATGGGGTGATGTGTTTATTCTTTGAAATAAGAACTTCTGAAGTGTAGAAGTTGCAGAGGACAAACAGAGCAGATATTCAGACAAACTCTGGCTGCGGTAAAACCAAATGAGTAAACCAAGAACAAAACTTCCAATGAAGGCAGGAGTGGGGGTGGCTTCTAGGGAAGAAGCTTATCACTGAAAATCCTATACCTGGAAAAGTGAAGTAGCCCAAGGAGCAGGGCTCCCTCAGGCTGGACTTGAGCAAGTGATTGATCTCATCTTCACCAAACATGTAATCTCAGGTAAGTCATTTATTTTGTGCATCTTCCCTTCAAGCTTTCTTCTCAAACACAAAAGCTTTCTCATTTTGTACAGTGAGCCTTGATTGCTTGTTTTTTCACAGCTCAAACACACAGTAATACCCACTATTTCCCAAAACAACATTGTCTCTTTCACTACAGTTATCAAGTTATTATGAAACTGGACTCAGTGCTACCCAAACACATAGGAACTTGCAGTCTAAGAAAGAGAGATAGATGCAGGTGTGTGAGATACAGATGAAGAGCCTGGTCCCAGTCCTACAGCAGCTCCTGCCAGAAGACAAACATGTCGAGGCACAAGCTCTTGACTCCAGTGACTTTTTGCTCAGCTTAGAGGGGTTCACCAACGTGGGGATCTTTACAGAGTGGGGTCTGGAGTGATTAATGTGATGACTGGGCTTTTATTTACTTATTTAATAATTCCCATCTGCCCCTCTCACTACCCATTTCTCCTTCTCTTCCTTTTCAATCTTCTGGAGACACAGAATAATAAACAAAGAGCAAATATTTGCACTAATAATCAAAAAGTGATCTACAGACTCCAAATATTAGTAAAGACTGTGAATGGAGAGCATTCTGTTTGATAGGCTTCCTTTAGGTATTTCTTCCCACCAAAGGCATAAAACTACTTCCTAAAAATCATCTACAAGTACCCTCTGCCTCCTTTGATTTCTGTACAAGCCTGGAACAAGCTCTGTAGAGTCAGTCCAGATTTACAAATCCCTTTGTTAATTATTAATCCTGATAATAGCACCTATCAGGTCAGTAATACGAGCACAATGGGGTAAACTAAGGCACAGGAAGAAGGAAGGGCAGCCTCACCTGCAAAGACACAGCTCCTGCTCCAGGGACTGTCTAGTGAAGGTGAAGTACCTAGTGAAGGTGAGGTGATGCACAAGGTCCAGGATCAACCTGGGAAGACTCTTTATGAAGGCAACATTCATACCAGAGTTATATATAGCACCAAGTCCCCTAAGAACCTTGTATAAGGGTGGAAATACCTTTCCTCTTTCTACACCTTGCCTTCGTATCTGCCTCCTTAAAGGCCTTTAGCCAGAACCTCATGTGACAGCCTGCACTGAAGCAGTGTGGCCTTCTCAGGGTCCCTTGCAGAGTTAGGCACCCCATTTTGCAAGGCTGCTGTGCAGTCCCACGTACAGTTAGTACTGCTCTGACGTCTATGGATTAGGTGCATAGCCTCTGACCAAGGTCGGGAACAGATTAGAAACGTCAGCACAGACACGTTAGTGGGGTGTATGTACTTGATATTTCTATGCTGGTAAATACCTATTTAATACCAATACAAATAGTTCCTACAGCTCTATACCTTGCTGCCATACCTGAACTTTCCCATCTGGCTCTGGCAAAGTAGCTCCATTTCCTGCTTCTGTATCTTTGTCTTTGATCTCCAGGGTTGTTCAGCTTGGAGAAGAAGAGTCTGAGAGGAGATGTGAGCATCCTCTGACTTCCTAACAGGATGCTGTAGTGAAGTCGGGGGTCTGTCTCTTCTCCCAGGTAATGAGTTGACAAGAGGAAACGGCCTCAAGTTAACCCCAGGGGAGGCTGAGATTGGAACTGAGGAAGAACTGTTTCCCTGAGAGTGTTGTCAGCCCCTGCCCGGGGAACTGAGGGAGTCCCCAGCCCTGGAGGGATCCCAAAGCTGAGATGCTGAGGGCCATGGGGTGGTGGTGGGCTTGGCAGAGTGAGGGGAGTTTAAAGGTGTTTTCCAACCATGATTCACTCCCTTGGATCATACACGGTGCTCCTGGTGATGCCTAGGCCCCTGTTTTGGGATCTTCTGGGGAAATGTTTTGCTATGTAAATGCAAAACATTGTCACTCTCTTAGTGCCTCCTATTGTATTTGCTTTCCTTTTGTTAATTGATTCTTTGTTGTGAGACTTGAGCTCATTACAAGAAGTGCTAAGGCTCAGCATCATTTACTTTGTAGCTAAATCAATCTGTGGACCAAGTGGTAGGGCTCCAGATTGGATAAGGAACATGTTCTTGCAGATGTAAATGGCCTGGGAAGAGAAAATAAAAGCTGAACTTGGTAATGAAGGGAAATGGAATGGCCATCATTGAATCCACGAATACCATTGACCTTTCTCAGATTTACATCATTATCTAAAGTTCACCAGAGACCTTCCATGCTTGTTATCATTATCCCTCATTAGAAGTCACTCTAGAAACATTAACAAGCTTCTGAAATGCTTGGCTAATTGCTCTAATAAGGCAATATCAATATTAAGTGATAGTTCCCATGATTAGATAGAGGACAGGGGGGCCCTCCAGGCTATGTCTTTTTGGGTTTTACATGCTGTGTTGGGGTGCCTAAGAGAGAAAAGAAAAAAAAGACTTCACTTTCAGGGTAAAGCACTGGCACTGGACATAAAATGCTCCTATATTGTGGATAGCAGCTCTATTTTAAACAACTGGGGCTACACAATTCAAGACAATAGAGGATATGAAGATTTTCTGGAAGATGACTGCATGGTCCTTCATCTAGAAATGCTCTGGCTCATGTTAACAATCCAAACTTAGAATGAGAAGGTTGGTGAGCTTCCAAAGCAAGCCATTTCTTGTACAATTTTACAAAACACATACATACAGTTCTTCATGCTCGATTCTCAGCCAGCAGAAACTAGCACAGCTCAGTTTTACTCCAGCAGAACTTCCCTGATTCATAGCAGGTAAGTGTCTGGCCCACAACAAGTCTGAGCACTAACTACTTGTTTTAAAGATGCAGTACATTACTGGAGAACAAAGGTGGACCACGTGTGCAAACACATACATGTCACACAGGCACATCAAACTGCTGTCAACCACAAAATCACTTAGCAGTCATGCTCAGAGCCCATGAGTAAGCTAAAACACAGAACTTGAAATGCATTGTTCCCCATAATCCCTGCTGGAAATAAGCAGATGAGCCAGGGGAAGTTTCCTCCTGTATTCATGCTGGGTTGCATGAGGGAACATATTGTGCTTCCCAGGAGCTGTCAGTCCAGCTCCTTTCACCTGTACTGAGTTTAGACATAAACATTTTATAACAAATATTCCTTTCCATATGCTCCACCTCCACTCTCCTCAGTATGTGTCCTAAATTTCTGTTAATGGTCACAGGATGCTTACAGGGGAGGGCACAGTCCTTCAGAAGACTCTGTTACTACGACAATGAACCACTTCTGTGCTACCTGACACTTACTCTGTCTTCCAAAATGGAAAGATGAAACAGGGACCAGAAACCACTTATTTGCCTACAAACTCATCATCTCTCATTTGCTGATTTGCATTCTATGCACAGACTTGGACTGGTTTTAAATGGGGAAAAAAAGGAAAAATACACATACAACAAACATCAATACATATTTAATGAGGTTCAATGGCTCTAAATTTACTCAGATCGATCTCAGCAGAGAAAAGCTGACTCTTCAAACTTACAGTAACTTGAGTAAGGTTGCATGAAGATGCACAAATACAGTTAGTGTGGACTAGGAAAGGCTTGGGCCTCGGACTGCTCCCAGCTCTGCTGTGAACTTCTGGAACTGTGAACAAAAGCTGAGTCCAAATCTAAAAGAAGGGAAGGTTTTTCTCCTGTGAAACCATGACTGAGCTTAAAAGGCTTCATGAGTCTTTCTGCCAGCCCACTTGTCAATCTGACTGTTGAGTCCCCAGTTCTGGAAAGGATATCTGTGCAAGTATACTGGGAACTTTGAAAAGTGCCATCAGCTCACAGTCTCCTCACTTCTGTTTGCATCACATTATTAACTTTAATGGCACAACCCTCTTTTGTGAGAGAAAGAAGAGCAGAATCAAGACATTAGAGAGCAGAACAGATAGAGCAGCTCTTCTCTTTAATGGCAGCAATGAGTCAGCTTTATTATGAGGACAAAACCACCTCATTTCAGGAAATGAAGAGTTCTAAGAGCTGGATATTTACATTTACTGTTTTATATCCTCCTTCAGGGACTAGTGCTAAAACAAAGTAATTCTCTGAGTACTAAAGAAGATGAGATACCTCCAGCATAGACATTGGTGCTTCCAGAAATTATTACAGAACGGTGACAAGCTGAACATCAGCTTTGCTTGATAGATCTCACTAGAGATCCTTCCCACAGTATCACCAACGTGTGTACAGTCTGCAGGACCGAGCTGCCTCTGAGCCTCTGTCTGGCAGAAAGACACTTCTCCACTCTCAGTGGGATAAAACCTTCAGCTTTTACAGCACCAGTAACAAATTCTGCAATTAGTTCCGTGTTTTCCGAGACACAAGTCTGCAGCACATATAAAATGGAAACAATAGAGCCCTCCCAAAATAGACTGGATTTCATAACAAACTAAATACTGAGCTATTGTCAAAGAGTGCTATTGTATAGGGCCACGGCAGAACATTTGGCTCCAATACTCAGCAGTGAGGGCCATGCCTATTGCATTATAAAAAATTGCTATGCCATCAGTTTTCACTTTGGGATGGTGTTTACCCGGCAGATAACAGCAGATAATTCCTCCAGCCATTCTGACAGCTCCAGCTGACCAATAGATCCGAGTTCAGGTTTCACTGCTGATGAAAGGATTATTTTTTTCTGTTTGTTGTTCTCTGTCAAACCTCTGTTAGCAGTTTTAGGGGAAAAGAAAGAAAAAAATAAGATCATGGACTGGGGGGCATTTTAAATATTAATGAACTTCAAAGAAAAATAAGTTGGCTTTTAAAAATGAAATAGTCTTTTTGGTTCTGTTTTGGTTTGGGTTTCTTTTTTGGCAGGAGATCCTCTATCAATAGCTTCATTTCTGCTTCTACAACTGATATTAGCATTCTTGAGGTACGGTGGTCATAAGCCAAATGGTCAGCAATTCACATCTAGACAACGTATCTGCTTTAAATTCAGCCTGGTAGTAAGTGTTTTAAAGGTACACTTGGAAGAAGTGCATCACTTTTAAGGGAAGCCTGCTGAAATAAGATGAGCTCTGAGGATCAGGTGTTGCTGAATGTGATTATATAAGAAACTGATGACTTTCACTGAGGTTCCAGAAGCCTAGAACTGCATCTAAACACCAGTTAAGTCCATCAGAAGACTCAGCCACCATTGATTTTACCGACTTTGTGATTAACCCCTATGTTTGCAAGTTACCAGAAGCAAAAGAACATAATTTACCTTCCAAATTAACCTACAGTTTGCTTGCAACAATTCAACTAAACAAACCAAAAAAGGTATCCAAGACTTTTTTGTTTCTGGATCATCCCAGCCCATGGCCCATGAAGTGGATTATTGTGTTGCTGATCTCATTTGTGCAGCTACATTGTGGAAGTGAAATAGTTACCAAAGTATTTAAACTATTGTGTGTGAGGAGGATCAAACCAGCATTTTTGTTCATCAATTCAGATTAAAAGTTTAATTTCATGGTACAATGAACCCATACAGAGTTATATCTATTAAGGTCACCTATTTCTTGTACTTCAGCTTACTTTAGGTATTGATGACTGCAAAACTCTGTAGAAGAGCCACAGCTTCAGACTTCTGAGCTCTCACAGTTTTAGGGTTAGACACAATTTTCCTGACTCTCAAATACCTTGGACTTGATGTTTGCAAGTGAGGGGGGAAAAAAAAAATGAAACTCAACTCTCTTTCTCTCTCAGTTGCTGCCTGGAATTTTTAAATAACAGAGATCTGGCTTTAATTGAGGCTTTCATTGTTTGAAAAGGAGCTACAAGTATTTCTAAACTAAAATATTTGCATAGTTTCTTGCTCACTCTGCTAAATGCTGAGAGGTGCTGGATATTTCACTGAACTGCCCCTTCCAGAGAACACAATTACTATCCTGTTGCTGTAATAGAAAAGATTTGAAGAAAGGTCTTCTGAATACATATTTAACATCTAAATGTTTTCCTTGCTGTCTTTGGGCCAAGTCCTTATTTGATTGTTACTCAAACAAAACTCCCATTCATGTCAAAGCAAAAGCCAGCCTTTCATTAGCTCAGGAATTTAGCAAATTTGTGGTTAGTGTATCCAGAAATTGGTAGCATTTAATTGATCAAATAAAATGATTTTTTTAAAGGGATTTTTCACCACTGAAACAAAGATGTGTGACCATTGGGAAACGCTGCAGAATAAACTCACTGGTTTAGCCAGTCTTTTTTTGGTTTTTAAGGCTTTGGCTCTTGAGTGCTTATCCCTAGGTATTGTCAAACCCGCTGCCTGGACCAGTGATGTCCCAGTGATCTCTGGCTCAGGAGGTGATTTTTGATTTAGCTGTCCCAGACTCACAGAGGGCCTTTGAAGAACAGGTCCTTGTAATGTCCTGATAGTAAGATGGAATCAAGCACAGGACAGTGTGCTTTTGGAGGCATATATTACTATCATATTTGCACTGTGTCATAAAGAGTACAAAGTATCTTACATCATCTGCCTGTGACTTTGGCTATAACTCCTGATATCATTTGGATTTCATTTTGGGTATCCCAGAACAGGAGCTCAGCCTGCTCAGGCACAATTTGCTCAACAAATCAATGCTGTCTTATTCTTCTCCTTGTTACCCTCTAGGTGTGAACAAAGGCTTGGCTCAATTATTTTTTCCAATAATTTTTCATGGGCTGGCACTGAAACGACTAGCCTGTGATTCTCCACTTCCTAGACTTCACACCTCCCCATTCACAACTTTTTGGGGAGCTTTACACGTGACTTTTCATAGTTGTTTCTTCCCCCATCCTCCACATGCTCTCAGAGATATCTGTTACCAGAACAGAGGCTGTGTATTTCATTCCTTTTGCAAGGCAAACAAAAGGTAGGGTTTTACACGGACTTAGATGAAATTTAAAACATACTCTGCCTTTGAAATACTGTGCTGGAATCATATGTGTGTGCATATGCATGTACATATGTGTCTTGTACCATTTAGTTATGGCAGGAGAGGAAATACGAAGCAGATCTCAGTGAGGTTTTGGAGCTGCTGGACCTGTGTTTTCTCTTGTAAATCAAAAACGACTCCAGTGAAATTACGTTCTCAGCCCTAGCAGCGTTAATCTCCATCTCTAATTGCTGTCATTCCACCCAATCTGTGATTCAGTACTCCAAAGCAGGGTAAACCTTTGACTGTGCACCTACGCACTCTTTTCCCTGTACATACGCCAGGGACCCGTTCTATGACCAGATATACCAGCAAACTTGATTCTGCAGTCGATTCAGTACAGAAACATACGCTTGTTTCATATCTAATCTGTGACAGCATATGTGTCTTTTATCCACCGGCCTCAGGAGCTGGAGTGTGTTTGTGCCATGAGCAGCACTCTTAGGTATGTTGTTCAAGAATGTTTCTGAAAGAGCTCTCTTGTCTACAAATTGGGGAGATATATTCACTGCTGAACTGGAGCAGTCTCCACACTCCCTTTCCTGACCAAAGGGGAATCTACAAAGATAGCATTTTCAAACAGCTGGAATAACTCATGGCAAGGGGATGGAGCCATGTTGTCTTGGCATGGGCAGCTATTAATGGTCCTCCTCTGTAGTTGGCCCTGGATTCAAGTAACATGATTATCCATGCTACTATATATCAAGCTCATCATGTGAATGGGTAACCCAAGATGAATTCGTGCAGGGATGACAAAGGGAACAAACAAAGACCCCACAGTGGTCACAGGGTAGCATTCAAGGAAGGTGTGAAGGTAAATCACCTGTTTCAGGCTGGTAGGCTGTTCTTTAGATGTGAGCTCTGGCTTGTAGCAAAAGGTTTACAAATCAGAGCTTGGGGTGCCCCCATCCAGAGCAGTGCTATGAAGCCACATTTTGTGGCTGTTCTTTCGCTGCTGAGAGAGCCAAGGTGCAGCTCCTCTACTTTGCAGGAGGAAGAGACACAGGACTGTCAGGAAACAGGTCCATCCTTACTGTTGCTGCAGAGTCTCTGTGCAATACTAGCACTAGGGCTCCACTTTTCAGTTTTCCGACGTCTAAAATGAGTCAGGAGGGAGCAGAGGATATTCCCTGTCTCCTAAATCATGTCCTTTAGCTACACCAGTCCCTCACCTCCTCTCTCGTGGAGCGTTCATGTGCTGATCCTTCCCACCATCCGGTGGATGCTGCAGGATAAAATGTAGTAATGCAAGATGCTGGCAATCAAAGACAGCAGAGAGCTCTGGAAACTTGCTTTGCAATTTCATCTAATTGCTCTTTGCTGGAAGGACAGAGAAGTGGCCCTAAGATTTCAGTATCTTGAAGAGGAAGAACCAATAAGTTTACTGCTATCCATCCCAATGTTATTAAATACAACAGGGGTTGTGTAATGTGACCAGCAATGACTGAGACAGCAGCTAGGTTTTGCAGAGAAATAACTCAGCCTGTGCTATGCTTTTGCCTACTGTTCATCACCTGCATTGCTCTCAGTTCAATCTGTCTAGGACTATGATGGATTTACAGCAGGGATTAATTTAGGTCCCATCTTACAAAGTTCACTCCCTAAAGCTGCTCCATTTTCCTTTGAGTTTTGAGCTCATAAGCTGCTCTCCCTTGGTATTTGGAATATAGGTAGGAAGAGCCAGTGAGGCTAAGAGAAACTATAGATTTAACCTGGATCTAATCACAGCAATTTGACATCTTTTCTTAGTAATAAATCTCTCCTGTTTTGTCTCCTAAAGTCAGAGGAGTCATGGGAGAAAGAAATCATAGCAGAAAAGAAATGAAGGAAAGCAGAACCAGCCTCCCTTTCCTCAGCATTCTCACACACAGACATCACTCCAGCCAACTGAGATTGGAAAATGTACATATATCTACCTACAGTCTTCTGTCATCACATAATGAAGGAAAAGACAGTACCAAATGGCAATTCATCCCGCTGCTCTTAAGCACTTCTATTAGGACAAGATAAATCATCCTATGGAGGTGCTCATCTCTCTCCACTGAGTAGGAATAGGTGGTTAACTGAGACTAGGTCCAGGGCTGTTAGATTATTTGATAGACAGGCCTCTCTGAGACTTAGCCCACTCTGCCTGGCAGTGCCAGGTTGTCCCCTGGCATCACTGCCTGAATTCATTCGCTCTCTTAGGTAGACTGTGCTGCTTAACATCTGCTAAATGTTTGGTGCATATCTAGTTAGGCAGAAAGAAAGAAGTGAACAGGCATCAAGCTTCATGAAAGAGGTGGCAAGAGGTGACATCTGCCTTCCTTCTGCAGAAGGCTGTGATGATATGTCTGACTTGGAAAAGAGACAAAAACCTGAATACTTCTGCCCTCACCAACCTCATGTAAAAATAGCACTGCAGGAAAAGACTAAGATGCATTCAAATGACAATTCATTGTGGAGAGTCATACACAGTGCTCTTAGCAATAAGAAAAGGAATGAAAACAATTATCTGCGAGTGGCTAACGAACTCTGAACCAAACCCAGCCTGTCTTCATAAGAATTAGCCAAATATAAGACTGCAATATGGTTCCAACCTGCAGTGATCATCTAGAAATGACCTGTCTCACCCATTGATACACCATTACCAAGCACACAGTAATTCCTATGAAGCAGTGGCCACATTTGGTTATGGTGCAGGATGGGATAAGCACAGGCACTGGACAACAACTATGGAAATATCAAGTGTTTGGTTGTTTAGTCATGAGCTGTCCAGGCCTGAAGCAAAACATCTTAAGATGCCAGTCAAAGAAGGGCTGATATTTTTCAGTGCTCAAGTGGGTAGTGAATGCCTGCAACCTGCTTCATAAACATAGCTGCTGAGTGCAGCTGATTAGGGAGAGGACATCACAGCCTCAGGGCACAATTAACACAGACCTTTCCACCTGCTCTCCTGAGCCTACAGTAGAGATAATTAGTAAACCAGTACCTGAGCATCACAAGGTGCAGGCTAGCTTAGAAGCCAAAAAAAGGATGAAACCAGATAACTGAGGATCTGGACTCAGACACCCTGCAAGCTGAGGAAAAAAATGGGCCAGATTAAAGCCATAGAGATGGCATTCAGGACCTAAACTAGGACACAAAGAGGTTCTGCTTTAATGTATGTTGTTCCAGAGGCTGGAGGCCTCCTCCAACTAGGAGATCCAGGTTCAATCCTATCCTTTGTATCAGTGTTTCCAGAGAAAAGTTTCATGCCCTGTGATTTCAGGGAGAAAACTGGTGTAGAGACTGCTGAAATCTACAGGAAAACCAAAGGGCATAGGGGCTGACTTGAGCCCGGGTACATGTATGGTCATGGTTTTTCCCTTCCTTCATGCAGGAACTGGGAAGAGATTTGCATTTCTTGAGCAGGCTGAGACACGGATACCTGAGCTTGCACAGCTATTGCAAAGGAGCTGTGCACAGAACATCTGAAAGACTAACTCATAAAGCAAAGTGGAGCAATCAATATGGGGAAATGATGAAGACCTGAGAAAGGCAGGTGGTGTTGACAGGACTAGGAGGGAGGGATTATTTCTTGGGTAATAAAAAAGAAGTGCTCATGCCAGAATCTAAGGCAGCTTCCAGTAGCAGAAACAGAACAGCAACAACCAATATCATGGCAAACAAGTCATGAATGAGTCAGCATCCGCTGCTCCCCCTTGTTCTCTGGTTCTATACCTCAGGTATTTGAGGACAGTCTACAGTTCAACCAGCTTTGCTGTGCCTAAAAATCATCTCTGTGGCTCTCGAGGAATGACAAGAGGAATGCATCCTCCTCCTTGGCTGAACAAGGCTCAGTTTCTCTCAGACAACGAAATATTGAAGGTCAGAATTTTTATTAGCCTGCTCAACCTCCCTTAAAGTGGCTAATGACAGATCCCCAGAGCTTCACCTTGACCTTGGCTTGTCCTGCATATTCTTTAATTGTAGGTAATTATTTTCTACCCTTTGGGTTACACAACATTGTGAAGGAAACCTAAGAGAGAAGAGGACTGATTTCTAGCATGATTAATGGAGATAACCAAACTGATTTGTAATACCATGCAACATCCTCCAATATATTATTTAGATTTTGGTCTTCAATTATTTCCCTCTGTTGCTGTCAGGCATGTAAATTTGAACTATTATATTTATCCAAGTCTGTGATAAATTCTGGTGTCCTGACTTTGGTACAGTGATATTGTACCTTAAGATCTCCTTGCAGCTAAGTCATTTGTACTATTGTGAAGGAGGGGTAATAAGAAGAAATATTAGATATCAGGGCATGACATTTTCAGAAGAAAAACAGTAATTTCTTATTGCTTCAAATCTTTAGTCCTGCAGTTCAGAGAGCAGAACAAAACATTGCTTTTAAAAATCTTTCCCATTTCCCTTTCTTATCTCTTGTTGATACGATTTCATCAGTGGGAAAAGGGAGAACGACTCCCGATACTCTATTTGCAATGTTTAAGAAGCTTCCTCTTGAAAGATCCCCTTCAATACTTTTTTCATATATGTATTTTTATAAAAGGAAACACTGAGCAGAGGTGTTGGAAATGATTTTTTGGGAAGAACACAGTGCTAAAAGTTTATTTTGCCCTGAACTTTGTCACTGCTGTCTGCAGGCTGCCAGGTAGGAAACGCATTTTCTCTGTGCCACGTGAAAACTGTAAAGACTATGCATTTCAAAAGTCACAAATAACAAATCTGTGGGTTTCTTTGGGCAGGGAGAGAATAGGAGAAAGAACATAACTTCATTTGAAGGTTAGAAAACATATATCTAGTCCTGAAGTTCCGCTTGTGTGTTACCTATCTGTGCATCCATCTGTTATGTGTACTGGATTATTCTGACCTTTTGGGCATTCTGTATGCTGATTATCTAGCAGCTCTGCTCCTCCAATGATTACAACCTCCTCAACTTGTGGGAAAGGGCTGGGGTAGCCAGTCAGTCAAACTACAGAATAATGAAAAGGTCAGACCCAGTATAGCATACAACCATACTTCAGAGGCTACATCAGGCATCGAATTTTGGTACCTCATCTTTATAGGAGTGACTGTAATGAGGTCAGAAATCAGCACAGTGGTTGCCAGACTGAAGGAAGGACTGGAGTAGGAAACCAAGCGTCTGTGATACACTACGGTCCTGAAAGCTTTTGGAGTGGTGATGATGAGGGCAGAAAATCTAGTTTATACCCCTGATTTGTGCTAAAGATGTGATTCCTGTCACCAGTATGAGAAGCAAAGAAGAAAAAGGAAGAAAAATCAAGCTCAGGGCAGGGTTAACTAATTACAGCTGGGTCAGGGTGGCTTGTCCCAACAGGATAGGGGGTTTTTCCTACAATGACAAAAATATTACTGTCATTCAAACACAAGTTGCTCCATAGCTGGGAAGTAAGAAATCATGCCCCTCTGCAAGCTATGTTCAGGATAGTGGGGTATGGTATTCAGTGTAACTATGAGCTGTAGGGTGGGATCTGCAAGACCCTGCACTAGGCACAACAAAGAAGCAGTGTCACAAAACAGTTTATAACTTACACATGCACATCTTCCAAGGCATACCAGGAAATACCTACTAATGGAGCTACTGGTAACCAGCCATTCACCAGTTCCAGCACCTTGAAGACTGATGTCTCAGCTATGTCTTCTGACTGGAAAGATTCATGGAGAAAACTCACAGCAGCAAGGCTTTGGTCAGAAGACCACTGGTATCACATGAACACATCTGTATTCCACGTTACACCCTTGCCTTTCTCATCCTCTATGCCTCACTACAGCTGCCTTGCACATCACCACAGCTCCTTCTCCATCCTCTCCTTAAAAGAAAGAGAAGTGAAAAGCATAAAGGGGATTTCATGGGATTTGAGTGCCAAACTCCAACAGGCTCCTCTGAAAATCCCAGCTTAAAGCAAGAGACTTGTATTCTTGCATTTCTTTCTCCTGATGTCAGTAATAATGACTACTGAATTAAAGATCTCCCATATTGCTCCAGCTTTTGTTTGTTCGTTTTCTGCATTTTAAGCTCAAAAGTTAATAAAGGGGAAATTCCCCTGCAGAAGAAAGGGCAAGGGAAAAGATAAAATCAGAAAGAAAAGATGGAATTGTGGTTGGACATGGTGATCTCAAAGGTCTTTTCCAACCATAACAACTCTTTGATTATCATCACATTTAAATCCACAGCTGAGAACCGAAAGGGAAAGCTGTTTCAAATGAAGGATCTATTTGAAAGATGTTGTTTCTGTGTTCCCAATTATGTACTACATATTCCAGAAACAGGTTCAAGTTCAGGGAACTGGCAAAGCCCATGCTTAAAATTCTGTGCAGGCTTTAAAGTCTATTGACTCCAATGAGACTTTGCTAAAATTTAAGCCTGAGCCATGCTCAGCAGAGTTGAAATTAAGTGTGTAACTAAGCATCTGCTTAAGTGCTTTGCCTGGTCATACATTTATTGCTTAGCCCAGCACAGCAGAAGACCATAAACATGCTGAGAGACCAGAATTTTCCCCATAAAAAGTTCTAGAGACTTCCTTAGATTTTGTGTCATATCGTCACTAGGTCCAAGAAAGGACTATGAGCTATACTCTGAATTTCATCTGAATGAGACATCCAGGAACTGAAAACTCCCTGCTTTGTCTGGAGAATTTGATTCATCATGAGGTGTCCACCTCAAGCAGGATGAAAACAGAATGTGCCACAAAACCACACAAGAGGCTGCGAGACTGATATGTCAGGCTTTGATGCAAAGGATGAGTTTCCAGAAAACCAGCAAGGAATTTCTCTGTGGGTTCTTTTAAGTTTACTTTGAAAGACTCAAGATCTTAGGAGGAACTACATAGTCCAACAGTTAAGCCACAAAACTGGCCATCATCTCAGCCCAAACCTTGCCCTTCCTGAATGACTCTTTGTGACCTGTGACATCGCCTCCAGCCAAGCTCAGAGGCCTCTATTTGGCCCCTGAATCCCTATTAATTGTGGATCTGACTCTGGAAGCACCAGCCCTGCATCAGCAACTTCCAGGCAGGCTGTGAGAGTGTTACTACCACTGAAACCTGAAGTTTTGTGAGGACATGCAGACCCTTCGTACCGTGCAACACTGTGAACGCTCAAAACTGCAGACAGTGGTCCGAATGATATAAAAACCAAGTGTGTTATTAGTGCTGTCAGTTTAGCCCAGAGTGTTATGGCATGTGTGTCACTAAGAGAGACAGAAGCTATTATTGAAATGAGATTAGAAGCATTTTGAAACATCAACAGTGGCATTATAGTTGGTAACATTTCCATCTAAAATAGATGACATTGATGCTATACAATCAACAATGCCACTGGGAATACGATATAGAACAGAAGACTAGATTGTTTTACTCTATATTGATTTTCCCTTAGTAGTTTTTGATTAACTGTCAAATCAATTAGCTTTCCCCACCCAAACATCATATCACATTGCTGTATTTTTTTGGTGTCCTCCTCAGAAACTCCCTGTTCCATAGCAGACCAACAAGAGAAGCCTGGACTCAAGTGCTCAAAAGAGCCCTGAAATAGAGGTTTTCCAGGCAGAGATAAGACCCCACGGATAGCCTGCTTCTCCTCATAATATTGGAATCTGGCCATGTTTTTATTGAATCAGGTTCTGAAGCTGTCTAAGGCACTAAGAGATCTGATTATAGCCTTGCCATAATGTCCTTTTAAAATAAAATGCATGGCATTTTCACAGTGACATAATGTTCTTTCAGCTCAGAAGAGACAGCGTGTCTAGAAGGTTTTGACTGGGTTGGCCTTCCCATACTGCAAAGGAAACAGATACATCGTCTGTCTGTCTGTCCATACAGCCATCTACCCATTGTGATTTCACAGTCCCTATACAACCAAACACCTTGCTTATTTTATTACTTTTATCCCACAACAGCCCTACAGAAGCTGTAGGAAAAAGCTGTTATTACAGGCAGGGCATTAAGGTGAATTAATCAACTGGTAGTCCCCAGATCTATCTGGTTTACCGTAGGCTTCCCAATTACAAGTCCCCCCTTTCTCCTCACCATTCCAGCCCAGGTGACAAGACACATACAGCATGGAAAAGAGGCTTTTGATCTGCAAACCAGAGTTGAGAACTCATTCAGCTCCCGTAATTGCTTCATACCTATGGAGGAGTGACTGGTATTACAGAATCAGAAAGCTCAGATCTAGACTGAGACTAGATAGAAACTTTTCAGAAGCTCAGGAACTTGATGGACCTTGTCTTTTTTTGCACTCTTTATTCGTTAACCCCCGTCTCTCTTCTAACACCTTCTGTTTGTTTTTCTAATTCAAATTATGTTCACTGTAGGCAGTAAATATCTCCTGGGGTTGCTGTGCTATCTACCAGATCTACCAGGACTGATAAATTGGACAATATATATTACTATTTGCATTGCACCAATGCTTATAGGGCCCAGCTGGGACCAGGCTCCTTTTATGTTAGTTTGTACAGACGCGCAACAGAAGCCAACTCCAGCTGTGAAGTTCTGGCAGGCTGAATGGGGACAGCAAGGCAAGGAAGGGAAATCTCAAAGTCACACAGCAGGTGAGTGTCTGGGACAGATCCTGGGTGTTTCAGTTCCCAGTCTTGTGCCCTATCCCTTCGACCTCTCTCTTTCTCAAGAGGCCGTCGTGACGGTTGCTTTGGGACAACACACAATAAATAAACACCTTTAATAAAGCCTTCCACTAAAAACAAGGACTTTACAGGACTTCATTTCCCTCCTGCCTGCTTCCCAGTCCCTTAATGAGAGAAAAGGATCTTTATCAAAGTCAAAGCTGCCCCAGTGTTAGGTGTAGGGAGCCACAATGAAACCAGCTGCTGCTACCACGCCGGCAGCCAAGACTCTCATTTGTTTTGGCTAGCACTGAAGAATCAGCTTAGGCATCTTTGAGAACAAAATGGTGCATGGAACTGATCCAAGCTGCAAAAGATAAGAAGCAATAAGAGTCGCAACAGATTATTTGTCTGCTAAAACAGAAGGAGAATTCTGTTGCAAAAAGAAAAAAAACCACCCCAACCCCAAAGCCCAAGCTGAGAGGATCCCGGTCCCGTGCTGCAAACACAAGTTGTGTTTGTGCAGCGCCAGATGATAGCCTCTCGGCTGCACAACAGGTGCTAAGCTGCAGCTATTTCTGGCAAATAACAAATTGCTGCTGCTGCTGCTGCCGAAAAGGAATGGCAGAGGAAAGTGATTTCTGCACAACTGCTGTAAAGAGGGAGGCTCTTCAGCAACATGGCAACGCTCGCAGCCACCACCGCAAAGTCGGAGGGGAGGGATGTAAGAATAAACATAAGTAACAACAACTCAGAATAACCAGCTTGCTCTCCTGTGATGCTGGAAAGGGAGATTTGGTTGAAGATTAGCCACAGGCTTCCCTAACTGATTTTCAGCAAGCCAATTAACCTCTCTGAAAGTGAGAGGATAAATCTTACCACCTCTTCACACAATTCAGATATGTTGGGCTCGTTTCTCCACGTCCTTTACGCAGCACGGGAGAGAGGAGTGTTAAGTGAGAGGGTGTGTACCCAAAAGGGATCTAACCAAACAGATATGAAAGAAAAGAAAAAGGGAAAAAGAAAGGGAGTTGTAAATATAAGCTTAATAAGCAATGAGCAAAGACTGGCACGAATTCCAAGATCAGGTTCTCACCTCACATACCCCAGTCTCAATACTCTTAATGTCCTGAAGTAGTTTTTATTACATTATTTTATATCCCTTCCTTAATCAAATGTAAACTTAACACTACTTTAAAGCATGGATTCCTTTTTTAAGAAAAATCTCTATTAAAAATGGATATTTAACACCATTTTCATTGCAACTCAGAGTCCCCTTCAGATCTGGGATTCAAACCCAACCCTGAACCGGGAATCGAAACCCAGAGAGTTGATTCTGAACAAGCACCAAACAACAGCCACCTTCAGCCTAAACAACTGAACTTTCACATATCTTGTGCTAAAAAAAGGAGCATATGATAGCAGTATCTGAAGGGATGTCACAAAGAAGCTCAGAGTGCAACAGGCGTGGTTCTCATGGCCGAAGGTCTCTGCAAGGAAAGTGGCACTGGGCACAGTACAAGTGAAACCAGACCCAAACATCTGCAGTGAAGTCACACAGACATATCCGCTGATTTCACCCCCAAACTGTGTTTGCAGCAAGTGTTTCGTTCCCCTGTGATTTCATATGTGTTCATTCCTACATTGATCCTGAGAAAGGGTTTGTATGCCTGAATATTTGTTCTTTGTTTTCCTCTTCAGCTCCATGAGAGGAGGCAATGAAAGAGGCTGATCTGATCCTCTCTGTGAATCCTGACTCCCTCAGCAGTGTACAGCATTTTTTTAAAACTCAGGACGTTACAGTCTTTCTGATAAACACATCTCTGCAGCCAAAGGGATTTTTAATCTCACTTGATTTACAAGCATTTCATTGCATTTGAGGATAACGTATTTAAATAGCATGGTGGAAATTGCAGCAGGGGCTAATTAGAGCAAATAAGCTAGTTAGATTTCTGTACATTTGGAAAGCAGGCTGCATCCATTTAATAGGATAAGCAAAATGGATCACCTCAACCTGCAGAGTTTCTCTGTGGATATCAGGAGTACTTCTGCATGTAGTCTGCATTTACCTGCAGAGGTAAATCTGTTGATTTTAATGGGACAAACACCACTTATCCCTGTGAGCGTGTGACCCATCCTTAGGGTTAGATCCTGCAAAGTGCTGGGCACCTTCACTTCCCATGGAGCACCAGTGAGTCTAGACAATTAGCTCAGGTGCAGATATGCTCAGCAGAGTTTACCAGTTCAAATTCTGCCCTGGTCCCTAACACTGGGTTACCTCCAAGTGACAGAAGCCTCATCGACGGGGACCTCAGCTTTACAAAACCACCACTCCTCTGCTCCATGCTACACAGGAGTGCCCAGGTGTCACAGTCACAGGCCACAAGACCTGCCACATCCACTCTCTCCTGCAAGCACGATGAGAATGGAGGAGCACACAGAGGAAATTAGATGTCAGTACATGCTGATTATAAATCGCAACCAACACCACTCTCTATCAATGTGAGATGATGAATGTGTCACACACAATGTTTGAAAGTCATTTCAAGCCTGTTAGTGTGGCTGGGATTTTCCTGTGTGTGCACTCCTGCTCAGGGGATTGCCCAAACACCATCCCTCCTGCCCTCTGTCACTGTCCACGCAGTTGCACTGATCTTCCTGGGCCCCACCGAACTCGATTCTGTTCTCATTTGTATTAAGTACATTATCTGACTTCCAATGGCTGCTTGATTTAAGACAAAGAAGGAAAGGGAAAATCATACCTGCTCCCCTCAGAAGTGCTTTTCCAAGGGCTCCCTGTCTGACATTGGAACTAGGAAACGCTCCACCTAGGCTCAAGCAAAAGCTGGGGAGCATCTTTGATCCCCTTTGAAATTGCCACAGAAGGATTTAATTTAATTTTCCAGGCTTCTTTGCCTTTCTCATGTAATAATGGCTGATATTATTTAGTGCAAAGCACAACAGCAGCCATTAAAAATGGTTATTAGTCTGGAACTGCTTTCTTAATAGGAAACACACATGCCACACTCTGGGAGTTCAGTGTTTTTTAATAGACTTCAAGGTAAATGCCACCGTGACCCTTATTTTTAAGGAGGGAGGGAGAGAGAGGAATATGTTTCTAGGGCTGAGATTTTGCCCTTAGGCAGAGCCTTGGGCAAGAGGTGGAGCAGCTCCACCTCCCCTCCACTCCTCCCCTCAGGAGGGACCCTGCCTCTGAAACACTCCTCTGAGGATCTGTTCCTCCGCAACCACTCGTTTCTGCTGGAGGGAAGGAAGATGCATTAGCACTTCAGCATCCTCCCTCTCTGGCATCCAGCTGGTGCAGAGGAGCAGAGCCGTGGCTCAGCATACTGACAGCCTTCTCCTCCCTCTGCTCACCCTCTCCCTGCTTTCTCCTTCCCTCAGGCAGAGCAAGGCCTTTGCAGAACTGGGGTGCCCTTCAAGGTAGCCCTGACAAACCTCAGATAGGCAAGGAATTTGAACAGTGCCATCAAGACTGCGGCCTTGCCTTAGCGCTGTGACTGGCCTAATGCCCCTTTCTAGAGCAAGAGATACTAAAAATTGCTGCCTTGGGGAAAAGTAGAGAAGTATACACCAACCTTCAGCAGGCTGAAATGCTTCAGTGTGATGTGGGACAACAAATCTTGAAGTCACGTCAGTACTTAAGATCTTGAAGACTTGATTTACCTTCTCTTCTCCTGAAGCAGGACCTGAGACCTCCTAAATGAAAACAGTAACAGCCCTGGACCCACTGCAGGATAAGGACACAGGGGAGAGGCGAGAGCTGCTTGATCTGATGGAGAAACTCTGAATCCACAGGATGTCCACTGCTACCCTTACCTAATAAAAAACATGCCCCTTCCTTACAAGCCAATTTCCCTAACAGGATATTTTATTTGCACTGGCAGAGAACGTCTAAGGCCGATGTGATGTTTCCCATTGGGGTTTGTTGTTGTTTTTGCTCCTTTCATCACCTTACAAAGGCCACTCGGTGCTTGCGTGATGTTGCGACGTTTGGCAGATGTAACATATGTGCAACAGTGTTTATCATTTATTTAGCGTGCTGGGCACAGCGGCTGGCAGGACGCTGCCATGCCTGACTTAAAGGCTGCTGGCATTTCCATTAGGTAAAATCCCATCATGCAGGGGGTTAAGAATTCAGGCATTTCAAATCGCATCAGGCTGAATCATGATTCAAATTGGAGAAGCCAGTTTTTGGTTCACTAAGGGCTGACGAGGTAGGCATAGGGGGAGGGTGAGGAGGAGCAGGAATCGATGGCAGGTCACGAACACGCTCCTCTTTTCCAATGGATGACCAGGCTAAGGCAGTGCTGCTTATGTTGCTAAATAATTGGGGAAGAGAGGGGGTTCTGCACCATTCAGGTGGAGCTCTCAGATAGATACCCTGTATTTCACAGTGAGATTTTTCAAAGGCATTCATCTCTCGAGCTGGCTGTCTTGCTGCTACAGACGATTGCGGTGGAAGCAGACATAAGCCAGTAGTCATCCGCTTTGAAAATCCCACGGCAAAGAGTCTGACAGTTGCATTTTAAGGACCACATGCCTGCCAGACACAGAAAGCCTCCTGCTATGTGCTGAGGTCCTGCAGCTCTCAAGAACAGAGAGAAATGTCGGCACTGACCTATGCTGACGGCATAGATGCAGCAAAACCAAAACAGCCAGAGCCCCAGGTCGAGCTCAGGAGCTCAGCGTCCAAATCCTCAGTGTCTGTCGGGTGTGACAAACAAACCTTCAGCTGCTCCAGACCTGCCTTCAGTGCCAGAAAGGTTAGCTCAGTGCAAACCTTCCTCAAGACATCCTTATGAGCATGATACAGCTTAGGGGTTTAGTGATAATTTCCTTTTTTGTTTGTTTGTTCCCAAAGAAAGTGAAATCTCTTCTAAAAACCACCCAAACAAACCAGGAGTGTCGGTTTGCCCTGACTCTGGCTTGCCTGAAGAGCAGTAAGAGGAGTCCTTTAACTTCTGTCCAGTTGCAGCTCTCTCTGTTCTCATGGAGCAGCAACATACCACACATTTCATAATTAGGACGAGAGTGAGAGATAAGGCCATCGGTCTGTGCACATGAAAGGAATGTGCTGGGTGTGGGGAGATGGTGCTGAAAGGAAGAGGAGTTTTATATGGGCTGAAAAAGGCTCGGGGAGAGCGGTGTTGTGGAAGGGGGAGCTGCCCGGGTCAGCGGGACAGAGCACGTGTGTGAGCAAAATGTGCAGTTTCTCTCCAACTCTTGCCTCACAAGGATTAAAAAGAGGCTGGTAAAAATACTTGTGTTCAAATCCCTCCTCAGCATCTACATTTGGGAAGGAGGTTTTTCTGGATGCAGGTAAAAGGAACAAGTGCTTTGCAGCGCTTCTCACCTCAGGAGGGACACAGCTCCCACGAACCTGAGATGGCTGTTGCCACCAGGTTGGGGCAAAGGGAAGCAGGAGATGCCTTTTCCCATTTAGCACATCTCCACCTCAGGGTAATATTTACAAAGGCCCACACTGCATTTTGGAGGGCTTTCCTGACTGTTTTGAACAGGCTTGGTTTTGGCATCAGAGTCTAGGAAACCACACAGTTTTACAAGCCTTCAAACCAAAAAGAGACCCGAGTGCTGAGCACAAACGCATGCTGCTGTGGCAGAGGTAGAAGACATCATTATTTGCTGGCTAAAACCAGTGAAAAGTCAAGAAATATGCAATTGCAGCAAAACATAGAACCTACAAATTCTGGCCTTGATCCTGGTCTCTGCTACTGACTAATTAACACAACCTTTGGCGAGTCACTTGGTTTCTTTGTGCCAGTCTTTGCTCCTCAGACCTTGGGTTCATTTCCTCCAGTTAAAACTCCAGGCTCTGAGCCCACACCACTGGGCCCACTGCACTTCTGACCTTGCTGGGGACTTAGAGCTGCCTCTGAAAACACCAATAAATGCCCATAGTTGATATTTCTCTTTCAACTCATAACACTCACTGACCAAACAGGAGACTGAGATACATCAGAATACTGGAGCCTGTTATTAATCATGTTAAAAATAGTTGGTGTATATTAACTATCAGCCTAAAAACCTCCCTTGTTTTGAATATGAAACAGCAGGTCTTACAGCAACGGTGGTGGTTGCTGTGCTGCTGTGTGAGAAGGCTGTCCCAGAGCTCTGTCAGGTGCGGGAGCAGCCAGTAGCTCCTTTGTCTCGGAATAAAGGAAACTCTCCTGATTTACACCACTGCAGCATCCGAGCCTTTGTTCCAGAGAGCCTTCACGTAGATTTCTGCCAGTGAGAAACCCCAAGAAATGACCTAAAAGTAGTCTGCTGTTCTTTTCTTTTTAATATCTATTTAAATGCCTGGTTTCTACCTGACAGCAGTTCTTCTGGGTGTTTGCTCCTCTGGGCAATGCAGCACTACTTAAGCAGCAGGCTGACTACAAAGCCGCTTGTACCAAAGCCTCGCATTTTCCTAACAAAAGCAGCACATGAACCCCCCATATAAATGGTGTGGAGCATTTTCCTAAAATCAATCAGGCTCTATTATTCAGTTTAAACCCAATCTCATTGTCTACTTCTTCCTCCGGAGGCCGATTTCTGCCAGGTAGAAAATTAAGTTTCCTTTACTTTTCTTCCCTACACAATTTTTTCAGTGTTTCAGCACTGTTGTTCGGTGTGGGAAACCGACTTCCTGTCTCAATAAACAAGTGCACACAAGGCTTTTCTGGACACATAATGGGGGGCTTTTTTTGATTTTATACAAAAAATCATTCCACACTTAACACATCAATGAAGCCACTTAAGCTCTACTGCATCTGAATTAAAGGGGGAATTGTGTGATCAAAGAGTGTGAAGGAACCACACATGGAGTTCTTCAGACACTTTACTTTTGTTACATTTGATACATAACAAACCCAATAAATATGCTTATCCCAGAAGCCCATTTCATTATCTCATATCCTTATGTTTAAGAGCATTTCCTTTAAGAGCTTTTCTTTTTCCTTTGTTTTACAGCATCATGGTTTTGAGGCAGTTTATTTTAAATTAAGACAGAGAAAAGCATTTTTCCCTGAATTCTGGATACGCTCAAATAAGACCAAAATCCCTCTACTCTCTTAGTTTTTCACTGTGCTTCAACTGAACTGTGTGCCTTCCATGGCAGAGTACACATACATGTACAGTAACCTCAGCAAGAGGTTATTAGAGACAAGACACAAGGAAGGCTGCCTAAAACTCTTTGCAATAATTCTCTTCATAGGCACCACTCTTTCTTATATTATAGATCAAATTGCTTAGAAAAAGGAAGATTTCACATGCTTCCAGTTCCGGGAATAATGGCAGATTCTCAGCTAACAGTATTTCTCCAGAATTGCATCAAAATAATGAAGATTAGGATCTGCCCTGTTTTTTCCCCCACTGTTTCACAGGGAAGTGACTAGTTTTCTCCAGCCAACAAAGAAGCTGCTAGATCCCTATTTTGGAAGTGCTTATCAACTAGCAGTCGACAATAATGCCTGTCTGGTTGAAAGATCTACTGTCAGAACAGCTCCAGCTGAGCCAAAGCAGGACTTTGTCCAGTCCCTACAGTGGTTTGGGATGGTATGATTTACACCCATGCAGAATACATAGCCAAATCCACTGCTCCTGTGAGGAACCTGAATTTACACAGGACGTTTCAATAGGATTGCTGTTACAAACTGTGCGTGCTCAGAGCCATACATCGTATGGTCTGCCACAAATAACCACTGTAAAGCATCCACCAGACCTTTGAGAGAACTTATTTGGAAGTAAATGACAGGTGCTTTTAGCAGAGTTGCTCATTAAAAAGTGTTTTAACATGTCATTTTAAACATTGCCTCAACTTCTTTTTGTTTTTCCTGTCTTCCCCCAAGGGGTCCAGATAGAAACACTTGAGACAAGATCTTTTTACCCACTGAAATACCGAGCTCAGCACCCGCTTTGGCAAACCTGCTTTCTGCCACACAAGATTAGTTTCTTTCTTTCCTAAAACTGGATGAGAAATTATCCTGCCTTAAAATCATAGATGGAATTGAATGCATCTAAGTGCTTCTCACAGACTCATGTGCAGCAAAGAAAAAGCACCTGAACTACCAGAAAACATTTATTTTCTGCTCTGTTTAATTCCCATCATTAAATATCATGCTTTTGTAATGAGCACAGCCTGGTTATAGCTCCCTTTGTTTCACCGAGCAGTGTTTATCTCTTGTCGCTTCCCAAATCAAAGCAGCTAAACAAAACAACCCCCTGCCAACAAGACACGGTCTCAACTTCTAAGTAGGACACATCTTCATCTCTTCACTCCAGCTGAGCTCCCACTGAAGTCAGTAGGGACTCAGCGAAGCACAGATGAGGTAAGACTTGCAATATTTGACCCCTTGTCCCTCCATCACAATCTATAAATACCTTTTACAGCTCGGAGACATCTAACTCTCTCTGGTAACAGAGTTTTCCTGCCACCATGTTCTTACCACGAGTTTCATAGAATCATATGATTCCTACCACAAGTTTAACAACATTTTTATTGTGTCTCCATGAAACACAGTTCCTGAATTCATGGGAAACTTGTTTCAATATCAGTTTTCATTAAAAGGTGCGGGGTAGGAAAAAAAGGAAGATGCCTTTAACACTCTTGGTTGAGGAGAAAGATGTTGTAAAACATAACTCAAAGAGAAGTAACAACTTCAAAAGCTAGAAGGCAATGAGAATAAGTCCCATGTATTAATGTCCTAATCTCATCGATTTAAGACTCGTGATGTTAAGCACCTGACACTTGGGTCTTGAATGCTACAGGCAGCAATACTACACCAACCCCTACGAAGTGTAAAAAGAAAGTGCTTGGCAAGGAAGAAAAGAAAGATCAAACCTAGAAGCCTGGCTGATACTAAAAAGTGATGCTGAGATATCATCCAAACCGGCCACGCTCACCTTTTGCTGGTGGTGTGTGGGGAAACCTTTGCTTATAGTAGCAGCATCCATACAGATGTGCAATTCTCAGCATTTTTCCTTCATCCATTGTGGTTTTTTATTCCCTGTGCAAATCCATATGGTTCATGAAATAAAAATTTAAGAAGTATTTAGCAGCCAGCAGCTGGGTGGCAAAAGCCTGCTCTGACTCCTTTAAGCTCCTGCATCCCATTTATTGGTAGTGTGAAATATCTACGCTACGCACGTCCACGGTACCGTGTCCAAAGTGATACACGGGAAACAAACAGGAGGGACAGAAGAACCTTAAAGGCATTTTTATAATCTCAGGTTTTCCCACAATTGAAATCCTCATCCAATTTTGGGGGTTTTTGTCTCGTTTTCTGACTGGGAGCTGTTTAAAGGCAACTGTGCTGGTTGTGGTAATCCAGCAGCATTAGTGGTTCTAATCACCTTTTGCTTCTGAGAAAATATGCTTTGGGGGAAACTAACAGAGGAATAATCAGACACCAGCTTTTATAACAGCCTGACTACAAGAAATTTGAGGGGAAAAAGGTGGAAAGGCTGCAAAATCTGGCTGAAGCCCTTGCCAAAACACTTAAATGATAATGAAACAAACCAGCATTTAGTTTTTTACAGATTAAATTGAGAAAAGAGACCACAAAGAGCCACTGATGCCTCACTAAACCGCTGCAGATATTTTGTCTGGCAATAACGCTGCACCTAATGATTAAACCAATTCCCCACTCACAAACTTTTTAATCTCGATCCAAATGGTGAAGGAGGTTTCAAAAAATGAAAGAAGTGGATGTTTGAATGGGATATTAGGAAACCTGTCTGATCCAAACATAAAGTGTTGCTAGGGACTTATAAAACGAGGGGGTAGTGTCTGCCATGTGTACAGAGATGATCCTTTGTTGGTTTTGATGTGACATAGGAAAACTATTTAAAGATTTATTTCAGCTTTTAAACCTGTTTTGAACAGCATAAAGGTATCTGCAGAGATTTGGAACTTCACATGCGCCATTTAGAGTTCACAATGGATCATTCAAATCCATAGATCCCAAATACTTAATTACAAGCTTAATTACAGTCTCTTTCTGTGCAGGAAAAAGTAATACAGGAAAGCAGAATCATGGAAGAACCACCTTCCACTAGCACTTCTTAACTTCAGATATTACATGGGTAGTTTTAGGCAGGATCACTTGCCAATGAAATTCTGTAAGCAGAAAATAAACAACCTGGTTTTCATGCCTGATGGGAATTTGGTGTCTACTTGGCAGTAAGGGAGCTCCAGCAGGCACTTTGGCCTCTTTTGCTCCAATGTAACTCCCCACTAACCTCTGTCAGCATAATGGCACACAAAAAGTACAATCCTGTCAGCGAGGCCCGGGGAAAGTTGGATCCAGAGAGGGTATATTGGTGTTAAGTGAGTAGAAACAAACACAGTCCTTAAGGGCATGGTCAAAGTCCCCTATTGCTAATGAAAAACAGTGTTTTGCACTAGGTGCAAACTCCCCATAGCTGTGTGGCATACCCATCCCATGGCAGTAGCTGAAAATCAGACTCAAAACCTGGATGTCACAACATCAGAGGCTAAAACGATGAAGCTACACATTGAAGTGCAGAGAATGGTTAAAATTAATGTTTCTTGCTTGATGCAAATAATCCCAGCAGGATTGTGGGTTACTTGACAAACTACATGGCTCAGGTGATACCACTGGGCTGTTTTCATAGCATTCAATTAAAAAAGCCACTATCACCATACTGTCCTGCATTTATGCCTCAGCTCTCCAGCTACATCTTTCACTTGCCTTCAGTCCATTTTAACTGCTTCAAACAAACAAAAAATGTGGAGTTTCAGTGGCTTCAGAGGAAGATCACAGCTGTCAGCTCTGAAACAGGACTTAGAAAAGCTGGCATCTGAGCCCCTTCCTCAGATCTAGACCTTCACCTTCAGGGGAGCCACTGAAAACAGCGATTCTCCACACAAGAATAGTGCAGAATATACACCCTTTATGTGTGTGTCTGCAACAGGGACACAAATAATAATGAGGCTTCTTTTATCTGTCCCACAACTCGATCTCACTTTCAGACAAGCATCGGTCACTGCGGGGGGAGGTTTGTAGCATGCAGGATATAACTCATCGGTGAGCAAAAGCGGGAATCTGAGCCATGGCATTTTCATTTCAGACATATCCCAAGGTAGGGAGAGTCACTCTGTTCCGACTAAACTTTAGATAAGCACACGCTGTGCCACGGTTTTGGTCTACTCACAACATTCCTCAAATTTTCACTGCTGTAGGAGGAAAGAGAGAAAGAGAGAGGGGGGAGGAAAAAACAAGAAAGGGAAAAAATGCAAGAAAGAAAGAAAGAGTTTGGTTTACAGGAGGTGTTTTATTGTGTCGGTACCCAAAGGCTGGATTCAATAAAATCTCCATCTGGCTCTCACACAGAGCAACCTCGCAGCAGCCCTCCTCACCTCCAGAGCCAGTTTTTGGAGGCTTGTGAACCTTTGCATGGGCTTCCCTCCTACCACAGCAGGACAGGGCTTTTTACTGAGTCAGACCCAGAGAAAGCATCTTTCTGACTTATTTCGGAGATTGAGGGTGATTTCAAGCCCAGAAGATGTTCCAAGTGTGCTTTAAAAACTTGGCTTCAGATAATCAACTGTTCCCCACGTGCCAGAGCACAAATCAAGCTAAAGCAGTTGCTGAAACTACAAATAGGTTTCCATCAACCCAACTGAAACTTCAGTCAACAACTTCTTTTGTGTCTGAACCAGAGCACAGGGTTAAAAATACATAAATACATAAAGCTCTGTCCTGCTGCCCCTGTTTTCTGATCTGTCATGTACTCAGGTACCTGGACTAGAAGCACAAAAGAAGAGCCTGGAAGGAAGGACAGAGAGATAAATGATACACACATCAATAGACAGGACCAATTAATTAGATGGATCTGATAGATGTTTAGTGCTTTCTCAAGTAAAACAAATATCAACTCCCAGGGACTGGAATTTTCCCTTGTATTGTAAGATGTGATCAATAAATCTTGGTGAGAATGCTATTTTTGGGTCTGCTTTTTCAAACCAAGGAGCAGTTTAGATTTTAAGGTAATTCCTCCTTTGTTAATTCCCACATAGCCTTTCCTCCCAAAGTTCATTTTATAGCTGGCATTTTGGCTCCCATTTTGTTTCCCAGCAAAAAACACTCAGACAGACAATAACAGAAGAACCTATTCCTTCCTTAACAGATAACACTCGTGTCTTGTTACAGAATTTTCAGGCTGTAAATCAACTTGAAAAGCTAATTTAAGGATATTCACTTGCACTGTTCAGGGCTGTATAAACATTCCAAATTCCAATTTCTCATAGAGACATATGTGAACGTTTGAAAGGGATTTAAAGAGCCATTTTGCAGTCGGGAAGAGCCAGACCTAGCATTTTATGCTTTTTTTTTTTCTCTTCAATGAGATTATCATGTAATATTAATCTACAGGAGAAAAAAAATATTGCCAGTGCCTCTATGTATTTATGAGGTCCTGAGGGATGGCAGAATTCCTTCAGCCGAGGGGAAGGCTGGAAGAAACTGCAAGAGCAAGACTGACCGTTGAAACATCAAATAACACGGCACAATTCGTTCATCCACTGCGATTTCTGCCAAAGTGCTGTGGTGTTGGTTTTCACTGTATCTGCTGGTTTAATTGTTTCTGCCTGTTCATTTCTTTGTCTGCCCGAACCCTCTAGCCTAAGGGAGATTTAAGAACCAAAAGGTAGGGCCGAGGTTGAACAGGAAATGAACACTGGTGTTGCGGCGTTATTAAAGCAAAAAGTTCACAAGTGGCTCTAGGAACTGGTGTATTAGTACAGGGTTTAAGTGCCATCTCCCTCTCTCCCTGCTCTTTTTGTTGTTGGATCGCTGCTACAAACCAACCCCAAATCCTCCTGCAAAGCGCCCTGGGTTTGAGAACCTTCAAACAATCCCGATGAGTCCTAGGGAGCCTTTCCCAGCCCCCTCCCCGCATCGACAGATCTGCCTTTGATTCGGTGCCATCGCAACCGTCTCTTTCCCCCCTCCCCGTATCCTTTCCCCATGTGGGAGTTTGTGTAGACAGAAAGCTCACGACAGGGGGAATGAAAAAAAACCTCAACATAAGAGAGCAACACGCGGGTTTCTATTTTCAGTGGGGGGAATGCAAAGTGAACTTCCAAAGTTCAGAGCTCTTCGCCTGTGCGGGTTGGGTCCAACACCAATGACACACTTAATGAAAATAAACAGAGCTGGCATTAGAATCCCAGCAAGGAATTTTCTCTCTTCCTTTTCTGCTATCTTTTTTTCCTTTTTCTCTGATCTCTGGGACAAAAGATTCAACAATCAAGAGATTCAAACCCCGAGCGAGAAGGATATGTGCTTAAAATACCACACGGCCAGTAAAACCTATTTTACAACAGATCTCACCTTTAACAAGCAAATCGACCAATGTAAGCAAAAAAAAAAAGCCTGACCCAAAATCCTTCTCTAAAATAGCCAAAAAAAACCACCCTAAACCCTCAATTGCACCTATTTAAACAGCCATAAAATTATCAGGAAAAATACTCAAATCTCTTTAACAAAATCCCAACGCTGGGTGTTTGGCCACATAAACGTTCTCCCTAAGCAAAAGGTATGAGGCCACCGATTTCAGGACTTAATTCGGGTTAATTCAAATGGCAAAGATGAGGTAGGCAAAATAACAAGCAATTACCTTTTCCTGCCTTTGAAGAACAATGAATTTGGGACTGGTCCAACTTCAGAAAGAGTGATTACAGATTTTTATGCTCAGGCAAAGCTCTGCCTCTTCAAGACATACAACATAGCTCTGTGCACACGTGTGCCACATACATACTTCCTATGTACCTCCACTTCTCTGTATTCCACAACACCCTGCACTTGAAGGCTTTAATTAAAGACAAAATTCAATTATTTATTACGTACCCTGCTAATTATTTTTGAAGCCCTATAAAGGGAGCAGGAAAGCTAACCAACACAAGGCATAATTAAGCAGAAAGGCAGCATTTGTGTGGTCACTCGGCGAATTCCACATGCGAAACGTTTATCATTTAACCATTTCCTTTATACCCTGCGTCGGGGTGGGGAGGGTTGAAAGCGAGGCAGGACCACAAACCCGACTTCAATACATTTTTGAGGAGGGAATATCTATTTCTATGAGTATCGACAATCACTTTAGTGGATAATAAGCAACGTTAAATAAAACATGTAGCTAAACAGGCATTAAAGGCCTTTTACATACTTGGAAGAAAAGAAAACAGGTTTTTTTCCTCTTTTTTTCTCCCCTCCCTTTCTTTCTTTTCCTTTTTTTTTCCATGCTGCAGACTGCAGGCATTTTGGTCTATCTCTGTCAAGTGCAATTCTTTCTTGATGAATGACAAGGTACGATAATAGGCTGCCGTTACCAGGGCAACCAGACAGCAGAGCTGTGTGCCTTGAATTTTGTCATCTGAAAATGAAACCAGAAGCAAAAGAAAAGCTGAGAATCTAGCGACAGATTAACTTGGAGGGGGGAGGACTGGCAGGGGGAGAGAGCACGGGAGAAGGAAGGAGAGAGCACAGGGAGATGGGGGGAGAGGGGGGCTACATTACAAGCAATTAAAAATAGTGTAATATGTGGTACATGTACCTGCATTCCCATTGCAGATACCATTTGTCAATAGGTTTTTATCAGCTTTCCCCACCACTCTCTTTGTTTCAGAAACATACAAGAAGCCTTTAAAAAAAGAAAAGCACATGTCAGAGAAGCCTCTCCAACACACTCATCCTTGCAACAGATACCTGCACCACTGCTCTCCACTCTGCTCCCTTCCCACTTCTTTCTAGCCCCACTCAGCCCCTAAAAGGCTGCAGCTGGGGCTGAAGGTGGGGAACCAACACTCATGTAGTTTATGCTGGGCAGATGGCATGGGACCTTACTTTGTAGGTCCTAAAATTCCTAGAGGATTCACCTAACACATTCACCTGGGGCTTGGAAAGTCTTTATCGTGACCTCTATGAAGTTGTCCTGAGTCAGACCTAGCCATCCAGGGAGTGGTTTTGATTCACAAGCACAAAGTTAGGGACATGAGCTAAAACTAGCTGTACCTCCAAATGTGAATGAAGTAGAATCCAAAGATGCATAAGTCTAGGGTTTAGAAAAAAAAATACCTCACCTGCAAAGCTCAAACTGTCGATGCACAGCATAACATAGCCACTGGCCTTCACCAACACACAATATTCAGAGCTGAGACAAAAACCCTGTCTGCTCCAGCCACATTAACTAAACCTGTAGCACATTTCCTCAGCAATGTAACCCGAGACCTCAGAATATTTGTGTTTCAGAGCCATCATCTCCATACCCTCCATAGATTTTAACGGGCATCTCTTACTAACCTCCTGGATTATCAGATCAAACCTCACTCCTACCACGTTGTGGAAGAGCTGTTGGTAAAATAAGCTGCCTGTAATTTCTGTGCTGTCCCTCAGGCAAAACTCACTGTGATCCTTGAACAATGTGAATGAATCATTAGGCTCTCAGACTTCAGAAGTAGGCACTGCTCCTAACTTTAAGGATGAGGAAACCCACCCTCCAGACCCTCTGAACTCAAAGGGACTCTTTCATTGTGCTCCAGCTGATTTTGGATCAGGCTTTACCAGCCTCCCACGACACTGTAAAACAGGACCTCATACACCTGGCTCACAACTTGAGGCCTCAATAAGCCAAATTTCTTCCCAGCAAGCTTTCTCTCAACACACTGTTGTAAAACATAGTTAATTCAATTAAAGAACGCAAAGCAATAGGTGTTGCTTAACCAGAATTACTCCACCTTTGCACAGGAAAATTATACTCTGAGCATGTCAGTCATAAAGATGACAAGTTCTTCAAATGAAAACGTTTAACCTGTGCATGTCCTTACATGGGGAAATCAGTTACCTGGTTTTTAAGGTATCTAAAGGAAGTGATCATCCCTGCTGTTTCTCCATAGGCACTCAGGAAAATGGATTAAAGACAAATGACTTAACTTTTTGGCACCTTTTCCATGGAAAAATGAAGTGCTTTTTCTCAGTATCATCACTTGCATGATTGACTTTTTTTGCCATGACAAGTCCAAGACATTTCAGTTATCTTGATTTATTTGTGCTTGACTAGTATCCTGTGACTGTGCCTACATGGCATTGAGGAGAGGAACCCCTGCTAGCTCTGGCATCAGCAGCAGTCTATTTGCATCAGCAGCTTCATTCCACATGGACTAATTAGCTTGGGTTCTCAGGCAAGACTGTTGCATTAAGTATAGTTATGCTAAGTTTTGGAGCCAAATTAATATCATCTACACGTTACATATAGCTTTAGCTGACATCCTGCACCGGCACTGGGAAGTCAGTGGCTGCTTTTGCAGGCTGGAGAGGTAATTTGGCTACTTTGTTTGCCAGCCTCTATTCAAGCAAGTGGTCACTAGGGCAATTACAAACTTGTCTTTATTGCAAGCTGCTTGCACAGCCCTTCATTTGAAAGCTTCTTCATTCTTTCTGCACACCTTTTAAATTCAGTTTTCGAGAGGTAACAGCAATCTTCAGTAGAACTTGTTAACAACTGGGTTTATAAAATGTGGAGCTCTTGCTCGTGATGTTATCTCATAACTCCCAAATGTATTCTCTACAATGCAAAAGGCTGTATTTAGCTTTTGAAATGTCCTGTTTTTTCCATCCAATTTTCCCAGAGTTGGGCAAGGCAATATAGACTATAGCCACAATGATTGTGTATCATTTTAAAGATGGGAATTGAATTAAGGCTCCATAGTTTCAGAGCCATGTCTTAACCACTAGACCATCCTCCTGCTGCTTTATAATCTTTCTCTGCACCTCTGTGTTAACTCAAGCTGAAGCTGAATTATGGCTCTTCTTATCCCTGATAAGCTGGGGGAGCTGTGGAAGAGCAAGCTGGAGTTTACGTGGCCTCATGCATCCATCAGCAACATGTCAGCTAGTTTCCAGTTGTGGAATCCTTATTAGCAGTGATGATGGAAGACTCGCATGGAAAAGAGTGGGGTTTTCAAACCCCTCCAGCGAGCACGGGGAGGTGACAGCACAACTAATCACCTTTAGATTTGTGAACTCAGCAGATTGTTTCTGGAAGTTGTTGAGAGAAAATAAATATGGAAAACCACAATGTCATTTCTAAGAGTCACTTTTCAGAGCCTGACCATATTTTAAGTATCTGTTAAGTGATGTCCTTTCTCCTACCATGCTCCTCGCCAAAACCACTGTTGTATCAATCTCCTGACAAAGACAAGTTTGACATTGGGAATCCAGACACCAAAGCAAATAATACCACCTACAGCCCTTGTGAGTCACAGAACTCATGGGATTTTTTTCCAATTAAAAAAAAAAACCCAAACTCAACTAATTCTTAGCACAAGAGGCTCAAGAGAGGAAACAACTTCCCCCTTTGTGGGTGATCTTGTGTCCAAAGGAGAGAAAATTATTTATAAATGTCCTGAAATCACACAAAGGACACAACTTTATATACTTAATCATTGCCTCAAACTGCCTTCTATGGTCTGACCTCAGGGACAACCTCTGGGAGAACCATCTACTTGTAGCAAAGTGCACAGGCAAGAGAAGCTTTTGTCTCCCCTCATCTGCCTGTGTAGATGAGCCAGCTCAGGTGCATCCCTTGGCTAGGCAGGCCCTTAAACTTCGACAGTCCTTCCTGACAACTCTCTCTGGGATGAACACTGCATGTATAAAAGAAAACTGGGGGGAAAAAGGTTCTTTGGGAGAGACACAATGCTACACTTACATAGATCTGGATGCTCCGGTTATGGGTACGTTAAAAAGTATTTAAATGCTGTTATTAAACGAGAGCTTTCCTCCTGCTTCTTACTCTGAATGCAGATGTCCTATAAATTAATCTGGAAATGGCTCTAGACTTTTGCACTAATAGGTTTTTGGCAAGCAACAGGACTCTTAAAAGGACTGCTTTATCATTATGAGAAGATCATAAATGAGGGATAACTCATAGATACAGTCGCTTGCTAACTGTCAGAGGTAATAACAACATATAAGCCACTTTGGAATGGACTGCCATGGAGGAAGCTAGGGGAAAACATAAACAGGCAAAATATATTACACCCTGCAGTCCAGCAGATCCTCTTTCTGTCAAATTGTATTGGCACAATATGGGTTTTTTTCCTTGAGAAGAATCACACAACTATCTCGTGGGCTTCATCTCCAGTGGACACAGAGAACAATGTGTTCCCTTCTCTGCTTCTTTTATGTATTTGAAGGCAATTTTCAAGTTTCACTTTCAGCCTCCTCTTGAATACAAAACCTCAGCTCTCTCAGATGTTTTTCCCCCCCCCCAGAAAAGAAGTCATTACTCATCAACCTCTAACCACTTCTGCTGGTTTTCCTGTTGATCATTTCATGGCATCACTGAAGCACAGACCCAAGAGAAGATGTTGTCCTAGACCCAAGGCTCTGCTTGGTAGAGGGACAGGTTTATTATTCACACACAACATGATGACATTGCTGAGTCATGCTGAGAGAGCTGCTACTGCTTATGCATGTGAAGAACACAGTAATTGTTAGTCTTCACTTGTGGTAACGTGGCCCCTCAAGAGTAAAGATGTGTCCAGCTAAGTGGTGAGCAAAAATTAATCATGTGTTGATGGAAACATGCTACTCTGAAAAAAAACCAACCCTCTGCTGCTATGGAGATGGGAACTATATTGATAGAGAATTGAGAGGCTGAAGCTGTAGTGAGGAAGGAGACCAAATATTTGGAGTATGACAAGAAACAGCCTAGTCAATTAACTTATCTGTTTTCATAACAGTTGGAGAGTCTCCTACATCTACATTGGCAAGTGGGTGGGGGGTTAAGATAGCTGTCATACTTTGATAACTAGGCCACTCAGTTATGAAAGATTAAGGCCAGGGATGTGGATGCAGCTGAGTGTAAATGAGACTCCCAAGAGTGATGATCAAAGTTGGTAGGAAAACCATAGGAAAGCATTGAAAAACCAAACTTCCTACCAGGAATTTGAGCATGAAAGGGCCATGGGAACTTATAGCTTCAAGGCCAGAGGCTGAAGAACTTACTGAAAGCTGTTGGAGGGTCTCTGTGCCAAGCTTAGATAGTCCTCACTGAAAACAGACAGGAAAAGAGGGGTTTCTTTGTGCCCAATAAAAAGAATCAACTTTGCATCCAGGGAATCGTGCTAACAAACTAAGACAAGATACAGCTTTGATATTTCTTGGCATTTTTCTCCTATAAATATGAAGACCACAAGACTTTAAAAAAAGCCCAGAGGGTTCTTGTCTGTTTGTAGTCATGTAAACCACTGCTCATCAGAGAGTCTCCCTGGCCAAAGAATTAAAGCCGTTTCCTTCCTGGCTCCATTTGTGAAAGATTTTGTCTCTGCTGCTTCACTGCATTACAACTGCCTGGGACTTTGCAGGATGTGAGAGGTACTGGAAATCTCTTCTACAGCAAGGTGAGTTTCATTCATGCACTCTTATCTGGTGTAGGAGAACACAGTGCACCAGCCTAAGCTTCACATTCTCTTTATTGTGGCAACTGCACACTCAGTACCCATTAGAGCCCACTACATGATGAAATCCTGGCAGGTTCTTTCACTTCTGTCACTACAGCCATGTTAGTACCTCAGCCCTTTTCCTCACTCTTTAAATGCCTTAATGTAAAACTTGAGGTAAATAACCCCCTGCCTGTAAAATGGAGGGTTGAATAATTACTGTATTTTCCCTACAAACTGCAACACAACCATTAGATCCATCTTATCTGAGCATCTGATTATCTACAGCTTGCTACCACATTGTAACCATTAAGTTTGTGGAAATATGGTATGTAAGTAGTAGGAATGAGGTTTGTTCTGGTCAAAGGGAACAATAAATGGAACACTGAAGAGTTGGTTTGGCAATGCAACTCCTCACTTTTAAAATTCCAGCCTCCTTTAGTTAACTTTTCTAAATCATGTGAAGAAGGGTGGGACACGAAGCTCATGGATGCTCATGTGCTCTGATTGCAGCAGAGCTTTATTCAAAGGCTATTTCCAGCAGATGCTGTACATTGCAGCTCTCAGCAGAGGGAATAGGGGAAGTATCTCCCTCTAGAAACACCAGCACAACTGCATGCACTATCACTTCTTAATCTGAGGTTAGAATTCCTCTTTAAAAAGACAGTGTAATGTGGAGTATTTTGAGCAGGCTGAGGGAAGGCATGGCTACACCTTGCCTCAGTGCTGTCAGGGTTGGGCAGCTCGAGGTGAGAAAGGCAAACTCTGCCCTCCATTGTAGTTGCACTACAGTGACTTCTTCTGTCCCCACAGACACTTCATGGTGGGGGCACTTCAGCTGCCTCATCAGCGACCCTGCACTGTGAGAGTGAACTGCACACAATGGGCTAACCCTGTGCAGCATCTTCCCTTTTACAGTTAGGGTCAGAGTTTGTAACAGGAGACACATCCCTTGCTGTTTTACTTTCCCTCTTTCCCATATTTGTCTCCTCCAGTTTCCTCATCTTTGTTATCAAGTCACTTGACCTCATATCTCTCTCCCTTTGAGGAAAATGACTCAGAGCTAACATTCACCCTTCTTCCACTTCAGCTCTATCCACTGCAAGTGTGTACCAACTGCAGCCCCACGAGGGGGTTCAGTTTTGTCACTGTAACCCTGCAGCAATAAAACTTCAGCAGTACTGAACAAGAGCTTAGGTGCCACAGCAATGAAGAGCAGCACATGTAGCTGGGCCTGAACTAGCTAACCTTAATAAGCTTGGCCAAAAGATGTAGCATGCACTTCACCATGAGCTAGTGCAGGGAGGGCTCTGCATGCTCCTTCAGGTGACTAAGTCGGTCTAGTTTCTTTGCTGTTGCATTTTCACCCCACCATTACCTGTTATCAGTGACATTGGCTCTGGCAGCTCAAGCCACAATCTCATCACACCTTCACCTCTGGCAGCAGAGCCAGACTCTGTTGTTGAATTTCCAGCACACTGGGCATCCACAGACATCATCACCGGTGGCACGAGCTTGTTCCCATCAGCTTTATTCACTGCTCTTCCCTCCTCCCGTTCCTGCAGAAAGCAATCCTTAACTGGGTGCACAAAAAGATTTCATCAGCAACTTCCAGGAGAGCTAGAATGATTTACATCAGCTGGGGACTGAAAGGGATTGTGTTTAACTTTAGTCCCTTGTTTCAGAAACAACAACGCTATGAATAATCCTTTTATGTTCATAGGTCTTGTATAAACATCTGAAACACTCAGAAAACCAAGGAGAGGGGAGAATTCATTAAGGTGGTCCACAGGAATGTCACTCTAAGGAAGGAGGGACTGCTTAGGACAGTTAACATTATTTCATCCCATTACTTAAGAAAGGAGGCAGGGAGGGAATTAAATATAAGGAGATTTCCCCCATCGTGGTGGAAGCTTGTAGAAGCATATTCCTGAGGAACTCGTGGGAGCATTAGTGTGCTAGTCCAGCTGGCCTAAAGGAAAATGCTTCATAATGATTCTTCTGCATTTTACTGCAAAATTGCCAATCAGACAGATCCAAAGGCTGGGATCAATAGTTATCTTTCAGCAGAGTCAAATGGACTTGAGGGCAGGCCCCACATGCTCACTCTTTAAATAAAGGGGAGAAGCAGCGAGTCAAAAAGTGACTGGGGCAGTCATTTTAAGAGAATCCACCTAATTTTTGAGAGACCTATTGAAGCCAACTTTTAAAGACAAAACAGGGCATGCATTGAATTTTCAGTCCAATTACATCACGTCACACTGATTTCATCTGGTCACCGCATGTTATGGGTGAGAATGTAACTTGATGCAGCTCAATACAGCTTGTGGCATCCTGTGATTTATTACAATTTAAATGATAGAGCACTCAAGAATGTTCAGGCAATTGGATTACTCCATTGACTGAACGTTCAGACATCTATTTTTAGGAGAGAGATGTCAGTTTGTACAATATTAGAAGCACTGAGCCATTGTTACTGGAGGGGCAGAGGCATTTCCCTTATCATGTGCTACTGCTTAATATTTCCTCTGCATTTTATGAAGTAGTTTGTGTAGACGTGAATGTGACAGGATTTTCTTCATCAAAGGTGGAACCAGCTTCTCAACACACTTTGCTGGCTCTGCTTATGAAAGAAAGACTAACTGGCAGGATGCATCAAGTCCGAGTCCAACTTGTGCCCACTGTTTAAGGAGACTCAGGACATGGGTTGTGGTTTTGCTACCATTTCCTAGGGATAGGCCAGCAACAATCACTGTTGAGTAGCAGGAACAGGACTAGAACTTGCCTAGAACACATGCAAGTCTATGGATGCCAAGCTCTTGGCTCACACCCATCCTGTACCCTCATAAATTACCAGCTAGGTTCTCAAAGCTGGAAACTGTTTGGACCCACAGCTCTAGACAGACAGACAGTCAGGAAGTGGAAAAACTATGTTCCTTTCTTTTGTCTTGCAAATATTTTAGAACCAGCCATGTGCCAAACCAAAAATAACCACGAAATGGGAATAATTCATGAATAACATGGCACAACAATAAAAGGTTGGGCATTACTGCAGTGGATTCTTTAATTCAGCCAAGAAGAGAAAGTGCTAAAATCAACACAAAGGGATCCCATTAGACCATTAGTAGATGAAAGGCTGTTTCCAATAGCTTTGGTTTACTCAGCTGGATCTCTTTAAGAACACTGAATGGTGAGGTGGGGCCTAATTTTCCATTTTGTTGTGTTCCTAAGCATGGGACAGGGGCTGTGGGTGTGTGAAGGTAGGAAAGGAATTCGATGTGTGTGTTTGGAAAGACAGTAATAACTTATGGCCATCATATATCAGATCAGTCCATCTCTTTGATACACCAGAGAAAGTCTGGTAATGGCTCCAAGAATTTGCTCCTGCCCTGACAACAAACTCCTCATTTTACATTCAAGCATCAGCAACTTCTGGGAAACAGATTAAATCTAGTTCCAAACTTCCTCTTGATATGGATAAAAAATGTCTAGGGGAATGGGCTTGACTAATCTCAGCAGGAACAAGACCTCCTGCTGGTGGGCTCTTAGTTCAGTGTTTTAACATCTGATCTTACTGTCTCTAGGTCAGGATCATGCCTGGTGCAATCCTGACAATAACATTAGGGGCAGTGTAAGAAATCATTCCTCCCATTGCATGCGTGATTTTAGCATCTCAGTCCATCTCTTAGGAAAGAGGCAAGGCTCTGAAGGTAGCAGGTGCAGGGAAAAAGCCAAAACTCAGAAATAAACTTATTAAAATCAAAAAAAAGAAGAAGAGCATGTTTAAGTGCTCATTCTTGAAACATCTCCCCTTCTAGGAGTAAAAATGGTTTTATGTAAGAAATAAGATGCACCAACAACGCTGAAGACTTCAAGGATTAATTGCCTGCAGATAGCCAGGGACAGGGTTACTAGGAAGCCTATTACCTTTGTCCTCTGTTTCAGCAGCAAGCAGGGAAAAGTGGAAGTCCATATGAAAGGATATTCTGGCTCAGGTGATGTAAAGAGCAGTGGCAGGCTGCTAGCAAAATGGAAAGATATGTTCCTTGGAGGAACACCTCCCTCCATTAATCCCCCAGTCACAGCCTCCAGAGCTCTCTGGCCCATCTATGCAGACAGCAGCTCTTTAGTCTTGAGGTCAAAACAGACTTAACACCTAGAGAAGTTAAAAGTCTTGATTTAGCAATGATTTCTAGGTGTACCTTATCTCTGTGGCTTGTTTCAGGCCAATGCCAATTAACACAGAACCATAACCTCAGATACTACCCATGTAATGGGAACTGGTTGGCATTGCAAATCCACCTGACTTCAGCTCACAGGTGAGCTCATAAGCTTAAAGCCAAGCTCGAGCCCAGTTGCTGAAGGTGATGCAGACAGGGGATGTGGGTCCCCATCCTGTGCCTGAGCTTATTGTGGAGACAAAATTACTTGTCCCCAGGCTCAAGCTAAAGACGAGCAAATGGTGCAGACAATTAGGGAGTTTGTGTTGAAATTAGCCCAACAGAACCCAATAAATGTAAGAAAGTAGCTCCCCTGACAGGGATGTAAAATCCTTACAGGTGTAAAAGGTATTCAAGCTGCCAAATGTGGCACACTCAAGCCTGAACATCCCAAAGTGCTTCATGGAGAGAGATAATGCTGGGTGGGAGTCAGTAAGCTACAGTGCACACTGCACTAAGAGCTGCTGAAGGCACAGCTTTACCCCTCCACTGCTCTGTTACCTATATTTGAGGTGTCTTCATAGGCACAGATGGAAAAGGCTGTAAAGGAAACATTTTAAAACTAAGGCTGCATTAGACAAGTGATTGCAGGCACTGTAATTTATAGCTGAAGTAATGGACTGGATCTCAGAAAACTGAAATCCAATTATCAGCTCTGCCATCTCAGGCCAAACGCTTAAGCCAAACTTTCTCATCAGTGCTTTTAGGCTGATTTTTCAGAGGTGCTAAGCACCTGCCCACCCCACAAGCTCTACACAGAATATCCCTGCCCTGGTGAACAGCAAACTGTGTTGAAAGTCAGTGTCCCTTACCCTGTCCCAGAGAAAACAAACAAAAAGCAAGCAAACAAAACCAACTAACACCCCCCATCCCCTCCCCCCAATCAGATTAAATTTGATTCTCCAGTGCTTGAAGTGTTTTATTGATAGTTGGGTTGAAAAGGAACGGCCTTCCTCCTGGTGATCAGGAAAATGAAGTGTGGAAAGGAGGTTCAGGGACTTGATTCTCTGCCTGTGGTTTCCCCTCCTATGAATAAAGACCAGGAATATTTCCATACCCACCTCACAAAGGAATGTGAGAGTTAATTCAGCTCTCTCTGCAGAAAGTGCCTTGAGATCCACAGATGGAACTTGCTGTAGAAGTGATGCATTACCAAATAATGAGGTACCATCATATGTGAACAAAACACACTCATATATTGCTCCATATGTTTCATAACATTAAGTCCTGTGTTGTTTTCCAACAGACAGATACATTCCAACCTGGAGAGGATCAAACACATCCCAGAATATGTTGTCTCTTTATTGGTGAGGTGAGGAGATAGCTCCAACAACACTGTTGTCTCTTTTGGGGTACTGAAACCAAAATAGGATTTTATTGGTTTTTCTTTTTAAAGAGGGAGGGGAAAAAAAAAAGAAGTAAAGGTTTCACACAGCATGTGCCAAAGGAACATAACTTCTCCCTGGACATCTGTCCCTGAACAACAGAGGAGACCTTGGATTTTATATCTCAACTGAAAAGATAAATGTGGAAACACACCTCCCCCACTGTGGCTTCATCGATGGGCTTGGAGAGGGAAATACTCATTTAAGCTTTGGTTCTGCTCCTGAAGCCTCCTTTTGCCCATCTCCAGCTCCCAGTGAATTCACACCAACTACACATGCTCTACTGTATAGGTAGAGGCTTGTGCTTTGGGGAGGGTGGAATGTGGGGAAAGGTCTTCCTAAAACAGGCAATGTGGGGGGAAAAAATGGGGTGATTCTGTCTGCCTTCTCAATGCCAGTTTGTGTGCCATGACTGCAACAAAAAGCAGCATTTGGCTGCCTGAGGAATAAGGGGACTTTAGATCCTTATTGAATGCTTTTGGCAATTGTACCAAAGTGTCATGTTTTTACTGGATTTTGATCACTATTTTTAACTCTTCTATTCATATATTCCAAAAGAAACTGCTTGCTGATATAAAGACAGCAAGCAGAGTGCCACTAATTCAAAAGCAGGGCTTCCCTCCTCCTCCTCCTCCAGTTATGTCTCAGCAGCTTTCAAAATCCACCTTACACCCCAAAACTACACGTGGCATGTTAGGTCACGTGAGAAAGAACAGAGTGGGGTGAAGGAGAACAGGAATGATGTCAAAGCTGTACTGTTATTTCTCAATTACCTATGAAATGTAGGAGAAATATGGATTTCCTGACTTTTTAGTGGGTTTGGGCCCTCAACAATGAGGTCTTTTAAATCACCTTACCCTGCCAGAGAGCTGTGAAGTGAAAACTCAACCAAACAAAAGATTTGAGGGCAAATTTTGATCAATCTGTGTGTGGTGCCCACCAACCCTCTCCCCAAGGTGATATTCTCCCCCCAGCTGAGCCCCAGGGAGAAGCCAGCCCCAACCACTCCATCCTCTCCTCAAGGAAACTCTAAAAGCAAAGGGATACCCTGGGGGGAAAAGGGGTGATCAAATGAAACAGACACACTTGAAGTAACTGATTTACAGATTCACCCTTTACTGGATTCCTTGTGAATAACCAAGTATATTCTTTGCAAGTTCAGACACGATACAAGCACACATGCACATGGGAAAAACCCAAAGTCCACTGATTATTTGTTGGATCCTTTGCACTTTCTGTCCTTTCTGGAGAAGCTGGAATCCAGGTGAGTCTCAGACTTTATCCAGAAATGAGTTCATACGCTGAGAGAGGACTCTTCTCAATCCTCAGCTCATGAATGTCTGATGCTTCACAGCATTTCTTGCATAATTCATCTTAAAAGTGGAGTTACCAGCAGGGCAGTCAAGTGAGAAGTATATAATAGCCTGTGATCATCAGACACACCTTCCAGGGAACAGGAGCCATCGGTTCAGCTCGTTGTAGTAGCCAGAGGGAGCTCTTTGGAGACTTCTCTCAGGAGCTGGCTTAGTTTATCCTCCTCTTTGCCACACAGGACACTCAAGGGCATCCCCCTTCTGTCCCATCTTCCAGAGGTATACAATCAGCAAACAGCACCAAGTTTCAGTCAGTGTGTTGGCTGTTTGACATGAGCAGCCACGGTCTGAGAGTTAGCAGCAGGAAATAAACTTGCCAGGGATAATCTGCTCCTTGTTTCTCAGAAGCCCAAGGCACCCTTCAACAGTTGCTGCTGGACACTATCCCTTACTTAAGGGACAGCACGAGATGCAAGCACAGCACAGTAAAGCATATGTTTATCCTTTAATGCTCCCCCCCAACACCCCATTCCCTAGAGAATATACAATTTATACCCAGTGTACCATCAGCCCACTGCTGTGGGTAGAGCTCTGTGAGCAGGACACAAGGATAACAAGGGCCAGCAAATAAATGATTCTGTACTTGTCAGACATTTCAGTCCAGGATATTATGGATTCATTGACTATGGTGAGGGAAGAGCTGTTAAACAAATACAACTGCAGTAGTCTCAGCCTTCCACAGTCACTTTGACTACCATGTAAATCACAGACTCATCTTTCATCTGGAAAAATGTCTTTTTTTGGCTTTTAATTGGTTGCAATGCCCTTGTACATCAAATGCAGTTGCCCGAGCAGTGGGTGAATGGCACCAAAACAAAAGAGCAAAAATGCATGGCTTGCTCACAGAAGTAACATATTCTTTCATAATTACATCTGGGGGTACACAAGAGGGTCCTCTGGCACACCAGCAGCCTTTTTCACAACCTAGAAAGTTCCACAGAGGAAGAATGTATACCTTTAAGTACAGCAACTCTGTAAACCAGGAGACATGAATTCTTGCCTTGCTAAAGACGTGCTGTGCTTCCCTGGGCAAATCACTTTTAGGTGCCTCTTCCCCTCATATTCCCTCCATCTACCTTGTATAAATCAGTCTCCATCTCTTTTAAGCAGGAAAAAGTCTCCTTCCATGGAGCAGGAATACTACTACATTGGGCACTGTGCAGTTTCAGGGTGAGCCTGTGAGTTCTCCCCTTGCATGCACAAAATAATTACCAACCAGAGCATCTTACCCCACAGCATCACTTGTCTGGGTAGTTCATGGAATCAACATGCACCTTAACTGAAACACAGTTTTGTGTTCAGTAACAGAGGAGTAAAGTTCATTTTGATCCCAGAGTGAAAACAAGAATTAGTGCTGCATCTGAAAGACTAAATCACATCCCGTTCCATTGTTTAAAGGGTGAGCTGCATGCTGACATTTTACTTAAAACAGGAGATGTTTAATTGACTGGCAAAGTCAAATTTTCAGACATTCCTTTGTTTGGCAGAGGAAAAAAATAACCTTGAACACAGCAAACATAGAGGCAGTAAATTACAGTTTGTAAATGCATCACATGAACCTGTGGATACATTTAGATCAAAGGAGTATAATGAGATATTCTGAATAATACACTGAGACGTTCCCAGTAATATTTGATGCACCTCATTACTGAGAACATGCCTAACAGAGTTTTCCAGTAGCAGTATCAATGCCCTGCAGGTACTTGTCCATGCAGCCTGTTCCCCTGTATAGGATCTGTAGACTGCCAACACAGATTGTGCTTGTGAACGTACACAGTCACCCATTCCAGCTGAAAAAAACCCCATGCATCCAGAGGAAAAAGTGTTTGCATGCCATGATGGTGATAGCTGTCCTACTGAAGGCCTAAAACAACTCCACTGATGGCAATGGAGCCATTCCCAGTTTGTCCCACTGGCCAACGAGACAAGGCTTTGGCCTTGCAATTAGAGCCCACACTGAACCCGAGGTCCCAGATCTCTCCTGGACTCAGCCACGCATTTCTCAATGATAAGAAAGGCTGGAAACAGGCAATCTAGGTCCCCAATTGCCTCTATAAAAAGATCTCAGGCTCCAGCACCCATCCAGCAACTCCAAATCCAAATGAGTCAGCGCCATCACCATCAACCTCAGAATGGCTCCTGGCTGATAATTTAATCCTTCTAATGGATCACTTCTAACAGATCTGGCTTTTATGAAGCTATGATCTTCATTATTGACTAATATTGAAGATTCCAGTTGTACATTGTTCACTTCTTCTAAATACCTAATCACCTGCTGCAGATAATATTAGCTGGAGAAGCAGCCCAATTAAACGTGCAACTATTTGTAACCTTTTTGTGTTGCAGTATCAGGTGGGGAAGCGGCAGCAACAGCGGGGGATAAAGGATCTTTGGGAAATGCAGCGTATTATTAGATTTGATGAGATCCATTTTCTTGATGGCTTCTGAAAGATCTTTGTGCTAATTAGCTAAGAATACCACTGAATTATTTAATTATCTCTACTTTTGTGCAATAAAATATGTTGTCATATCACACACTCTATCTTGCTGTTGCTGTTCATACTTAATGATGCCTTTATAGTTAGCGATTTCCTTTGTTCTCCCTCTGTAAGTGGTTTTTGGTGGTGCTGGGGAAGGCGAGGGGAGGGGGAGAAGAGTAGAAAGGGAAGGCAAAGGGGGGGAAAAAAAATCAGGTTGAAATACATTTTTATGTGTGGGAAAACCTTTACACGTGTTTCTCTGCAGCTCCAGATCCCCATGCAATATGTGCATCGTGTTTCAGCGTCAGAGCAGCCCCACGTTGCTAATGCAACCCCGAGCACTTTCCAGGGGAAGAGGAAAGAAACTATCGCTTCAAAAAAAAGATTCTAAATCAGCAAGGAATGTTTTTAACAAGGAAGAGGTAAATTATGATAATTACTCTGACTGGTAGGGTCCTTAAGCATTACTAATTAGCATTTATTGCCTGGATTATTGAAACAATGTGTGGGCTCCCAAGAGTGAAGAAGAACTGGGATGCTCTTTCCTTCCGAGCCCTGGGAAAAAGGCAGGGCAGCAAGAATGCAGTACAGTTGGCAGGGAGGCTCTTCTTCCAAGCATGGCGAGCTGCAGCCCCATGCAGAGCTGCACACAGACCCTGGGAAACGGGTGCCTTTTGTAAGCCCACATCTCAAACTTCTTCCCTGTACGGCTGCGTTCCACCTCGCCCACAGAAAAGCGAACGGAATTAGGGCAGCACAAAAGGGAAGTGGCCATTAAAATAGGCAAAAATCATTTGCCAATGGTTAGAGGTGCAGCTTAAATTTACCTTCTACTCTAGGTAGTGTGTGTTATTCTATTCTTTATTGGGGTTCCATTCTAATATGATTTGGCATGTGTGCAAATGTACTACGAATAAACCTTTCATGACTTTACTGAAGTGTGGCCAAAGACTTCAGGACAGAGAAATTAAAGAGTTAACAAATGCAACAACAGCAACAACAAAAAAAAGAGGTATATTATGCCATTTTCAACCAGCATTTTGGCTGGGTTGGTATGACTTTGCGAAGAGGCTGCAACCAGATTCCAATAGAAGCTGCATTTTAATATCGAGGATTTACAATGTGAATGAAGTGTTGAATTTGAAATCGATTAGAAATTAATCAATCATCTAATCAGCACTAGCCACCACAGAGGATCTCAACTGCTGTTTGGTACCTGGCCCAATAAATCCCTAAGTCCTTTGGAAATGATTCAGGAAACACAGGCAGTAAAAGTATTCTCCATTTTTCTGAGCTGCAGCACTATGCAACTCTAGGTACTGATAAAACCCCTGAAATAAAAGAGCAACAATGGAGAACTGCAGAATGCCTTAGACCTTTTTTTTCTTTAACCTTTTACTGCCACCAAACCCCACGCCTTTCAACTTGGGAAAGCAAGTTCCAGCTAAGCCGCAATGAGGTCAAAGTCACAGAGCTAAATGCTACAGTTGCTGCTCAGACAGAACTCCTGGATGCCAGGGTTCTGCAAAATTGGTGTGATTTATTTTTTTTCCAAAGCAATATTCAAAATATAAATCCCCCACTTTGTTTATATTTCCCCTCTTTAATTATCTGCATCACATATTGCACAGATTACTTGGCGATGTGTTATATTAAATGGCACGATAGCACGTTAGCTATACTTTTAATTCAAACTAGTCCCAGTCAGGTATTATTTTCTTGTTTAGTGATGAATAAGATCTTCAATCCTTACTAAGCCTGACTTACTTGTCTATTTGTTAATTAAATTAACACCTAATATTTATTTTCTCTGCTATTTTCCTTTTAAGAGGGGGAAAAAAATGCCCTTTTGTCCACAGCTTCCTTTTATCCCAGTGACAAATGTACAACTACAGAGACTGATGAAATTATCCTTGAAGGAACTATGTGATGCTAAGACAAGAAAGCCTTACAGCCAGATGCATGAAGCAAAAATAACCCCTCAACGCAGTATCCCTTCTTTTGTCTGCAGAAGGTAGAAACGTTGCAGGAGCAGTTCTGGATTGATTCACAAAGAAATTGTTCCAACTGGGTATTTATAACCTAATGAAGTTTTTAGTAACAGGGAGGGCTGTTCAGCTCAAATCTGGCAGAGGACTCTCCCCCCACCTCAAACCTGCGTGAAGAATTAGGGGGAAAATGCCTCTTATTTTAGCTGCTAATTCTCTCTTTTTCTCTTTGCAAGAATTCGCCTTTTCCACTAGAAAAAAAAATAAAACGAGGGTGGGGGATTCTTTTTCCTTCTTTTTTTTTCTTTGGGTCTCTCTCCTTATTTTTAATTCCTGCCAACTCCATTTCATCTGCTTTCACCGCCTGTCCCCAAGGCCCGCGCTGGCTCCAGCCGCCGCTGTCCCTTTAAACCGACAGCCCCTCTAATTGATGTGTCTGGGCGAGTCTAGACTGGCAGCGATTGAACCCGCTCCCAATTACGCGCTGCGCTGCGCCGGTGCGGAGCTGTGCGCGCCCGGCGGGGCGGGGAGCGGGACGGACACCCCCCTCCCACCGACACCGACACGGGCCCCCCCTCCCCTCCGGCCATTGTTTTGCCGCAGCCCCGCGCAACTCCCGCCTCCCCCCCCCAACTCCGCACAGCGCGGAGACAATAGCGGTTCCGCAGCCCCCCCTCCCTGCGCTGGGGAAGGGGAGGCAGGGAGGGTTTGGGGGTGCGGGCACGCTGGGACCTCCCACCCTGGGAAAGGTTCGGGTGCAGGGGGGGGGCTCAAGGTATCCCAAAGGTGCAGACAAAAGCGTTCGCCCCTGCCCTTCTCGGCGGGAGAGGGGGAACCGCGATTAAAAGCGGCTTTAGAAGGTGAAAAAAAACCCCCTAACCTCCCAACTTTTTGGGGATCACAGCCGGACAAAGGTGGCTGGGGCTCTAGCGGATCGTATCCTGATTTATAGCGCCAAGCAGGTGAGAGAAAATAAACGCAGCTCGGAATAAGTTCCTCACTTTGGAACGAGAAGGCGTTTGGAATAATATACAAATTCAGAAGCAAAAGGGTTTGTCGGCATTTTTTTTTCCACGGAGGTAAAATAGTGAATGAAATTACAGTGTCAATAAAAAGAAGCAAAAAAAATATATACTCTCTCTATATAGATAATCAAACAAGCAACCTTTTTCCAGTTCAGTAACTGTTAAACAACGGGAACCATCAAAGATATCCTAAGCTATTAAAATACCAAAACGTTACACCATGGATTAATAGATATAATTTCTTTTTCGGTGCATTGTGTGTTAAGGTAAAGCATTCAAATAATCAAACACAGCAAATTCGGTGCCATGACAAGGTACAGTAAGTTCATTAGAAATTGCCTTGCAGAACACAGATCAGAAATACACGGTTCCAACCATAATTTTACAGCAGTATTTAGAATATCTAATAAAGAAAAAAAACCCACAGCAGCAGGAAACATTGGGTTTGGGTGGTTATTTTTTAAACATTTCTGATTTGTCATTTACACATCATTTTGACTGGAAAAAGCAGGAAAGTTTGAAGTTCTCGGAAAGGACTAAAACAAAACTGCAGCATTTGCTCATCATTTCTTTTCAGCAGTTTCCAACCATCAGCGCACGCAACCGTTTTATTCTGTAGTTTATTTTTGACCTAACACTCCATAACACCCAACTCATCTCCTGGCTTTTTCACCTTTTCTCTCTCTCTCTCTTTTTGTGTGTGTGTGTCCATCGAGCACATTTCTAAGATTAATCGTTCAGTTTTAAACTTGGAAGCATGAGGCATGCTGGGATTTCAGCTGAGGTCAAGCACCAATGTACCGAGCTGTTACTGTTACGCTCTCAGGGTACTCTGTGTTGCTCTCAAGAAGGGGGTGTGGGGGTATGGGGAGGCGGGGGGGGTGTGTGTAAAAAACCCCAGAGATGCTCCATGCAGTGGCCTGCAGCAAAGCAAATCTTCCTCTCAATAGGAAAACACAGGCATGTATATTAATAAAGCTATAGATGGAAACATAGATCTAGACATATCTGGGGGTTTCTTTCCCTCCATACATCTCCATACCCACGGATGATCCATATGTGCACCTATACACACACTTCCATGGCCGCACTGACATGCGTCTGTATCGAGTATATCTTATCTCCACACACATATATAATAATCGCTGTCTGTGTACACACATACACCCCCATATCTCTGCCAGCTGTAAAATTATCTCTTGAACATACACAGAGGGAGAGAGAGGGAGAGAAAAAAATATTCTCTCTGTCATACAAACACCAGTTTTCATTCGAGAAGAGATTTTTTTAACAGTAAATGGCCATAAACCACCGCCCTGCTATTAGTCCATCGACCCCACGGAGCAGAGAGATACACTTTGGGGTGGTTTTTTCTTCCCTTAAAAGGGCTACTAAACACTATTGCATGTGCGTGTATACCCCTACAATATATATACACACACGCCCGCAGACATATACACATTGAGAGAGGAGATATTTATAAAATAAAGATGTCAAAGCACAACTCACAGCTCCCAAGAGCCTAACCCGTGGATTTAAAAGCTAAACATCACAAGTTAGGGTCTCAGGGATTGAGAGGGGCGCAACAAACTATTTCTTGCAAAAAAAACCCAACAAAATAATAAACACAACAAACGACAAACCAGGGATCAAAAAATGTGAAAGAGAAAAAAGGAGAAAGAGGAAAAGAATAGCAGGCAAGTTCGATTCATGGCTCAATATTACAAAACAGGACACACAGGTGGAAGGAAAGAGCTTCTCTAAGGACCCTCTGTTGAGAGAATACATTCCATTTTTAATCGTTTATACAAAAATGACAAGGCGCGGCAGGTTCCTTACAGCTTCCAACAAGATCGCTTGCGACAAACGCATCAAAAGTCTCCGCATTTAAATAACGAAGAGGAAGAAAGAAAGGGAAGTTTGGGGCAGTGACGGAATTATTTTCATTGTTTCAACGAGAAGGAATGCAGAAATAAGAGCAGGAATATGCAGGCTCTCCCTCCAGCCGCCTGGCACAAAGCATGCAGCAGCATAAAGGCGCTGCCTCCCCGCCCCCTCCGCCAGCCCCGCGGCCGGCGGGGATGGAGAAAAACCCCGAGTTGCAAGAAAATCAGGTAGAAACTCACCATTTGGAAGCGGGGGAGGCTCCGATCTTCAGCGCCGAGAGCAGGGGGGGAAAAGCCCGGCGGTGGGGAGGCGGAGGGGATGGATGGGGGTGGGGGTGGGAAGGGTAGAGGGGAGGAGGGGGGGGGGACGGACGGGCGGGCGGGACCCCCGGGCGGGCTCGGGGCAGGGGCTGGGGCAGGGGCAATGCCCGGACCAGGCTGGGTGCCCGGCGGGTTTTGACACCCGAGCGAGCGCGGGCGAGCGAGCGAATGCGAGCGTGCGGTGTGCGCAAGCCGGGGGAGGGAGGCGAGGGTGGGTGTGTGCAGCTGGGCAAGCCGCTTGCATTTTTAAAACATCTTTTTTTTTTTTTTTTAAGGGAATATATCAAGGAAAAGAAAAGGGGGAAAAGGAAAAGGAACCAAATTCCTCCGCAGTTCCTCGCCTGCCGCCCTCCTCCCGCCGCGCTCCCCACCAATGCCGCTGCTGGTGTCGGTATTATTATTATTAAAGAGCCGGGGCTTGGGGTGGGGGGGGGAGGGTGGTCTGCAAGCTGTGGCCCGCTCCTAACTCCCGCATCAGCTGGGGGCGGCCGGAGCCAGGGCCAGCGCGGTGCCGGAGCGAGCCCCGGGCTGTCAGCGGGGCCGGCAGAGCCGCCGCAGCCCCGGCCGCCCGCACAGCCCCGGCCGCCCGCCCCTGCCCTGCGGAAAGAAACCTGCAGAAAAACCCGCTTCCCCGGCAGAGGAGGGTCCCCGAGCACCGTGCACACGCACACACACAGGCACACGTACACACACAAAAGGGACTCCATCCTGCACCGACTCCTCTCCGAGCACCTTGTGCAACCCCAGCCAATGGAAATTTACGCCGGCCATAACCCAGAGCAGGATTTCGTCCCCAGCTTGCCACCTCCTTCTCCGTTCTTCTTCCCTTTTCCCTCCCTCCCATTCCTCCCTCTTCTCCCCACCTCCCCACCCCCCCCCATCCCCCCCCCCCCCCCCAAATAAATAATATGGATCTGCACCCTCCACCCATCTCTGGAACCGCTTTAGGCCCAGCGCCGTAAGCGGCGAGAAGCCGAAACGTACCGGAGGGCCCGAGATTAAAAATGCAAAATATCCTCCCGCCCGTCGCCCGGCGCTGCCGAAAGCGGGTCCGTCCCTCCCCCGGCCCCGCACGGCCCCGCACGCCGGGCCAGCCCGGCCCCGCCGCCCCCCGCCACCGCACGGCCGGGGGCAGCGCTAACAGGCACCATTACGGAATCATCATCGTTCACTCCCGTTCTTTTCTCACCTCAGGAGTCTGAGCCCATTCACCAAAGTCCTTCCTCGTCCGGGATTTCAAATCTTTTCTGGTTTGGATTTTTTTGTTGTTGTTGTTTTGGTTTTGGGGTTGGTTTGGTTTTGGTTTTTTTTTTTCCTTTCCTCCTTCTGGATCAGCCAGTCCCGACATCATTAAACTCTAGTCCTCCTCTTCCTCCTCCTTCCTTCTCCCCCTCTCTGTCTCCCCCTCTCTCCTTTTTTTTTTTCCTTTAAATTTCAAAAAGGGGGAGTGGGAGGGGGGTAGCGGGGGGGTGGGGGGGAGTAGACATAGCTGCATGAAGTGGCTGCCTTTTAGAAAGCACATTTAATCTTTACTGGCTCCCCTAGGCTTCGACGAAGTAGAAGGGAAAAGAGAGGAGAGGGGGAAAGAAAAAATACAGGCAAGGGAGGCTGTTGAGGGACAGCAAGCATCAGGCTCAAATCAACGACCAGATGAAAATGTACTAGACCACACTGCCCCCTCTCTTCCTCTCGCTCTGTCTCCGTCTCTCTCACACACTCTCACTCCTGGAAAGCTTCAGTGTCTGGTTACAGACTCTTTTGGATCCTTCCCCCCCCCCCCTTCCTCCCCACCCTCGCCCTTTGCCAACTATCCTAGAGATTCCTTGCATGCCTACTTAAATCTTTAACAGAATAAGGACTCGGCTCCCCCCGCCGCCGCCGCCAGCCTCGCTCACACACACACCAGCCCCACTCACCCCTCCCCAATAATCTCTTAAGCTCCCGGGAGAAACCCGTCGCCGCGGCCGCCGGCGCATCCCCGGCGCGGCCGCCCCGGCCCCGGGACCCTCCCGGGCACCGCGCCCGCCTTCCTCAGAAGGTGCAAGGGGGTTGAAGAGGGAAGAGGAGGGGGGGCGGGGGGAAGTGGTGGGACCGCAGCCCTTCGCCTAGCATCCCTCTGGCTCGCTCTTGATTTTAAAAGAATAAAATCCAGCGCTGCTATCTCGGTTCCCCCCCGTCCCCCCCCTCTGCCACACTGCAGCCCGCAGCCGCCCGTGGAAATCGCACGCCCCACGTCTGCATTGAGGCAGGCAGTCTGCCTGGCTCATGCCCGTGATGACTTTAGAGCTGACAATCTCCTCTCCTCGACCACCTCCCCCCCCCCCCCCACCTCCAACCTCCACACCCACCCCTCTGCTCAATGGCAGCACTGCTGCCTTTCGCACCAGACTATATTTGCAATATGTGCTAATTTACCAGCTATATGCCCTTGGATTTTAAAATGAACTCATCAGTCAATGTTTCTAGTACCGATGCTCCCTCTCTCTCCCTCACACACACCCTCCACTGCAGACATGTTACTCATTCTGCAAGCATTTCCTCTCCGAGTGTCCGTCAGACGAGCCTACACTTCATTGATCAAACCAAATCCCTTGATAACAATAAATAATAATACAGACAGTTAACATCAGCGGGGAGCGGAGCTTGGAGGGGAGGGGGTCGGGGAGGTGGGGTGTGGGAGGGGGGAGAGACAAAGATGACGACTAAATCTGCATTGTGCTTTATGAGGCTGCTCCCTGCATTCGCCAGGGATGCGCTACACAATGCGGAGCTCAGGTATACCCCCGGAGACAGCCCACGCGGGGACGGAGGGGGCCTTACCTGAGCCCCCCCCAGCCGTGGAATATGCTGTCAATGCCCAATACCTGACTCTACTTGCTTGTGGGAAGAGAAAGTGTTACTCGCTACGAAAGAGATGAAACGCCTTAAGCACAGAATAGGGGGTTTCTTTGTTGCGCTGTGCGCTGCACAGGTGCTCAGGGCTTCAAGGTAGCTGGGTACCCAAATACCCCCATGGGTGCACAGTGGGATTTTCAGAAACACCTTCTCAGCTCCCTCTGAAAGCTTTTTCCTTTGTACTGAAGACAGAGAGCACCTATCCAAGAAACCAGGTTAGGGAGACGGTCCATTAGACATCCCTCTGTTACACGTGCTGGGTGTTCCAAGGGCTGCAGGGCTTTATCTCCAAGTTTTCTGGGGGCTAAAATGAGGGAAGCAGGAGAAGCTGCCTCTTGGGATTTGGGTTAGTGAGACATCTTGTGTGGGTCTGGCAAAGAGAAAGTGACTGCAGTGTAAGTGTTCGGGAAGTTGGGGAGGGTGGGGCTATCTAGAAATCTTTGACTCACTGGGGTAACTCCCTCAGCACAGGAATGAAATTATTACTCAAAGAGAGCTGCATTTTACGAGCTGCAGCCTTAGAATGAAATGCTGCATGCACACAGAGTTTGAAACAACTAAAACAAGCATATGCAAATCAATATACAATATATAATCAGACTGTTGGGTGCAATGCAGAAGTCGCTGGGTGACAGAAGAGGGGGGGATTATGCAGCCAACTCAGTCCAGGAATCCACAGATACAAATTTTCTTATTTATACTGGCATAATCCTGATTGACATCAGCCCAGATAGGGGAAGAATCAAACCCTGTGTACTGAGGGGTCTAATCTTTGGGAAAAGTAGACTGGATTAGACAGACTGTATCTGCTAACTGTCCTTTCACTCCCCTTACAGATTCCCTCACCATCACAGCAGTGGGCAAGACTTTGCCACCACAGGGAACAATTTACATCCATACTCTTTTTTTGTGGTCCTTATTTTCCTTCCCCCCAAAAAAATGTTTAAGTTTTGTTGCAAATACATAATTTCTTTATACAATTTAACCAAGTCTTTGGAGGATACTTATTTCAAGCAGTTAACACCTGACCCCAATTTTTGTGGGTAATTAGTGAGCTAGATAACCACAAGAAGTGGGTAATTATTTAGTACCCAAGGGTACTGTACAAGAGGGTAGAGGCTGGCAATGTTAACAAAAGCACATCTCTAATTATTGTATCTATAGTGGTGATGTTTTAAGAATAGTTACTCCATCTAATGATCCATGATAAATCAGTCAACTATTTTGCTTCCTTAGCATATATGCATGGGCTAACCAAGGGGAGTATGTGAGGGCAAAGCAAATTGAAGCTCCAGCTTTGAAACATGCACAGGCCTCAAGAGAAGTGAGAGGCATCCACCTGCAGAAGGCAGTAAGAGTGGAAGTGTCTGCTCTAGAAGAACAGCAGCAGAGCCGCCACTGATAGCTAACAGGTTGGTTGAGATGACTTGAAAAGCCACGTAGCCTGTAGAGCGTGCCTCAGGGTCTCCTTCTTGTTTGGGTAATGTGGCCAGGCTGATGGATCTTTGTATACAACAATAACCCTAATAATGTTTTAACTGAGTTCAGTGCTGCTTATTGAGAATGGCTTTGAAAGCTGTACAAATGAGGCATTCTGTGTTTGCAGGAGGTCAGGGCTGAGATGCAAGAGAGTAGCACTGGGGGGGAAAAAAATGTACTTGCTGAATTTCAATTATCTGCCATCTCCAGCATTTCCCCTGGAAAATATTACATCCTCAGGAGGTTATTGTTTTTCCCCCAAATTTAAGAATGAGAGAAAGAGGTGGGAACAGTTTCAAGATTGAGACTAAGTCAGAAAGATTCAACTACCAAAGGAAAAAAAAGGAAAAGAGGTTTTGATCATCAGAACCATATGAGAAGAAGTGTTATGCTGGAAACAGATCCCCAACCTTAAACACAGTGGTCACTATCCACTGACCACTCTTTGCAGCACTTACACACACAATTAAGGACATCTTCAAACCAAGACACTACACTCAGTGGAAAAGCACTTTCCTTTTTGAATCGCTTTTATGAATCGCCACTAACATCCGGACACTTCATTTACTAGAGTCCAGTAACCTTGTTTTCAAAGACTCAGATTCCAAAACCTAAGGGCCTCCAATCTGGCACAGGAAAAAAAAAAGAGAATAGAGGTGTCATTCTCTTTTGATCATAGCCATGTCTTTAACATAGCATCACTGCTTTGGCATTCCAGTCAGGGGAGAAAACACAAATGGCAACATCACCTGGCACTGTGACCACCAGGAACTTGATACTTAAACAGAGAAACTTTGAGGGGTTTCCACAACTCCTCGTATTTCTTTTGTTGTTGTTTGGTTGGGGTTTTTCTTTTAGTGAAATAAGCACAACTGAAAGAGGTCTGAAAATTGTTGTCATATTTAAAAAGGAGACGTGTCTCTGCAGTTCATTTAGTCCTGAGCATGCCTGGTCATATTACCAGTGTGATCAGGTTTAGAAGGAACAAAACCAACCAAACACCAGAAGTGGGGATAAGTTCAGAGCAGCTGTGAAGTGGACACTTGTCCATTCTAAACTGAACCAGAAGACTGAAGCTTTTTTGTGTGTGTGTGATACAGGCCACTTAACAACCCAGTAACTTATCATTTTGGCTGCTACCATGCTGGGGTGGGTATAAACAATTGGGTATCCCCTTCACTAATCCTCCTAGGGAACTGGTTTGCAGGAAAAGTTCTTGCAGAAACGGAGTGAGAGGAAGTTAGCAGAGAGAAGCTGGAAAACAGAAAGGAAGAATGAACTTAATTATGGAGACTGGTCCAAAGGAAGAAGAGACCTTGGTATGTGCACAGTTACAGCAGAAAAACAGAGTAAAGACAAACTATTGCTATCTTTTCTAAGACCAACTGGAATTTGTGATTCAAAGGAGAAGACACATAGGAGAAGGGATGCTCAGTCAGACAGGGTGCTTTAGGGACTTCAATGTGAACTATAAAACCTTAAGGCTTTTTTGAGGCAAGTCAATAACTTCACTCTAGACAAATGGCACAGAGATTATGTAGGAAATACCTTTAAAGTAACAGTTATCTCTCAGCTATATGGACAGGATATATGATAATACATGAGAATAGTTTACAAATATCTTCAGCAGGGTAAAAAGTATTTCCTAACACAAACAAAGGATTCTAACAATGTGAGGAAAGGGACAAATTCACAGTGTGGGAAAGCAAAGTTGGGTGAAGGTGTCATGATTTGGGTATTACCAGAACAGTGGTCTAGCAAGTGAGGAGTTGTGACAACCAGGAGCTTCTAATTCAAACCTCCCTGTTTTGTATAGCACTGTCCAATTCCACATGAAATCACCTCTTCCTACCTTGCTTCCCATAACATGGAACCATCCTGACAATGCTTACCATATCCTTGGAGCGTTCTGAGGTCCTTGGAAGAAAGCTGCTATGTCCAGATTGCATTTCTCATCCTCACCTGATACCCTGTTAGTCAACAGAGAGGATGGAATGTGGTTGAAGACCGTGTAAATTCCCTCTCATCACCAACAGTTCCTTTTAACCTGACTCACCCATCAACTTTCACCTTCAAACCCAACAAGGCCTATGTTAGCAAATTACCTCACCTAAGCACTGTCCTAACAGCTTAAAAAGGGGTTGTTATATTTTCTCTTCATCCCCCAATTCTGCTAACGGGTTTCTCGAAGATCTTTGCTCTCCATCTGTATCAATCCCTGGATAATGGAGAACAGCTAAAGCAATAAGGTGAGAAGGCCATAAGACAATTCAGTCTCAAGGTGAGTAAAGCAAGCAAACAGCAAAATGAGGCAGTGCTGTTCAGCTCCTGGGGAAAAGCCCTGGAATACCACACCATTCAGTGTCCTTACTGAAAACCAAGTCTGGGGAAATGGGAAGAGTTCACCTGAAGGTCAGAAGAATAATGGAGAGATTTGACAAGAGAGGTTACAGAAATGAATTCATCCAATATCAGAGAAAATGAGAAGGGGGAATGCAATACCTAGAGTTATGTGCATTTTGTCTATGGGGAGTTAATGTGCTCTTATCCATGAGTTCTCCTATACATACCAGATTTAACTGAGCTTGAAACCCAAGGTGAAAGTCAAATTGATGTGGATGAAGTCACGCAAAAAAAGTATTACATCTGCTCTTGCACGATTTGCCATTTCCATATCACATAAAGCACCTGAAAACCCTCATATTTCACACGGTTTCAGGTCCCCCCAAAAGCTTCAAGTAAGACTCAATTCACTTAAACCATAATGAAAGCTCCAAGAATGTCACTAAAATTTCAGATAAATCTAACCTGTTTTGAGCCTGGTGCCATAATTTCTTCACACTGAAAGTCTGACTGATGGAGCTGTATTAATATGTCAAGCTACAAGGCTGCAACAAAAACTGTCTGGTCAACATTTAATGCTCTTCTAAAATGTACTTGGAATGTCAATAGAATCATTGCATGGTGTCTCTCAATCAACTCTTGTTGGTTTTGTGGGTTTTTTCCTTTTTGGAAAAGCCAGTAAAAATAATACATGTTGAGGCTGCTCAATGAGAATCTAAACTGCTGCACCTAGAGTCAGCTTCAGAAACATGCATAAAGTTTAAGGACATTTTGGGAATCTGACTCTGGCAGGAAAAGGAAAAACAAAATCAAATTACAATTAGAAAGAGGCTAAGAGCAGAGCTAGAATGAATTCTAGTTCAATAGGAAAGAGGTGCTAGGGTCACTCTGTAAAAAAAGAGACTGCAATTCAGAGACTGGTATTCACATCTCCTCCAAGAATTCACTCTCAGCCCTGCAGTCTACTTCCAATTCTCCCCTACATAAACCCCACACAAATAGGTAACATAAGTACTGCACATAAGAAAGGAGTTGTGGCTCTGAGGCTTGATTAAAGAGCCCTGAGAGATTTTACCTGAACAACCTGAAAGTAGAGCCACCCTTAAATATCCCCCAGACTTCCCATCAGACTCAGCCCTTTCATCAGGACTGACTTTCTTTTTCAGGATAGGATGCACTTATTGAAAAGATAAAGAAAGAAATGTTTTTGAGGTTAAACAAACATATTTCTCTCAAGACAAAAAATACCTGTCTCAGCCACTGCCTAAGAATTAAACCTAATAAACTGGGCCCAAGCCACCAGTCCCTGCACAGGGATGGGCAGAAGCTGGCAGAGAACCAGCCACAGGTGTCTCAAACCAGTGGTGATAACTCAAAAGACCTCTCCCTTTTTCCCAGACCTGCCTCTTGATGTGCTCAGTGGCCTGGGCAAGTCTCTCCATCTCTTTGTGTTTCCTCTTCTGCCTGCCTTATCTATTGAGGCTGCAAGCTCCTGGGGACAGGGAGTCTCTTCTCACAGGGTATCTCTGGGATGCCAAGCTGTCAAAGCAATAACAGGCTTGGGCACTTAAACAACGTGGGGAAAGTCTGAACACAAGTCTAGCAGCCCCCACCTACTTGTGCAACCAGACACGTTGGTCTTAACACGCAGTAACTTTTACTCCGTCACTTTACTGGTGTTGAGAGTGTATTAAAAAAATGAGAAAGCCACACATCAAGAGGCACGTGAGAGGCAGGATGAATGTCAGGAGGCGAGGAAGATGTGGCAGGCTCTGAGGACTTACGTTTGGCCCGTCAGGCACTGCTCAGTCTCTGGGTGCCAGAAATAGCAGCGGGACGCAAGCGCAGCAGCAGCTCTCCCTGCTCCTGGTGCCAGTCCATACTTCTGCATCACTTCACGTTGCACTGCAGGCTCCAGTACACCTTAGACTTAAACTGGGTTGCTTTGATAATGCAAAAAGACAGTGTAATGTTTTTTATGACATGCCAAATGAAGGAAACAAACAGCACAACCTGAGTATCAGATGACTCACTACAGTGATAAATGACATCCTTCAATCAGGGTTTTTAAAGGGTAATAATAGCATTTTCAGGTTGATTTTCTTTGTATAAAAGTAGCAATGGATTATAAATACTGTCAGTTTTACCACTGCACAGCTGAAGTCTGTCTATGTTGCCACAGAGGTAGCCCATAGGAAACGTTTCCTCATAGAGACATGGTGATCTCACTTGCAATTCCAATATGACAGGCAAGAATATTGTCTCTGAACAATTTGCATATCATCAGTTGCTCTGTCTTTACAGTATGCCTTATGAGAAACATGGACCTCTTCTTTTATAGACAGTGAATAAAAACAACCACAAAAAAGGGGACTGATCCAAGACCCCATAGGGTGTCTATAGCAGAACTTTAGGGTCTGCACCTGTGGCTTAATAATAATAAAAAATACTAAATTGTTCCACTCTAATGGTAGTGACTGTGCACAGTCTTCACCCCATTAATAATAAAACAGGACAGGCCCCATGAGCTGAACAGGAACAGGAATCCCTCATGGTGGAGACAGCTTTAAAGTTACAAGTTAATTCACCTGGTGTCTCAGAGAAACCTGAACTCGTGCTTCCCAGGAAGAACTCCTGCCAGCCACCACAGGAAACACCTATTCCCTGTGTGCCCGTGATCACAAGGAACCACGAAGCTGGTGCACTGAGAAATCCTTCCCAAACCAGCCTATACCTGAGAGGACTCAGTAGCAGCACTTAATTCTTACCGTTTGACCCACACAGGTAGCCTCATGCTAGAACGGGCTGTCCATGTGGAAGCAGCTGCAGCAGCAGGTCCCAAGTCATTACTTGATCACTTTCCTGCTTAATTGCCATTTTTAATTACTTGCATGGTAACAATAAAAAGTCAATCTAGCAATGGAAAGCCATTCTTTGAACAACTTCTGCCTCTTTTCTTAAAAACAAACTATTGCTGTATAAGCCATTCCTGATTAATGTGGGGCCCTCATGGGAAAGCCACTACCAGTCTCCTGATTACTTTTCCTACGTTTTCTCTTCTTCAACTAACAATTCAAGCCCCCAAAATATAAAAGAACCCTTATATTATCGTTACAAGATGACAGTGGTTTGTTTTCCCTTCCTCTGGTCTTTCAGGAAGACATATTAGCACCACATTTGCTCCTCCATGCGGTGGGATGTCTTAAACAAAAACGTATGTTACATACGTATGGACTTGGACCTAGAGCTGCATTAGCCTATTAACTATCCACATTTGCTTCAGACTTGGCCAGCCACCTCGAAAACCTGCCAAGACCTTTCTGGCAGCCTTTTCCCAACAGTTCCAGGAAAACATGGAATATTCAAGGAATTTTAGGGCCTCCCGGCTTCGTTTGTCACCACTCTCCTTGTCCACTTAAAACTAAATCACAGGCAAATTGCTCTAATGCCCTATTAAAGATCTCAAAATGGCCTTCTCCAGAGTAGGGTATCTGAGGACAAATCTGTGTTAATATATAATGCAAAGCCTGTGTTAATATGTAATGCAATGTGGCACGAGGCAGACCCAGGGCTTTGCAACATGGAAGGGAGCTGCTTTACAAAATCTGAACGTCCCGAGTGAATTCTACCCTGGGTGTAGCTTTTTAATCCTCCCTCAGATACCCAGGCAAAGGAGAGGCTCATTTTGTCCTCACTGTTACTCTAGCAACTGGCTGTGGAGGTTTCAGGTCTGTATCACACAAGAAGCAAAGAAAAATGTGAAGTTACATGAGGATTCACCACCTCTATGGGTCTCAAGGCACTGCTTACCAATGCTATTAAAGACATGCTCGAGTACCATCGCCTAGAGCTTGTCTGTAAACAGACTTCCAGACAACCAAATAACATGATTCTAAGAGATTCACAGTAGGATTCACAAAAATGGCAGCTGGAAGCATCTTGTTTGCAACTTAAAGCAGGATCTAACTCCTAAAGCTGTGGCAGGAAAAAAAGAGAAGAATCCCGCTGTCCTTTGTGTGAACTAAGCCATTGCTAACCAAGAGCAAAAATGGCCCATCTCACTTGCACAGCTTCCCCTGGTTTTAAAATGCAAGAGAAGCACGCTCTAAATAATTTGAAGAGGCCTTTTTATAACACAGAAAAAGCCTCCCTGTGATTTCAGATGTCAAGTACTCTTTCTTAATTCCTAGCGCTAATTTATGGATTGAATGTTTAATCCTTGACTTCAGTATAGATTGAGAGTTCCCTGTTCCTGAGAGCTGCCAGAACTCCTCCACTCGTGCTCCACTGGACCATTTCTAGGCACCCCTCAGAACCTCTTGACTCAGTTTTGGTGCAGGACTGACTCACTGCACACAGACTATCTGTTATGCTTTCCTTGTATTCTGTTAGTCTAAACATCACACACTTCTCCTTGCACCAGATAACCTTTTCTGGCTTTCCAACTCATTAGACACTGTTGGTTTGGGATGTGCTACTTCACAGGCACGTGGCAAACACATCTGCAAATACATGGAGATATATATTTAAAATGTTAGACAGCAACAAGACAGGATATTTTATGAGATCCACATACAGAGCAGTCAGATAGTGTGCATATCTCCTGAGAGGCTGCATGCACCTTGTAATGAGACTGTGGTTACACATTTGCCAGTTCAAAGTTGCCCCTCTAATGGAATACAAACCAAACAGAACACAGAACCCCTTGTACTAGCGATCCCACCAGCACATCCTCCTTCATTGAAAGAGACTACAGCTCTTTACATCTGAGGCAAGGTCCTGAGTAGCCACTCCATGAAACGCAGCCACCAAGGCAGGGCTCTTTGGGATTTATTGGAGCACACCATGGTTACAGATTGCTGACTTATCCTACAGCTCTGCAAACAGACATGGTTCAGCAGTGGCACTACATCATTACCAGCACAGTAAGCAGTGGGACCCCATTTTATTTTTTTCCACTAGGACCTACAGTGTTTAACTTCTCATTCAATAATTATTCTCACTTACAAACACACGACTGAAACTTGTTAGGGCCCATATGAAATAATTTCTCCTTTCAGGTTTCAAAAGCCATTGGAAGGGCAATTTCCAAAATCAGCTCAAACCACAAGATCTATAGCACAGAGCAATCATGTCTTGCCTTCTTCCCTTCCCATTTCCTTCCTCTTTTTCCTTCTCCTCCTCATCCTTTTTTAAATCCTGTCCTCCAAATCTAACAACCTCATTTATGAAAGGAAATGGAAAGCCAAGGGGAAGCTGTGGCATCTGACAGACTGCAAACACCACTGTTGCAAACCACTCGCTGATGCCACAACTGCCATTCCTTCTTTGTCAAAAGAGATGAGAGGCCACTTCAAACACAAGGAAAACAAACTCTAAAATAAACTCACATCAGTGGCATTAATCCGGGAATGGGTTTGACCTGCTATTTACAACAACTCCTTAAATCTCACTTAAGCTAAGGAAGACAAAGGGTCAGCCTACACTCTTCAGTGACCCCAAATGTAGCACCAAGCTGAGCTGTTGCAACCACAAATCTCCAGTCAGGACCATTTGGAAGTGCCAGCTCAGGGCCCTGGACAGCAGGGCTGTTGCTGGTTCAGCACCACACCTGAGCTCACCACGTCCCACAGCAGTCATTGACAGTTTGAGCACATCTGTGTGGTGTGCTCTTGCATGGTGAAGAGCAGCTCTAACCTCACCCTGAAAAGCAGGTGTGAAAGTAGAACCAGGTGTAACTCTCCTTGCTGTTTGAGAGGCCAAGCAAAAGCCAAACATCTATTAATCCTTCACTTTTATTTGCCAGTGGTAAACTATATGCTTAATCCTTTGCAGGAGACAGATATTGACTGAGTAAGAATCCAGAGTTCTCTAACATACCTTCTCTACTAGCAGCTTTGGACAATCAAGAGCTGCTATTCCCACTGGCTCTTCCCTGCATCTTGAATTGCTGCACTTCATCCTAAAGCCTGAAACATGAAATCTAAACTCAGTTTTAAAGTTATTATAATGAATTACCATAATTTTATGTATGGTTATTAAAAACATAAGTGTCTAATTTGTTCTAGACTTGCAAACTTCCAATTAACTTCTAAAAGCAATTAGGTTCATTTTTTTAATTAAGTACTGGTGGAAAAGAATTGCTTTTTAAACATTTTCAATTTGTCACCATTTCATTTCTCTGCACGTCTCCTTGTGAAACTGTGAGGGTTTCTCAGTCTACCTCCTCATTCTTGCTTTTTTCTTTCCATTATAACATCAATTTGTTTTTCCTTTCTAATGGGAATGGCTCCAGTATAGCAACTTCAGATATTTCCCTTTGTGGGGCCACTTTTGCTGGCAACCCTCTTCCTCTCCTCTCAAGATTTGGTTGTACAGCTCCTATGTTGCATGCCTTACTGCCTTTGGTCCCAAAACCATGGCCAGTGCTCATATCAATTTCACATCACTATTGTGCAGGGATGGTGGTAGTTAGGAACAGCCACTGCATATAACACAGAATCTCAATTTCTTTCCATTTCTGCCCCAGAAACCTGATTCTTGAACTTATTTAACCACGAAACAGGGCCATGACATTGCACAAAGAGGCTAATTTCACCCTACTGCATGTAAAATATTATTTGCTCAGGGAGAATACATATTATATTTTGAACATATAAATCCAAATATATGCAACTGGGACTGCCTGGAGCATCAGCAGAGTCACGGCAACTCTAAGTCTTCTCTTGTTTAAAAAAGAAAGAATGAAGAAAGGGGGTGGGGTGGGTGTTCCCAAATAAAACATTTCCAAACGTCAGATTTCCTTTCTGTGCCAGTTTAGACTGGAAGCTTTTATCTCAAGGTTAAAGCCTATATATGTGGCCCAATACCACATCTTTAACAAGTTTGCCTCTGAAGTCTGAATGGATATAGGACTTACCTCAAAAACTCACCCTAGACACGTTGAACTTCACTTGCTTCCATATCTAAGCCATCAAGCTATGAACACGGAAAAGTATGAATGAGAAGGAAAAAGACAGAAAGAGGTGTGTGTTCAGATCTGTGCTCTGACCTAAGCTTGTTCATTTCTAATAGAAGAGTTCCAAACATTGAGCTGGTCCGTACCAGTCAATTCTCTTATTTTCCAACTGCACTGTGCATTGTCATCGGTGTCTACATCTAATTGAAAGGACATTTTTCCCCCTTACAGGTTATACTTTTTTACTCTAATACACACAAAAAAGAACCTTCTTCAGTAATTTACAATTTCCAAAGGAGAGAGTAGCAGCATTTCTGAGGAATTGGACTCTGTGTAATGAAATTGTCTTATTTTTAACTGTCTGAGCAGCTTTCAAGCAGAAGCGTGTTAGAATTCATATTAATTTGTGCAGTACCCTATCATCATCATAATTTAGCTCACACGGTTGCTGTGCTTGGAATTCCAGTTATGACACGAATTCTATACATTTTATACAGATTTATAAATGGCATCAATAGAACACTTAGGGCCTTATTCATTAAACAATGAGTCATTCTGGCATTCCATTCTATTTCATCCCAGTTCTTACAAAACTTATGTACAAATTTGACTGTACTTAATGCATCTGATTTAGCAGCAGAAGTGTTGCAGCATAGTTTCAGCTGGGTGTGGAAATAGATTAAAGGCATTGTTTCAAAAAGGAAAAAATGATCCCTCTTACAGTGAAAGTTTCTGAGTTTCAGCCTCCTTTCCAAAGGAACAGCATCCAGGTCCCAGGAAGCAGCCCTTGCCTCAGCTTTCTGCCTTCCACGCTGACCCTCTCCAAGGAGAGCTGCGAGGCAGCTCAACAGAATAGTCAGAAGATGCTTACGGGGTCACAAGCAACCGATTTTGTGGATAAGGAGAGCTGCTCCTCCTTCGGGACTGTCAGGCTGCCATCTTTCCCAAGCACCACACTCATGTGAAAACACAAAAGTAAATCTGCAATGGTGTGCTGTTGCAAGTATTTTACCATTGTTTGGTAAATTCTAGCTTAATCTAGGCAAAGTACATGAAAATAGCAGTGAAGTCATGATGGTATGGGTTGCAGCATGCCCTAGCAACTAGAGCACAAAGTTTTCAGACACATGCTGGTTACTAGCCAGTGGGAATCTGTTTGAACTGTTCTCATTACTTCATTCAATCCACTTAATCCAGGTGAACTGGCAGATGCTACAAACTGCCCTCCATTTTACAGTTTGGACACCTCAGCATATCTGACTCTATTTTACCTTCTCTCTGTCCTTTCAACCATCATCCTGATTGCTGGATACATGACTGTGACTTCTGTAAAGCTTGCTGGAGTGAAATAGTCTCCAAGTCACTGCACTTTTATAAAAACTGATTGGGATTAGAAAACAGTCTCAGAATCTGTTGGGAAGAACGAAGGCACAGAGACACAAATGTATATAAGGCAAATGAGCACACTAGCTCTCTTTTCATTGGAAATCATTCCAAGATCTCATCATTCCTTGGATGTCTGCCGTTTTCTTCATTACCTATATAAGCATCAGTGCCTATTTTTGGTTTTATCCTTAATAAGTCACAGTAAATTTGGAATCCATTTCACTACATGTTCTTTTATGTTAGGACACTATCTACCAAGAAAAGTCCAACACTATCTGCACCCATTATCCATGAGGGAGAACAAGGATGAGTGGTTAAGGGTACCATCACATTTTCATTAGTTCTCACACCATGGTATTTCTAGCACTCCACTTTATGTTACAGACTCAAAGGGACAAAAACAAGATCGAAGTTTACATTTCATTATCGTAGGACAAACAATTTTCTGGGAGGTGGATTGTTTCTTTTTCATTTTACATTCCAGTGGAAATGTTCTCTGAAAAACAGTTGCTATCTCTCTGACTGTTCACAGGCTTAACTGAATAAAAACTTGGAATGGAACAGTAGTGGGAAACATGGAAACTAGGACCCTTTTGTCCACTCACTGCCCAAGCTGAGAAGTAAAACTGGCATTTAAAGGAACTGTTCAGGGTGAGCCATCTTCCTTTTGCTTCCTCCTCTTTTAATCTACAGCTCATGAGTTGTTCCTTTACTCATTGCAAAAGGTCCATAATTGTAACACTGGCATATTCTCCTGGAAATCTATTTAAATGGCATATGATAGAAGCCATATGATAGAAGCTTAATTACATAGAGGGCATATGGAAGGCATATGACATAAGGACATATGGAAGGCATATGATAGAAGGGCATCCGAGGACATATGATGGAAGTCTAATTAATTGACAATACATTCCTCTCATCAGGGGGAGAGCTGGAATGCTATTTTGTACAGAAGAGAAATATGCACATTGAATCATTTTTATTGTCAACTTCACTGACCGTTCTCCTTTTCAATTATGATTCCTTTTTCTTTGGAGCAAGATTGATAACTTGACTGACATATCATACGATTAACACTCTTAACATAAAGCTGATAGCCATAAATGTGTGCATTAGTACAAATAACTGCTGGGTTTGAACCTCATGAAGTTCCCTTATACCTGTGCAAAGCAGATTGAAAATGCTACCACCAAAAAAGAAAGGAGAAAGTTCTTATTTGGGAGTTATTACCACCCATTCCTAAAGCTATTCCTACAGAAGCATGCAACAGGTAAAAAAAAACCCTCAACCCTCATGGAACAGCATTACATTGGATGAGAGTCAATGCAGCTTGTGGATTTCCAGCTGAAAATCTGCACTTCCATCTGCAAAAAGATTTATGGGGGGTGGAAATAAGGTACTGCCTAAAACGTGCCAAAAAGATTCCTCTCCTTTAACTACCTGCGTATGTTTAACGTATGTGCCTTCAGGAAACACAGAAGCAGCATTGTGTTAGCCCACGTACTTGCCTTATCCTAAGGAACTGTAGAGTTATAAACCACAGCAGTGTTATCTGTAACCTCTTTGAAAACAAGATGAAATAAAATCCCACTAATTCACTCTTTGAGTAACTAATAATCGAGCATTGGGTAACGCTTGAGAAACCAACAGCTTCTCCGTGCATCCAGTAAGTGAGGATTTGCAGACATTAAAGTTTTAAAGTGACATTTTACACACACAAAAAATATTCTGAATGATTTAGATACCTTGAAACACTGCTATCATTTTCACCCTTTGAGATTTGGCTAATGAAATGAACCCCTTTACTTTTATTCACTAACTTAGGAAGTTTACCCACTAGCAAACAGTCTCTCTTCTGGAAAGTGGAAAACTCTCTGCCAGAATTAGTCATATATACACACATATATATATATATATATAGTCAAAACACGTAATGTAGCTCATGTTCTGGGCTCTGATCAAGTGTTAGAGCCACCATCTTCATCCAAGCTGCCAGGGGACCTGAACTCTGAACGCTGCTGACAGGAAGATCTCGACTCTTGTGTTCAAACTCTACTGGATAAATGCCAGAGTTTCAGAGGGGTTTTTTAAGCCTCAAATACCTAGTCAAATAAAACTGTAGATTTCAGCAGCAGTTAGGTACATTTGGTATATTCCCTGCATTTTAGATGTGTAAGATACACCAGAAATGTGGTCTTTTGCCCTGAATTGCTGGCTCACCGTGTGGCTCCATAGCTCCTGAATCCAAACTGCTGTGAGGGAGAAGCTACCCACCTCTATTGCAGGTGTCCAGAAGCATCAGCCTTTGAATCATCTAATGTTACTGTACAACCCTAGAAAAAAAAAACCACCAACCTTAGGAATCACCATTTTAGCTGACTGTAATCACTAACAGATATTCCCCAAGAGCAGCTCTCCCCAGGGCTGTGTAGATTTAGGTACTTTCACAAAAAACCCTTACAGGCTTTATCTGGAAGCATCAGCACCAGCCTCCTACGGCTTCCTGAGAGACAATGAGCGTGCCAGGTCTCTCACTGCTACTGGGCACAGCCTTGTTTAACTCCTAGTGTAGAAGTAACTGAACCAGTCAAAGACTAAGGGAAAGGGAAACCTGCTTACACATCTCAGTGACAGGTACAATGCAGGACATTTTTCATGTTACCTTTGGAGACTTCTGATTGCTGACCACAAAGGCAATAACACTGATATATTTCCATGGAGCTTTTGAGGAATGTTACATGCTGGGCTGCTCGAATGCTAACAAAGGAAACAGGCATTACCAGTTCACTGAATTTGCTGAAAACTCAACAATATAGCACCAAAAGGTAAAAAAAAAATGCCCACAGAATGAACAGTTCTGAAGTTCTAGAGACACAGAAGAAAAGGTTTTCCAGCTCATCTTACCTGCTCTTTCCTGTTCCTCATGTCCAGAGCAAACACTGCTGAGGGATTGTGGTCGCTCCTCACGCCGTTCTGTGCAAGACCCAAGGAAAGCTAGGAGGTTGTACAGTTATCTCCCTTGGTGTAATTCTAAACTATACAACCTACTACCTCAACCTGGATGCATGCAGTCAAAAATGCTGAAAAGCTACCCACCACTTCACAGCTGACATAATGTCAGGGCTTCTAGTTAGAAAAACAACCCAAAAACTCCTCAAAATTCTCAGTGCACTAATTTAGAAGTAATAAATGCTTTTCTGGGGAAAAGACACCAAAACCAAACGCAGCTCCCCACACTGCAGATGTTAAGACAAAATAAGCCACGATTATTCCTGCTAGATATAGACAAAATCACGGTCATTTTTTCACACAAAGAAGGAATTTTGTCCCTGGCCAAAAAAGTACTTTTTCCCCTCTATAGCAGATGCATCTGCACTACAGCACACAACATACACATCCATTTCTTTAAAGCACTTCAAGAAGCCTTAGGATGAAATTTGTCCTAACACGTCTTTTCCTTTTGAACACATATAACATTGACCTTGGAACATGCATCTTGGCTTCTGAATGATTAAAGCATGACTGCAGAAGTGGGATTAGGAGAACTAGAAAAAGGGCAGAAACTTTAAAGTCAGTTTTAACCTCGTGCCAGTCCCTTGTTAAGATAAACAATGGTAGGAATGCAACACTGAGCCCCTCTCAGCACTCAGAGTAAGACAGTGTTCCCTTAGCAAGGAACACGTTACATTTTTAACTTGTATTAGTTCACAGTCAAACAACCAGGATGTTATCGTTGTGAGTCATTCCCATTACACACCAAGGTATTACTTAAAGCAGTATGCTGCCTATTTATTATGGCTTACAAACAGGGATTAGCATCTTAAAATATGCCAGTGCAGACAGTGGAACTGAATCAGTCCTGAGATCCTGCCTCTCAGGTGAATGCATCCTCAGGCACAGCAGCCGTGTGCTGGAAGGGGATTACGAGGGAATCAAACCCTACAAACGAATGCTGAGCTGTGCTGAATAGATGGCATCTTGGTTGTTTCCCTTTGCTTGGGATAAAGTAGCAGTGCTGCTGATGAAAAAGCCAGTGCCCTATCTTTACATTCCAAGCCTAACTAGAAAGAAAGAAGGTGAGAAATAATACCACTTGTCAGAATTCAGCTTGCAACAGCAGAAGAACATCTGAAAAACCCCCAACTTTCCTGCAAGGTTCAAGTGTACATGGTGTTGATAGTATCAGTGCAGTTCTGAATGACTCCATATTTGGTAAGGTAAACCTTTGACCTGATAGGCTCTGTGGAAATACAACATATTATCTTAGTTATCAGCACAGTACAGTACCCTAACAGCAGGGTCACTCAACCATTTTATTAGTCAGAACAGTGAAACAACCACAACTGTGGGTAGGGAAACCATAGCTCTCTATCCCCAGACTCTGACCAGGAGCATTATTGTTGTCTAAAAGCATCTCAAAACCATCCCAGCTCCTTGATGCAACATCATCATTCTTGCTGAATGATGCTGAACATCTGTCCTCTGACATGGAATCTACTGATGGAACTAATGCAGCTCTACGGAAGCCAATGAAACCCTGTTCTCATTTAGGGTGATGAAAGACCTCAAATCCCACCCAGTTTCTATGTGATGTAGGTGACATAGCTCCTCTTTAACCTTTCAAAACCCTCCTGTTTCATATTCTGCAGTTGTAAATGAAATAATTTCAGTACCATGTGGCTAGGATACTCATTTTTTCCTACAACTTCCCCTTGCAAGCATTTTCCTGTATCTCAACCTTGTCATAAAATTCAGATATTACATAATTCAAAACGTTTAGAAACTGTTACCTACATCTAATCCATTTCCCTAAGGGAAGCACTGTTACCATCACCACTGCACTGAGGCATAACTTGCAGACCAGGTAGTCACCAGCAGAGCTGAGCAAAACACTCTCCAATAATTTGCTCCAAAACAGAAGGTGGAGAAAAAACCTTTTGTTTCATTTGTATCCTCAACTCAGAGCTCCTTCAGATTTTACAATAGAAAATTCCTCATGGAAACACTCCTTACTCTCAACTTTCACCTAAAGAGCCTGAATTTTCCTCAAGTTGGCAAATGCCACTGTGACTGGTTTGCTCATGATTCGCCACCTCTCCTTGCTGCTCTTCCCTCACAACTTCAACTTTCTCTTCCCCACCACATTTAGGAACCCTGGAGCTGTCAGCTCCGTGCTGGCACTTGTTCAGAGAGCATTCTCACTCCCTCCTCCGTCACTATATTGAGCCAGGGAGCTGTGCCCTGTTTGCCACACGTCCTTCCACTGCAAGTACCAAGCCCCGCTCCAAGGTGCAGTGTCCAAGCACGAACTGCCAGGAGAAGGTCCTTCACTGAGAGAACATTCTTATCCAAGATCCCACATATGCCAACGCCTCTCTGCACATTTTGATAGTAATAAGCAAGTCTTCACGTGGGCCTGCATGCAACCTCTGCTTACTTCACACAGCAATACAAAGAGACTTTGAGGTGAAGTATTTTCTAAACCTAAAGTAGTTTCTGTGCCAGGGTTTGATACCTAACTTGTCCTCTGGTCAATTTTTAGACACCTCCCCAGCCTGCTGCACAGATTATCCTGGCAAATTTCCTCCATTTATGAGAGCTTGGCTTCAGAATTACAGGTATTTTGTTCCCACTGCTTGAAGTTCTTGGACAGATGAAAGTGTATTTGTATTCCAGAGGAACTGTAACTTCAAGCAGAAAGAAGCGTCACACCTCTAGTCATCCCACCAATTAGACTATCTGCTGCTATTACTCACATGAAGTACTGAGTTTAGGAACTGAGATCAAATATTAAAACACAAGTCAACTAACTGCCATTGCTTCTGCACCTTCACAGCCCCTATAGATGCCTGGCTCACTGGTAACTACCTATATTCTACAAACACTCTTCTTCTGGGAGGAGAGCAAGAGAAATTCCCGGTACTGCTGTCTACTGAGATGCTTCCTTTTGGTGGCATGAAACTCCATGTTTGTTTTCTGGTGATTTTTGTCAATTATGTCTTTATCCAATTAGCATAATCATACCTAATTATGTAATTAGGGTAAATATGTAATCTAATGACAATGTTCAATTACGATACGTATCGATGTCATACAAGTTCCTCGTAAATATCACGGTGGGGAGAGCTGCACGACATGCAGAGCTGTGCCTTCCCACCTTAAGTTCATGTGCCCCAGCACCTATTGCTGGTGAACCCTTTAAGGCCTCTTGCTTTTTTTATCAGAATCACAGAAATGCTTTCACAGTTCTGTGGACAAAAGGAAATCTCTGTCCCAGCCCAGCCAGTTTCATTTTAAAGCAACAGTGTAATAAAGAGAAAAATGGTGTTCTCTTCCTTAGTGTAACCCTCTGATTTCTGAAACACAGTGGCTGAAGTAAACCTGAAAAAGACTGCTGTCTTATCACAGAGAAGGCAGAATTCGTGTTCAGTGAATGCTTCTTTTAAAACGGAGAGGAAATGTCACCGTAGCAGCTCTTCCCAGACAGATCAAGGGTTTCTGTCTCTGAAGTTAACAACAGCCCATGCCACTGAGCTCAGAAGACATTAGATCAAAGTGCAAGCTTTAGTCTGGACAAGGAAGTCACGCAGAAGCATCACTCATTTTACTGCCAGTTCCCTTTATGGATTTCAGGTGAGAGAAGAATTCAGCAACCTGCTTCCCCTATTTTACACAAACCTGGACTTTGTATCTAATTTCCCCAAGAATGAGGAGAGAATTCACATCCAGCACTGACTTTTGAGGAATATTCCCTTCTTTTAAAACACCCTTCAATTCAAAGCAACAATTCAGTCATGGCCCACAGAAAAACAGTTTCACAGGGCAGAATATTCCCCCAAAAGGACACAGAAAACAGCGCCTCATGTATTAATCCCCTGCAGCTATACCACACTTTGTGTGCATTTACAGACCACTCCTATTGACTTCACAGATTTGAGCAAGGCAGTAAGGACACCAGCAACAGAAATTCAGTATGTGTGTTCAAGAAAGCAGAAGTCTGTCTTGTTAGTATCAGCAGCAAAATCATCAGCTGAGATTTGGCTCTGAATCTTTATGGATGTGACTGACGTAGAAGGAGGAAGAATGCACCTTCACTTTCAGATCCCAAGCAGGTCTAGTGAAGGAGGGGGTGGAGAGCAGACAACACTCAACAAAGAAAAAATATTTCCTTAAGTCATTGAGAAAAAAATTCAATACCAAACCCCCCAAATGATGTTGTTCCAGTTTGAGGTCTTAAACCTCATTTGCTAAATTTCAACCTGGAGTGATCTTTTTTCACATCTGACTTTCATAAACCTCAGACAGAAGAGATTTTAGAATGGAAATGCTGACACTGGTTGTCTCACCCATTCAGCTTTACCCGATGAAACTTTGTTATTAGTACCCAGTTGTGATGAGGAACCTCAAGAGGTTCAAAGGTTTGCTCTAGCTCAGAGCTCTCACGCAACTCCAGCAGACACACTAAACAGAGCTGGAACTTCAAGAGCCTGCAAAGCAAGGGAAGAAGCCTCAGCAGGGTTCAGCTGAAATACAGAGCATGTAAATATTTGGAAAGCTATCCAGATTTTTTCAACACATTACAAAAATGGTCCCTGCCTCACTTTTAGCAAGAGTTACAGCAATCTGAGGATTTACTCAACATTACATTTCAATATCTAGTACTTTCTAGGGGAAGGGTGACTCTCACTCCTGAACCATATATAGCTTTGTGTCAGCAGCTGAAAGTAAAAGCAACTCATAGGTGATTGGCAGGAAACTGTACCAAAACTTGGTGCCACTTCCAAGGTGGCATGAGGTGTGTCATCATGATGCTGCAGGTCTACAGCCAAAGGCCCTACAGTCCAGCTGGAGCACATCTCCTCTCCTGCTAAAGACTCCTGTGGCTCATGCTGCTTACATAATGCCCCTAAGTCACGGAGACTTCCTGGCTAAAGGGCAGGTGTCTTACTGAGCCTTGGATTCCTCTCCTAAGAACATCCTCTCCTTATTTTCTCCCTCACTGATTAAAAGCAAATAAACAAAGAAGGGGGGGGAAAGAAAATCAGATTACTGAAATAGTTATTTATCTGCCTTTGAAGAGTTTAGCCAGATTTGATTATCTGAATAAGAGTTTTTGGATATGGTTCAAGTTCCAGGGTACACAATTACATTCTGCTTATCATGAATCCCATTTGCCACTGCATATGGTTATTCTAATTACCCGAATGCTATTGTGTGCTCCTCTGCTGAGAAGGGCTCGCTGTGCTCCACACCAGACAAGACTGGGAAAAGGGGGAGAACACAAATGTAATCACTTCCACATCCCATTGGATCCGCACTTGCCTGCAAGGGACCTTACAGGTACTGTCAGTCAAAGATGTCAGTTACAGAAATGAGAATCAGTCTTATTATTTGAGGGAGAAAGACATGATTTACTCAATCTGGAAAAAAAATTAAGAATAGAGGAGTTTGCTTTGGAAAAGCTTTGGGTTGCTTCTTCAGACAAAAATTACTGCCTCTGGTTTAAACTGGAACTCTGGCCAAATGAAACGCAATTGTACTAAAGCCTCCTCAGATGCAGCCGCAGCCACGTACTTCCACAGAAGGCACGTTTTCCCTCTGCCTACTGCTAGAGATGGGGTCTGCATTCATTAATTTCTGGAGATATTGGGATGGTTTCATGTTCCCAAGGTACTTTTGACATGCAAGTGCTCTTGTTTGTCTCCAAACAACCAGGTAAAGCACTTCAAAGACTCTGCTGATGGGCAGCATCATGGCAGAACTACACCATGCTCAGAGAAGCTCTGCTGGTACTGCTGAGAGAAGAAGTGCTGACTCTACCTGTGCCAACGTGGACATCCTCTCTGCAGCCATCGTGCTGTACCTCTTGCTGCAGAAAACAGTGTTCAAGAGCCTTCCTTGGGCATGTTTACCCTGTCCTGTAAAGCAGAGGCCACAGAGTGTCCAGGCTCACGTCAGGCTCAGCTGACACATGCCCACGCAGTGGCACAGCTATCCTTTTTCTTTGCCAAGCGCCAGAAAGCCAGAAGCAACCAGAAAACACGCTCAGCCCAAGAATCTAGTGCAATGGTTCTCCTCACAGCAGCACAGGGGCTGCAACTGAGTCCTGTTTCTGATGGTTAGCAGCTCCCAGCACAGTCAGTGAGAAAGCACACCAAAATATTTTACAAAAAACCACATCTGCTTTCTCTTTCCTCTTCTTTGATTCAAATATTGATTTTTTATCTTCCAAAAATATGCTTTAAATCCCAACTGTGGTATCTCATTTTGTGACACATCTGCCCAATTCCCCTGCCACGGGCTTTTGGCACTCTCAAAGCAATGTCACCTGAAGTGCCAGCCTCTAGACACATCCGTGACAAATCCCAGGCTTTTCTCAGCATATTCTGCCAGAAGCCTGATGTCTCCACATGGCTTTACAGAGAAGAGACCACCACGCAGAAATATGTATTATAATGAGAACTGGGGTTGACCAGCTCATTTCTCTTTAGAGGTTAACTAAAGCAGCCAATATTTCCTTTATAGTCATAAATATGGGAATCTAACTCAGTGAATATTCACAGCATTCAAAGACAAAAAAAGGAATAAAAAGAATATTCAGTGTCCCTTTGGGAAAAAAACCAGTTTTTACTGTCAAAACTAGATGTAATCTCATCCTGCTTCTATCAGAGCCATGATGATACCCTACTTATTCCACTACGGATGAAACAACATCCACTAGCAAAGCCAAAGTGGAGGCAGGAACCAGCCCCACGTCCCAGAGGAGATCTTGACTCAAGGTTCATATTCTGGGTAAGCATCCCACAATGTTTTTGAAGGGCAAAAACCATCTTTTGTTTGTGGACATGTGTCAAAAGCCTTTCACATTTATGTGAGACCAGAGCAGTGATGCCCAGCAATCCTGCTGTGCTGTGGCAAAAGGGAAGCACACACCTGAAAAACCACTCGTGTTGCACTACAGAGACAACCCAACAGCAAGAGATCTGGGGACCACGCACTGGCTGCAGTGCAGCTTTTATACCTTAACCTTCTGTATACACAAGAGAGAGGAATATTGACCATTGTACCCGAGCTCATAGCCACACAGAATGCCAAACTCTGCATTTTCTTTTCTTTTTTAAAAGCTAGTTTCCATTCTAGGGGGAGAAAGAGGAGTAGCTAGACTGAAGTTTTATTAGCAGAAGCCTTCTATGACATCATTTTATGCTCCTATAGTAAACAGCACACATAGAAAACCCTGGAAATTCAGCAAGGAAGAAAAAAAACCCCACTTTTTTGGACTGTAGCAGTGTGTGTCAAACCAGCCAAGTTCAAACCCAGAGAAATTGAAAAGTGGAACAGCAGACCAAATCTTTGGTAGAATTAACACTGAAAGCTGCTGGAAAGAAAGAGTCAGATTTTATTTTGAGGTTACAGTCTAATTATTTTCATATACAATCTATATGTTGGGGTTTAAAAAAAAAAATGGCTTCCTCAAAAAGAATTGTTCCACTTTCACAACTTTAAAATGTTGCTTTTATACTGCCTGCTTACATGGTGGGGTTTTTGCTTTCCTCCTCTGGAGTTTACAACATGATTATGTTCCCTTCAAAACTGTTTTAAAAGACGTAAATACCATGAAATTGGAAGGAATGGTATTCTGCAATAAACTGATTTTTGAGAGAGAATAGGAGTTGGAGGGCCAATATCCTTCTCTGTTACAGAGCTGGGAGCCTGCACTGGAGCCAGTGATTCAAAGTTACTCAACATAAAGGCAAACAGAAGCATTTATTCCCCTCACAAACTGCTGCCACTACGCAAAAAAAGAACAGATCCACGTTACTTTAGGAGGGAAATCATTTTATCTGCTTCCCACAACCTCAGAATCCAGCCTAAGAACATTCCCTACCATGTCCCCATAGCCAGACCTATGCATAACATATCTGAGATTGAATTTCTTCAGCCTGATGTCAAACAACTCCCCCGTCCCATTTGACTCAGGCACAAACGAGTCGCTGGTCTGCAAGAGTGTATTTCAACACTGACCAAAGCTGAAAACTGATATGATAATTGCAGAACAAGATTTGCAGATCTAATTTTGTATTTCTTTAAAAAAAAAAAAAAGAAACAAGAAAGGAGGAGGGGAGAAGGCATTAGAAGAAAGACACAAACAGCAAAGTTGAACAGTGTTGGTTTAAATGCAGAAATACGACCCTCAGTGCACTCGCCAGACAGACACATACCTATAGATACAAGCTTGTGTGGAATATGACCACAAGTTCGGATCTACGGGTTTGTGGCAACAGGCAGGGATCTCTTCTGTCATTTGCTAGCTTTGGGGTTAGGCTTTGTATGGAAAGAGGAAAACCATTTCTGCAAATGAAACTTCAGAGCTGTTAGTTAGGAGCAGCCTTCCTTCTCCTCAGCACCTTAAAACCCTCCTTTGGAGGACCAGAGGGTGGGGAGAGTTTAATAACTTTGTGATAACATTAGCTCTGTCATTACAGTTTCTTCCTCCACTCCCACATAACCCTTTGAAAAAGGAAAATAAATCAGCAAAACAGAATGAATTTTAAAAAGAAAAAAAACAGAGCATATCTGTGTTCCTTTCTCAGAAGCACTTTGCTGGGCAGAATTAGTGATGATAACACAGTACTGAGGAGTTAACAGCCAACACTGGAGGTACATCGTTAACAATGCAGCAAATTATCAAACTGCAAAGCTTTTGTATGTAGACAAGAGTTGCAATACACACACATACCCCCCACCCCACAAAAAGCTGTCTTGCTTCCATCCTGGCAGTCTGGCTTAAAACAGAAGAAACAACTGCATAAGAGTTGTTTTAACTTTCAGAGAAGTTGTTGCTGCTCTGTGCTTCTATTTTAATTCTACTTTTAAAGAAAAAAACAATAAATCTTTTCACTCTGCTAAACAATATAGAAATGTCCCCTAATTCCAGCTTTCTGCTCTCTCACTGCATTTCTTCCTAAAAGGACAGATATAAACTTTCTTTAGAATTTCTCTAAGTCTTCAAAAACAGTCGTGGAGCAAAGTTTTGCCACTGGAAACAAGAAGCATCCCCTCCTTCTCCCGAAGTTTCCAAGTTTTCTCTCCTGTGTAACTAACATTTGTCAGTAATGAAATTTTATTGGGTGGGCAACTGGTGGGAAATGAAGCTGAAATGCAGTTCTGCCTGTAAGCTCCACATAGAAATGGTGAACAAATTCAATGAGATTGTTGATTAAAGTGTCACAAAATGTTCACTTGCTACCTTCCTCGTCAGAAGACAAAAAATATTAATGCAAGTTAATGTTACCCTCAGAAAATGAAACAGTCAACACTTGGAAAGTAATTTTGCTATTTAGACGCTTTTAGAACGTTCCCCCACTTCTTCTGTAGGTTCTTAAAATAAATCACTCCAGCCTTTCCAGCCTGGTAACTATGCAATTAAAAAACACAATTTTCCTTTATTGGAATTACTACTCAGGCTGGGTTACAAGAAACTCCTGTTCCATCCAGCAATAGAGATGTTAAACTTTTGCCATCTGTCCAAAGGTTATCTAAATTGATCATCTAAGTTTAGATCCCTACTCTTACACTTCGATACCTACCTTAAAAAGCATCCAGCTTTTCCAAAGTTTTCAGCACTCAAAATTCATGCCAAGAACAGGAGCTGCACAGGTTTAGCATCTTTAAAAAAAATCAGGCCAACTTTTACATGGGAGCCTAAAAATGCAATTTAGGAACCCTCAGAATTTAGAAAGCTCTAGCCCTGCAATAACTGTGCAGCAGTCAAGGCAATGGGTCAGGGAGCACGTGGTCCTGCAGACAGAACAGAGTCACATCATGCACAAATACATGTATTGTGCACTTTCTTGGAACCGAGCTGCAAACGGAATATCACAAATGTTACCCTACCAAAAATAACCCAAGCCCTCCAACCACAAAGCTCATTTATTTCAGAGAACCTAAGATCAAAATTCAAACTGTCTTTTGACCCTTCCAATGGCAGGGGATTAGGAATCAGTAAGGTTGCTGCTGCATGTACCAGTATTTCTGACAATGGCATAGAATTTTTCTGTCACTCTCGTGCTATAATGCAACGCTGCACAAGACAGAGTGTTTCCTCCATGTGCATATTCATTTTGGCTCTAATAGTGTTTTTAAATTAGTGTGTGTATATGAAGGTAAGATGAGAAATGCTGTATTGTTTTCAAATGAGACAGGAGAAAAGTGTTGATTTCACTGAGGGACACATACTACATGGAGGTTACATTTTTACTGGGTGTTCTAAAATCTTCTTTTTCCCCCTTAATAGCTCACTGTCTCATTTTCTAACCACTGGGATAGTTCAAGTCCATGAAGGAAACTGGGAAGTAACATTTGGGTAGCTTGTATATACCTCCTGATCGTACAGGACATGAGTCCTCAATTCTGACTGCTCCGAAGGGAAGTTGCAGGCACTCAACATACTTCAGCGACTGCTCTTTATTACCGAATTGTAGCAGCCCTTCTCAGGCACAGAACAGACCTTCTAAGAGCCCACCACGTGCTTGTAAAGGCAGCTGTTAGGTGTTGACCCATACAGAAAATACACCCTTTATTTAGTTGCCCAAAGGAGGGCTGATCTCTGCTGCAAATCTGGCCAACCATCTCCTTCTCCCTTGCTACCTGATTGGCTTTTACAAAACAAAAGGGAAGAACGAGTGTCAGAATCCATCACCATAGCTTCAGTCGTTAAAAATGGAAAGAGGGAAAAAGAGAAAGCAGCAATAGCTGGCTCTGGAAAAGCACCTATGTGTGCCAAATAAATCACTCAAGCAGGTCCCTACTATAAATCTGACCGACCACTTCTGCATTCCTGTGAGCCCCAGAGAAAGGCAGCTCGGTGGCACAGGGATTTCATTTAGTGGCACCTGTATGCTGTAAATTACAAGTATCCAGGAGCCAACCTACTCCTTTTCATGCATTTTGCAAACCAAGCTCATGGGCAATTTTTGAGACAGTGAACTGATAAAGGCAGCAGCAAATTAACATGGTTTTGCTTTTTGTTGTAATGATTTGTTGGTTTTTTTGAAGAGGAATTTCACTTGCAATAAATATATTCAGGGAGATTGAATGAGAGCCATAGATTATACAAGATCTGGGTTTTGAGACATTTCCCTACATTGATTAATCATACAGCTATTGCACCTTCTGAAAACCTGATGAACATATACACAGTGGCAGAAAATCCATGATAGGCAAACAAATCAATCACCTTCATGCTGGATTTGTCTAGAATGCTAAGATGACAAGGAAAAAGTTTCAACCTGTACACTAATGATCACATTATCTACATTAAGGACTGTGATATCCTCACAGTGAGGATACTTTGCTTCACTATTAATTTTACAGTATGTCAGCGATCGCAGGATCAACAAGGCTTTGGCACTAGAACCTGGGACAGCCAAAAAAACCCTAATCCACTTTTGTTAGTATTAACCCAGCATAAAACTGGCATTTTAGAGATTTCTGGCCAAAGGAGTATAGAAGAAAATATGTAGAAATAAAGTCTCTAAAGACATAACATTGGTTTTGGTCTGTGGGTGGTATTCTTGCAAACCACAAAGCATAAATGCCCCGTCCAGGAAAATCGATCATTATGGAATGCATTGTGTGCCTGAGTAAAAAGCTGTTTGCAGCCATTTCATACTTCTGCCATGAAAATAAGACAAATAAGAAACACGACTGCTAAATAATTCCCATTCTTTCCCCCCCTAACCCGTTCCCCCCAGTTTTAAACCCAATCTATTCAGGCCTATAAATACACATACATATTTTTTATATATATATATACACACACATACACTGTCTCTCAGGCTTAAAGATCTGTATCAATAGATTTCTGTACTTCAAATATTTTTAAGAAATCACAAGGAAAAGGAAGACACTGACTAGAGAATGCATGAGAAACCAAATTACCTCAGTAGCAGCAGTTCACGAGGTTTCTTACCGAATGTGCGCTGCCATATTGCTAGGCCCAACTCTTCAAGGAACGTACTCTGGAAGACAAAACATTTATGGATATTTTCAAGACATGGATTCTACCTTTATATATCCAGAAGCTGCAGCTTTGGAAGCAAAAGGAACAGTCAAGGTCCTAAGAGAGAAATTACTTCTCTTCCCCCCCCGCCCTGTTCCCCGATATCCCCATTGACAAATACTTTTTTTGGAAGATTATTTTCCATGTTAGCCCTTGGATGAATCCACTCCTGCCCTCCCTCACACGAGGAGTTAAATCCGTGGAAATAAAACATTCCTTGTAACACGAAGCTTTCAGAAGTTTGCCAGTTCTATTAACACCACCAAAAGCGATTAGGAAAAAACATAAAGCAACGTGGAAGTTGCAACTGCAAACGCGTCCCCTGCCAGTTAGTAACAAGCATCAACTTCTTAAACTGGTTAGTTATCACATATAGACCCTCATCCAATTAAAGTTTGAGAAAACAGAATCAAATAGGAGGATTGTTACCTGCTTTTGAGAAGGTTCACCAAGCAAGCATTTTAAGCTTTTTGACTCTTTTAACACTGATACAAGGAATAATTATTTCTCTCTGCCGATGCGATTGTTAAAAGAAGAGAAACCCCGGATTGTGGTGGCTTCGTGGATGCTATTCTTTTTGCACCACAGCAGGATTCTTGGCTGCCAGTCCAAGCTGCTTTCACTTGCCAAGTTTTAAGATGCCGGTTTTGCCTTTCATTTTATTGTTCCTTTCGCAACGTTAAAGACCGACTTAAAAAACCATGCACAGCTGCTATCGGGGAGGGGGGGGAATTATTTGAATTTTGCACAAGAATGGAGATGAGGAAGGAGAGCGCTGTGATGTAACCACAACGACACCCACAGAAATACTTCCAATATTGGGGGGGACGGGCTCCACGCTCACAATCCCGGCGTTTGCCTACAACGCGCTGGGGATGTGGTGTAAGACAAGGAAAGAATAAAAACGGCCAGAGCTACGACCAACCCTAGTCCCGTTAGAGGTGGAGGATGAGACTTCTCTTCCCCCCTACCCAGCACCTATTTTTTTTCCCCCTCTTTGCTCAATCCACTTTCCGCGGCTTAAGGCTGTTCTTTCCCACTGAGGATTTCTTCCAGGGGGGGAGCAGGGAAGCAAGAGGTTGGGGAGCAGCCTAACAAAAGGATTCCCCTCGCGCACCCGACTCCTACCCCACCCTTTCCGCTGCTTCCCTCTGATAGGAGTTCACCCGTGCCCAAACACCACGGCCTTTCTTTTTGACGCGATGCCACCGTGAAGAGGCTCGGCACCACGGCGCAAAAGCTTCCAGCAAAACTCAGCGCGGGGCTGCGAATCCTTGCATCAAACACAGTCATTTCTCGTAAGCCACTGCTTTTTGGTTGGGTCTGGTTTGTTTTTTTTTTTTAAGAGATTCTGTAAAAGGAAGTCGGGGATAGCTTTATTTTCCTTTAAGAGAAATCCCCTCTGTATACGGGTTGATGTGTTTTGTTTTACTTGATGTAGCAACAAAACTGTTGGGACTGCTGGGGCCGAGGCTCAAACGCATTGAAACGAAGGAACAGCAACAAAAAGTTGTTTGTGATCCTCCTCGAGCTTTAACTAGCTATTAAAAGCTTTACTGTGGCTTCTGCCCAATAGGTGTTATTAGGAGGTACGGACTGATATAACTCTTCCATCAGGCACACAGAGTCAGTCTGAACAACTACTTCTTGATACAGATGTTAGGGGGGAACATACACTTCATATTCCCATTCAGACATGGTTCCTGGAGCTACCCGTGCAGACAGACCTACGTGCTTAGGAAACGCATGCAGGACGGTCAGAATGGCTGAAGAGGACTATTTTTCACAGTACCTAGGTGACTGTTTATACAGCCTGCAAGCCAGAAAATGGAAGCTGTTTCAAACATACAATAATCAAGGGTGAAAACAGCTCTGACACCAGCTGTTATACGTGCAGAGGTTTACTGCTAGCTTTACAGCAGAACTAACTGCAACTAGAAGATGAATACACCCCCGTATTTCATACTCAGAGAAAAAGAGACAGCCTACAGACAACTTAAAGTTTCTATGAAAAACAACAGTCTGAAACAAAAGCAGCGTGAATTAATAAAGGGGGAAAGAAAAACAGCAGCTTTGTTCTAAAGTGGAAGCATAAGATGTGAAATTTCAAAATCAGATGGCTTGGTCTGTGATTTCTTTCATTTAAATGAATTGATCTGTTGCTAAACTGCTGCTCCGGTGCCAAGAAACTTTTAACTCTTTCGTCTCAAATCTGCCCGTGTTTTGCTGTTCTCACTCTCCTCCCCAGCACACTATGGTTAAAGCAGAAAGAAATTAAAAAAAGAAGTGGGAAATATAAAAAGAAAGAACCCCAAGAGCATAAAAAGAATGGGGGAATTAAACTCACAAGCACATGCAGGACACAAAAGAGCCCAGATATGGAGCGTATCGGTGCTTCGTTAGAACTTCTACTGTATAAACAACGTGATTCTGGTTCTTACAATGTTGCTAAAACTTGGAAAGGAGACAGAAAGGCCTTCAACCTTCACAGTTCCACGTACAGCAAGAACTCCGGGGCAAACCCAACAGAAACAGGGCTAAGCAGCAAGAAAAACAACAGAATCCCTGACCTAATTCATTGCAAACATTCACTTACCGAGAATGCCTTAAGCATTTCCAATAGAACCCCCCTTCCTACACATGTTCTCCTATGTGAAAAAAGGAACAACAACCAAAAAAGAAAAAAAAGCAAACTGAAAAAGCCCTCAAAAACAACTCAAAAGATTTGGTAAAATTTGGGTGAGAGTTCCTAGTGCTTTTCCATTTTGTTTGGGATTTGTTTTGCCCACTTAAAAAGAAAAAAAGAGAATCATTAAAAACAAAGAATAATTTAAAAAAAAAGGAAAATAGAGATGTCATAATTAGAGATAATTCCAGGGGAAAAAATATTTATGTGTAGAGAAGGCAAAAAAAAAGGAAAAAAGGAAAAAAAGACTGTTACATATCTATGTATCTCCCACTTTCCAGTTCTGCTGCAGTTCCCTCTAAACTGCTGCTGCTTGCTCCAATCTGCTGCCTGCTTAACAGCGGAATGACAGGCAACATCTGTTTGTATAGAAGCCAAGATCAAGCCTTCAAAATTTTTTTGGCTTGGTTTCTTTTTTTTTTTCTATTCCCCCCCCCCGTCCCCAACCATGGAAAGCTTTAAAAAAAAAGGAAAAATAGAAAGGCAAAGAAAAAGTAAAAGCGCCCAGCGAGATTTTTGAAAGCGACTCAAGTGAGGCAGCAACTATTTTCCCTTGAGTTATTTCAAGGTGCAGGACTTCGAGGATAACTCTTTCCTCCCTCCACCCGCCGTCACCTCCTCCCCACCCTACAGCCTCTCTCTTGCCCTGTGCTATTAATAAAGTATCACACAAACTGGAGGGGGGGGAAAGAAAAAAATAGAGATGAATCCAACGTACCTTGATCAGTACAAGGCCACTCCCTCCTACGGGGAGGGAGGGAGGGAAGGGGGTTCTTCAGGAGGCAACTAAAAATAATTGCATGGGGAGGGGAATAATGGGATGGTTCAGGGGGGACAGTCTTGTCACAATCCTCTCACTCTTTTTTTGTTGGTTTTTTTTCCCTCTTTTTTCCTTTCTTTCTTTCTTTCTCCCCTCCCTTTTACAGACTACAAAATACATTGTGCACATTTTCAAATAAGAAAAGAAATTGGTTTGAAATAAGTAAAAACACGCGGGCATGCAAAAAAAAAACCCCCCTCAACCCCAAAACCCTATCAGCCCAGCTCCAAATACAATTCAAATGACTAACAATGTCAGGCTACTGCCAATTCTGTGGCAAATCGGGAGAAAGCACAATAATTCCACATGCTGAGATGTGAACAACTGGAAAGAAACCAACTCTCTACAAGTCACAATGAAAAGTATGACGGTGCCCCCAACCCCCCCCAGCCCAGCCTCACTGCCATCCCCTTTTGGAGTCTCCCTCTGTACCCTCCTCCCTCCAGGGTGGGGGATAAAAAAAATAATTGAAAAAAAAATTAAGCCACTAATTTAACAAGAGGAAAAAGAGAAGGAAAAAAAAACCCAACAACACCATGGACTGAAGCTATTTAAAAATCGGGGAATGTTTTGTTCACTGGTGATTTGGGACAGTGCTCCCATGTGTGTACAAACACACACACATGGAAAAAAACACTAAAAAATCAGACAAGTTGCTAAGGAGACTTGTGTAAACTCAGAATACAGGCACATTTCTGGCCTTTCCCCCTATATTCCATCTCGTATTCCGATCACGCACCACTGCGGCACGATTGCACCAATGCACTGCATTAATCTTGGCCTTAAACGGGCTGACTGGCAAAGCAAACTGTGTGTATATATCATCTTTCAAACTTAACAAGTTAAAGGGAGAGAGGGTGGTGGTGGGTGGGGAGGGCTGGTGCTGGGGGGGGGGAGGCGGGAACCTTTGTGCTGAATATAAAATATAGGAGCTGAGCTTAGTAAGGGAATTTTAAAGAGGAAGTGTTATCCAGGCGTATATATAAAGCTGCAAGCCTCCCTGAGCTTTCTTGCATCTCTGTGTCTCTCTCTCTCTCTCGCTCCTCTCTCTCTCCCACTTCTCCTGACAAAATCCCCTGTTCCCTGGCAGATGTCTGAAACCCTGCCAGATCTAACAATGTCGGACCCACTCTCTGCCACCAGACACTCGGGGCTGCAGACTAGCTCATTCTCTCAGCACAGTGGGGTCATATATACATATTAAACAACCATTTATGGGTTGGGTTTTTTTCAGGCCCTGATGTGAGTGTTCCAAAACTGTACATTTAGAGATCTTTTTTTTTGTTTTCACCTTCTACTTTTAGGAAGGGGCGGATTAAATCAAAGCCTGAACCATTTGTGGAAGGTGACTATGGAAGCACAACACAATCCATTCCTCGGTAACTGACAATGCACCAGCCCTGGGCTGGGACAAAATTAAACCTGGGAGGTTTTTTTTCCCCTGTTCCTTGTTATTTGGGTGCAGGAAATACAGCTCTTTCTCTAAGCCCTCCTTCCATCTCTGACAATCTCAAACCCTCTCCCACTGAGGGACAGCTCAGTAGAATCACTCGACACCTGCCTTTTGCTGGTTTTGTGTTCTGCATTTCACAAGACAAGGATTTCAGTCCTCACATGAGGAATCCAGGCATCTACAAATTCAACAGCGGCACGTACAGGAAAAGCCAATTTCATGGGCTGTGGCTTGGAGTTAGTCCCACAGCATTACCCCACTTTCAGGTCTGAATGAGGGCTTTTACTGAAGGCAGCATATTCCAGGAGAACCTAAACTGCCCTAATGAGCACCGTCTTCACTTTACACCAGGCCAGCAAAAGCACAGGAGAAGAAAGTCCATTTGCTCAGACTCAGAGGGTTTCCACAGCAGAGCTGAGAGTGTCCCCTGCCTTCCTTTCAGCACAGCTGATGTCACACTACGGTGCCACCCCATCCAGGAGAAGCATCATCATGTGTTGGGCATTTAGGGTCAAATGCTCACTCCCTGCCCCAGTACTTGTTATTCACATGAGAGACTAGACTGTGCTATGGCAGGGCTGAGGGTGCTGAACAGCCACACGTCCCACAGGCTTTGTCTCAGCTGCAACATAAGATGCAAATGGATAACTGTGACTAATGCTCTTGACGAGGCATAAAAGAGGGACAATATGGAAATCTGAAAGAAAAAAGCATAGTTGGATTCAAAGCATCATGTGGAAAAAGCAGAAGCTGGCCATCAAGAATAAGTCTACTGGTATCTTCCACTTAATCTAATGACAGTCTCATAAGACTACTATCACAGCACTTGATGGGGCCAATTCTGACAGTGTGCTTTCGTTCCAGCTCTAAATGACAGTGTGAGGGCATTACTGACAGAGGAGCAAATGATAAAGTTCTAATCACTAAATTTGGGCTCCAAAGTGAGTGAATCTGTGGCACTGTACACAAGTCAGAGAATGAAATATGTATTTTAAATGTGCCTCTCGGTGGGTTGGTGCTCAGGTGGCTGTAGAGCCACCCTGAACCTCACTCCCTGAAGTTCAGAGGTGCCTCTCATTGCCTCCATTCATGCTTTCCCATTTCTCTTCCACAGATCCATTGGAAAGTGGAACATTTGACTCACCTGACTGCTTATCTCTCTTTGGGAAGAGCCACCTGAAACAAAGATACCAAATCAACAAGTTAAAACTACTCATTTCAGACAAAGGCTGTGCTTTTGCCCTAGCAGGTACAGAAAAAGTAGGAATCGTGGCAAAATATTCTCTCTCACATACTAGAGAGGTAGACAATGGAGCTCCAAGCAGCCCTACCTAAAGGAACATGCTCAATATTGGGCAGGGATTTGAGTACACTAACTGCAGCTGCACTGCTGCTGTCAAAATCCCTACTGACCACAGAGCAGACACTTATGCATGTGTAGCCTGGACACAACTTGAGCATTTTTCCAAGGAAAAGAGGATCCATAGGTCTGAGGCCACTAGACAACTATTAAATAAATCATCAGGCTCAGTAAGAGAGGTTTTTGCAAGGCATCAGTACGAATAAAAAATTAAGTAGCAAGGCAAGGTAGAAGAGGCAAAAATATGCTAAAACCAAAGCAGAGGCAGTACCAGGTGCTTCACATGCTTCCCCAGTTCTGGGCCCTAAGATTTGCAGAGGAATTTGTAGCGTTGAGCTTGACTAAGTGGGGCTACATTTTTGTTTTGGTTGCAAATTGGAAGAGACTATTTTTCTCCACAAGTCTCCCAAAGCATCTGTTCTCTAAGATTTCCTTTTGTAAGACCTAGTTAGAGGTGTGTCATTATTTTTAAACGTTACCCTTCGCAGTCACACATTTTATCATCATTACATGTGTCATTATCTGTGTATTTGAACTGTGTAATTTGAAGATGAGGAGATAAAATCCTTGCAGGGGGTCTAAGAGTTACTTCCCCTTGAGCAAATATTTTGGGATAATACCCACCATTTGCTACAAGCTAATGCATCCCCAATTGAAATGAAAAGCAATCCTTTTGCAGGTCACACTTTAAAGTGACCTAGAGAAAGAAACAGTTTGGAAACACCCGAAGAGCAGGAGAAACGCTCAGCAGAGGAGGATACTCAACTTACTCCTAGCTTGTAATCAAGGCACAGCCATCTAGAAAAATCTGTGCAAATATCATTTGCTTTCACTGGAAACACGGTATTCATGGCAAGTTCTGTTTCTCCCAAGCAGTGAAAGATGAGGATATATCAACCTGTTTCGTGGTTGGACTGTAAGACAGAAGACAGTATGTCTTATTTAATGAGCTATACAGAGTAGCAATTACAACAGTCCTGACAGAGCAGTAGTTTTGGACCACTTAAGGGTTTGTATAATCTGATATAAATGCAACTCAGGTCATTTAATTTAGGAGGCCACTTTCATTTTGCTGTTCCTGTAACTGATCCACCTTGCTGCTACTAATGGCTATGGGGATTTTTTATTGCCTCAACACTGCTGTCCCCAAGTGATAGGCAAGCAAATGAGATCTACTCCAACCTATAGCAGCCAAAACACACCCTCTTGTTACATGACAGCTCAGTACATCATCAGGTTCCAGGAGACTGTAAGGCACCAGTAGTGAGATGCTACCGCAACACAGGCAAAGCATCAGGAGACCAAAAGTCTAAACCTCTGGGTCTAATCTGAGAGACAGGCACGTGCAGCAGTGATGTCTAAAACTGCAGTTCAAAGGGAACAATCAGATGTGTCATGAGACCTGCAACAAGATGCATAGAATTTCAGCTCCTGATGAGCAACAGCCCCAGTTTGACCTAAGAATGTGTTGGACTTGATACTATACTTGGAGTAAAAGCTGCTATGCTGTCCAAGAGTGGGTCAAGTGCAACAATTGGTGAAGAGTCACACGTTAGGAACGGTTTGGGTTACATTTTTCACATCTGTCAAGGCCTTCTAGCAAGACATTTTGTCCTCTATATACCCTATCCTAGAAATCCTAAAGAGAACAATAAAGATCTACTTTCTTCTACCCTGAAGTCAAAGCCGTAACAAAAAGACCAAGGTAAGCAAAGGCAAATTTTAGATGGAATAACAATGGTTCACTGGGTGTGGGAACAACCTTACAGTTTGCAGGTGAGCAAAGCACTGTGGGGACAGCAGGGGATATTTTCCTCAACTTATATTATCCAAACCCAGGTCACAGCTGATTATGCACAAAAGTTCAATAAGGTAAGAGCAACTCCAGTGTCCTAGGCTGAATAACACACCCAAGGGATCTGCAGCTCTGTTCTCATTACCCAAGTGCCACATCATGCCAAGGGGAACACTTCAAAGCGAGTGGGGAGGTGTGTCAGCCCATGGAAAACCATCTTCATCAGGACTCAGCCCACTCTGCCTAACACTGGGAGGTGTGTGGGGTGCTGAGCCTGCAGCGGGTGCTCATGCAGCTCAGCCAGGCTGCCCAGCCCTCCCCGGAGCTGCCACTGCCTGCCACGTGCCCCTCGGGGAGAATGTGTGCACACACCTACACATTCCTTCTGCATTATTCCATTGGAGGCTCATGCCTTTGGCCACTGATTCACCCAGCTCCAAGCAAAGCAGCCTTCTAAGAGTTAAAGACAAAAAACTTGACCAGCATCTCATCAGATTTGAAAGTCAGATATAAATCATGGAAGATGTTTCATTAAATGCTGCTGTCATGTTTCTATGACTCCAAACCTTCAAAGAAGAAACACTACACCTCCAAACAGGACAACTGATTCTGTGTATTGCTGTAGATGCACAAACCTCTAAGCAGTTAAAAATGAATTCAGTATGAAATAGATGTTGACACACCTGACAGAAGTCTCCAGTAACTATAGCTACATAGAACAGCAGGTGCATGGGACTAGAGCACTGTTTTAACCCTAAAGTGAACACTTTTAGAAAATTACCTGCATCATCAACCAGGAGCTTTCAGTATTGCAAGTCTGCTGCTGAAATCATGAGAGCAGAGCATGACGTTTCACAGGCAGAGCATGGAAGCACAGAGGAGATGGAGTAATCTTCAGAAGCTGACAGGAAGTGCACAACATAGCCTGGAATTTATCTTACATCTCTTGGTTCCAGTCCAAATGCTTAAACCACAAGATCATCCCTCAGGCCTAGGACACTAACAAAATCTTTAACTCTCATATTGGAAGATGTTGAAGCATTTTCTGTGATTGTATTGCAGCAGAGGTGATCTCCAGCCTAGGACAGGATCCTGATCTCACTGCCCGATGTTCAAAGACAGAGAGACAGAGTTGGAGACCTGTCTGTTGGATGACAGCCCACACATTTGGGCTTTTCACACCCTGGACCTGATGTAGCATCCCACATACTTCTGCCTCTGCTGTGCTATGATGGTTTGCAGGGATCTGAAAAAGGGGAAAGAGATTTTTCCAGATACAACATCTTACTGAGAGAGTGCCCCTTCCCACATCTTCCCTGTACAGCCTCAAAAGGGACAGAAAATGAAACAATCAAAACTTCAGGAAAACTGTAAAGTAGTGAGCAGAATTCCAAAATAAGATGGAATGAGACTACTTAACCACAAACACAAAAGCTTTCTGGGAAAAGAGGGGAGGAAGAAGGGATGTCTTCTACCATCCAAAACATCGCTTTCAGCAGGTATAAAAATACTCTAACCCCAATTCCCTTCAGAAAATACAGTGAAACATGTTGATTATCATAGCAAGAGTGATAGCTTGGGAGGAAAAGAAGGAGGAGTAAGAGACATGTGTCTACATGCTCAATACCAAAGCAAGAAGAGCTGAAGTGAAGCAGATGTATATCTGAAAGCAGACAGTCTTATTGGGGAGTAAGCAAATAACCCTCATGTTCACTTGTCCATCTCCTCTTTGGCCTGAGACTAGAGAAAGGACAAGTGAAACAAACAGGGTCACAGCTTAGCACATATCATAAAGCCACCTAAGGGAGAAAAAATCTGCCTCTCTCAGTTTCAAATGACTCAAGGAGAAATTGTTCCACCACTTCATCTTTTTTGGCTGCATGTCCCCTCAGAACACAGTGCAGTGAGCATTTTATCTCATCTCCACTTTCTAAATCTAGGTCACCTCAATCTGTGGCTGCATTGCCGGTGATAACTGTATGATTTGCCACAGCCCTGCCTTGAAACAAGTCAGCAACAACTTAGGAAAGGCAAAAGAGCAGGCAGTGTCTAACTAGCACATGGAGAGGGCTCCTCATAACCCAGTCTCTGAACAGTCACCAAAGGAGACAGATCACCTCCTTCATCATCACCTGAAGTGATGGCTCACTTAAGGATAAAAGCCTTTGGGCCCACAATCAAAAGTCGAGAATATTCACCTCTTCAGCTGCTGGACCTGTGTCAACAGGAGAATGTATCATTCATTACCACCATGCTAGTTCAGCGTGGCTACAAAACTCGCCTCTGGTAAGAGGAAACAGGGATGGAACTGACTGAGAAAGTGGTTCACACGCTTCTGTCAAGCCTCCTGGAGATATCCTGATTCTGAGATTCTTGCAGATCTAAGGCCAGCAGAATTGAAGTAAAAATAGGAAATCTGAAGCAAACCCTCACAGAACAAGAAATGTAGTCTCTTCCCTTTCCTTGCTCATGTGGGATTGTCCCTTATAAAGGCCTAAAGGGTGAACATGTAGATGCTCTCATTTGTCCTAGTAACGTCTGTTGCTGCAAACTGGGAGGGGAGGAGTGCTTCAGACCTGCTTTAGATTAGGAAGAGACAGGAGAAATAAAAAGAGCATCTGACACCAAAATAAAACTATTTTGGTCACTGCCATCTCCCTTATTCTAAATGAAGCAATTGTGGGCTACGTTTGTTTTGCATTCATAATTAGCAGACGGAACAGATGGCAAAGGCGTCACTTAAAGCCACACGTCCGACAAAATAACCCAGGCTGCCAGTGCAATTTTTCACTAGGAACAAGGAATACTTTCCCCTCTTCTTCCCATTGAAATGTATCCCAAAGAAACGAGGCCAGCAAATGTTTGCATCGAGTAGGGGATTCACCGCAAAAAGGAATCTATTGTGTTCTGGAGCGTGTTGATGACTGGCTGAGTGAGGAAGAAAAGGGCAATAGCAAACGGATTGCTAAGGGAACAAAAAATAGGAATGGAAACTAGTGATAGGTTGCCAGCAATATAACAAGGGGCTCAAATAAACATATACTCTCTCCCTTTAGTCTTGTGGTTCAAGCATAGGCTGGAACTCAGGACATCTGTGTTTCATTTCGAAGACAGTTGAATAGGAGAATCCTGATCAGTGAAGGTATCTATGGTCCCTCGTGTGTACCTGACTTAAAGATGCTTTTCCTCTCAATACCTACCTCAGTTAAAGGATCCTGGAAAACTCACTGAGAAGCAAGCAAGGCACAAAGTTTAATGCACCACCCACCGTACACGGATGGTTCACAACCTGGGTTGGGAGAGATCATTTCACTAGAAATCCGGAGTGTGAAACCCATGTGTGGCACTCCCATCCTATTTCCTCTGCCACAGGCATGGAATGAGATTAAAAAAGAAAAACCCCAAACCACATGCTACTTGCTGCAAACATTGAAGTGCTGTTCCTTGGTCTAATAGAGCTGTGCTGTGTCTGGCTTGTGACACCCACAATACAGGGATGTGAACATCTCGGAGGAAGAATTTCTCTGGGGAATCTCTCCTGAGAGCCCATCTTGTATGACAAAGTCCCTTTGTTATGTTCTTTACCTCCTACAGCCCCCCAACAACTTGATCACGTTGAATATCCCTTCTTGTTGGGAAGAAAAAGGAGAGACAGATACTAATATAGTTTCCTTCCTTTTATAGCCTCGTGAGGTCCTCCGACAGCCTTGCTGATGGACAACAAGAGGATTTTGGCACACCCTTCTCTGAGCACTATGGATAAGCTGTTCCCAGCATGCATGACTGAGCAGAATCAGGGCACAAACTGATGGGCAATATAATAAACATCATGAGCCTCGCCTCACACATACTGCAAATGTGCTAGTAGCTGTGTGTTTCCACAGCTATTGCAGTCTCAAAAGCCTCCTCTCTGATACTATTAAGATGCTAATAATTGTGAGCCTTGTCCAGCTATTGCAGCCACAGGCCTCCTCTCTCAGATACTGCAAATGTGCTGGTAATTGTGAGCCTCAATAGCTGCTGCACTGTGGAACTCTGGTCTCTCTGATGTTGTAAATACACTAATAATAATGAGGCTCGATATTACTGTAGCCTGCTCTGCTGACTGTCAACAAAAGAACAATGCCTAGAGAAAGAGCACAGATCTCTAGCAAAAAAACACAGGCTTAGGGAAAAAGGATAGGTGCCTAGGAAAGAGTGCAGACCTATAAATAGAGAAGAGGTCACAAAACCACAGAACGCTGGGGGCTGGAAGGGACCTCTAGAGATCATCCACCCCTTACCCTGGTCAAAGACCCTTCTGAAAAAGGAAAGCCTCTCTGGGGAAGAACAGAGAGCCCCATCTATCTATCTATCTATCTATCTATCTTAGTGTCTCCATTAGGAGCAGGATGGAAGGGTTGCCTTAACACACATCCTTCCAGTGAGGCTCATGGCCTCTGGATGAAAACAGATGGCAAATCTCTCCCAAGCATTGCTGCTCCCTTCACCATGTACTGGTGTAGGAAAGGGCTCAGTAAAGTAGTCCCTGCTTTAAGGACTACAGATATGTTCTGCATTAAATTCAGCAATTAAAATGCACAAACAGTCCTCAGAGATGTAATCTCAGTGTAAATAATCACTGAAATAAAACAATTCACTAGCCAAATTGCTAGTGGAATCACTGGAGGAGGTAGGAAGGTGAATACCTGCCTTAAGACCTTGCCTCTGTCCATACTTAGTTATTCATGCAAAGTGGAACAGCATTAAGGTAGGCTGGAGTTTAGCACATGCTCCTGCAAGCTGGATGTGGTTCAAGTTTCCTGTAGGTAAGGAAGGTAACTGAGCCAGGGTGCCCCACATCTGAGGTGACCGCACTAACTCCTGAGACACTGGATGAAAACAAGATGCTACCACAAATGCTGCTGTTGCTGCCTACCCCTCTCCCTTCACCTTCTCAAATCCAGCCTCCAAAGCTCTGCATTTTGCCAGCTCAAGGCAAGCTTATTATGTTAAGCATGAGGGAAGAATGGTTGGGGGTGTAAAAGATTCCCTTTGGTGGGAAGAAAACATAGACTTTTCTCCCTCAAATTCCTGATTCTGACACTGATCTCCCTTACTCTCACTCCCCTAAAAACAGCCCATTATTCACACAAGCCAGGAACAGACTGATCTCACTGAAGTCAAGGGTAGTTTATAAGACTTCTGAAAACTCGGTACGCTTCTAATTCAGGCGTCAATGAATTCAGTAGATTAACAGGTGTCAACATATTCATGCACAGGGCTTAATGAAAACAAAAGGCATTTGGACCCAGAACACAGCAGCAGCAGAGCAAAGCTGGTATGCTCATTATATAGGCATGCACACACGTTATTCATCAGCTCACAAGCCATGTTATCTTGCTATCTACACTCATATGTGTATCTCACCATGTTACACAGTAGGCATACGTGCATGCAATATTAAACCAGCAATAGCACTTGGGGACATCAATTAGACACGTGCTTCTAGAACATACATTAGTAAAGAAGTAGAGAAAGATGTATTTCAGTGCAAAGTGAGGAACTGCAGATCTCCAAAGGTGAAGCCCTTTACAAATGAATTCATTGGGTCAATTCACCTTTATGTCCAGTGTTCCTTTAAGGCTTCAGCGCTGGCTGTTACGTGGTGTCCCACCATTTCTTCATGGTGGGAATTTTGTCTGGTATGTATAATAACTCTCACCTCCACAGCATTAATTTTTGCCCATAGGCGAAATTCTCACAAGAGCCATAAAGTATGCAGTTACCTCATCCTACTGTCTAATCTTAATTTCAAGAGAATGAGGTAACCAATCTCAGCACCAATAAATTTATTATCATTGTTCAACCTCAATTTTCCTCCTTTCATTTCATTTATCCAATTAAACCTGTTCACATCTGTGGTCCTGCATTCACGCTATGCATTTAGAGCACTCGGACTAATGATTCCCACAGTGAGAGGCAGCTTTGAACTCCATCTTTAATTCCATAGCTCCTCCTGTAACGACACTAACTTGGGAGGAGATGCCTGCAGCCACTTACCAGCTTACAAAAAAAAGGGGGTGTGTACCAGTGCCAGGGCTCATGATAACTTCTACAGAGTTAACACACTTTCATGGCACAGGCCAGGTAAACTGGAAGTCTCCCAGGTGTGCTTTTTCCACAAGTTCTTTCTAAATTTGGGGAACTAGGCTGAGATACCTTAAGAATGCCTCAGCAATTCTCATAACCTCTTGGAAAATCAAGCTTTTAATTGGCTTTTGCATTTCTGAGCGTGATGGAAAGCCTCAGAACTGCATATTACTACTCACTTCTGACAATGAGATTGTGATATCGCTTGAGGCTTGCAAAATAGAGATAAACATTATCCCAACATTAAGACATACTTTCTGATAACAAGTTTAAGGTTCCTTTAGCTTTCTTTCATCCTGCTACTATAAACTCTTGCCCAGATTTCTCAGGAGGGCAGAACTCAAATCCACTTAGATGTACCCATGTGGTAATAAATAAAATAATAATTAATAGGTTACTCAGATAAAGGATTTCCATCTTAGAGCAGCGGAAAGTATTAGTTAATTAATCATCATGTTGGCATTAACTTATCTTTTGGCACCTACAGTAAAATGTAAATCTAAAACGAGCAGTAGGGGTGGAGGGGGAACAAAGAAAGAAGAAGCCAACAATAGTTTTGGAAATGGATGACAAAACCCAAATGTTCTGCCTCACTGCTGCTAAATTAAGTGCAGTGTTATCAGTGCAAAGATTAAAAAAGGAGAGATTTTTCCTCTGAACCTTAAGTCACACTTCTTAGCTGCACAGGACATGACAGCAGCAGTGAAGACAAGAGAATTCACTCACCCTGAAAATGAGTGGAAGTAAAGAAGGATCCGTTCGGTTCTCCATTTCCCCAAACACAGTTCTATAAAGCAGAAAAAGAAAGAAGGACATTAGTGTGTTGAATGCAGTGGGTGAAGAAGTGATCCCCCACAATTCTCCCTTTCCTCAGCACCATCCAACCTGCCTTCACCTTGTTCTGCCTTCAGCCCTTTTCCCCTGCAGAGCTCGAGGGAGAGGATTACAGCCAACCTGCCACTTTTTAACAGTGCTGAGTAGAAGGGGCTCTAGAGAGATCCTGGCTTCAGCTGAATATTATTCTGGGAATTAGTTTTGTTGTTAAAAGGATGAGAAAAATTGTTTTTCCCACCTTCCATCAGAGGCCCTCAGCTGCTGAACAAAGATGAAAGATCCTCACATGGAATCGACTTTTCTCCGATTGATTTTGTTCAGCTTCCTTTTGAGTCAAACCCACTCTTTCAGGGAGAGGTCAGGTCCAGGAACTCATGCATAATGTTTAATGTATGCATCAATTTGAGTATTAAGGGATGCACAGTTCTCCCATGATTCTTCTACCTACAGTCAAACTGCATCTTCTCTGCCTCTTGCTCTGTATGCATAATAAAAAGTCAGTTAGCTTCTGATTTTCTGGCATTTTTACAGATGCAAAAGAGGTCTCTCAGCATCTCTGTCCTTATGATACAGCAATGAGAGCACAGAAGACACCGAAAGGGACATCACACCCTTTGAAACTTCCTGATCTTCTAGTTAACATTAGAGTGTGGGAAACATAGCCCTTCATTTTTAAGCTGCCCTGGGGCTTTCCTAGTGTTTTCTACTGCTTTGGGTTTTGATAGTATTACTAATTATTAGTCCTATACTGGACCATAAACCAACAGCCTCAAGTCAAATGGATCCAAAAGCCATCCAAGCCAAACTACCACTGAGTTTCTCCAAGATCTTGGGCAAGCCATGAACTCTTCTGGTGGATCAGTTCCTCCTGTATTCAGGTAAGACAGAAAGCCCTGTTCTAGCTTATGATGATGCAGTGCTGTAGGGTGCTTGAGTGATATGGACCTGGAAGTCACCTAGGCACTAAGATGGAGAGATATGCTTTGATGCTGTTGGGCTCATGAGATAGATCTGCTAGTCTTTACTATTGACTCAGTCTTGATAAAATCACTTAATCAGCCTCAAACACCATGTATGTCTCAGATAAATCTGATATTATCTTCCCCTCAGAAGAAAAATGGTGAAAACAATTAATGCTTTATAAAATACTGTTAAAAAGAGAAGCATTACATCTGGTCCTTTTACCCACATCCCCATGAGAATCAGCAAGGGTCACAATTAGACACATTTCTTCCAAAACTACAACCAATAAACATTTGGTTCAGTTTCACCTGTGGGTGTTTACTTGACCAAAGTTACTGTGCTCCTTCTTGCCCAGGAACAGGTAAATCACTGCCTGGTAAAGGAGACAGGAGGATGGATGTGCACTTTGCTCCTCCAGAAAGCCATTTTATTACCAAATGGACCATGAATAATGGAAGGTAGAAAGACAACCTTAAACTATCTCTGCTCCTGCTTTCAATTCAAGATATCCTAAACTACATTTGCCTACAGTAACCTCCCAGGAGTCCTACTATCATCCAAGGTTCTCTGGAGTCTATAAACCCAGTGCTGCCAGAAGGCATAAAGGCACCTGATGCAGGGCAGCTCCAGCACCGCGTGACACCTGGGGAAATCATGGCATTCCACAAAGCCAGGTTCAATCAGCAAAAATCAATGTATTTCTAATCAGCAGGGCTACTTAGGCACAGCACAGAGCCCACAGCTTCTCAGAGAGCCCCTACAACCCCATCCAAATGAAAACTCATTACTTCCATAGATCCAGATACTACCCTTAACGTTCTCTTTTCTTCTGTACCCTTTTTGCCACTAGAATGACACGAAATCCAGCCATTCAGCATCTTCTGACTGAATGCACAAAACCCACCAAGACCTGGTCTTAGCTGCACCAAAGTCCATTCAAATGCTATGGTTTTCCCCCCAACTTGCCCAGTCACAGTAACTCACAAATCCACAGTAAGGAGAGAGAAAATGTTTCTGGATCTCTAAAGAAAGAAGATGCAGGTTTAAGTGTCTTTTTTTCCCCCTCAGTCTTGCATTCATTAATTTCATTTCAAGAATGAAGTCACATCTAATTCTTTTTTTTTTTTTAATGTGGCTGGTTATTTGATGAGTGAAGCATTAGATTTGTGAGTTGTTCTGCAAGCCAAAACATGCTCCCTTTCATTCATAACACTGAGCTGCTCTGCATTAAACAGCCGATTATCATGAATGAAGTGGGTGTAACTTCCTTGAAATCCTCCAAAGACCTGTCAAAGCAGAGCTACTGCAGCTCAGTTTTCTCCTTGAAGCGCACAGATCATTGGTTTAATTGTTCCACATTGATCTTGAAATATGCTTTCTTGGTTCAAAGCATTAGGTGGTATCATTTTTCGAGGAGGAAAGGAGAGAAGGGTGGAGACTGGTGCCTCGGGATAAGAGAGAAAAGTGGGTATATGTCTCAACCATCACATTTAGATTTTCTTCTGGAATCTAAATTGAGCTTCATCCATTTAAAAGTGTGTCAGACAAAACCTTACAAATCAAAGCCCTGGCCTGTTTTGCATGGATAATCAAGAGCCTCTGGCTCTTTTTGTAAGAGGCAACGTTTAACCCTAAAGAGAAGAGGACTGATCTTACTGTTAAAGTGCTGGCCAGTGACTTAGAAAATGTAAATCTGACCCCAGGTCTGCCATTCTCCATCCCACTTCAAACCTTTTGGTGCTGCCCCAGTGCTATCACTTCAATAAAAGAACGTGCTGATGATATTCGTGAACTGTGATGGTCTTTGAGCCCAGAGACTGAAAGACTGCAGACACGCTAATGAATAAACATTGCACAATCTGTGTCTAGGAACTTGTTCTATAGAAGGATCTAAGGATGGCCATTATCTTTAACAGCTAGACCTGCAGCATCTCAGTGGTTTATCACTCTTTAGGACACCAACAGATGGCTCTTGGCCAGTAACAAATTGTGATAGTGACATTGACTTTGGTGGACCCAATAAATATCTCACCCACATCTGACCTCTTGCCTAACATTCTTAAAGCCTGGCAAGCTGGAGATGAGTACAGGAAACTCAGGAAAGAGAAACAAAACCATAAGTACTAACACACTTTGCAGGGTTAGTCTCAGGAAACCCTGGGGAAAGTGGCACCAGTGAAAAATCTTGCATTTCAGCTCAGAGCTTTCTGCTAAATTTCATTCTCTCACCAACGAGCAAAACAACAAGTCTTGATGGTAGTTTCATGACACCAGTTTTTACACATCTCTTAACAGCTACAACACTAACAAAGGCTGCTGCTTTTGGAAAAGAAAACAATAAACATTCCTCCAGCATTCTGGAAATCTCAGAACTACCAAAGCACTGCAGCCAGCTCCAGAGACAGTCCCACCTGCTCCCCACTCCTTTATCACCTCCCTGCAACGAGGTGATACCCACCTGGGAGCACTCACATTTGCCTGGAGCCTGTACCCTACTGAAACTCTCATTCAGACTCCAGAGCTGGAAGTTAAAGGTGCCCACAGCAGAACACGTACTCCACCCGCTACGCCTCGTAAAAATCCACATCTCTGCCTTGCTTATGAGCAAATGCAAATCACCACAGCATGTCCCCAGGGATTATTCTGTCCCTGCTGAAGTGAGTGAGAATTTTGACACTGGTTTCAGAAGCAGCAAGAGCTGGCTGCCATACAAGCAGGTCTGACAGGTTGCATTTTCATTCGCATCGTTACTATTACGGGCAGGAGGATTCATTTCTATTTATCTCTAGCTGGCATTCAGTCCTGGATTTAAACTGCATCTGTGGCTGCATTGCTGTGAAATGTATCACTACTTATGACTCACGCTGCAAAGGACACATTTGTAAACTGACCCACCATTGACAAAATCCTCTCTTTCTTCATTTGTAGGAGGCAAGATGAGGCATAGGTTCCTCGTCTGATTCATTTCCTGAGGAAATTTTTACCCCATGCATCTTTTTCAGTCCTTATTCAGGCAGAGGGTAGTGAAGTGATTAATACAAAATCCATTCTTGACACAGAGTGGAAGGAGGATTCATTCAAATTCTTTTAAAAATCAGTGCTTAATTAATTGCTTAGAAAAACACCCCATTGCCAAAAATGTGTGGGGTTGTTTCGGGGCTTTGTTTTTTCTCTTTCCTTTTTTTTTTTTTTTACTTTCAATTGAGAAAGCTTTTCCAGTTGAGAAACTAATTACAGGCAATGGCACACAGCAAAATGCATGAAGGACAAATCTGGCACCTTTTGAAATCAAGCCCCTCGGAAGGAAGAATTAGCAACCTGGACAGAGCTCCAGGCAACTCCGGCTTTCCTGCGTCTGGTGCTCGATCTAATTCACTTACAACCAGCTCTGGTCCTTTCTCACAGCGCTGCAGAAATCCTAGGAGAGCTGGATATCTAACACCTTTGACAAACACAGACAATGACCAGAAAATTCAAATTGCCAGAAATAAAAGATAACACAAAGACAGCGCTGAGGAAACTGCAGTAAGTTTCTTGACAATTTTTATCTACCTGATTATTCATATCAAGACAGTACTAACCAAGTCCAGATCAGGATGGGGTTGTGAACAATCCCTGGGGCTTGAAAGGCTGTTCAGAACTTGGCACTCGGGATCAGGCTCATTTCTCCATCCTATTAGGGTGGACAATGTTAGCCTACAGAAGCGGGGAGAGAAATGAGTGTGTCCTTTCCCTTCATTTCTTCTCCCTCTCTCCCCCTCTCTCTCTCTCTCCACATTCTTCTCCTCTTGTCTTTTCCACTGCGAGCACTGAATGATGGGATTTTTGACATCAGAGGAAAGTCATCCCTTCTCCACTCCCCCAGCTCCTGCAGCTTCCTCCTTATACACGGCTGTTCATTTGCATACTATATCCCCACTCAAAGAACGGGATCAGCTGATCTGACCACAGCTTCATCTCACTAAGCATCCTAAATCCTGCCCAAAGTAGACCAGACTGACTGGTTCATTTACCCTGGCAGCCTGCTACCAGCAAGCCTTTAAAGTACATTTTGTAACTGTGACATACCTGGCACTGACTATAGCAAAGTCATTGTTTAGTCAAGGTAAAGTGACCTCTATTTACTGAGACAACTCGGCTGCCTTCAGGGAATAGCTGGATTGAAGTGAAAATCTGCTGGGAAAGTTTCACTTTGGCTGGGCTGATGCTTACTACAATAAGCTAAATGTTTGGTCAGTTCATGCCCTTTCTCTAGCAGTTTCTTCAGCCCTTTGATTTATTATCTGTGACTAGACAGCAAATGACCCCGTGCAATTTCAGCGAGCCTGTGGTAAGCCAAAGACAGAAGAAAGGCTTGTTCAACTAAGTGTATTTCCTAATCTCCAATAAATACCCCCTTGATTATCACAAGCTGCCAGGCACCTGCCATAAATCGTTTATTCATGTATTAAAGAATTTCATTAACAGAATCAGGTCTTTCTCTGCATGCAGCTTCTCAGATAGCGTCAGGCATCAGTTCATTCCAGCTGCACTTCAGGGGCTGCTGAACAGGAGCGGTGGCAGGGTCAGGGTAGGGACTGGAGGCAGGGTCAGCGTAGGGGCTGGTGGCAGGGTCAGGGTAGGGAGTGGGATGAGCCAGGAACCACCCCAGGAACCACGTATGCAGTGACTCAGGCAGGACTGTGAGTCACGGCGCTTCTCCCGCTTCCTCCTTTCTCCAGGGGGCGGAGGTAGGAATTTCCTGCTGGCCCGTCCTTGTAAATCACAACGTCCTGTTGCTGCAGGAGGGTCACTGACGGGGGGCAATGGAGCTACTGCCCAGTCCACCTGCTCTGCAGATGGAGAGATGGGGCGTGCAGCCCCACTTGGGCATCTATAGCAGGAAGATGGCAGAGAGATGTCACAGCAGGACCCCAGGTCCCCTTGCTCTGCATTGTAGTTCCATTTGCAGAATAGCCCTGACACCTTCAGACATCTGACACCTTGCCCAAACTGCATGCTGTCCCATCCAGCAACCCAAGAACACAACTGTCCTCTTATAAACACAGGAATCACAGAGAAAGTGAAAGGAGGAAAAGGAAAAAAGGGAAAGGGAAAGGGAAAGGGAAAGGGAAAGGGAAAGGGAAAGGGAAAGGGAAAGGAAAGGAAAGGAAAGGAAAGGAAAGGAAAGGAAAGGAAAGGAAAGGAAAGGAAAGGAAAGGAAAGGAAAGGAAAGGAAAGGAAAGGAAAGGAAAGGAAAGGAAAGGAAAGGAAAGGAAAGGGAAAGGAGGGATGCTAGCAAAGATGGTACTAAAGCAGAATTCCTGGTCATACTCCAGGGATGGTGAGAGAGCACCAAGTTTAGCTGACACCAAACACATGTGCAGGAGGCGAAATGAGCTTGGTACACCACAGGAGCTGTTCCTTCAAGCTCTGCACAAAGAACTGGACTGACAGACAGCACTGATTTACTCCACAGGCTCACCTGATACACAGCCATGTTGTACAGTGCTTAATCACTTAACTGTTTAAGTACCACACAGTGACAAATAATATTGCACAATACCATTAATAGCACCTATTACAATAGGATTATATCCCTTCAACTATGCTGGTGTAGTTATATGACTTGCCACCAAGTGTGGACACAGTGGGTAGGACTTTTCAACCTGTCTCTCTTTTCAGTCATGCACCTTTACACTGGTTTAATTTCCTCCCTTCTAGGGCTGGCTTTGCTTTAGATATCGCAGGGGGAAACATGACATAGATACAGCAGAGATACAAAGGCACATGCACACAGGGAGATCACCATTTCAGATCAGGATTGTCAAAAGTGTTTTATGACACTGATACTGGAGAAGGAGTTTGTGCATTTTGGCACATTCTTTAAAAAGTGGAGGTTTTGAGAGAGATCAAATGGTTGCAATCTGACTCTCACATCTTATCTGGAAGATGATGGCTCTTGAAGCATCTTTTAGAGCATATCATACCTGGGCATCAAAGACTTCTACAAAATATTTGCACAAGAGTTCTTCTGTCTACAGATAGAAGTATAACCAAATGCAACAACAAGGAAATTAAAACTAGATTTTGACCAAAAATGAGACATTTGTCTTTAACATCCAAAGGCAATTAACCCCTGGAAGTGCTTCTGAAGGACAGAGCGTGGTTTTCCATCACTCACTGTTTTAAAACCAAGGACAGGCATTTTTTATCTAGACAGATGCAGTTCAGACAGAGAAATCTTATGGCCAGCATTGCACAGAAGGTCAGAGCAGACTCTGATGAGGATCCTGGCTGCCTCCACAACCTACGCAGCCGTTCACCTACTGACTCCCCAGCACCGCTCTTGCAGTACATACCCTTGTTGTGCACAGTCAGTCTGTTTCCCCACGGATGACCAGACCTGACCCTGCTTAGATTACAAAAGCTAAAGGGTTCAGAAGTGAGGAAAACAGGAAATCCAAACAGTGAAAATCTCAGCAATAACGTTTCCTAACAAAGACCTTCAGATCTCACTCTCAGTCAACAGCTGTCTTTGTGACGTCCAAAAAGGGTGATGTTTAGTATGGTAAAGACTGTCTTTCTGCTATTTATTTTCACTCTGTTTATTTTTCTATACTGTGACATTTTCCTCCTTGTTAAAATCTTGGGTCATAAATGAGGGTGCTAATCCAGACCTAAGAAAACATACACGAACGCACGCTCTCCATATGCTTCAGTTACACAGGCTCACAGGATGCAATCCTCCCTACAGAAAACCCAGCCAGTATCTGTATCTGTGGACCACTTCAATTCCCCTTTGGACCACAAAATGAGAATGGATGCTGCAGAGACTTTTTCTTTCAAGAGACCTGAAATAAGACAGCCTGTAGCTCAATTTATTGTGTCACAAAGCTTGGGACTGCAAAGCAACTCCAAACATTGTCTTGTGGGGATGAGTGAATAAAAGCTGAAGAGCAGGGAAAGCTTAATTTTGAAGAAAACTATCATGTTTGTTTGCATTACTACTGCTGCATTTTAAACCTTACCCAAATGTCCTGACCTAATATCCTATACAAGCAAGGCTGTGATATTCACATGAGCTCCGGGGGCCAAATCTGTGAGTGGCATAAATTGGTGCATAATTGGGTCACATAAGTGAAGACCTTGTCTGAGCTCTTTGCAGAGAATGTTATGGGAACTGAAGGAGGTTGAAGAGGCATTTTAAGGTTTGGTCACATTGAAATTTTAAATTCCATGCAATTTGGAGGTGAAATGTGACTTTTTGGCAGGCAGGGCAGGTTTTTTGCCATTACAGTGCCATCTAGTGAGGTGAGTTTGAGAGGCAAAACAGCTGCCAAAAGATGGCTGACCAACAGCAGGTGCTGAGCCAAGTACTGAAAGGAGGCTCCAGGATCCCATTAAATTCCATTAAACACACAGAATTGTAAAAGGCACATGCAGTGGTGGTCCTCAACTATTTACAAGAAAGATAAGCATTATGGTACATAAAATAAAAGGCTCACAATGGAAGGGGTTGTAGAGAAGCTCATCCATTTTCCAGCTGTTATCCATGGTAGAGGACACTCAAGGCATTCAAGTTTGCAACTAAAAGTCTCAAAGTCCAGCTTCCCAACTGATACAAGCTGCTATTGCTCGATCAATTTATAACTGCCAAGCTTATGTTCAAGAAAAGCCTGCTCAGAAGCTTTTTTCACAAGAACAACACTCTTGCAAGTGCTTTTGAATGCCTTTGGCCATGTTTCTTCCAGCTTGACTGTACAGAATCCTCGGCATAACTCCCTCCTGCATTCAACTCAGTTGTATCAGACCATCTGGGCCAAATTTGTTATCTTTGTAATTGATTTTAGTGGTTTCTCCCATGGACCATTTTGAGAGTCTCTATCCACAGCCATTACTATGATCAATCATCACCCAAAAAGGATTTACTAAGCAAGCACGTCATATTGCTTACAGAAAATCCTCCTCATAATCCCCATGCTCAAGTACTGGACTGCAAAGTTAAAGCTTTAACATATGAGCCTGAAATGAACTGACCTTTTTGAGTTAAAACCCCAGTCCTAATGTTTTACTCATCTTGAGGATATTTGTCCTCAGTGGTATGTGTGTCAGAGGGCGTGAAAGTGAGAGTTTCTTGAGGTTAACAATTGTTCATACTCATAGTGGATGAATCATATCCACTATGATAACACCACAGCAACATCCTGTATAATTGTCGGGAGCCTCTATTTCTGGCACCGTGTCCCTAGTCTGTCTCATGAGCAAATGTTATTTGTGCTTTACTATATAAAACCAAAACCAAACAAAATTATACAACGGGACAGTATTCTGCAGGCACCAGCCAAAATCACAAGTGCCTAATTGAGCCTTCAGTCACCCGCTTCAATGATGAATTGTGTGACGAAGTTAATAGGGCTGAGATGGATATCTCTGTTCTCCATCCGATTAGTACATGAGCAACTCTCCACATGTGAGTAACAATATTTGTGTTTCCTTAGCCACAATTGAACTCAGTGGGACTATCACATACGTAAAGATCTGCGACACGGCTTTGCGAGGCGCTGGGTGCTGAGGGAACGAGCATTGGATTGCGCATTAGGAGATTTATGTTTTCCTTTTGGATGGCTGAAAGTCACTCCCCCCCCGGGCTTTCTCCCTCCCTTTTCTCTCTTCAGACCTGCAGTCTGCAGGCTTTGCTGTTCTTTCAGCAAAAGAGCTGCACCAAGAGGACATCAACTCGCTTTGCCAATCTAAACACAGACCTACCTGTGGAAAGCAAAGCACAACACGGAGGGCGATGCCAGAGCATCACAGCAAGCCACAGGTTTAAAGCAAACTCCCTGAGATAAAATACCAAGTATCTGTACCAGTCTCTAGCACAAAAAGGAGTTTCCCCCTGGGAAAAATCAGGATAGTGGTGCAACAACCTTTTTGTGTGGCATAAAGCTAGGAACATTCTTTAAACCTTCTTTAAAACCATCCATTGAGAACTTTCAGAACAAGCGCTTTGTTTCTCATTAGCAATAAGCTCTGCTTTGACATTCACTGGCTTTACTGTTGTATTTTCACATATTGAAGTCCAATACATACATAGAATCTTTTAAATCCATCTATAGTGAATATATATCCTGGTTTTTAAATAGCAAATATTGTGATGAAATGGCAAATTCTGTTCAAATGTATTTTCTTCTGAGAGGGACGAGTAGATGAAAAGCTTCCTTCAGAGAGTTTCAAAATAAGGGGCCCGTTTCTGAAAACAGCTAAATTTGAAATCCTTTACAAGGATTATCTTCCATTTAGCTCTAAAAATAACATATTTCTAAAATGCCACCTGAGTTCACTCAGTGACTGCCACTACTGTTTGTTCATTTCCATTGGAAACTCTCGCTTTCAGTGTTTTAACCATTACTTGCAGTAGAAATTTACAGGATATTCCCATGAATAAGAATGAGATTTTACACAACAACCTAGGGGATCAGCCCCACATCTTCCATTAAAACTGAACTACCCTTGGCTGCTTTAAATTCTCATGAGATTAATTTTAAGCAAGCCTATTTAAAATTAACACAGAAGTAGGCCAACACTAGATATGTTCTACAGTATCAGATACATTCTACACGTGCAGCACCCAAAAAGCACTGCTCTGGATTCTTAACTCTGTGCCCAAAACCAAAAAAACCACACACAAAAAAACCCTAAAGCAAGTCAAGCAAACAAGCAAATATCAGCAGCAGAAAGCAGAGACGCTTCACGAGGTCACCTTTACTGTTTTGGCTTCAAACCTTTGGATCGTTCACTCACATTTCGCTGCTTTCAAATCCCAAGCCTGAACCTGAACCCAGGTTTAACGCAACCCCAAGTTCACAGTCTGCCTCTCTGGGCCAAGGGTTTCAATAAAGCCCTCTCTGCAGGACCAGCCTGAGCATTCCTTGCTACCAAGTCAGAGGAAAAAAATCCCGTCAAATTCAAAAAATATCCTCGGTGCTGCCTCCTCATTTCCTGCTGCAGCGAGCCCGGAAATAGCTACATTTCCTGAGCAAGGCTGTTCTCAAGGGAACGCCAGCCCGTCTGCAGCAAAGCAACCAGTGGATGCTTGGGCTGGACTGAGGCGTCTCCGAGGGTTTTAAATCCAAGCTGGAATAGCACGGCAGCAGCATTCCTACTTAGGCAAGGGACACCTCGGAACAGGAGGTGATGGGGAGGGAGGGAAAGCTGGAGGAGATTAAGTAGCAAAGCAGGATGGGAATATAAAAAATGTGTTTAAGAAAGAAAGTTACCAAAACAAAAAGGAGAGAGAAAGAGAGAGGAGATAGTGTTCACTGAAATCAGATGTAACTCCACAGCCCCCCACACTTTCAAGGAGAATCTCCTTAGTCTGAGTTCTGTGCACGGGGTACCTATTTGGTTCTGACTGCTTTGGAGGGGGGATTTTCCTGCAAAGCACAGGCACATTCAACAAGGAAAGCAATTTATTAAGACAACATGAAGGCTTGGTTTTAGCAGTGGGGAGAGATTTAATGTCCCAGAGGGAGGGGGTAAAGATGGATGAACACAGACTACTTCTGAGAAACTCTGCAAGGAGGTGGAGCGATTCAGAATCCAATAACCCCCACGGGGAACACCTTATCTTTCCTCCCTGCATTGGAAATCCATTCCTCCTTAGCTCTTTGTGGCCAGGCAAGTCTCTAATTATCCAGAGAGGTGTAAAGTCCAAAAGAATCCACATACCTTTCAGGTAGTCATCTTAGATTGCTCTTGTCGATAGAGAAGCTAAACAGAGTTTTTGCCACTTATCTTTGCAATGTCTGTGGTAAACGTGTACTTATGGTCACAGAGGCTGAGAGACAGCTTGAGTCATTTCATCTTTTAGCTCTAACCACTTAAAAGTTGGGTTTCATTTCTCATCCAATTGTTTAGGTGCTTTACATCACAAATAGATACAGGCACCTGTGGGGATAAATCAACCAACACTAAACCAGAGGGAAATGAGAGACACTACTACTCATGGACAGCTGGATTTTAGATGACTGAACTTAGTCAAGAGAAGCCTCACACATAGAGCCAGCTTAAGACAAAAACCAAAATCATGATAATAATAAAATATGGGTTTAACTCCCACTGTAATTAAATAATAATATCAAAAAATGGCCAGTGGTGACCTAAGGTCACACAATCAGTTTGCAGCAGTGAATCACCAGCTCCTGAGAGCCAGTCTACTAAGAAGCAGGTTTGGACTTGACCTCTGCGTCCTCCTACAAAGAGGATAAAACTGTGCCATGTTTAACTGTTGAAAATATCACCTTAACCCCACCAATCAATCTGCTGAGCCTTCACAATTTTTACCCACACAACATCTTTGCTTTGTAATTATCAATCACCCTTATGCAGAAAGGTTCCTCCAATTTTTTTAACTACTCAAATCCTTTGAGAGACAGATGAATTTTAATGATTTAGATTATTAACCTAAAGGTTGATCCAGACTGGGAGGAACGGAATAATTTGTTTAATCATTATTATTATTTATAATTATTTAACATAGGGGAGAAAAATATCACCTTAAATGTCATCATGATGCTTTTTAATTGCCTTGGATGAAATTCAGAATAATCATTACTCCGTAAATGTATACAGATCTAATTTTAAATACCTTAAGATGCTGGATATTTATCTGGAAGATTGAAAGAATGCATATTCATTACAGTACAGGGAGTTAACAGAGACAGAAAAGAATTGATCAAGCATTTATTGAAAATTAATTCTTTTCTCAATTCACAACTGGGCTGTAATTTGACATGAAGCAGAAAAATGAGCCCAGCCAGGTAATTTTTCTTATTCATTCATTCATTCATCCCAGAACTTCAGTACTCATCCTTTATGAGCAGGTATGGATATTATATGGATGTGTAAGAACATTCCTTTGTGCGGCTGTCATCTGTAACACATATGTTGTGGAGTTATCTTCATTTAGAATGGTCACACTGAGGGATGCCCAGCACTTGGGGAATTCCAGTACATGAGGAATATTGGTACTCAGGTACCAGATCTCACTGGTTCAGAGAAACAACTTCATACCAGGTAAAGACAAACCTCAGCACGTCAGTAGACTCGGTCAGGTTCTGAGTCACTGGCTCCAATGCTGCCCTTTCAGCCACCCATAAAATCTGTCTCCAGTGTGAGGAGGAAGAGCCCTTAAGATCATGGGTTGGAGCAGCACAGATAAGGAAGACCTCAAACCATTAAGGCAGGTCCATCAATTACTGCTTCAACAACAGCCTTGTCACCAGGCTACACGTGCAGAAAGATCACTGGTGTCTCCCAGCCTGCCTGATTCATTCCTGCAGGGAGCAGGACCCTAGGATCCATTTGTAACCTCCGTTCTCCTGCAGCCAGACAGTCTCCAGTGTGGTACCTAACACCCCATACCCATGGGCTGCAAGGATGCCCTCGATGACAGCATCTCTGCAGCTGAAAGAACAAACAGTCTTCTTTCTGACAGGAAACCTTCTACAGTAAATAAGAATAGAACAAATAAATGAACACAAATGGAAAGACGGAGATATCAAGTTCCCCTGTAAATTAGTAAAGGATCCAGCAGTCCAGTGCCAGGTTAGAGGGTAATGGATTTTCCTACAGAGAAGCTCCTGGGTTTGCAGGAGTTCCAGTAGGTACCCTCTGTTTTGCCCTGGTCTGCCTTATTCATGCTTCATTTTTCCAAAGCCCTTTGTTTTCTAATCTGAGTTAGATCAAGGCCTCCCCGTTTCCCATCACATACATGTCTCCGTGCCTCTGCTGCTGCTATCAGAGCTGGGGCACAGGCACTCCAAGTGCCTCGTCTCGGGGAAACATTTGCATTTTCATTGGCACAGGTACAGCATTCAGAATTCTTTCAGGCCAGGCCAATTAAAACAAGCTGAAAACTGCTGAGTGAAGCAGTTTCAGCAAGGATCTGCTTACATTCCCCCTCTGAAAAAAGCAGGGGCCCCACTTTCTGTAACTCTCTCCCTCTCCGCACAGCGTGGGTTTTGCTTTTTTTCCCCCATTTTCCTTTTTACATTTTCTTTTTAAGGTGGAATAACTTGTGCCCTTTACACAGTGGCTCTAAGAGATGGATGGCAGAACTTGGGAATGTGGCTTCATTTTAAAACCAGAGAGCCCAGCCTGTAATACCAAATTGAGGCATGGGAAAAAAAAAAAAGGAAGAAAAAAACCACCCACCAACCCTAGAACTGGTAACTCTTCACAGATTAACACACTTTACCCCCTTCACAAACCTTGCATGGTATTTTCTTAAAAAGGAATAGAGCCACATAATTAGCAATCAGATGGAGCCTAAGGCTTTTCTACCACCACAGAGACTATTCAATGCCTACTGGCTCTACTAACACACTCTTATTACTCTTGGGTTTCTTTTTGGACAGCCTCTTTCAAACCTCAGATGTGTTGTAAATGCATACTGACAGGTTAAAAGATACCATTTTTATACCTATGAGCCAAAAAAAGAGGAAAAAACCTAAAAAAAACCCTTGACCCTACTAGTGCTGATTTGTTCTACATCACTACTCCTGCTAGAACCAGGCACAAGGTTCTAAGAACAATGAACCACCTCAAGAGAGTCCCAGGGAAGGAAGGAGATGCCACAGGTCAGGTTTCTGCACACACCCCCTCATTCTGGGAGGCTGACACAAAACTGCTAATGGCAGTGGCCTTATCAGATCCCAGCTCTGCTACTCACAGTGGACACTCCTCCAAACATCTTCATGCCAGGTCTCGATGTCAAACAGAGAAAACACCTGCAAATGCCCTGGCATCAATCTGGGAAAGAAACGGGCGAATCCAGCAGATCAAACCACAGCACATGGATTTGCATTTGTTTTCATCTCTGAGAATGAGGCTGTGTCAGTCTTCGACTGGGGCTGAATTGATGTGAAACACGTACTGCATGTAAAATTCAAATCCATTTGGAGTTGATCTGGATTTCAAACAACTGCAGGACCCAGAGAAATGTGAATCAAAACTTCTTTCTACCCACTTACACTTAAAAACAGTCTCACCTTGACTGGGTTTATACAGCAACCTACACAATGCAATTCCCTTCAATGCCTGTACACCCAGGAGCTGCTACAGTACAACCAGAAACCAAATCATCATGCAACACTGACACATAATCTGCTCACCTAGTCACCACCACATTAGTAATATGTTAATAAGAGAAGCACAGAAGCAGCAAAACAGGTGACAGCTGGAGTAAACAGTGAAAGATTTGAGACAACAGAAATACCAGATCTCTTAGATCATCCCTGAGAAAAGACAATTCTTTTCTCTTCTTTTCTATACGCTTTCACAGCCCTGTTCTAGGAACAAGCTGGCCCAAGGGACGGGGAAACTAGGACACTGTGACTATTCTGGATCAAAATCCTTCTCTTTTTAAAAGGCTGCCGGGATGCCCTCTGCAGTGACCTCAACCAGCTCCACTTGTCACCTGCTACACAGGTGACTACAAAGGCCATTTATTGATTTAATTAGGGCAGACAAAGAAAAGGCATCATCAGCCCTTGAAGTACGTGGAAGCACCCTGTGATCTCATCTCTGCCACGTTTAGAGAACATGGGATTATTGATCTTCAAAACTGTGAGCAGATCCCCAGCTTTAATATTGTCAGATGACAGTGTCTGAAATTCACGTGGTGACTTTTATGTTCGAGTGTCCTGAAGTACTTGAAAAGACAGACAGCTCTATACTTCTTCCTCTCCTGCTTTACAGCTCCTCCTCTACAATGGCCTCTCTTCTCAGATAACCTGCTGGTTGAAACAGTTTTATCCCAAATCTGTAGCACTTTTTATTGTTTAGAAACCTTCCTTACTTTCTTCCCTCCACTAAGGAACTTCGTTTAGTTTCTCTTTTGATTCGTCTCCCCACAGAAAAAAGAATCAATAAGAAGACAATGTAAACTAAAATATCCTCCATGCAGACAACTCCTCTCCAAGGACTGGACTCAGTGGGTGATCTTCAATGGAAATCCAGGTACCACCAAAAATAACATCAAGAAAATCCTTGCAACTGAGCTATCCTGGAGGGTCACGGTTATCACCCACCTGGGACACTTGGCCTTCTAGTAACAATTGCTGAGGACATCACCCGTGTTGGGATTCCTCCAGTCGTGCCCTACGAGGCATCCTTTCTCCCTGGCCCACAGGGGAACAACAAAACCCAGTGAGGGGAATCAGGAAACACTCACTTGGTCGTGTCCTGAGCAATTCCCACGATACGAATGAGCCGAGGCTTCCTGCTGTCCCCTCAAATATGTTATTTTCCACTCCCACCTTTCTTCCTCCTACTTATCTCCCTTCCCCCTTGCCTTCTGAGGCTGACTGAGTCACCTAGTGCAGATTAGATGCCAAGCAAATGCAGTCTCTGTACAAAGATTTGACTCCCACAGACACACTAGAGAGATAAAAGCAGTCTAGTCAAACACTGTCCAGAGACAGCACAGGGAGAACCGGGCCCTCGGTGCCTCTGACTGGGTGATGTCTCCAACTGGTGACACCCCAGCAACTGAACTGCAAGTACTAGAGGCATAAGCCTTTCTTTCTGGTGCTTAAGCTTAAATACAATTGAAATGGGTCAAATTTCCCCAAATATCTACTCTCTGGAGATAAGGCTGACCAATAGAAACCCTTCTTCAGGCATCAAAGACCTGCTGAGAGAGGCAGTGAAATCACCATCCTTTTTCAGTGCTTTACTGGGACCAGGCAGATAATGCCAAACACTATGTTGTGTACAGGAGGACTCGTGTTCCCTTGCTATTGATGTAGTTATATGCAAACACACCTTTCTCCAGTGATAGATACACAAAACCATTTCCCCTGCCACTGATGTGTAAGGATTTCTATAATGCAAAAGTGTTAAACAATGAACGTGAACAGTGCACAAAGCTGTGATTAGTGTTACTGTAGCTGTCTGAGCCCATACAGAGAATCTGTGTGAGTTTGGAAGGTAATGTCCCATGGGAAATGTGGACAAAGCCTACCTCTGCAAAACCTGCTGTTACAACACATGCTGTGGGTAGGCAGACTCGCCACAATCTGCAGTCGTGCCATTCAGGCTACACTTGTAATGCTCTCCTGTCACTTCAAACAGAACTGTTGTCCCCTTGAATGAAACACTGAACATCATGGCATTCACCAGGGCAAACAGTCGTGTGGCAAAGTTCCTGTCCCATCTGTGGACCTCCAAATGACCCTGAATGCAGAGGTACAGGAAAGCTTTCCACCTTCATTCGACTCATCTCTGGTTACATGATAAGAAATGAGGTTGACAGAGCAATATAAACATTATTACTGACAATGTTAAGATAGACAGTGGGTCCAGGTCAGGCCACAGTATCCAGGGGATACTCTGTAACAGTGGCTGTCATATTTATCTCTGTCTTCTTTAGAGCCAGTTTTAGTAGATGGAGACAGAGCACACAAAAGGACTATTCAGTGCAATCCATGATCTGAAATAAACCAGATGCATTGTGGAAGTTTGCAAACTCCCCAGCACAGAACATTGGCAGATCCCTGCTCTGTAACCAGGGGCCACCTTCTTGGCAGCATGAGGAGCCCTTCCGAAGCTCTGGTGCCAACGGTGCTGCTCACGCTGTTTAGACGAAGGACAGTCTGGAGGACAAAGCACTCAGCTTGGCAGTTAACAGGGATGCAGAACTAACCCAAAGCTCAGAGGCCACCCGAGCTTTTAATCACACCACTTTTGGCTGGTAAGGTTTCTGTTGCTTTTTTTTCCCCCCGCTGTTCTGGCAAATTACTGAGCAGAATGGGAAAGCACATTGCAGCAGAACCTATCGTCTGACTTGTTGGCAGTTTCATTCTATGCAAAAATCCCAAGAGGTCAAGGTGCAAAGAATGTATATAAAGGTCAGGTTTCAGAGACTGCAGTGGCATGGAGCAATTTGGAACATCTAGTAAAATAGGATGCGGTAAATGGGATATGGGACCAAGGATAGATTTGAACAAGGTCTATTTTCTATCTGGAAAGCATAAGGGAAGATTCAAGTGCTTTAATTGGGAAAGAAAATCCAAATCCTTATCCCAGTTTGAAATTAATTTTGTCCCTATTTTAAGACCAAACTGAAATGCTTTTCTTCATAGCTGGTATTTCAGGAATGAGCACAACCAAAGGCACCTGGTCTGGTTTTACGGACTGAAACGCTTTTGGAAAGGAATCAGATATGATTTGGACAAAAACAATGGAGTCCCAGACACAGAGGCTGCCCTGGGAGAGTATACCAGCTGTCTGCTCAGTTTCAAACCTCTAATCATATTCTTGGAGGGAAAGCAAGGGGACCTGTTAGGGGTTGCTGAGCTCTGTGCTTGGGGCCAGGTCCAGACGGTGGAGCCAGCGAGCATGAGTCCTCCCCACTCAGAGGCAGCTCCATCCCCTCAGACCTAAAATGCTGGCACCAGGACAACAGCAAATGAGACAGAGCCTCTGAACAGACACCAAGGGCTGGGAATGAGGCAAAGGGATTAAAAACAGCAGCACGAGCAAAGATGAAATAGTGGGACTCAGGAGAACAGTGGGAGGAAGCTTGGCAGTGCCCAGATAGGCAAAGCACCTGCTGGCATCGTGCAGGGAGGACTGCATTTAGTAGGCAATAGGTCTCACCCTCAGCCAGCATAAATCAGCCCTGCTTCTTGCTGGCAGCTTGGCACTGCTCAGGCACAACAGTTTTACAGCCCCACTCCAGCACTGATGGCTTGATCCCCCAAACAGAGCCGTGCGCTGTCTGCACTAATGGGACGGGCAGGATGGAGAGCAGAGGAATCCAGGCTAATGGCAATTACAGCACTGCCTCAAAGCAAAATAAATCCTTGGAAAGACACCTATATAACTACTACTGTGCCCTTCTTCAACTCTTTAAATCCTCACCCACGCCTGCAAACTACCCAGCAGCATTCAGCAGCTGGCAGACTGCAATGCCTCTTTGCTACAAATCACTCCTGAGAACCTGTTATTCTCCTTTTCAATTTACTTGGGCCATGTGGACACCACATCCTGGCTAGCACTCATCCCAACGAGGTGCAGGCAGTTAATTAAGACCTCTTCTTAAGGAGCATAGTCTTCTTGGGCTCCAGAGCAGATAAGCAACATATCCAAAGGTGATTCACTACACCACTGACTTGGAGAGCTTTGTGTAACTACTTCAGGTACTGGTGCTAAACACCAGAAAGTAGGTGGGATGAATCAATCCAGGCCTGTTCACTTGTGGATCTGATCCCTATAGAGGGTCTCTTGTTGCTGCCACTAAGCAGTAAAATGCCAAACATGGCTCATACCAATTCCATCCCTCACTAATATGTTTTGTCAGCTCATCATAACCTCCAAAGAACCCTTAAGTGCTGGGAGGTATCCTGGTTTCTCATCACGCTCAGTCAGATTTTGTGGCCTCATATGCCTATTTAGTCAAGTTAACCTGGCTCACGCTGTTGCTGCTTCAAACACCATGGACTTGAGATCATTTTCCACTTGGAAAAAGATAATGTCTACAGTTTAAGATAAGCTTAAGAAGAAAAGAAAGGGAAGTAATGTCCTTGTCACCCAATATACCACAACAGCTCCCAAACCAGGACATCCCATACAGAGAACTGGTGACCTTCTCAGTGGCATGTTTAAAAGTCTGCACAGCAGGGCCCTGAACCCATTCCCTTTCTGCAATGCACTTGCCTCTTACCATGATCAGCAGGGGAGATGGACACTTTCAGAGCAATATCCAGTCTGTCTGAATTCTGAGTCATATTCTGCACCCATTTATCTCTCTCCACTCAGCCAAAAGTATGCTGGGAAGCACAGGACTGTGACCCAGGCAGCCCAGTCACATAAAACACAGTTTCCAGTCTCTAAGCCACAAATATGAGTGGCCTACACTAGCATCTGGTCCTCTCTGCATCTGAACATGCACAAGCCACGCTGAAGTTAACTGGAGGAGCAGTCAAATCACCAAGGAACTGCACTCTGGTTGTGGGAACTGTAAGGAACTTAAACTTTTAACCAGGGGAATCAAATCCTGACTGCCAGATTAGGGAAAAACATCTCCTGAAGCCACCCAAGACACAGGTTTGCACCAGCTGCAGATCTGGCCCTGTCTGCAACTCTTTCAAAGAAAGCAAATTGCATTCAATTTCTAAGGAACAGCCCCAGATCTTATCTGCACATTACTGGCATCCACAGACAGAAATCAAAGCACAGGATACTTCAAGGGGTGAATCAGAGAGCAAGAGAATTCATCACAAAAGGCTTTCATAAGCTGCCATTCATTACCACTGTTGTTATTTGTATTTTAAGAGATGTCATAGTATTCTCAGCACTTTGCAAACAACAAGCCAGAATCTGCAGACTTTTCCAAGCAAACTACCTGGGTTAGTCCAAAAACCCAAAGGCTATCCAAAAGAGCAGACAATCCAAAGCTGACTCAGTCTGCCTCAATACAAACCACCTTCTGAAACGTCCTTCCATCAACCACTTGCTTACTAGAAAACATTTTCTCTAACACCATTTTCAGAACCATTTAAGCCCTACAACTGTGTCATCATTTCTGATGAAAGTGAATTTCAATTGTGGCACTTTTATCATCTTTAAATCCATGGGCAGGGTCTGAGTTATTGTAGGTGCTACTCACAGCACTCTGACAGTGACTCCAGGGAAAAGGTACTGACCTGTGGTGATGGGGATGTGTGTAATGCACAGCACTCGTGTTCCCTTTGAATACAACTCGAACAGTGCCTCAGTAATCCTTCCTTTGCAGTGGCACTGCCTTCTCATCCAGTTGCCAGAAGGAGATCTGAAATGAGGCATTAACATCCATCACTTACGTTTGCTTTTTTTCCTGCTAAGCATCCAAAACCATATCTTAGATAAACAAACAAAACAAAACACTTGGCCTGAGCCAAATCCTGGCTCCAAACAAATCTGGATAAGAAATTTGTGACTGGGATCTGTCATATTAAATCTAGTGAAGTAAATTTACCACAGGTATGTCCATTACTGTACCTGGACACCAAACCATTTGGTGGGTTGGGTAATGTCTTTTGGTATCTTTCAGGACACAGCCCAGGGGTGTGTCTGTGCTCTGGGGTCAGGGACAGTTCAGTAGTCTCTGAGCTGACCCAGACCCAGAAACAGCTCAGAGGAAGGTGCATTCAGGTTGATTTTACAGTAACAGTCTAGCCATTGGGGTCAGACCATCTCTGTGACCCTGTTCTGTGGCTAACTGAAGTCTAGCTTTGGGATCACCTTCTCCCCATGGACACATCTTACCCTTAAGGACCTGCATGAGGTAGCTCAGGTGAGGGACATCCCCCTACTCAGGAAATCTACAGCAAGAGAGGTATCTTTGGAACCTTCCATCTCTCACCATTAGCTACAATGCCTTAGGGCACTTCAAGCCAAATGGTGTGAGGCAGCCAGTGGCCTCAGATCCAGCTCCTCCTTTGTGCTCACTCAGTTATCCAGGCTGCTGTTTGGCTCACACCCAAAAACGCAGCACCTTGGGAAGCCTCCACCACAACCCAGTCCTTCCAAACATTAGCTGCAAAGCTGTAAGGACACATGCCTATCTTCAGTTCTCATACAGCCCATCTCTCCTTACCATTGACTTTCCATCCCTGCTCTAACTCCCAGAAAACACGAGGGATTTGCTGTGGCATGTGGGACTCGAGGGCAAGATGTATTGCTAAAATTGATGAGGGTGAGAGGCTGCAGAGCTCTGAATGGGCTGCCTTGTCTTTGCAGTTTCCACTGAGCTCAATTTTTGCCTAAAAGGGATTCATTAACACTGGACAACCCCACAGCAATTCCTCATCAGCTCTGGAACAGAGGAACCCGTCACTATGGTGATACAACATTCAAGGGTTGGGTCCAAAACGTTGTTCTGGCAGGAAGATGCACAGACCAGGCCAGAATCTGAGATCCCGGGTGAGCTGGTTGTAACACTGGTGGAGATAGTCCAGGCTTACCCCGGTGTCACTGAGATCAGCCCTGGCCTGCAGCCTTTCAGGAGAGCTCCAGCCTGTCGTGCAGATGGTTCGCCTTCTAATTTGGAGGGGCTGAATGACTTTTCAAACCTTTGATTCCTGACTGATGTATTCACTTCAGGAGACACAGAAGTACAAAATCTCAGCATGGAGTGACTCCCATGCTTTCTTTTTCTTTCCTTCCCACTCCCCCTACACCCCACTCCCCCTTCCCTTGTCTTTTCTTTTCTTCCCTCCCTGGACAGTTTTATAATGTTGGCATGCAGCCAGAATGTCTGTCCTTATTAGCCTGGGCTGGCTGTGAAACACCTGCAGCCCATTATAGCTGGAGGATGAAAAAAAAACCCAGTTGTCATAGGTAAAGTAATGACCACTTATTTCTCTGTTTTAACATACTGAAAGGACAGTCGAGAGAGGAAGAAAAAAAAAGAGAGAGACATAGCTTTACTATCATGCCTGCCATTGACTGGACTCAACTGGAGACATTAGGCCATATTTTTATCTGATAAGTGACTCCAGTAAATTGTTGTCACTTCATGCCAGCGAGGGTTCAGGTTTATTGAATATGACATGTACTTGCTGCATTTGAATAGCATTCTGTGCACTTTTTGTTAATTTATGTCTTTATTATGGACTAAATAGGCACTAGGAAGAAACTTCCCTCTGGGCAGGTTATAACTAGTCTGCCCAGTGGCATATCCCTCCAATATCCCAGCTGGTACTGGCTGCAAACAGTGCCAGACCCAGCAGAGCCTCTGTAATGGCAAAGGAAAAGGGCTACAGGATGGGACAGACACATCTGAGTCCCAAAAGTCTGACCAGGGTACAGGCAGTGATGCAATAGTGGTGCTCAGGGTATCACTGGAGCTGTTGGCTCTGGAGCTGTGCAGAACCTTTTCTAATATACACTGACATTTCCATCATTTAGGTACACGGTGACACTGATGGGACAAGTGAGAAGCAATATTTGACAGACCAGCTAATTGTACTTACACAGGACCATCCACCTGGAGATGAGCCCTGCTTCTGATTACAAAACCCTACTTTAAAAGATGCATTTGTAGGCAAGGATGTTTTACTCAGAAGATGTTGACAGTAAAGGGATCAAAACACCCTTCAGACACCCTCCTGTTCAGTAGTAGCATAACCAAAACACACCTGGCCTGAAGGAAATGCCACAACCAGACCTCCTGCTGTAGATGTCTGACTGAAGGTGCACGTATGTTGTAAGGGATGCCAGAGAGAGAGGATCTGGGAGGACAGCTCGAGGTCTAAATAATTTATCATGCTCTTGAACTTTGACAACAAAGTAGCTAGCTTAAACTCAGCTCCAAGAGTTTTGCTGCTGAAAGTAGACTCACTCTCTAAGGACTAGATGGTATTTCAATCCCAACAGCCTATGCAGTGGAAATGCCACAGTTGGGACGTCAAGAAACACGCAGTTCCTTCCAAAACTTTGCTGTTTTAATCAAACTTACTTGTCTAGCTGCAAGGCAGTTGAGACATTTACCCCAGCAGCTGACATCTTGACATTTTTAGTTCTGCATCAAGTGGAGTGTAGCTATTTTTTTTTTTAAAAGGCATTAAAGAAAGGCTTGTGACCACAAGGGACTCTGTCAAACATTCCCACTGCTGTCCTGGAGCATGGAAGCACAAGGCTGCTGTTGCACACAGGTCTGACTATTTGCATTTTTAATAAATCAAGAGTTTAATTAGTATCATGGCCTTAATCAGAGGCTGAAAATACAGCTGAAGTCATCAGAGCTTAATTAGCTGGAAAAAAAACATCCACAGTCTGAAAATGTCTCTACTAACATGAAGGTCTGTTCATACCTTGATGCTTTGGGGTTCAGATGAGCTTTTACCTGTTGCTTCTGATTTCCTGTACCAGCAAACCTCAGAACAACTCAAAAAACCCTAACAGTATCGAGTCAAATCAGTGGGTTTTCCTGTTTATCCCTATAAACTGTCCCATAGCTTTCTTGAACTGGACTCGGAAAGAAACCTGACCACACTGAAGAGAATATCTTCAATGAATCTGGACTGTAGAAGCTGCCCTACATGGGAGGTAACACTGGTCCCAAGTTGGGTGGTGAAGCACAGGGAGGTCTGCTGGTGCTTCCCTTCTGGAGTGCAAGAGATGGACATGTTCTCAAGGGGAATTATCATTTGGGCTGAGAGAATCTGAAGCCCTGGCGAGAGCTGTCCATTTACTCAGTGGACAGATTGATAGCATTGTACAGGACATCCTGGATGGACTTTTTCAAACAATATGTGATTTAATGGTGGGATTCATCACCACCCAATGCTGTGGAGGCCAAACATATAAACAGGTTCAAAAAATGGATTTGCAAAACTCATGGAAGATAGGTCAATCACAGACAATTAAGTATGGTAATCCGGATGCAACTTCCAGCTCAGGAAGTCAGTCGCTCCAATGCCCTTCCACCTCTGATTTACTTGTAAAAAGGAAGCCAGAAAAACTCTCCCAATGCCAAAATTGTCCCTTGGCTCCAAGCATTAGCTAGAATCACAATAAATTCTCTTCTCTTTTTTTTTGGCAGGGGGAGGGGGGATACACTTTCTTTCACTAATGATATTACAGCATGCTCTTCATTTCCCTCTGCAGCTCCTGAACCTCTGTGTAACCTCCCATCTCCCTGTCCCCTTAGGAATAGCACAAATAAATTATTGAAACCTACTGGAAGGTGATAGCAATCACAGATACCACTAAATTCCATTTAGCAAGGAATTAGGAATCCACTAGCCTATGTACATAGCAAGGGTCTGATCGGATCATGCTGAAAGAACAGTCTGTCTTTGAGTGTATTGGACCAGAGGAAGATGCTGGGAAATAAAGGCTTGAAAACAGAAGTTGGTTTGTCCATAAGGAAGGTTTCTTGTAACCCCAGGACAGTTCCTGTTTGAGTCATCCCCTGACACATGCCTGTGCAGAGCCTAGTTTTATAGATATATATTAAATACATACACACAGGACATTTCCCACTGCAATGTTGGGTATTCCCAAACCACTCTGAATCCAGCTAAACTCTCACAAACTCTCCATCCAAAGGGCAGCTAATGGCACGGGTTATCTGCTCTCTGCTCCCTTACTTGCTGTATTTCTATCCATTGTCTGGTTTTGGAAGGTGTTTAGGGGGTTTGCAGGAGAACAGAGGACAAGATGACAAATGAGCTAACACACAGCAATGGAATGTAAGTGAGTCTCAGCTATTTTTAATTAAGAAGCGATGACAACTGACTAAATTCCCTGACACTGCAGTTAAAGGCTCCCTGACCCAGACATTATTGGACACACTCCTAAGACCAATATATATTGGTCCCGACGGTGCTTCTATTATTGTCCCCGCCGTCTCGACAGATGCAGGACTAACAAAATCTATGTCTATTATCAGCATGCAAATGGTGAGATAAACATGTGAATGCTTATGAGCAGGAGGAGGCAGCAGGTGAGAGGAGGACAGTGAAGGTCATTCTCAAAGGAGTACAGAAAGTGCCAATATTTGGTTCCAATAAAGGTTCAAAAGGTTTGGACAAATTTACCTGCCATCTTCTTTTGCAGTTGGCTAAATCAATGATAGATTGATCATGAGAGAGTCAGAGAGACAGAAGGAACAGTTCCTGCTGTAAGGCAGATAAAAGATACGAGGCAATGCAGTATGGTGTCTCGGACTGGCTTTTCCCAGCTCACAGATCACAGGGAGGGGCTCCATGGAGAAAGTTTCTCTTCTAATTCCCAGACCAGAGAACCCAGAAATCTGTTGAAGTGGTCTGGATTTTGAAGGATAGGATTCACCTGGCTTCATATAAGGACTCTAGCTGAGACAAGAATACAGTCAACATGTCCCACTTCCACTGTCAGAACAGACTGGCAATAAAGTGACTGTTTCAACAACAGACTGTCTTGGAAAGATGTCAAGAGGGAGATACCAACCACAAAAAGACAATACAAAACTCACTTTTGTTCTCAGGGCTTGCACAGAAAGGCATCCAAGCAGCAGGTCCCTTTACTTTGAGCTCACCAGTCGGTTTTTGTAAGACAGACAAGAAAAAGGCTCCCTTCTACCCTTTCCAAGGGATCGTGGAGAAAAGGGATAAACCAGAACAGGCAGCAAAGTCACACAAATCACGTACAAACTTGGCATGAGCAAGACAAATATATTAAGGAATACATAAGGAACTTTCCAGCATGGTTGCATGGTTGGAGGGGGGGAAGAGTTGCTTTCTGCTGTTGCTAAGACAATTCCCCCACCCTTGCTCTCTCCCAGCCCAGCCCAACCCATGTGCTTTCTCCTCTCACTGGCTCACCAGCTGCATCGAATGATCATGACAGGTTTTCCTCCTCCTCACCCTATTGGCTTCTGTCTATGGCTTATTATCAGGGGAAAGCAAATCAGACACGTAATCAATAGTTTGCAAGAGGGGCCGTGGCTGCGGGATGCTCCATTTGCATGAAATCTCTCGCCAGGGATGTCTCTGCATGCAGATCAGCACGGAGCAGCCACACAGGCCCTGCTCAGAGCCCAGCCGAGATGGAGGGCTGAGAGCAGAGCACTGTGGCAGGGAGCTGTCAGGGCAAGGCACCCACTGCATGCCCCAGTCCTCAGCTTAAGGCCAGGCTCCACCTGATGATAAGCTCAGATCTTGACCTTGCAGGCAAACCAGGATAGTTCAAGGATCATCCTGCCTGAGCACTCATCTAGAGGCACAGAGCAAACTTCCCTCCTGGTCGCCTGTCTGAACTCCTGTGTCCTCAGCTGCAGTACTCCTTAGGGAGGCTGGCTCTGAAAAGAAGGAAAAGATGTATAGCAGGGGAGAAACCTTTCCTGCAGTACCCTAAGTGATGCCCTCTCCAACAAACTTGTAGGGAGTTGCTTGGTCTGAAGGTGTCCAGAGGCCTTGTAGGGCAGGCAGAGGGTATGGAAGCACTCCACAAGGCCAGAGAAAGTTTTCCTGGCTTGAATCAGGATGGTCTATGCCAGGCAGCTACCACACAGTGTGGTAGTTACCACACAAAGAGTGTGGGCAGCAGGTCAAGGGAGGTTCTGCTCCCCCTCTACTCTGCCCTGGCATAGGACTCCTCAGCTGGAGTCCTGTGCCCAGTTCTGGGCTCCTCAGCTCAAGAGAGACAGGGAACTGCTTGGTAACTGCCAGCCTTCAGAGATTTGGGAACAGTAGTTCCTTCACCTTGCCCTGTCAGCTTGGCTCTCCCCACCCCACCAAAACCCTGTTACTGGGCAGCAAAACACAGCCACAGCGGGACAGCTCCCAGGTCCTACCACAGACCAGGCCAAGGCCTGGAACCAGGGAGGAGGTGGATGACTTAGAACAAGTTTCCAACTACAAGCAAAATGGGCTTGAGTTGATGCTGTACATCACAGAAACACCAATGCAAAACAAACCTTGAAATCAAACTTCCTTATTGGGGATGGGGACCTTGACCAAGGTGTCAGCAACTACTGAACTGGCCTCAGGACTTTAAGCTTTGCAGTCAAACTTGCCCAAGTAAAGCAGCTGATTAAATATCCCCAGGCACATTGGGACACTGGTGAAATAGCAACCTTTTGGCTATTTTCTTTCACCACACAGGTGAGTCAGCATCCGGACTACGGAAGAAAAACTGGTGTTTCCTTTTCTGTTCAGGACTGCAAGTGACTGGCAGCAGCAGGAGCTCAGTCCAGTTTCTAGTCTGTTCCTAATAGACATGTATGCAGACTACAAGAGGTCAATGAACCCAGCAAAGCCATCCACTGCAGTTGGACACACATACATTGGATGTATTCTGTCCCCTAAACACTAGATCTCCCTAGCCTGGACAGTCCACTTGCTCTCTGGCCTTTACCTTATACAGAGGTTCAGTTAGGAAGAGTTATAACTTATGCAAATAATACAATTATGAGGCAAGACACAAGAAGATTTTTCTATGGAAATTTCCACAGCCAATCTATTTGTGTTTATTTCAAGGGTGAGAGTGGTTGGACACGAAACACTGGGGCAGTTGAAACAAAATCCTAAGTGGCTGACTTGAATAAATCTGTTTTTCTAAAATCCACGGGGGTGGTTTCTTCAATATAAGATGGAACTTCCAAGTTAAAAAGAGGAAAGAGAAGAAAAAAAGCATGCATGAAAATCAGGTTGAAATCCCTGCTTGGCCTCACTCAGTAAAGACTCTGAATTAGGTCTACAGTTACTTAAATGGCTTCAAATATTTTGGGATCTCTCTCCAGTTCATATGATCTAAGTTTCATCCTGAGGCAGAACAGGAAGAATGCTCTGAGCTCTCAAAAATGTTCATGACTTTGGACAAATACATTACACCCAGCTTCAAAACAGATCTGTTCTCTTTTTGATCTTATGTAATAGTCTAGATGTCTGTGTTTTGATTCCTCCCGATTGTGCACTCAAACTGGTACAGAGCTCTGTGAAAGAAAATTAATGGACTGGAAGGAAACCTGCACTTCTTTTTCTCTCTCTCTCTCTCTCTAAACCATGTGCCTCTTTTCCAGTTACCTTTACAGAGAAGAAAAGCATGAAATTTAGCAACCACTAAGATGATAAAGATGAACTCAAATAAGAACTCCTATCATGAGTTAAGCCGGCTTCAGCCACTCAAGAAGACAGAGGTGATGAACGAAGCCTTTTTGATCAATAAAAGCCTTTTAAACAAAATGAAAGCCTTTTCAGGCTAATTCAAGAAGAAACTACAATGTAAAAGATTTGGTCCTTGATAGCCTGGGATAAAACTTGTTTTCTCCTTACTGCTAGTGCCCACACAACATTTATCTGAGCCTATCAGATTTGCTGCAGATGGAAAAGTAATTAGATTCTTACCATGACTCTGTTGTACCTGTCCTCAGCATGAAAGGCAAAAAGGATGGGTGTGCACTTCCTGATCTCCAACATTTAGCAGGCACAACCTGGGGTATCAGGAATAAGAAACATATGAATACAAGGAGTAATATGATGGATGACCTGCCAGGAAGCGCCCAAGCCCAAGCGGAGGAGAGAAAACTGTGTCCATAGCTTTATTTCCTCATCCCACTTCTGCTTATCACGATGTACCTGCTTTTGGTCCAAGGCTTGGACTTCAGGGCTTCAAGGCCACCATTCACCACCTCTCTGGCCTTGCTGATGGAGAATAAGAAGCCAAGAAACCCGAGAGCCATTTCTGAGCCAACAGTCTGTGTTCCCAGGTTCAATTTTGTTTTCAGATTGCCAGTTTGAAATATTTTCATAATTCCCAGTGTATTTCTTTTCAGATTTGTCTTAAAAATTATCAAAATGTCAGCTGCTTGTCATTTTTTGCTACAGAGAGATAATTATTTGCCATATGCATTTCAGAATTGTTCAGGGGAAAAAAAAATTGCAAGGATACAGCCACCCTTACTCAGCACGTTGTATAACTGTCCATAAAGGGATCTGATTCCTGCCTATCTGCTTCTGGTTTGTTTCCCAGCACCATTTCATTAATACAATTTCTCAAGAAGTTAATATCATTACTAAAGGCAAACCACAGTAATATTGCTCATAGCTGCTCCGTTTCTCTGATGCCAAAGGCTAGTTAAAAGTTCTGCAAACTTCAATTTAATCTTTAAATAGTTCTGTGCAAGGTAACTCAATGTTACTAGTCCCATTTTGCTATTAAACAGCAACACAGAAGAGCGCTAAGAATTGTTTCAGGCCATAAAATAAGGAGAAAAAGACAACCAAACCCTGAGCCCTGACCCACAGCCTCTTGATCTGTCCCAGTGGACAACATTCATTCCCATGATTACTAAACGTATTGGGGTCTTCTGTGAAACAGTGTGGGATGCTAATTTTTGAGGTGAAATGACCAACTCAGCATGGGAAATCATGTAAGGGAATATAATACTCTCAATTTCCTGAACTCTTGTATAATAAAGAGCTTAACAACTTGTTTCCCACAGAGACACCTGTATTTTAGCAGCAGATAAGAAATGACACATGTATATACATAGCCATATTTTCTTTTCTCCTACTTGTATGCATACATATATCCATACATGCATAAACATAAAATACATGCAGATCTAGATGTACACATCCAAGTTATTAAAATCAGAAATAACTTTGATGTTGGACTCAGTATGCTCTGAAAAAATGCTAATGACACCACAGCACAGCTGTGGGAATGAAATGCCTGCTCTGTGCACAGCACTTGAGGCAGACAAAATGCAAAGACCTCTTTTGGAGGAGAGCACAGAACCAAGCCATATCCCTCAAGACGCTTTTTCCCACCTATCACCTGCTCAGGAAACTGAACTTCCCATGTCTCCACCAGTTAAACCTTGACCCCCCTATCCTGAGCGTGTGTCACCTCACAGTACTTGCTCTGTATTATCACAACACCTGGCTACCTAACAATCAAGGTATTTATAACATGTCCTCATGGTCAAGAAGGGCATCCTGGGGTGTGCTAAGAACAGTGTGGGCAGTAGGTCAAGGGAGGTTTCTCCTCCCCCTCTGCTCTGCCCTGTTGAGGCCTCATCTGGAGTCCCGTGTCCAGTTCTTGCCTCCCCAGTTCAAGAGAGACAGGGAACTGCTGGAGAGAGGCCAGTGCAGGGCCAGCAAGATTATGAGGGGACTGAAACATCTCTCTGGTGAGGAAAGGCCATGGGACCTGGGGCTGCTCAGCTTGGAGAAGAGAAGCCCTCATTAACACTTACAAATACCTAAAGGGCAGGTGTCAAAAGGATGAGGCCAGTCTTTTTTGTGTGGTGGCCAGCGACAGGACAAGGGGTAACAGGCACAAGCTAGAACACAAAAAGTTCCTCTGGAAAACAAGGAGAAAACCTTGTTGGTGTACAGGTGATGGAGCCCTGGCCCAGGCTCCCCAGGGAGGGTAAGAAGGCTCCTTCTCAGGAGGTTTCCAAACCCACCTGGACACGTTCCTGTGCCCCCTGATCGAGGGGAACCTGCTTTAGCAGGGGGTTGGGCTGGATGAGCTCTGCAGGGCCCTTCCAACCCCAACCCATCTGGGATTCTATTATAGTAGAAGTACAGACATATCTAAATATCCCAGGATGAGATGGTTGGCTACCTTTGGTACTAAAGCCAGTGCCCTCATAAATGCTCATTTCTCTGCTCCAGACTCATTTGTTTAGAATGACAGATTGACAAACATCGTCATTTCTTTTAATTTCTTCTCTTTTTTTTTTTGCCTTACAAACAGCTTTTTATAACTCATAACCCAAAATAAGCCCTGACCCAGCTGCAGTGCCATGTTAAACAGTAATTACTCTATATAAGGCTGACCAAATGGGAATATTTGTGGGCCATGGAATGAAATTATTTTAGGACTTACACAAACTTTCTGTGGGAGTGGTGAGACTAGCTGTGGGTAATGTGGTGTACCTAAGAAACAAGCAGACACAGGAGGGGTTTTTTTTCTTCTTCTTCTTTCAAACCTCCATTAAAACTCTGTAGGTGACATTAAATGACTTTCCAAAAAAGGAAGTTGAAGTGAGATTTGTTTACCCCACTATAAAAGAGGCTTCACTATGTCAAGCCTTGTCTCCAGCTCTTACCTATCATTCAGGTTGCTTCACCATGAGCTACTGTGCGACATCAACCACTGAAATGTCCATCATCAGGCATCTTCCTGGCTCAGACCTTCACAAGCAGCTCTCTTCCAGCCCACACATTACACATGTGGTTCCTTGCCACCTCACTGCCACAGAGCCAAACCCTTCATGAAGACTGGCTTCATGGCAAGTTGGATGTTTTTGTTTAACTTTTGCTTGAAATGATGCTAAACTACATCAATACATACTGCAGAGGAATTTTTCACTCTGTCTATGCTAAGGACGTGTCAGCACTCCTGATCTTTTGGTAGTGTTTGTGGCCACTGAATCTGCTGCTGAGGCTTAACTGAGGAAGAGCCCATAAACCCAAACTCTCCCATCCTCTCAAAGATTCAGTTCACCACTTCCAAGTGCCTGATTTTGAAGCAGGTGAGACAGCAGAGCCTGCAGAGAAAGGAACAAAAGAGCTGTAACCTGGGGCATGTCCTGCCTTGTAGGAGGGTGGGGATCTCTGTGGGGAATCCTAGAAGAAGAGGCTGACAGAGCTTTTGGAGTGGCAATGCTCAGTTCAAAAAACCTGCAAAAATTAGTGGCATGCCATTCTGGTGCAAGCAGCAGTTTTCCAGTTTCCAAAATATCCCTCCTCCTTATGTCACAGTAAAAGAGAGCAAAAATGGAAAGTGGTTTAGCAAGTAGGAACATTGCAATTCAAAATAGAATCAGAGAGGATTAAAGCAAATATCCAGGCTGTTCTAACCTGTGTTTACGGCCAAATACTGTACCAATTCCTGTTATTTTCAGGGGTTTCTTCCTGTGTTGTAACATTCTCTCTGGGATTAAACTTGGCCCATGCAACACATGACTCATCTGACTACAAGTCCCTGGGCATGTGCTGCAGGTTTTGCAGATGCTTATCACTGACAACCCATCTTATAGCATCAGAGTCCAGTGCAGCACGTTATATGTGGGGTTTTTGCTGGAGGGGCAGGAAGAAAATGACAGCATCTGCCTGACAAGAAATTTTCATCCTTAATTATGGACTTCAAATTAAGTCTATTTTCTGAGCAGGACGGTGGGTGGAAAATAAAACAAAGCTAGTTTTTAATGATCCCAGTGAAAGTCAAGTCCATTTTCTAGTTAATATGCATCCTTGCACCCAGGAATTTCAAGTGAAAAATTGGTTGCTATGGAACTCATCTGCAGCACCAAGCGCTGACAATGTCCAAACTAACCCTGGCTAGGACTCCTTCGCCTTCACTGATGTGAAACAGATTCACTGCCTTCAGGTTTGCTTTTCATTCTACCTGACGTTCTGCATTCCAGTGGGCAACTTCTTTTTTATGTCTGTCTCTGATTACTTCTTTGAATTACCTCCACATCACATGAGCATTCAACACCGAGTCCTCCCTGCCGCTCTCCATTCTCTTTCACGAGTGCCAGTACCACACTCATACCCACTTGGAGACACAGCAATGCCTTTAAAGTTTTACCTGTGTTAAATTCACAGGTGAGATCAATTTTAGCTGCAACAAATCACAAGAGGTAGCAGGAGGTAATTCAAAGAATGAAACTTCACAGAATAGAAAGAGAGGAAGAAAAGGGGGGGAAAAAAAGATAAGCATGCAGAAGCAATGGACTTGTGTAATACACTGCAGCCTTACAGTACCTTTGTACACATTCTGTAAAAATACAGCAAGGGGTTATAAAGCTTCTGAGCTCTTAATTATCTGCTCAATTCAGAATTGTTAAAGCTCTTCTAACAGAAAGGCGCAAAAAGCTAAGCACTTCAGATGACTACATACTGAAGATCTCACCTATAAACAGCTCCTCCTTAGGCTGTTTGCTGTTGGGACAGAGAAATCATGAACTGGGACAACAGCTGGTTGCATGGTTTACAGAAGGGACTTCAGTGGTATTGGTAGATCCTGAAAGAGAAGGAAATTCACACTCAACAGTGGAATCAGATGTGATCTCCACATTTCATGGAGTCATTGCTGGAGAGCCCAGCTCTGTCCCCATGCTGACAGTTTGACATATGCCTAAACTGAGAGTGAGTCTCTGCTAGACAATTCAGGTGTTTCAGTACATGGGTATGCATGTGAGAGCCCAGCTGATAGCAGTGGACATGCCTGTCAGTACAAGTTACTCAAGAGCCAGAGCCTCTCACTGAAGCAACGCCTGAGGTCGGAGCGGGCTGCGCCTTCTTCGCAGTGTTTGTCTACCAAAATAAGCAGAGTCAGATTTGTAGAAGGTGGGTCGCTCAAGGTACTTGTTGACCTTTAGGTATACACCTTACATGCAGAGAAGCAGGGCTTCCTAATGTGGAAGCTTGTGAGACCTCAACTCAGGGCTCTGCTGACTACCAGGAGAGCTGGACTCCAAACTTGAGAGCCCCGATCCTCCCTCTTGATGCTCCTCTGGCTCTTGATAGCCCCACATTCCCATTTCTGCTTTCATTGGCTAAGACCAGACTCGGGGTAGTATCACCCCTCATTTCTTCTTCTTTAGGTGTCCATGAATCTGCAACCTTCCTTTAAACTCAAACAAGGTGACACAGAAATTACAAACCATTTAGAGAGAACTATGGAAAACAAATATACATACCCTGTTTTTTTTTTCCATGGGGTTGCTTTAAAGCACAGTGCTGTGGGTTTATTTCTTCTCTCCCAATCTGTCACCAACACTCAGCTACATGGGAGAAAACAAATTTCAGTTAAACTCAAACATTATGTCTAGTTCATTACTAACACCTTCTAAATAGTGCTGAACACATTACACCGACACTTTGTGCTATAACCCCAAACTGTAGGGCCAATAAAGCCACAACAGCTGACAGCAGTTACAGATCTGGGCTATATTCTGAATTAAAGTATTCAAAACAAGGAATAAAATCAGCAACAAACAAACAAACAAATGATTTTAGTTCTGCAAAAGTTGCTTAACTTCCCAAGCCCAAAATGTTCATCACAGTCCTTAAATCTGGGAGACGCGTGTGTGTGACAGATGGCTGCTCCTGCAGCACAAGTAACACACCACCTTTGTACAAAAACCGTGGTATACAAGTGTTCATCAGTTGACTTCTACAATAACTGTGTCAGGTAGGATCATTAACACCATCCCTCACTTTACTGAGACAGAAGGATGGAGAGCGTTGTCTAAAGTGAGTAACAATGAGAACTTCAAAGCATCCTCCCATCTCTGAGTCCATGGAGGGTTGTTTTTTTTCAATTAAAAACAAACACCAAAAAAATCTTTGGCACAGTGATCCAATGCCAATTAAAGTTTGAAGACTTAAACAAACAAACAATGGACTTCAGCTCGTACCCTAAGTTCATAGCTAATGAAGCATTTAAGTTACATTAAAAACGTGGCTTAGCTTAAGCATCCATTTTTAACTATCAACTGAAGTGAAAACATTAATTCATGCAAATCAATGTTCCCTAAGCAATAATTTTCCCTTAGAATGTTTCTTCTTTTTTAACATAAACTCTTATCTAACATAACCCATTTAAAGCATTATATCTGCAGAGTTCAGCAATTAGCTCTGTAAATTGTTTTCCTTGAGTGTATGGAAGGTTACATTACACAGTGAAATATAAAGTGTATGCTATAGTGAATGAAAACCTCTCTTTGAACGATGATTATCTTTCAAAAAGTCTGGGATAAGGGCCAGATTGCCAAAACTAATTCAAGTCAGCTATTAGAGTTCTACTTGTACATCCATTTCATGCAAGTATCCACTTTCAGTGCATCTTTGGTGGTTTTGAACTGGAATTGTTTATATGTAATACTCATAGACTGTGTTTTCCTCAAAACATGGCCAGAAAAATCCATTCTTAGGAAAAAACAAGCAAGCAAACAGGAAATAAGTGCAAAGAAAAGCACTGAAAAGAGGAAAGGGATGGTATATAAAACTACCACATGAAGGCAGAAGATGGCATTGAGGGTACTTCTGATGTTACAGAAAGTGAGGACAAGGATGGAGAAGCTCCACATTGCCTGTCCACTAACCCAGAATAAACTCACGAGAGCCACAGAGATTTGTAGGAAAAAGGTACTGTAAAGGTTGTAAAAGCATGCTGGAAGCCATCTAAGCCATCCTTTTCCTCAAAACATGGCTAACCTCAAAACTGAACTGAGCTCTAAAGATCCCACAGCCTAGCTGGGCACCTGCTGCAGTGCTGCACCACGCTGCCAGGTTTGGGATTTTCCCACCCCCTATATCCAATCAGAATATCCCTTCTTGCAGCTATGACACTTTTTTTTTCCCAGTTATTTAAAGAAGGTTTCATTCATCTTTTCCTCTCAGACAGGTGGTTTACAGGAGATGCCCCCACAATACCTTCTTTGACAGTCTCCCTGCTTTGATCCTGACCCACAAGCTCTCAACACCCACTGTTACTGCTCTGCACAAAACACAACCTTCTCCCCTTGTTTTACATGCACACGGAGAGCCATACCCATCCATCCAGTCACATGATCTATTCCACCATGCCTGCAAACCTCGATTAGATTCCTTAGTACTAAGGTACTAATTAAAGTGGTGTTACATACATTAGGTGAAGCAAGAGACATAGATACTGTGAGGGCAAATTGTTCAGCGTCAAGTGTTAGTGACAAAGCTGCAAAGACAATACAGGAACCCGAACTCCTCATTTTACATGTTACCTTTTAGACTAAACAGCATTTGATGATGCCCTAGAGGGAAAAATGAGAAGGAAGGCTTCTCATGGAGAACAGTCACACAGGGCCAGATGCTCAGATCAAAACTGGTGAACTCCACCGCTTCCAATGCAGCTACGCCAACTTACATCAGTTGACGATGTGACCTATATAATGAAAACTAGCTTGAAGCAGCTAAGGAATATAACCTTGATTTATTCCAAATACATTCTATTTAATGCTGTCACTTATCTCTTTCCATGCCAACATGCAAGCTCACGAGACAGACACATTTGGTTACTCTCAGCTGGGAATCGTGTTCTTGCAACACTCCTAGATGATGCACATACTGTCTCTATTTGTGTTCACCCTTTCAGATGGCATGGTGCCCACGAAACAAGCTGATTAGCACTTGCCCTGGGCTATCAAGGCAAGGCAATGGTATGTTTAGATCAGTAAACTACATAACAATATAAATGTCATCTATTCTACAAGAAGCTTTGGCAGTATTTGCATCTTGTGCTTCGTTGCATGTATGTGCCAAAAAAGAAACTCAAAGACTTGCAAAAGAAAGACAGGCATGGGATTTGCCAGCCCTCCTCCCAGCTGCCAAAACATGCTGTAGAGCAGTGGGTGCCTCGTTATAATCCCCACGGACCATCTACAGGGTGTCAGATTGTATGTAACGTGAACACTACTGCTACACACACACACACACACACTCACACACACACACACACATATAGCGCCTTTTTTGTTCAGTCAGGCTGACAAGCAGAAAACGAACCACAAACAGCATGTCTGGCACAGTTCAAGGCATGATCTGTACACTTGCCCAGAAAAGATGGCACCCAGCCTAAACAGAATAGGCCTGGGTGGTCACTAGCTGGTTGTGCAACGTCTTTGCTGACGGGGCAAACTGTAGCAATACCTAGAAGATACAATGGATAATGGGTAAGGACACCGGGTTGAGGACACTAGCTGGAGTGCACGCCAGGCCTCTAATGGCCTGGCACTCATTAGCATTTGATTGTTACTGGAGACCTATATGACATGAAATGATGGTCTCACTCCAATTCCTGGTGAGTAAATGTCAGCACCATTATCACAGTAAGCATTTATCTTAGTGGTCCTACCAAAGAAGCCAAGGACTGGCTGGGAAGAAAGGCTGATCTATGTCTCTCATTGTCAGTGGAGGGGACTTGCCAGGACAGAGCTGGGGCGAACTAGCAGGGGTCAGAATTGCTGCCTCTACAAGACCTACTTAATTCTTCAGCAGATGAGATAGGATGCAGAAAGAGGAGATGTAGTGCAGGAAAGATGCACCAAGAGAATGCTGTCAGATAAAAGTAGGAAAGGCAGCTCTACCAATAAGCAGGAAAAACATCACAGCATGACATGCCCAGTGGCTAGCAGAGTAACACCCCCAGGCCATCAGAAACAGCACTGTAAGTACATAACCAAACAGGACTCTGTGGCAAATTCAAGGAACGTTTACTAGATTTCCCCAGTCATGTTCTGTTCACACACCAGCACCCAACAGTAGAGTTAAAGGTAAACCCCTCAACCTTTCAGTGTCAACCAATCCAACAGCCTGAGGCGGAGCTCTCGGCGCTCTGGACTCTTCCAGCAGTGTCCTTCTACAGCAAACCTAAGAGCCTTCTGCATAGTTTGTATAAACTCACAACCAAGTGCTTTATGCTGACTACTTATTAATGACTACTATTTGTTTTATTGAAGCTCCCTTCCCATGACAAACGTACAACCCGGGCATCGATCTCATTTAACAGAAGAAGCGGTTTCATACTTAGTAAATGAATGTTAATTAAGATGTTCAGAAAAATCCTGTCATCGTTGGATAATGAAACTAATACACCTTGTGCATGTGTTCAAAAAGTCTCTGCTGTTCTGCCTGTATTGAGTATAAGTGGCCTTTTAGGTGATACACTTGCCAAGACAAACCTTTATACAAAGTCTGCTGCTTTCTGCCTGTTGACTAAAGATCAGGTTTGGACTCTTGCAGCAAGTGCCATACTTTATATGAAATCTGTAACCAAGTCAGCAGCACTTCAGATGAGCTAGACAATTGGAGGCTGGCTCCAAGAAAGTAATTCTGTAAAAGGACTTGGATTTCTCTCAAGGGTTTGGGGTTTTTAAGAAACAAAAACCCCACACCCAATTAGAGACAGTTCTGTTAATATGTCACAGAATCAGTCTTATTTTGTTTGGGTTTTTTTTCCCCTTCTATTCAGCCTCTGCAGAGATAGTTCCTAGTTGCCCATCCATTGATCTACCTATTTCCCAAAGTGTTTGATCATACACCATGTCATACCAGGTCCATTTATGGCATGTATATTCAAAATGACAAACAGAGCAGGTTTTGCAATGGTAATGTGGGACATAAGAAGAGCCCAAACAAAGAATCCCATTGACATAGCTGTGTTTTGGATCGGGCCTACTGTGAATCTGAAGACAGAATAAGAAGCTATTCCCTTCCAGTAAATATGCAAAGTTCTCTTCTCACATACAATGGAAACAGTTTTACACTGATGTAGATCATGGGCCATGGATAATCAGTCCACTATTCACTTCCCCAGCTCTGCGGAAGCGTAATCAGGAAAGCATTATGAAGGAAAACCTGCCCTGCAGGGATAGACTTGCTTTAATAATGTTTATGACTTGTCCATATTGTATTTATGTCTGGAAGTTGATTTCTTGGGTTTTCCCACCCTTCCCCCTTCAGCCCCAAAGACAATTTGCAAGCTGAATCCTCCTCCAGGATGAACAAGGAAAGCACCAGTGACTGATGGACAGTACTCTCCTCTCTGTGTCCTAAACTCTGTGTCATATCCAGCAATAACACTTGATTTTATGTGACACACAGGTCAGAGCTCACCTTTTCCTGAAGGCAACTGTCCCAAAAGTAAGCCCAGGCTTTCACAAATGATCAGGTTTGGATTGAAAGTGTAACACTTACTCTGGTCAGCTGCTGGCCCCTCCTGACACACTTGCCTTGAAAGCACTCCAGATTCACGATGCAAATAGCCATAATGCAAGAAAAGGATGGAAGGCTTCCCCAGTATCTGCCAGGCTCACCATTTTTATTGAGCCTTACAAATGTGTCATCAATACTAGCTCTTCTAAAGCCATCAATCTTAGTCACCCAAATCCATCACAGGAAACAAATCCCAGAGAGGAACCAATCTGCAGAGCAATTGCAGAAAGACGGGCTGTGAGCAAAGCCATGCAGAAAGGTGCTTCATCTATATACTCTCAGGCACATTCTGCAGGCAGAAATCTGCTGGGCTTGCTTTTGCTGTGTTATTCCACTCTGATTTCACCACTTGCTTCTGCAAAATCTGCCTCAAACTTCCCAATTTTCTGATGCTCTCAAAAGTCACCAAACACTGAAGCTTCATCTGACTCGTGGGGCAGTTAAATTTGATGGCATTCAAAGGTGTGCACTGAAACAAAGCTTCCAGGGAAGAAGACATACAGGAATTGATAGGTGGTATGAATTTCCTGGGCTTTTTGTTACATTTCACTGCTGTTAAGGTGCTTTGATTAACACTGCCATAAGCTGCAAAAATTCCCAGGTGTCACTAATTTTGTGGGTGCCTGGTTGCTTAGATTCCAAGCTGCCTGTATCCAGGCTTAAGCCAGCAGACACAAAACCTTTCAGACACATCCCCTATCCAAAGGGCTACTGACCTCATCTGGATTTGCAAAGGATCAACACTCCTGAAAATAAAACACACCCCATTTTAACACAAACACCCCAAAAATGAGACAAAGCCATCTTCACTATCTTTGGACCCAGCCCATACTGAATCACAGAGCATGTCTGGGCTCCCCAAACTCCAGGCTGCTCTGAGGTTCCTTCCAAGCCCAGGACCAGGTGTTCACTTGCACATAAACACTGTAAAAGGGTTCGTTCAGAGCACTCCCTGACTTCTGCAAAGGGATGAAGCTGTAGGAGACACTTGTGATGACTCTGATGACTTCTTCTTGGCAGCAAAGGCAGCTGGAGGGGAGCATCCCTAGCTCTGTGCCTCACAGCTGCACTGGACTTACATCTTTGTGCCCTTTTCTAACATTCAGGTGCTTCTAAAAGACATAAAATAAACAAGCCAGTCATGTTTTCACCCTCCTGTGCTTCACTCAGCACCTGTATTTGTCTACAAGAAAAGTCTCTGAAAGCTGCAAGGTTTCCTTTTTATTTACCTCTTCCATCTTCATTTTCTATGAAGTGACCCAACCTTGGTTTAGTATAAACCTAGTCAGAAACAAATTCTTGAATTCCTCTTCATTATAAATGGATTGTCAATGTGTTAAATAAATCAGTGAAAATGGAAATCCAAAAATAAATAGCCATCCTGCTGTTGCTATGACAACTCAAATTTTTTACCTGGACAGAGATTTTCTGTTTCACAGTTGCTAATCACTGAAAAGGAGGGTCACTTTTTTAAACCCTGGCACATTTCACCACCTACCCCCAACATAAAAAAGGGGATTATTTTTTGTTACTTTTTAGCAAACGAGGCAAGATCAAAGAAAGGAGCTGTTTCTCATTCCAGACAGGAGAGACTGATACACACGTACCAGTTACAACAGCGTGGCTTAGAACATCTTAGCTCAGAGAGGAAGAAGAGTACAGAATACTACAGTGGGATTTTAAAGGCTTTAATGTGGGTCTGCTATGCAACAAGCCATAGTATGTATAGACTAAGATTAACACAGCCTAAACCCATATTTTGGCTCCCAAGTTCAGGCAATTTTACTATGGTAAAAAGCTCAACGTCTCCGAACCTCAGCAGGAAGCAAATGTTTTGCAACTTGTGCCACTGTTGATGGCAGTGAAATGTGTATCTAAACGACCCAGCAGGTCAGACTGCAGAGTTAATACACTGCCTGGTCCCTAAAATAGTAGAAAGCATCTCAGTTCTTTCAAGGTCTGTGGCTAGGGAAAGCCCAAAGCAGCGAAGAATCAGGGTCACACATTGAAGTGGCATTAACTTCTGGATTCTATCTGCCATGTGTGATGGGAAGGAACACTCTTGTCCTCTTGTGATGGTAAACAGAGGGAAATTCAGCAGAGGAGAGAGGCAAGAGCCACTAAGGGGACGTCAGGTATCACCTGGGAACCCCTCAGCCAGCACAGAAAAGCCACATAAAGGGCTTTCATTTCATATCATCTGCTGTAAATAGTCTACTTGGTAGATGGGTAGAACCACTACGAAAGAAATGAGTCTGATCACAGAACATCTTTAATTTCTTGGCTGGTACACATTTGCCTTCACCTCAAGGGGTAGCAAAAAAAGGCTAAAATCTCTTAAGAAGTTCAGAAACTCAAAATGCAGTTAAAGAACCCACCAACCCTCTCGAAAACAGCGTCACCTCAGTATGTTTCCATTGGCTGCTTTCTAAAGTGCTTACAGTAACAAGATGAAATCTCAAAACAACATTGTCTTGACCAAAATATTTTTCCTTCAGTTTGAAACTTTGTGACTTGTTTCCAGAAAAACATTTAGGATTGAGGGGTAGGGAGGAAGCAGCACAGAACCAAACTGCTTCTGGCAGAAAGGTTCCAGAAACCAGCATTTTCCACACACACAAAACCCCCCCAACCCTTTTGTCAGAAAATGTCTTGACCTGCATAAATGGAATCAATTAATCCCAGTCCAAATCTAGCCTCATGGCAATAAAATGCTAAACAGTCCCCAAATCAGACACAGTATCTCCATCAGTAAAGTGATAAACTGTCACAGAACCACACACGATATATCTGGCCACGTCAGATATTTCTTGCAGTCCAACGTTTGCAGTTTTGTTACCAATGTATGTTCCTGCTAGCCCCAGTCTGTATCCAGTCACTCTTATTTTATAGAGATATGTACACACACATATGCACACACACTGGGATTGTGAAAGTGCTCTAAACAAATATGGGTGTTTGCATCCTGACTTGCCCGAAAAGCAAAGCAGACTGTTCAAGCAGCAGCCGCTGAAAGCAAGCATTCAATTCTACTCAGAGGCTCGTTTTCCTCTAAATGGGCCTCTCAGACTCAGTGACAACTCTTAGCTGCCTGAGAAAAAAAACACTGGAATAAAAAAAAGAGAGAGAGAGAGAGGGGGAAAAAAAAAGGAACCTATTTTCCAGTGCAAAGTAATCCCTGTTCCATTGCCATGGCACCAGACATCCGTCTCTTTCTTTCATTGACCAGACGAGGTCCTCCTCAGCCCCTCTAGCTTCTTTTTTTCTTACACCCCCCCCCCCCCCCCCAAAAATATGTTATTTTTTTTGTTCATGCATGTGTGTTTGCCTGAATTTGTTTCCTTGGTAGGAAAAGGAGTCATTAAAGTATTAGTTTAGGTTGATTGATTCTTCGGGGACAAGAAAGAGGGTTCTGGGGCTTTTGTAATCCCTGACATGATCTCGAAACGGAGGCTCTTCAGTGTGATCCAACACTGGAGTAGTAAAAAGAAGATGCAGCTCGCCTCTAAGAAAGCCAAACTGCACAGTTTACAAGCTGGAAGTCAAATCTCTTCCAAAAACGGTGTGATTTCTTCTAGGTATAACAACTGTTAGTGAATAGAAGAGTATAATGTACTCTGTTTTTCTTTGAACTTACAGCAGTTCAGACACACAACATGATTCTGAAATGCCCTCTGCCATGGCTTGAGGATGAGGCTGAGAAAGCAGCAAAATATAAAAAGAGAAGAAAAGCAAAATGCAATGACTCAGTTTAAAATTAAAAAGACAAGGGGGAAAAAAAACCCCCTCAACCAACAACCTGTGTTCAAAGACAGACCAGTGCTGAAAAACACACAAATGCTGCAGAGGTTACCAAAACTACCTTAGCTCTGCCTCTGCATTTTCAGACACCCTCCTTATCCTCTCCTGCATCCCAAGGAAAGGAAAGCCAGCCATCTCCAGCTTCTTTGGGTGAAGAGAGTGGTACCAGAGTGCTGGGTCATGACTCAGCATCTGTTGCTTTGTTTCAGTAGATTATTGTGGGGGGTAAGTTCAAAAGACGTCTCTCAACTGGATGTGCTGCCTGTGCTGACTTAACTTTAAGGGAAGGAGAACCTGTGCTTGCTGACGGGTTTTATAGGAAATAACAAAAGAAAATGCCTCTCTCACACAGAAGAGCAACATCTTTGGCTGCAATTTACATGGCTCTTTATTAATGACTAATTCCAAACAACCATCCTATGTGCCTCCCCTCCAACAAGAGCCCTGACAAGACAGATGGCCCAGAATTGCCTAATGCCACGCTTCACCTTTTTATTTCATAAAAAAAAAGAAGAAGAAGAAGAAAAATCAATTTTCTCTGGCATCTGCAGGCCAGTGCAGGAGGCAGCAGGGAAAGGCAGCAAATGTATATGCAGAGCACACACAGACTGCGCCGCCGAGCGCGCACGCGCCGGCACACGCACGCACCAAATTGATTCCCTGTGGCTCCTGCAGTCTGATCAATTTTGCATTCAGTGCAGACTTAAGAGTGAATTTATTACTCCTCGGAAACTTTCTAGCAGAAAGGGAGATGGATCCATTATGGCAGAGCCCAGGGTTTTCATCAGGCATCTCCTGCAGCTCCTCTGCAGTTTTTGACTCATCCCTTTCCAGCAGTGTCTCCCCTGAAGGTAAGAGGGCACCTGATATAAGACCAGCAGGTTCAACATTAAGGGTCACACGAATGTTGCCAGCATTATGGCACTTCCCAGAGGCACTGTTTGACATGAGGGCCCCATTATACTACACAAATTTCAATGTTTAGATTGCAAGATGCAGCAAGAGGAAAGGGGGAAGGAGAAACAGAAACTCAAAATACACAAACGACACCACCAGCAAAACCAAGACATCTCTAAGTCCGAATCATTTACCCATCTTTAGCTCATAGCCAATTCCTCCTACCCGAGGCCAAAAGGATCCTTTTCTTAGATGTGTGGGACAAAGTTACTTTTCAAGATTCTAGATGTTTTGGCATCCATGTCTCTCAGAAATACTCTCCTATTCCAGTCAGGAAAACATGCCTCCCTCGCCTGACACCATTGTAAAACTAACTTCTGTCTGACACTTTCATATGTGACACACAGAAAGCCAGCAGAAACCTTCTTCCATGGTAGAGTTCCATTTCAGGGTGAGAATACGGGCTCCAGGAAGTTTCTCCAGCTCATTTTATATGCAACAGTGGGTTCAATATCCACGTTCAATCTCTTTTACCATGTGCAACCAGGAATTATAGTAAATTGAGCCCAGGAGGGACAAGAGAAGAGAGAAGACTGTCTCACCACTCTCCCCAGAAAGGATAGGTAACAGTAAGGGAATGCCACTTCCTTAAGCTGGGGGGGTAGACACATTATGTGATTTCTATTCAGTTTGAGTTCTCTTTCAAATTAAACTCAGCTTGTAATTCAATCCCTTCCCCAGAATATTTTCCTGCCTCCTTTAAAATGTCTGGGTAGAGGTTATGAACTCCAATGTGATTACTGCTGCAAAAATGAAGAGGAAAACGATGGAGCAAGATGGCAGATGTTAGACAATTAGTCAGGGACATGTTTGTAGCTGAGTGACCTTTGTGATTAGGTTCAGTTTTTGGAGGATGAAGCTTGGATATGGATATAAAGTTGGTTGCTTACCTCTGCTTTGAGCCAAACAAAATCTTGGTACCTACATCCAGAAATGTATTGTAATACTTCCAGCCTAAAAGTTTCAAACCTGATCTCTCATTTCATTTTCTCACCTCCACATACTGCAATGGATTTGCTCTTAGCTAGCAAGACCATCCATGGCAGACAGATAAGGCACCTGATGTGACTGTTTTTACCTGTTGTCTACTCACCCCTCACACTACCCTTCCTGAAGATGCTCTAGGATTGGCTCTAAACTGCCTTCTATCCAGCAGGATTGTTATCTAGGCAAACATCATTTAAAGGCACTATCAGATCAGACCAGTAGCATTTGGCACCTCGACTTCTCACAGGCACAAACGACGATGGCAAGTGCCAGCCAGGGGAGAACCAGTCTCCCCCATTGTCAGTTCTCCAGCTCCCTTGAATTAACACCAGTAAATGGGTGAGGTGGCTTCGATACACAGACAAATCACATCCTGCTATATAACTCCAAAAAGGTCTTTCACAAGGATAAGGACAATGATACCCCTGCGACCAGCTTTGCCAAAATCCTATTGTCTGTGCTACGCTGCAACACTTCCCTCCCTGGCCAATTCCAGAGACTACCAGAAGAGGGGGATCACATACAGGACTGACCAAAAAGGTGGGTTTTTACCACCAGACTCGGTTTTCCCTTCACAGATATTTTTATTCATTCCATTTTGCCCTTTCCCCTTCCAATTCCCACTGGTGGCAGAAAAATAGTAAGGAAAAAACCCAAACAAGTCCTTTCCAAGAATCCCTGTGCCATGTGAATAAAGCTGCAGTCAGTGAAGTAAGGTGATAACATAGTAATTTATTGTGGGTTTAGTAGGAAAAGTGTGGTTTTAAGTTAAACCACGCTAAACTTTAAAAAACTCAGACAAATAATGAAAGAAAAAGTAATAATGATGGAAAATAATGAGCCTCTGAGCAGCTTTTATGAACTTGATTCAGGTTCCACACATAAAGTTGGAAGGAAGTGGTACAATGCTGACAAACAGAGCCTGGCTGCAGTAAGCTGATGCAGAAATCAGACCTATTGATCTTTTCCTTCATTTTTTTTGGGAGAGAAAAGGCAAGCCAGCACACAGAAATAACTGAGCTGAAACTTTACCAGTCCCACCCCAAGTGGGAGAGAATCCAGTCCCTGGATTGGCCCAGACTTCACGTACCACACAAGCACTGAAAGACTTAAAATATGCTGTTAGAGATGAAGATAAATCTTAGAATTCAAGGAAGAACCTTGAACTCTGAAGCCATTCGTAGACTACGAAGAGTTTATCAGCTTTTCCTGCCCCTGGCTGCAGTCGCATGAACCATTCTCTAGGTGGTGGATTGGCTGAAATAAGTTCTCACCCCCTCTCTGCTATCCATCACCTGACTCCATGCCCTTGATCCCAACTCAGACATGTCAGGACATTGTGCAGTAGCTAGATCCCTGCTTTTTCAAACATCATACCTACTCACAAGGGACTCCAATGCCCTAAAGGCACCCGGAGAACTGCAGTCATATTGACAGAGAGAGCTCTCACTTTGCTTACAGTGGTTTATCGGGTTTGATTTGAAGAGCCAGAATGCCTAATTTAGCAGATGCTGGCATGAGTGAAGTGGATTGGGCACCCAAGTCCCATAGACTGCCTCAGTCCATAACTTTTTCCCCATCCCTTCTAGCAGGTGAGATTACCAGGCAGCAAATGAAAAAAAAGACACCCTTTTAGATATTATGGGCCAGATTCTCCACTGATGTAAATGAAAACCCAGAGGGGTTGGATGCTGATTTAGGCAAGGTGGTGCTTGCCAAAAAACCCTACCGAAAAATGAAATCTATTTTCACTGGCTTACTGTCACGGAAGAAAGAAGCCAGCCTCAGAAATAATCCAGCCAGACCCCTGGGGAGAAGGAGAAAAAACAAAGCAAAAGCAAAGCAAGCTCCTTCTGGTGTCCACAGCAGCCGCAGCAGGGACTGGGGGTGGCGAAGGGTACGTCTGGCCCAGGCAGGGCTGAGAGCTGGAAGCCCAGGCTGGACAGGGCACGGCCACTAACCCCCGAAACAATCGGATGAGCAATCTTTGTCAGGAACAAAAGACATCTGCTGAGTAAAACAGGAATTGACTCGGAACAAGGACAAAGCCAGACAGTATCACATGACGCGACAGTCTGTTCCAGCAAGATGCCAGGGTCAACGGCAACTAATGCACCCAATAAGTCAAGAGGAATCAATAATGCTAAATAACTCAGTGTCTTCTGTATGGAGCAAATCGGTGCAAATGCAGTTAAAATGGGCTCCGCAGACCACAATCTGATTGAAGCCTGCCATGTGACACGGCAGCACTGGCAGCCCGAGGTTCCCACAGCTGCCGTGAAATGTCTTTCCAAGCCCGACACATGCAGCAGGCAGGTTTGAATATGGATGTCTGATACCCATCTTTTTTTAGAGCTCTAAAACAGGAGGAGAGCAAGGAGACACTGGATTTTTAGAAACACTCACATATTGCCCACGCAAAGAGGCTGTTTAATAACAAACCCCACTTCCAAACCACCCCCTCACCATTAAAGTATATTCCAGCTTCTTAAATGCTGTCTGTGCACTTGTATGCGTACGCTCACACAAGAAAGACAAGCCTACCCGACTCATCCATCAATAACCAGCCACAAAACAGATGTTGCAAGCAGAAATGACTGCACCAGGAGGAAGGGTCCTCTTTCAAGCCCCTAGAATGCCACCGTGCTCTGTTTAACTTTGGGTCGGGTCACTCGGCCCCCTCTGGGCCTCAGTTTCCCTTTTCTAAGACAGGACATCACCACTACATCCCGCTTTTAGGATGCCATGAGGAGAGTACATCAGCAGAATAGCACACACCCTGATATCACAGCAATATAGGCCAAGCAAAGACCTACATCTACGGGAGATTTATTACATGGTTTAATCCAATTATTAAAGAATCATCCATTCAAAGTTAACTACAACTTAAGAAAGTATCAAGCTCATGTTAGCTAATATTTCAACAGGTCCTCTTTCTCCACAGCAGACTTGGCATGCAGAGGGATTTGCATCATCATTACACAAAATGGCTCACTTCAACTTCTCCTTCTGATTTAGCAGGTGATACCCTAACCATTGTCCTCAAGGATACCACTAAGAAACAAATGTCTCCAACTTACTTTGGATTCAGACTCATTATTTCCCCTAGGGAAGCAAGCTCAGCTCCTCACTTAGTAACTTGTCTGAGCACCTGTGATTCAGCACAATGATTTCAAATGTTTCATACTTCAGGGTTATTTTTTTGAACTACATTTTCCTTCTAAAATCACTTGCTCCAGTTTGTTCAGCAGCTCAGTCCACCCTGGCAACTCCCAGAACTCTAATGTGAATTTTATTGTTAGATGGCACAGCACTGGAGGGAAAACCACAATCCAAAACACACAAATGAATCCTAACCAATTCAAACCAAGAAATATAGGAAAGGGAGGCAGTGCAGAGGGAGGCACTGCTCAGCAATCCACATCTAAGAAAGGACCTGAATGGAAGTAATCTGCATCAAAGAGTAACAAACTAGCATCACAGCACACATTACCACTTTCCCTGGCATCTCTCTTTCAATCATCTCAATGGTTCATTTAACCTGTTCCTAAGTGCCTCTGTGGAGGAAAATGCAAATTTTTATGGGAGTAAAAATGACTCATCACTTAAGCAGGAGGATCTTAACCCAAGTCAGCAAATAAGTTAAAAGTAAAACTGGTTGCTTAGATAAGCCGCAAAGATAAGTATACATCAAAGACTGGCACAGAAAACACACCTTAAATACATTAATGAGTGCCAGAAAGTCATGTCGTGGCCTGAAAGAGTCTGCTGTTCAACCAGAGGTCTGCTACCATTGCAGTACAGAAACCCAGACTTCTGCAGCAAAAAACCTCCTGTGGGAGACAGCATGTGTGTGATGGAGTTCTGCTGCAGAGAACACAAGGCTGGAAGTGTGGAGATTTCCCTCATTTCATTTCCCACTTCCCCATCAGTTCCACTCTCAAATATCACACAGCGTGGCTGGCCTTGGCCATTCACACACATTTCTCTATCCCACGGGCAACTGAAAATCCAGGACCTTCAGGTAGAGAAGGACAGATGAATGCTTCCCTACACTCCAGATATAATGAAGCACAAAACACCACACAGAGGCTTTTACTGAGCAGGAGGAGAGAAGGAATTAGGAAAGCTAATACCAAGGAGGCCCCAACACTACCTTGAGCTCTGTAAAGCAGCTGGGTGAAGTATTTCAGGATGAACAGGACTAAACACAGATGTTATTGTTATTATTTATTATATAACACCCCATAGTGCTGCATTCTCAGTTCACCCACAGCCACCTCCTGGAGCACTTACACTGTCACTCTGTTCTTATGGTGCCCTAGTTTTCCAGCTTTCTTCTATCTAGGTAAATATAGAGGCCTCATCTCTGAAGCAGCTGAGTACCTATTATATCCTGCTGTTTCTCCCTCGCACTTATCCTATTATGCTATTACAGCTGGTGTAGGGTCGTGTGTTTTCTATTTTGTGACATAATATTGTGGGCCCAATTCCACCATCACTAATACACTATGTAATAAGGGTGAGACACACAGGAGTGCTGGTAAGAGCCCTTCATGTGGCAGGAGTCGGGGCTACAAATGGTTAGACTGTGTGCAGCCGGCTGGAACTGGGCTCTGCTCATTCCCACAGACACTGCTGTGCCTTCCATTTATAGACAAATTACTCCTGTACATATAAAGACAGTACCGACCTAAAATAACAACCACAGCAAATACAGCTACTTAATATGTGCAAATAGAGACAACTCAGATGCACATTAGAATGAATAACCTCTCTCTCTCTCTGCCTTTGAAGCAGGACATCTGTTCTCAGCGCCTTCCACCTTCTGCAGCTGAAGGTACCTGAACCTTGACCAGCAAAATGGGAAGTGAGCAGTGCCAGTGGTATATGGGTCTTTTCCTTCCCCCAGACTCCTTGGGCTGGGCAATTTTCGTGCCCTTTGGCCCTTAAAATCTCCACTGATAATTTTGCTCTTGGAACAAAGCCAAAGTGACCCTCTGGAATGCTCTGCAGTGGTCACAGGGTCCAGCAGCAGTTTGTTGTGCCATTTTGAGCCAGTGTCCATGAGAATGTTGAGCCTACGCACATGGGGAACCTGAGGCCAGCTCGGTACACTGTGGATGGAGAACAGCTGAGCAGGAGGAATTCCAAGCCAGATTTTAAAAAGCATGGAAAAGAGATGGAATTTGGGCATTCAGATTTCTCCAGTAGAACAGCAATGCCATTTTCAAGTCCAGGCTGGTGCCTCCTTGACATCAGATCATGTAGAACAAAAAAGTAACTCTGCTGCACAATGAATACCCAGAAGCAGCAGCTACAACAGCAAATAAGGGAAAGACAAAGAAGGCTGTATACCTGTGAGCAGGAGGACTGAGCAGAGACGCAGGATCTGGTGACAGTGAAGGTTTTAGCCTTTCAGCCCTACCTGAACAAAATCCAGTGCAGGCAATGAGTATGACCTGTAAAATTACCACACAGTCCCTGTGACTCCTTCCACAAAGATCTGGGGTTTATTATTGCTCTTACTATATATGCAGAAGATGCCAAGCAAGACTGGCTGGTCATTTACTGAACTCAGTATCAAGAAACGGTAAAAAGCTTTGAAAGCAATGGGAATTACTTGCCCCAAATTAATACTATCTTCTGAGCTGATTTTTAGGAACAGAGTAGGTTCCTAAATCTCTTTCTCAAAATGCTGCTTTCAGGGATTTGCCTATAGTCACAGAGAAAAGGCACTGCAGTGCTACCACACCCAGATCTGAGCTGCTTCAATTTCAAGCCTTGGCAATAGCAGCAAAGGTCCTGGACCAAGGCTGACATCATGGACAAGGAATAATAAGCACGTTTTCCTCCTATTTAAATACATACAATGATTGCAAAATAGCATAATTATTGATTAGTTAGGGTCTTTCATCAAAACCTTCATTTTTTTTACCAAGGACTGTAATGAGGATATGAATTATATAACAAATATTGTGTTGTATCCATATCTTCTGTCATGGTTATAGTTAACCAGCTTATCAGAAAAAAAGATGAGATATGTAAGCTGATGAAGAGCAAAATCTGCTTTTGGGTTCCTTCTCCTTCTGTGACTTTAACACAGGCTGCTCTGTTTCCAGCATCACTGAAATAGGGAAATAAATCAATGAGGCTAATTGTTAATTCTGAAGATTATGGAAGCTACTGAGCCAAAGGGGACCAGAAGAGCATTAGAAGAAACCATAAAGGGGAAGGAGGGACATTTGTGGTACTCAAGGGCTTTTGCTCAAATCAGCACCATCCCTGAGCTCAGAGGATTATCTGCACTGAAATCATTCTGTAAACTAAATAAAAGAATAAGAAAGTCCTTCATAATTTCAGTTAAGTGCTAAGTGAATTAACCACCATCTGTCTGGACCAGACTAACTCAGGGAACAGGCTGAGGTATTCCTGTATCTCCTCCTGTCTTGAGGACTGAACTGAAATGTGGCTCAGCTCTTGAGGAGAACTCAGTAGGAAATGAATGCTGTTGGCCTGACAATGACTCTCCTGGCAGAGCTGAAATAGGCTCTCTGAATAACAGGGATGAAGCATCGGTTTAACAAGAAGTACTCCAAAGAGTCCAACGTGGTTTAAAATAGTGAGATTATCCTGGGGAAGTCAGTTTTGTCTACTGTAGCATTTGGAGGCTGATATCAACCAGCAGCTTCAGAGGAGTAAAAGCCCCGTTGTAAATAAATAGATATAGGATAATCCACATATTAGGAAGAGTTTGACCCAAAATCCATTGGAGCTGACTGGAAGACTCCTACCAGCTTGCTGGCTGCTGAATCAGCTTCCATGAAGTTAAACCCACTAAGACTCTTAAGAGGGAGATAATTTTTTTAGTACAGACTGCCTGGATTTGACCAAGATTTGACTGATATAAAAGATGTTAAATCTCATGTTATTTTATTCAGAACAGTCCTACTGTCAGGAGTGACACATATGGAAAGTAGACTTGCTCCCCTCAATCACGCTGTAAACCAGACTGTCAGTGTGTTCAGCCATGATTTCAGCCATGGGTGAGGATCCAGTCTTACACTCTTACAGTGTAATGCTGCTGAGTTTTTGCCACAAACTATGGAAACACCACAATTTAACACAGAGATCTTGACATAAATTTGCTGTTCTTTGCTTTTGGTTTGCGCTTCTTGCCAGTGTCAGTCAATCTTTCACTAAAGCCAAAATCAGTTCCCAAACAACAAACCAAGCTTTGGACTTCACTGAAATCCATCCAGAAGACATGAACAACAGATTCATAACTTACAGTCATTTCAGAACTTGAGCATCTTGTGTTTTGTTCAACAGCTCGCGTGGCAAGCGTAGCCATGTAAACTGAGGAGCAGAATCTGCACCTCATTTTAACTGAAGGATTCGGTAACAGCACAATGAAGAATGGATTTATACAACTTCTGCTTATTGAAAGAGCAGAGATTTGCAACCTACTCAGGCAAACTAGCCCATCTCTTTTTAATTCTTTCCTTCCACATTCCCTGCAACCTTTGGGGGGAGTTGCATGTCACTGTGATCATATCATATATTCCCATTATATCATATATTCCCTTGCAATCACTCTAACACCCTTGTTTTAAAGCTTGTAAGGATGAATCCCAACGAACTGAAATGATGTTAGAGTAAGAGACAGAAGGAATGAGAGATGAGAATCAAGTTTACCATTTCTTTTTCTCTTGTAATAAAACCAGTTAGCATCATAATCAATGCCCATCTTTATGGGGGATTAGTTCCTGAAGACATCTAAAGTCACCTTCTTACAGTCAGCCTGTAATGTCACAGAAGTAAAATGATTTTAATAGTTCCTAAGCTTTTATCTGCCAATGTGCAGGCCAGGGCTTTTTTTGCTTGCTAGTTTGTCATAGTTACCTTGTCCAAGCTATCCTGGGACTGTACCCAGGACCTCCAAAGCTAAACCAACAATTCTTTACAGCCTGAACTGTGGAGGCCAAGTCTCAGAGCCAAGACAGACCCAGTTCCTCTGAGATTTGGGCCCTCAAGGGACACACATTACACACCGAGTAACTGACTATACCCTTCACTGAACAGTAGGGACTGGCCTGAGGTATCTCTGTTGAGCTTCCACTAATTGTGATGGCTACAGTGTTGGCCAGAACACATGAGTAATTATAGCTTGACCTAAAGTTGAGGGACTTGAAGCATGTCTCCAGTAGCAGCAGTGTGTCACATATCTGAGCTAACTCTGAAAGACCTATTATGCCTATACATCTCTGCACTGCTCCAGGGAGACAGATCAGCTCAGGACCTAAAAAATACAGTGCCATATTAACCTGGTGTAATTAGCCTCTGCATCAGCCAGGCTGGTCCTGCTTTGAGCATCTGAACTAACCCGTCTGCGTTACAGATACCCACTGAGCAGAATAGCCAGCTGGTGAGTTCAGGGGCCAGATCCAGTTCATGAGGCAGAAAATCTGGTCCCTGGGGAGGCTGGCTGATCAACAGGCCAGACAAACTAGTATTTCTGTGTGCCTGCTTAAGTGCGTGAAAGGGCAAGACACAGGTCAGCAGCACTTATTAAGCTGCCAGTAAAACGGGACACACATCAGACACATACCAGTGGGTTACACAAACACGTGTTTACGGAACTCTGCTCACACATAGTTTCAATGACTTCAACTGGACCCTTCGCATGAGCAATCACACGTGTGCAGAAGTATCTGGAGGATTATGGACTAATTGTGTGAGTAGCCAGCCCCCATATGAACTGTATATGAAGGGAAAGATTAGCATTTGATATCTACTTCAAATTGCAATTAATCACAGCTTGGTGGATGCAGCACACTGCACTGAAATGACAACATGCATCCTGGGAAGCCAGCACTGTCATCTTTAGCCACAGCAAGTTTCTTTTAAACCTCAGAACAATGAAGGTTTGTCACTGAGCCCCTTCTCTGATCCACTCAAGCTGAATGCAGCTTTCTAAACAAGTAAGTACATGGTCCAAAAGGTATTTACCCAGGTTTAGATCGCTCTGTCACCTTCCAGAAGGAGGCTTCCAAAACAGGGATTTGTGTCCTCGGAAACAAAATATTGTCTTAATGCCTGAAACTATCAGGTTGATATGTGGAATGTAAATATTAAAGAACACCCATTCATCAGCACTCAAGGAAGAGGGCAGATGCTCTGTAACATGTTACCTTTCCGTACATATTTAATTGCTGAACACTCACAATGTGATTTTATTAACTACTGAACTAAACTATATGCTGGATTAATTAATGCCTTTGAGCTAACGCTGGCATTTCTCCAATTCCCTGTCTCCCCATTCCATTTCCCCTTTTATAGCATTCTACCCACTTTACCTACAAGAGTTAAGCCCATCCTGGAAAGCATACAAAGCTATGTAACCACCTTGACTCAGGTGAAATGACACCTAAATACTTGAGCTTTTCCCAGTGTTTTTAACACTTTATCAAAACTGAACTCTTTCTGCCTTCCTCTGCAAGAAGGCATCAAAAAGAAAAAGAGCTCTAACCTTTGGGACCTTTAGATGTGAGAATACTGTCCAAAGAGAAAAAAGAAATGAAATTCATCAGCTACATTACTCCACCCAAGGTTCTGACCTCTTCTTGGCTTGGCCTCAACCTATGATACCCACACCCAGACCTGCCCCAGGCAGCTTCCCACAACAGAGGCCACTATAGTATCAGCTGGTTGCCCACCTACTACATCTACCAGGAGCCTAACAAACAGCAGGTCAACAATTTAACCTCACCTCAGTTGGTGCAGCTGGAGTTTTTCTCCTCCCAGATCCAACATCAGAATGCCCTGGCAGCTGGTATTATTCCAAATCACTGCCTCTTACCAGTGGTGAGGCTGGTTCTAATGGGTTTGCCTCCCATCATGCACAGCAATAACGAGATGCCAGTAGAAAAGGTGTCACTACATACAAGTTCAGTGCCCACAGGTAAAACCCTCTGCTTCTTTAACAGGCCACATTTTGGAAATCTGCTCTTTCCACTGGCCTGTGTTAATGGGTTTGGGTGGTCATAATTTCCCAGCACCAGGCCACCTACACCCACCAAATCACAGGATAATTCAGGTTGGAAAGGACCTCAGGAGGTCTCTAGTCCAACCTTAGGCTCAATGCAGAGCCAGGTCTGAGATGAAACCAAGTCACCTGAGGCTTTATCCAGTCCCTCATCCACCCTGTTGCTCTCAGCAACACATAATCCTCCCCTGGCAATCATCACCACTGTCTGATTTCCATTGCCCACTTCACACTGCTGAATCTTAATGCCAACTGGGCATTTTTCCGAGCTGCAGCTCATACTTCAATTAATTGTTTTTTACCACTTACCTAACTGTTTATACAGAATTCAAAATGTGTAACAAGAACAAATGAAATAGCTCGACACTATGTCCTAAACTCACACAGTTTATCAGCTTATTTCACAACAAAACAAGCACAATGAGAAAGTCAAATAAATAAGGGGAAAAGAACCGTGGTTACAGTGAAAATATCACACAATTTATTCAGATATGCGCCTGCTGTCTGGCTAATCTATCTACAGCCTTGACAAATATGTGGATATATTAGAAGAATAAATCATTTCATGTGGTCAATACTGAAGAAGAGAGGTTTTAGAAGGGATTTGCATGTTGAGAAGGTGATGACTTGGCAAAGACTGGAAGGATTTTCTATGCACAGGCAGGAATATGAACCAGAGGTGGATATCAAAGTAGGTATCAACAGCAGAATGGAGGGAGATATGACCAGAAACAAAGTCTGAAGTAAATTCTGAAGGAAGACTATGGTTTGCAACTGGTTTACTGCAGCCTCAGCATTTAAACCTGACTTTGGCATATTCCTTAAGCACTTGGGGCCAAATCAAGCCTGTGTTCAGTGTCCCCTCAGGTGACTACACCTTCTCTCTACAGAGCAGATTATGTAGTCTCTTAATCTCATTCCTGTATCACTTTGCCAGGTAATACAGGATGACATTGAACAAGACACTATTAACAGTGCAGAGCATGATTTTTGGCTTTGATAAAAGTTTGAACAGGCCATTGAATCCTACAGAACTTACTGCACATTCTGCAGCAGCTGAAAAAAATAGACCAGGACTGAAAAGGTGACAAGGGCCTTCCATTCAACTGCAGTCCCTTCTCAAACCACAGGCAAAAAAACATTGACAAACCAAAGGAACAAGTGGCAGGTGAAAACACAATCTGTGTATTGCCCTTTTTAAAATGAACTCACACCCAGGCTAAGTCCTTCATCATAGTCAAAGTCATTGTAAAGGAACAAAATGATGTCCACTATTTTCAGCACTTACACAGCATTTGCACATTGACTGCCCTGCTTGACATTCACATAAATAAAATCAGCAATTCCACACACAAGATGGAGAAAGCAACTGAGTAGATTTAAAGTGTGTAAGTGAAAACTGAAGATGCATGGCAAAAAAAAACGCCTACCAAATTCACCTTGTGGTAAAGTGACAGCCTGTAAAGCTGAAATGATGTTCTGAAACCTGAACTAAGACTTGAGCACTTCTAACACACCATCAAAATACAGCAAATGCCCTGAGTTAGAAAGAAAGCAACAATTATTAAGAAAATTCTTTTCTCTTTCTTGCCAACATTGTCACATGAAAGTCTTCTGTTGTGCTAACACACTAATGGCTTTCAAAGTTCTGTTTTTGTTAAACTATGTCACATGTTTTGAATAAGGAAGAACGACATTTGCCAGCACAAAACTGTCTCAACCTCAGAGAAGAAAAGACCAAGCAGGACAGAGTCCCTGACATTTTTACACAAGGACTTCAATGTGCCTCACATCCTGCAGCTGAAGCTCCAAGCTGTCAAGCACTGTGGCAGTTTTCATCAGGTAAGTCTGTCCCCCACACTCTCTGTATTCAGAATCTTCTCCACAGACATAGTTAAGCATAGATTTGCAGTGATTTGCTGAAAACCAACATAATCTTACCCATTAGTAGAATAATTGCCTGGCCAGCCTTCCACTCCACACTTCTCTCCCAGCTTCCCATGGCTAAATGACTCCCTCCAAGCAGGCTTTTCCCAGTGGAAGATAACATGTCCTTCCATGTCTTACTTCAGATGCTTCTACTTTAACAGGTCTGTAACCATCCTATTTTCTACCTGTCAAGCTGAAATCACTTTGCTCATATAGAATAATACCTAACTCTATAAACAAGCATATGGAAACCAATGATAACCCCTGGGGAAAATGCTGCCCATGACACGCAAAGCCTACCTGGACACAAAATGCATTGCAAAGGCTTGCTTGTGGTGGTTGGTAAAACTCAAGAGGCCAGTAAATGCAGTGAGTTACCTAACCAGTGATTTAAAGTGACACTGCTCTATCTATGTGCATCTCAAGTAGTAACTGGACAAGGATTTGGTATTAGTAAAAGCTTAATAATCCAATGGTTCAGCTTTTCTTGAGGTGGCTCACCAGGGATGGCTCTTGCTATGTTTTGGACTATACAAACCTACCATAGTCATAAGTGTGTGATGCCACACAGGTCAGCAGCAGTGTAAAAGAACACCCTGGGGTACATGAACCTGCCCTCTCATCCATTACAAAACTTCACTGACAACATTTCTACCTGTGAGAACCAAGCACTCCTAAGGACTCACCAGGGAAGCTCCAACCAGGGAGAAGCAATACTTGCCTGAACCTCAATGCAGGATGGAGTCTCTGGAGAAAAGGCAGCAGGTGAGGTCCTCTTCTTGGGTCTTGGGTAGGTCTTTCATGGAGACGTCTTGGGTCTTGTGTAGGTCTTTGATGGAGACTTCTGGCCTTGACTCTTACCTTCAGAAGAATTCAGATGACCCTTACCCTTTCGTGTTTATGAGCAATTCCCACTGTTACTCCTACAATGAAAAAGCAAAAATAAAAGGAGAAATTTATTCCTATGTAGAGCAAGACCATAAGGATTGTGCTTCACTAAAATCCCACAGGGAAAAAGTTAAATAGGTGCCTGGGTTGACACTGTACACAGAGAACTTCAATCTCAGATTACAGAATGGATCTGGGGGGAAAAAAGCCTTTATATTTTCTAATATTAAAAGCAACATGAACACAAGTTGACTTGATAAATAAGAAGGTAAAATTAATCTAAAAAATTAAACACAGAGCAAAGTTTTCCCTCCTCCCCTGGAAGAGTTCTCCCTTAATCCCAAGGCTGTAACAGTTTTTCAGTCAGACCCCCTGAAGCATCCTTTTTGCAACAAAATACATTTGTGGGGTGTAGGGACAAATGTTCCTGCCTTTGCTCTGAATAAACTTCTTCTTCCTCCCAGGTAGACCTAACATCTCAGCCACCATCACTAACCACATTCCCACTGACAGCGTGGAATGTCCAGACACACCAAATTCCACCCCAGTTCTTTGGAGGGGATGGTATTTCCCTCCCCAGACCTACCTAAAGAAAGCACATCAAGTTATTCAAATATTTATTCCTAGAGTCTGGAAGGTCAGATTGATAGTCCTTCTACAAGCCTGTGTCCCGAGTAATGACTGAAACTCTTGATTTACACCCGTGTGTAAATTAGCACAGAGTCACTCGGTGGGCATCTACAATCAGAAGGGGAAAACGAGAGCTTTGCATGCATAAAGCACAGCAAGATAAGCCCAGAGTCTCAACAAGCAAAGAAATGAGGCAGGCCTGATTCTGACGCTGCATCAGTATTCAGCGGTGGTTTCAGTGGGACAGCTCAGTATTTACGCTGGAGTAAGGAAAATCAGGATTAGGCACCATCTGTCTCAGAGTCAAGCGACCAGAATTGCTCTACACGTTTGAATCCTCTTCCCCATTTCTTTAATCTCTCATGCATTCCAGGTTTTCCATTCAGCTCCAGTGACAAAAGATTTTACAAAATGACAGTCCAGATTGAGAGCACAGAAATGACAACCTCTGACAAAAGAGATACCAAACTTTTATCAGAGATAAGTGCTCCTTCCACACAGACAGTGGACTGCAATGGCAAATATAAGGCAGATGTCGAATGGAAATTAAACATTGTGCTCCCAGGGTGGCCTCGGCTGCATTCAGGGTTTGATTTAAAACAAGGCCAGAGTTCTTTCATCATTCCTTCAAAAAGTTTCAGTTCTAAAGATATTCCAAACAGACACATACTTGACCTAGAACTTGGTAATGCAAGACAATATATATGTGTAAAACAGACTGATTCCGAGAACAAAAGGCAAAGCAAGTTGCCTGTAGGACGGACTAAGAGAATTTGTTTGTCTAATCACTTAAACTTCAGCCTTCTGAGAGTTAAAAGTGGATTCAGGTGAAATAGTTTTTCCCATTTCTTTCAAAGTATATCCACCACAAACATTTATCATCTGGGAGACTCATATGACAAGATATGCCTAATCATAACCAAGACAGGAGCCTAACCGTTCAGCACTTTCAGAAGTATTTCTCTGCAAGCTCCTTTAAACCATATTTAAATCTGGGAGAGCACTCTGCCTGTTATTATTAGCCATGATAAAATAGCGCTAGACATTTGCAATGACTTACATATTCAGACTCAAGGAGCACATATTGGAATGGTCTGTAGAGGGTTTCTTAATAATATCTGATAATATAGCAGCTCAGTCAAAATAATATAATAATAGACTGTTAAAAGCCAAATCCCCAAACTGCTAAATATACTGTGCAGTTAGGGGAGGAAGTGTGGAGGGTTGAAAAGATGTTCGTATTTACAAAAACAGGAGCATAAACCAAATTGCATTTGCTTCCCTTTTACTTCGGTAGATTTTTAAGACCACCATAGAAAAGAAAAATACTGGAAGGGAAATTACTAGGTTATTTACAACTCGAATACGTAAATATGTTTGTTCTCTGCTTGGAAGCCGTATCTTAGACAGAATTTCTTTCTCTAAACAATTTAATATCAAGCGCAATAAAACAAAAAACTTTTGAGGCCATGACTTTGTAACCTCCCTAAAGTTTTGAACACCAGAAAAGCTGGCCTGTTCACACAAGACAATCACACACTTAAATGGCAAGTAAAGCCCTGTATATATCTTTTTCCTCCCATGAAAGGAAGAAATTGTGACAAGATTTTACTTTGAGATGACCTGACAAGCCAGCACTTTCTGGCACGAGCAGGACAGTCGTTCCCCTTTCATTTCCCAGTACAAGATTCAATCACCTGAAACACAAACCTCATTCTACACTGAGATAATTTCAAATAAAACCAAGCTGCAAACGGTCTCTCTCTCTCTCTCTCTCTGGCCTTTTACAAAATCATTTTCAATTGCTTTAAAACATAAAATATAGATGGATGGATGAATGAATGGACAGCTAGAGAAATGCTTTCAGTCATGCTTCCTCCCCCCCAACCCTTAAAATTGAAAAGCATCAGTATCCAAATAGCAACAGGAAATTTTTACCTTGTGGCTAAATAGCTCACTGTTCACTTTGCAGCTGCCTCTATTTTTTGCTGGGCAAAACACCAATACAAAAGTCTTTCCTAAGAAACCAAGCTTTTGACATAAGGGCAGCGACAAACGCAAACCTACAAAGAATTTTTTCCCCCGTCCCGTCGTTATAATTCCTAATTTTGTGGGATGTATTGCTGGGCTGTTTATCATAACAGTGTGCAATAAAAAGGACGACTAACTCTTGCAATTTTCTCCCTACTCCTCCCCTTGACAGGGGCCACTGATAGGGAAAGAGGCTCGGAAAAGCAGAGCAGTGAAAGGCTAAGAAACAATAGGCAACCATGGCTTTGACAATGCAGCCCTGAACCCTTTTTGCTCCCGCTGTGACACTTGCATTCAAGAGCAAGGGCGGCTGCCATCATAAGAATGGACAATGGCATGAGGAATACAAGGGAGAGGGGGAATAAAAAAAAAAAAAAGGAAATCAGATGAATTCAGAGCTAAGATGGCAGAGCTCTCACCTTTTCCGCTTTTTTCGAGTAATCTGGATGGAGACGTCCCGCAGAGAAGAGATAAAAAGGGTGTGCTGAACTGTTGGATGGTTCTGAAGACTTCTGCATTTGCAAACGCATTTTAGAACTATTTGTAGGGGTATATATGCTGCATGCCATCTCTCTGTCTCTGTCTCTCTCTCTCTCTCTGTGTCTCTCTCTCTTCTGTTTTATGTCCTGCTATCTCCATCACACACCTCTAATAGTATGAAGACTTTCTGCCCATGTAAGTAAGTGAGAGTGTGTGTTCCTTAATGTTTGAATCAAGACACACGTCTGCATGCATTTCTAATCTAAGGAGCCTATAGCAGTTACTACAACTATCAATTAGTCAGCAATAGCTTGAGATCCCCATGTGTCTGGGTGAACAAAGGTGAGAAACACATGCAAATAGTACTACAGCACCTGGGTCACGTACAGTAACTTAGCTAGCAACAAATAATTGCATCTGTTTCTGCCTTTTCGATGCTTCTTGCTCATTGTTATGTAAAGTTACAGGTTATTAATGTGAACAGTAACACAATTAGACATGGCATTGTATATTTTCATTTGAAAAACACAATAAAAGGAAATTAAGCTTAACTAGATGGAAATAAATGGTGACTTAAAGGCTTTAAACTAAAAGATTCTCTGATCTGTAGCAGTGCTTCCATTTTTTTGACCAATTGTTCCCGAGTTAAAGATGCAAATGATGTAGATGTATTCGGTCATTTCATATATATTAGATACGAAACTGATTATTCCAGAGGAGACAGTGGATGCCTAATTTCCTGAAGTTAAGTCCATACAAAGGGTAAGCTAAATCTGTTCCTTTTTTCTTCTTTTCCTAAAATTAAGCGACTGTTACTTTTAAGATCATTTTAAGGGCGTTTTTTCAGATGTTTTAGACTTAAGCCAAGCAATTAAGAAGAAAGATACAGTACCTTTCACTCTCTCCTTCTTCTTAATCTCAAAAAATAAGCCTTACCTTTAAAAACTGTCAGAGTCAAAACGGACTAAAAATTTAAAGAAACCCGCCCTGAATAAAATCAAAAAAACCAAGAAAATGAGAAAGCTCCGAAATCCAGCACCACCCTGCCTTCACCACGAGAAAAGACAGAGCTGGGATGCTATCCATGAGCAGAGAGCATTTCAAAGGTGACACCACAGTCGATGGACAATGTTATTTACACAGATTTGATAAGAGTGGCTACGGCTCCAAATAGGAATTTAATTTGCAGAAATTACACCCCCATGTTTCCAAGTGCAGGGAACTCTGAAAATTAAGCAGTTTCACAGAAAGAGTTTGTTGCTTTGGGGGTTTTTTTGCCCCCTCCCCCCCCCCCCCCATAAAATACACTCACAGAGTCCTGCAAGGATTGCATGCTGCATAACCCTCTCTCGTTAGCTCTCTTTCTACTTATATCGGCTTCCATGGGAGGCTAATTAGTGGCACCAAAGGAAAAACATTCTTCCCAATTTTGGGCTCCAAGAAACTGTCAAGTTTATTTAGCTTTAGAGGGCATAAAGCAACAAAAGCAAATTTAATCTTTACATTTAGAAACAACAGAAACAGCTCCTTCAAGAAATAACTCCCCATCTCCCTCACCTTTTAAGACCTAGAAGATTACAGCCGGCCACGGCTAACAACATAGAAGGTGCTCACAATGAAGCAAGATTAAAGAAAAGCTGCAGTAAAACAATGTCTTTGCCCAGAGAAGCCCTGAGTGCAAGCGTCCCAGAGCTGACTGTACAGCGTAAAAAAAACCAACCCAAGCAAGAACGGGCTTTCAAAGAAACGGTGCTAAATGGGTGTTGTGCTGACCCGCCATGCAGTTTCATTTCAAAACTTAGCTGTTGGGAATTGCAGGCGCTATGGAGACAGAAGATTTCCAATATGCCAAGTGCAGAGTTTATCGTAGGCTCTTTGCTCTCAGAAAGAAAGGCACCGCATTAGAGGACTAGCACAACACGGGGAGCAGTGGCCGGCTTTGCAACTCCAGCAGCCACAGCCACGCTCGCCGTCTCTTTGCCCAGAGGTCCTACCCAGGCAGACAAAAGCATAACACAAGAAAACTACAAAATAATCTCGCCCTTCGCTGAACAATGAGACCTTAAAATATACGTACGGCAGGGTATTACATGCAGAACAGGCAGGGGGAGGGGCGGGGAGGGAAGAGGGGGGGACGAGAACAACATTTCCCATCAATGCGTTTTATTTCTTAGTGTCTGAAAAGGCTGTTTCCCACTTTAACGTGAATTACTCATCTCTTTTATCGGGGCAGTGTGTTGCCTGCAAATGTGCATCTCAGGTGAAAAGGGGCATTTGTTTAGGAGCTCAAACAGAAAATAATCACTCGATACTTATCTGGGGTTGAAAAGTAGTTAAATGGAAGAGTACAGACTGTAATCATTCCCATGGCTATCTGTCTGCCTGGGCACGCGGGTCCGTCAGACCAGAAGGTAGCTGAGGGAGGAGGGCAGTTAAACCAGGGAGCTGGAGGTTTTTTACTACTGTATTTTATGTCCAATTCTTGCAGCTCCGAGTCCCGACACAGCTGCTCCTTCCAACGCGCCGCACGCCGATAAAATAAGTCAGCTTTCTTTAAACCAAAAACCAAACCCAACAGATGAATAGACACCACTAATCACATGTAATGTAACTGAATGCTCTTCTTCATCTAATCTGTCTGCTCTGTGTAATCTAGCTATTCTACCAGCTCCAGCATTTGTAACAGGCATGACATTGATTCAGATCTCGTATAATGTTATTTCGCTATTTTACTCTGAAATGAGACCACAAGTTGGGTGGCTGCTTTGCATTAGAAACTCTTCAGCAACTTTGCAAACGGTATCCTTGTGTAAAAGCAAAGCTGACCGGCACCTTTCTGCTACTTTTTTAATCATTCCGTTTCGTAAAGTTGCCAACGATTCCCAGAGTGTGGCACAAATTTTTACACAGACAAAAGAGCAACAGGAATTTAACAAGTGAATTACCAAGATCAGCAGTGACAAATGAAAACCACCGCTTGGTAAGATCTGCCTTCAGACACAAGCTAGAAAAAAGGACGAAATCCTGTCGGCTTCCAAGCCTGATCCATTTTTATGCTTTCTAAAATGCAGAATGATCTCCTTAAAAACAAGCATTTAAACAACGTCCACCTAGGCTGTCCCCCAAAGAAAACCTCTTCTTATTCCACTGGACACGCGGGAATCACGGATTAATGGACAAATCGGTCTGCTAGGAAAATGACAGCAGTGGAAAGAACAAACAAACCCTCTCACACAAACAGATACCTTTGAATGTAATAAAACGTTGACAACAGTTACGTGATTAAAGCAATTGTTGGGGTTTTTTTTTTTCATTTAAGGCCTTATCATTGGAATAATTTAAAATTAAGTGAGAAACATCAGCCCCTTGGGTTTTGCAGAAGAGATTTAATTTGTAGGAAGAGTTGTGGGGTTTTTTTTAACGTAGCTATTTTCAACGTTGCAAGATAAAGCTCTCTTTCTTCTTTTTTTTTTTTCCTAATTTTATTTTAAGAATAGACCCCATTTAGGATTTCACATTGTAAATCTCCCTATGTCTGAATGCTGTTACAAGGTTTGACAATGAAAGAATAATTCATGTCAGACAAAAAGAGCCCTTCAATCAGCTTCATGCAGCTTTTCTCCTGCAGGGCTATGCCAAAACGAATGTGGAATCCTGAACTGAACCATCCATCACATTTCCCGAGTCTTTCAATTAATGACACTGCAATCAGATCGATGGCGTGTAATAAGAAAAGAGCTTTGCATTTCTATACCTATTAATTCGCTGAGTAACTCCAGTGGTAAAACGTGACCAGAAAGGGAAAAGAAAAGAAAATTTCATCCTCCTAGCAAGGTTTTGGGGATGTCTAAGCCCCTCTGCACACACACCTCGGCTCTACATTCTTGTATCACCCCAAGTCCTGAGCGCTCAAAGCAAATATCACCCAGGCTTTTTTGTTTCAAAGCAGGACAGTCTCCCTTCCAGACAGGTATTTTCTCTTCTGCTGCTAAGCACACGGAGCACTAAGTGTTTTCTAGGCAGACGCTCTAGATTATAAAGAGGAGTCCATTTTTCTTCCAGGCTCAGACTGGTCAACCCCCAGCAGACTCCTGTTAGGCAGAAATGTCCTCTATGCAGTGTGAGCCATGGAGGAGTGCAGTCACTTACAGGGCAGGACTCTGCAGACTCGTTCTCCGGTGAGAAGGCAGTAATTAGCGACAAAATTTCCAGATCACAGAACATGCCAAGGATGGAGTTACCTCACGCAGTGATTAACCTCCAACAAAACAAGGTGGGGAGAGAGTTGGGCAGGGGGTGAGGGCAGACGGGACACAAAAAGAAGTCTACCAGCAGCCATGGGATGAAATGAGAGTGACCTCACATCAGGGAACTGGCATAAGATTTTGGATCGATGACAAAAATTATCAAGGCTTTGCAGAATGGAACTGCCAAGCACATTTCAATTCCCCTGCTGCAAATGTCGTGGGTATTGTTTGGAGAAGCCGAACGCTACGGGAAAGAGAAAACTGCAATTAGCCAGAACGTTGCGATTATTAAAAGGATTTCATTCCGAATTGTCTTGCCTTTGTAAAGGTAGCTTTGGCTGACTTGCCACACACCCTCCCTCTGAATGTTACGCAGCCGTGCATTTCCTAAAAAGCTACCAAGCCTCTCCTTTCTGGGTCACGCAGGGAAATCAGAGCTCAACCCAAAAGGCTTTCCCACCTCGTGGCTGATGAGCAGCTCAGAAGGAAGGAGTGATTTGGTGGACCTCCCAGGAGCAAGGCCGGGTCACAGGTGAGGAGAGGCACATCTTGCCAACAGAAAGATCCCTTTGCGTTGCCTTGGACAGGAAACTGGACAAGAACTACCCCTGTCAACGTTAACCCATTCCTCCGGATCAGAAGAAGCCTTCAGTCGCCAGCACTGACTCTTATTTCATCAGCTTTGGCTTTACCTCAAAGGAAAGAAGCTGCAGCTGTAATAGGAGATGAACCCAGGTCAAAACCTGCAAAAAAGACCTTCATTTGGGAGCAATAGACTTCCAGTGAGGTTGTGTATTTTGGAAGTCTTCATAAAGGGAAAATAAATCTTTGTGAGAGAAAACAAGCAATGCAGCGACAGAAAACAAGGAAGGGTTTTAAGGTTCACTTCACCAATCCTTTCGAATATCCAAGAGTGCTTTTAAAGGATCGTTTCTGGCAACGCCTCAGCATCTTTTATGATCAAATTTCAGCAATTCAGAATTTCAGCAGCACCTTGAAAACAACACCCCCTAAGCCCTGCTAATATCGGCTGTGAATGTGCCCATCCATGCCACACACGGAGCCAGCCACAGCCTGTGAGCTTGTGGGCCTAGGAGGGAACGGGAAACACCATGGCAAGAAGTGAAACGGGACAATGCCCACGAGCTGACTTGCAAAATAACTGCAACTAAAGCACAGTGAGAGATGCCCACTCACTGGCAGACACAGAACAATAAATAAATAAATCATGTAGAAGCAAAGAACTCACTTACGAATAAAACATGAGAGCTGAATGCAGGCTAAAGAAAAAGGAGGGTGAAACGAAATATAGGACGAGAAAGCTGTAAAACTGAAGGGAAGTTTGACTAGGAAGCCAAATGCAAAATATTTCTACTGCATGTCACTATATCTTACCCCCTAAATGCACACAACCATGGGCATCTCAGGATCCCACTGCATGTTCAGAAGAGTAGGTTGCAGCACATCTCCCTCATTGACCTCCGAGGTCCAGCCAGCCACGCGGGTTAGAAGTCAGCCCAGATCATCTCTCCCGCCTTAGAGGACACTTTACAGCTCCAACTAGTTTTTGTGCATATGTCAGCATCTCTACACAGGGAGGCACGGGAGTTGGGGGGGACATTTCTGACATTATACAAGATCCTTACAGCGAATGCGTGACTGGAGATTTGCAGCTCTGAACAGTGCCCTGCGCTGTCCAGTTGCAAAGCACAGTATGTGCTTCACGGCTTTAACAACGTACAAATGTCTTGTCTGCTCGTAGGTCAGGGAGAGGGGAGAAAGGGGTGCCGCCTCGAGCCATTATTTCAGCACTGGCTGCCTTCCAGGAACTAAGCAAGCTTCAGAAGGCACAGGCAGGCTTGCTTACATCTGCCTCCTGCTCTAGCTGCAGACACACACTTGTATTCTCTTTCTTTTTTGGGTTCTTTTTTTTCCCTCAAATGGGTTTGGACAAGCTTTCACTAGGTAATTCTCGGGTTTTTTTTTTCCACATCTCCCTCAAAGGAGCTTTGGGAGTAACCACTGCAAGTGAATTTGATAAAGAGAAGGCGTCTATAATTGTTTGTCTTGTAGGGTGGCTGAGGCGACGGTAGCATCTGGCCTTGTGGTAATGCATCTGTCTACAAAAGCTGTGGAGCCTCTTTTAGCCTCTGTCAACAGAAAAAGTCAGCTACCTGTCTCTCTGCCATCCAGACAGGCACACAAAAAAATCCACATGGACTGCTGGAAGTCATGACCAAATCCAAGCTTTGGGACTCAGAAACAATCACAAGGTTTAAATAGTCATTATTCAACTTCCTTCCTTCTGCTGAAACAGTAACTAAAAAGACACCTTCACAATGTGCTGGTGCTCTAGCACATGATTAATACTACAATTACACTGAAGCATTAAAACAATCAATTCAACAAGGATGCTGCAGTCAACCACCACCTATAAAAACTCCCCTGTGCCTCCTTATCTAGGAATCCTACCTTTAGCTTTCTCCAAATCCCCACTCAAACCATAGCACTGCAATCCCTCCTTTCCATCACAATAAAAGCAGGTGTATTTCAGTACTTGCATTTTACAAATAATTACCTGAGAAGACCAAATGATTAAAAGGCAGATAAAGGAAAACCTGAAGGTAAGTGAGATCATAGAATCAAAAGAATGGTTTGGGTTGGAAGGGATTGATAAAGATCATCTAGGTGCTATGGTATACTGAGGATGCATATGAGATTACAAGGCTGGAAGAGGTCAGGCATGGCTTAAATTCTCAGGTAAGAGTGAGGATCTCCAAAAGAGGCAGAGATGTACAGCAGGACAGCTCTACATTTCCTAGGCACCTAAATCACACAGAGCCCTTTTGAAAGGACAATGTGTTGCCAACAGAATGAAAAAAGGCAGAGGAGCACTGGTTTAGAAGACATACAGGCCAGGACGGGATGGGGGGGGTTATCCCAGCTTCACATTCCTCATGATGCCACAGAATAAAAAAGAGCACTTCAGTTTTGTTCTAGGCTCTCTCCACTGACTGATCTCATCCTCAGATAAAACAATAGAATCACATACACAAATATTGGCAGCGCTCAGCCTTGTTTTTCACTGCGAGCCCAAAGGGCACACAGCAGTGAAACTGCAAGCTCTTCTGAGCATGTCTAATCAGCTCTGCCTGCCAGATTTTCAATCTCTGGTGGCCAGTTCTGTTCCCAATTTATACAAAAATGCAGCTTCTAGTACGTGTCGTGTTCTGAGGACAAGCTCCGGTCCTCAGGCCCATCTGAAATAGGAGAAGAACACACACGGAGGGAGTAGGCACAGAAAGGAGTTATTAATTGGCCTCTCTTGATCTTCCTGCTGGGATATCTACTCAAAGCCGTGGGGCTTGGTGGAGAACAGTTCTCCAATGGATTTATTTTTCCACTGCAGGTATAACCCTGGAGGTATAGCACAGAAGGTGGAAGACTAAGCTGTACCAGGACTCCCAGCTGCTCCACAAGTCAGTGACATTTGGAGGCTGCTCCACAGCAGAAAGCAAGAACCACCATCCTATACACTCACCAGTCCCACCCAACTCAGAAAGAAGCAGACAATAGTCCAATCATCACCCAGACATAAGCAATGAGCTCTTGTTCCCTCATCAGGGGTGCTTTCTCAGTCATCTAATTAACACCAATAACTCAGTAGTACCAACTTGTTTTTAAAGAAGCAGAACACTTTTTTTCCCCTCATTTTTTTCCTTTCAAGAGCTGTGTGAGTCCCTCCAGATGCCATAAAGATCTCCAGAAATATCCAATAAATGGGCTCTACTTAAAAAAAATGAATTCAAAAACCAAAACCAAACCAGAAGCCACTGGGCCTTTATCTGCATCTTTGAACAACTTTTAAAATACCAGCATTTTTAGGGCTCACACAGTACTCATACAACTATGCATGTAAAAAAAGCAGTTGCCAAAACTATTCACGTGCTCTCCCTCTACACTGAATGGAAAGGGGCAATACACTTCTCCCTAACACAGGATCTAAAATAGTCAACATCATTCATCCCTTCTTTCCACTGCTTAGAAAGAGATCCTGATGGACCAGCAGAGCCCAAAACTACTCATATCTAGACATTTAAAGTTTGAGGTTAATCCTCTCTGAAGTGTCTAGCCCTTGTATGACTAATCCCACAGGGATGTAGGAGCCTTGTACTGATAAAACTCTTGAATATTCTATGTAACTTGAAAATACCACATTTCAAAAGCCCTAGCCAGTATCTCAACTGCCCCACACAACTTCTTGACATACAGACTGATATGTCTCATACATTCCTCTAATATCTCAGGAGTGGAAACTTGAGAGAAAGATATTATTTATGCTACTTAAGCAAACCTCTTCTTAATTTCAAGTGTTTATTCATCTTCTTGTATCTGTTACCTTGGTTCTCACCCTTTTGTTGTTCTTCTACCTCGACTATGCTTACATACATACACACACACACACACACATTTATGTTGTCTTGACTGTTATGGTGATATCCCTTACAAAAAGGAGCTTCATCTTAAATAATGCCAGGATTCAGAAAAGAAAAAAAATCTATTTATACTTCTTGGGCTAAGAAATAAGTCTTATTCACTCAAAAGCTGAGAAGTGGGATAATTTGAGGTACTATCAGATGCTTATCAGATTTATGCCAATGCTTACTGAGCTTTAACTGCAAATACAGACATACCAGTGTTCTTGCAAGTCAGCTGCTACATGTTTGAAAGGAAAGTCACCTCTTCTCCAAAAGTACATTAGTCACATGTAAACTGTTGAACCTGGAGAAATAAAACTTTCCAGAGGGTCACAGTACTTGCCTTCTGGAAGACTTTGTTACACTTACATTAGCCTGTAAAATGACCATTATTACTGAACTCAAAAGTAACCGCTGGTGTTTTGGCTCAGCAGCCTTCTGCAGCAGAATACAACGGGCTGACCGTGCCCTGTGAGCGTGATTCATACCTTCAAAGGCAGAATATAAGGATTATACACTGCTTCAGCTCACTGGAGGATGTGCATGTGGCCAGTCATATTTGGGCTGAAACAAAGCTCTGTATTCTAGTGGAAACCTGATAAAATTACTATCCTCCAAAGAGAGAAAAGATGACCCTACTAAACAAACACAGTGAGTCTGAACTCTATAGTTTACCTTGAGCCCTTACAGAGATCAGAGGCCATCTGCAGTGGAGAAGCTTGATACCACCCTAGTGTCTGTTTCCTGGACACCTTCAGCTATTTATACAAGCATTAAATCTGGCTGCTGAGCTACCATACGAGTTTCCAAGTTTTACAATCCAGTTTCTTTTAAGAAGTCACCCTTCAGAAGGTATGGTGAGAAGACAATACTGTAAGCACAGCATTCCCACTCTGTAACTTGTGTGACCTCTGAGCTTGCTCAGACCTCAGAGAAAACACCTGAAGCACTCCCCTTAAGCCAAGTTTAGCCTGGTATAAGCAGGTGGTTTCACCAACAGTAGCAGGGTTTGGGCCCATTTTTCCAATTGAAAATCTGGTACAATGAAGCCTGCAGAACTGGGAAAAAACCCCTATATACAAACCATGATCAGAGCCTTAGGTTTCTAAACCGTATTGAGGTTGCAAAAACAAATTGACATCAACATATGGGGAAAGTCTGAAGTTGCAGCAAACACTGGCGTATGTGAGAAACTTTGGCGTGTAAGAGTCCCCATTAAATTCAAATATACAATGCACAAGACTAAAGTTATTCAGAGGCATTAGTGTTTGCGAGATCAGACCCTGAGATTTCTCTGTGTAGTAACAGTTACTTTAGGTTTAATCTGTTATTGCATTAATATCTATAAAGAGCATATATAAATACAAATCAGATGGCAGCTGCAGCCTTACTGAAGAAAAACAGAGTGGTGGGCTAAGGGGGAACTAAAATTCCTGTGATGGCAATTTCCAATGCCTTGTATTTTGGGATTCTCATCCTGCCCAAACTGCAGATACTTTTTTTCCATCCACAACACACACATGCACATACAGGAGAATGAAAAAGGCAAAGAAAGGGATTTGAGAAAGATGAGAAGGGCAATACTGATGGGGCAAACTGCTTCAAAACGGACAGATTGCCCCTACACAGGAGCAAGTGATAGTCTTAAGTATGGCAACCCCCCTCATATTTCTGTGAAAAGCCTGATGTGCTCTACTCAACACTTAAGAAAATTCACTAGGGAGTAACGACCTCTAATTTATTTTGGCTACAGTGATCTTCATCTGTGCTTCTGTTAATCTCACTCTGAAGATTTCAGGGTACTTTTTAACTGGAGACTGACTCATTCTCTAGTTAATCTGCTCAGATATTTCCCCAAACAACCATCTGCTCTACCTTGTATTTGTTTCACTCTCCGACTATCTTAGTTCTTGGTCTGTCCTGCTGGCTTATTCAGCACTCTTTAAATTTCTCCTCTGGCCTTATGTCTGGTTGCTTATGTTTTGGACAGACAATAGAGGTGATACAGGCCATTATTCATGAGAAGCTTCAAGTGTAACGTGAGAAACATCTCATCTCCTGACCCCTGTTAGCATAAGAATTGCTGATAAAATTCTGGACTGAAAGAGAAGAATCTTCTGGGAAAAATATAGGCAAAAGTTTCACTTGAGAGATGTGTTTTGTAAGAAGAATCCAGATTAATTCTCTGCCTAAGGACCAGATCTAACCCCTAGTGCAGTAACTGGGAATCTAGAGAGGTAGTGCAAGAGAGACCTTATATGCTTGTGAAACTTGAAAGAGAAGGATATTCTTTACCACTCCTACAGCTCTGTGCTCTTGCATTTTATCTTTTTTTTACCCAAAGGACCACAAAGTGATTTGCACACTTCAGCAAATTAAGCCTCACATCGCTCCTGGAGAGGGTGTAAATGTAGTTCAATTGATTCACACATCTGGATCACCCAAGTTAAAGACCGAAGAGATCTCCTTGGATCACATGTTTTCATGCATCAGGTGACCAAGTTTTAACCAATTTCAGTGGATTTTAACAGAGTTATGTTTGAATGACATTGGGGTGGCACAGTGGAAAAATCAGACATACTAAAAGCAGTGTCTCTCATCAAAGGATCATCAGACTCCAAACAGAGTACATGTGTTCATAGAAAGAGAATTAACCTCTAATCATAGAAAACAGATTTTGGTAACAGTCTAGCATGTTTGAAAGGAAAGGCAGGAACTGACCCATTTCTCTACAGAAAACCCACAGATAGGCAGATGCATTTGTCCCAAATACACCTACATACCACACTGAGGGCCAAAGCCTAACAAAGATTTTCAGAGCTTAGTGACTTTACCCCAGTTCATTCAATTTACAGATGTATCAGTGGCTCCAGGAAGTTTTTGTCATGTTTTCTACAGAAATCAACACTGTTAACAGTGCCCATGTGGAGAACAGCTTAACGTAAGGCTGAAGTAGATCTCTGTGCACCTTAACCAGAGGGGTATCAGGTAGCATTGGCAGGCAGACACATTCATGGGGCAATTTCAGTAGAGAGAAGTGCTGTCCTGCTTGCTGTGACAGGATGAGACAAAGTGTTCAGGAAGTCCATTCCATCCTGTGTGCCCTGCAGTTGGGATAAATTATGTGACTGAAGTTTTCCCACATCTAGTGCTGATTCTAATCACAGTTACTTTTTTTCTTTTCCTCATTTGCTTTGAGATGCTGTATGAATCCCCTGCAGCCTCACAAGCAAAGTATTGATGCTGTTTGTACTTCCACTGACTATTATTTCACACTGAGGTTGGTACAATTGATATCAATGGGGTTGCCTTAGCAGAAATAGAGCATTAGGCTTACCAACTTCATTTTGGTTTTATTCTATAGACAAGACAGTGTGTCATATCTCAAAGTGGCAGAGAGATGTCTAGTCTGACTATTCACATGCTCAGCTTTGAACAGTGGAACTGCATAAGCCATGGTTTATGTGCTGATTCACCATAGGATAACAAACCAGAGGACTTGGCTGTGAACCTTGCTGAAACTCTTCAGCTGAACACTTTTGTCACATAACAACATAATCCTTCTGTTTCTGTCCTTCACAAATACTTAAAAGTTTGATCATGCATCCAAACTCAACAGGTTAAGAGATGGCACAGATTTGAGGGATGCTAAAGAGTCAAAGCAACTTGCAACAGATGCTCCCACTTGGTCTAGCTGGAGGCTAAAGGGTTTGTCATCCAGACACAGAGCCATGCATGGGATTCAAAAGGTAGCTGCACTCCCAGGATACTGCTGTGCCTCCGCTGCACGATCCCAGAGAGGAATTTGGAATGATTAGCTCAAATCTGGGGTGAACACAGGCCAGCAATAGAAGGGGATCTCTACCCCTCCTGTTGAAGATTTTCAAATACATTGGAGCCCAATTCTGACAAGCAATTTCACTGTTGAGCAGCAAAAAAAGAGAGAAAAAGCTGTGAATAATAATTCACACATTTGAGAACCTCCACCAAATCACCTCTGAAATGCATCAAGCTCTGCCATTAATAAGCTGTAAATCATACCACATTCATAAGGGGGAGGTGCTATTCTCACCCTTTGACAGCTGGATGAAGTGAGATGCAGAGGTGCACAATTTGACCCAGGATATAAATCACGTCTATGTCAGACCACAACAGTTCACAGCTTTCAGGTGAGCTTTCAGTGAACTAGATCTCACTGGCTTTCACCAGTGTACTTGATTCAGCACAAACCAATGCTACTTTAAAGGAGAAGTATCAAATAAATGGCAAACAGCAAACCAAATGGGCAATTAATATTCTTGGATGGCTTAAAGGAAAAATCTACATGGACACACTCAAACTATTCCAAAAGAAAAACCTAAGCATATGAGAAATGTTTATAGATGTTCAAACTGCTAATGGCATGCAAGAGGCTTATCTTTCAAATATCATAGGTCAATGAGAAGGAGTATGTGAATTTCCAAATGTTCCTTGCTTGGCTGACCCATCAATATGATAACTAATACATACTTAAACTCCTCAACGTACTCCCTGAAATTAAAACAACCAGATAGCACACAAAGAGCTTAAATAACTATTATCCATGGATTTCTGATAAAAATCAAGAAATAATTTCAGAAAGATCACCCAACACAATCAAATGAAATAGCTTTGCAAATGGGTCAGGGAAGTGTGAGCTGGCAACCAATTACATTTTGTATGCAGTTCAGCAACAAAAAGTCTGCCAAGATTAGAAACTCGGCAAAGTTGGTCCAAGCTACACTCCTCACTAACTGATGGGGGAACCAACTGTCTACTTCAGCGCCAACTGTCTACTTACCAACACTGTTCACAATCAAGTGGATGTTTGCTCAGAGATAAGGTTTGGGTAGAAGCTCTACCTTTTCTCTCCTTGTTTTGGGAAACCAGGAGTGGCTACTTAATGGTTCCCCACTCCCTCCCAACCCACCCATTGCACCCGTGCACGGCAGGACACACTCCCCTCCTCGACCCATAATGTGTCCCCAACAAATGACACCACCGCAGGCAGGATTGCTGGGCACCTTTATACCAGGGATGGACTAACAGCAGCTCAGACTGTCTGTACCACTGTGTTGCCTGCACAGCACAGCAGTGGCACTCCTAAAGTAGGATGTTTTGACATGCACGTTGGTTTAGGCAAGCTGACTACCTCTGCCTTAAAGCTGAAGTGAGAAAATAGAAAATGCCTGGAATGCTTACATGGGTTAAAAAGTCACCACCAGTTTAAAGGCATTTAGGGTCCTAAAGACAGTGCTAGGAACCTCACTGAATTTTCTGCAACACTGAAACACTAAATTCCTGTTTATTTCAAGAGATATTAAACACCAAGTCTTTGTTATTTGCTTTTGTCTCATTTTGAGCCTATCCCTGTCATTGCCAACTGAGTATCTTTCAAATGCTGGCCCTTAAGCATTTTTTGTTTGTTTAATATAGGACTTGGAAGTCCAAATCATTCACATGTTCTTGTAAATGCTGCCCTGCTCTCAGCAAAGTAAAAGGAGAGTCCTAGAAGACTACAGTGTGGAAAATAAACTCCTGGTACAGGAGAAACGAAAGAATGCCATCAAGGAATTAAAGTGTTGCCTGCGTGACAACACTTTACAGGTTTCAAGTGCAGAAGCATGGAAACGTTTCCACTTTATTTTTAAATGGCAGTGTTATTTTAATCTGAGTATCATCAGAGGTTCCAGATGAAATTTGGGCACCTCAGTGCTGCTGACACACTGCTGTCACTCTGCAATTCAGGTCCTTAGGAAAAGTATCAACCTTTACTCGGTTCATCACAAAACCATGCAACTGGAAGAGCAGTCTCACCAATTAGTTCAAGGGAGGGCATTTCAAAACATGGCAATTGAAAGTGTGGGGCGAGGTCAGCACTGAATTCACACACATGATGTTGGAGAGGGAAAAAGCTTCTCTCTGGGTATCTCTTCCCGTTAATCTTGTTTCGGTGCTGGCTGGTCAGGCTGCCTCTCGCTCTCGCCTCTCTCCTGGGCGGAACCCTGCAGTTCTTTGATTTCCTTTCATATTTGCAGCTATGTCATTTCTGGCTGACCCTTCCCAAACCTCAGATGTTTTCCTCTTGGAGCTACAGCAGCATCGTGTATGCTTATCAAGAGACCTGCCTGGAGCTTGACTAGTCTTAAGGCTTAGAAGGTCTTTAACAACTTTTTGACAATTCTGAAAGGCTGAAGAAACCAGGAGGAAAGATGGAAGCCATTCTCCCCATAATTTCAGCCTTTATTTTGCTTTCCCCCTACATGTATCCAGAAAGATAACACCACACATTTTTCTGGCTGTAGAGCCATTACTGTCTTGGAAAATGGGACAGTTCCTCAGAAGCATCACTTACTGGAAATCGTGTACAAAATTGTCCTGTCTCCACTTCCCGCTCTTCTCTCCCCCTCCACACAGAGTCTCTTCTAAAAAGAGCACAAATGACTGTCATTAAAGATGAAGCTTGTGGGTTGTGAAGTTTTGGCTGCTTTTAAAATCAGAGTAAGTCAGCTTAGTCCATCTTAAACTACAGAATCACAGGAGACAGCGAGGCCCTTATGGGCTTTTGCAGAGAGTAGCCCAACTCACACATCTGCACTACAGTTTGAAACCTCAGGGCTTCATTGCGGGTTTGCTCTGACCTGCACTATAAGGTTTATCCTCTTCTCCCACACGAAATTTGAATCCTGTATTGGTGCATATGTTTTGGACACTAAGTGAGAAATCCCTGATAATTAGTATTCCCACAGGATGTTTCTCATCCTTCCTGATTCCAAAGCATCTGAAGCAGCATCCTGAGGCGTCGCAGCAACTCACTCTGCTTGTGCCTGTGCAAAACTGGTCAACGGTACCACTCAAAAACCTCAACTGGAAACACTGTGCACACCAGAAGACAGATCATGCACAGACCCTAGAAATGCCACCCATAAAAGCCTAGGACACCCTCATTTCACAAAAACCAAAGTTAAAGCCCTTTGTTAATGTTACTAAAGCTTATTTGCTTAAACACAGCATCATCCATTTTACACACAGAACCCCACCAATGCAAGGCAAACCCACTACTTTTAGGTGTTTAGCTGCTTTGAAGGGGCAGGAGCAACATAAATTAGTCCTAAACATCTTGGATTTTCTGAGGAGAAATATTTCCATGAACAAATGAAGAAAACAGGCTCCCAGGGCCCCTCATAAATTCTGGCACTGAAAGGCATGTGCTTCCATTGAGAACATTTCAGAACAATATTTCCTGAGGCATTTCTGAATGGTATTGATTTACATGCAAAAGATTATGTCTGCAGCCATGCAAAAGGACTGGACAAAGGTGAAAGAACAATGCATCAAGAAACAAATGTAGACCTTTTTTCTTCAAGTTAATTAAAAGAAACTCGGTCTGATTCCCTTTGACACCAGTAGGATACCATTCACCTCTCAGGAGCTAATCCTGATTTACTGCAGCAAACCAGAGCGGTACGCGCTCAGCATCTGGCCACTGAGTCGCACGCAGAGACTTCGGCACAACGCTCCCTACATCTGCATCGAACTTGGATCAAATCTTACTAATCACCTACCTCTTTTCCATCCATTATCTTGACCATTAAGATAATCATATGAATTTATAAGTCTGAGATGGGAGAGCCATGTGAGCCTCCGTGCGTGTGTTTCCATGGAAACAATTCCCCTGGCATCTTCGGTCCACATTCGGTATTCCTGTCTGACTGTTAGTTGCATTCACACACTCAAATTCCCCCTTCTCCAAACACTTGTTTCAGGAGGGCTGTATTTTCTTTCTTTCTTTTTTTTTCCTGTTCATCCCTTGAGCTGGATATCACAGGAATGACGAGGTACCTGGCAGGTATCTGTGCCCTGCTCCTGACCCAGACAGATCAGGATGAAGGCATCATGGCAGCACAGTTTCCACAGGCCCTTTTAATGCTTTTGCTTTTTTGGTGCAACTGGTAAGACTGAAAATTAGTCCTAATTATGTTTTAGAGATTTGGTCACTTTCATCCCCCAGTGAAGATCACAGTGAATTAAAGGGGAAACTGTAGCAACTTCCATCCAGAAGCTACTGCACTGCCATCTCCTTCCTCTGCCCGCTGGCAGCTTCACCCATCTCATAAAAGCAATCAGTGATGTGAAAGGTGGCAGCTTCTGAACCTCATGTGCAGTCAAGCCACACTGCAGCCCTGAGACAGGACAACTCCCTACCCAGCTGGAACAAGGAGCATGCAAGGGAGCCAGAAATTAGCATCTCGGTTAAAATTTGGCCACAACACTTCAATTAACACTCCATCCTTATGAAAAGCACCACTTCCCAAGCAACAGGGCCTCCATCACTTCCCTTCCCAGACCATTTCGCAGTACAATGGGCTTTACACTTAATTTCCCTGAGTCAGCCTGCACTTTTGGTTGCTCAGCCTCACTGTAACTCAATCTCCGCAGACCATCGGGAACAATCCGTTCCTTGTGTCTGCAGAGTGGCCACCATCTTGATCAGCTCAGCCAGGAGCGAACTAAGGGTTTCTAAGGCTGAAAACATGAGCTGCTATACCCTGCTCCAACCAGCCACACTCACTAATTGAGGTATTTATAGACTGCTCCTCTGTGCAAACGTTGCACAGGGGGAGGCATGTTATACACATTCAGTACTGGATTACACCTGCAGCTTCTCAGTACTCCTCATGGCACCGTCCCTTCATTTTCTGGGACTTTATTACACTTCTCTCTGCTGGCTTAAAAGCTCTCTTTCTGCAAGAGCAGGAGAGGAAAAAGGTATCAGAAGTGTCCAAATATCTTCGCCGTTTAACCACTTTGCATTCTGACTATGCCAGGAAATAACTTGCAGGAGTTAAAACACCAGTTTTTAAACTACTGTTTTCACTCCTGCTGTTGCCAGCATTAAAAAAAAGCAAAAGGGCCACATTTTTGGGCAGTATAATTTGGCCCAGATCCCTTAGCCCCACTGTTTTCACTGGAACTGTGGTAAGTTACACCAGATGAAGATACTGCTCTAAAAAGATTTTGCTTTAAAACCAACACACAAACAAAAACAAGTTTAGGCAAGACTGGGGATTTTGAAGCTGCATTCCTGTCTGCAGAAACTTCCAATGACTTGCAGTAGTCTTTGCTTCACCAAGCCACAAATTTGTAATGCCTTTAATCTTTCCATGTAAGTCAGTTCCTCTACTCCCTTAATCGCTTTTGTTGCTCTTCTCTGAATTCTGTCCAATTTACCACACAGTGCAGAGCATGTTACATCTGAAAGGCCAGAAGTATGGTGTACAGAAGCTCATTTTCAAATTCTATGACCTCAATTCTTGGGAGGATTTCAGAGACCAGACACCAGGCTATAAATGAAGAATGTGTGCCCATATAGCTGGTTAATTTAAATGTATTTTCTGTGAATAAATCTACTCGGTACTTTCTTGATCTGTACAATCTTCTGCCATAGGGGCCTAACATAAAAATACTTCAAAGGCTCTAACAAATTCCCTCAAGATGTGATCTTCAGCATTGCAAAAGCTGAAAGACATAGACAAGGTTTAAAGTGATCATGATATATTTTCAAGGTAACAGTCTTCAGCAGCTCCTGTTCACCCATTTCTTGAAAGTGAAATTCCATCACCTCTCTCTACATATATCTTTTTAACTTATTGACTATCATATGAGCAATGCAAAGATGAAGTGAATTTGACTTTTGGTTAGGGCTTACTAGATCTCATTATCTTTAAATGAAGCACAGCAATGCTTCCTTCCTTCAAATACCTGCTAGACAGTTCCAATTGGAAATCCTCTAGCCACAGACCCTCACCACTTCCCTTGCCTCTCACAGCACTAAGAAAGTTTAGACTCAGATTCAAGTTTCAGCCCCCATCTCTCTCCCCATAATAAGCTGAAACAAGACCCTGCATAGTAACACTTTTGTGAAAGACTATTTTTATGTTACACTTCAGTCCCATCTCTGATATTAATTACACAGTTTTAAGCCAAAAGATATTTTGCAACTGGCGTTTTTGGCTGAAACCAAGATTCTGCATGTCCTCCAAATAATTTCATACCAAACTCTCCTAGACTGCAGCATATTTAATGAGAATGCAGATGATCAATTGCAGCCCGCTTTGCACGGTTAACTCAATCAACAAACTACTAATGACTCCAGCATGTTACAGCTTTTTTGGCTAATGAGAACCGTATTGACCAGATTTTTCCCGTTCTCCCAGGATCAAACGCCAATATGGAACGAGTTCTGGTACAACTGTAACATTAGCCTGCGAGCAAAACGCTGACCAGTAATAGCAGGACACAGCCTGAGTGTCATTAGAGAGCAAAAGATCTCCCAGACTTGTGGGACAGCTTTTCCAGTCCCTTCCACAGGACGTGGCTGTCTGGTGAAACCAAAGCCCTGAGGAACAGAGCTGCAGCACCAGCATGGAGCTTCCACTTTTGTGCACAGCATTTTGAGACAGAAAAGCCTTTTGTTCCCAGCTCCACCGCCTGTCCCACCACTCCTCCTCCTCCTCCTCCTCACTGCCTTCTGCTGCCATTGTGCTGCAGGATAATTTGTAGCAGGTGAGAAGTAAATACTCTCTGCTTCCTCTCTCTTTCATGCTGCTTGTTGCTGCAGTTTACCATCACCTGCATTTCTTCTTCCCTCCTCCTTCATTTCTTCTTCCCTCCTTCTCCTAATAAAAGTCAACTGACCATTTTCTGAATGGAAACCTGACAGCTGACCATGCCCTAAGTGAAAAGCAGGATGTATTGCAGAGCCTGAAGACTGTGATGGGAAACAGTTCATTGGGTGTTATTTGCCTGTTACCAACCTCTCTTAAACAAAGATTTGCTCCCATGGAAAGGTGTCTTTGGACTAGGGTTTTGCTTCCTTACAAAATAACCTTCAGTTTCCAGTACAGATGGCACCACTCTGCCATACCTGGCTGCAGTCAAACCAGAGAAAACCCACCCAGGATAAAAAGAGAGGAGGAGTAATTTGGACTTGTGAATCAACTGGAAAGTGACAATTTCTTCTTTTCAGACGAAACTAGTTTGCTAGTATCATTCTGAACAAAAATCATGGAGAATGATACACGGTTCATCAATAGGGACTGTGTTTCTTCCTCTTTAAGAGGTGCTCCCACGCAGTTCTTTCCACTTTCAAAGGCTTAAATATTAAATATAATTCAGCCAAGTCATAGTGGGGGTCCATGCTTGACTTCATTCCTCTCTTAACAATGTCCTCAGGCCAGCTGCCAGGAATTCAGGCACTTAATAACTTCCCTGGGCTGAGAACTCTTCACCTCAGGCATGCTCTCCTCTTATCTACATGGGGAAACGTTTCCATTCATTTCATGGCCTGCTCTGACCACAGCACTCCTTGCTTCACTGACTTTCTCTGGTATTATTCTTGAGGTTCAAACTTCCCAGCCTATCCTGCAGGTTCAGACACACTCCTATTTTGGTATCTTCCTACTGCCTCTTAGCCTTAGCTTTCACTCTACAATACCTAAACCCTTTGTCCCCTTTCTTCTGTATCACCATCCTCTCCCTTGCAAAGGCTGATCCACAGAGCTCCAGGACTCTGCTCTGGTGGCCAGCTTGGATAAAGGATCTTTCATTCAGCCTTGCATTTTTAATGCCGAAGGCCCTTGCTTCAAAGCCATATTTCTAAGAGCACGCCACCTTCTCATGTGCACTCAGCTTTGCAAGAGCACTTCCAGTGACTTAAGAGCAGAAGTTGGAGCTCTACATTCACAAGCAGGTTGCTCCCCTTCCCTTAGAGTGTACTGGGACGTCCTGGCCAAACACTCATCACATTTCTCTCCTCCAGCTACCTCACACTCACACTGCCAGCAGACAGGAGCAAGAAATGTCCAAGTCACTCTAGGCTTTATTCCCCTGGCCATCAAGAAGCCAGTTCTTGAAATATATGACTGGCAACTCCTGGGAGCAGCTAAGGTCTAAAGTAAATTAAAATTACAGTAAAGATAACTTTGCCACTGCTCTTTGGTTTCTTTTGTAAACAGAAAAGGGCATTAGCACAGCCAGTATTTGTACTGCAAGACTCCTTCCTCAGATTGCTTTTAAGATCATTAAGTTCCAGCTTCAGGAAGAAAATGGTAGCATTTGATTTATTGGTACAGGGGAAGAAGGATCAAGCAAGCAATAAATCCAGTAACAGTGGTGTTACTCCAGCTCACTGCAAGCCAGTCCCAAGGAGCACCCAGATTCCAGGACAAGATTAGCACATCTATCTGTCATCCAGGGCAAGTCCTCTCCTTGCTCTGTGCCTCGGTTCCCCTGCCTAGAATAACATGATGCTGTGAAGCTGAATTCCATTACATCCAGCAGATATAAAAATATAAACATGTATACACATGGAAATCCATGGAGACAGCATTATCAAGCAACACACTTTATATAAAATATGTCTCTAGGATACATGCAAAAGCACCAGCATGCAGGCATTAGGACAGTCCTACAGTTAAGACAGTGTGGCATGGTTAACAGTCCCAGCTGAAACCGGGATAACTGTCTAAGCCCTCAAGGTATTTTGTTCTGTTACTCACACTGCTACAAACTCTCTGTGTGAGACTGGGCAAATGATCAAATCTTTACCCACCTCTTCAACAGAGGAAGAATCCATCCTTCCTTGTTTGCTTCTTCCTCTCAGGGCTGCTAGCATTACAAGCTCTTAGGGCCAGAAAGTGACTCCTGGATATGCTTGCAAAATTGGCTTAATAGAGCCCCAAATGTAGCTGCTGCACTACCAATACAAATAATGGGCCACTAATACATATATTGTTGGCTGGACCTACATTTAGTGACAGAACACAAGGCAACTGCTTGCCTAGATTGGATTATTTGGGACTTCTGAAGCAAATATGAAAAAAATCAAGGATTTTCTGCCTGGGGTTTTTGTTGTTTTTTTTTTTATCTACTTTTTTGCCTTCCAAGAGTAGAGAGAATTGACTAGAAGGTTCTCTGGACAAATCAATGAAACTAAGACCCAACAAATGACCTTTCCTCAGTGTCTTGTAAGTACCTGTCAACTTTAGGAGTGTCACCACAATTGAATGGAGAGATTTAAAGCCAGACCATTCACTAGAGAGCAAACTATTATTCTAGAGACTTAAATGAATTGGCTAGTGGCCAGCCTTCCTTACAGTTTAGGTATCACTAGTAAAATGGAAAGTGGCTGCTATTTGCTTTGCACAAAAGCACAGAAGGGAAAAATTTCTTTTAAGAGGAACAAGACCCAGGCTGTTCAACTGACGATGGTTTGACATCCTCACAAGATGGCATGAAGGGTAAGCAGATCCACAGCATAATCAGGGAACCAGGAAAACAAGCAGAAGTCTGTAAACACCAGAGATAGCCTCTATTTTATGGCATCACTAACAATCAACCAACTAAGCACACTACAATGAATGCATTCATAAAATAAAGAGGCTGGGTGTCTCAGTAGCTCCAATTTTCTTTTATACGGTCAATACTACTGACTTCCCATATGCAGTTCTGAATTAAAAGCCAAATTATTATCTTCTCTGATAGAGCTCATATTTGCATTAAATGCTAACACTGCAAAGCAGGAGTTATAAACCTCACTGTTAATCATCTGGCTTGTATAAAGCGATATGTCACCTTTATCTTCCCACGAGCCCTTTGCTCAGCATAACCTCCTTCTCAAGTTCCTCTTCTAAAACCGTTATTTATGATGACTAGGGCAGAAGCAAAGGGGACTAACATGAGCTCTGTTATACAACATTGCACGTGTCTGTACAGTACAACCAAGAATAGCACCTCAGCTAGCAGCAAGCTGGCCAGCCTCTGAACAAGAGCAGCACAGCTCTACTGGTTCTTCACCATTAAGCAACGCTGTTAGTATATCCACTCTGTATTGAAACAGAGCTATTATTTATTCTATTACTACATAAGAAACAACCTACACAACTATCAGAATTACAAGCAGAAAAACTGGGGCAGCAAAGGTAAGTAGCCTCACATCACACCTTTTTGCAGTTTCCCAGCCATGCCTCTTCCTCATGATTAGAGCAGCTAGAATCCTTTGAGATGGCCACACTGAATTTGGCTTAACCTCAAGTTAGTCTGGGTTACTCTATTCTGTGAATACACCAGAATCTGCTAAGTTTGCTTTCTTCAGTCTGACCAAGAAGGCAGCAATTAAAACAGTGTGCAAGTCAGTTTCTATCAAAAAGTATCATGCTACTTGGACAGACACAATTTTCAATACATCTCTTAGTGCTTTTAATGTACAACAGTAGCACATCATTTTCCTTTTTATTAAAGTTGGCTCTAATACTTGCTAACAGCCTTGAGTGAAATATTTTAACATAGTCACAGCCTCTGTAACTTCTGACAAATAGCTGGTTAAGATTTAACCAGCTATGGTTCAAGAATTAGAAAGACCATCACATCAGGCAAGAAGATGGAAAGTTATCTCTGCAAGAGAGCATTTGTACAAGCTAAACTCCCTATTTCACTTGTGCCTGTTATGATGGTCAGCTTGGCCAGGTCCTGTGACTCTAATGTAGATAAATCCTCAGGCACTTGGATGTTACATGCCTTCCAACAAGTTTTCTGGGGTGAAATAACCTCCTTTTGCAGATGGCAAGGTTTGAAAGATGAAGGAGATCCCATTACTTCAATAAATCTCTCTCCAGACCTTATCCACATCCTCAACACTACCACTTCAAAATCTGCTAGAACATGTCCAAGACATTTTTGCTCCTACAAGTGCCTCAATTTGCATTAAAACATCAATACAGAGTTGCCCACCCATCCATGCCCCCTTTCTTTGCAAGTGACATCTAAACTGCTGTTAAGGTACCTTGATGTTTCTGCCGTCCTCCTCCTGTTCTCCCCCTCCACTGCAAGATTTTGCAGATCACAAAGCAAAGAGCATTTTCCATGCACTGTTCCTAACATCTTTGAGATGTGTATGCTTAGGGTCCTGCCCTCCGTATTTTGAGTGGCTGCCTTCCCTTCATTTGGGTTGTCTTATTTCACTATAGGTGTTCCACAGTTTGGTTGCCTGGGGACGGGGTACTTATATTAATAAGACCTCTCACAGGTGCCATTTTCCCCTTTGTTATCCAAGAGTTTTCTGCTATAGCCCTGCCACTCTTTTATTTACTCACCAGTCCGTTTGAAAACTTACTGTTGTCTGGCACTTGGGAGGAAGCTTGTGGTTACTTGTGGTTTTCCCCAAGGAAAGGTGCATTTCAGATGACACACACTGAAACAGTCTCACCACGTGTCAAAAGAAGATTATACTGCACAGCCCACGGTTCCAAGCAGTCCAGCTTTGCCACAGATAAGGCAGTCTGAGGAGGCTTAGGATGCAAATTGAGCACTTTCTCCTTCAAAACCACCCAACTGCTGAAGGTGCAAAAGGCGGAGTTTTAGGATAAGCTTTATGGTGCAATTTGTTTCCATCACATTCTGCTTATGATGATTTAGCTGAGTGGATCCAGAACCCTTTACAGTAAACCAGGTCAAGGCAGATATGGAAAAAACATATTTCCATTCTTTAAAGGCAGAAAAAACAATTTTTCATCTTTTCTGAGTGGATACAGTTAAAGAAGATTACAGCTGGTGTGATTGCTTTCCACAGCCTAGCATTTGACCTATAATTCTGTAAAAATATCACTAATCCTTCATATATTGACAGTCAAGATTTTTCCCCCACGTGCTTTTTGTTCTTTTCAGTCTACCTCACATGGAAAATTTGCCATATGAAGAGTCCTTGGCCCATTTCATGATCAGAGAGATTAAACTAAACAGAATACAATCAGAGTTCAAAACTACATCTGGCCATCTTAACTACCCAAGAGAATGCACCTTCAGAACAAAGAGAGTAAAGAAAGGACAAAAATAGGAAGATCATGTCTCTTCCTCACACCCAAAGGGCTGAGAGAGCATTTCAGTGGCCTCTTTGTCGAGAGATGCCAAACAGCAGCAACTCTGGAGGAATGCAACACACATTTACCACTCCCAAAAATGAATCCATATTGCAGGCACACAAATGGGGAGGCAGCAAATCAATCTGCCTGATCTGTCCTCCAACAGGAGACAGCTCTGCTTCTTGAGCTACCGCAACATGATGCACGACAGTACCACATTACAGAGCTGTCTTCCTTGCACATGGACTTTGAAGCCCAGGGAAACATTTGTGCAGAAAGAAGCCCAGCCTACTGTGAACGTTTGTGTTGACAAAGCTCAGAGGAAACAGCCACCTCACATAAGACTTTTTGCTCCCACTAAAGCAGAGGGAGGGAAAAATGCAGACTCTGAAAGTTGTTTTCCAGTGTTTCTGTTTTGTGTAACTTTAGTAGCTTTCAGAGGCCACCATTGCAAGCACAGAAAGGTAAATTAACTCTCTCTTGTCTATGATATAAGTGAGAATAAAGTTCAACAGTAGCCTTACACACCACACCAGGTGCAGCCTGTGCCTTAGGGACCCCTGAAGTACAGATGGCTAAGAGGTAGCAGGATATAAACTCCATCTCTACACAGTCTTTCCCTAAGCATGTGCCACTTACCACTGCCAGGGACCAGGTACCGGGCAAGGACTGGGTACAACAACCTTTCCCTTATTGCTGCCATCACCACTGCAATATGAATAGCTGCACACCACATCCCCACGTGCCATAAATAACAAATACACCTAGTCCTACTGAAATGGAAGGGAAGGGAAACTCTTCGAGCATCTGAGCTGTACCAGGTCCCACAACAGTCTGGGGAGAAGGATCTCCCACTTTTCTCAGAAGGCCTTTGTTCACCTCAGCTTGGGCAACTCCTCAGAGCTGATGGGAGCTCAAGACCACATTGCAGGCACAGGGATTTCCTTGTGATTTTTGGTGGCATATTATTGATGACAAAGACCTTGGCATGTGATGGAAACACAAGGCTAAAGCAGCTAAGCACAGAATGGGTCCTATGCAACTCCTTACTTGCCACTTTAAGTTTAACTTTCTCTGTTTACTTTTTAATTTAATGTATTCTTTTGATCTCTCTTTCTCTCCTTTCTCTTGTCTCCCTGAGTTTGCTGACACAGTAGAAGCATGACAAGCTCAGACAAGCTAACCTACTTTTTTCTTTTCCTCTTGTACATGTTAATGCTCCCACTCTTCTGCCTAGCATATGAAAGCACGTTGCAAGTATCATTATAATGATACTTCCAATCCTCCTGTGAAGTAATTCCCCCAACTGACAGGTGAAGGAACTGAGACACGCAGAGCTCTTAAATTACTTGCCCCTCAACAGAGGAAGCCAGCGACAAAAGTGGAAATGAAATCCAACAGACTTCTGTTTTTCTTGGTCCCAATCTATATACAATTATCATACCTCCACCCATTACAGGCCTGTGAAATACCTCCATTCCTAAATACAGTAATAATAGCTAAACTTTAGAGATCCATTACACATTTATGTGATTTAATTGCAGCTAAGGAACACTCATGGCCACGTCCTGTGTGCCTTCAGCCTGTCCTCCTGCCTGTTAGCTCAGGTTCAAGGAGTTCATGCAGCCTATATAGCTCAAGGGATGTGTTAATGGGAAGGGGCTCAAGGTACCTGCTTTCCGTAGCCCAAGGAATAAAGTTTATTTCCACATTAAGCCATATAATATGCTCCTTTTCCTTTTAGCCCGAGCTTCCAAATGCTCTGGGCTCAGCTCACATTTGGGACTTTGAGCTAACTTGGACATGTTCAAGCCCACACCTAACTCAATTTCATCACAGCCATGGATATTGCTCAGCCAAGCTGTTTTTCCTCTACGTATGGAATAATTCAGCACTAAGCCATGAGCTCGATTTTACAGAGATTAGATTTCCAGTTATGACACTGACTAGAATTCAATATCCACCACTCCCTCCGGGGTACTGAATAATCTCCAGCATTTACAAGCTCGAACTTTCAAAAGCAAGTACACCTTTAAAACTAGTCTAAAATTACTCAAATTCAGATATTGACACCTTTGGGGTTAATATTCTCAAAGATGTTCTCTGCAACAAATCATGCCTATTTTTATTTTATGAAAGCTGAAATTAGCAGGTTTTCCTGGAGCTCACTCTTAGAGGCAAAAAAATCACCTATTACACAAGAGGAGAATGGTAAAATCAAAAGTGAACTTTGGACAAAACATGTGACATCTGCAATACAGTACTTAAGAAAATTAAACCACATTAATTTTTGAGGTAAGTTAGTTGAGCACCACTGAAATCCCTGCACAGACTTTTTACATCACAATCAAAGTGGCTTTAATTCGGTTTCACTGAATTTGCTTTGGAAGCGAATCGAGTTGAGATGAAAACGCTTTCACCATGAACCAGAGTGACCACACAGAGGCTGGGTGCAGTTTATCTAATGCATTTTATGCATGCATCATTAGTTTAATACGAATTAACTTCTCACTGTTCCAGTGTAGACAAGCCCACAGTTCTTTACATCCAAGTGTGTAATAATACTCCCTTTGTCTTGTGAGTTTGAACAGTCAGCTCTCCGGAGCAATTATACCGAATGTCCAAGACATACTACACTTAGGCCAGGGTGTCGTGGGGTTCAGATGCATACAGCTCCTGCAGGTGAGCAGTAAGTAGCCTCTTTGGACTAACTTGTGAGTCAAGTTACTCTCAGCATTGGATTCAACAAATGAAAACCTTCAGTCTGCCACCAGAAGCAACTCGTTCTCACATATGCACTACTTAGAGCCAAAAGTTTCATCCACCCTCTCTCACACTAAAACACCAGGGTGCATCTGTGCATGTGTATTTCAGGTCTAATGTTTAATTACCTTGAACACAGTGATATCCACACCACTCTAGAAGGAAATCAATTCTCCCTTTGCTCTGAGCTATAAATGCATGTATTCCATAATCAGCCTAACAGAGCAGACATATGGGATTGTACATCTGGGAAGCAGATGAGAGGCCTTCTCATATATAAAATTATTTTGCAAAGCATCTCTCTCACTGGAAAATTTGACTGATGTTTTTGGTTTATAAGATATTAAATAATAACCAACTAGTTGCATTACTGAAATGCTTTTCACTCCTCAAATCTCCCACTACACCTTATACATCTTATCTGCAGTGTTCCTTTGACATGAGCACTCTCTGTTCCTGTCATTAGCCCTGGGACTCATTCCTCCCATCACTGACAAAAGGCTCCTTCTGGGGTTAAACTGGGCACACAAATACTTTTCTAGGACAGACAGTAAAGGATGAAAACCCACAAGACAGACTCCAAAATAATGGTAGCCCATCAGGGGCTCATAGCAAACCAAAACTCTTTACTCTCTACAACAGTAGCTGCTACAGAAACGCTTCTGAGCTATTTACTGCAGAAAAAGTTCAGGGGAAGAAAAACAAACACTCACGGCTGTGTGACACGGACCCACTTGGAACTCAAATCACATGGCAAGGAACAAGATTTAACTATAACCTTTGAATTCAGGCCAGACCAGTTGAAGTTTCACTAAATACAGTTATCCTGGGCTAATTTAGCGCTTGCTGTGACAGCAGCTCCCAGCAAATCACCTGGAAATCTCATACCCTTTAACTCCAGAGCACCCTGCATTCCTCTGAAACTTGACCTTCCCAGCTGGCCCCACTGCCCTGACCCACAGCAGCAACCCTGGGCCAGGTATTCCTGGGTCGACTGTTCTGAAGCACAAGCCCTAAATTTCCAAGGAAAGCGGTAACTTTGCTTTATGTGAGGCTTGTGTCTTGATACTGCTCCTTAAAGCTGCTACTCCTCTGCTGCACTCTAATCTGAGCACCAAACTTTGGCCCAAATTGCAGAGTCCAACCAGTCAGCCCAGGAAAAGTTTCAGTATCATCGTCATCACCACACTGGAGATCCAGGGTTCACTACTTTGTGCCCCCCATTTCAGAAGACTCAGTGGCTACTGATCAAAAACCCAAGCAAAGTGGGAGGAGGGGATCCCTAAAACACTGCACAGCCTACCTCAGTGCTTGCATTCACCCCAAGGACACAGTCCCAGGCCAAAGAAGTCTCTGACAAAGTTCTCCACAAGCGACTGCAGCACATGATGCTCAGCTTTTCAGTGGGAGAACTTTGGAAGACACATGTCTGCCCTAGAGAAATCCTGTGCCACTGATGAAAAGCATGGGGCAGGAGGGAAAGACTCCAGCTACACAGCCAGGTCATCAGGGCAGAGCCCAGCTATTTCAACTGAATAGTGAAAGGGGCCAGGTGCTCCTGAGATCACTATTTGTAGAATTTAAACTCCTGTGCTTACACATCATTTAAGTTTCACATTACTGTCTATAAAAAGTGAACAGCAAAGAATATGTGATCCACTGTAAAACAAAACAGCACATGTAAAATAAAACAAAACAGCCTCCACTGTTATGGTCCAAAATGAGTTTCCAGAATAAAAACAAAGCTACTCCGAGGCCATCAAGGTGAGACTTTTCAGTCAGGCTCATAAACTGGGACATTATTGTAAATGGTTTAGAATCCTAGTGAAATTTTAATATACATGCCAGTAAGTGTGACCAAAGGGATTACCCCAGAATGGCTCACCTGATTAGTTATACAAATGCCTTTCTTTTTTTTCCCCCTTAATCCAAGGCTGTGCATAATGCCAAATGGGAGCAGGGAGTGGGGTATGTACTGGAATGTCTGAAGGCTACAGACTTGGGATTTATACTCCACGTTGAATTCATTGTTCTCTCTCCTACCCCCGCTGCCCTCTAAAAAATGCTGCAGCCATGACAGAAATAAATTAGCCTGAGGTACAGGTCACACCTTCAAGGGCAGTAAGCATTCTGGGTAAAATCAATAGAGAAGATGGGAGTCTCTAACAGCTGAAGCAGAAAGAATGACGCATTGATAGCTTTACATATACCCAAACAAAGGCACTTTGGAGAAACCCTAGTCCCTGCTGCCTTGGGAGCACAAAGCTCGTTTTTTCAACCACCTGAACCCCAACAGCAACACAGAGGCGATTCAAAAAGGCACCCATTTCTTTGGAAGAATTAGCATATCGATGCAGAAAACTCTGTTTGCATCTCTGCCCGAGAAAGAGATCCAGATGCTGAATTCTGATCCAGACAGCAACTCCCCCAAACTTTTTTCAAAGGCCAGAATCTGCACTGAACTTCAGCTTAAAATTTGCAGCACTCTCCAGCCTCTCAAGTGGCAGAAGTTGAAGCCTCAAACAAAAAAGCCCCTGAACTTCAGTGAAAGAGAAACAAGTCCATGAGGCACCAGCAGGCACTAATACTACGTATTGCATTCATTATTTTCACTTGTGATTTTAAAGCAATGGATAATACATTCAAAATCACTTCTATCCATTGAGAACACTAAACTCAAGCTTCAATATTTATGAATCACAGTTCCTCTGAATCGAGGTGACATAAGGTTTCTAAAGATATGGGATATATGAAGATTCATGCCGAAGTCTAGTGGGTTTTACTAATGCCCCTACAGTGAGTTAAGTATTAACTTTCAGAGCGAGGCACATAACCTGTTCAGATACTTCACAGATCCCACGGGGTTCCTACCTGCATTTTCAGGTTCCTAAAAGCTTTAAAGCCTGATTTAAGCTCCCATAATACTTCTAAAAATAGGAGTTCTGGTCCCGCAGGAGTTTTTGAAATTGCTCCCCAGGAGGTTTCTCAATAGACAGAGCTAAAAGGTTTTCTCTCTGCTGTCCCTCCCAGACTTCTCCAGAGACAACTTTGGCCCAAATACAGCAGGATCTAAATCCAAATGAATCCTGATTTTGTGCAAAGCCAGCAAGAGAATGTCAAATATGAAGCTTTCCCCTTAGTCTCCTTGTTTGTTTGCATTTTTTAGACCTACACAACATTAACATGCATATTCTTCTTTGATCATGAGACTCACATTTCTACTTATGGTGAAATATAACGCAGTTTTGAACTATATTTGTACTTACATTTGTGGGGTATGTGAGCAGTAGCATAAATAGAACTGTTTTCTTTCCACTGCTACCTGTAAAAATAAATGGAAGAATTTAGCATTAATACCAGTGCTGCACTAAAGGATTGTCTTTTGCTTACAGTCCTATGTCTGAAACACATATTGCTATGGCAATACCTGCAGCATCTCTCTGCCTTCTAGGAAAAACTGCATTAAGATCAACACCTTGAGGAAAAGTGTTCCTCAGAAATCAATCACTTTTGGCTGCTTGTGCTCTGAAGGCCTCTGCACCTTTGAACCCACCAGTGCACAAAGAACCAGCTGGCCCTACAGTACTGATGGCACCGATTCTCTGTGTGATGCTCTACAACTGGCTCAGGAAGACACCTCAGCGAGAGGTGACTGAGGGGATGGGTTCAGATGTGCTTCTGTGTAAAAATGTAAAGACATTTTTAGTCAGACCATAAGATTCCAGTTCCTTCACGGCTCATCCTCTGCAGCTACTTTCACATGCTACTCTTGGGGAAAGATCTTCTCCCTAATGTCCAAGATAAAACTAACATTAGACAGAAGAGTCTACAGTGACTTGACCTTCTATTCCTTGGTTCTTCTCAAGGACAAAAGCATGGGGCAATAATCCACATTACTGCCTGCAATACTCTAAAGTACTGAGGTACTATTATCAGCTTTTGCCTTGCACTCCTATGCTAGACATGACAAAATGCAGTTGCACATTCTGACATGTAGTGCAAACTCTGTGCTTCCTCAAAAGAGATGCAATGTCATCTAGTGCAGCTTTCTCTAAAATAAATCATCCCCTATTTGTTTTATACTTCACTGGAAAGCCCTGCCCAGTTTTGGAGAACATTTCAGTAATCACAAGGGTACGTTATCTGAACAGATCACATTTAGCATCTGTAGGTCAAGAATGACCCATTAGAGATACACCCATCGGGGTCTGTTTTTCTACAGCAGTGCCGGATACCAGCTGGCTTGCTTTTCTGAGTGACTTAGCCAGGGTGTTTTCCAACAGGTCTTGACATCCTGATACTCAAAATGTTCTGAGCAATCACCATCTTCAAAAAAAAAGGCCTCAGTGCAATGCCTCTATGTACACACTGAAACAAGGAAGCTGCCACAATTAACTGCTCCACAAACTCCAGACCACTGTGCTCCTGCTCTGCACATCCCAGGGCGGGAACAGACTCCCAGCAAAGGTAACCTACAAGGTGAAATGGCACATCCCATCCCTACACCTCCTGCTTTCTCTATGCAAAGTTTTGAATTATTTCAAATGGTTTATTATGGCTAGTTTCAGAAAATATGCCTCCATTTCAAAGGGCCAGATCACACATGGAACTCAGAGAGGAGAGATGCATTCTAAGTTGTTCAGAAAACCTAAACTGTTCAGAAAACGAGGATTCAGCACATAAATGAAAGACAGACAGAAAACCATGCTGCATGCATTTGCTCTGCTCTGGAGGTAAATGAAACTTTAGAAAGACCAATGAACACAAGTGGATTTGCCTTGGGAATACCTGGGAAAAGGAAGGCTGAAAAGAAAGATGAGCAAGAGGCTAAATGTTGTATTGGCCAAAATCTGTTTGACACTCGTTTAATGGACTTTACTGTTACACATCACAATTAGGGTTGCTAAGACATGGCTGAGAGTTGTTTTCCACTTGTAACTTCTGCAAGCCTATAAATTGCAAAACCTCAGCCCTAGGAGGGGAAATGAAATAATCCAAAAACATTTCCTGTCCTGAATTATATTTTGCACGTGAAGTGGATTCATGCAAAGCTGCTGCACGTGGGATACCTGAAAATGAACAACAGCATGGGGAGGCCATGTTGCTTGTGTCTAGATAAGAACACTATTTTGCCTTTCCACTGTCACTAGAAGGATGTGAGAGAAATCCGTGGACCTGAGATCCAAAAATTAGTGACCAAAACTCAGATCTGGATGTGCAGTTTTGTGGCCTGGGGTTATCAAATTCTCTGAGAGAACAAGGCATTTTTCTTCTCACCCTGCCCAGTTCACAGCTAAGGAAATGGAGGTATTGCATGCATCCATGGCCATCTGCAGCACAACCCTGACTGCCTCCATAATCCCCTGCAGGTTGCTAAAGAAGTTTTCCCAGCCTTCTCTCATAAAAATAATTTCCCTGGATCTCAAGGGATAAAAGCAAGGAAAGATCAGACAGCTTCAGCTTTGGTCATTTGCAGATTCCTTCTGCTTGGCCTAGCTGCTCCCTGCTCCTGCAAGCACACGCGGCAGGTAATCCCGGTGGGAATCAACTGAGAGACCTAGTGTAACCCAGTCACTTCTACTCTCACTCTTTGCAAAGAAGAGATGTTGAGAGGTTTTTTTTTTCCTGCAGAGTTTTCAACTGTGAGTGGTGAGCAGCAGCACAACCTACTGTAGTTTCCCAAAGAAACTGTGCACTTCTAATCCTGTAACTAGGAGTATGCATCACTACTAACCTGCTACCCCTTTTTTCTTACTGAGATCCTCTGCCAGGGAAATCAACTTCCATTTGAAATGAATCAAATGATAAACACTTAGCTTTTAAACACAAGGGTTTTACATTTGCATGTATAGTCATTTCTTCAGTAACCTCAAGTTTATGACATTCACATCATTCAAGTACTGAAGGCTGTATACACTCTCCACACTTACACAATTGATTGCTAACTTCTGATAAGCAATATGACTATTCAGAAGAACAGAATTTAACACCAGAAACTACCAGATGTTTCCAACTTACTTCAAAAAATCATTAGCTACAGATAGTTTCTAATTATTTGAGTCCATTTCACTTATTCTCTGGTCATTTTGTTTCTTGACCATTTGGCCTACGTTCAGAAAAATCTCCATTCAGCAGCACAAAGTCTCAAGAAAAAAATGTATTCTCCTTCCCCTGTCTAAGGTTGGGAACACTTCAAAACCTCAGCCTTTAAAACCAAAATGGTCTGCTCCATTAAAGCACGCTGTTATCAAGTAAAATTGCTTTCTCTCACCCCTCTGCTAACAGTTTTGCAATTCATTTTCCAGAAAGAACAGCGAATGTATTAAAAGGCAAAACATCTATCCTCAGGCTGGAAATGATCACATGAACAAGCCACAAGATTTGCTTGATAACATACAGAGTTTATTATTCAAGAACGAGTCTCATTTTCAGCTCTAAGGGAGAGGGCGGGGAGAGAAGGGGGAACAGTCTTTTAAAACACACACTGGAAGGAAAGGATTGCATTTATAGGAACCACTAAGGAGAAGAAAGAAAAGAAAAAGTAAAGAAAACAAACCCCTATGCTACTAGCAATTCAGGTTTTCAGAAACTGTGTTCAGCTCCCACAAATCTCGCACCGTTTTCCCTTAAAACACATTTACCTTAATCAGAGAGGCTGAACAATCAGAGAGCTGCTAAACTTTTGCAAAAGTTAGTCTCTGCTAAAGCTGGCAAGGGTTAAAGGATAGCAGAAAACAAAAGCGTTAGCTAAGAGTTCAAAGCTGCTCGAAAAGTTAGTTCCTCTGCACCCCTCTTACTGACCTAAGAAGTCTTCATTTCACAGGTAGCAAAGTTTGTCTTCCTTCTCCCCTGCAAGCCTCACGCTTGCATGCAGACACTGCATTACTGAGTGTGCACTGATCAGCAAAAGAATATTGTTTCCAATCTTCCGGTGACTAAGGAGCGAAAGAAAAATGCAGTCCAGCCAGGTACTGTTTCTTCGTGAAAAGTAAATCCGGCATTCTGGAATGAGTTCAAACATAGGGCTTGACAGGCAAAGGAGAAAAGCTTTTTCACTGAGCATGCTTAGTCCTGCACTGCCTGCACACTTAATGAACATTACTTCCTTCCCAGTGGTTACTCCTAGTAGAAATCCACACCCCCTACTCTTTCAGAAGTCAGGAATGCAGCTGAAACCAAAGTCCAGAAAACATGCCCGACACCCAGACAAGGCCCCACAGATCAATAAACTCAGGTTGTGACCCGCAGGTCAGTTTGTCAAACAGGACATCAGGGTGAGTTTTTTCTACACTTGGTATAGTTTGCTTTATGCTTCGGCTAACGCTGCTCACTCCCCAGAGAAAATAAAACTGCACTGGCTTTTAAAGAATGATTAAATGCTTCAATAACAGATGAGAATTCTCTTTCAAATCTTGTCTTTCCAAACCTGCTTTAAAGCCAGGAAAGAATGCTGCATAAAGAAGTTTTTCAGACAAAATTAGGTCATTGGATTCCTGAACAAAAGTTAACTTGAATTTATCATAGGTAAAGAGTATCTGGTGACAAAAAAAAAAAGCACCTTTTATTTAGTTAGGGCCTAATCCTGTTCCGTTTGCAGTCACATGGAGTTTTGTCGCTACCTTCAACAAGAATAGCACGGGGGTTTTAGATTACAAATGCTTTCAGGCAACAGCTATGTCTACTTCAGTGACCTGTACAGGACAGACTGGTTTTGGCACTTCAATTTACAATTTACAATATTGCTGTGTCTGAGCCTTCGAACCCTGTGCAGCAGCCAGCCCCCTCCTCACACCATTCACAAGAGCTGCTGAAGAAAAGCAATTCTACAAGACAGCATGTGTTGTTTTTAAAGGTTTTCATTCTATTTGAAGCTTTTTCAGTTGCTTCCCAGTATTTCCTTGAGGTTATGCTTCACTCTCACGTCACAGTTCTCTTCCACAATAGGACTGGAAAGTTAGCCCATTAGCCCATGCTGTGTCACAGCCCTCATCAAAACACCAAGTGTCAGAAGAGTTATCATGAAATAACAAAAGCCATAATATTACCAGATTAAGAAGCACTAATCAGAATTACAAGTGGACAGGCCATTACTGCTCTTAAGACCTTTAAGATAATGAATATCACTCTGCATTTTAACACAGGTTAAAAGTCAATGATGACCTCTGTCTGAGCAACTCCAGGCTTCACAAGGCTGCAGGTTCTGATTTGAACAGAAACCCTAGATTCCAAGTGGCTCATACTTTTACAATATATATTCAGTTTACACTGCAAATCTTGATAATGCACATTGGAACTGTACTGACCAGGGATGTTTCAGAGCCACTGTGGGTCCTTTGCTCCCAAGTGCAATCAAGTGTTGAGGGTTTTTAAAAATAGTTTCATTACCCACACATCCCTCCTCTTACAGTCTTGAATAAAGCCAGGAAAAGTCCCCAAACTGCATGAGAAAAACAAGTCATACTGAACTTGAAGAGATTTTGGAAATCCCCAGAGAAAGTTTCCTGCAGATTTGGAAGAGCAGATTTGCAGATTAGTTAGGCTAATTAAACCCAAACACTCTAACCAAGACTCTTCCCTTTGGTATGTTTCCACTTCGTATGCCAAAGCTTTCCTTTGGTCAGGAAAATCCCTAACAGGGGACTTTCCTAACAGGCAAATAAAGTGAAATTTTATCTCTAGACTATCTCTCAGACACTTTTCTTGGCTGTGCCAAGACCTAAACCAATTAGGTGTTCATTGAGCCCGAGATGGGGAAAGGAGGTGGACAGTTCATCTTATTCCTGACTAAAAGGAATTACCTTAAAGCTCTGAACTGATGAACCCAAGGCTTAAATGCATGTTCACTCTGCAAACAGTTGAGATGGTAACCTGCTAGAGAGACAGTAAGACATGAACACCACAGCAGCCCACAAAAATGAGTGTTTCAGCTCTCTCTGGCACTTACAAGGGAACTGCTGCACAAACTGCTTGAGCTATTCAAGCTGCAACCATGCACTGTCACTGCACATCTCCCCATAACACCAGTGGGAGAGCTACTGAGTACCTCAAGGCTGCTGTATGCTCAGGATCCATTTTCCTTGTGAGTACCACGGCGCTGAAGCCCTGCAAGCTAAAGGCACACTGCAAATATGCCGTCTGTGAGTCACAACAGAGGGAGCAAACTGCTGATTCTCTTCATGCCTAATTACCCATAAGCAGTTGGCATGATGATTTATTTAGCACAGCGTTGGCCTAGCTTTCAGACGAGTCCTGTGTCCAAGTGCAAAACATTCTACCTCCAGTTTTCTTCTTGAAAGAAAAATCATGCAGGGCATTCAAGTCCAGAAAACTATTCCCTCCTGTGAATCAATGGAAGCTCTATGGGCCACTGTATGCCAAAGCTACAATGCCTGTACCTTGAGACAAGCCCAGCCATACATATTCTGTCCTGATGTAGGATTACTGGTCTCTTTGAGAGAAACTTGGATCAGTCCTACCTGTGACTATTCAGTTGGGACTGTGGGATGATATACCATGTACCAGTCCAAATTGAACTTAAGTGGGAATGAGGTGTTTAAACACTGTTTAGGCTCTGCAACTGGGGCTTTGATTTGCGCAGGATTGCAAAGCAGCGGAAAAAAGTACACGTGTCCTGTGTGTAGAAGCTATTAGGTGACTCCCAGATCATCAGCAACAGAGAGAGGAGAACACGGTCTTCTTCAGGCATACATGAGTCAGGACAAGGAGTAGGAAAAGCCTGGGTAAGTGAAAAGCCTATAGGGAATGGTACAGGCTTTGGGCAGAGAAACCACTTGGGTTTTGGGATGCTGCCCACATGTTCTGTTTAACCAGTAAACTGTGCCCTAAGGCACAGACCCAAAACTGACTTTGGCATGGCATCAGTCCTTGCTGGGGTGAATGACAGAGCCCACCAACGCATGTTCACCAAGATCCAATAGGGAACTATTGTTACTTCAGACGTTGCCACTTTTAATGAGAGCCAAATGGCTGCCCCTCCCAGAGCTAATAACTCCAGCTGGGATAGCTTTGCTTCTCTTTTCCCCCTAGGATGCATAAAATGCGTTTTTGCTCTCCTTCCTGACACCAGAAAAGCCTGGATTGCTTCCCACTGTACTGTGAGAGCTTGAAACTTGGCCATGCTATTTACAGCATCTTCTTTGCCTGGAGGAACTGGAGACACATCATGATTTTTCCACCATATGCAAGCAGCAGGCACTGCTGCATGTGCCAGCGCTACTATATACAAACTCAGCCCTACCTGCCGATACTTCCCCATGGCCAACTGAAACACTACAGTGAGAAAGAACAGGATTTCCCAAGGGATGCTTGTCTGCTGGCTCTCATCTTCATTGTTCTGGGTGTTCAAATGCATCCATCCTTCAATTCTTAGTGGGAAAAGACAAATTGAAGAAATATTGTAAAGGGTGGGGTTCCATTTCTGGTTCTCTTAACTGTGATGTTAGCTTTTGGCTATAGAGCAGCTTTTCAAAAGGACTTAACTGGCCTCAGAAGACTCAAATCCATTGATTTTCAGCAGGAGTTTGGCTCCCAGGTTCCTGCTGGAACTGCAGAAAACTGTGTTCTGCCTGTGAGTGTCTGAAGAAACATCCAGTCCTTTCCACTTCTCATTTAACAGCCTCCAGAGAGGCCATGGGCATCCAGGGGTGGTCTGGATGACGGGGTCTAACTCAGTGGTGACTTTTAGTGCCTGTCCTGGCAGGTTGACCTTGGCCAGCTACCAGACACCCACGCAGCTGCTCAAGTCTTACTTCCCTCTCCTTAGAGAGACAGGAGGAGAAAACCAGATGAAAAAGCTGCAGGATAACTCTGCTCCTGTGTGGGAGACCCTACCCTGCCATGGGACCCTCAGAGCTACTGTCTCACAGGGTCCAGCTCTGCAGGAGATGCTGGCCAAGCACCAAGCTCTGCACCCAGTTCTGCAGAGTAGTTTCAGAGACTCTGCAGGTCCTCTGCAAGGTGTTGAGCCTCAGGCATCGCACCATGCAACAGCCACGAGGGAAAAGCCACAAAGGACAGCAGATTGGCACTGCTCTGTGAAGCAGCCACGGGGTTGGCGTCAAGTACAGATCACGTAACGCAGCCACACTGGAAGCCTCCCAGAGAGCAAACCACAGAGGCTCTGTTGGCAGAACAAGCAAATGTGAGTTTCCAAAGATGTGTTTTTCCTTTGCTTCCCATTTACTTCAGTAAAGCTTTATTCCTACCTTGCACTGAGAAGAGTGTGACCCAGGAGACCTTATTCCTACAGACTGGCAGGTGGGCAGCCAAAACTCAAGCTGGTTTTAGGTAATGGTGTGTACACAAGCATCCCCAAGAGAGGTGCCTCTGGGAGATGACATCACCAGACTAGAGGTACCAGATATTGGGACAAAGGATGCTGAAGGAGAAAGTTGTACTACTGGTCTTCCACACAACTTTGGGCAAGACTCTTTACGTGTCTGATTAAAAGTTATCAAAAGGAGATGGATGTAATTATGATCAAAAAATTGTTATGATAAATCTGAGCCAGCACTTACAAAAAGGCTACAAATAATGCAGGAAAGATCCAGCCAGAGCCACAAAATTCCAGGAGATCCAAACTCAACTTTATGTAAATATGCAAAGCAATTACACATCAGAAAGAAAAAAGAAACTGGAGCAAAGCAAGCACACCTGTGATACAGAGAAGATTAACTGTGGTTTTTCAGAGTCTTAGGGTAGGGTAATGACAGCAGGGATTTCCATTGACAACCTATGCTTTTATATTTCTAGCAAAATAAAGTTGATTGAGGGAGGAGAAAAGACAAACTGCACCAGAAACAGCTTTAAGCTCAGGGAATTTAATTTTTCCCCTCTCTCAGGAGAGAGCTGTCTCAAGGCTAAATGTTTTGTATGCATAGGGACATGTGATAAATACTTGCAGAGAGATGTTGGTGAAGTGCAATACTTCTGAAGGAGTTCAGCCACATGACTTGTGCTGTGTCTCTTATCTCAAAACAAATAAACTTCAATAAGACATGATACTTAAAAAGAGGGAAAAAAGGGAATAAAAGGGAAAAACAATCAAGTCTTGTTAGTCATTTCTGATATAAGGGGGAAAAAAGTCAGAGTTTTGCTTCTGAGCAAGTATAACTAAAAGCCATTATATCTTACTGAATATGGGTTGGATGTGATTTTGCCAGCATAAAAGGACTCACCATCTATCCATCCCTACAAGATTAATGAGTTTGCTGGTACCTAATCCCAGCAAAGCCATCAGTCTGTGAAAAGACCTCTGTGGAGCAGACCCTAGTGCAGTGAGTATCAGCATCTGAACATAAGAAAGTTAAGAGCAGATAATAACTCCCAGGAGCATTGCAAGGAACAGGTCATAAAGGCAGAACTTTTTCAGAGGTGGCATGGGAACGGGGCTGGACCCTAAATCTAACTGTAGCTCCTACAAAACCCAGACAAGGTCAAGTGTTTGCTTTTCTGGTCGCCTTGATCATACAACCTTAGCAATGATGGAAGATTTCTTTGAAAGGCACTGCTACGTTCCTGTGATGGGCTCTTCCAACATAAATTAAACATCCTACTATGTGGCTAGCCAGAATTAGAACCTGAGTCTACCAGTTCCCACATGCAAACCTCCAGACTTAGCACTACCCAGGCATTTTGCAGGAGCTTGCAGCAAAAGCAAGTCCCTAAACATCTCAAAGAAAAATGACAACTGACTATATGCACAACAACAGAGCCAAGAAATTTAAAAAACAAGGCAATAATATCCATCTCCTTAATCATCTTCCTCAGCTAAAAGCCAGAACAGTCTGCCTTGGACTTCATCTCCAAGTGCTTTTCACAGGATACACATCATCTCCATGAATCAAATGGACCCATTTCATTTTTTCCACTTCAAGTCACTGGTGAGTTCAACTTTGGCACTCCCAACAAAAAGAAAGTCTTCACTGCCAGCATGCACAGTGCTCTTGAATCAGAGTGGGGTGAGAGGAATGGAAAGTCATTTATCAAGCAAATTTTGCAGCACTGAGGGAATTGCTAAGTTTTACCTCTGGATTTTGTATTGCTTTTCTTTAGGTAACATTGTGTTTAACTCACGACAGTCTGTGGCAGAGAGGAGGAGAAAGGTGACAGCTTAATTTTCTCACCCTATTTTTTGAGATTTCCAATAACAGAACCACATCAACGTTTGCAGATATGCAGGATTATAACAGCTTGCCTCTGGGGATGTCATTGCATTGCCAAAGGTTCCTCAAGCATTTTGCAAAGGCGTGGAACAAAGTGAAAGTCAATAGAATTCTCCCGAGGTGATTTAGGGGGTCCTTAATTTTTGTAGGTCTACAGTAGCCACCCCAGCATCTCCATGAGAAAGGTGGTCCCAGGTGGAGTATTTCAAGTGTGACAACTATTTTATCAGACAAGATTGAGAAAGAGAAAGCATGATTCTTCATCATCATCTTAAAGAGGTCGTAGAAAATGTCCTTAAAACTGACACTGTGAAAACGTCACTTTTGGATATATTGACACTTTATCATCCAAGTTTATTTATCCAATAACTCCCAAACAGCTTTAGCTTGTACCAATTGTTTTTAACTTTCACCTGAAAACATCTACTGGTTGGGGTTTTTTTCCATCCAATACACATTCCCTCCCTTTTCAGGCCACTGCCTGATAGCTGATTTATTCAAGGAGCTCTCTTCTTAATATCTCCCTCATCCTTTCTTTGGCAGTTGGTAACTCGTCTTAGCTTATCCTGGTTAAGTGGTTTGCAGGGTCAAACCGAGTCATGAATTTAAAAGTTGCCTGTCCTGCAAATGCTGTTGTCTATTTATGTGCCTATCATCACTGCTTTAACCCTGCACTACAGCACTGCATGTAGTACTTCTCCTTTTGAGCAGGCCCTTTAGTGATTGAGTCGTTTTGAACGCGTCTGAGTGAATCCACATATCTCCATATCACTACAGGCCTTGAAGTAACTACCTCAGTAACTGCTAGGGAAGTGCAAGCCTTTCATTTGTTACGGAGGTAGATGCAATAAATACATCCACATCTCTAAAGCTTTCATGCGAGGAGAATTCTGTCTTGTGTTTACTTGGAAACCACTTTAAAATGTACTTCTGCCATAAATACATAATTGTGAAAGAGTCAGCGGGACTAAAGCTCTTGGTATTGAGTGCTACACCTAGTGGTAAGTGTTTGCAGGATTTGTAGCTTTTTTGACATTGAAACAAATAATTACATAAAAACAACGTTGAGAGAAACAAGTCATAATACCAGGAGCAGGGGAGGAAAAAACACTCCAGAGTGCTTCAGATACTTATGCAGGGGGCCTATTCTTCTGTCAGCATGCAAGAAAATTATGCAATTAAATTATAACCATTAATGAAGCTTGCCTATGAATATTAAATTATAATCATTAGGGAAACTTGCCTACCAATACAACCTATACATCAGAAGAAAAAGCTCAGCTAAAGATGCAATTTTAATATAACAAAGCAAGAGAAATAGATGCTGCTCTGCTGTTCCTGTTCCATGCTGCAAAGAGATGCTATAGGATGCTTTCTTGTTCACCTACCAACTGACCCATCAAAACACTGAAGGTACCTCAGATGTAGCAACCATATGAAAGAAAGAACACCTTACAAAGGACACACTAAGTACCCATGTGGTACCCAGACAAAGTGCTTGGAACAGGGACTGGCATCTGCATTCTGCCTCACCAGAGGAGTGTCACAGCACTCAGCTCAAGAGCCACATTTCCTCTTGCTGGATTAGTGACCTTTACAATCTCTTCTGCAGAGTATAGCACCTTCCACAGGCAGGCAGAGCACTGAGTCAACTCAAACCAAAAGCTCTCGTTGCAAATAACTTCTAAATAAAGAAGTTCAGGGGGAAAAATAATATATATATGCCTCCCTTCTTTATTAGCAGCTTTTATTCCTTCTGTTGGAAACTTTCAGCAGAAAATAATTGCTCCTAGAGGAGCCTTCTTCAATCAGAATGCCCCTGTTTTACAAGATCAGTGCCCATGTACTTAATGCAGCACAGAGTGAGGCAGACCTCTCAGGTACAGCACAAGTTTTGCTCCTCTGTTGTACCTGCAATTTGCAGATCTCAGCCTGCTGCACAGGCATCAGTTAAGAAAGTGTTCCCCAAATGCTTACTGTCTCCAGTTGGTTAATTAGAGCACTTGTAGAGTGAATGCTTCAGTTCCTAGGGATGTTCAGACTGGCTGCCTGCCCCTCACCTGAGCTGGCGAAGCATCAGGTGTTGAAATGTCACTGCTTGCAGCACGGCCTTTCTAAGTCAACCAGCAGCACCTTTCAACATCTTGCTGTGAACTGAAGCGGTTCAACAGGGAGCTCATGCGTACCAGAGGGCTGCGGTAAAGGAATACACAGACAGCCAGGAGCCTTCACTTCAAGATATCCCACATACTTCCACTCCCACTCACAAATGAGAGTTTGCAGTTATGTGCCCAAGGTTATGCATTGAAATTAATGGGAGGCCATAAATCAGGAGTCCCAACATCCAGCACCACATTGCATCATGTGCAGCAGCACGCATGGGGAAGATAGGACACACGGGAAAGGAAGAGGCAGAGGGGTCTGAAGCTTTCTCTCCCCTTTCTCTATAGAAAGCAGAGTGCTGCTGGAGAACTCACCAAGACAGTACTGTTCTATGGTTAGCACAGTTCACTTGCCAGTTGGAAGGAGACACAAGTTTCAGGGGTCAAAACTCTTAAATAATGCTCCAGTTTCCAGCTCGTGTCTCTGGAGATGCACAAATACCATCCAGCTCACTGTGGACATTATTTCCTTTTTATCTTTCTCTATTTTCAAATTACTAAGTAATACAAATGCTTTTAACAGCCATTTTCATAAGCTTGATGTACTCCACAGCTTCTAAAAAGATTTCCTAATAACCCAAGCTTATCTGAATCACTTATTGTTGGTGCTGTTAACATGCAGAAGTTAAGCAATTGATTAAAGAGGAAACAACTGGTTGGTGTCTGATATGAAATGAGCTTCCAAGTCTCAGCTCACCCAACGAGTTCCTGTCTGTGTCAGAAAATAAGTGAGAAGCAGGTTTTTTGTGGTCTCCACAGAGAGGCCATTGCTTGGGTAGACAGGGAGGATCACTTCTGAGTATTGGGCTCCTGTCAGTTTTCTGGGACACTGTGCTCCTTTCTACAGCTATAGAACAGTTCCATTTATAAAGCCCCATGGATGAAGAATTAATAGATGATTGGTACATCGTTAAACACGTAAGTGTTTCTATATTAAGTAGTAAAGAGTTTAGCAGGTCAATTTGTTGCTTATAACCATTTCTGACATATCCTATATGCTGCTGTTATTTCTATTGCCTGTTATCCTACTGTGAGAGATACTCTGCAGATATAGAATTAAAAACAGATTGCAAGCCTTTGGAGCAAAGACTACCAGTCATATTCGTGTGGCCTCATATCCACTTTCTGCTTAATGTTACCTCTTGGCTAGCTACAGGTATTCAGAGGAACCTGTGTCAACAGCTGACACTAACCTCAGGGACTTTGGTGAGTAGATGTGGCCTTTAGTCTAACTGCAAGAAGAAGAGCGGGGACGACAAAGACAACGACAACGTATTTAACAAAGTGTAACGAGCACAGGGAACAGTCAGTCAAATGCTCCTCCTGAGCCCAGACCATGTCTTTGTGATGGACAGTAGGGAAACACAGGCTGTGACCTTTCCAGGCAGGGCCATTGCCACAGACTGCAAGCCCAGGTGCTCTTGCATTGTGGCTCCAACTTACACTGTTAGAAGCCTTTGAACCTGAAACACTCAGCAGAGGCCACTGCCACTTGAATTACAGGCATAGCTCCATTGGCTGCTAACCCATAATATGCATTATTCCTTCACCTGACCAGTCAAAAGCAAACACACTTCACTTTTTCACTGCAGCATTTTTTCTTATTGATAAAGATATTAGAGATTGAATCCAACTTTTTTCCCCCATCTCACATTCACGTGGATTTTGAGAATCAGAGGTTTAGTGCCAATATTGTCCTGACAGATCGCAGCCTAACTTCCACGCATCCTAGATATGAAAGAAACCAGGAATCTTTTCTGATACCACCACTGGAGACATTTAGACAGCTGACACTTTAACATCCTTAGGAATATACAATCATTACCACTTCAGGCAGTCATGCTTTTCAGGCAATAAACCGTGATTTGCCTTGTCCTTCACCTGCAACAGTTACTTAATCCACTTCACTCAATTTAGTGACAGTCCTCTAAAAAAGAAGAGCTGAAAACCCAGGTAATTAATTAAGAATGGAGCTTGAACTTGTACTGGAGAGGGAAAGTAATCCTAAGTAGTTATACAATATTATTCAAAATTTAAAGTTTCTAAACTATATGCACTACAATGGTGAGGAAAAAGCAATCTCGTTATAGGAATGTTCCAGGACAGCAAACATTGTATGTATACACAATACACATACAAATGTCTAACAAGATTATGAGATTAAGCACTCCAGAGTCAAAGACTTCACAAAGAGATGGTTACTCCCACAGTATTTTTATACCTTTATGCCTGATGTTAACGTTACTGACAATTCATACACCAAGATTTGAATATCACGAGACAAAATGAGATGGGAAGCACTGTACAAACGACACATGGTTGATTTAAAATTGCTAGAGTAATGTTAACTTTCAGTGAAGCCCCTGACTCTCTCCTTCACTTTGTAAAAAGGTAATATTTCTCTGAAATTGCAGGGGAACTCCAAGAACTTTGCTCAGTTGCAGGGGCTGAAGTGTAGAAATCACATGAATTTCAGGTCAAGCTGCATGATAGCTCCAGATAAAAGCATGGGAGATAGGGACAAGTTTGACACGGAGCTTTGAGGTATGTCCAGGACTAGTGTTTAACACGTCACTGGCCAGCTCATGCCAAGTGAAATAAGCCTTGAAACAGCAGGAGCTGCTGCTGAGATGCCATCTTGAGCAGGTCTATCTCTACTCCCCCATTACACATTCCCACCTCTCTGCCCCCATCCCAAATACTGGCAATGTCTGGAGCTGAAGAAAAATCTGAACTGACTTGTAAAAGGGTCTTTGAAAAGGAAATGCCTTCTCTCTCGGTTAAGGTAGGCAACAAGGTGTCAGTGCTCATGAGTTCTGCAACACATACTCAAACCAGCTGGGGAAGAGAAAACTGAGTATTATAACCCAAACAAAGTGTTGCCATCTTGCTTACTGGGGCTAACCCTACAAGGACCCTTCTGTGGAAGACTACAAAGCATTAAATGACTCCATATGCTGCACATCTGGGAAAGGTTACTTTAATGACCAAAGGTGTGGTGATAGTAAGCTCTTCAGAGCAGCAGCCATTTGTAGGCACAGGGGCTGAAAACTTGGCCAAAGATCTTAAATACCTGAATATCTAGGGATACATTTGAACAGTCACTCCCAGTTTTATACAAGGTGGTCTTCTGAGTGTGTTACAGAACACAGATACCTTAAGCTGGCCCCATACCAGCACAGGTCTGGTAGAGTAAAGCCCAATGCAGGGCTCTACATGGGGGCCAGCTCTGGTCTGGCACAAATAAACCTTTCTGGAACACAGGGAGCCCAACACAAGGACACTCAAGTGGCACCACATCCAATCCCAGACTGGATCTGGTCAAGGTAGTGGAAAATCTGAACTAATCTGCTCCTCTGCACCTAACTTGCTTCTGCATGCAGCCATTCACGTACTTCTGCTCTGCATCCTTTAGTAACCCTATTATCCACATTTTTCCCATTGTCTAGAGCTTCAGTAGCCCCATTTATTTGGACAATGGAAAGCAGAATACACTGTGATACCTTTCTTGACATTTTAACACCCATCCCTCTTCCTTTCTCTTGAAAAGAAGGGCAGAACAAAGTTCAGAAAATAAAATCAAATGAAAAACATCACTTGGATTCTGACCCTGAGCTCTGATCTCCTTGTGAAGTCCCACAGCCAACTATCTAAATGATCTGTCAGAGAAAAGAACTAAATACATGTCTATATATCAAGCTTTTATTTAACAGTTAATATTTCTATAAACATATACACCTCTCTTCCCACAGTTCCCTAAGTCAGCACATTTTTCCCCTGCAGACTGTTGTAGCCCCCACCCCCCCACACTTTTTTTTCCCCCTTCAAACTTTATTATAAAGCCCCAAAAGTTCACATAACGTCTGGCTATTGTTTCTTTAAAGAGGAATTCTCCTCCCCGCCTCCTTCTTTCTCTGTATCTCTGAGGCACCACATGGCACAATAAGAGCCCTTTCATGTTCAAGACTCAGAGTCGTTGCTGTGGTAACTCACCCAGTCTCACGGAGTATCCAAATAAATAGTTAAAAAAATCAAATCAGAAACCCAGTGGGTCTGACTGCAAACCTTATCTTCGCCGTGAAGGCTTTGAGGGACATTAAGAAGCAAAATAATAACCCTTTGCCCAGATTAGTCACCTAAAAGTGTCGGTTTTTTAAGACAGAAGGACATTTGTGCTGTTCCAACAAGTATTTGGCTGAGACAGGAGCACAAAGGCAGAGAAGACGCAATGCAGAGCATTAGTAGCCAGTGGCATAAAAATGCTGGTGTGGAGTATTTAACCACTTGCAGACAGATTTCTCTCCCTCTCCCCTGCTGCCCCTCCCTCGCTCCTATAACAGCTCTGGGATAGACACTCTAAGGCAAGCGTTTGAAGGATTTTATCTAACGGGCAGTAAGCAGCACAAAGTGTCATTAATTGCTACCTTGCAGGAGATGCCGCTACAAAGAGAAGCCCATGCTTTCCCTAGGAAAAAAAAAGGAGGGTTTTTTTCTCCCCTCCCTCTACGTGCTCAGACAAGCCACCGCTTGAGGCCCCCAAGTATCTGCTATTATCAGTTAAGTCACGTCTAGTGCCAGGCAAAAGGTCATTTCAGGTCATTCCAGAGATGAAAGGAAGGGGTAATGTATGTGAGAATGCCTGAACTGGCAAGCAAAGAGAAAAAAGGGCGAGGGGGTGAGAGAGAAAAAAGGGAGGAAGGAAAAAGGATGCGAGAAGAGGAAGAGGAGGATAGAAAGAGGGAGGGGGAAGATGAGAGGATGATACCAGACTAAAAAGGAATGTTCTTATTGCCAGGAAATAAATAAAAGACCAAATCACAGCACCTCTGGTGACACACTCTATGAACTTGATTCCTCATCAAATAAAAAGGCTGCTGCATTTTCCGGGGTCATCTTTTTAATTTATTCCTTCAATGAGGGTTTTTTTCTGGTCTTTTTTTTTTTAACCTTAACTGCTGAGAAAGGCAAATGCTTGAGGGAGAAAGGACTATCCATTGTCTGGGGTGTCTGCTTCAGCTTCCTTTGTCTGAGAATTATAAGAAAGAGGTAGAGGCTCCTTGGTGTGGTTGTTTGGGGTGGTTTTTTTCTTTTTATACATTAAAAAAAACAACCAATTCTGCATTTAGCAGTGAAAAATCAAATAGCACGGTGCTAGAGCAGACAGCCCAGCCTTTCTCCATTTGCCTTTTCTCACTTCTCCCCCTTCCACTTCTCAACCCCCCTCCATAAGGTAGTAGTCTGATAAAATTTTCAGTCGAGCCCATCAGTCATTCCTGAATCCATTCCAAGGCTCCCCCTCCACCCTGACTCCTTCCACCTCCCCCTGCTCTCAACTCTGGCTATACTTGTCTAACAAATCATTTTTGTAGGACAAGCAACCGGCTCAGGCGGAGCCTGCACACATAACCCAGGCACTGCTGACAAACTGTCAGGGGAGGAAGAGCTTTAGTGCATTTTTTTGTTTTGTTTTGTTCCTTTATTTGTAAAAACATTCCTGTTCTGGGATGCCCTCCTCCCCTGTGCTCTCCCCCAGCCACTCCAACCTCAAGCTGACCAAAGTGATTTTGCCTGAAGCTTCAGTGGAGCGCAGACCATGTTGGGAATTACATCACAGAAAATGATCCTTTTATCAGCATGTGGTGGCATGGTGGGATCCCTTCAGTGTGCAGCAGCCTCACCCAGCCTCATAAAAAACATCTCCTTCTGTGCTTTATGCCTGAGAATGGGTTTTCTGGCCAAGCATGCAAAAGGTGCTGCTGTTTGCCCCCTCCCTATCCCACCTTACCCACGTAGATTTAGTGCTTCCTAAGGCTGGGGAAAGGGAAAATTACCTGGGGAAGGACTACAGCTTGCTTTGTTATCAGCAGGATGCAGTTTATCAGGCTGGAGAGGGGAGGATAAACTACCTGCAGGTTTTTTGGAGGGCGGTGCTGAGAGTCTGAGTGAACAGCCAAAGCAGCAGGTGACACAAAGCTCTGCCCAGCCTCATGCCAGAGAAGGTTGTTGCTACCCTGCACTGGCCATCTCCTGTGCTGTGAATGCCAATGAGAGCCCCATGGCAAACACTCACTGCAGACCAGCATCTGCCATGGAAAAGCCTGGCTGTTTTAAAAAACATAAGCTATTGCAAACTGTAGTGCTAAAAGAGCTCTGGACATGTAGAAAAATGCCCAGGTGAAGACCCTGGAAACTGCTGATAGTGGTGATGTTCCTACACAGGGTATATGCAAAGGGTTTTTCTTGGTTATTGTTCTGGCAAATATCAATTAACATTTCTGTTCAGATTTTGCAGTCAGGGTCCAAAGTCCTCTGAGATACCAAGTGACTCTGGCTAGAGCTGTGGAAGATCAAGGTTTAAGTCCCATACCTAATTAATTGGGATGAATTAGGTTCACTCTCTCCTGCTGATGGCTCTTCATTGACAATAAATTACACTCTGCATTTTTTCCTTCAGTCATGCAAAGTTTCTAGCAGACACGCTCTTCTTCCTCATTTGTCACTTTTATTATAGCACTATCTTAGACGCATAGTTGTAGACACTTAATCAATCCTGCTGAGCTGTTCGGTATCTTTACAACTTGCTGCAGCTCTGAAGAAGATTCATACACAATTCAGCCTTCACTAGAAAACCTTGGGGCTCTCACTTGCCTATGTATTTTCTACTGCTGAAAGACATTACATAGTGCCATTTGCCCCCTAAGAAGAGCTCGTTGCTGAACAAAAATCACTCCCTGCTTTACTTAGGTGTCAACTCCCAAAACACAGGGATAAACCAAATTCTTATGTCCTGCTTCACACAAAAGTCACTCCAAAGACAAATATTTCTCACATATTAACATTCCTCCAGCTGTGGCCCTCCAAAGGGTTAAAGCAATGGCACATTTGTAGATGAAGAGGAGGCTGCAGGTGTGAGTGCACTAATTGGATAACTGAACAATAATGAAAGCAGGAGTAGGGAATGGTGGAAAGGGCTTTCTTGCAGTAGACTCAGCAATCACAACTGCAAGATTCTGTGAATGAAGATAAAACCACAATGAATTTTGGTGGCTTAACACTGCCCCACAACAAAGGCATGCAATTCCCACTGAGCTCACCAGCGAGGCCGATCCCATACACCCCTCATTTGTTTGCCACATCTCTCTGTAAGTACAGAGACAGCAAATCTCCAGTTCTGTATCAGGTTCTGATAACCAACATTACTTTGGGCTGTGTGCCCAACTCAAGCTCTAGCTGAGAAGGGACCTGAATGTTGGGGCTGTGATGGAATACCACACCTATTGCAGCCAAAGCCCAGGGAAAAAAAAGTTTGTAGTTTGTCTCAGGTTTCAGTGCTAAGGAAACAAAGGTAAATGTAATTAATTATTACAAGCAGGTAGGCAACAATGCCAGCAGTGGAGGATAAAAATAAAATCCCCAAGTACAGTTCAGGCCAAGCTCCCTCACTACAGCCTGGCTATATTAATGCAAGAACCACAACAAGAGCAACGTAATTCAGCACATGGCAAGCACTAATGGCCCTCTGAGCTTTCATCAAGCTATGAAAGAGGCAGTCAAATGCAAAGCAAGAGCTAGTGCTGCAGCAACATCCCAACTGTAGGCAAAAAAAAAGATGAATAGGATAATGATGATTTGGAGGAAGAGGTTTCTTATTCTCCCTACATGGCCCACAGAATTTGCTCACCAAGGGATTCGGTTGAGCCTCCAACAAAACTAGGTGGGAAGACGTGCCAAGGGACAATCTGGGCCTGAACTGGAGATGGGGGGTGGACTGCAGAGCATGATTATAAGTTTATGATTATCAATCACCTGCATTCTTCAGAGGTGGCCACCTTAGGTACAGACAGGTGAAAATCATGAGAGACAACAAGTCCTGAAAGGGGCCTCATTATGAAATTGTTGGGTTTTCTCCTCAGATAAGTATTAAATGGAGCAATGCAGACCTATAGCATAGCTACAAATCTACTATAGCTAACAGGCAACAAATATCAGAGACTTTTAAAGCAAGAATAACAAAAACCAGCCAGTGAAATTAAAAATGTAAATGTATTTCTGATATCAGTTTCAGATTCCTCCCCCCACTCCACTTCCTGAAAATTAGTGCATAAGCCTCTGCCACCAGATTTCCAAGATAGCTTCCTGTAATAGGACTGGAGGCATATGCCACCAGCACCTGAATATTACTTTGTTGTTAGGGACCAGCCATATGTTTCCTATTTAAAAAAATAACTTTATATCACAGGAAGCCACTTTTTCTAGCAACAATAGCAGAGGTTCTTGTAACCGTTTCACCCATAGAGGGGAAAATAATGAGTAACCACCAACTACAGCAGCTTTATCAAAGTCACAAGTGTAACCTGTTTTTTGAGTCTTCGTATTCAACAAATCTTCTGTTCTGATTAATTTATTCAGTGAAATGGTGCTATTGCAACAGCAGCCAGGGGAAATTAAAAGGCTTCAGGATATGAACAACATGTTGGAATAGCATCAGCTTTCTCAGTCACTGTGCCTCCTGCCTGAAGCTAAAACTCAGCTTTGCACAGGGATGAAAACCTTAAACCTGACAGAACGTTTGGCTCTTTGAGAAGGGGACACCTCTCCATCATGAAAACTGACACCCAGTCACTTCACATAGAGTTTCCAAAATCATATTAAAGCTAGTTTCTGATACTACACACAGACATAACATGGAGCATCTGGAATGCAAGGCAGATGGGTGTTTGCCAAAATGGTATTACGTTTTTCATCTGAAAAGGAAACTTTCTTTCAAACAACACTATTTGCAATGACAGTGATTTTCCTCCTGAAAAACATCCTGGGTACATTTCAATCTGATAGACCACTGCATCACTCCACACCCGAGACGGGATGCTGGGCAAGAACCATGGGAGAGGAAGCAAAGCGTCTCCCGTACAAAGAAGGACCAAGCAGCATTGCAATTACAGTTCACAAGACATCATGATGTCTTCTTTCTGCAACCTACAATATTTAGTGTTTGATTTCTAGCAGGAACAAAAAAAAATCCAGCTCTTCTGGAAAAGCTCCACATCCCATTCCTCCTCTGCCAGCTGGCCAGGCATTCAGAAACATGGCACTAGGCAGCGCTTGCTTGTGGGTATTTATTTCCCTTAGATATTGAGGTAGAGACATTTGATGTGCCTCTTGGCAGAAAATGAGGGTGTAAAAAGCTTTAAGAGGAAAGTGACAATTATAAGGAAAGCCTTCCAAAGATAGAGGGTAGACTATTTCATTATTTTCAAGGTATTCTGATGGTGACAGGTACATCTACCGTCAACTTTACAAGCAGAAAGGTATCTGAGTCTCAAAGTCTGCTTTGTGAGTAGCAACTTTATTTCACAATTCCCCCAATTACAGCTGGGATTTTTTCAGTCACCAGTGTCAAAAAATTCCCAGTCAGATGCAGCCAAGTGCTAAGCTGGTTCATCATCAAATTTAGGTTGTCACAACATGTATTTGAATTTGGGTTGAAATTCTCATGGTATTTTAGGGGAAAATGAAAATATATGACAAATTCTGTCTTGTTCTGAATGTAAGCATTTTAGGTTTTATACCCCAACCTAAATTTCCACCTGAGAAACAAAGCACTGCTCAAAGCACACACAGTCTATCCTGGTCTTGCCACACTGTAACTCATATTGTCCCTCTGAAATTCCCACTAGCTCACAATCACACACAAGACACCTTTCCCCTCAGCAATTTGGCTGAGCTTCTCTCAAGTCATTTTGCCACTTTCCACTCCTAGATGAAACCACGGCAACTCCCAAATGTGTGAAAATTAGCAAACAAATACTTAGGGTTAAAAAAAAATACATCTATTCTCATTTTTCTGACAAGTAGATATTTTGGACATAGTTTGTGGTTGGCTGAGGGTGTGTGTGAGGTGGTTCAAAGCACCATCTGCATTAGAGGCAGTAATGGGATGTGATAGGAGCGCAGACACAACACGGCGAAGGCGGCTCGCCCTCGCTCGCGCTATTGTCTTTCAGCCTCTGGGAGCTTTGCCGGCATCTGGCAGAAAAGTTGATCAACTTGGGGTAGCTAATCAGGCTGCTGCAATTTCCGGCCCTTTCTTTCCCAGATTCCTCAGATCAAAGTTCAAGTCCCAGAATTATTATTCCCCGAATGCTTAATGAGCTCCAACCGAGGGACACCAAAGGCAAAGCTAAAACATTGACCGTGCACTTCATTGAGTTTGGCCAATGTGGCTAGAAACAAGAGGGTGGGATCCATAGCATGCAAAATCACAATATACAGATTTGTATTTTAATCCAATTAAGATTCCTAGGCGTGAGCAGGGATGGCAAAGGGCTTCAGTCGCTATGTAAAGAGACGCCTGCTCTCCTCATTGCTTCCCTCATATTAAAGTTTCGCAAAGGTGGAATTGGCCTTGTCGTCAATCATTTCTAAAGAGCTCTCTTTTGGGAGAACAGCAGAGCCCCACAAGTACAAAAGCTTCCTTGAAGACTAAAGTTCAGGATGTTGAAATGCAAAAGTCAGATTTTGCCAGGAGGCATGATTTCTGAAGCCAGATGATTCCACCTCAGATTAAGTTATTGAAGATCTTTGCATACAGAAACATTTCTTTGTTCTAGCAAACACTCCCTGAGTTTTCTATTCATAAATGTGACCCCTAGGAAAGCCAGCCAAGATTCTTTTGCATTATCAGGTCAGAATGTTCAGGGCACAATTATTTTAATAGTTACAGGGAAAAAAAACCCAACAATGGTTCAGTACGCCAGTGAGAGTAGTATTCAGGGACTTAACAAGTCACTCACTAACATCTGGCATGTTCTTTCGAGAAGACTAAACACATGGAGAGTCTTGCTGCAAAAGTCAATGGAAAGGAATGATAATTGCTCATTAGAATGCCTCCTCCACAGGTTATTTTTAACTTCCCCTACTCTTTCTAATCATGGTGCATGCATCAGATGATACTGAAAAGGGTCAGCGCACAGGTTTTTCTCCCAAAACACACTTACAACAAAGTCTTTTCATGAAGCTGAAGATTCACATGCTACAGCAATGGCACCTGTCTTGTTTCTAGACCACAAGCAGGGGCTCCAAGCAAAATACTCCCAAAGCACCATGCCTTCAGCCAGCAATCCAGGCTGCAAAAGCAAAGACACTGACTAGAAAAATCAAGAGCTTTATTTTCAACTATAATGAAGATGACAATTTCCTCTGTCCCTCAGCTTTAAGGATGTTGTGTGTGAGAAGAATCAGAGATGCCCAAATGCAAAGGCATTTGAAGATGTAAAACACGGGGAAACAAGGACAGAGTCCTAATATCAAAAGCCCAGTGTCACCAAAGCAATAAAACAGAAGTCTCTCAGTGTCAAATGAAGCAAAACAGCTACTTGAAGGAAGAAACATTCTGGCTAAGTTTCCAGAATGCATTTCACCTCATTTTTTCCAGACCCAGGGTTGCAGGTTATTTGCATTCTTAAAGCCAGTGTTACCAGAGCATACTCGTGAGTGTGCAGAGAAGAGACAGCAAACCAGTCAGGCCAGCACACACTGTTCTGGAAAGGATGGACTGTATTAGCCCAGCTTGGCAGGCATACCTTTACATCCCTGGCTGCATCTCCTCTGCCTTTCAGCCAACACAACGCAAAGGCATCTCAGCTCAGCTCTGTCTAAGTAAGTTCATCTCTTTTTTGCTGAACCCATCACCATAGCATCGGAGCCTTTGTAAGTGACACAAAAACTATTTGCATGGGTCACCCCACTTCCTCTCAACCTAGTTACAGAAAACTTTCCTTTTTTTTTTTAATGGGGGTTCAGCAGAGCATTAGGAAAAAGGGGAGATTCTTTGTGGTGTAACATCAAAGACTGCACACAAGGAATCTTGTTTTGAAGCCTCTCACCAGGAAAAGCCAAGCGAATGAAAAGCTCACATCAGACAGCTAGAAGACAGCAAAGGCAACGGACCTAGAGGCACAAGGAAAACTTAAATCCAACAGTTTGCATCTGAGACTAGAGAGGCTGTGTCCTTATTTAAGGCTTCTTAAAACAGCAAAAAGCTGTTTGAAGAACTAAAGGACATGGTCATAATGGGCTGTAATTTGTTTGTTTGTCTGTCTGTTTTTAATGAAGGAACCACAGAGCCTACTGGAGAATATTTGAGTTTCACTTCTGTCATTGTCCCAGCCATTCTCTAAAAGCGCTGCAACCACATCAGATAGCTGCCAGAACTCCCTAGGAATGGGCCTTAAAACATGTTTCAGAGCACTGAGCCCTGGGGGAAGGCAGTGGCTGGACACTCCTGGAATGCAAATCTTCTTTCAGCAACCAGACACGACCCTGACGGTAGCGATGCAAGCATCCCTCACGCCTCCTGCACCAACCTGCCCCTGGACCACCCTGGAAGGATAAATTGGAGGCAGAGGAATTGAGATCAGGCATAGAGGGCTTTTCAGCCTTGATAACTGGAGCGAAGCTGCCAACAAGTAGGCCACCTGCACAGCAGCCGCGTACGCTGGGATGTCAGACACCCTCTGCTCCAGCTGGCCCATGGCTGCCAAACCACTTCACCTCCACCAAACAGCTGTCTGAGGCTGCAAGGAAATACTCGGGCCAAAAACAAAGCAGGTCCCAGAACCAATTCCTGAGCCATCTAGTGTCAGCTCCCAGGACCTTGCCTCTGCAAATCCATGAAGTCCTCACCGCGCTCATTTTGCAGCTCTCCTTTCACACTTGGAACCAATCTCCGTTCCTTCTAGGAACATACTGCTGGCTAGCAGAGGGTTTTGTTGAACACAAAAGTAAACCAGAGTGGCAAACAACCCAGATGCGCCCAAGAGGAATTAACCCTCCCTTCTGGGTCAAGTTTTCCTCCAAGGCCATGCTGCCTTTTTGCAGCCATATCCACAGTGCAACACTGACCTCCTGTGGCTGCTCAGCCTCGACCCAGAGCAGCCAGACCCAAGGTCTCTCCTCCCCTGGCCAGCTCATTATTTAGACTATTTGTGCAGAAGGAGATGAAAAACTCCCTCCGTGCACATCCCACACGCGTGTCCATCAACACAGAGAGGATGGAGGAATGCTTGCCTTTATTCAACTCCTGACATCACTCCCAAAAGAAAACCCACCTTAGGGACATAAAACTAGAGGGACAGAGACACAAATTTCTACAAAATAAGGATTGCATGGGCCTTGTGAAGTCATCTACATGAATTCCACCCATAGCTCAGTGGTAACATTAAAGCATTTTCTGCTTGCTCTCGGGGCTGCCTAAATTGAAACAGAAATGGCATCTTGCCTGTGTCAGAAGGAGGTCTCTGGGAAGCCAGGATGCACAGCCATTCCCATAGATACAGCTCTGCTGAGCAACAGCGTGGGAAGGCAGCTTGTTCAGGTTTTTATGGTTGTCACAGCTACCAGGTGTTGAAACAACTTCCAGAGTGTTTTCCCTTCCTTCAAGCTTATGTTCTTTTACAACAGGCAATATCAAAATCCCTTCTGGGAGAAAAATGCAGATTGTCTGTGAGGTTCCACCTCAGAAATCATGCTGTCCTGCCACACAGCTCAGAGAGGCAAGGAATCCCAGAGCAAGTTCAAGTGCTTTGAAAATGTCAACATGATAAAGACTTTCAAAATTTTAAGCCCTACTCAACAAAACCTGTCTGTCCTGCATCCATGGCATTATCTGACTTAGTTTCACAAGTAAGCTTGTTCCTGAAGAGCTCTGTTTGCTGGCTGAGTGCATTGGGAGTGGGGAAGCCTCTCAGCAGCAGACTAATATCCTCATACGACAATCCCAAGACACAAGCCCCAATTCTCTGAGAGCCCAGGAGGAAGATGACAGCAGATCTCCCAGGTAATTCCTCCATTTAGGGCCATGGTAAGCCTGGCTATACAGATGAGCCATGCACAAGCAGGCAATGCTGGCCTCAGTCATGCACTTGGATACCCTCTGGTATGCTCAGCAGCACCCAGCCCTGTACTGCCTGACTCCCATGCTCATAGAGCCACACAGGTCCCCAGGAGCTACAGATTGCCTATCTACAGAGCATATTATCTCCAGATATCAGCAGATAGCTTTTTTTTGTTGCTGTTCCTGTCTTATTCCAAGTAAAAGACTACTCAAGCAGCTGCCTCCTACATGCAACAGGAAAACATCAGGAACTACTGTGTCTCACAGAGCCGAATTATACCTGCTGCCTTGCTCTGGGCCACCCCAGAACCTGACAAGGTTCTGCAGATATAGCTTGGAAGCTGTATAAAGGGGTGTGCTCAGCTGGTAGCAGCAACTCACCATAGTGAAAGGACATTTTCTCTGCCATGCCAGCTGGAAGTGAGAGGGAACCAAGAACTGCTGCCCTTGCCAGAAGCTGTTAATCAGTTGGGTTTTGCCCCTGTACAGAGCAGTGGCTCCTGCTGAGCTGAGAATTATAAATTTACATTTTCACTCCCACACACCCCCAGCCTGCCCCTCATTTTGAACATTGGGTTGTAAATGATGTATAACCCTTCTGGGCCTTCTGCCTGGGCACAGAAACTTTCCCATATCAAGGGAATTAAAAACTAGGTTAAACATACTTGTCACTCCAGTAAGTTCCTTAAAGCAGATGTAAAGACTCTTTTTTTTGGTCACTTCTCATTAGATTTTTGTGACAAGATTCTCTGCAAAGGCTGGAGGTGTTAGATCACAGCTGAAATACAGTAGAGAGGGGCTTGTGGTGGCCCATCCAGACAGCCTGTGTTTATCCAACAGCTATCAGCCCTTCCAGACTTTATCAGGGTGAAGCCATAAAAGTCACGTTAAGAGATTAAACTGACAGTATACTTGAATGCACACATTCATTATCCTGAATGCTTGATCCCTAACTGTGTTGTGGCTCTGTTACCCCTAAAGAAAGCTGGATGGCAATACTGATGTTTGGATATGAAGCATCCCAAAGTACAAAAGATCAAGTTGCCACATGGGGCATCTCCTCTGCCAGCTCCACATTATTTAAAGATGAGGTAGAAGCATTCAGAAGATTCTTTTTTAAAGCCCTGTTCTCAGCACATGGGATACATGTCGCTGGTACACAATTAACTGCATGTGTGCAACGATGGAGACATTGGCAGAAGAAATGTACATCTAAAGGCAAAGAAAAGCAAAGAGACATGCCGTGACATGTTATCATTAGGGAGTCATAATTTCCTTCCTGTAGTCATACAACAGCTGTCACTAACATCTTGAACACAGACCATGTATTAGAATACCATAGCAAATGCCTTTTCAGGCAAAAGAAAGAGAGGGCATGTTAACTGGGTGAATAGCAGGAAGAATATTTTGACAGCTTGAATGCATTAACCTCCCTGTAGAACGCCCCCAACCTTTGCTAGAACTTGGCTCTGTAGATACCTTCCGTGCAAGAAGCGAGGGACTCCAGCAGCTCTATGGCAGGCACACCCCTAGGCCTCAGCTGTTCAGGGGTTCATTGTGGTAGGCAGAGGAGATGCCTTTGTCCACAGTCACCTCTGGGGTCCATCTCTCCATCTCCACTCTTCCAGCTTTGCACTTTAACTTGGATTCAGAAGGGCCAAAGTGGATGTCTGAAATAGAGCGGGTGTCCTGTCTTGTAGGCAGAGAGAATGATGGTACAGGTTGACCTTATGCCTGAGAATATATCCTCTAGCCTTGACATCAGGAGGACAGAAGACTTTTTTTTTTTTACCTTCTAGCTACATTAACCAACACAGGAGTGTCACCTAAGCTGCTATATTTGCCATTTCAAAACAGAATTAAACCTAAGTAACTAGACCACTGTCTTCACCAGGAATCTACCTTCTTTTAGTAATAATGTGTCAGCCACCACACACTAAGAACACGTTTTCCTCACATGGATGAGGTCCTCAAGGCTGATCATAATAAAGCCATGTTCAGGCACCTTGAATGTTTGTCATAGAGTAGTTTATCTAAAGCAGACTGCTTATTAAAGCTTTCAGTGCAGCTTTTCCAGGAGCAGTAGTTCTCATTACAAGGCAAGCTGCAACAGCTCATCAATCTTGGGCAAAAGATAATTAATCAGCACCCAGAGCCATTTTTGCAAATACAAAGGTTGAAACAACCAAAAGAAGAGAGGGGAAAAAAAAACCCCCTAAACTCAAAACCAACCCGCCCATGACAGAGCTGTTGGCACTTGCCAACTCCTCTTGATTAAACTTATTTTCACCTCCAGGTGCATACACAGGATGAGTTTTGTTAATTAAACCTGCCAGTCAACTCATTAAGCATTCAATTAAAACAGCCCGATGCCTTGATTTCATGCAGCTGGCGGGCTGCACAGTGACAGGCCGTGTTGTTATAGTGCCTAAGTTCTAATGGGGAAGGGAGAAGAGACGCTCCAAAATATGGCTAAGTGTGAGATTTGCTAATTGGACATCCTCTTGGTGGTTTGTCTTTGCTTTTTTTTTTCCCAAGGCTGTAATGGATGGGGCTGTTTATCAGACATATAGTCTGGCTGTGTGAAGTGGAAGTCGAGGCAGAGAGTGGAAGAGTGCGTTCATCTCATTTGGAAACCCATGTAGATGCTCTGAATATTCATGATAGACTCTGGCAAGGTTAAGAGATGAGGAGAGTGGCACCTAGATGCCATGGTGATGAATGCTGTGTGAATAGATTAGACAGAGGCCCTGAAGCTTTTATAAAATGGTGGTATTTTAATTTAGATGAAAGATAGCCTTTATTCTTAAGGCATCACACTGAGAGTCGGCAGATCTGGATGCAGGCCCTGGCTCTGCTACAAACTCCTTGCATGACCTTGAATAAATCCCTGAGGACTATACTATAAAGGTATCTACAGTTATATCTTTCAAGTGGCAACCCTTAGCCACTTCTGTGTTCCTCATCTATCCGCCAGTAACTGAAAGCTATTGCTTCTGCTGTGCCTACCACTCCAGGAGTTATTTATATTCAACTTCTCAAGAACAGAGAAAACCTGTTACAATGGATCTCCAATCTCAGCTGACAGAATGAAAACCTGTAACATTTGTGGCAAAAGAATTTGTGGTTGGATGCAACAGTTTTACAGTTACCTCACACTGACATTTCTAAGTCTGCTTCATGCTGGCCACAAATATGAGAAATGACCTACAGCAGAGGTGACCCATCTGTTGTGCTCTGAGGCATAGATTTCACTTCTTTTCCACTGTTTCTGTTGTTTACTTCAAGTTTGCAGGCTTTCAGCCTAGCTGCTTGTACAGACAAGAGGTATACCACTCCTGTACTACATCAATGTGTTAATGACATCTCTCCATCTCAGACCATGCTCTAGTTCCTGCGATAATCTATGAACTTTACTTAACACATATATCATCGGTGGAGAGACCTTAGGACACTGGCAATAGCATTGATTTCCTCTTCCTTTTTTTTTTTTTGGCATGGATTTTATTTCTTTTGTGCAGTGCTTTATGGATTGTGACCTTTCACATCTTTACTGCAGTTCTTCAGTTTCTTACAGGGGTATTTTGTGACTGTTGAGGAATCAACCAGGTACTCTGTGAAGCCCTCTGAACTACACCTCTGTCCAGGAGCTGACTTAAGTGTGAGGAACTGAACTTAGAGCAAGGAGATCCCTTGAGTCTTGTATCCAGACCATGAAACAGACAGGGTTTTGCTATTATTATTATTGTAACCTTCTTTGCTATCTGGTTTCATGCCCCCTGAAACTGCCGGGAGCAATGGCCTAGATTCACAAGGATGTCTAAGGACAAAACAACAAAAAAAGATACACCAACATATAAGAACAGGTCCAAATCTAGACTAACTGTTCCAGACTTCAGCTAAATGCAAATCAACAGTCAAGCCTCACTTCCCTTATGGAGTTTTTTTGCTGTGCTGTTAGCAGCTGCGTGTCTCTCATCAAAACTAGCGAGGCAATTTGTGGTTGGCAGTGGCGATGGCAGCTGCTCTGATATTTTTTTATTACAACTTTCATTGAGAAATACTAGATTGTCAGAAAGGAAAAAAAGCAGTTGTGAAGGATGTTGAGTCAGAAATACTCTGTTGGGACCAAACCACAGGATGGATCAAGAGTCTCTGAGAGACACTGACCTCTATCCAGCCAAACACCCTTGTGATCGATTCTGTTGTTTGGAAAACCCCATTGTTAGGTGCAGATCTGTTTTCTGACACAGACTTGGACTCAAGCCTTTCACATCCCAGGTGACAACTTGGCCCACTGGGCCAGCAGCTGCTTTGTTCAAGGAGTCACATTTCCTTAGGAAAGTCTTCTAAAAATAATGGCCGGATGGAAGAAAGTGAAAACACTTGAGGCTTTTTAAAGCAACCTGTCATTCTTGAATTCCAGACAACCATAGATGTTCAGCACCTTTTCCAATAGGTGATGGTTTGCAATTCCACCCACATGTGAACAGTTCATTAACACATCCTAAAACACAGAGACCAGCAGCTACTGCTAAACAATCTTAAGACAGGACAACATTTTCTGCCCCTCCTCAGCCTTCCAGCACAGGACAATAGTTAGGTTTGCATGGAAGACATTCCACCACAGTGTTCTGAAGGCAGACGAGGTCAGATGCTATATCTGCCTCTCCCAAGAGACACAGTGCAGGCAAGCAGTGTGTGCTGTACATGGAGGACAGACTATGTACTTATGTGCATCGACAGCCCATCTAATCCAAGTATCCTGTGTGACCATGGTGCTAGGGAAAAATATAGGAATGGGATACATACAGAGAGATCCTCCCATGCTTTGTCATTCCAGCCTTGGAATGGACACAGACACCTCAGGGATTTTCTCAGACTGGGGTTACACACAAGGTTAAAACTAAACTTGCCACCTCAAAGGAAATTCAAAGTGAATAATGGTCCAAGAGAAGTTGGAAAGCCTCTTTCCATCCCATCAGTGTAATTGCTGTGATCCTCTGTTCACATTCATTTGCAAGGATAAAATAGAAAAAGAAAATTACTGGCCTACATGTAATTGGTTTCTTCCCTTGACCTAGAAAATAATAATAGTTTGTATTTCTACAGCTCCTTCCATCCAGAGATCTCAAAGCACTTGGCAATCACTTACTAATCATTGCTTTCAGACCCCTGCAAGGTAAGTAATCAAAGTACAAGGTACTTAGTACATGCCTGGAGGTGTAGGGAAAACATGGCAGTCACAAATAAGCATGAAGGGAATCTGACAGAGTTCCTCTCACCAAGCAATAAACTACATATCCAGTCAAACACAAACAGATCCACTCCCCCTTTACTCCACTGCTGACCAAAAGCACAATGGAAGGTGTATGTCTCCTCTACTCCAGGCTGGAGCAGCTCAGGCATGGCCCAAGCTCCAGCATCCATGAGAATGGTTTTGCAAAGCTCTTCCTCGGGTGCTTGTAAATCACAACAGTTCTCTCTGTGCTGCTCCTCTCTCATCTGATCTGGCTCTCTATGAAGTAGAAACCTGGATGCTGTGCAAGTTGTTATGTCACCTTTGCAAGGAATGGGAACACCCTGGCTATATGTTCAGCACATCTTCCCAATAACCAGCCTTTAGGCAACTGAAAACTGAGCACAGGATCTGAGAAGGGGAAAGCAGGCCGTGTCCAGGGCCTATGTACAAATTTATCTCATCATCTAAAGACCTAACCTTGTTATTTTGATTCCCTATTCCTGTAGGCAACAACTGAAAGTGCTACTCTTAGCATAAGTCATTGTCAGCAAATTACTGTTTCTAAAGATGAGGAGGCAGTGAATTAAGCAGCAAGATTAACATAAGCAGAACAAATTCAGTTACTGTATTTTATAATGGTAAGTCCTCATTCCTTTACCTCTTTCCTACTGAAACACTGTTATTACCCTCATGGTGTATTGTGTCCAGTATTTGACCAGATTGAAAGTATGCCTGAAAGAAGACTATCTGGTTTAGCATATTAGAGTAAATGAAACAATAATTGTTCCCTTACCACTCTGACTTATTATCCAAGAACTGTAATAATATTTTACATGCATTAAATTAAGCCTCAATCTCTGTAAAGTAGGAAATATTCCCACTTGGTGGAATCAGGAGACAAAGAATTGGCCACTGTACATAACACTATAGCCTCTATGTGCTCTGCTGGGCAGGAAATATGCCTGATTTGCAAGTGTTGCTGAGTCGTTAGAGAAGCTCTGCAAAGCACACAACTGAACTAGGAGCTTCAGTTCTGCTTCCAGAAGTGTCCCAAGACCCTGCAGCTCATGTTACTTCCCAGTGATAGTAGGGTTCTTAGCATGCTTTTTGAAGCTGTACTCCTGACCCACAGCCATCCATAAGACAGTCACTACCCTCAGTCCTTGCACCACACTGATTATGCAAGTCCTCCTAGCTAAAATCCCCTACTGATCCACAAGCCAGATGGCCACTTAGTACAAACTGACCTCCTTGGCCCGGGAGCTAAACATGTTAACAACATTTCTTGCAAGAAATATACTCTCTCTGCCGAGATCTGAAAATGATTCCTCCCTCCTGGCAGATGGCAGAGCTGTCATACAATTGACATCTTGGCACTGCCACAGGCTGGCCCTGCCAGGGGTTTTCTGGAGCACAGGACCATTACATGCTTCATAAAGAAGTCTGGAGGGAGTCACTGGCACAGAGGAAGATGGGGAGAAGCCTTCAGGTCTCCTATGTCAGTTCAATACCAAGCCATGTTGAGGTCAGATAAGGTATTTCAGACATTAAGTACTTTGCTTTACCTTCCACTCTGAGGCACAGCAAAACCTTATTTCCTCCAAAGCAGAACAGTGTCACCACCCTGGCAAGGTCACTGCCAGAGCCACTGAGTTTCAGATGACCATGTTCTATATTCTCTAAGTTTTGCTTTGTCCATTCTTAGTTCTGAATACTCATTCTTTTAACCCCACCCCCTCACCTAGAAAATCTTGACATGTTCCAAGTTGCTCTTTTTGCAATCTCCTTCTGGAAAGAATGTGCCCTATTCACTCACCACTTCCCTTTCAGTAACTAATGCTTCAGCTGTTTCTCTGGGTAAGAACTAACTCTCTCTGTGTACTTTTCCCTGTGTACAAGTATTGCTGAAACAGCTAGAAGGCAAGACTAAAACTGGGGACTTAGAGCTGCATTAGATGTATTTTAACGGCAGTATTCAATCTGACAATGAACTCCAGGCTCAATACATAGTGTACCCACTAGATGGGGCAAAGAGCTACGTTCTGGAGTTTCTATTAAAAAAATAAACCTCTCCAGGATTTCCCTTCACTACAGTTTCACCAGGCCCGTAGAACTAGGGAGAAAGCCAGGGCACAAAGAGCTAAACTGCTTTTTTCACTTCTAAAGCTGCTCCAGGCTGGAGTAGCCCAATGCCTTGGCTGTGCTCCCATATTCCCCACACACATGCTGACCTGCCAGGCCTGAATTACTAGAGCCAGGAATTAACTAATCCACCCAAACCTAGACTCTATGTCCCTTAGGAAAGGGATCCTCTGATGAAGTTGGTGTGCAGGGGCCTGTGTACCACCATGCCATTGCTCTCAGCTGGGAGCCTCATCGCTCATTCTTCTTATACTGGGCATCTGTGCAAAATCTGGCACAGAAGTGAACTTTTGGCTTCCTTCAACTTGCTTCATGCCCTCACTCCCCTCCTGCATTTACTCATCACTTCCAACAGACAACTTGGGAACGACCCATTCACACAGAAAAGCCTGATTCAGCACCCGAAACAGAACGGGTGGACTCACTCTAATCCTGGACACCTCACTATCAAAATGCAGCTGCTTGTGCTCAGAAGGATGCTAACTTTTTAACAGAGATAAGTTTAAGGCAAGGAACCAGAAATTTTCAGTCCAGACTCAGTGAGACTAACAACCAGGCTGAATGCTAACTCCCAGACTGGATCAGAGCATGTATGAATGAGTGACACCAGTTAATTTAGTTTGCCTTGCCTGTGGCTCAGCCTGGCTTGGGTTTCTTATTTCTCTGCTGAAAGCTCTCATGTACCACCAAGGATGGAGATTCATCACTAACAAGCCACAACCCTCCATGGCTACCAAAGCACCTTATGGCACTCTTGAGAGGCACCATGTCTTTCATGATCCCATTCTAGCTAAACACCCTAATGCAGGCCCATTAAAGGTCTCATGTCATGTCTGAAAACCTCATCTTCAATCACACATTTAGCCTGCAGATACTGTACCTAGATTTATTTTTTTCCCCTCCTCATTTTCTAATAAATAATTGCCAAGCTTTCAAGGAGGCAGATAAATGGAAACACGTCATTTGAGGCCTGCATTAAAATCAAGTGCTCTCATCTCTCTTCATCTGACCTGCTGGAAACTTCCTCTTCGTCCCTGCTCCAAATCAATAGCTGAGCACAGCGTGGTGCACACTGAATACCATCAGGCAAACCAACTTTATATGGGAAGGACAGAAAGAAAGTCCACACTTAAATGCCATAGGGGAACAGGTAACAGCATCTCACTGCAGATAAATTTCAGCAGAGTAACTCCCAGTCCTTTGAAGACATGACTGGAGAATATTTCTATACAATATTCAGTGTTAGAAGTCCCTCTCAGCACAGTTAAGTAAGGGAAGCTGATCCCAGCTCATATGTCTGCCTTCCTTATGGTGTCAAATCCAGAGCTGAGGGAGGAAGACAGGCATCTGTCTGTACATACTGTAAGGATGCCTGATCATGTGTGTCCCATCTGCTACAAAACCCTGTGTTTGGATTTGTTGGGCTTTTCTGATTTGTCAAAAAAGTACCCAAATATTGTGCACAAAGTAGTGAAATCTTTCAAAAATAAAGCAGACCTTACATATTCCATGATAGCTCCTCACTATGAAACATTTCCTTGGGAATATTGGTGGTCTGAGACTTTAACCTCTGGGAAATAGGAATAGCAAAACCAGGGAAAAAAACCTCAAAAAGTCACACTTAATCACACTGTAATTAAGCAGTTCCAACCTCCTCGTTCATCCCAGTGAGAAATAATTTACTGGTGTCACTGTACTTCTGGAGGTTTCCCTACCACATGATTTTTCTTCACAGTAGAAGTTAGAAAAATGTGCTGGAGCACAACTGCTGACAGAAAACCTCATCACTTCATCTCTTGCCTAAAATAAGTCAGGGTACACAATCATACTTCAGACTTAATAGCTCTGGGACCAGATCCTGATTTTGCCATTGTTTAGGCTGGTTTGCACTCCATAGACTGGAGTGTCATGGACCTTGGTCCCTTGGGAGAAATCTTCTTTACATGGACTTCTCTCTTATAAAAAAGTCAAAATGTCACTGTCCTGGGGCAACTCTTCTGTGACCTCAGCCATATGGTACACAAGCTGCCCACAATTATCTCATGCTGTATTCAGTGCACAAAAATAGGGCTCCTGCCTCAGGGAAAAAAGATCCAAAGTGGAATGGGATATTATTCAATTATTCCAGGAACTCTTAGGAAAGAAGAAAATCAAGGAAGGGTAACCAAAAGCTGCTCACCATTCACCAGGATTTGGGGAGACACTTGAGGAGTGTGAGGCTCTGCGGATCTTGCAAGCAGGTGGAGAGGAAATACACTATTACCAGCAAACACAAGAGGGAAGTGCAGCACCAAAATCCAGCCTGTTGCAGGGAAAGAGCAACAGGCTCTCAGTAGTGGTTGTGTTCACACACCGGGGCACAACAGCACAGAAGAGCTGGGTCATTTCATGGGAGAGCCTTTTCCCCTGTACTGATGCCTGGACCTGTGAAGAACCTCATTTATTTCACATGGCTTCAAGGAGGCCATTTTAGTGAACAACACAGCGAGCTCCAGCTGAGTGCAAGATGCATTGTAGCCACAGCCCAACTTCTTAAGCAAATGTCATTGAAGCTCAGGGTTAAACTCAGTTGGACTGCATATTCTACTGAAGCTACATTTGTAACCATCCATATTTTTGCTTGCCTAAATTCAACTATTTCATCATCTCATCTGCAACAGAATGCCTCTAAAAGAGGGGTGTTACTAAACCACAGAGCAGGAATCTGAATCCAGCCACCTAGGATTTTCAGCATTTCAGAGGTTGGTATGGGAAATCCTACCAGGTTTAACAGAGACAATGAGCTTTCAGACTGTACTTTGAACATCACCACGACAATTTGACATCTTAACACTGCTTCTTAAGAATGATTCAAAAACCCTTTGTCTAACAAAATCTTTTGTCATTGTGATTTTTAATTGTAAAATGAATTAATACAAGATCCCTTTGCATTTCCAGAAAACCCAAAGGACTGTATTCTAGGAACTCTAGCAGTTCTCTGAAGACCCTTTCTCAGAGATGAAAATCTCTCATGCTTCATTACCACATTTTCACTGAAGTAGCACATCTGTCCAGGCAGTGAAATGAAGGGCCCACAGCTACAACTTTGCTGAGGCTCAAAGATCCTCATGCTTGTTCCTCAGTGGCCCCTGAGCTCTCCTCCTGCCTCAGGCTCCTGATCTGAGTCCTCCTGCATTCCCACCTCCATTTCCTACTCTTTCCCATTTCTAAGCAGGTCTATGCTTTGCTAGTGTCAGCCCTTGCACCAGGGACTATCGTCTCTACTATGCAGCAGCTTGGAGCTCAGTTATAATCGCTCCGGGGTTGCTTTTAGCCCAGCACAACACCAAGGATTCCTGCAGGGCCACGGGCCATTTGCAGAGATCCAAGTGAAATAGGAATCCAGTTCAGAAATAGGAAGCTCAAAGCATCCATCGAGACCTTGTATTCTTTAAAACGAGATGTATACAGTGTGGAAATGTTCCCTGGAGTCAAACAGAATGAGAAACAGATGGGAAATTATTTGCAAACAGGAACTCTTTTCTTTCCTTGTTTGCTTGCCTTGTTTTGTTTACCCCTCAAAATCCTAACAAGAAACACAAGTAGGATAATAACGACTGCAAGCTACTTCATGCTAGCAGAGCTGGATAAGCAAAACTACAAAGCACTGACAAAGCAACACATTTATTTTGATGTGATGTGTTGATCACACCAAGTCTTACCTTGGGCCTCAGTGTAGCAGACACTGATGGATGGAGTTAATTTCATTGCAGGGAGTACAACGAGGCTATGCTGAGCAGTAAAGCCAAACATATGTGTACTCTTTTAGGACTGAGACCTTAACCAGTAAATCTTAATTACTCTTCTTGCAGATGACAAGAGCAAGGTTTATGCTGAGTATTATTAGTAGGGATGAGAGTTTTGACTGAGAGTATTTCATTTGCTGTTCTGTCAGATAAAGACAGTAGCAGCTGAAATCAAAGCACTATGTAAATTTATGCTCTAAGTGTGAATGTAACATTTTAGTAAATGATAGCAAAGAGTTGCACATGGAGCCACATACGGTGGGATTTAATTTATGGAGAACAGCCTCTGTCTTTTAGCCATTCATATAATGAAGATTTAAATATGAACTAAATTGCAAACACTTGCAGCTGAAGCAGGATGTTGGATGATATTCATTCATTCATATTGAAATTACATCTTTAAGTTCCTCTCAAGCTACATAAATGCATCTAAGGGACACAGACACACATGTAAAACAATTCTCTTGTGTAACAAAGCGATGTGCATTATTAAAATGCTGTTTTCAAGGCAAAAGTCTTACCAGAAACGTCTAAAATGTGCCTCGTATTGCTAAGCATGTTCAAACACTGTGTTAGAAATATTTGTGCCAAATTTTGCTTCTCTCTACCATTCTGGCTTTATTGCTGTTTTATGATTCCTATTTCAATGAACTTTGTGAAACTCGATTAACCATTTGCACTTTTGCTGGTAAGCACTTTCACTCTCTTCTCCATTCAAAGGCTGTTGCCAGATCCAAAGAAAGGAAAGTGGAAAAGCAAAAATAGCTCAAGGAAAATGAGAAAAGGAACCCAAGCAATCCTTAGTGTCATTTAAACGATCTTAGCTTGTTCTTGCCTGTCTTTGAGACTAAACCAAATCACCCAACTTCCTACCTCTTCACTCAGTTCTATAGAATAATTAAGGAGATTTCAAGTGACCATAAATACTCCCCTTCCTTTCCAGTATTTTATCAAACAAATGCATTTTTTAATGCAATCTGGCAAGGGCCCTATTAATGAATGTAGCTAAACAAATCACAACAACAACAACTAATTACAACAAAAGCAAAAGTCAAAAAGAAAGGCCTTTGCAGAAATGCTGCAGACTTTGTACAACCTCCTGCAGATTGGCATATTTTGCTGTGTGTGGGAGTTGGGGAAATCCCAGCAGCTTTCTATTGTATCTGGTTATTTCTTGGCTCATTTCCAAGCAAATAAATAATCATCATATTAAACTAGATTCATACAAGTGTAGCAGAAGCAGACATGAAATCCAATAGATAAGACAGCCAATGTTCAAGCTGTTTCTTGCACATGGGATGGAAGTTTGGAGTCTATTAATCTTTTGTTTCCTCGACTGTTCTTCCGCTTACAGAGACCGGGATTACACAGAACAGCCCATGGCAGGAACTCACTCACCGTGATTCCCGTAAGTGAATTCATACCAGTATTCTAATTTATGGGTGGCTTTAGTTCCCAATGTTCCTGAACAGAGGCTGTAAGCGTTTTTCACAACACACTGTACATGCACTTCCCCTGGGCAGCTGCACTGCTGTGGCAAGCAAGACTGCAAGGAGAAAATACAAGGGAGATTTGCTGCACACAGCTATTTGCCAAATATGTGAAGGGACAGAGTGCTGCACAGGTTAGGAGAGGGTAAAATCTGGTTTTGCAAAGCTTCAGCTATACACTACTCCTGCTTCTGTGATTTGTTCATGTTTTAATGACCCATGAAAGACCATTCTGCCCAGACTGCCAAATGAAGCTGCCGTCCCTCCTGGCAGGCATATTCTGCTCCAGAGGACAAGAGTAAACCATTTCCTAGGCACATCCAGCAAGAAACCCAGGAGTCCCTCCTCACACAAAATCCCTTTGTGTCTTCTAACTAAAAATACCTCAAAGCATTTTAAAACACCAATGTTGTTATATTCTTTCTTTTACCCTGAGAACTAGGCTTTAAAAGTCAGGCAAACTGCACTCGATATCATTTCCTGCCCTCTGCTCTCAAAGCCAACTATCTGAAGGTCACTTTGCCTCTTGGCTCATACCTGAGGGTCCTGCTTAACTCCACAGCTCTGTGCACAAATGAAGGGATTGTGTTGAAATTAAAGTGGGTTGTTTGTAATGAGGAAAATACACTCCAAATGTGAAGGAAATCCAAGCTAGAAAAGCAAATTCTCCTGTGCCTGTGGCCAGCTTGGATTCTCCAGACCCAAGCCCCAGCTGCCGTCTAATGAAGCCAACAGTGCTGTGACCAGCCCTGGGCCTGAATCCATCCCCACACCTCCATGTCTGCCCCAGAGTTTGGACTTACAGCCTCAAGGCAATAAAAGCTGAGATGGATAAAAAAATCCCTGGTCCTTAGGGATTGCTTTGCAGACCTAATGAATCCTTCCAGAGCCCAAATTTCATGGCAGAGGCTTGAGGTGAGTTAGATATGGTGAAGGGGGGAAAAGTCCTTTCACAGCCTGCTGGATAAAATACAGAATCCTGTTCTCCTATAAACCAGCTGCTCTTTCTATTTTTAAATACACTGGAGGGACTCAAATATTGCAGTGATGAGAGAAGAGGAGGCTCATGTAAGTACCTAGGCAGATGGATGCTTAGCAAAGGAAGAAAACTACTCCTGTGGGATGGAACCACAGAAAATGCTCATTCCAGCTCAACTACTGAAGCCCAAACAGGTAAAATATCTGGATGAAGGTGTTTTAGGCTTTAAAACTAGGCTGCTCTCAGGAATGTCGTTCTTCTGCTTTCACCAAAGCTTAGTAGTTGTTCCAAACGTGCTCAGATGGGTGTTATAACACAAAACACAAGCCACAAAGCACTGCCCACACAGCACTCACCAGCCATGTAGGAAAGTTTGTTGAAGTTTCCTTTGTCTTAGACTTTGTAAATACTCTGACTAATAATTTTTACTCAATTCTAATGCTGTTTTGGATCAAGTGTGAGGCAGCTGTTCATTTTTCTCAGTGATAAATCACCATTTCTTGGCATTTGGAAACTCAGGAGACAAAAAAAAAGGGGGGGGGGGAAGCACTGAGGGTAGACTCACTTTTATTTTTCATTATTTAGCACATTATTTAGCTCCACCTCAATATTCAGGTGAATAATTGAAGGCTGGACTTGCCAAAATAAGAGAAGGTGGAAGGCAATAGTCCTTCTTCCTTTCAGCTTCAGGGCCTGAGTTTGGCATGTGGAGTATCTGTGTATGTAAACGGCTTTTAGCACACAAACCATTACACGTTAGGGCTCAGAGCCTAAGGAGCTGTCTTGCTGTGTCCTTCATTGTTCAGCTTGTACTCAATGTTATGGCAGACTTCTTTTCTCTCTCTTCTCTGGGGGTGGTAGGGAGAAGGGATAGTCTTTCCCTTGCTGCTTCTACAGGGGAGGTGCTGGCCCAGGAGGAGCTCCACATCCCATCCCTGTCCCTCCCTCCCCCTCAAGGCAACACCACAATTCCATTGGTAATAATTCAAAAGCAGAGGCTTGAACAAGCACTTTCTAAAAGCATCTGACCCCTTTTTTTTTTTTCAAAGGAGGGAAGTTAGGAAAGAGGAAAGCAAAACCCCTGCTCTGTTTCCTGCAGTCTATTTCAGAATATTTCCATTGTTAGAGAGTAAACCCTTTGCATGCGAACACAAGGAGGTAGCATCAGGCTGGGAAGATGGCTAAATTTGGCTCAGATTCCTTAGGAGCCTGACCTCTTCCTATTGCAGTACACAGCAACACTCCCACTCGCTGTCCAGTGTGGCATTTTTAAACACTCCCTCCTCCCAATTAATTCCGCCTTGCATTGAAGGAAGTGATATCAATAATCCCCTAAGAACCCATTGTCCTGTAGGTAAAGGGATATCTGAGTTTCACTCAGGAAAATAACAGAAGAGCGCAGAGAACACACAGACAAGTCTATTGCTGCAAGAACTCGCATGCTTGCCCAGCTTCAGGCACCTGGAAGCTGTTGTAGTGAAGGCAGGAAAATGATGAGCAGTAATAAGTGCAGCACAGACATACATTTCTAGGATGAGGCCAGTAGAGGGAAGGCCATGTGAAAAAAAAACAGGTGAGAAAGGGTTTATGTGAAAATCTGACAGCATTTTAAAATGAACTGCATATCACAGATTTCATACAGGCCCAGTCCTGTTGTATATTTTAAAGTGGTTGTTAATTTGGGGACTGAAACACAATTTACTGGGTGTTTGCTTTCTTGAAAATTTGCTTTCTACTTTTACTCTCTTTCCTTTCCCCATTTGATCACTAAGGCAGCTTTCATTTTCAGCCTTCAATCAAAGAAAAAAAAGGTGGGAGGAAGCAGCATTTCCAGGCACAGATTTAATTGCTGGGAAAAAAAAAACCCTCTTCCCAATGAGAGGGTTTGAATGTAAAAAAAAGCACTGCCAGATCAAACACAGAGGCACTCACTAAAGTTCTCTTAGAAGGCTTGAAAAGTCATTTCAAGTCATTATGAGGCCAGTTGCACTGATGGATTATGAATTAGACACTCTATTGCTGTTCCTTCTTAATATCTTCCAGTAGAATTAGTTGCAGAAATTCAACCAACCAATAACTGTTCCATAACTTCTATAACGTGAGATTCTTTAATTGGTCACGTGAATGTCACAGCTCCAGGAGATTCTCATCTGGGTAAAGTCACTGGAAGCTGCTTCCATAGCAAATTCTATTGATATTGTCATTTCCTGATTAATACAGCTGGAGTGAAAAAATAAATGCTTGGGAGGTGGGAGGGTGAGGTCAGTGTTAATTTGGGACTTTCATCTTCCCTTTTCACGGGTCCAGAACAAGCTGCATCTTTGTGGTGGTCCTAGCATGGCTGGGTATGGGTTTGTTGGTGATGAACACTTCTGGAGGATCTGGAAATGTATGTTTTGGTGCAAATATGGTTATTAATAATCCTTAACTGTCCTCCTCTGTTAAAATGGAACAGATTGGGTGCCTGATCCTGATTTCACAGTTCCAAAATGTCTAACACGGCTGAAATCCATGACTAAACGCTTCTTGGTTTCACCCACTGCCTTTAATCAAGTTCTTGCCAATTAATAATTGGGGGCAAAGGAAAGAACCAGCGTTTCAGCAACATCAAAGGAGTTAAAAGTGACTCCAAGAAACGGACAAGTAGCGCTTTGTGCAGTGTCCTTCTGGAGCTGTAACTTTCATAGCGCTTGTTAGTTGAGGCAGTGCAAGGATGACTTGTCAGTCTATTGTCCCTGTAGGAACACAGACCCCAGTGTGGCACAGGAGAGCTGGCTGCAGCATGTGGCCCTTTCTCACCACGCCCTCGGAGAAAGCTGCAGAGAACCAGTTGGCATGGGAAGGGAATGGGCAGGGAGTTGGAAGGGGATTTTTTACCAACAAAATTGAAGTGGGTTGGTTGTTTTCCCTCATGCTAACTGTAGTGATCATTGGTCATAGCCAAAACTGCTTTCCTTCCCCAACATAAACTATTGTACTTTTTAAAAATGCCTCTTAATGGTTTTCATTCCTTTGCAGGGTTGTAGTTTCATGCTGTTCTCCACAGCCTTATGAGCTGGGCCTGCTCTGTGCTCTGCTTGTCTTTAAGGGGTGAGGAGGGAAGAAAGGGATGTCAGGAAAAAGAAAAAGCAAAGGAGAAGAAGGATGCCAGATAACCCCCTCGGCTTACACCCCAAACATGCCAAACTGAAGTCTGAGCAGAAATACAACTAGGAAGAAAGCAGCAACATTTGTCCCACGCAGCTCATGGGAACAGACAGCTCTTGAGAGAGGAGCAGGGCTTTGTGTCTCAGAAACTGGGAAGGGCAGTCCCTGTCCTGGAGGAGTGCTGAGAAGGATAGAGGAACACAAGACTGAGGTGGAAATTTAGTGCGACCCTTTTGCCTCTGAGGACATGTACTTAAACCATCCGTGCTATCACATCACAGCAGCTGACAGAGCACCTGAAAGCCCAGCGTTGCCGTGCAGAGCACGCTGCCTCCCCTCTGCGCTCCCTCCCCTCTGTAGTTCGCCCAATATCGCGCGCAGCTTTTTCTCCAAAAAGAAACCAACAAAAAAACTAAATAAACCCCAAATAATGGTTGTGCACGTGCTTCTGTTTTTTTCCTTTGATCCAGCTTTCATTCTCCGATCCCTTCCAGCACCAGCTCTGCTCATCTCATCCCCTCGCACGTCTGCCTCGTGGGTGGGCGCCACGACCCCGTCCCACTCCCCGAGCTCCCCCTCTCCTACCCCTCCTGCCGGGCTGGACGGCGCTGGGCGACCCGCCCGCCCGCCGGGGCTGCCGCTCCCCTCCTCCCCGCCCGGAGGCGGCTGGAAGCGCGGGGGCGGGCTGGCGGGGCCGCGGGGCGGGCGGGCCGCTTCTCCTCGCCGCTCGCCGAGCCTTTGGCGAAGTCGCCGGCGGCGTGGGCTTGCGTGGGCTGCCTGCGTGGGGCGCACACGTGCGGCGGCCGGGGCGGCGGGGTGGGGGGTGGGGGGCGCGGGGGAGGGCCGTGCCCCGGCCGCGGGGCGCTGGGCGCTGCGGGGGTTGCATGGCCCTGCGCGGGCGGCGATGGCTGCGTGATGGCCCAGCGCGGGCAGCCCGCACCGCACGCCATGGCTGCCAAAGAGGAGCTGTACAGCAAAGTCATCCCCCGGCGGAACCGGCAGCACCGCGCGGGGACCATCAAACATGGCTCGTCGCTGGAGATCCTGCTGTCAATGGGCTTCCCCAAAGCCCGGGCGTAAGTCGCCGCACGGGCCCCCTTTCCCTCGGCTCTTTCCCCTCCTTTCGTTTTACGGCGGCGAGAAGCGACGGGCGCCTTTTCTGCTTCGCCGCTCCGGACCGCGGCGGGCGGGCGGCGCGGAGCCGAGCCTGCGGGAAGGAGCGCCGGGCAGCGGGGGATGCGCTCCCGGAACGGCCTGCCCAAGGGGGAATAGGGTCTCCCTATTCCCGGAGCCGCCTTCTCAGAGCAGCGGCGGGGATGCGCTGCCGGAGCGGCCCGGGGATGCTTTAAGGGCCGAGGGATGCGCCGGGTCGCGCCTTCCGGCGGCCGCCGCGGCCAGGCAGGAGCGCAGCTCCCGCTCCGGGGCGAGGGAGACGGCGAGGTGCCGGGGGGCGGCAGGTGCCGGCCCGAAGCGCTCCCAGACCCGTCCCCGCCGCCCCCGGGGTGCTGAAGGAAGGGCCTCGGGGCTGCCCGGTGCAACCCGCCTGCACCCCTCGGGCAGGCATCGCTGGAAAGTTTGAGATGTCCAGGGACGCAGTGGTTTGCACCTCCAGTTGAAGTCAGAGCCCATCGTTCCCGTGCTTAGAAAATGAGAAGCCCTTGGCGGGATTGCTTTGGCTAACTCTGTCGCCCGTGAGGTTGTCTTTAATCTGTGTACAGTCAACCAAAAAGGAACAGAGCAATAGAAGAAAATTTCTGTAGTCAAAGTGCTCGTTTTTTCTTGCCCAATTTAGCAATGCCCCGATCTCTGCTTTAAATTAATTAGGCAGCAACCTAACGATAACTTCATCACCACTGTCCGGGTTTAAACGTCGTGGCTCCTGAAGTGGGACTGTGCTCGTTAGGATGTAAATGAAACCAGTGGGGATTTGGCTGATTCCTTGTTCTGAAGTTTTCCTTTTGATACCAATCAGAACTCGGTGGTTTTGCAGCCCATCTTTGTGCAGTTTTATTCGTAAATGTAGAGATGCCCTCATGCATTTTTAAGGACGTGAGATTCATGAGATTGTCATGAATCCACTAGCACATACAGAAAATCTAATAATGTTTTCTCTTGTCCTACTTAATGCCTCTTATGTCTGTCAGTGATCTGTAGTTATCTGCTGAAATCAACGTACCCATTTATATACCGTGAATGCACATGGACATAGTAGAAGCCTGGTGACTTCATGCTCTGTTTGTCTGAAAAAAACAGATGTGCATCTTTCAGTGTAGCTAGAGAAAAAAAAAAAACACAGCTTGAATACTATGAATGAAACTATTTATTACCTGTACTACAGTGCCATCAAGGCTGACAGTCAGCACCAGGCTTACCTAACCGTTAACTGAGGAACTATGTCTGTGGTTCATACTCTTGCCTGAGAAAATGCTAATATTTGACAAAAATAGACCCAAAGCTTTAGCATACTAGATGGGGATGGTTTAACAGAGGGAGCAAGATGGAGGAAGAGCTAAAATACCCCCAGGTGCATAGAGTTATTGCAAATATAACCAGCCAGATGGGTAAAACTGTCTTGGTACTAAATTCAAGGTCCTGTGCTGTAGCTTAGCTGCCTGCTGAGAGGGGGACCACCTTCCCCATCTGAAGTAGCAATTAGTGCCCCTATTCCAGCCTGCTGGAAGTACTACAAATAATGCACCATTAAAATTCGGGTAAGAGGCAAAACAATAATGAAATGGAACAACTAAGTACTGCCACCAAGGGTACGCTGGAAGGGCGCACAGGTTTGGATTGTGTGAGAGAGAGGACTGACTGCATGGTAAAAAAGGACATTCCCTAAAGGTCACTGCTTCCCAGGAGCTGCTCTTTAACTTGCAGCATGTTACCCTGCAAGTGTGAATGAAAGATGTTACTGAGTTGCCAAGGAGGTAAAAACACTCCCTCGCCCAAAGACAGTATTGAGAAGTAGCCTTAGAGTAAAAACCCTTTGAGTCTTCTCCCAAAACTCCCTCTTTTCTGCCCCTAAGCCACAGTGACAACAGGACGCAGAGAATTCAGTGAAACGAGGGATTTCAGATCTGTGCCTGTAGATCCTGCCTACAAATACAAGCCAGGCTGATACTTAAAAGTGGTGACCATCTGTTTGGATGGCTTATGCAAAACAGAGCTCCGAGTTGTCAGACTAGTCTGTCAGGCATGTCACAAAATGCCATTCCAGTTGGCATTAGTGACCTCCTGGCTTCTTGTTAGAGCTGAAGGGGCTGATTGGGGCAGGAGACAGAGAGGACTGTTGAAGTCAGAGGAAGAGACACAGGAGCTACCTGGAGATCACAAGAGAGATGCTTTCAGATGCAGTACTGAGGCAGTACTGAGATCCTGGGAAGCAATCACATTCAGCTAACATTCAGCTGCCTAACATTCAGCTTCTAATTCAGCTCAAGTAACTTTCTGTACCTCACACTCCTGCTGATGGGCAGGTCAGCTTTTGTCTCTCCAAAGCTGAAATGGTTGATTCTTTGATACCACTTCTCCACGCTTACAGTTTCTAACAGCAATAGGAGCTCAGATGACTCGGGCTTGCTGTGCTGACATCTCATGTTCATTTTGTTTTCCTGGTTCTGTGTTACTTTGGGCAAGCCATTTCCACCCTATGTATGCTAAAATAATCAAAGGTGAAAGACTAAATACGACTTCCAAGTGTTACTGGATGGTGGGTATAGACTAGCTGAGTTAAGGGCAATAAATGGTATAAGCCAGGCTGAAACCAAGAAAGGGTGTCCTTGACATTTACACTTCAGGTATCAAGTGTATCATGGATCAACCCAAAGCATTATTAAATAAGCCTTTATTTGTCCATACCCTTGAATGGGAAACTGGAGATAAAGGGTCCATCAAAGGACATACCTTTCCTTTCTGAGCTAAGATAAATTGAGAGCAAGTATTGAAATTAACAGAGGTCCACTGCTGTTGATGTCTCACAACACAGACCGAGACCCCAGAGGGTTTCCTCACTCCTTCACTAAAGTCCCTATTGATTCGGGTAGAAAAGCAGCTGTTGTGTGCTCCTGGGCAGATGTCTGTCTCTTTTTCTTCTTCTTAGCAATAGCTTCAATTCAGCTGCACCTCTCTAAATGATATGGTGATGCAGTGATGTATAAACCACCTTTGGATGCATTTACCTGTGGATGGCAATTGCTCAAACTGCTGCAGTAAGTCATCATTTTGGACTAGTGCTGTGGAGAGCTGTTCTGTTTTGGTTATGTTTGGTCAGCACACAACTGTTATTTTTTTATTTTGCAATTAGCCCATTACATTACATACTGTCTAGTCACACAGGAGGAGGCTGTTCCTATCCCAAGTAGTTTCTGATTTAACAACGGAGGCAAAGGTGATGCTCTCAGTGCCGTTTTGCAATTTAGGCACTGAGACAAGCATTTTACCCTGGGGTATCACAGAAGTCTAACCATATCTCCAGTGTCTCAAGACCCCAAAAACAAGAAAAGGCTTCCTCCAGAAAGAGATTTCACACTATTCTTATTTCCCAGTTGCTCTGAAATACTGTACCTCATCTCATTATTGATCTGCTGTCAGTGGTTGCACCCACAGATCTAATCTGACTGCCAGCAACTCTCATTATTGTGTGATAATCCCTATATAGGTGTTTGATAGTCTGCCTGAGAGTAAATATAAGGGGAGGCACAATGTAGTTTATAAGCCACTGAAGCCACAGGGGATCCCTTAAAACTATTATGCATTTACAAGCAATTAAAAAAAAAATCTATGCTAAAAATCCATCTTGCAAAATTTAAGACGACTAAAAATAGGAAAATTTAGTGACAGGCTGCAGTTGCTTCCAAGATGGAAGAGGGCCTTTGACCAAAATTAAATTATTGGAACTGATACAGGGAGATAAGCATCTGAAATCCTCTAGCCTGCAAGGAGCAGAAATCCGTGTGGCTCCGGAGTCTGTCAGTTCAGTGATTCACAGTTTTAGAAGTTTTATGTCAGAAATTCAACTCCTCCAAAACCAGAAAGTTAGAATTCTACTACGAGAAAAAAACAGCCACCCTGCTTGCTTTGTTTTACTTCTGGGTGTGCATGAATGTATAAATGTACAACATTTAAAGCTCTCCTGCACACGTCTGAATTGAAGCCCCAGCCCTGAGGTACTGTTTCAGAGGAGAGCCAGGCTTAGAAAAAAATGAAGCTAATTCTCCAGCTCCTGTCATTACTCAAACTGGGTACATCACTGCCCATAAACAGAATAGTTAAATTACAGACATGCTCTGAGTGATAAAGGTAAGAGATGAGTGCTGCTCTTGCCACGGGTGGCAAAGCTTTCCAAAGCTAAACTGATGTTGCTTCCTATCATCTCAGCCTCAAAAAAGAGGAACCATCTTCTACAGACAGGTCTGTTGCTTTGGTTCAGTATGTAATGCTGTGCTCCTGGGTGGATCTGCTGACACTACATGTCATTACAAACACTTCCCCTCATAAAAATGGAATAGACAGGAATATTGTGCAGTTTACTATGAACCAACTTCACTGCTTCCCTATGCTGTGCATTTCCTCCTTCCTCCCTCCCACAAAAGACCACCTGGGTTTAACTCTGTGTTCGTGGGCATAAAGAGGATTTAATACAGAAAGCTGTACCACACTTCCCCTGGCCCTGAACAGAACCAAGCCAGTCTGATTTCGATTTTGTCTCTCAGTAACTATGAGAAATTAAGAGCATTAAGAGTTTCATTATTCTCCAAGAAAAGAAGCTCAGATCCAGTTTACAAACAGTAAAATCTCTTGTGTTTTGCAAATGTTTTCTAGGCTGCTAAAACATGTTTCTCCTAGTAACAGACTTAGCAACATCGCAGTATTTGGGCACAGAAGGAGTGTGAAGGCTCCCATTCCTCTAGCTTTTAAGCTGAATTTGGGAAAATCCTGCATGGAACAAACTGCTTGAAATAATGCTTCGATTTTGAAGTGGTTTCTCTTCCTTCACAGCAAATTTTCTGCAAATACTCTTGCCTGAGATTCATTCTACTACAAGCGACCAGCCCAAAACGTGGGCATCCCATAGATCCCACTGGAGACCAAGCTTTAGAAGGGTTTTCATGATTCAGAGTGACTTGTGTTGGCACAAGATGTGGAGGGAAACTCCATCCCAAGTAAAGAAGTTGATGGATAGAAATGTTTCTAGAAGCAACATTTTAGAAGGCTACATTGAAAGTGGATTTCCAAGTTTGTGAATAGCACTGGAGGAAATCTTCAGCTATTGAATAGAAAATCAGAGAATGATCATAGAATGGTTTGGGTTGGCAGCCCCACCCAACCTGCCCTTGAACATTTCCAGGGATGAGGCATCCACAGCCTCTCTAGACAGCCTGTGCCAGGGCCTCACCACCCTCAAAGGGAAGAACTTCTTACTATCTAATCTAAATGTATACTTTTTCAGTTTAAAGCCATTTTCCCTTGGGCTATAGCTGCAAGGGCTTAGGCAAAAGCTTCTTGTGGTGCTTTGTCCTTGCTCATAATTCAGAACAGTGAGTTTTGGGCTTAGATAGAGCTACTGGACTCTACATAGAGAAACCATCTAATCAAAACACTTCCATTTCCAGTACTGCCAGTAGACATTTCATTTTGTGACCTGTTTACAAACAGTGAAAGAGGCACAACTTGCTGGAGGTGCATTTGGCAGATCACTTGGACAAGACCTGCTTTCCCTATTGTGCCCCTCTTTTTTCTGTGTGTCTGTTCAAGCTTTTCTCAGAAGTTATGAGGCATCCAGCCCTTTGCCTGTGCCAGGGTGTAACAGATGAGGTTCTGCATTGTAACTTGAGCACAGTTTGAGCAATTAACTGATCCAGTTCATGGATTGCAATTCCTAGGTTCAGCACTGAGGCCTCTGAACAATTTTGTACATCTGTGCTGGAAGGGATCCCAATAGGTCTGCACTGCACAGTGGAACATGGACATTGCTATTGAGTTAGCAGCTGCCAGGAAGGTGAACTGGAGAAAGGCTTCAGCAAACACACACTTGGGACTGGGTCCCATGGCTCTTCTGCATATATAGGGGTTCTTTTTGCTTTTGTTTTATTGCAGATTTCTTCTGTGGGACTGGGAGGTGATTACTGCAGTCTGTTACATGTCAGCAGCTCCACTCTATTTGGTGTGGGGGAAATCTGTATCAGATTGTTCCTTACTTTAAAGATCTAAAGTGCTAAAACACAGAGGGCTCTTTATTTCCACTGTATAGTCTGGAAACTGAGGCACAGAGAAGCTTCGATATATACATCAAATCTCTAGTTAGGCTGGCACTTGCTCCTAAATCAGTAGAGTTTCGGTCCGTTAGCTTAATCACAAGACTTAGATATCTGGTCTAAGCAGAACATCTATGTCCATGACATTGTATCAAAATTTCAAATGGAGAGAGACCTTCTCTTACCAGAAGCCATGAAGACCTTCAGCTCTAAGGGTGCTGCCAGCCCTTGGGACCTCCTAATAAACACACCAACAGAAATCAGGGGGAATGACACTGTTTGAAAGATGATGAGCAAAAGATAAAATAAAAAGGTGGTTTTAAATGTCAAGTGCTAACCCTGCTGGCTCCTGATGAGAACTGGGTTTTTAAGTCACCTTTAAAAATGAATCTTAGACTCCCAAGTCTTACTCTCACTTGAAAATATTGCCCTAGGTTTTAACTGGTGCTCATAGTGGATTCATAGCATGTGCTCTGCCACTGCAAAAAGAATAGAGACATCCGTGTGTGTGTGTGCCTGTACTGCACCAGTCTAATTATCCTCAACAAGCAAAGTCATCAAAGGAGCTGCAGTTTAGCAGCTGACAGCATTTTGGATTCCATCACCAAGACTCACTGTAGGCTTTGTGCATTACAATGGAGTGCATCGTGGTGCTTGTGTCTTACTCACCCCCTATATAAACAGACCTGAAAAGAATAGGCCTTGGCTTCCATTGGCATTACTCTGTCCTCACCATATCCTATGTTGCCTGGTTGTGAGAGCAGCATAAAGTGGAGGGGAAAAAACAACAGCAAGAAATAACGGGATGGGTTGAGGGAATTGCTAAAGTCACCGTGACAAAGCGGCTGACAACCCACATAAAGCATGGTTTAGGCATCTTGTACCTCTTGTCTGTGTTCATAAGACACAGGTGCTGCCCTTTCAAATCCACTCTCCCAATATTTGTCCTGAAGCTTTGACAAGGATCAACAGCAAAAGGTGCTTTTTAAGGTGCTCCTGAACACCCATAACTCGTATGATGGTGATGAAGTAGCTAAGAGAAGTCAGTCTTGCACAAGTCTTTCCATTCCCTGGAAAGCTTCAGCTTTCCTGGTTTTTTTACACAGATTCCCAAAAGAATAAAGATCAGCACAGAGAGCAGAGTTACATGTGCAGATATGACAGTATCTTGACAGGTATTGTCAGGACCTGAGTGGTTTCTGTCACTCATAAAGCGTAAAATTTAAACAGAAAGTAGGCAATTATAAACTGGAACCTGGAAGGAGGGACAGGAGATGTGTTTGATGCCTTTGCCTTCCCCAGACACCAAATTCAAGTCTTTGAGACTGAAATCTCCTGTCATTGCCAACATGAATACCTTGCAGGCCAGACCTTGTCAGCAGGAGATGATCATGAGAATGCTAGTGAAGGGCTATGCACGTGCCTGAGCGAACAGCAGCCCGGAGTAAACCTTGGGATATCTGTCTTCTGTGCTAGATATGCAAGAGGCATACCCAAAGATAGGTAACTGATAAACACCCTGCTCTTCCATAGCTTGACACTGAAAGAGGTTTGAACTGTGTTTCACTCACACCCATCCCCTCCCTGCTATTATCAAACGTGAGGCAAGTGCCGCTTTTTTCCCTTTCATGTAGCGTTAGCTGGGCTCGGCCACAGTGAAGAATTCATCATTTGTGGTTGATGAGTGTGAAATAATTGCCAGGGTAGAGATGGGTGTGTTTCGGAGAGATTTTTCTTCTCCTAATTTGTAAAAATGACTGTTTTCTTTCTCCTCCACCTAATGAAATACAGCAAGTTCCTACATGACACAAATCTCATTAATGGCCCGATTCAGCAAAGCCCTCGAGCACGAGCTCCTCTTGAATGGCTGAGATCAAGACATTCAATACATTTCTACCGAGCATGAAGAGGGCTGCATTAAATGGACTTGGAAGTACCTGAAATAGGCAAACTTGTACTGTTTTTCTTCTAAGCTGTTCCTCATTTTATTGAGAGCGATTGAATTGGTTTTGTGACGCAAATTTCAAGCCCTGAGTTTGTGCTGACATGAAACACTAGTATCATTTTTCCCTTGTATGGCACCAGTGAGTAGGAGCCTGATTGTTATGTACCTGTTGTGCTGGGGGCTGTGCAAACAGAAAAGGAAAACATCATCCCTGCTTCAAGAGACAGGAATCTAAATAGGAGCCAGAAAGAGCAAATGCCTCCAGAGAGGAGGATTGGGAGAGGCCACATGAGGAAGCAGACACTATCATCTCCTGCTTATGGGCAGTGATCCCAGCATTGCCTCCAAAATCCTTTGCTCCCAGTCGTTACCCATAGTTACAGCAAGTTAGACTGATGGGTGGAATTCACAGCTGCATGAGAATGACACTGTTGTGAACAGCTACTTTGAAATAAGAATCCTTCCCATTTTACAGACAGGAAAAATTAAAATGAGACAATACATCAAGTCACTTGATGCCAGAGAGGGCATCTTAATTAACATTTGCCATCCACTCCAGACAAAGGGTTCTCCAGAATTACAGCCTGTAAAATGGTGTCAATGATGTCCTGCTCCCTTGTTCTACTATTATATTGAATTTATTCTTCACAATCAATATTTCTTTCTGAGACTAGCTGCCAAGTCCTAGCAAGTGTCAAATCACAGCATATTACCCATGGAGAAGCTGCAGTCAGTTCTCTCAGGCACTGCTCAAAGAGATCTCAAACTAAACAAGGACTGGATCCAGTTCATACTCACACTACTGCATGGGCAACAGAAACAAGTCCTGGAAGAAATGTAATATACAGCTGCATCTTACAAGACACATTTATATTCACTTTATAGTCTCTTTGACCCCCTCCTATGGTGTATCTGTATCCTAAATGTGTTCAGTTAAGCAAAGCCTCCCAGGTCAGCCCAGCACCATTTACTTTGTTGGAGTGATTCTAAAACACACCCAGCTGAGGATCTTACCCAGAAATAACCCAGCTTTCACTGCATTGAAAGCTTCCTTTAGAGAAACTGGGTTTTTACACCACTCAGGTAATGCAAAGAGCTTATGTGTAAATAAGGTTCAGCACCAAAGCCTCTGGGAGAAAAATAGAAACCTCAGGTGTTTCTCTCCTATTCACAACACATTTACACATCAGGGCCACAGTCTTTTATCAATAGTGACTCCAGCTCTGTACCACAGCTGCTCAGTGCTGGGAGAGCTGCTGCACACAATAATGTTTTCCCAGGCAGCATGGGTGCAGCTGGCTCCCCATGTACCCTGGTTATTTGGGTACACGTCAGCCGAGCTCAGCAGGCTGGGGAGAGGATGAGTCAGGATGAGGCCACAGAGACCTGAATTGTGCACACTCCCTGTAGCAGGATAGCTTGTGCTGTGGTGGTACAGGACAGCTGATACTGCTTCCTCCCAGTATTACAGTGATGCCAGGTTCACCGCTCCACAACCATCTATCATCTCTGCTGTTTCACCCCCTCACTTCTCAGGGTTAGCCCTGATGTATACAAGAGGCCTCCTATGTGGGTGAGCTGCACAACTGGGACCTCTTACCACCACCTGAAACCAGCTGTATGAGGGTATTTTAAGTCTCACTGACCCACTTCCCCATAGCCTTTCCTCTTTTCTCCCTAAGGTAAAGTTTTCCACTTGCAAAGGTGAGGGTCAGTGTTCATAAGAGCTCTCCATTCCATCATTCAGTTTCCCAAAGGAGTTCATCAGACCTGACTTGGGGGAAGTCAATGTATCTTTCCAACTTTCAACATTTTCTGCCCCAAAGCTGCAGGATCAAAGGATTTTAAAGCCCTTGGGAATTCCAAGGGGGAGAATGGCACGTTAGAAGCACATGGAGAGCGGCTGGAGTTTTGTTTCACTCCTCTATGCCTCCCACCGTTTGACAGCCATCACTCACACAACCTTTAATTCCTCTGCTAGTCCGTTGCCCCTGTGATTTCAGCCCAGGCTGTGTCTTAGTGACTCAAGCACCCAAGAAACATGTCTTGCCAGGCTTCTTGTGTGAGTCAGCCTAACCAAGGGCGCCGGGCAGCCTGCTGCGACTCTTTTCATGTTCTCCTAGGAAACTCCTGTGACCAGCTGCTGATTTCTTTGCTTGCACTTGGTGTTTAGATAGGCCCATCTGCTGCAAAGTGAACTTTAAAAGGGTAAAGCTCAGGCAACCCTGCTAAAATGTGACAACAGGCAGGAAAAAATGAATAGATCTTTCATGATGACGCAGAAACTGCCTGTGGGGGCCTGAGGCCTGATTGGCAGAGCTACATTTGGAAGTAGGTACTTGCATCTTTTGGGCTCAGAGATCCTTTAGCATGAGAACAAGATTGCCATGTCTTAATGGTCATTCCTCTCTCCATTCACCCCCCAACTCTGCTCCAACATCTTTTCAACCGTAGGACTAGAAGCTTGCTGAAGTGTCACAGGATTTCCCTGGATGGCAGCTTAAGAATTTTACATGCTTGCTGTCACCAGCTTGTTCTAGGGGAGAAGGATGGCAGAAATGTCATTTTAGTCCTTCCTGACCTTGTCAGATCAAACAGGAAGCTATAGTGAGCAGCACGGTGAGAGCCGCTGTGTAGCAGCCTGTGCAGCATCCCAGCTGCTGGCTTAGGAGAGGCAGCAGCTGCCTCGATGCCTTGGCTGCTTCAAGGGCAAGGTGATTCCTTTTATTTGGCTTCAGGTGCTCATTGCTGGAGGAGTGTAGTAACTCCCTGTCTCACAGGTATTTCTCAGCATAAATACATGAACGATTGGGATTGTAAAGCTGTGAGCTATCGTAGGGATGAGGCATAAGGATTGTACATGGACCAGAAAAAGGGCAGAATTCCCCCCTAGATCACCAAAAGCCATTTTCCTTGCATATGAGAGTTGATTCCCCCAAAAGATACTAACTATGAAACCTTAATGCTTTGCTGGGTCAGGAAACCAAGCCCTTTTCAGAGGTCCAAAATGAATTACCTAAAGTCAGCAACCACTTTGGAAAATCTTGGCTAACTGATGCTCAGTGTCTCTGCAAAATAAACACCTCCCAACAAGCATGAAAGCATTAGAAGGTATTTGCCTGAGGACACAAGAGAGTCTCTTGCAGTACTAAGTTGAGATCTCAGTAATTTGGATTTGCCATCAGGCTACAAAACAAACAAAAATGTACCCTTATGTGACAATTAGATACTGTTCCAGGCATCTAGCTCAACTTTCCACCTACTGAATATGATTTCATTTTTGCTGCAGCATATCCCCAAGTCTTACAGGACCTTTGATGTGACTTTCATTTCAGTAATGAACATGAAATTTTGTGGTTTCATAGGTGGGGTGTAAGTAATGGTAAGGAAGGAATCCTTCTTCCATGCTGCTTTATCTTTCCCCTACTTGCAACACTTTAGTTTTGAGTGTAGGAACATGCAGTCAGTTTATTTGCAGAGTATCTTTCTGATCACTGAAGTATTTGAAGCCTTTGAACAATTTAGATGAGATTATGCAAATGGAATTGAATGTTGTGACTAGATAATTGTCCCTTTGCTTCAAGGTATGCGTCAAAGCAGAGACAAATTCTTGGTTGGAATGAAAATCACTGAAAACAACGGCTTTTTTGTTATTGTTGTCATGGTTGGTGTGCAAATCATCAGTGAATCCTGGCAGCATCCCATCTACACTCTGCAAGGTCTGGGCAGAGTTGTTTCCACTGCTGAAGAGTAGTTTAAAGTAAGGCTGGTGTACAAACATCCCCGTGGCTCTTCAAGTGGAAGGCAAAGCTGAGCTTTGCAGCGGCCCCTCCGGGCAGCGGGAATGCCATCCTTTGAACCACATGTTCTGAGGAGCCACACAGGTTTCCACAGGCTTCTCCACCAGACCCCACCTTCAAGGAGGAAACTGAGATGAATTTAGGTGCCAATCTGGCAAAGGATTCAGACGTGTTGCTCAAGTTCAAACACAGGAGTAGTTCCATTGGTTTGAATGGAGATTGGAGGCGTGCAAATGCAGGGCTAGCTTTGGCCTCTGAAACAACTTTGTTTTTTAATACTGTGGCATAGGGTGGAGCTTTGCTGATAGTCCTTTGCTGCTGCTGTTACCATTAGCTAACTGCCATCCCACATTAGAACTGCTCAATTTGGTTATCTGGATTAGTGTCTCTAATTTCATTTCCTCTTGGGTGTTAATCAAGAAGCCTTTTTCTCTTATGTGCATCCTGTTTGTTCTGAAATGTGCAATTCCATTATTTGGCTCTAATTACTGCTGTACCCCTTGCCTGTGTCCCTAATCTGCTACTTGTAAAGGAACAAGGTTTCAAGTACAGACATTGCCCTACAAGAACTGAATGCTCTGCCGCCCACTGCAATGTAAGGAAGGCAGAGAAATTTCTGGCAGCTTGCTTTGCCATCAGCAGGGTGAGAAGTGTTGTCACCATCCTCATTTCACAGAGAGGGAAACTGCAAGTACAGAAGGATTAAGCTTCTGTTTTCAAAACTGGCTTTCAATTTTTTGGTTTGAAACATGTAAAAACAGGCATGTGTGAGCATTCACACATCCAATCCCAGATGCATCCCGCTCAACATCTTTGAAAATCCTTGCACAGCTGAAGTGGAAGCATTAAAAAATCAGCACCTGCTTTCAACAAGCTGAGTCTATGTAATTTGTTCAAAGCCAAACTACCAGTCCAATTTGCATATACAACCTGGTATGACATGTCTAACAGTCTACTAGAGTTCAATAGTGATTTTCAAAGGTGATTCCAGGCTAGCATTTCACAAGTATTTAAACATCCAGGCACACAACAATTCCATCTTCTTTCCAGCTATCTTTTTTTATAAGAAACTGCAGGCACAGTCCTACTCTGATCCTCTGTGAAACCCAGGACCAACCCAGGATGGGTTCAGCCTGTTCATTCTCAATCCTGTCAGCACTGTCTTGGCTGCTGCCATGTACCAGGTCTGCACTTTACTGCCTGACAGATTTTGCTGTGCATCTGAAACAACTCCACTCATACTTATGGTGCTACATTGCATTAATGCAGCATCTAAGTCAGAAGAAAGAGGCTTGTATTCAGCTTTATTCTGGTTAACCTTTCTTTTTCAATACTAGTGCTTAAGATCATCTAACCACATGGAGGATGCAGGGGGATCTAACATCTGACAGAAAAGCTTTCTTTAAAGATGCAGATTGCATTGTAGGAAATGAGAAGCAATAATCAAAGGAAGTTCTTCATTCTCATTATCAGTTCTCACTCTCTCGTTTCTCACAGTAGAGTACTTCTGTATATCCAACACAGCCCCTCTCAATTCTCTTCATTAGAGGCTGAAGCCTGCCTGCAGCTCATCATCGAGGCTCTGTACAGCCACAATCACCTTCCCCAAGCCAGCATGGATTTTACCTTTCCTTTCAAACAACTCATTTTCAAACCTAGCAAAAGACGCAGCTCCTCTCCCTCAATAATCAATTGCTATCAAAGCTTTCTCTTGTCTAGCCTCATTCAGAGCACGCTGGCTTGAAGAGGAATCATTCCCTGGGATTCAGCAGCCTTTTAGTCAGGCTGTAAGCATTGATTTTTGTGCTCATGATATTGGAGTCATCTCTAAACCAGCTTCAGCCAGGAAACGTGATTAGCCTAGCCAGCGAGACTGGCATGGCTTCAGCTGCTCAGAAGGCCAGACTGAGAAGAAAACGTGTAAATGGTTGCAATAATTGGTGACAATGCATCTTCTGTGCTGATGGCTGAATGGGATCTATTAAGACACACAGAGAAGGATATTTAGGTTGCCCTAAACACATGTTTGCATCCCGTTGATCTCAGTGAATGGGATGGACTGAGGTAGAGAAGTATTTTGCTTTCTCCCTCGCTGTGCAAGCTAAGCACAGCAGGCAGCCTGGCAGCAGAGGAGTGGCTCTCCCACTTTGCATGTGTTCAAAATGGCTGCATGAAGCAAATGGCAGTAAGAAGCACAGCCCTCCGGGTTTCAGAGGGCCTTACCGATACTGGTCAATGTTTTCTGAAAGCTCTGAAGTAGGTTTGACTTTTAGGAGGTTTCTGAATCACTGTGAGCATCCAGCTGTGTACCATTTTCCCTGCACCAGCTGCCATATTTGCAGAGGTTTATCTCTGTGAGTAACGTTTGGAGAAACCAGAACAGCAGCTGTGGAGAGGGTGGCAGCCATGGTGACCTCCCTCCAGCTGCAGACTGTGTCCCTCTCCGCCTTTCCTCCCTGCAGAGGTCATTCAGCAGCAGTTTAAACACATGGCAAACCTTTCCCCTCCATTGTGCTAATGCTTTCCAGGCATGCCCCATTGGCAGCTTTTACCAGGGAGATTGTGTATACAGTTTTTTTCCCTCTCAGGGTCTCTGCTTTTGCAGAATCTCATATTCCCATGATGTGACAGTGCACAGCAAAGCAGCATTGAACATGTCCCAGAAAGCCAGTCCCAGGCTCTCCTTTCCTCTCCCAAGAACGTGTCAGGCAGAGCACACCATGCAACTGTCCTTGCTCTGGGCAGGAAACAAAGGTCAGAAATCTGGAGCTGTAAATCTGCCACCAGTGGCTATTTCTGGTTTTAGCTCTGGTTACAGAAATATGCTGTGGTGACAAGTGATTTTGCTGGCCCACCGTAGCTGAAATGTTGAAATACAGGATTTCTGTGCCTGCCTCATCCCTCCTCTTTATGACACATTGAAAGGAGAGAAACAATAATTCCTCCCTCCCCAAAACTGCTGTGACTTTTTATAAGTCATATTCTCTGGTTTCTTCCCAAGACCAATGCAGCCCTTGGAGCTCTACTTTATCCATTTCCATAGTCTTTACAAGCCATAACAAAAGCACAGAGTATCTAGGAGGTATTGGAGGCCTTTTCCTCCACCCAAACACTGGTACTTGGATTTGCTCCCTGCTCTGCCTCCCCTACACCATCCTGGGGAACCTCTGATGACAAATCACAGGGACATTTTATCTCCTGTGCATTTCTGAATCTGGTAAGGAAGGAAGGAAAGGGTTTCTTCCATATCTGCAACCTTTCTGCAGCTATCCAGCCCACCCCAAATATCTTAAAGCAAATGCATGTCTATTCAAATACAACAGACTTATAATGCTGAAAATCCCTGAGATTATTTAGGGCTAGTAGCTGTAAAAATACACCACAATATACCTACTTTATCTATGCAGGCATATGCACACATTTATATACACATACACACGTTCCTACAGCATATACAGTGAAGCACGCAGGGTATGTAGAGTTGAAGTTAGGCAGCAATTTGTGGTCAATATGTGGTTTTCCTTCTTTTTTTTTTTTTTCTAACTCTCTGCAATACAAACTAAACCATCAGAATTAGCAGTAGAAGCCAAAGGAACATGTTGGTTCAGAGAAGAACCTAGAGGCTGATGGCAAACATCACTTAGAAGAGCTGAAGGAGAGACCCCAACCAGCCATGGGTTTGCAGAGGGTCTGCAGCGTGAAGTGATGCAGACCACATGCGAAGTATGTGCAAGGGCAGGCACTAGAAACATAAACCTGTCCTATAACATACTTGTTCTGATGAGATATGTCTTCCTGAACACACTCATAGGAGCTTGGTGCCTGATTAATAAAATCCGACGGTTGCACATCTTACATGACTATTTCTCCCATGCCTTCCAAGCTGTGGCCTCGATTAACAGTGGGCTATTGTTAAACAATAATTAGGACAGGGCTTAAAAATAACAGGACCACAGCAAATCACCCTCAGACCCTTATTGAGACAAACAGTGCTTTGGGGAAAGTGGTGTGTATGTATTGTCTTGCAAGGCCTCATTTCTGTGGTTTCATCTGAGAGATGCACACCATTGCATGGTTGAACATGGGCAGGATGTGAGCCAGTGGTTTCAGGAAATGAATGGGCTCAATACTGATCACGTTTGCACAGTGATAAATGAGCAGTCCAAATCCCCTGCTGCCAGTGGGGCTCTGCCACTGTTATCACACTGAACTCAGCCATCAGTCCTGGCCTGCTGTGATACGAGAGATGTCAGAAATCATTTGTCCAGGCTATAAAGAATAACAGCTTGCCCTTCCTCTAATGCACACACACATAAAAATGTTAAGACTCGCATAGCCTGTTAGATGAAAGGTTCATTTAGCTTAATACACCACAAAGCACTTCTGTTCTGAGTCTGTGCCCATCAGCAACTTGGAAATTTCCTGAGCCAAACTTTGCATTTGGCCCCAAATGCTTGAAAGCCACCATTAAGGCAATCCTCATTTAGATTCCCTTTTCTTAATGCATTTATACTTTAACCTCCACAACACTATGTGCCAGTAATTCTCACCACTCAGTAATGCATTATCTTAAAAGTACTTGAGTTTGTTTGCTTATGTTTTGAAGCACAAAAGATCTTGACTCTTTTAAGCTCAGATCTAAGGCTGCCTGAATAAGCATCTAAATTGACTCTAGAGGATGCCCAAGGCTCCTAAGCTTTTATTTTAGGTTGCTCAGTTAAAAACACCCAGTCACATGAGAAATATCCAATCCTGAGTTTAGCAAACAAGACTCAGCAGAGCACACAGAACTTTACTGGTGAAAAAAAGGCAAACATCTGCCTTCCCTCTCTACTGAAAGATACCTGAACCTTTTACTCCTCATCCACTCATGTGGGTGCTGTTGGTATATTTTTTAATTGATAGCCCTTGGAAAAAGCATGGACATGGCATGCCCTTCATTCTTTTAAATGCATTTGACAAGACTTAGTTATTAATCTTAGTACAAGTTTTGACAGCACAGAAAGGATTTGGTCTGATACATTTTCATTTTGGCCTTCAATGGGTATTAACAAATCCATAGTTCATCTGGGCTGGGCATCTGCTTGCTCTAACTCCATCAAGTACTATACTGAGGCCAGGAGCATATTAGGGAGAGATTTCAAAGACAGTACTGCAAAGCTGTGTGAAAATCAATGGGAGCACAGTTCTGACTCATAATCAAATCATAGTGAATACAGTCTACAAGAGTCTGATCTTATTTTTTAAGGAAATGGAGAGAAACAAGGATGCAAGTTACTGCAAGAGACCAGACAAATGGAGGTCTGTGGCCATTATCTGGGTACATTCTCTCTTAATAAGATGCAAAACCCCTCCTTCTCCCTTTTAGATAATAAAAAAAAGAGCTTAAATTTTCCCTGTGAGAATCTTGTCTCTCACTCACTGCTCGATATTCCCCTGTTCTCCAGTCTGCAACAAGAGCTGTCTAAGATTTCAGTACTGAAGTATTCTCAACTCAACCTAGGTTGAACACCCCAGAAATTACTCATGAAGAGCAGGAGTGAGCCCTTATCAGGCACAGCAGTTATGTGTTTCTTCTCTAAGCCAGCTCTGAGATGAAGAGAATTATAAACCAGTTTACAGTATCATGTAAAAGTGTGATATAAGCAAATCCCACCATCCAATTTCTTTGTTTCTTGGCTGAGCTTATTACTGGATGGATGATAATAGTTAATTGAATGAGAGTGAGTGGGGAATGATACAGGAATAATTGGAAGCAAAGTCTGGCCCTTAGGTCTGTGCAGTTTATCCAGAAGTAGTGTCAGCATGTGAGCTTACCTCTGCAAAACGAAGAAATTGGAAGGAGCTCAGAATTTGTCTTGCAGTTAACAGTCTACAATCTGAACAAGAGCCAGACTGTGAAATCACTGGGATCCCTGCCATTTGATTTCCTGCGACCTGAATGGAAAGGTCACAGCCTCTACATTTTAGAGATGGCTAAGACTAACAAACAGCTGGGCTATCTTTTGATAGCAGAAGAAGGTGTTATTGTGTCTGCTATGTGGGTGGGAAAACTCCTTACTTCCATGTGACATCTCCTTTGTCTACTCATCCAATCCTGATGCTTGAGAACATATAGAACTATAGATTGAAACATCACATAGTCCACACTCTTGGATGTTTGTGCTGATAAATGATGAATCCTAATGTTTGCCATATTAAGCCCTTCTACCTATCATTAAGAGTGATGTCACTGACACAAAGTCTTTATGCAAGAGCCTCAGAGCATTTTACAGTCCTGTGTGACAAGGGTGTCCAGAGACCATTCTGTGCCTGCAGAGGAGGGTGTCCTGTGTGAAAGCTGCTTTCCAGGTACAGGAGTCACCCCCCTGAGGCCTCAGCTGCTGCATGTCTCTCAAAGTGCTGTGAACTCCTTGTTCAAGCTTTGCTTTCAATTCCATGAAGAAACTCAAGCCATTCTGGATTTACCTATTTGGTGAACGCTTGCAGATATAGCCAAGGGCTGTGCTAGTTTAGGTGAAAGGGGAATAACCAAAATGATAGTGCTACTGCAGAATTACATTGCTTTGTGAAAGGAAAGATTAGTAAAACAAGGGCTGGGACCTACAAAACACATCTGACCTGCTCCCTCTTCAATGCTGGGAGGTCCTAAGGATGATGTTTACTCTGTCCTCTATCTTCTCTGTTTAAACTGACTACTTCAAGGCAGGGATTGTGTCTTATCCTTTGAACAAACAGCAGCTCTGGGCCTGAAGGAAGTTAAAGCATCTCTCTCAGCCTGCTTATTTTAGCGTGCCTGAGGAGCCTGCCTGTGAAAACTCTGGGGAACAGCACACCGGGTTCAGCTCTTAAACTAACAGAATACACGAGATGGGAGACAGTATAGTAAACAACTCTGGGTTTTTACTGTTTATTTGGTAGAGGTTTGGGGGATGTAGGTGGTGTGATTTTTTTTCCCCCAGTCACATTATTGTTTCTTGACTGTTGGGTTGGGCCATGTTATAGTGAAAATTGATGGTTTGTTCCTGTGGAAATAGATGGAGCATTCGAAGAAACAACACCCTATTAGTTATGAGCAGATTTAACACCCCTGCAAAGCTACCATCTGCCACCAAGAAAGGGAAATTAAAGCAAGATGCCTGAGATTCAGACAGCTGCCAGGGCTCAACTGCCTCCTTGCTTTCTGCTTTCCCTCCAAGCAGTGATTCATTCTAGGTAGGCATCAGCAGAAAAGAAAGCTGACATGTAGTTCAGTGTTATGCCATTAGAAGAGCATTTCTATAACTTCCTGAAAATGAGAAACTGGGGGGTTTGTTTGGGGTTTTGTGTTTGTCCTTGATAATTGTCAGCCTTGGGGCTATAATTAGCTTTTCTTTACCGTGTATTTATACAGGGGAAAACGATGCTTTAAAGATCATGATTTTCCCTCTGTTAACAAAATGGTTGTACCACATGCTGTTTGCTCTTTGCTGAGTCTTTCAGGGCAGAGATGAAGGCAAAACTGGCAGTCCTGCTCATCTCACCCCATTGACAGCACAGGAAGTGGTTCTCTGACTACTTCCTAGACAACTACAAGAAAGAAGTACTCACCAAGGCAAGACTCCCCAGATGTCACCCTCTGGGGGAATTCTATTCATATAGGGAAAACCACAATATATCCCAGCTTACAGACAAGGGCAGCCTCTTCTTAATCTATGCATGGAGGCAGAAGACAGGAGCAACAACCAAGTGGTATTATGCAAGTCAGATGGCTTGACTGCCAGCAGAAAGAAGAGACACTTTGGTCTCTGCAAAGAGACTGGTGTGAGCAGGGCCAGTGTTGGGATAAAGGAGAGGACTTGAGGAACTTTGCATGAATTTATAGATAGCTGTGCATTTAGACCATGATTCTTTTTGGTATTTCCACAGAGGGTTGCCAAACTCCAGCCATAGCTGGAGACTGAATGATACATCTGTGGTCCTGCACTGGGATGTTATCTGCTGTGAAATATCTCTGCAGTTCCTCATTGCACTGGAATGCAGCACCCTACCATGAGGGCATTGAGGTCTTCCAGGAGGATGGGGAAAATGATGCCAGAAGTATAAGTTTAAGTCTTCTCTCTTTTCTGGGGCTCTACCGTCCCTAGCAAGCTGCAAGCACAGAAATGACCAACCAAGCTGGTTGGGATATTTGGTTCTATTTCTCTCTTCCAAGTCAGTCAACATGGTGTGGTAAAAAAGCAAGCACGCCAGAACTTGGTTTCATCAGCTCTCCTGCCCATTTGCAAGGTCAAAATGACTGGCAGCCCGTAACAAAACCCACATTAAAGATTATTCCCCTGCTGATAAAACCCAAATTAAATTCTACAAATGCACTGATATGCTCCAACACATGAAAATCAGAATTTCCTGGATATAGATGGACCAAACCATGACCATTATCAAGGCAAAGGTCTTTAAAGAAAAGGACAGACAATTCCAGAGACATGAACTATTCACCATTAATATTAGAATTCATAACATGACTCAGTTAGATGTTTTCATCTCTAATGAGCTTAGATAATTCTCACATTGAATTTTACAGCATAAGCTTCCTTTTCTTATTCCTTTATAAATGATGTCCCCATCATTCTGCCTCTATCATTCCCACTTGACTTTTTGCCCTTAAGTCTCTGAATATATTATTATCTATAAAAAGATAATTCTGGAGGCAACAAACAATAGGAGCAGGAGAAAGAGGAGAGACACTTTTTTCCTCCTAAGGTTCAGTGAGCAAGATGGGGGAATTAGATTGTTACTTGTTCTTTCAGTGAGTTACCATGTTCTAAGTTTAGCTACTAAACCCATTCCTGCTGTGGTTTTCTCTCTGTTAATAAGGGTAATGACTACCTGAGATGGCAGCGTAGAGTTTAATCCACTGAGCACTGTAAAGCGTTCTGAAATTCTCAGAAGACAGGGTGCAGGACTGATGCTTACCTTCAAATTATGGAAAATTCAAATCAGTTCCTAAGTGAAACACTGTCCCTTTAAGTCATTAAATATGTAACTGCAATAGAGACACACTTAAGTAAATTATTTAAAGTTATTTCTAGTTGCGTGTGGGAGGTGGGTGGGTGATGAAGTTGATACTTGGTGGTTAGAGCAGCCTTTAGCCTTCACATTTCTCCCTGCACAAGCTTTTTTTTTGGTCTTTCAAACTCCTCTGTCTGATACAGACAATTGAGCTCACTTTGATCAGACTTTTCAAGGGGTTCTGAGAGATTATTCTAGTTCTGTAGTTTTGTCAGGCCTGTTTATGTCCCATCATCAACACAGTGAGAGCCCTTGAAGGACTCCTCAACTTCAGAACTCTTGCCATCTCTTGGCTTCTATACTTAACATTAAAACATATCATTTCCAAGGGATGCTGGTGGCTTTTTTTTTCAGGAAACTTCGTCTATCTACAACCAAAAGTCAAAAATTGTTCCTCAGCCTGAATTACAGCTCCAAGAATGTTCCTTAATGAACCTAAGTTTCAGTGCCAATTTCTCTCCCCATCTATCACACATCTAATCACTGCAGTACCCTGGTACAAACGCTGCAGGAGACAATCAATGACACAAACTTCAATACTGACTTTGCCATTTTACCACACTTCTTTACCTTCTGTTTCCTCATATAAAAATTGTTAGGAATGCAAATTACTAGGAGAAATTCTTAGCAGACAATTTGTCTTTTTTCTTTGGAACAAACAAACAAAACGTTTTAGTTTTTTCACTGAATTTGGCTTGAATAGGATTTGTTTTCAGAGAGAATCAGGCAAATAGTAATGCTAGAAGATGTGCTTTGTGTGGCAAATGGGAGGGCAGGACTACACCTTGTCTACCCACAGAGCTTCCTAGAAAGACAGAAGTAGCCCTTGTAACATACAATGTATGTAAAGTGCTATTTAGTTCCCTCTGCAAGTTACTGACCCCATTCAGAGCTACATTTCAGTGTGGATGTTATAGATGAGCTCTGAGTTACAAAGTATTTTCAGGAGTGAGGTTTTCAGAAGAGGCTGAAGGAGTTAAGCAATTTAGATCTTTGCAACACAAGGTGATTTTTCAAACAAAAATTGATTTGGGAAGCTAAAAATCCCAGTTCTGGTGCTACAGAATGCACAGGAAGAAAAAAGCCATCAAAGACTTCGTTGTGCTGAAGCACCTACAGCAGAGAGCTATCCACAAAGCAAGGAAGTTCAGTGAAACACAGCAATGAATGAATGGAAAGGATAAAATGTGCAGTGGCTGAGTGACAGGTATGTGAAGCTCATGCCCCTGCTGAAGCAGCATGCGCTGGGGAAACAGTTGGTAGGAAGGACTAACAGCCCAGTGGCAGGCTCCCTGGATGTGACTGCCAAAGCTGAGGACCCTGCCTTCAAACCCTGCTTTCAATTCATGCAAAAGAAAAGCAGCCAGAAGGGAATGCAATTAAGGTTGCCTCATGAAGTTCATGAAGGCTAATGCATGAAAATGAGCAAAGACAAATTACGGCTGAACATTAGGAAGAACATTTCGAATGGTAAGGTTGGCTGGCCTCGTTCCTTGAGCTTCTGAATTCTGAGATGAAGGAAGCAAATGAGATGCTACTACCAGGAACAACTCTGTGCTGGGAGATGGACAGGATGAGTAATATGGAAACTCCTCTGGAATTTAATGCACTTTTCCAGCCTTTCTCTAGAAACCCAGGGACAGTTTCTGGCACTTACATATGAACCCATGTCAGGAGTTAATATCTTTTTGGTTTTGTTTTTTGACAAGCTGCTTTCTCTCCCCTCACTGGCATGTTTCCTTAGCATAGTTTAGGATGTTACTTCAGAAGAAAGGAATATCTCCCATCCTTAAACTCCCAGTCACTGCTGGAATTGGTCTCTAACTCATGTTAACATACTTGGCTTTTTGGTTTCTTTCAGAGTTTGGCTGTGACTTGAGCTTGAATTCAAAAACTACCCCATGCACTCACAGAAAACAAACCCCTTTTGTTCTCCACATCTCCAGCTTTCCCACTGTTTCAGATCAGGCACTAACTTCTTGGGTTTTCCCTATACCTGTTTTCCAAACTGTAAAATGGGAATATGCCATTAGTAGCCCTGGCACTCTAGGGAAAACCAGCAAGCTTTTTCATGAGCATGGAACTGTGGGAATGGGTGTATTTATCACAAATGTAGCACTGTTTAAAATTGTTTCAGGGTTCATTCATGCCTCAGTGGGGAACATGAGGTGAATATGAATATGCATGTATATTTTTATTCTGTATCTCATATCTTCCAAGACAGCTGTGGGGTGGGGGGATGGACAAATAGTAGCATTATTCTCAAGTATGTGTGAGTATATCTCACACACTCATGTACCAGGAAAAAAATCACAAGATGGTGGTTAAATAAGTCTTTGTGTAATTTTTATCTATGATTTTCCACTATGAGTCACCATAATTTACATGTTATCTAACATTGAGAGTCCCAAGTTTATGTTACTTTCTGTTCTATTCAACGCTCAGTGGGAGAAAAATGACTTCTTGAGGTTTATCCAGCCTGCTTGGAAGAGGTCCTCTCTATCTGAAGGAGTTAATGCTTTGCTAGAATAACTTGTCATCAGACAATTGTGTTATAAAGAGCAGCAGTTACCAAAATACATTTTAGCCTGAAGCATACAAGAACAATACAGCTATTGTACTGGAACCACAGAACTTGGCACACAGATAAGCTTGAAAGGGAATCATGTTTTGTTTATTAGGAAGTGATGGAATCCATTGAAAGGTTATTGTTTGACTCCTTTTGAAGCAAATTCCAGCCCCTTTGTGAAGGGTGTTTGCAATCTTTGGGTCAAAGGCAGAGGGAGTTTATTCAGTGGTGTTACCTTTCTCCCACCAGAGATAGTCTGGAGGATAACAAAGTCAACCTGCCTCCATGTGACCCTTCAGAAACCTCTACCAAACCACAATTTCAATTACAAAGGCAAGGAGAGACTAAAATGTTCAGTAGAAGAGTTTATCAGAATTTTCTCATTTCATCAAAAAACCTGCTCCCTAAAAATAAATCCAAGTTTGAAATCAGAACATTTTCATCTCTTTTCAACAGTGACAAAAAAGTGTGTGCTTTGTTTGCAAACATGTAGTTCTCAGGGAAAAAAAACCCATCATTTTTGGGCTATATGAAATGCATAATCCTCATGGATTAAGGTGTGAAGCTGTCATTTACTTGGCATTTACCCAGGATCATGTGCTCTGAACTGGAAGATCACTTGATGTGTAGCTCCCTAGTGTATTAGACCCATTTTACACAAGGCTTTGGCCACAAGCAACCTAAGAGGCTGCCTGAGTCCTACTGCTGGTGCAGGAGGCAAAAGGCTTAAAAGAAGCTCAAGGAGGAATTTTTTCATACAGCAAATAGCTACAGTGTGGAAGTCACAGAGGCAGAGTGTTGTAAAGGGGGAAGGCAAAAGTGGCTCCAAGAGATCATCTGTCACAGTCCTTCCGATGCACTTTTTGGCTCAAGAAGTACTTAAACTGCCAGTTGCTGAATGCAGGGAAGGTGCAAAGGTATGGGCAGAGAAGACTACTTCTGTGTGCCTGCATTTATACTGGTTTGAAATAGTCACTTCTGCCCACAGAAGGGGAAATATAATGGTCTACATGGACCTTTTATCAGACCTAATGTAACACTGCTCAAGTATCACAAAGTCAAATGTTGCACTGAAAATGAAAACATCACCAGTGGATTAAAATGCTCACAAAGAAGGGATTTTTCAGCAAGTACAGACTTTTTTGCCTTTTCTGTATGAATAATGTCTTCAAGCCTCCTTGACTTGAGAGAAGAAGAGGGTGAAAATAGTGAGGACTCTATTGTGAGGGCTGTAGGAGTAGATTGTTAAATAGAGGTGGCTTCCTCCCAGAAATGCTGTAGCAGGTCTCCCTATTAATGCCACTGAGGGATAGACAATTAGCATGTCCTCACCATAAACTGACATATATATATTTAATTCCTGGAACTGCCACAAAGTTTGAGGTATGGAAGAACTGGAGTTTCAGATCCTTTTTTCTCTCCATCTTGCCCCTATTCCAATTGAGGACTTCAAAACTTAGAGCTTATGGCTAAGGACAAAAGCTCATTACATTGGCTTAGAGACAGTGTGATTTAAAAACCAGCACGTTAAAACTTGACATTTCTTTTTTTCCTCCTGGTTTCTAAGGTTTTAGGATACATTTAAGTTGTTTTCTTAAGCTTTTCTCCCCAGCGCTGAAGGATATGGATTGACTTTGCTTTTTCTCATAACTCATTGATTCTGAAATAATCACTTGTTATTAGGAGCTGTGCCATTAAAAAACAAAAAAAGGAAGTAAAATTACAGGATTGAGGAACTCTAGCAATACAAATATGAAAGGCTCTTAAAATTCTTCAAAGGTTATTATACCCTCAACGCTTTCATCATTTTTTAAAGTGCATAATTTCATTTGAATCACTTCCCCTATAAATTACATACTTAAAAACCTGCTGATGTTGCCTCCAATACTTAGAAAAACATCCCACTTTAGACTTTTTTCCCATCCTCCAACATATCTCAGTTTTACATCAATAGATACTTTCAGGTAACAACTCAGAAGCAGCACAGATGAACTCACAATTAACTATCAGGTACGGTGCAGAGCCATCTGAAATCTTCAATCCTAGTTGTTTCTCAACAGAGAGTTTGTTTTCTGTCATTTTAATTAACTTTGGACTCGGTATTACTTATTTTAAGCCAAGTCCAGTATGAAGCAGTGGCTTTTCATATACTATGGGATCTTATCCAAAATGCCTACATCTTTAATTAGAAATATTAAAGCCAAAGACATTCAAGCTTGGGTTTGTTAAGTTAATCATCAACATCCATATAAAGCAAAACAAAAGCAACCTCAGGATAAAATGTGCCCAGAAATAAACAGTTTTGTCAACATTAACTAGCAAAAGAGAACCAAATCCAGCACTGGATCAAGCTACTCAAGCCCCCTCACAGTTTCAATAGCCATGTTTCTCCCAGTGTTTTGCTTGCCCTTCGTCTCTGCAGTGCAAAGAACTTCTCCATTAGAAAACAACAGTTACTTCTAACTTCCCTTCCACCTATGGTCTGTCTGTCCATCCATCACAGTACCATCAAGAACTGCAGTTTCATGATATGGATGATGTGCAGGGAGAATTCATGAGATCTCATCAGCATTGGTGACTTACCAAACAATAGATTTTCTGTATTCATGTAAACATCCCAGAGACAAAAATAGGGGAAACTCAGAGAAATGTAAATGTGTTTATACCCAGAACAGCATTCACAAAGAACACTTTGTAGAGTTTTATTATTGTTGGGACTCTTTTTTTCCCAGAAACATCAGCAGTTCCTTAGGCATGTAATTTATAAAAGGCTAAAATCTAAATTATGCATCAAAAAGGGAGAGATGCAACTTCAGGGTAATAATGCACTTCAAAAAATAACTTCAAATGTGTAGTTCAGAGCAGCAGTCCGTAGTGGAAACAAATGCCTGGTCAGCAAAGCAGCTGAGGAGTAAGAATGACTCTTCCCTACATAAAAAATCCAATCTGGTAGAGATCTTTCTTTTTAAAAGTGGCAGCAGCATGGCTTTATCCTGGAATCCTGAATCTATTTGAAGGACTTATCTAAGGGGGTAATCCTTCAGAAATACACTAAAACAAAGTAGCCAAGTGTTGCATGCAAGGCAGATGGGTTTGCAGTACTGAACTCTTCCTTCACATGACTAGGTATCCAAAAAGGACACTGCAAATCAGTAATGCAGGACGTATCTGAAATTATACTTCACACCAAAAAGAAAAGAACCCCTTGAGTTTAACAGACACATCACTATAAAATACCACAGGGCAGGCATTTGTACAAATAAAAGTCTTAAAGCCATTGCTTGGAAATCTCAAAGAACTATGCAAAAAATACGATCCTTTTTATGGTCTTCCTTGAGCTGCTCTACACCCATCTCCAGCAGGGACATAGCTTTCCACTAAACTTCACTGAAACCTAGAAGTGGGTGATGTTTCACTAATAATTTCTATCAGGCTTCTTACAAGGGGTATTTAGTTGAGGATAAAAAAGTCTGAGTCATACATAAAAGCAGCTTGCATGGCTTAAAGGAAAAGATCTTCCCCCTCAGCTCTTTTGATAGAGACCACACTATGAATGGTTTGTCTCTCACATCTGATTTTTTTCTGTCTGTACATAGTAATTGGAAAGTATTGTACTGTTATTTTTGTGATGGTACTGCTGAAAGATCCCGAGACACCATCATGCTGATGTCATGCATTAGAGGAGTTTACAGTGCCGAGAGGAATTTATGATCTAAATTCACTGGAGAAAAAGAGAGCACACCAACAAGAGACAGAGAAAAGGCACATAAAAATAAAGGGCAGGAGCACTTTCACATGACCTTACATGTCAGTTGGTGATGCCCATGTCTGGACGAGTCAACTCACTCTTTTTCCAGGCAATGGGGAGAAACAGACACTTAAAGCATGAGTCATCTAACCTATTTTAAATGCCTACCCTTGCCAAAAATAAACATGCCCTACAAGTGCCTCCATTGACTGTAAAGACAAGTCTAGTTGGGGTACCTACAATATACAACTGTATTTACAAGGAAGGATGTCACCACCACAAGATTCATTTACTTCATTGAAACTACCCACAAAGTGAGCCATTGGTGCTACCACTGCTGAAGCAGATCCTCATCAACCTTTCCTTGAGGCCAAACTCCATTCTTATGCCACTGCCATTTCATGAGGCTTTTTGTCTGTGCACATTTACTGCCATGAATTCAGCTGGACAAAGGAATGTAGAATGGAGAAGCTAGACGTAGACTGACGAAGAGCCGCCAGAATGTGATGATGTGGATTCTCCTTCCATGTTGCCTTACTGTTTCCCATTAACAGCTGGCACTCAAAATATAAGCCAGATTCTGCTCCCAGCAACCCAGATGGAGTTACTCCAGATTTGCTGTGAATGCAGCACTAGGGATTTCTGCCAGGATAACTGAGAAGAGCGTATCCTCTCTAGCTCCCTTCACACTGCACTGGAAAAGTAAAAGTGTGAAACACTTGTTTGGGAGGTGCCAAAGCCTTGTGCTGACAGGTGGCCACGTTACACATTCTTGATAGACAAAAACTACCAATTTTTGGTGTTGAGAGTGATAGATATAGAACAATAGCAATAGAGAGAGCAATAGCTCTAAGAGATTGCTTTGGACATGTAATTTCTTACGTCTCAGGCTTTAGTTTTTCATCAGGACTGTGTTGCAAAGGACTTATCACAGGAAGCAAATTTTTATGCTTCAGCAATATCAGGGCTCCAGTTAGGTGTCTGAACCTGGAGCTGGTGACACATTTTCCCTTCCTCTTTTAAGGGAGAGTTTCTCATTTTCCTCTTTCAACTCAGTTTACTGTTCCCAGAGAACACAGTCACATAGAACTATTACCAGCATATGTGATAGTAGAATAAGGAGATATAACAATAATAATTGATTAAAAAGGAAGAATGAGAAGAGTAAGAGCTGGTGGCAGGATTGCTAAACACTGATCAGTGCTGTAAGACAGCCTTTAATTTCTTAAATTAATTATACATTCCCTCATACTTTGTGCTGCTGTTGATTTAATTGGACTCCTTATTTTTAGACAACTACAGATAGGGTACAGCTTTCAGAAGCACAGCTCTAGCCTAATTCTGCCACATTCAATACCTCTGGGAGCAAAATTAGGCTAATGCTGAGCTCTTCAGAAAAACCTCATGGTCTTGATGCAATTTAGCATACCGTGTGTTTATCTGTCTTGGAGGATGGAGTAATTTCTCTGCAGTTTAGTCTGCCCTTGCAGGAATCCATGCAGAACTGGGCTTAGCATCCATAAACATCCCAAAAACTTAATGCAGGAAAGAGTTAAATGTTGAGCAGCAGAAAATGGTACCGAGGTCTGTCTCCTACCGACAGAGTTTGTCCTGATATTCACTTCAGCCTCACTCCATGCAATTTATTTGTACATTATACAAAAAGAGGCCTGTCAACATGCTGTGTGGAGATGAAACATTAAATGTTAAACTGAAGAAGAGGCAAAGAGAAATGCATGCAGAAAGGTCTGCTGTCAGCTGCAGCTTGAAGTGGAGTATTGCCACAGGTGAAAACAACATGGGTAGACCAAGATCCCTAAGTGCACACATTCACAGTTCATGGAATCTCCTTGTCTGTGCTTCCTGAGGGTGTTTTGTGATACTGTTGAGAGAGGTAGGAGCAGTGAGAGGCTGGCAGAAGCAGGTCTGCTCGGACAACAGAGGAGGACTGAGGAAAGGTTACATAATCCTATGTGCCCATATGCCCATGCAAGGGCAGGCACCAGCACAGGGAGCACAGGGACCTGCAGATCTGCAGCTGAGAGGTCATTATCCTGCCAAGTCTGTTGACTTTCTGGAAGCCTCAGCTCTTGTAGTTTTAGGATACCCTTGACACATAGGTCTTGTTGAAACACACATTGTGCTCTTTTAGCTCTCCCAGGATAGTAGTGTCAGCAAAAGTTCCCAATATATCTGCAACTGTGGCACTATCTCAGTGTGTTGGGGTAGTTTATGCACTTTCAGATCCGAACTCTGGTACAGATCTTGCTCAGGTGTGCACTGTCTGCACAAAAGCCTTGCCTACCCTGATGAATCTACATCAGAAAAAATGTGTAGAGCATGCCGTGGCTGCCTTTGAACCTTCGCTGTCTTTGAACAACCAGCTGCAGGAATGCCAGAACTCACAAAGCCTCGTTTTGTGCACATGTCTTTCTGATGGCTGATGCTTTTCTTATGACTGCAGCATTTCTTAGGGTTTGCTTCTGTGAGGATCCTCTGATGTCTAATAACAAGCAAGCTCAGCTCACAATCTTTTCCAGCTGGTGCACTCCTAAGGTTACTTATGGCTATCCAAGAACCTATTTTTATAGAAGCTGACATGAAATATCTTTGATAGCTCTACATCTCTGTCACACTGGGTTTAAATATACTGGTAGGTTCAGCACTCATTGTAGGAAGTTGGAGAGACTTGCAGACACACACATGGATGCAGCACAGTCCTGTAAGCCTCAGCTCCTTTGAGAACTAGACTAGGGAAAGGCTTCACTGCAGAGAAAAGCTTGAAACATGTTCCCAGGATACCCTGAACTCTTTCTACTTAAAATTTGGTATTTTCTCTTTTAGTCTTTAGCTGAGGGCCTCTCTAAGCCTGTCTCCTGGTTTGGTGATGCCAAGCCTGCAGCTGCCTGTGGCTGCAGACTGTAGGGCAGCAGCTGAAGTGGGCAGTGACTCCCTGAATGCATTTGCATTCAGAAAGCAATACTGGACAGGGATAAAAGCAAAGCTGCAGCTTTCTCTTCCCACAAAACACACTGGAATGAGTTTGTCTCTTGGAAGAATAGGATTCTGGACCCCAGAGAGGGTCTTGCTGTAAGCACAGCTATTCTTTTGGAGTACCAACACTGCAAGGTGCTCTTCTTGGGTACTGCCACTGACATGCCACACTTGTTAATGCTGCTGGTGGTGACAGCTGCCTGGCTAAGAAGAGCTGAAGTGGATCAGTGACATATAGCAGCGGACAGGCTGCGTCCTCAGTGTGACAGAAAGAAAGGCTGAACTATTATTACCATTCCTTCTGCACTTAAGAAAAAAATTGCACTTCTTCACATGCTTTCAAAATAAGGGACACAAACACACAATAGATAAGATGGGGATCAGTTGTAGAGGATTTGCATCATGAGTAATTTTAGAAATACACCCCCACACCAGTTCTTACACTCCAGCGCGGGGGAGAGCTACGCTATGGAAATGAGGTGATGCTACTGTGGATGTGTGTCTGTCTGTCTAACAATACCTGCCTGAAAAGATCAATCTGGATAACAAGGTCTTCAAGGCAAGCATCCAAGACTTGGCCTCCTACACAACCTGGCAATAGGATGAAGTGTGCCTCCACATGGGAGATGCTCCTGGTAAAATGCTAAGGCAAGGTGCTAGCTGGCTTTGGTGGCTGGCAAAGGAAGAATCATGAGAAAAAGCACTTCATACTCAGACAACACATCTCATCTGAGAAACCTTATGGTCAAAGCTCTTAACCAAAGGGAAGCTCTACATCTTCAACCATTTATGTACCCAAGCAATCACAAAACATATCGGCCAAGCATAGGGATAGAAGAGGCAGAGGACAGGTCAGGTTAAGTGTCTGATCTTCATTCACACACACTACGAGCTTCTCTCAGACAAAACGAGCGAGGACTATCTCCTTCCTTATTCCCAGTACCTGACTGGGTGATGTGCTGGAGCAAAGCAGCTGGTACAATGCTTTGGGGGCTTTTTTTGTGAGAGGGTGGGAGTGTCAATTACAATCCTACTCCAGCAGATATACATCCATTTGTAACTTGGTCACCTCAAATCCCCAGCTTGTCAGTAAACTGGAAAAGTTACTTTTATCATGGCAAACACTTGGTTTAAAATCCTTAGAAACTGTGCTAGAAGGAAGAATAGACTCAAAGCCTTGATTTGCAATAACCTTTCAGCATATGCTCTGCAGAAGGACTGTGCTTATGCCTCACTGAAGTCTGTAAGTACGTGCTTGAAGTTAAAGGTATGCACAAGTACTCTTTGGTGTAGGGATAATTGCTAAACCCAGGTCTCATTAAGGACTTCCTATTTTCTTTTTTGTAATTCACTCACATATTCTGCAAGAATATAATCAGATACAGGAATAAAGACTCTACTGTTAGAACTGACAGGCTAGAAGAAAATGAGGGAAGTACACAGAGAAGTATTCCCAGTCTGTGGTAGTTTTCTCATTACATTCTTAGATCCTTCTTTATCTCATTGTTTCTCAGTTTATCACAATTCTTCATTTCCTGTTCCCTTTTAGACTTCAAACATATATATATTTAATGTGGCTTTTTTTTAACCCTTCCATAGTTAGTATTTAAACCTTTCATAGACTCTTGGCTAGAAGTCATGTGCAAATTCCAGCTTAGTTAACCAAACATTACCAGGACATTGTTAATATATAATCTGGCATTAGAGTTTAAAGTCTGGCCAAGAGTTTATAACTTCTCATTGTTATAATGTCATAACAGCAGAATAACTGTATTATGCATTTATATAGCTTCTGCTGCTTGAGGTTGGTAAGGGACAGATACTAACACCACAAGACTTCATTCCAATTTGGATATCCCATCTTACTGTACTTTGCAGGACTCTCAAAAGCATCCACGTTTCTCTAAATCTCCTCGTCTTGACACAAGAAGTAGAAAATCCAAGCCAAAGCTGAGCTAACTTTAAAATCTCCACCAAAGTTTTTGATAGAGCTTCATCTGACTGCAGTTCTCCTGAAGTCCTGGTCTACTGGGTTATTTTAAGAGAGCTCACCACAACTAGCAAAGATCTGTACCAGCTGAGGACTACAAAGTGATCTGAAGACCAAATACAGCTACCCAAATTGAAATGCTGGCCAGAGCATGCTACCTAACTTTCTTTTTTTCCCCTAATGGAAACTTTGACATTAGTTTTAGCTTACTGGTTTAACCACACACTTCAAAAATCTATGAGGAAAGAGGCTGAGACCTGTGTGTAATTTCTCACCCCGAGATGGAGCATCTACTACCGTGGCCCTCCCAACCCCAAGACTATTCAGGGAAGTTGTTTTAGCCTTGAGTCAGTGGCAAGTGTGTCTCATCATCTACTGCACTAACCCTCCTTTCCCCCATCTCCTACAGCACTTTCAGGTTCTTGCCTGGGTCTCCCATACAAATATTGATATACTTGGTCCCATCTAGACACAAGAAACAGTAAGAGAGGAATATTCATTTTTCTATTATTGAAAACAGCAAGGCTTAAGAAATTTCCTGAACAGAGCTGTCTAGAGCAGGGTGCTATTTTGAGTATCTCTTTTTGCCTTTAACCTATCTCAGCACTCCACCCTTCTTCCTTCCACTTTCCTTAATTTCTTCGACTTCCTTCTTGTTGCTTTGCGTGAGTCTATTTTAGGTGGGAGATCGTGGCTGGTTTTTCACTAGGCAGCTACTTCCTACTTTCTGCCTCTGGGGTTTGCCTTTTCAGCGAAGTTTGTATGTCTGTTAGGACATACGACATGTAAGATTCCTCACCATAAACAGACATTGCCCATAAAGAAGAGAAAATAACTGCTTGAGAAGAAAATAAGGTGCCAGGAGGAACTCAGCTAGGCTCTTCCAAACCCAGGAAATAATACCAAAATAAGCTTGCTGAGTCTAGCTGTCAGGACATGGGTATCTTACCTCTTCCATTTCTGGCAAAGAGAGATTCAGACTAACCACAAAACATCATTCCTCTGATTTTAGCCATCACTTTTCTTCTTGACAGAAAGTTATTCCACTGACCAACTTTACTATTAAATTCCAGACAGGCCCATGAAGCCTTACTGTGGATGCCACAGCGGGTTTTAGTTGTGATATCTTCCTTTCCCTCTAGTAGATGGAAAGGGACTGGAAACAGTGAATGGATTTGGCTATGCAGACCCCAACTTGATGCTTCACCCTCTTTGAACAAAACTTTATGTGTCCTTGTGGTTTTCACGCAGGTAGACAATAAAACCCAAATCTCATTGCTCAGAGCAAGTTCAGACAAACATTCAAACTCTCTCTCTGAAGATGTGCACGATACAAAGACCTGGACTCTAACATAGAAGGAAGTTTGCATCACAAGTTTCATCACAAGATCCAAACCAAGTAGCTCAATGCTTTGTTTTCAGTCTTTAGCTCAACCATGTTGACGTTGGGCTGTTATCTCTACCCGCTTCCTCTGTCAGCCTGGGAAAACTTCCCCTTTGCTCTGGGCTTTACTCTGTCTCTGGAGAACAAGCCAATCCTCTACTACCAGTCAAGAAGAACTAAAACCACGGGGCTCCCACTAATAGGAGTTAGCATATCAAGTCCTCTCATGGCACTAAGTCCCAGCAAACGAGGGCCTTGGTGGCCTGCAGGGCACAAGTTCCTGGTACAGTGCACTGTCACCGACTTCACAGAACAGCAGCTTTCAGGCAAATTGTGCAACTGCACCGCCCCCAAACTTCCTGTTTTGAAACCCAAGAAGCTGGAAAATGTTAACACCGGCACTTTAAAGTGCTACTTGTGGCTTTTATTTTTTTTCTTTCTTCCTAAAGATCTACAAGATACCAAAAAAAATCTACATACAAAGGAGTAAAGTGGGGCAGAAAAAGCAAGCACATGTCCCTCCAGAGAGCCTCAAGCCTGACAGGGCACATCAGAGCATCCACAGCAAAAGCCTTCCCTCTTCCATAACCTGTGTGATGTTAGTTAGCTCACCCTCTCTCCACCTCCCATCTCACACTCTCTGAATTAGGGTGTATGGTGTGTGCTCCATGGCTGTGCCTATTAGTAAGTTATGGGCTGGAGCTGTGCTGGGCACTGCAGACACCTCCTGAAACAGCCATTGCTGAAAATGAGCTGTGCCGCTTGGAATAAGAGGTGAGGGGACAGATGGAGAGGCAGGTGCTCATGAAGTGGCAGCAAGACAACTGCGATTCATGTGTTGAGCAGCACTTACTGGGCATCCTGTGCCGTGAGCAGCCCCCTGGCCTGGCTTCCCACTCTGGGAAGCCATGTGGCATGTCCATGGTCTGCCTAAAACCCACCTGTGATGGGAAAAAGAGGCCCTGATGCAGAAAACAGATATGATAAGTCTCTGTTCCGTTCCAGCTTATTTCTGTATAAGAAGAAAACCAATTAGAGAGAAGAAAGCATCATGTTTCTCTTGAAGGCTCCAAGGGAACTTATTTATTTCCAATCAGCACGACAACTGCTTCCTTTTCTGGCTATCACTGCAACTCCAGATGGTACATGTGAGCATACTTCAACGTCTAACTTGGCTCCTTGCAAAGACATTGTCTTCCTGGTTAACTAAAAAAGTATTAGTAGTACTGGGATGGAAGCTTCTGCTCTCCTGCACTGTGTTATTTGAGTAATGAAATCTTGGTCATTCTGCAGCATTCTGGCTAGTATTAAAATTAGGTATTTGAAAGGGACAAGGCTCTGATGGATGCACTCCAGATATAACCACCTTCTATTTGAATTGATTTGTATTATCTATATTTGATGATTTTGCTCATATTCAGGATTCTGCAAGCCCTTCAACAGCAGTGGTTATTACCTGTCTTCCTTAACCCTGTCACTCTTCAAATCAACCAGAATTCCCGAGCCTTGTTCCTCCTCCACCATGCAGGGACGTGGTGGCTGGCAACTGCAAACTCAGGACTTTGACATCTAAGCCCATACCTCATAAAAAGCTGCACTGTTATTGTTCTAAAGAAAATAATATCCTGTTTCCTTTTTAAACTGTGTATCTCTTTAAAAAATGGTAAATGGCTGCTACATTCCTGCCTTTATCCCAAACACTTTTTATGAGTCTGTACTTCCCTCTTCTTTCACTTTAACAAGCTGGCTAAGCAGAGGATTAGGGGAATGACTTAGCACACATGTGCTAAAGAAAGGGGAAAAAAATCCGCCTTCAAAATCTTACATAACTTTAAAAAACAAACACATCAAACAGAGACATACGCCCAGGCTCTCTCTTCTTTGCACTTAAAAATCATCATCATCATCATCATCATGTGGCCAGACTGCAGATTGCCAGCTGGACCATCCTCTGAAAAAATGAACATTTTATATTATGGAAACTAGAAATACACAGCAGCATGTTTCCCAAACTTATTTCTGATGGCATTTCCCATCTCTCTCTCTTTCTTATTACCAGAATTTGGTATTCAGTAGCTGGGAGTAAGCAGCCACCCCTCGGGAAGGAGGAGGAGAAGAACTACTGAGCCCTATAATGCTGTCAGGCACCTTCTATAAATATTTATGTGACCTACAGGATACAGCACAGTTTGAAATCTTGCAGTCTCTGTAGCCACTGTGCAGTCAGGCAGTTCACTGTACTCTTCTGAAAGTTCCTGTATTTCAGGCAAGACCTGGGTCTGTACATAGCTGTGATCTGCTTATAGCATTCGCTGACCTAAATTGGGGATGTTGTAATGAACAGCGTGTTCCTAATGGGATCTTGGTGTACAGCAACCAACTCACGTTTGGTGGAGGATGTGGCTGCAATTATAGTCACTCAGTTAAAGTGAGGAGGACTTTATCTCCACCATCATGCATGGAAAGCAGCAGAAGGATAAGCTAAGGTAACGCTTGGTGGATTGAGCCAAAGCTCAGTGAAAGGGAGAAAAAGTAATTCTTCTGCCATGTACTTACATTAAAGTCACTTCTGTCTTCCAAAAAAAACCACCCAGGTTTTGGGGGTTTCTTCTTAACAAACTGCAGAATAGGAACCTACCCATCCCCCCTACCCTAAACAGGAACTTGATCCCTGGTGATATCTTCCTGTCCTGTCTCTATTTATAGAAGTAAGGTCACTCAAATAAGAACAGGAACGATATCATATGATTTTTGGTGACCAACTGCGTTCTGCATAATGAGAATTCAGAGGAACACATTTGAATAACCCACATCAAAAACCATTTGGCAGGAACACCTCACTGCAGCCATTTGTGTGTGCAGAACAACTAAGCAAATCAAGAGAGAGACACAGTCAGTTATTTGCAATTTGGGTATTTTTCCCTGCATCAAATAATCAGGTCTTAGATGGACAGAAATTTTACTTGCAAAACTGCTCTGCAATGTGCAATTGTTTATTGAAAGCTTAAAATAGACACGTTTCCACTATTGTCCTATTAATAGTATAAACCATTAATGAAAACTGCAACAATAAAGGGATCTGTAAAGTCTGGGCAATTTGGAAGCAAGCACACACATGGAAAGCTAAGACTTTTACAATCTGCAAGGAATTTATAACTGCTTCCCTATGCATATCACTCTACAGTAGGGTTTGAATTCAGGACCTCCCTATCTTATCACGTCAGGCAGTCCTTTGGACTGAACCTAACGATGGGAGAGCCAAGTACTTCCATCATGTTTAATCCAGTTTCCAAAAAACCTTTATGTACACAGCTAAATATTTTATGGGCCAAAGATTCGGGGCTACTTGAAATGATGGATTCATCCTTCCAAAAGGTTTTGTTCACAGACAAGAAGTTTGTCTAGTCCTGAGGCACATAATGAAAGGGAAGATTTAGTCATTCCCTCTCTTTTACAGGCTGCCTCGATCCTTCCATTGCTCATTCACAAATCCCTCGGTGCCTCTGTAGGCAGACAGCTCGTAGGTGGATCTGAGGTAGAGGCTGCTGCTTGCGTTTTCTACAGCCTCTGTGAGCAGCAACAACACAACAGAGCAAGGTCCCTCATACAAATGGAGAGAAAGCAGCCCTGCTGAAGGCAGTGTTTGAATCTCTGCTCATTACAGCAAAGGGAGAGCCAATGGAAATAGGGAAATTCAGTCTTAAGCAGCAGCCAGAGGGGCCAGCTTTCTATGAATTAGACATTGCTTCTGGACAACACACAGGCTTTCTGGACCTGAGGGTTCAGACCAGATGAATGCCTCAGCCTTGGGGTGTTTGAACACAAGAGGAGAGGAGGTTGCCTGCAGCAGTCTCTGCTCTATGTGTGCCTGAAAGGCCAGCTCTAAGGGTTTGGATGTCTCAGCCCTTGCAGCCCAGCTGTGATGGAGGCTGAGGCCCCTGCACCACCACAGCACAAAAACACACTCATCTTCCCTGCCCCAGCAGACCACCTTGTACATGATGCTGTGGGCATCAACACCCCAAAGCATGCATATCCTTTTAGTGAGAAAATATAATGCAGGTGCAGATAAAGAAATATGTCAAAACAGTTCACCCCTGTACCTTGCTGCTGTGCTCTTTGCATCAACTTTCTCACATGGCAATTCATTACCCCACGCACTGTGGCACCACTGGCAGCCATACACACCCTCCTCTTTTAAACTGGGCTAGAATAAGAAAGCCAAGCACTTAGAGAGGGAAGGTTTCTATGTGGTGCTTCTGAGACTGAAGGTTCTCTTTATGGTTAATGCATCATTCCCCACTGCAGTCATTTCCTCTGAAGTAAACGGGATTTTGCCATTAGACTTCATGTTTAATGATATATATGTCCTGGCTGAATTGACATTCCCCCATTGCCTTTTTTTTCCCCATCTTAAAGTTGCAGAAAGTCAAAAATTCTTCATCAGAGATGAATTAAGTTCTATAGTATGTAGAGCTATGTGCTCTCCCATTAAGTGGGCTGAGGTTAAAATGGGCACTTATTTACACATTAATATGTATTCCAGGGTAGCAACTAGTCCTGGTATTAATATTTCAGGCTAAGAGGTCAACTGTTTAGCTGTGATGCTTCCTAGAAGTATTTTTATACTGTTTAACCAGTGACTGACTTTCCTTATGGCTTGACATTGAAGAGGACCACAGAGAAGTCTTTGAGGTTGAACAATCAAAAACATCTGCTTCTTTGTGGTGGCTAAAATACCTGCCTTAAACTCTCCATCTCCAGATCTGCAGCTGGACATAGTGTCCCCCTTGCTGTCTGGTAAAGATTGCTATTAGTTGTTGTTCTGCATTGTTAAATGATTTCCCTGTACTTTATCTCAGAGGTAGCAAAAGTCAAAAGATGGAGGAACCGGGTGGCTTGAGGGACTAGTAATGCTACAGAAAGCTTTTGCCTCCTATCTGAATCCAGCTGCAATGTTGGCATGACCAGAATTGGTTACTGTGCAATGCCACTTTTGTAGATTCTGAAAAATAACTCTTTTCTGGCTTTTTTTTTTCTTTTTTACTGTGTCTGTGTCACAAAATCACTTCTTACCACTGTACTTACAATACTACAGCCAACACTTGCTACTCAGCACGAGTCAACCTGAGCACCTAAGCCATAGCTAGTCACCTAATTAAGTGACCTGATTTTCCCAGGAGCAGAATGTCTTCCAGCTCTCACTGCACTTGTGAAAATCAGGCCACTTTTATAAGTGGCCAAACATAACTATGATTAGTTTTGACTACTCAACTTTTCAAATGTTGATCCTGACAGAGCCTGGGAGCTGAAGCACACAGAGGATGGGTCCTCTCCAGGTTCTGGCTGGTGGCTACAGAGGAGCGTGTTTGGGAGGGCTGCAGTGCATGCCCTGCTTTGTGACTAACCAGAGGCTATCAGTCATCAGCACCATTCCCAACATTAATTTTCTTTTCTGAAAAGAGAGACTGTCATCTGCAGCTCCCATGATAAAAATATACTTTGGCTTTTGTTTGCTTTATGCAGTGTTTCCTCCTTGCACTGAAAATGAAATTGAAATGGGAGTTTCTTGTCCCCATGGAAGAGATAGGCACCTTTTGAAATCAGGCATGAACAAACGTGTGTGGGGCCCAGCCTAATGTTTTCTAACTCCCTTTGGAGTCCTGGGAGCACAAAGGCAGCAGAGAAGGAGCTGCAGTCAATTCCAGCAGAGCTCTATTGTGCGATTCATTCCAAGGAAACATCAATTCATTAAGCAAACAAGTCAACAAGGGTGGGTGGCAGAACCGTCTGTCCTGCTAGATTGTGCATGACTCCTTCAGAGATCTGCTCTGGGGTCCAGAGAGAGTAAATAATGAGTGAGAGCCAGCTCATCTGCCCTCGCTTTGCAACAGGAGAAACTGCTCATTTCAAAGCCAGAGCTTTACCCAGAGACGGTTTTTAATTCACTGCCTCAGATACAACACAGACACACACAGTTCGGTGGCAAGATGGATGGGTAGGAGAGTCACATTTAAGTCATGTTTTAAAGAGCATAAACAAGACAGGCAAGAGGGGAGGTGAACTGAGCAAAGGCAACATAACAGAAATGGATGATGAAACCAGAGTAGGGAAAATCCACAGCTGGCTCAAGGAGCAGCCTCCCTGAAAGGTTCCCAACCTGAGCAAGGGGAGAGGGCTTTTTGCTATTTTCTCATGTCTGAGCTAGTTTTCAAAGCAAAGCAGTGGCTGTTTTGCATAGCACATCTGAGCCAGGCTAGAGAAAGGTCACCAGGACAGAAGAGCTCAAACTACAAGTTTGAGTGTGCAAGATGCATCCTTCCAGAAGGCAGGTGCTTGGACCAGCACTCTGCGGATCTCAAATGAACGTTGGCAGATAAGGGCAGAAAAACCCTTCAGGAGGAAGTATTTATAAGCACACATTTGCAACACAGCCCTCTTTTTGCAGCATTATCTTTCTGCCTTCCTCTTACTCTCCAAGTGAACGAAAATATGTATATTCAAGGGGTGGGGAAGCCAAGGGCAGCACTGAAACACAGCTGAGTCAACAACACATGTCTACGAGCTGGTGGGTAATGTTGCATATTCCCGTGTGGTTATCAGAGTGCTTTCAAAAGTCATTGCTGCAGACAGAAACTCAGCAAACATCCTACACAGCACAAGAAATACTGGAGTCCATCTGCCCTAATCCTAAAGCCATGGGGTTGGCCCTGGAGTCACCATCCTTTTCTCTCACGTGGCCCCTCTTCCTATGACCAACCATCAGCATCTTCTCACAGCAGATAACACAGGGTGCATAGGACACTGATCTTGTCCCTTTGGTCAGATGCATTCTCTCTGGCTTAAATATGTCAGCAAGTCTTCTGCACTACTACCAAGCTGTAGCATACCATATTTAGTAAGAGTAGGTTACAGCTTGAGGCCAGCTGGTATGAGCTTAGAAGTTTTCCTGTCCTCAGTCAGATTTTCTGTCAGAGCAGGCAGCTCTGAGACACAGCCTACAACACACATTGAAAAAAAAGAAGCAACATTTGGCCTGCTTTTGCTTCAGCCAAATTAAGAACAAGACAATCCAATTGGCTGCTGCCTTTGTCAGTCCCTGGGCTGCACCCCTGCTCATGCTTCACACACTGAATGGCATCCAATGGGACTTTACCTTCCGTGGGAGCTGCACTGGTGCCATAATGCTTTCCCTGTTGTCTAACACTGAGAAAGGCACCTCTGTCTGTGTGGTAGGTCCATAGGATAGAGACCCTTTTCTGGCACTGCTCATCTGTAGGATCCATTCTTTGGCTTTGGGGGACAGCTGCCTGGAGATCCCATCTCACCTTCTGCAAAGGCTTCTTGCTCTTCAGACCTTCCTCCACCTACACCATTTTGAACAAGTGTGAGCTGGTTAATGAGATTAAACCAACACCACCTTCATTTTGGCTCCCTTCCTACCAGACCTGTAGTACTTGTTTGAGAGCAATACAGCCCTTCTTCCTTTCAGTAAGAAGCTCTGAAATCACCTATTCATGAGGAATTTGCCTCTTGACTCCGAACTAAGGGCCTGCCTTCTGCCCCACAACCCTAATGTTTCTGTCCTTTTCTGCCTCCATTCATAATTTTTGCTAAGTATGAGTGTTTCAAAGTGGAGCTGATGCACAGCTGCATTGCAATGCTGATGTCAAGCGTTTTGGAAAACACTGTTCCATATCTACAAGTCAAACAGCACTGTGTTGGTTTGTTCTGCAGCGGAAAACTTGCTGAACAGAAAACTTGGGTCTTTCTAGCTGGAGTGAAAAGGAAATTTATAGGCATCCTGAAGGGAAATAAAGAGAAGAGCACTTGCAATGTAGCGTGGACTGAAGGAAGCTGAGCAAACTTTGGCAGGTTACTGTAACCTGAAAAGTCTCTGGTTTGTGCCCCCTCGTGGCAGTTGAATTTTTCTTGTCCTCAGTGCCATTGTAATGTCCTAGACCCAAACCTTTTGATTTTCACCATTAAACGCCAATATCCAGTGCTTCAAAATCACCAGGCCAAGCAAGGAAAACCCACAGGTCCACATCTCATACTCTGAACAGCTTGCATGACTTTGCCCCTCTGTGTACAGTCATTTGACAGGCAGCACAGCCAAAAGAAAGCCCCGGGGCTGAGGGAAATACACCATTAGAGCCCTTCCCCAGCAAGGACCCAGGTCCAAGCAATAGGTGTGACTACAGTTATATAACCCAGCATCACTGAAACATTCTTTTTGTTTTACTCTCTCTCCAGACAAAAAGCACTGGCATCAACAGGCGGAAGAAGTGTTCAAGCAGCATGCGACTGGTTGGTATGAAGTAATACATGTTAAAAAGAGTAAAATAAACCAGGGAAATTCATGTTTAAGGTTTTGGCTTTTAGAATGTGGAATGTTTCAACAAAGGCATGCTCTGAAAAGCACTAACAAAACTAGTGAGGAGTTGAGTGCTAAAAGTAAGCAACCCAGAAACGAGCCTCAGATGAGAGTTTGTGATCTCAAGTAATGGCAAAAAAGGGTGAGAGAAAGGAACCACTACTCTTTCCACACCAGCACCTAGACAGAAAACTGAGAGCTGCCTTTTCAGAGATGATGAGCAATTTCTAGTGCTCTCCTCCCTGTGTTTTGTATACTGAAAGAGAGAAACAGTGACCTGGGTTAGATCTTCAGAGCCTCAGTCTGAAACTAAAACCCAATTTTCTGTATTACTTAGCAGCAGTACTAGGCTGCAAGTGAGACAGGGCACAGGGGGAGCTGATTTTGCTGGAAGGAAAAAAAAAAGCATTTATCTGACAGTCTAACACTTGTTTCTTCCTTTCAGGCTGTTCTCCCATGTGGGTGACCCATTCCTTGATGACACCCTGCCCCGCGAGTATGTCCTCTACCTGCGCCCCACCGGCCCCCTGGCTCAGAAGCTGTCTGAGTTCTGGCAGCAATCAAAGCAGATCTGTGGGAAGAACAAAGCTCACAACATTTTCCCACATATCACCCTTTGTCAGTTCTTCATGGTAAACCTGAGCTCCTCTTTCCATTGCCTTTATGCATGCATTCATGAGCAGCCCTTGCCAGGCTCACACTGGAGACGTTCAGTCACTGCAGAAGAGTTTGTGCTTTGGAGTTGGGGGGAGGCTGTTACCAGAAGGGCTTGATGCCTGGGCTCACTGAGGACCTAACTGGGTTTTAAGTGAGTTGTTTTCAGGGAAGAGCAGCAGCAGCCCAAATTCTTGTCATCTCCTCAAGTTTATTGTTAACATGAGATTAGACAGGGGGGCCAGGGGAAGGTGAGGCTAGGACGGTTACTTGAGGATAGCTGATCCTGCTTGGAAGATACAGAAGAGGCAGATGATTTATAAATGTACCTTTCTATAATACCCTGCATTTTTTCCTCACTGCATTACAGCAAAGGTAGACCATTCACACCTACCCACCCACACCTTTCCCTTCTCTACCATGTGCTCTAGAGAGCTAAGCACAGGCATAAGGAACAGTTCTTCCACCTGAGAAATGCCTGTCCCGTTTCCTCTGGCAGTGTGAAGACAGCAAGGTCGATGCTCTCACTGAAGCTCTGCAGGCCACTGTGATGCGGTGGAAATGCAAATTCCCTGCCCCTCTGCCTTTGGAGCTCTACACGTCCTCAAACTTCATTGGGCTTTTTGTCAAGGAAGAAAGTGCTGAGGTGCTCAAGAAGTTTGCTGCAGATTTCGCTGCAGAGGCTGCTTCTAAAGCAGGTAAGTGACTATGCTGACAGCTACAAAGGGCTCACAGCTTGGTTGAGGCTTGGGCATTTCCAGCAACCACAGTTCTGATGGCATGAAGAAACAAAGCTCATTAAGCCAAGAGGCGATTTTTGAAAGTGGCTTGAAGGCTAAGAGCCTGAGAGGAATACCCCATCGGGTGCTTTGGGTTTCAGTGCTTTTTTAGCTGAAAGATCACTTCATACTTAGTGTCAAGTGTTATCTCCTGAAAGGGAAGCTGACATTTGGTGGTTCCTTAACCTTTCAGATAGTCGCTGTCTGCAAGGCTGAGCATTTCCTGCTCCACTCACTACCTCAAGCCACTGCCACAAAACTTTCCTCAGTCATGTGAAGGCTGTGTTTGGTTTTTCACTGCACTTCTGAGATGCAAACAGGGCTCTGTGAGAAGACCCCAAGTGCCCTGGCAACCTAGAAAGGAACCTTTTCAAATCTCAGTACCAACACCTCTGTCTCACTTCAGAAGAGGGAGAAAATGGCTATTACATTTACAAAAGCATGTTTTAGAAGGCACCAACAGACACAGGTGTGTCCAAAGATGGTGTAAGCATTCCCCTGCACAGTGTAGATGTACTCTCCAAACCAACACAGCCAGAGGGGGCAATTCTTACCCCAGAAACACTAGTCCAGAAGCAGCAGCATCAATGGCTCTCAGCTTGTACCCCTGCAGCTGCTCTAACGCAGACTAAATTGGTTCCTTCTTAAGGGCAGCCGATTGCTGCATTGCAGTCCACAGCTTGGTCAGGTTATCACATGAAAGTCTCTGGGGCTTTTGCAGAGATCCAGAGCATATTTTTTTCTTGCTGATCAAAAAAAGAAAGATGGATGAGCTTGCAGAGCTACCTCTGGTTGGCACTTGGAGCCAGGGCTCTGAATAGATGCAATTCTGACTGAATAATCAGTCAAATTTAATTGCAATTTTTGGTTGAATAAGCAATAAATCACATGCAAACAATGTATCCTGTGATTTCCCCATCTCCTGGAAGAGTCCCAATATTTCACATACTTTCACCTTTCTGCTTCCTGGAATCTTTTCCTAATAAAGTTTCTTTTTCTGCTGGATCATTTTGAATCATTATCATATCAATATCTGAGGGCAAATACCTCGCCCTCAGTGGGGAAACTGGTAATTCAACTAATGTCCAGGGAAAAGATTTAATCAACCCTGATGAACCTGTAAATTCCATGGATTTGTAATTGTTACTGTACTGAACAGAGGAGGCAGGGGAAACATTTCCATTTTTAACTTGCTTGTTTCAGAGAGATCCTCATGTGCTAATGAAACAAATGCCACTCCTTTCCTGGAAAAGTGTCACTTTTAGCAGAAGATTGAGTGAGTTCAAAATGACAATAATTGTTATCACAGCACCCAGAAACATGTTGTTTTCTGAATGCAAATGAGTTTTGGCAGTTTGGTGGGGGTGTCTTCTCTACCACCTTGGTGTGAATCAGGACTGAATCAGACCACAAATCTCTAATAATTGGATCCAAGGTGTAACACATACAGGGAATTCATGGTTGACTTCCCCAAAGCCTACAATTTGTTCCACTTGAGCTACCTTGAAAAGTTCATCTCCCAGCTCCAGCTTGGAGGCGATAGACACTCTTACACCTTCCAAAAGCTGCTAATCTCAACAGTCACTTGTTAACTGACATCTTCTCCTTGCAGATGTTCACGTGGAGCCCCACAAGAAGCAGCTCCACGTGACGCTGGCCTATCACTTCCAGACCAGCCACCTGCCCACGCTGGAGAAATTAGCGCAGAACATCGATGTCAAACTGGGCTGCGACTGGGTCGCCGCGATATTCTCTCGAGACATTCGCTTCGTCAATCACGAGGTAAAGTTTGGGAGCTTGCTTCAGTTCAGGAATTTTCCTTTTTTCTCTTTTTTTTAATACAGGACCTAGCAGAGTTGTGGGCTGGTTCAGCTGCATTTGCAGCTCAAGAGTGCTCACAAGCTGGGAACTGAATGAAGGCTCCCATGTCGCCTTGCTGAAAGCTGTAGGGATATGCAGCACAGGCTGTACAGACACTGAGGAATTTGCTTGAGGTCCTAGAACACAGATCTCACATCCCACCAGTCATCCTAAACTGACCATCTTGCCTTTGGTTTTCCTTTTTACTCATACTGTCTAGACTTGCTGTTTCACTCACCCCATTTCTTGCTTTCTGTGGGAACAATGTCCGGCTAGATTAATTCTTACAGTGACTCTCCTGGTAGCTCAACATAAGCTGGTCTAATCAAGAACCAGGCCAGTATCTTAACTTGACTGCTACCCATTTCTTCTGTACAGATTTGACATTAATATTAATCACAGCTTTTAGTATCATTATGCAAGAAACCTTTACCCTCATAGCCTGTGTACTTCAGTTACTCACATGGACTCTGCAACTGCTGTATATGTCTTAACATGGCTTTCTTAATGATGCTGTTTTCCAAAACAATACACTGAAAAGAAAAAGATTACTTCCAATTTGCAGATTGGGATCTTGAGCATAGACAATGTGTGAGATTCATCTCACCTTCCTGCAAATATCTCTATTAGACCTCTAAATCTGAGCCAGTCTGGGGCTCTCTTTGCACTGAGGCTCAGCGCAGGCACCTCCAGAAAGTGAATCATCTGACCCATCTAAGATACCTCTCAGGATGGGATGAATCAGCTCCTGGAGGAGGAAACCTCCAGAAGGTGCCTGCTCAGGCTTAGACAGCTAACTAGACTCCTAAAGCTGGGGTGATTAACCCAACCAAAGTGCATTGTCCAGAATTATACACACAAAACCTGTGGGAGAGTGGGAAAAAGTTACTCTAGTCCAGCACATGATACACCACGAAAGAAACAGTTGCCAAAGCTCCTGGAGAGCTGAAGTCTGTGGTCCTGCCCACTCCGCTAAAGGTTTCCCTTCCATTAACAACCCTTCATTCATTTGTGCTTCTGTTTCTCCCCTAGACTCTGCAAGTGATCTATCCTTACACCCCCCAGAATGATGATGAGCTGGAGCTGGTCCCAGGGGATTTTATTTTCATGTCCCCAGTGGAACAAACCAGTACAAGTGAAGGCTGGATTTATGGCATTTCCCTTGCAACTGGCTGTTCTGGGCTACTGCCTGAAAATTACATCACGAAGGCGGATGAATGTGGGACCTGGGTGTTTCATGGGTAGGTAAAGCTGCTCAGTCCAGTTTCCATCGCTGTAAAAAAGGGGTCTAGCAGCTGTGATTTCACCTGGGTAAGTGAAGAGTCTCCCAAGGCTGTTGAGAAGGTCGATTGAGGGAAATGTACTGGCACACAAAGCCCTATCTCATAAGCAAAGGAAGAGCAGATGCTATCCCAGTGCACAGGATTAGAGGACGATGTGATTTATTTAGCTAAGATGTTACAGCAACCATTACTCATAGAATCCCTGCTGCTGGCTAAGGGAGCCAGAGCAGATGGCTCCTGTAGAGCCATTGCTGTGTAGACACCTCTGTGGTGAGACTAGGATCAGGAAGGTTTAAATTTTAGCATTAATTTGGGAAGTGAGATCTTCCATGTATAATTCCCTGGGCACAAGGACTTGGGGATCATCAGCAATGTTTCTCAAGATAATTAGCAAGATTTTCAGAAGTGGCTAGAGTTGCCTGCCTGCTGTTGGCTTCAATGAGACTGCAGACCTCACCTTCTGAATGAGGTTATGCCTTATGCCTCTTGATTTTGACAAGAACTTTTTTAATTGCAATAAAAAATCAGCACTTGAGGGGTGGGTCTGGGTGCTCCTGCAAGGCTCCTCTGTATCTCTAAGCACCCAAACATTTTTGCCAAATCTAAAGCATAGAGTAGTTTGTATGTGAGAGCACAAGACAACAAGGAGGGAGGAGAGATGCATTGCTGCCTGCTGCTGCTCTGCTAAGCATCACACAAGTACAGGAATTTGGTTATGGTCACAGCAGCGGACAGGTTTAGTTACAAAGGAAGGGATGGAGATACAGAATGAATCACAGGCAGTTCATATTTCAAATTCCAGTGGGCAAACATGACTGAGAGAGAGTCTGAGAGAAAGGGAAAGCATTCAGTAAACCACGTCAGCACAGGACAGCCAGAGGAACTGACCTAACTCGGCATTTAATAGAAACTGATGCAACAAATCTTCAAATCAAGCAAAACACAGGAAACAACAAGAGCAAAAGGAACAAGCAGTCTTTTCCTTTGCCTGTGACTTTTCAGGCTTAAAACATGCACCATGGCAAATGACAGATAGAGAGCAGGCACATGGCAATCAGATCTTGCAGGCTGGCTTCCAATGTGACTGCCACCAACCACTGCACTTCTGTAAACCAGTCCTGGCTTACCCTGAGTCTTCCCGAGCCCAGAAGTTCATTAGGCAGAGACAAGCATAGCAAGAAATCACTCATTTATCCCTCTTTATACAACCACTTCTTCTTTTCTTGCCTGTCCTCTGAGAAATTAACACCACTAATAAAGGGGATCTATCCCTATGTTAGCCAAACAGAACAAATCTATACTCAATCTGTCACTATTCAACTCCAACAAGGAAAGAAAAGACCTCCTTCAACAAGGCTTAAAGAAATGAAAATCAAGACATATGGGCAAAGTCAATCAGAGCATCAGTGTAAAGACAGGACTTAATCCAGGCCTTCCAACCTGCAATACAGCTAGACCATCCTTTCTTCCCCTAAAACCTGCCAGCCAAAATGTCTCAGGTCAGCATAGGCTGCAGCAGCCTGCTCTAGTAGATTCTCCTTTGTTTCCTTCCAATGCCTGGAAAAGTTCTGAGGCTTAGCAAGCAGCATGGGAAAGAATTACTCTTGCAGCAGCAACCAAAAGGAAAGCCAAATGTTTTGTAAGTCCAGCACCTCTGCCTCCAGACAAGCAAGGAAAGGAAATGCCCCTTCCCTGATTACCACTAAAGACCATAAATCATGAGTTGGAGCATGCAATATGGAGCATTTATCAAAAACATTATTACATACCCGGAAACAGTCTCATTTTACACAACACTTTCCCACAGGGAATATTAGGTTACAGAATGTCATGTGGTCAAAACAATATAGCAACTTAAAAGCAACCCAAGCCCCACTGCCATCTAGGCCATGGTATTCACGGTAGGATCCTTCTGGTAAGAGAATAAATGCACACAGAGGTATCTTCATTTCATAGACATAAAAGCAAGCACGGCAGAACTCATCAGGACTGCAAGGGAACTACTGCAGGGCAGGAGATGGGGCTCAATTTGTGGTGTTGGGACCGAGGCTGCTGTGATCCCAGGGGCTGGTTTGTGATGCCTCTGTGTACACAGTCACGTCCTGTTTTATTCCTGCAGGGGACAAAAAATAACAGCCATAGAGCTTTCCCTCCTAGTCACTAGAGACTACATTCTTCAAGTGAAAAATCATGCATTATTGAGATCATCATGAAAATACAGCTCACTCTGGGCTGCAGCACCCTGGCTACACCACACAAGAGATATGACAGGCAAAATGCAGTTCTAGGATATTTGATTGAATCTTTAATATGGCAAAAATAGATTGCTAGCACATTTCACCTGAAAAAGGTTTCCCTGTTGGACTGCTCAAGCAAAGCAGGAGTTGAATTATAGCCTTTGCAGGACACGGGTTTTATGCCTAATATCCCAATAGTGTCTCAAGAGCTCTGCACAGCACACAGACCTTCCTGCCTAGCACTGTACAAACATACCACAGAAAGATGTCCCTGCCCTGTAGTAAGGTCTGTACCTCAGCTGCAGACCAACAGGCTGCCAACATTAAGACCACCAGCTTGATAAACTGTTTAATAGGTGAGAACAGGCTTTGTCTTCAGGCCAGAGTTACTGCCCAAGAAACCAGGTTGTGTCTTGAGAGACTCCAGATCTGAATCTTTTCCCTGTCTACTAAAAATAGGAATGGTATCACTTCTGTTCTGCAAACCCCAAGGATTTTCTGTACACCTAAACTATATTTCTTTGCTGGCTGTGGCACATCTCTGCATGATCTCTTCTCCTGCCTGGAATGGACCTACTACTAACAGTATGGAGAAATATTCAATCTCTGATCAGTGCTAAAGACTTGAAAATAATTTAAGCTAAATTGCTTCAGTATCTCACTTGGTGCAAATTAGATCCTGACTCTGTGTAAGCTGCTCTTGCCATTGCTTCAGTAAGGTTATATAAGTGAAGAATAAGCTTTCTGACCCAAGCAATGTACACTCCTTAGGGAAGGAACTGGTTTTGTTTATACAATATCAGGAGATCTGTTCTGACTGAGGCTAGGAGAGGACCTGGCCACAGGTATGTTAAAAACAAAACATTTTCCCCCCTGTATGGTAATAAAGTGGAAATCCTCTCCCTATAGCAGCAGAAGCTACAGGTGAGATGAAACTACTTGGAATTAATCCAAACTACAGGTTCAGTATTAACGAGATAGACAGATAGATATCTCCACCTTAAAAGCTCCCCAGAAGGCTGCTTGAATGGCATTTTCTAAGTCACCTTTCATGCCTGAAAATTATTGGACTACCAAGTCAAAAGAAGAAACTCTCTACCCTCAGCACACAGAGCCCAGAATAAGTGGTGAGCCCAGCACAGGTACAAGAATTTACTGGCCCCACAGAAGCCACACAAACCAAGCGTTCGAGATCATGGGGCTCTCCATGTATGCATGTAAAGGCAAATGGCAGAAGTCAGTGTGCTATCTTTGTATCTGCACCCCACAAAAGTTAAAACTTGTGATGGTTCCTTGCACCACATTTTCCATTACCAGCAAAGCCAGAAATAGTCACCTCCTCTGCCCCAAAATGGATAGAAGCACTTTAGATATTACTCCGCAGCCTATTTCGGCTCCTCGTGAGATGCCAAAGCTGTTCCTTGTCCCTTTTATAATCAAACTTGGCACAAATATCAGGAGGAGGAAAAACAGCCCTAACTTTTCAAGCTATACTTGGGCCTCAGTAGGTTTTTTCCACTCTCTTCCTCCCATTCTGCAACAATGGCTGGTTCATTTTTCCCAGGGATCCCTCTCCTCTAGACAATGCTGAGTGATATTTGCCTACTCACACCTGAGGACCGGTGCTGCTGTGCCATGACACTTTCCCCACCCTTTTGCTGCAAGCATCTCACTCTTTCAAATAGCCTTTCCTGACTGGGAGGACATTGCCTCCGGGGACACAGCAGTGAACACAAGGCATCATCCAGAAGACATTAGATGATGTTGTCTGCCTTCAGTCTGTTTGCCAAGCAGAGAAACCAAAAACCTTTGGGAAAAGCTTCTGAGCAACAACCTATGCTTAGAAGATGACTAAGCTGAAATAGTTTCAGCAGTTTCTGTTTTCCAGCAACATCAAGGAGATACCACTGAAGACAGGCTCTCCTCCAGGCACAGCAAGATAGTATGCCTTTGCCTCATCATCATTCACAGCAAACCTTAGCATCTATAAATAGATAATAGAGCATTCATGGCCTTTTAGTAAGGGCTTAGAGGGAAAGCAAGCCTCAGAGAAACTGTGCAGGAGCTCCTGGGAGTAAAGAGAAGAGGGGTAACCAAACAAATCCAGTGAGGCTGTATCTGACCAAATAAGCCAGGCACCTCAGTCTCATCCTTGCACCCTAATTCCACCAGATAACACATTAACATCAGGACCAACAGTATAGCATTTTCCTTCTTTAAACTGGTGTGAATCATATGATTTGACATATCATTTCTTTTCAAAAATGCAGATGACCTATTTTTGTTCCAATGGTTGAGATACTTGGTGTTATTTTAGCAGCTATGAAACCCCTCAGAGATTTTATTCTAACTAGGTGTTAGTCAGGGAGCATCTTCTGACATATTTAAGGCACTGAAAAGTGCAAGCAATGGCAACTATTTCTGTCAAAGTAAATGACCATATACATTATCTGGCAACATTTTTTTCTAATGACTAAGCAAACATAACCCATGCAATATAACCAAATCAGCAACTGGGTCACTGCAGCTGCTCTAATTGCCTGTCAGACTTAACTCCCAAAGGTCTTGGTCAAAGTCCTTGAATATCTGGGCATGAGAGCTTTATTCAGAAGGACCATCATTACACAAGCCCCTTGGGGAAGAATGGGATCTATTATATCCCTTTGGCTACACTTAACAGGAAGCACTGGTGAGAATGAATTCCCACTGTAGATGGGAAACAGAAGAGACAGCACTGAAAAATGTAGAAACAACAACTCAGACTGAGCCTGACATGTCCCTACCAGGGGATACAAGCTATTTTGTGCACAGAAACCCTGAAAACTGCCCAGCATGAGAGGCAGGACTGTGTTCCAGCTTTCTACTGAAGCAATAGCTTATGTTACAAAGGTGAGTGAAAACTCCCTGTAGCCATTCATTTCCAAGCTTCTGTCCACAAGACCACAGTAAGTAATGTGCAGCTGGTCCCCAGATGATGTTAGTGAGCTTCCTGTGACTGTGAGGAAGGTCTTGGCATTTACCATGAGGATGCTTGAGGGCTGACAGAACCTCACAGACCAATGTTTCAGAATTGTTGTTCCATCAAACTGTTTCTAAGGAAACAGAAAGCCTGTTGAGATGGGATTTGTCTCTTCATGTGTGTACATCACCTAGCAAGGTGCTCTCTAGGCAGAACTAAAATACAAATAATAATGTAACAATATGACAAGAGTAATTATCATCAGTTCCTGGAGACTACAGGAATGTCTTTACTGCAGCCTGAGCACACAAAGTCCAAACCATTCCCAAAGCCAATATCTTTCTATTTTTGGCAGGTCCTACTCAATTCTGAATACTACATCTTCCCCATCCCTTCAAGCTTTCACTGATGGAGCCCTGGAAAGAAGACACCAGGAAGATCAAGGACCTGGAGATGCAGGGCCACTCACTATCATCTGCCAGAACGTGCAGGTAGGGACCCACACACAGTTTTAGCAGCAAGTTTGCAGCAACTGAGTTTTCCCTGACAACTTGTTCTCTGGTCTCCTTTCTCTACTTGATCACAAGTTACAAGTTAAAATCCCCTACAAGCTTTTGAAAATGATTAATCACAGGCATAGAAGACATGGCTGGCCCCAAACCTGCTCTTAGCATGGGGCATCAAGGCCCTATCCTCTGCTGACTTTGGCAGTTTTATACTAACACAAATGTACCAACTTCAGAAGAGCTTCCCACACCCACATTTGCACCAAGGTAAAGCAAGAGGTGTCTGGTCCCAACTCCCATCAGAGCTCAGAAAAACCCTTGCTCTCTGATCAAGGGCAAACATCCTCTAATTTTTCTTCCAGCCCCTGAGAATCAGCAGCCACCCAGGGCCCCAGAAACGCTGCCTGTTTGTCTGCAGACATGGGGAAAGGATGGATGTCGTTTTTGGGAAGTACTGGTTGTCACAGTGTTTTGATGCCAAAGGTGAGTCAGCTCCCGTGGGGAGCTCAGGCTTTAAACGAAGAGAGCAGCAACTGCCTGGGGGCAAAGCTTAGATGGAAGATGTGGTTTCCTAACCCAAAATGTTGCTATAATGTGGCAGAGAACCTCAGTGCAGTGCTTTGCCACAGTAGAGCTGCAGGCAGAAGCAGAAACACAAGCCAGGGAGTAAACACTACGTTTGTTAATATATTTGCTGAAACTATTGCAGGAAAGATTACATTAAGTACCATCACCAAAGAGCATTCACATTTGGAAACAAGTCATGAATATTAGCAGTTAGTGCCCAGGGCAAATATCTGCTGCCATCAGGGAAATCTTTTGCACAGTTGGCTGTCAGTCCTAAAGGAAAATAACACTACAGGTAGAACTCAGAGTGCCTTTGGGGGCATAAGCTGGAGTTTGCAAACCAGTTGATATGCTTGAGTTTTGGACTGTATTTAACAGACTATAACTTCAGCCTCTGTTGGATCAGAAAGTTGTCAAAAAAGCCTTTTCTCTGACTAAAAAAATGCCAATATCTTGTAGTCAAAATGGTTGGTAAGAAGGATTATTATTAGCCTCATGTAAAACTGTAACATTTGAGGTTTCGTTTGTTGTGGGATAGAATTCTTTTCCCTTGTGGAAATCTGTCCTAAAGATAACTTTAAAGACATGAGCAACCTTTTCTGCTGATTTTGAACTGATACAGCTGCTTAACTTAATTTTGTCAGGTTCCAGATAGTTTTACACAGGAAAAAACACTCGACTGCCAGGCCTAAGTTGCCTGCAAGTTGCAGAAGTTGTGGTGAGAGAGAGTAGAAACAGGCATGGTGCTCTCTGCCTCTCTGATGGAATAATTCCAGTGACTGCTTCTCCCCTCTCTCTCTCAGGAAGGTACATGCGTAGTAACCTGAATATGCCTCACAGCTTACCTCAGAGAAGTGGCGGTTTCAGGGATTATGAAAAAGATGCGCCAATCACCGTGCTGGGCTGTACACAGGCAAGGCTTGTTGGTAAGTTGTCCTCAGCAAACAAAAGCATGCCCAAGGAAGCTTTGCTATCTTCCTCCCACACACCCAGCTAGAGAAAGAGCAAGGCAGGAAAAAATGAATTGGATGCCTTGAACTAATGGGATTTAGATGTTTCAAGAACCTTTGCAAAGTCCTTTCACCTTCCCCACTGAGCCCTTTCTTTCAAAGGAGACCTTGTCTCCTTCAGCTAAAGAAAAGACAAAGCTCACAATCTGGGACATAGCATGGAATCAGAGCCATCAGCAGTATGGTCACAGAACATTCGCTACTGCCCTGTAAATGTGCCATGCTGGGAGAAGCTCTTATTATCAGTGTTGGTGAGAAATGGAGCAGTGTGACAGTCACCTCATGCAAAATATGCTTTTTCTTTGACTCTGGCAGTCTTAAATTTTGACCTGCACTTTGCTACATCAATATACTTCTATTAGCCTGTCTGACTTCATGTAGCAGAAAAACAGCCCTAATTATTTCAGGTGTTCTCCTGCTGTCCATCCTTGTCCCTGACTTCAGAGCCTGTTGGTTTGTGACAGAAAATTGGTAGGCAAAGATCACATATTGAGCATTTTGATTAGGGCAGCTCTTAAGGACACGAGCTCTTCAAGAGAGCAGTACTTGGCATTTTCTCAAATCCAAGTCCTTCAGAGTACTTCATGCTGGTCACATTCAAACTAGGGCAGCTAAAATTATACTTGCTTTTTAAACAAAACCAAATCACTGTATAACAGCAGGATGCTCAGGCTCCCGGTCACATGGCATCAGGGTTCACAATATGCACACAGCAGAAGGCGAATCTGGGAGCAATCACTGCACACTTTGCTGGTATCATTAAATGGGTCCGAGCACGCAACCGCATACGTGACCCAGACGCCACCGAGCCGCCAGCGCGGCTGCGGCACGTCAGCCATCTGTGGGCAACTGCTCCCCGCTGCAGCCGCACAGACTCGACCTTGACACTTGTCAGAGCCCTAATTCCTCCCATGACTAAAGCAAATGAGCAGCTTCCCCATGACGGAGGGCTGTTAGATGTGCTGCTCCTTCTAAATGACACCACTTCTCTCAAGAGATTTGTAGGTGGGTTTGACACGGTTACAGCCATCATTAAACATACCGAGTCAAGGTTAATAACCCCTTCTTGCTCCCACTTCTTTGTCCTGCCTCTTCAAATATAACAAAAATATAACTCTTACTACAAGCCTGTGCAATGCCAAGCAGATTCCTGTTCTCATTTGGTTCCCCTTAGGCACTGTAAGAATATTAATAACCCTAATAGTGGAGTTGATTCTTATCTCATTTCCAGTGATCTTCCACCTGTGTAATGAAATAGTAATTTATACTGGTGAAGTATCAAGCCAATTGAATTAAGTTACGTTTGAGTTGTCGAATCGTTCTGATTTATGGCTTAAAATTAAATGAAGCTCAAGCTCACTACAATTTTTCTCAGCACGCTGTTCGCTTTTATTGCTAAATCTAAGAGAGGCAAAAGCTGCTGTGATTTCTTTGCACATTGGTCAGGTATCTAGATGCACATGGGGCAATGCACACAGAAGGATATTGGTTCCACAGCTGAACAGTGCACAACATACCACTGAAATAAATTGTGATGGGTACACATATTTCCCAAAATGCAAGCAGTGCAGCTGGGAAGCTGCTTTAGCTCCTTGCTGAGTGACAGGTACCCTGCACGCTGCTGTTTGTCTGGCTTTATTCATGGGTGTTGAAACTTGCTTGCAGGTGAAGCCTTGCTAGAAAGTAATACCATCGTAGACTACATCTACAGCTCTCCATCCCTACGGTGTGTACAGACAGCACACAATATCCTGAAAGGTAAGTTCAGTATACTGCATGTAGCTGGCAACCATCGTATATCATATACCATATACCATATACCATATACCATATACCATATATCATATCCAAGTACATATATTAAATACTTCATCTTTCATATCAACTGACTACTCTTGGGAGGAAAAAAATCATTTACAAACTGAATTATTAAATTCTTGCTGCTTTCCTCCCCTGCTCCTTTCATTGATACCTGGTCTCCTTTCTCCCTTTTCCAGGTATGCAACAAGAGAACAACCTGAAAATTCGAATAGAGCCAGGCTTGTTTGAATGGACCAAGTGGGTCTCTGGGAACACATTACCTGCCTGGATACCCCCCATGGATTTAGCTGCAGCTACTCTAAGCGTTGATACAACCTACAGGTAGCACAAACGGGGGCAAAGAGGGTCTTGCATTGCATTTTGGATTTTTCTGTTTCTAAGAGTAACACTCTGCTGAGTTTTTCAGTTTCAGCAGTGACTGGAAGAGCTGCTGAGGCTCCCTGAATAAACTTAGAGCAGGCTCAAGGCTGCTGTGTTGAATGTGATCTGAAAATGGCCTATTATAAACCAAATTTCCCAGATGACTGGCAAGGTCCAGCTATATTGCTGACCATGGAGATCACCTTTGCATTACTCCTTCCATCCAGTGCATTTTTCAGATGCCCAGGAAACTCTCAGAGTAGGGAACATTTTTACCTCTGTCAGGAATTCAGGGTCTCCTGTGACATCAGAATTCAGAGGTTTTCTATCAAAGAGCTAAACCCTAAGCATTTATCACTTCTCAGCAGTAACATCTGAAACGTTTCTGGTGGAAAAAATTGCAGGTTTCTGACTCAGGTTTTCATGATACTTCACCCAAAAACGGTTGGGGAAAGCAAACAAAGTAAACATCTGGTTTGAAACCATTTGAGTGGCAAATGGATATGCACCACTGGTGTTCCCTCCCACTTTGCAGAAAAGGGGAACACAAAGATAATTCACTCAGCTTTCAGGGGCCCTGACAGAGCCTCTCCAAAAGTGCAGAGCCGACCTTCCCAGAGCTCTACATTTTTGCCAGCCACTCCTGTGGCTGCACAGACCAGTCCTGGTGCCTCCATATCCTGACCTCATGCCCTTGCTGCCAGCCTCTGCTGCTTTCCTTTTATCCAGTCACATGGCTGTATCACTGCATTCCCAATATCATTGCCAACAAACACCATGGGGCTGCTGGGAGCAATCTGCAGCCTGAGTCTGGAGAACTCCTCAGTGAAGCGTTGCTGCTGTGGAGCCCTCCAGCCTAACATACAAATGCTTTTTACTGTAAGCTGCAGAGAGAAAGGCTAAAGAAAACCCAGCTGAAACAGACATGTGGCAAAGAATAGACAACATGATCCATTCGGGCTTCCTACTCTCAAATTTATGACTCAGAATTGCTTCCACAAAGAAGGAAACTTCAGAAAGGTGCAACAGTTCCAGTTGCTCCTCACTGCCAAAATATCTGCATCGCTGTGACTTCTTGCTGAGACCAGCACTTTCCATCTTGGCGTGAGCCTGATCACCAACTGAGCTATCTCAGATAAAAACAAAACATTGATAACACACACATAACATACACACACAGAAGTTTCTGCCTTCATGGGCTTGGTGATAGATATTTTGTGGCTGGGCTTTTCTGTTTTATGGTATCATCAGAAATGCTGGTGTTTCTCCATGTCCCAATGCACTTGTGTATAAGAACCCTCGGGTGGAATAAGCAGCTGAAACGTTAAAACAAGAAAATGCAAAGAAAAAAAAACCCACTGAATTTTTTTTTATATACTTAATTATACCATAAACAATTTGTGTTGCATCCTTTTGGTCTGCAGCTAAAATTCCAACACTGAGGGTATCTAAATAGAAGTCCTTACACTGTATTTATCCCTGAAAGGGTATCACATGGCTAACGCTCAGCAGAGCAGCTGGACCACAGGAGAGTCTCTGCTTCAGAAAATACATGCCTTCTGGGAAGAGCACAATGAGTATTCTCAGCATGAGAAAAGAGGCTGTTCTTGTGTGGTCAGCTGGTTAGGCTGGGGGAATGGGAGACAGCCTTCCTGGTGCTCTCTGTCTCCTCTCACAAGAGTAACTCCTATAGATATATCAGAGTTCTGGATGGAGGGAAAATTTAGGTCTTTCTTTTGAACCACAGCACAAAAATACGGCCTTCTGCTTCTTACCTCTTCTTCTCTGTGCACATCAACCTGCTCCAGCTGATAGAATTGGCCAGGCAATTCACTGAAATGCCCTGGCCCAGAGGAGGCCAGCTAATTCCAGGCATTTCCCAGCAATGCAGCTTTACAGATGGCCAAAGCAGCAGTTTGCCTCTGCCCTTCACCACCAAATCATGAGTAGTGAAGAGAAGCAGCATTCACCTTGTCCATCATGCTCCAGGTTTCTCCCTCTACCTGCCTGCTCTCCTCAGACAGCACAGATGTTGTCAGCCCACCCTCTGAGCTGGAAGCAGTGGTGGCACAGTGCAGAGCTCAGTCTGGCAAACACAGCTTGGCCAGTGGCCTCTCACGTTGCTAGGACTGCAGAGCTTCAGTTTCAAATCATCAGAGTGGTCCTGACACAAGCAGCAGTTCTGGGGATTTGGGGAGTCAGAAGAGTTAAAGAAACAGCTACTTCTAGATGAATCATAACTTGCATTTAAAATGTTATCTCCAATTTACCATGCTTGTTTTTCTATTCACAGACCTCATATTCCTGTCAGCAAGTTAGTGGTTTCCGAATCTTATGATACATACATAAGCAGAAGCTACCAAGTAACAAAAGAAATCATCAGTGAATGTAAAGGCAAAGGTAAGTGCTACAGAGGGGGTGAAAACCAAGATATGAGTGCCACTATTCCTGACCAGTCTTTCCCTTTCAAGGAGGTGAAACCCCATACCTGAATCTCCATCCCCTCTCCTAGAGATATTGGAAATTCCTCTGTGTCTCAGAACTATGAGATCAGATATGCTTAGCTTATGATAAAGGTCCATAAACTTCAGTAGTAGAAGCATTTTAGGGACCCCTACCCAATGCAAGCTGTTCCTCCAGGGTATAAAAGAAACCATTTGCACTCTGCTACCAGCATCTGATGGGGCATCATCCATCCCCTGGCTGAGCTGCTCTTCTGAAGCACATTACCCACAAAGGCTGTAGAACATTTCTCTCCAAACACAACATTGAAACTTTCAAATCTCTAGCTTCTGTTTTTCATTCACAGTATAGGAACAGGATGTTTCCAAGTTCCTGTGATTTCATTAATTCCATTTCACTGATCCTTCTCCACATTCTAGGCTTTTATTTTAACAGTTTGCTCACAAACCTCAATAGCATGGTGTGGTGTTGGTTGTAAAGGATCTTGGGAACGGAAATCTCAAGTTAATGCTGTAGAAAGCCAGCAGCTGAAATTAAAGTGCTGGTTTTAATCAGAATTCATTTTGGGGTAGGAAAAAAATCATTTGCTTCACAAGTCAGTTGAAATCTCACTGCAATTCTCCTTTTCTTCAGTAGCACTGAGTTAACCATTACCCCAAAAACTGATAAACGCTCTACATACATTACTAAAACATGCTTTTTTCCCCCCATATACACCATTTAATGTGCTGTTATATGAGCCCATTTTGAACATTTTAAATGGTCTGCTTGATCTTAGGCAGCAGTCCCTAAAGCTGGCTTTGTCTCCCTCCTCAGCTTGTATTTCTCACTTTATTTCAGGAAATAACATCCTGATAGTGGCACACGCGTCCTCCCTGGAGGCTTGTACCTGCCAGCTCCAAGGGCTCTCGCCACAGAACTCCAAGGACTTTGTACAGATGGTCCGAAAGGTAATTCTCAGCAAGGAGTAAAGCTCCCTGCCTTTCCAAAGAGAAAACAAACCTGCAATCTGCTTCATCAGGCAGAGGATGCTTTGTTCCTCTGGTTTGATGATTCTGCTTGTTAAGTGAGTTTTCATCCATTTCAGAAGACAGGAGAGTGAGGCAGATTGGTTTAAGAGGCTTATCTTAATGTGTCTGTTCTGTAACAGATAGCATGGGATCAGATGCCCACCTACCAATGCTCTTGTAGTGACTCTTTTATGCTTGTAGATACTAGGGCTGTACAGAGGCTCCCACAGTGCCCTCCAGTGCCGAAAACACCCTGACCACAAGTTAACAAGGCACATTTCTCCTTCTTATTTCACTCCAAAGAGTTTCTATTGGTCAGGGAAAAGGCTTGAAAATGATCACGGAGTCTTCTACCTCCATTGTTTTACTCTCCCCCTGGCTAAGGAGATGGCATTGTTCACTGCAAGACTTGCAGTGGGATATTAGTAGCTGATACTGCATCTGAGGACATTCAAACCAGAGTAGCATCTATATTTCTCCTCCATTGCTATCTGGCTTTCAGGGCTTGGGAACATGTGAGCTAACAAGATATCATTGGTTGAACTGGCCCATACAGGAATATAATCTGTCTTTCCCCGTGTTCTTGCACATACAATAGCGCATGAAATCTGATCATCACACCTGAATCCTACAATCCTTTGAAATGGTCTTTGGGGAAAGGTAAAGAAGAGTGTGAGATGCTTCAGTAACACAGCAGGACTACTGAGGGGAGCTCTCCTTGCACAGCTCCATCCCTGCTCATTGTCTTTATGTCAATCTCTCTTGACACAGATTCCATACTTGGGGTTTTGTTCATGTGAAGAACTGGGAGATACAGGCATTTGGCAGCTTACGGACCCCCCCATCCTCCCTCTCACACATGGACCAACTGGAGGCTTTAACTGGAGAGAAACCTTACTACAAGAATAGGCAAAGCTACATGAGCACGGAAAACCCATGGCCTTTCTAAGCATTGGAGAATGTCTCTTTCTTGTGTTTATTGACAGTGGAAAAAATAATCATAATATCTTCAGTGAATCACACAAATAGCTGTTGTAGCATATCTCTCACACAGCCACAGTCATGCAAAAATTCTCATGTACAACTAGGCAAATACAAAAGGGAGCAATCTGAGGGAAAAGAGTATTGAAATACAGATTGAAGCTCTTGCACAGCAGGAAGTCTCTGTTTAGTCAGTAGCTCGGGTAGATTTTCCCACCTTGAATGGAGCTCTGATAACACCAGTAACTTTCACTGCCTTCTGCACCTTGTTAGAAATACCCAGCACTGTGTAAAAGTCAAACATTCAAGATGCTGAGGGGTTTTTCACTACTATTTTTGCAAAGCATTAGCAGGCTTGTTCAGGACCACACGTTGACACCCTTGGCACTAACAACCCCCAGATTCTCAGTTCCTTCCACAAAGCCTGTCACCACCAGCTGAAAATGAGAGTTCAGCATTGCCTCTGCAGACAGCATCAGAATATTCCTCTACTCTAGTTGAGCACTGTGCCAGGTGCTGTGTTGGCCACAGTGGATGCAAAGATTGATCCACACTGAGCTGTGTCAGAAGAAAACTCTGTATCTCACATCAGTTACAGAAGTTGTTTGCATATCAAAAGACAGTACCATAGTCAACAAATACTGGGAGCAGTTTCTTTTAAGTGGAAATGAAATAAGCCTTTTCCAATCAAACCTGACAAATTTTGAAGTTGGGGTCATTTTAGATTGAGGGGTTTTTTTCTTTATTTAGGTTATCAAAATCCACCCTTGTGCACAGACCCAACCTAAAGTGTTTGTGTTTTTCCCTTCAGAAGACTTTGGAAAAGGGTTGCCCCTTTTATACTCAGGTTTTGTGCTGGTTACACAGTGGTGGCCTTCTTTCCCTTATGAGGTTTTCTGTCAGCCCTGGTGAGATTCTGCAGTAAGCAGCTTTCTTCAGGAGGTAATGATGAAATCCAAAAAGACACTCAAATTCACCCTTCACCACATGCTTTGCTTGCTTTTCTTTAATTCCTAAGTGCCATCTGTCATAAAGATAAAGCAGAGCTAAGAAAACAGTACACTTACATTTAGTAGCAACATGCTTTGGCCTATTCAGATGCTACTTATTGGTGGGGGAAGGATTAGGATGTTGGGAGAAAGGAAAGATAAGGGTTTCCATCTGTAGCTTGAAAACTTTGAAATCACCAGAAGTGTCCTGTTAGTGCAACAGTCTGCAAGATGCCAATATCAGCTGCTTCACAGGAGAATGCAAAATACACCACAGTGGGTAGTTCATAGTATCAACTGGTTTCAGAGTAGGTTTCTTTAAGATTAATATTACCTTAAGTCATCAGCTTTGGGTAAAAGAGTTCCTGCAGATATTTGTACAGGTTTTATCAGTGTAGGCTTGCTTTCAGAAGGTACTTAAAAACATGCTTAAATAGGATGAAAGAGATTTAGGCATACTCCTTCCTTGATTTTGGCCATAAGTCTGAGTATTCCCATACAGGGTACCAAAGGAAAGTTTATAAGTACCAGCAAAGAAATTCTGGCATCCTGGGTACTCCTCTTCTGTCCAGCAGTTCCTCTGCAGAAGGTGTTACGTGTCCTCATTTGAAATGCTTCTATGGCACAGAACTTTATACTGGCCAACTTTGACAAAGGCTTATTAAAGTTTGGTTTGTTCTGGTTTCTTTAAACCTCTCAAGCTTTTGGCAGGACTGGTCCCACCTTCAGAGGGATATGACTGAGCTGCACTTTCGTCAGTCAGAACGATTAAGGAGTGATAAACTGCCATCCATTCTTCCTATAAATGAGGCAAAACACTCAGGATTGCCATATAACAAATCATAAGAGGATTTAGCTCAGCTTTGACTCTGGGATTTATTGAGCTTTCCAGGGATAGTAGACCAGATTCTGTACATACTTTGAGTCAGCAGAGAGCTCATCCTGTGCAATATGTACACTGTCACAATCTGTAACAAGAATCCATTATTTATACATTTATGACTATGTCATACACAGTAGACCATTCGTTAAGTGCATTATTATACCAGGGATGTATACTGAAAAGTCAGGGAGCTAACTTATGAGATGACAGAAGAAACTGCTCCCATGCAGTTACACTGCTGTCACTTTTGTTTTTAACTGTAATTTAAACTATTTTTGGCTGTGTACAGACATTCTGAAGAGTATTTCTGGCTTGTTTTCCTCCACCTGCAAACTTGCAAAGAGTTTAAAACTAAATAGATGACAATCACACCAAAACTAGTTTGGTTACTGATGCACATGTAATTCTCCAGACTGCTTTTTGTTTCATGCTATGAGCCAGCAATATGTAATTTGAGGGAACAAATATTGTCTGTACAAAACAGTGGAGGTTGCTCAGGTCCTGCTGTAGTTAAGGAACATGACAAGGGGCTTATTTAGACAGAAGCATGAAACAGAGAGGGAACAAAATCTGAATGCACAATTTGAATATTGTACTGGCTGATCTTTGCATATAGTAATATAGACAAGTGTTCTGTTTGAGGAGGTAGATGTTAAAATAGTCTCTTCTTTTTAAAAAAAGTCTATTTTTTGATGTTTGGGAAAGTATTTTAACAATTGTAGTCTTAAGTTAGCTTTTTCAAGTGTCAAGAATCTCAGAAAGAAAGACCTTATTTTCTTCTAGCATTTTGATTTCTCCTAAGGGTTTTGAGTTAAATAATCTCATGTTGATAAGGCTTATTTTGGGGAAAAAATGTTCCATTAAAATTTGTAATTGAAGTGTTAAGAAGACAAAATAATTGCTGCTTCACTTTCACTCCATTGCTGCTCATTAATGTGCATTTAATGTCACTTCAGTGTCTTGTCCCAGTGTCTTGATCTAAAGTGTGTGGAAGTCTTTTCCTTGCCTTCCCTGTGAGCTGCATCAGATCCCAACAGTTTAATTAGGTTACAGGAGGTAAACAGCAGTTCCTAGAGTTTTCCTTCTCTTCCCAATTAAGGAATAAAGCTGGAAATCTGTCAAGAATAAGTTGTCCAGGATTTTCATGAACTGCAACTTCAGGGTTGGGCCAGAAAAATACAAGAAGGTCAAAACCAGGGTATTTGAGAAAGTTCAGGTTGGATCAAGAGTTTGTCCTTATCACTGGACTTTGTATCTCCCTCTGCTGAAGTGGATGGGAGGGGTCTGCAGCTTCCCCCAACCCCAAGGCTTCAGCTCTGCCTGGAGACACCTTTCTAGCTTAATGAAGGTGCCAGGTCTAAAGTTTCATGCATTTCTCCTACACTTAGTGCAGTGGCAGCTACAGCCAAATACTTAAATCCTCTGAGCATGGAGCCAGGTTCTCTGTTGAGTGTAAATTGACACTGCACACTCAAATCAAGAGAGCTTTGCTTGTTTATGCAAACTGAGGATCCAGACCATAACTTCAGAAAAAAAACCCAACATTTCCCTTTTCACTCACTCTGAATAGTTTCAGAAAGAAGTCAGCTGATGGCAGGAGTCACCTCCTCTCCTCTGGTGTTCAGCTTCTAGTGGCAACAATAGTATGAAAGTGATGATTTCCATCACTGTATAAGTGGTTATTGACCAGAATTTTGCAGGAATTATCTTTAGTGAATGCAAAATTTGGTAATTCTGCACAACAAAGAGGATGGAAGTGATGCTAGACAGTTTTTTCTCAGTGTATGATGTTGTATCCACAGCCCTGAACCCCCCAAGTAGCAATATCTCAGGGATGTGGGTACTGTCATTTCTGACTGTGCAGCTCTTGGGGAAAAAGCAAGGTCAGAGGATGGCGGGGGAGGGAGTTGTGAACAGCACTGTGACAAACAGCCTCTCCACTTAGTCCCTGCATACACCACTGGAAGTGAGAGGTTGGGAACTTTTCCCTCTAGGTCCTTACCAAGGCCTGACCCAGACTCCAGAAAAATAGGAATATCCCCTAATAAGGAATCTAGATCCCAATAATGAACTAGATGTCCTCTAATGAGGAATTTGGAGGACTCATATCTGAGCAGGGTTGAGCCATTCCAGTCCTGATTTAACAAATGCATGCACAAGTCAGGTGAGATTTAGTGTCTGCTTTACCCCTGTCCAATTGACAAACCAGGACACTAGATGGTTGAGTCAGACTGTAATCAACTAACCCTCGTTTAAACCCAGAGCAGGAAATCAGTTTGCAATGCTTCACAACTTAAAGTGCATTGAAATTCTGAATGAAAACTATTGTTTACAAAGGGAGTCTCAGTAGGTTTGGTTTGTGGTTTGGTTTGTTATTTTAAAAGGAGCCTAAGCATAGAGGAAATTATTTGAACTTTAAAAATATCCATGAAACAGTGGTGGTACCAGACATGCTCAAAACGATGAATGAATGAACAAAAAAAGACAATTAAGCAGTAAGTGGGACTGGTTGCATACACCTTAAACCACTACTTACTTCTCACCACTTCCTCATACACTTGTTCCCTGGGGAATATTCATGAGACATACATGCTACATAAGAGAAAATACACAGCCAGTTCCTTTCTATTACTTCCCATTAAAATGTCTTTTCTCAAGTTTCTCTCTGTGGACATCTCTTAAAACTTGATGTTATCAATGGATACTTTTTTGTTGTTTCCATTTTAAATCTGTTGTATCATTCTGTTTATGATGTTTTTTTTAGTGTGAGCAGATTGTATTTATTTGAGGAGAAAAATGTTTGCTGTTTAAAAAGAAAATCAATACTTGTATTGCCAAAAATAGCTATAATTACCTGTGACATCTGTATTTTTTTATTTTGGGGGATTGGTTGGTTGTTTTTAAGCTCAGTTTCAAGTGCTAACAACTGTTAAAACAACCACTGCATTTTAATTTGCTTATGACATTAAATGGATTTCTTGGAAGTCAGACAAAAACGTCTCGCTGATGATTTAATAACCAAAGCAATGTTTTCTGTGGCTACAGCAAGATGTAGGTAGAAAAAACACATCTCTACTGGGACCTTGGAAGAAAAAGGGACACCCGGATGGGGTGTAAGCGCCAGAAGGAGGAGAATTTGAGCTACATTAGTCTATGCTCCACTGAAGGTGAAGTTCATCTATTTGACAGCAGATGGCACAAAACCACCTCGAGTCTGGTTTTCTACTGTAGAGTTTTCCCTCTCGGTTTGATGCAGGGGGCTTCTGTGTCTCCACTGCTTGAATGTTCCCCCCCCCCCCCCCGAGTTACATTACTGACAGTTTTAGGTGTTTGGAAACTTGTAAACCAAAGCAATGCTTATCTCTCCAACACATCTTCTTTCATGATCTGGATTTTAAATCCAGAAGCAGTTTTCTCAATGAGATTCTTTCCTATCAAACCAACTTACCCACATTAAACTTTACAGTCCATAGCTCTGCTTTCCTGATCATATTATATGAATAGAAAAGCCATAGCTTTTATCAATCAAATATACACTAAGAGTGACAAACTTCACATGCCTGAAAGTTCAATGGAAAAAGGTTCTAAGTGAAACACATCATGTATTTTTAATTAATCATTTTGCCCAGTTCACTCAAACCCATGTGCTGAAAGTGCAGTTTTTAAACTACATTCCTCATCTTACTAAGGTCAGCTCATTTTGGCAGTAGCAGTTGTTTGCACTAAAGGTGCAAAGAGAAGTGACAGAAAAGATCTGCCAAAGTCTTTTTGGAAGTCAGCAAACATGGCTACATCATGAAATGAGGCTGTATCTACAACAGGCTTGGATAAATCTTGTGATGTTACTGGATGCTGCACATAGGAGACACAAAAAGCTTTGCTATGGTCCAGATCGCTTCTGAGATAAACAGACCTGTAAGGGGACACGGGAAACCCAGCTTAAGCCTCTGGTCCTCAGGGACCTCCTCGATGCAGTCATCCCTCCACCTCATAATTTGGTGCTCAGTGAACCTTCTACAACCACCTCACCAATACTCTTCATTCCCTGGCAAGCCACAAAACACATGCAGCAAATGACTCTTCTCTCATAACTTGTTTTGCCAGGATTTGGGGTTGGACTAGATGATCTCTAAAGGTCTAAAGGTCTCCCTGACATGGATAGTGAGTGACACAGAGCTGGAGAGGGGGGCAAGATGAAGCATCTCCAGTTGTGCTGCCCACCAGTTTCATTTTAGGGACCTGTGAGGTCACTGATCTCTCACCAGATGCCAACGCATAGGAAACATCAGACGGAGGAGAGAAGAGAGTGGAACAGCAGAGAGAAGAAAGAGAGGCTGAGACCCCAGCAGTGATGAAGTCATGGTAAATCTGCTCCCTCATGTGCTGAAAAGGGACCTGTTGCAGAGTGGCTGTGGCAGAGAGAGGAAGTCAGCACAAGCTGCCAGCACCCACACCACAGCATGACTTTCACCAGGGTGCTACACATCACGGCTCTGTTCCTGATGCAAGGTAAGCAATACATATTGTCTTTACATGATTTGTCCTCTGCAAGCAGTCCAGCTTGGTGAACTCAATTTCCAGAGTTTCAGCACACCACACACCAGGCAGCTTTCCTGGTGTGGTTTTCTTGTTGACAGTGCTATATTGTCACTTAATTTCCAAAGTATATTGGTGCTGAGTTCCAGCTGACTCCTAAATCCAGTCTGGATGAGACCAATTCACCTCCCAGAAGCTGGTGGCATGCTCAAAGTGGCAAGGCCTTGGGAAATCAAAAGATGCTCCCTTAAATTTGGGCAGTGTTATCACAGCTTACTTTTCATGCCTTGGATTTCTGTGTGTGCCTTTGTTCATGTACTGTGCAAAAAGAGGCTAATAGAAGAAGAGTAATTTTGAAAGCACTTGCAAAGTACCTGCTGGCAATCACTAGCTGCTCTTGGCTATCAGAATTAATTGGCCATCAGAATTAATTCAGACTCTCACCCAGAGGTTAGCAGCCACAGGTCAAAAATAACTCAATAAACAGGATGTCTCTAGGGTCTACAGTTTTAAAGATAACTCTGAAATGATGCATTGAGATCATATTACTACAAGTTCTCTGCAGTTTCTGATGGCTACAATAATAGTAACCAGAGGCACAAACCATTCTGCTCTGTTGCATCCTGCAATTACTAGCAAAAAAAAGTTGCCTTTTGTTGCCAAGAACGTGGCTATTTCACTGTACTTGATGCCAGACTAATTTTTCCAGGTAGCCAGGGCACCTGGGATCTTCACAAGTACTGTCCTGTGGAGCTGGCAGAGGAGCAACTCCCATACCACAGTGATTGTACCATGGTGGGCTTAAAGATCATAGCCATGTCAAACTGCCCCCTGTACAAGGAAGGAAACTTGACCTGTGAGTCATGGTCTCAGATGGAAATTACATATATTCTGTTCTGGGGGCTGCTTTTTGCTGGTTTAGAAAAGCAAGCAACACTCCCACCTTTTCTCGTTCAGTCTTGCTGCTCTCACCTCAAAAAGGTGTGACTTGGAAAGACCTCACACTGCTGTTAGTTACAGGAAAGCATCACTACAAAAAAAACAGGTGTAGCAAGAATACCCTATGACAGCTTCATTTCTAGTATACTTTTAAATACTTTTAAGAAAATTAAAAGCTTTCCTGAAACCCAGAAAGACTAATTTGCCCAAACTGCAGTGCTCAGGTATGCAGTAGGAACTTGCAGCAGACAGCTACCTGGAAAACAAAATCCAAACAGACAAAGCAGGAATGAAAAATGAAACCCTCTTACTGCCTGTTTACTTAGCTCTGATCCAGGCACTGCTCTTAGTTATTTCTCCAGGGTGTGCTGTTTCTCTGGAGAAGGCAATTCATTCCAGGTCATCAAATATTTTCACAAATGTCTGGAGAGAAAAACACACTTTACTGCCCATCTGTAAAATTAACTGGGAGGAGAGAGAAGGAAATTTCACTCCAGTAACCTATGCCAGTCTGGGTTTGTGAATCCTATCTTCAAAAGAAGATTCAAATGCCAGTTCAAAGCTGTTGCAGCATTGCAATGTCTGAATAAAAAAAGCCTCACGAGCTGCTGACCATTCACTGCTCACACACGGTTGGAAGATCAGGTTCAATGGCTCCAGAAAGGAGTATGGGATAATGAAAATGAATGTGTGTTTTAACATGCAGAGAGAACAGACATTAAATAGGTCTGCTATCAATTCTTCATTGACTCATGTGAAATAAGGTTTAATAATTAAATCTGGTTGTGCTAGCAGGTGAAGATCCCAAATCTTTGGTTTGAGTCTTACCCAGTGACTGTGATGACCTAACAACTATGATTTATTTATATCAGTACAATCATGTTGACAAGTTTCATAATGTAAAAAAACCCAACCTTTAAATCCTTGGAAAAAAAAAAGAAAGTTGATATATTATTCTCTACAAAACACTGTCACTTTAATATGTCACATATTAACACTTGGGTTTTTTCCCCCCTCATCTCTAGCAGGGGATTTTCCAGGAGCTGGCAATGAAATCATAACTCTAAAGGAAGGAGAGAACCTAAGTCTCCACTGCACCCTCAGCAGTGACAACAGCTCTGCCCGGCAGTGGTTAAACCCTCGTGGGTTTGCCATTTTTCTCAACACTCAGCAGGGTAAGTGTGAAAACTGAATGCAGCACTTTCCACGGGGGGCTGGAGGGTCACTCAGCAGTGGGCTTTCCGAGCTTCCACCCATGGCCAGTCTGACTCACTTGGCACACAGCCACTCGAGTTGATTTTACATTCAGCCCCTTTCTGGCAGGAAGCTGATGAAATGGAACACCCCACCCTCCCCACATCAGAGTGGTCTGGCACTTGAGCTTTTAGCAACAAACTGTAGTTACCACCAACACCAAAAGACGTGCACAAAAACCCACTTTTGCCTTACAAGAGAGACAGGAGTGGATGTGTCTGAAAGCCCTGTGTACTCTTCTGCACATCAGGGATGAGTGCATCAAAAGGAAGTTTTTAGAAAACAAGCAGTGATTTCCAATACGTGCTGACAAGACCTAAGTTACAATTATTGTGTTCCCTTCTGCTTCCTGCACCTCATATCTCTCTGTCCTTATCTCTCCTCCAGTTGTTCCAAACTCAACAGCTCCGAAAGATGAGGACAGCCTCAGTCTTCTCCATTTGTACAGTATCTAGTCAGCATCCCTGCTTGTTAAAGCCCTTTGACTTGAATGATAATAATGACTAGCATTTATCCAAATGACATTGGGCACCCGAGTCCCATTAAAACTGCCTAGGAACTGAGGGTCCTCTTCAGTTGCTCTGGGAATCCCATTCACCAGGTGTTGCCACCCACATCAGACCAGGCTACTAATATTTCCTGCAAGCATTGCCAGTATTTCTAAATGGAAAACATACTGAGTAACTGTTGCTCCTATTCACTCAGTTACAAGAGCAAGTGGGATGAGTGTTCTTTAGCAACATTAAATGATTCACAACCCTTTCCTGTGGAACCCAAGATCCCGAGTCCAGTACTCTCAGTATAATGCATATGAACCACTGGATTCAAATGGGATCAAAAGAGACTCAGTGCTGAACCACTAACAGCTAATCAATATAGGAAATAGGGCTATTGCAACCTGCCCTGTGATGCTTTGACATCCAGGCTTCAAAAATACAGCAGTCTATGGCAGGGATTCCTCCCCCCTGTTGCAGCCTATTAGTCTGATCATGCCTCCAAGAACTGCAAGACCTAGAAAGAAATCACCTCACCATCAGCTATCTGTTTCTGACATATATGTACATTCTCAGTATTTTACACTGCAGTGATAGATGAAAGCAGCAAGAATTCTTTCAATTATGCAAGTTCTTTACAGTCTTGGCTACAGTCAAAACACTCTCTTCTTATGCAAACCATTTTGGACTGAGATGCTTTATTGTGTCCATATTCAGTTTTAAATGTCTCTTTGAATGGCTCTAGTCCTTAGAACACTTTAAGTTTTGTTGACTCAACAAAGCAATCTAATAAGGTTAGGGAAAGAACACATCCACTGGTATCTATAGGAGCAGACTCTACCTGAGTGAACAAAACAGTGTTTTAAACCACCTCATGATTCAACCCACAGTTTCAACATCCCACAATTATTCTTCAGTAAAACACATGAGATAACACCCACGAGGACTGGAGTTTGCAAAGCATTTGGATCCTTCATACATCAGACACACAAAATATTTTCCTTTTGCAATACAAAAGAAAATGATTCTCATTTAGAGAGAAACCAAATTCTACAGGGCACAAGGACGTTTTCAGTTTTTATTCTGAATCACCACTGTGAATCTCTGTCACATCGCTTCTCCAATAAACCACTTTGTGAATCAGTTCCCTCCAGATAAACTGTAGCTAAAAGTGTGACAAGCTAACTACGAGCCTTATGTCATGGTGACTTCAAAATGCTTTAATATTTAATCACTTCCATGAATTGTAGCACTGCTGTGATCTTCTCCCAACATGGTATTTTTACAAGACCTCAGCTAAAAAAATAGTAAGAAAATGAAAAGATAGGGAGAAAAAGACTTCAAAAACTAAGTTTCAGTTCAATTTAAGGACAGAAAGTTACACTTTCTGTGCTGCAATTGTGGGAAAAGTCCATGTGACTTGCTGACCTCAAGGACTCCCTAGGTTTTTGACTGCAGGAGGAATGAAACAAAGAGTAGAAAGTTGAGAAAGTGGACTGTACAGCGGAGTACAGATATCCTAGGAGATGGTCTCATTAAAATCAAGGTAATTAGACAAGGATAGGTGATGTAAACCAGGCAATTAATAGGCATTTAATATGGAGATGTGTGCTGACATTAGTGTTCATTTATTTATCACAAAATACATCCAAAGAAAGGAAGTGATTTTTTTTCAAGGCAAAATAAAGGCTTGGAGAATGAGGAAGGGAAAGGTCATCAGTTCATGCATCTCTGCTCTATGTTCAAAGGTCAGATTACTTTTCTGGCCACATATTACAGCCTCACACCCCAGTGTTTCCTTACATTTATCCACCTAGACACTTAGAGAACCCAAACTGCATAATACCTGGGAACACAGGAATAAGACATTCTGAATAAAAGAGTGAGAAAAAATATGTCATTTGCCTTGACAGCAGCACACACATCCCCTCTCTCACTTTACTGCTGCCTCTGTGCTAGTGCAGCACCAGCTAGGAACACTTTGTGCCAGAACTGCTCCCTTACATCAAGTGTAGGTGGATTTTAAAAACACAATAAAGAAAATCATTGTCATTCATTACTGTTTTGTCTTCCTCAGATGTACTAACCAACACAGCCTGCTGGATTTTATTTTCCTTACAGCTTTAAGAGATCAGAGGTACAAACTTGTCCGTTACTCCGAGGATGAATTATCCATCCAACTGTCTAACGTAACAGTGCACGATGAAGGCGTATACAAATGCTTCTACTATGGCATCCCATTCAAAAGCAAGAACAAGACTGTTGAGATACTTGGTAAGTTCTTTCATCCACTTCATGCCAGAGGAGCAGAACAAAGCCAGCTCCTCAAATCCAGACCTGTATTTTCACATGCAATTGCACGGTGCTTAACACAACATAAACTTGGTCTTAGCTCAGTCCTCCCAAATAATGCTACATATGCAGCCATTCAGATAATCAAGTAGAAAGATGCATTGTAACTGATTCCAACTCTTATTGCCGCAGCTCCACCTTCTAATCCAGTACTGAAAGTATCCCAAGACACAGAAAGAAGCATCACACTGTCTTGTTATACCCAAGGATGTAAACCACAGCCCCAGATTACCTGGCTGTTGGACAACGGGATAGAGCTCTCTGGTAAGTGTCAAAAGAGCAGGTAGTAATTACTAATAACTCCTTCTTACCAGCTTTAGCCATATTTAAAAATACTGGAGGGTGAAACATCTTCTGCAACACATCAGCTATGGACTACCACTCATCCTCCACACATTTAGTACAACTTGGCTCCCATGGTGCAGGTTTGGAGAGGAGTCAGCACTAAATTCCACTGTTTGGGCAAAGGAGAGGGCTGAACTGCTTTGCTCACATTCAGTACAAAACAACACTTATCACCAACACTGAAATAAAACAAAACCAAAACTCTGGAGGCACAATTTTCAAAGCCCCAGTATAAAGTGAGTTAATAAATCCATTATAACCATTTCCATGTTGTAACCCGTGTTCAGATTTTCCTCAGCTTTGCTGAGCAGCTCTCTCATATACCAGCTGCCTTTCCTCATTCCTCTGTTCAGAGCCAGGCAGCTGCCATTTTCCCACACAAGGAAAATACCCATATATGTGACATATTAAAAAGCTCTTGTGTTTTGCATCCTCGAGTAACATATTCAAAGCTTAGCTTGTAATCCCAAGGTGATTTATTTTAACTAAGAGCTCTAGAAAACAACAGAGAATTGTGCTGGCCTGAATATAGCTACAAATCATGACTACAGAAAAAAAACCCAGGCTGCCAGACACACAGACCTTAATGCAACTGCATAAAGCTCAGTGCTTAAAGGAATTGCACTCAGGGGAAGCAGCAGAGCTTCTAAGTACAACACATGAAAGCCAGAGCAGAAAGCTATCTGCAATTGCAAGGGGAAAGGTGCTCTGGAGGAGTGTATGGTCTTGAAAAAGCAGGGTCTAAAATCCTGCACATGTTCAGGAAGGGCTAAGCCACGTGTGACTGTGAGGGCCTGAGGGAACACCAGCTGTGAAGTCATGAAGAGCTCAGGGAAGCTGTATGTCACCTCTACATTTTTATATGCATTTTTTCCCCAGGGCTCTTCTAAAAACAGGGGTTTTCTTAAACTTGAAACAACTCCAGCTTTGGATTGATAAAGCCTATTTGTAACATCCCAACACACAACTCAGGCACTAAACACCTCGCACAACACATAAAGCCCTCCATACACTTAATCACAGAACACAGAGTTCAGAAGCAACCTCTAGAGATCATCTAGTGCAGCCTCCTCCCCACTTATTTTAACAAAAACTTGTCCAAAAGCCATACCTGGAAGATCCAGCTGATGTCCAACGCTGACCCCACGGGAAGACTCAGAGCCTGCTTGTGGTAGACACAAAGTGTTTGAAAGGGGGAAAACAGAGAAGAATAGCACACTTTTCTCCTCCCTTCCATTCTCAGCTTTAATTGCTTACTGCAAATGTTTATACTAATCACAGAATAGCTAAGACATCTTAATTATTGGCAGCACCTGAGTTCCACTGTGGCACAGCAGGGGCAAATCAACTGTAATTACTGAGCTGTTGCTGACAAAGGTTATTTCCTTCCTAGTAAAACCACATCTAAATCTTTTTGAGTTCTTACATGGCTTTGCTGGGGATGAAAAAGAGGGTTGAGAAATATTGGTCTATGTGATACAGCAAGTTACCTGTAAAGGTGAGCTTGAAAACAAGGAATTTCTTTCATTTAAGAAATAAGGGTGTTAGCAAGGGTAATAGATCAAGAGAAAGCATCAGTTTGTTTCTAGAGAACCTCCATGGTATAAACTGACAATAGAAATAATTGTGCCATCATGGGCATTTAAGGTGATAGCTAAAAAAACCTCTTCACCAGAGCTATTCAAATATGTATCTTTGCGTCACATGAAATATGTCCTTACTTTTCCATATGAGTAGAAGTCAGTATTATCAGAGGACCAGGGCAAGTTATATGGCCCTCTCTAATTCACTATGGCAAGGTAATTAATCTTTGTGTTTAACTTTCCCCAGATAGAAAAGAGGAAGAGTCAAACCTTCATTGTAGGGATAACAGAAGACATGCACAGAATTTCACAGAGAAATGCTTATTTATTACAAATGTAAATATTGCACATTGATATTTATTGTGAATATTTATAAATATGCACAAATATAGCACAGATTTTATCTTTGGGGTAACACATCCACAGCTATTAAGACATTCAATGTCCTTGGATATCACATAGCAGAATTGGAACTTTTCTAGACCTCACTTGTGCTGCAAAAGGGCCTTACCCTGAGGCTTCTCACTTTGGGATATGTGTGGCTGTGGCACATAGCAAAGGGATTTATTCTGTTCAGTAAGGACCAAAAGTGCCATGGTGAGTGTGTGGACATTTTGACACCAGAGGCAATTTTCCCTCATGAGTCATGAACCTGAGCAGAGGTTTAGGGCTGGGTACAGAGAAGTGTGTGCTTAAACAAGTGTAGTAGAAGAAAACATGACCTTTCTGCCTTTGGGCTTCCATGTAATCCATTTACACAATGAACCACTTGTGTATAGTAATCAGGTACTGCTTCAGCACAGCAAAGTAACGCAGGCTGTGCCTGGAAGGTTTTTCATTAAATTGCTCTTGACTAGAAAGCACTTAAATGTTTTCTTCCAATGGGTGTATAGGTGACACTAAGCACAAGTTAGAAGCTGATGGGAAGAAATGGACCACAACCAGCACGCTGACAGTCCTTGCATATGGGCCCAATTCAACAGCCAGCTGCATCGTTCATCACCAAGCACTGAGAAGAGAGAAACTGATGGCAACTTTCTGGTTTGAGGACCTCACTAAAACAGGTATTGCAGGTTCCTTCAGCAGAGGCTATGCTATTTTACCACTCTAAAGTGGTGAAAGTTGTTCAGATTCATAAGCAAAGCTGAAGCCCATAACCTACTGCCTCATATGTGGAGCCTATTTTTAAATGAGAGGGCAAAGGAAGAACTCCAAGTCAAGATTTTTGAGTCATTTTCGTGCTTCTTAACTGTCTTAAAATTTCTTAAGCCACAACACCCAGGCAGGTCAGTTCCCTGATGCTGCTGCTATAATTCAGGACAAGCTAGCAGGACATAAATATTGTAAATTAATACTGAAGCCTCTTGTCAGTTCTCAGAGTAGAGTCTGCTGTCTGCCCATTTGCTCATATTCAGGATAGAGCTATTTATTCTTACTTTATTCTCCTTATTTTACTTGGTTCGACAGATGTTTATAAAGTGCTCTCAAAGTTGTATTCTTCTTGGCATTTTTCAGTGACAACACTAAATCCTTCACCACCTGCACCAGAGGTGAATACACGTGTCTCTAAGTACAAGCAATCTACATGTAGACATTACTTGCTTGGCCTCTTTTTAACTAATGCCCAAGCCAGATAAACACAGCATCTATTACTAGTTGTTATTGGCAGTGAGGGACATTTTGCACAGCCTTCAGAACCACTTGTTCTTTCCACAGTGACAGCAACAGTGTCAGATCTGAACAGCAGCATGGCCTCTGCTCCAAGCTATGCAGAGCACAATGGTAAGGGTTTCACTTTCATTTTCCCCCCCCATTTTGTGGCATTAAATATATTCAGAGGACAGGGAAGCTGAAGGTGGGAGAGTAGGACTGCTAAGTCTAACCACTGATCAGATAGAGCATCCAAACAATGCACAGCATAGAGTATACAGGGCAGGTTTTGTTTCTCAAGGATCAGTTCAACGACAAAGTTTGTCTTCTAATTTTTGTCTTGTGTTTGGGGGTTTCCTTTAGGATCCAAACAATCCATCATCCCTTCTGTAGTAGTAGAGGATCCAGTAGTTACCAGCTCAGCATCTGCACCAACCCAGGAAAACCTACAACCAGGCATCACATCTACTTGTAAGTTTGGTCTTGCATGAATTGACCAAAGCGGGGCAGAAATGCTACTGAGGACATCGTTACATTCCACATTACAAGCACCACAGCATTTCTTGCTTGTGTGGGGAGCCTGTAGTTTCACAGCCATGAAAGCAAAGTCTTTCAGGTTAGATGCAGGAGAACCTCAGCATTAGCCACAGCAGCTAGAACAGCCAGTCACAGCTGGCTGTGAGCCCAGGCTGAGATTTCTCTGGCCGGTTGCACTAGATGGCACTCTGCAACAACAGTTGTATCTCTGCATAGAGCAGGCTGAACTAATGGAACTAAGGAGTTAGGCCTAGCAGAAGAATTAAAAGCTCTGCTGCCCAAATTTGGTTGGCCAAAACCTACCAAGGATGACACAGGTGCCTGCTTAGTGTGACAGGCCGTGCAATAAAAAATCAATTGGCTGGTTTAGAAATACATGACCACTTTATAAATATTTGTTTATAAGTGCTACATTGGTCATCACAATGAATATCAAAAAAACCATCTGCTTTAATTAAAAAGATACATGCTTATTCCTGGTTTTGCAAGTAAGAGAAGCAAACTGATGGACAAAGAAAGCTCCAAAGGCTTTGTTTGGATTTGGATGTAAATAGGAACCATTGAGTTCAACAATGTGTAAGAGTCTCTGAGGATTTTCTGTTCATAAAATCCTGGTGGTCTTCAGATTAAAAAGAAATACAGTGTTAAGGAAATGAGCATAGAGCTTTAGGTCAAGGGCTCTAGAAGTCACTTTCTGCAGCTTTACCAGCTGCCCTGGACTTCAAAGCTGCTGGGAAGGAAAAAAAAAGTCATTTAAGCATCCTTTTGCCCTTCAGAGAGATATATTTTCCTTTCCATTCCTCCAGGGACTGAAACAGCATTTGATGGCAATGGCACAAAAGAGGAACTTTCCAGCACAGAAGCCCCTCTACCAAGTGAAAATGTAACTGTGTCTTCCATCAACTTTGGTACGAACTCTTTAATGACAACTTCCAAACATGCAACAAGCTTTCTTACACCAAGCTGGTTCTCTCTGACCACATATCCTCCTCCAAACCTTCTCCAGGATGTGAGGGTAATGCTGGCCTGCAGTCTTGGAGAGAAACCACAGAAACAACTGTTTTTACCATCTAGAAAAAAAGCTAAATTTGACTGTTTCTTGTGCCAGAGCACAAGTCCATCGATTTAAGTCAGTTTTTCATGATCATACAAGAAGAAAAATTGATCTCACATCCTAAAATTAAGACAAATAAGGTGGCTTCTATCCTCCCACCATGTTCATCTGGCCTGATTCAAGATATGTTGTTCTTAATTACCAGTGACCCACAGGAAGCTATTTAATAATGCAAACATACACCTCCCTCTTTTACAGTATCTGAAGGCATCAGAAAGAAGGAGAGTAATCTCTTGCTGCCAATCTTAGTGGCTGCTCTGATTTTTGTGCTGCTCATCATTGTCCTACTTTTTGTGAAGAAGCTGAAAAAAGCTCATGGAGTGTGGAAGAGAGGTGGGTGATGGTCCTGGCCAAGCAACTGCTGGCATTGCTTTATTCCAAGGAGATGGAGAGGAGTCCATTAAGCACAGATAAGACAATTGGCTGGCTCATCCAGCTGCCAATTAAATGTCCTTCTCCCATAGACAGTAGCTGTGATTTGTTACAAACAACTGTTGAAGCATTCCTGTAACTGGCAGCCTCAGGCTGTGCTTCACCTGACGTGGTACTACAACAGCCAACTAAATTGTTGTGTTAAACATCTCTCGTAGATGGTCAGGCTGCTTGAACCCCCATTTGATAACCAGTTTCTCAGGGTTTTAATGCTTGAGGCAAAGAGTGAGGGAGAGTTGTGTAAAATCTCATAATCTTCATTATGTTTGTTTTCTGCACAGACAATGATGTTTCAGAGCAGACACTGGAGAGTTATAAATCCAAATCTATTGAAGACAGTCCAGGCCATGAGAAGAATGGACATGGTAAAAAGCTTTAACCTTCAAAAACTAACTCCTGTTAGAGCATTGCTACTGGCCACAGCCAGAGCAGATTCCAATCAGCCTTTCTACACAGAGATATTTGTAGATTGTATGTTTTAAACCTGAATTTTCTAAACCCAAACCTTTCATACCTGGAGATCTACCACAGATATTATAGCTTCAGCAAGAGTGATGCAGAACCATACAAAATGAAAGGCACTGCTTTTTATTTGATAGGTTAGACTGGATAATCACAGTGAGTTTCTAAATATAACATACTGAGACACTATTAATGCAATATGAGTGATATGTACTGGGAATGCTACTGTTAACCTATCCTGAACAGCCCTTACCACAAACAAAACATCATTGCTTCCTCAGTCCTGTCCTTAGCCAGTGACTAGAGATGGAGGCAGGTCTGTCAGCCTCCTCACATTGCCTGTTTCTGTTCCATGCTTGGACTTTTGTCTAAACAAAGACAGCCTTTGGAAAGTGAATAAGCCCCCAGGGAAAAAAAAAGGGAACTTTGTCAATTTCTTTCAACAAGAGTTTCTTTCATCACATAAACTGCATTAAACGAGAAGGTGGCTCATAATTATTGTCAGTGTGTTTTCAAAACTCTCCTTTTGCAAATATTTTTAAATTAAAAATACTTAAACCATGCATGTACTCCCACCACTCCAAAAACAGCATTAAATGTGTGTTTATCTTCCAGTTGTCACTCAGAAGTCCAGCATGCAATACGTAACAGAAGGACACATGGAAACAACACAGAAGAATCCAAGAGACAAAAATATTGCAATAAGTGAGAAACTGTTTGGATATGGAAAGGAAACAGATGTGTAGCAATGGCAAACCTGTACAACGTGCAGAAATGCCACTGTTTCCTGATAATGACATTATGGTGTTCAGTTATCAATATGATTTCAAGGAGCAGAAATACCAACAGCTCAATCCAAAACCCAATTGGGACTGTTTTTCTTTAAACAGTGGGCCAGGTAATAGAACTGGAGCTCCTAGAAACCCATTAGCAATGAACACACTGTTTTACCTGTAATCCTCAAAGGATTTAATTAACCACTGTCAGAAATTATGTTCATCGATCCTATCAAATGTCCTGTCAGCAATTAGGGTCCTGGCAAGGGAACACACAGCTCTGAGGACAGCAGGGTATGAAGATACTCATGTAACGCTTCAGCTGCCTCCTCTGCAATCATAGGACTGAGCAGGAAACCTTGGGACCTGCAAATCAACTGGGATGTGCATTTTCTCATTCTGACCTCAAACCTGGACATTCAGATGGATTTAACTAGACAGGAGAGCGTGGAGGCTGATTCTGCTTCTCACCCTGCTCCGTCAGTGAATGGAGTGGGGAGGGGAGCACAAATGAAGCTGGGAGGGAATATGGCTGGGACAACTGACCTCAACTAGCGAAGGGGCTATTGACATATGACATCATGCCCAGTATATAAACTGGGAAGGGTCGGTCAGAAGGGGTGAATTGCTGCTCGGGCATCAGTCAGTGGATGGTGAGCAATTGCACGGGGCATCACTTATCTTTTTCTTGGGTTTTGCATCTCTTAATTTCTGTTATTATACTTTATACTTCTCACTGTTGTTCAGTTTAGTTATTAGACTTGTTCTTATCTGAACCCACGAGTTTTGACGTTCTTTGCCGACTCCTCTCCCCGCCCTACAGGACACGTGGGGAGGGGAGTGAGTGAGGGGCTGCGTTGCCGTCTGGGCTTGAACCACGACATTACCACAGAAGGCTGTGTTTCTCTTTCTCATTAGAGATTATCATTTCTCTCTGGAATAGGCAAAAATGCAGGTTTTGAGCACTGAACTGAATAAAGGCCCGTGGGATGCCTCCGTTTACAAGAGGAAGGTGGCTTCGCCCCCTTACCCGGGCGCTACCACGCTCCCGGTGGGGGGAGACGCGCTCCCCCCGCCGCCCTCCCGCTTGGTAGGCGCGGCGCGGCGTCCGCCGGTGTAGCCATGGCGACGGGATGGCGGGCGGGACCGGGGCCGTGGGGCAGAGCCGGGACCCGAGAGGGTGAGGGGACGGCGGGTGAGAGGATTTGGGGGCGAGGCGAGGCCTCACAGGGGGAAATACGCCCGGCCTGGCTTCTCTCGGGGGGCTGAAGCTCTGTCTTCGGGCCGGAGAGAGGCTCCTGGGGCAGGGGTGCCAGGTAAGGCCTCACCGGCCTGGGCGGACGCGCTGCGGGGCTGACCGGCGGCTGCTGAGGGACAGGTAGTGCCCAGCGAAAGCTTCATCCCCGGTGCCCGGTTTTCCTCTCCAGGCTGCAGGGTATGTGCCAGCTGCCATCAGCTATCGGCGGTGGGAACTGCGAGTACAGGACCGCCCAGGTGTAACAGGCCTCCCGGGGCCTAAACTCGTGTGTGACAAGCAGTGCTAACCCTGGAAAAAACAGAAATCTCTTCTGCATTTCTGTATCTTAACAGCCGCCCCATGTACTAAAGTGAAGCTCGCTGGACCTTTAAAGGGAAGAGGCACACTATGTGCACGGTAACTAGCATGCATTTCTTCACAAAACATGGCCTTCTTCCTTCCTCGAAGACACCTTATTTTGTTAATATCTGCAGGGGCATATGACTCAGAGACACTTAAATGCAGTCAAATGAAAAGAAACACTCTTATTAATTTAAGAAATAGTCCTTTTCACTCTGTTCCTCTCTGTCACACACTTTCTTGCCACAGGCTTACAAGTCAAGGTGGTATACAGTTGAATAGAGAGAACATATAAAATCTCTTTTACCTCTCTAAACTTAACAGATAACATTTTGTTGCTTTGTCTTAGCCTAATTTTCATAAGCTGTCTATACATGATTAGCTTTGTTACCACTAATGGTTTAAGGGAGATTTTGTAGCAAGAAGTCATGCATTTGCTGTATAAGGACCTTGATATTAACTGCTTAAAGGAAAATCAGTGTAACAGATGAGAGTAATGAATTGTTTTGTCTATAGGTCAAGCCTAATGACACTACCCACAATTCCAGCCTTTAACAAGCATTGCTATAGAGTGAACAGCCTTTTAATGTTTACTCTCATGTTTTCCAAATACAGGGCTAGTATACACCATCAGTGCAAAACACAGAATGAATTCTTCACATACAAAGTATGTTACAGTTTCTTCTCCACACACCTGCAACATGATTAAAAAACGTGTTCCTCAAAACATACTCATGCAACCAGATTTTCACCCTGCAAACTGGAAAAGGCCATCTGTAAGTGAAGGGGGCTTTGTCTCAAACCTGCACAACTCACAAGAGTCTGACTCTGAAAGCCTCATTCAGGAGAGACACTGTCAGTTAGAACTCCAACGGCAGGTTCATGAAAATGAAGAGCTGGTGGGGCTGTATTCTGATGAGCTGGAGAGCGACAGCTTAGAAGAAGATGACTTGGAGGAGAAGAGTTTAAAAGAACAAGAAGCAGCTGAGTGTGACACAAATCGATATACAAATGACGTCCAAAAGAAGGGAAGGTAAGGCATAGGATTTAAGTAAATGAGTGGAATAGTCCTCACACTTTAAAACCTTATGTTCTTCACATTACACGTTACATTTTCAAGACCAGTCTGTACTGCCAAAGTGCTATTAAGAGCACCTAAGGACTTAGTTACACACAAAAATGTAATGTTTCATCTTACCTACGTTCATAATGATATGTACCCATTTCTCCTACATAGCCTCAACTGCTTGTTATATTGGCTGGAACACCAGTGTAGGTGGGTAAGATAGAAAACATCCCTCACAGACCTGTATAGGCTCCCCACATGCTGTCTGTAGACACTGCATCCCAAGGAGAACACTACATGCCTATTTAGTTGCCTCTGAAACAGGCAGACAAGAAGGTAGGAAGTGGTGAACAGGGACACGCTAACCCCAACTCTTCAACATGACTGGTTAGGCTAATAGGGGAGCAGTTAACTACAGTTTCTTCTGGTAAAGTCCTGTCAAATATTAGTCTCCCCTTATTCCTGTCTACAGGATCCAGAGCTGCAGTCAGCAAAAGGAGTCCAATGACTGTCATTTGCTGTGGACCAGGCACTACAGTATTTAGCAGCATGTGCTGGCTGCCAGCTCAAAGAGGCAACCACATAGCTCTCACATGGTGCAACAGCTCTGAGGTCATGGGTTTCAGGAGATAGGCTGTGAAAAAGGAGCAGGGGAAAAACAACCACCAGTACCAACAGATCCCTTTCTTTGTTCATTACAGAAAGATCTGTGCTGAGCAAACCAATCCACATCCTGCAAGAAAACTTAGGGGCAAAAATTGGTGGGTTGAGTAAAAGTGGTTCTGTCCTTAGAGCTGTTTCAATTTAAAATTAAAATTTCCAGGGTTACTGTCACCTCTAAACATTCTTTAGAAAGCATTAACTTGGTACATAAAATAGAATTTAATTTGCTGTCACATGCATAAAAGGTTTAACACTGTGTAAATTGGGAATAATTCTCAAGTTTAAAGGGATTAAATTAAATCTGAAGTAATAATAATGTGCAATTTCAATTTAATTGTCTACTTAAAATAAAATGGCAAACAAATGAAGGCTAAATGATTAATAGCATGCTTTTATTCACCTCCTCAACAGGCAAAATGGCCAGTTATTGAATATTTTATTGTGAGTGCAAATGATGTTAATTGTACTGGAAACATGCTCTAATTTTTAGTAATTTTTTTGACTGAATACTATGCTGAATGTGAGGCTCTTCATTAAATGGAAATTTGATTTTATTTTGTTTGAACTTAGCCTAGTAAGTACTCAAATACAGTCCATTAACTGGAGCAAATATCACAGCATATACATATGAAACCCCCTCTCTACATCCATTACTAACCTCGGAATTTGAAGAGGAAACGCTGCATCTGTTGTCTACATACAACACTCTTGTTGATGAGTACAGAGTCCATCTAACCTTTATATCAAGTTAGTGGGAGGAATAAAAGGTGCACTTTTTGTCTGCAGATGATTAGAGATGAAGGAGCTCTTCACACTCATTTTGTTCCCATGCAGTGACCTGGCCTGCATAATACAATTGAGCCGCTGTGCACACATTTCAGCACAATAGAACTCTTTAGCATTATACTCTGTTATTTGAATCATTGCAATTATATCACATATTTCTGTACTCATTTCAAAATGTGGTCACCTATTTCTGTTTACTTGTGGTGTCTGACAACTGGGAATAATAATGTTTTCACCGATGTAAAGTGAAAAAAGTGTAGAGTCTTTGAAGAATGAGCAACACATGCCATCTTTTGTAGGCTACATCATTTTAAAGGAAACAACCAAAACAGTGCAATATAGCATTTCATCTTTTAGTTGATTCTATTAGTACTTGGATTTCTATGCTAAATTTAGGGTAAAGATTTTGTTCTGAATATTAAGCCAAGTTATCATTCACTGATGATAAAAATTAAAAAGGAAGAGGAGTTCCTGCCTAAATTTTCTACTAAGAAAATGTTTCATAAAACTGTTCCAATGCTGATCCCACAATTGGTCATACTGCATGTACTGAGATAGTTCAGTTGACCATAGTTGCAGGGCATTTTCTGGCTTGAATGACACACCGAAATAATACAGAATTTGTACAATTTCTGCATAAATCATGTTGTGGTTTGTTTTAAGTAGAGAACAACAGCCTGTGGACAAATACTTCCACCTGAGATACAATCCTAACTGGAAGAATATAAAAGAAGTAGCAGAATTTTCTGAGGCAGAAAAAACATGTCAAGTTGCTGGAAGAAACAGTGAGGACTTTTCACAAGATCCGTTTTACCTCCATTCCAGTGGCTGCCCAGAAGAAAAGAATCAACAGGAGGCAAAGTCACCAAATCCATCCTCAGAATTTGGTACCGAATTACCTAGCTTTCACGAACCAATTGTTGTGATCAGCAGCCAACCTTTTAGGCTACATACCAAAGGGAAGGAAGCTGCAGACGACTGTCATTTCAAAGACAGCCCCAGTACACACGACAATGCTTTTTCTCTTCGGATTCAAGATCGACCACAAAGAGCAAAAAAAGACTTTGTGAAAAAAAATAAACAGACTTTAGGATTACGTTCAGAGAAGATCAATTCCTATCTTCAGTTACACAGTAAAAAGCAAGATGAAGTTCAAGAGCAGGTGTGTAGTTTTCACATGTTTCCTAATTGGTACAAACTGAGGACTCTCTAGTGTTAAAATGGAATAGCTGCATGATCATGTTGGCAGAGGAGGTAAGTAAATGTACAATCTATGATCCAACTGATAACTTACCATTTTCGCTGACACTCTTATTCATCCTTTATGGAGTAATTGACAAGTCCTCAGTTACTCCCAGCCACAGTGATGGCCTCATTATAACCTCATTAAGCTACATATATTCCTGGCTATAAAGCATGTCACAGAGAGGATTTCTCACTAAGTTTATCTAAAGAAACACTGTCTTCCTTCCTGTGGGATCTGCATTACACTTTTTCAGTAGTCCTTTTGCTGCTTCTGATTTTTCTCTGCTTGGCCAGCATGGATTTGGTAATTATTATCTCTGCTAACAGTTTTACTCAATGCAGCTAATGCAAATTGCTGCTTCTAATAGCAGAGCATTCACTATTTGTAACTGCAGTGGGAAACTCTGTTGTCACCATTTGGCTTAAAAAGTTATATTAGTGTTTTTATACCTATACTGATAATAATAAATAAATATGTAAAATCACAGTTGAGTTTACAGACCCAAAAGCACATTATGGTCACACTGCTTTCAAAGAAATCCAAGAAATATCTGTTAAGATTTGAGTGATCAGACAGCCCTGTTCCCCTACTTACTTTCTTAACCAGACCAAACCTTACATTTGAAATCAGTCAGCAGATACCAGTCATATACAGTACTTGGGTTTAAAGGGCCTAGCTTTCTTATGATTGACTGTGAAATGCCAGATAACTTGTATTAAGGATTAAGTGGAAATGTAATTACAATTCCTAATGAATGATTATACATGAGTTTGTTGCTTTTATTTGGTACTCATTATGCATAATGGGAAGGTGGGAGTCATTGAATCGCTCCATGAGTTGTAGCAGAGAAAATTCTTAACTTGCAAAACTACAGAGACTTTCTGCTTCAAGTGACACATTTTCGAAGGCTAATGAACAGTTGACACAACATTAGAGGGCATCTGCTGACTACATTACAATGAGTGTGACTGTGGATAAGCTTTTTTCTAGCAGAGCTATTAAGAGCACTTGTTTTTTTTCAGTTATAATTTGGTTGATGGTAAAAATAATTAATGTAGATTGATGCTAATTAAAGCTGTGTTGATATGATTATGTTTACTATTTGGGGAATTCTGAAAATGTTTCATATGTAGGTATTAGAGCAAGAGATCAGGACTTCATTGTGTAGACACTATTCAAAGATATGTAATGGGGAAAAAAAATGTGTTAAAATGAGGGCTATGTTCTAAGATTACCTCGCTGAAGTAGCCGTGGGGACAGCAGAGCTGTCACATGGCAGGAGCCAGGCAGTGTGCATGTAGAAAGGTGCATTTCTTTCCTCACCAAATGGATACACAGAATCATAGAATGGTTCAGGTTGGAAAAGAGCTTTAAGCTCATTGAGTCCAACCCTGCCAAGCCCACCACTACCCCATGGCCCTCAGCACCTCAGCTCCACGGCTTTGCAATAGCTCCAGGGACTGGGACTCCTCCACCTCCCTGGGCAGCCTGGGACAGTGTCTAAAACCTGGGAGAAGAAAACAACCTCATTTCACTGCAACCTCTTTTCAAGTTTTCAGGTTTCTCTTTGTGGGACTTGTGCTCCAGCCTCTTCCCGAGCTCCAGTGCCCATCTCTGGACACACTCCAGCACTTCAGTGTCCCTCTGGGACTGAGAGGCCCAAAACTTAGCACAGTATTCGTGGTGTGGCTTTACCAATGCCAAATGCAGGGACATAGTCAGTGCCCTGACCCTGCTGGCCACACTTTCTGATACAAGCCAGGATACCATTGACTTTCTTGGCCACTTGGGTGTACTGCTACAGCCGCAACAGCATCAATGCCTACTGTCAGCTACCTTTGTGTTTGCTGCAGATAAACATTATCTCTCATGTCCTTAGTTGAGGCATTTCTTGCTCCATACTATAGGAGGGGGTGAAAGAAGGCCTGACAGAAGCATCTTGTTGACCAAAGCTGGCCAATGAGCCAACTGAGGTCACCTCACCTGGAAAACTGTACCAAAAGTGCAAAACCACTAAGTATGTGAAGAAGAAGCAAACAAGCCACATGTCTTCTGCTGGAGCAATCCAACATGTTCTGAATATTATTTTGTTCCTAAACTGGATTATTTTGAGATTTGCAGGATGCTGAAGCTGAGTTTATTGATGTGATCACTGGTACCTTGTCAGGTACTGTGGTAATGAAGTAGTGTTTACATTGAAGTGAGTACTTTGCATACAGCTTTTTTTCAACCAATGTTAGGTAAAGTATTTGCAGCCTCATTCTCACAAGACTTACAGCTGTCACCTATGTGCATACAGACAGCAGGTTGTATGTACCAAAACATACCAAAATGTATGTTGATCTGTATATTTACTGATTTATACAGCATTTTATAAAGCATCAAGTTCTTTGCAGTGTTGCCTGATTCTTTAAGAACCTGATGATGAGTTTCTTTGAGAGAGAGAGAGAGAAAGAGGGAGAAGTAGTGGCCCAATCTAGCTCAGCTGTTCTCAATATGAGTTGCTTTCCTACCTACAAGCCCCTTACTTCAAAGCAAGGAACATAATGTACAATTTTTTAATGGCTCTAGACCAAGGCACTCAGACTCTCTGTGCACTGCGCCTTACCTCAGTGTAAACACCTAATCAAGATTGCCTGCGCTTCAACAATAGCAGCCAAATGCAATTCGAGAACCACAAGCCTTTGAAGTCCTCACTGCAAAGGCCGGTTTTCTGGTCTGGGATAATGACATGCCATGATTGCTGTCTTTGTTGTATCTTTTCAGTAGAGAAGCAATTATGGGCCTCAATTTAACAGAATAGGCATTACACAGCTTATGATTCTCAAAATGCAATTTCATTTGATCATTTTCTCAATTTGATTGGTATTAATAGAATAGTTCACAAAAAATGCTGGCAGAGGTTGTGTCCTGTTCCTCTTTCAAAGAGATAATGTAGAAGTATGCTTTACCTGCCCAGTAAACTATCAATACAGTGAGTCAGTTGGTTCCACCAAAAACATCTTACTGACTGCAAAGCTGTATCCATCCACAGTTCAGGAAACCTGTGTGGCAACTTCTAATTTGTGAACTTTTCTAGTCACAACTAATAGAATCTGCATTGTCATTTGGAGCAATGAGATCACCTAAAAACTCAGCAATAAACCTTACCTACCTTTTCCTAGTTGTCCTAATCTCTCACTCCTAAAAGATGAGAAGCTCAGCTTCCTTCACGCTGATTTCACCACTATGATTTTCAGTTAATAATTCTCTTGCTCTTCTCAATGTATGTTACCTGTGTTAGCCAGCATCACTCTGCAGTGGCACTTGTACTACAAGCATGAGTCCAACACAGTTAGCTGTAGTCTCTCTACAGTGAGACTGCCTGACTGCACTCTTAATTGAGGTCACACCTCCTACAGTACTTAGGAGAATAGTTTGGGACATCATAGGTATAAAGAAAGAGTTTTAAAGCATTGTTTTTCCTGAAGCTTCGTAGATTGGCAAATTAAAAAAAAAAGAGTTTGATGCTTTCAAGAAAAAAAATTATTATTGCTATGTTTAGTGAAGTATGGCTCGACTTCCAACTCTGTAGTGCCAGCAGCCACCCTCAAAAAACTGCTCTAATTTCATTTCCAGTCATCATGCTACCACGACTGTGGCTGTGTGAAGATGTTCTTCTTGTTGGCAGGCTTGTTATTTTGCACAAGCTTTTTGATATTGTTGCCAGACTGTGTGTATTAGATGTTTTGTTTCTGCAGCTATTCCTTGTACTTTTCTACCAGCATTACTGTGTTTTGCCATCTTTGCCTGCATGACTATTGTTTGACCTTGCTATGGTGTATGGCATCCATCAGTACCTTGATACACTGGCTGATTGCTTGGACAATGATGATTGTCTAGTTGTTTTTCTGTTATTAGGTACATCCACTGGCTCTCATATAAATGGAGAAGGCCAGACATTTGAGAGTTCCAAGCAGGTTTCTGTGCTGGCTACTTCCTGCAATTTTCTTTTCACCTCTTCTTAAAAGTAGAAGGAATACTCCCTAACTTTAGCATTTTAGCTTTAATAGGAGGCAAACTATTTCTCATTCTTTCCCCAAGACTTTTGAATCCTTTCATCTAGTTAGGCTGTGGCCGTAAACATGCTTGGTTTTTTAGGTTACAGATCCTGAGACTGTTGATGAGGAGCCAGTTCAGGGTGTCCAGCCATTACAAACTGTGAAAATGGAGCCTGAAGAGAAATGGTACCTGAAAGCACAGCAGCTCAAGGTTCCTTTTTGATAGGACATGATAATTTAAGTAGATATGTAAAAGCATTGAAGTTTGAATATTTAAACTCATAATATCATTATTTTTAAAGTATCAAAGACAATAAATCTTTAGAGATATCTGAGTAGATAATCATCAAAATGTAATGCATATGCTGCTTTACATTCTGAATGATTTTAAGACAAAACAGGTCCCAAATCCCAAGAAATGTTGAGCTCGAATCTTTTTAGGATATGTCTATTTAGGATATTTTTTTGGTTGATAATAGTGTAAAAGCATAGACTGGTACATGGTTGTGTTTGATGGTTCATGAGGATTCTGAGCTAGAACTTTACTACTGAATTACTTGTCCTCCTGTGAACATCAAGGATTTACCATAAGCCAGAAAGCACTGCACGTAGAAACAGTTGTGCTGACCTCCTCTGTACATGTAAGGCTGTGGATCTGGTTTGTGCTGGCCTTTCAAATCAATGCAATGGCATAGTCTTTGGAGCAATAAAAGAGACCAGCTCGTCATGACTGATGAAAAAAAACAAGAACTTCAGAACCAGAACTTTAAGCCAACTGGAATTACTATTGGCAAACCTAATTACACTCTTTGTATTACAAGGATTTGAAGTAATTCAGGCAGGCTGTTTAAATTCCCCTCTGTTCACTTAAGAGGGGAATCTGCACTTCTGTAAAGGACAAACAAGATGTTATTCTGCTGTTCATTGTGAGAGATGTGCTTTATATATGGAATTTCAGAATGAAGAAGGGATTTTACAAGGCTACTCCTTCCATTTAAATGGGAAAACATTGGCCTAGTCCCAGTTTGGCAGCAGTTCCCACTTTCCACCAGTGGCACAGTGTGCCAGAACATTAATCATTATAGCAGAGGTCGAGCTAACAAATCATCATCTTGGCACCAGGAGTCAGGATTCCCCAGTGCTAAAGCTTTCACCAAAACATTCTGCTCTATGTGTGGATTTAATACCTACCATTAAGTAGTTATTCTGAGTGCATATGCTATGTAGTAATTGCAAGTGTTGCTAACAAAAGAACCCTAGAGAGACAGGAGGATGAAATGGAGGATTTCAGCACTGACAAAGATTAAATAGACTGAGAATGGATTTGTGTATTCCCTGGAAGGAAAGCCATGTCTTTCCTCAAAATGGGCAACACCTGATGCTGTAATTGGAAAATGATAAATCTTAAATAAACTCCAGATTTAAAGTGTGTCAGTTTAGCTCAAGATATTAGTCAGAGTTAGATACAAGCAGCACGGAGAGACTTTGGATATAGCCACGTGAAAGGCATTATGACAGGCAAACATATCCACTTGTTTGTATATTGTTGATTTTAGTGACCATATCAAACAGCAACCACTGAAATTTACTCTTTTTGATAACTTGTTTTAGGATCATCAAAATAAGTCCTCCCAGAGAAAGAAAATCAAATCCAACCAGACTCTCAAAGGGAGAGCTTTCCCAAGGAATGTTAGCCAGCAGCCACCAGGAAGACCAGCAGAACCACAGTCTTGGCATCTCAGACACCACCAAATATCAGAATTTCAGACTGCTCCCATGCAGGCAGTGGAGCAAGACAGCACACTGTATCCAAGTCCTTCTGTTGGCCCAGACACTGGTACAGCAGCAAATCCAGATACTTGCTTAAATAATTTCCCAAATTCAAGGCATTTCATTAATCAGGATGTTACCATACCTACCTATACTTTTAATCCAACATTACCTAAGTTTAACCCAGCAGAGGTTCTATACCCAGAGTACACCAGCAAGGAGAACAAGAAATATCAACATGATTCTCCAAATAGACTTCTACATGACCAGCAACGTTTGTACAACCATGTAACTATGCAGCTTTTTGCAAGAGGTGACAGTCAAGCACATCCAAATGAGAGGAATGTTTCATCTACTCTTAAAGCCAACTTTCAGGCATTGGTGAAGGATCAAGTATTATTTCAGGATTGCAGGAGACACGTTCATGCAAGTAACAGGTATCAGAACTGTGCTATCAGTACTTTGCAGTAAGGATGTGTTGAAACAGTACTGTCATAACACTATGCTGCCCCCCAAAAATAGAAATGAATAAGAAAGTGTTTCAAAGTCCAAAGCATAAAATTATTTTGCCATAAACCTGCCATTATAGATTACATAAACAGTCTTGTAGCTTTTTTGAGGTCTTCTCAATCTTCTGTTCACAGCTCACTGACAGCCCCTTGTACAACCTCCCAATTTACACGGCCGGTGGCGCGACATCACCAAGAAGACCCTTATTTGGCAGAAGCTGACTTTTTCAGCCTACTTCCACCTATAATCCCCCAGGTAGGAAGTGATTCAGAGGTAGATCCAGAGAGTGGTCAAGGAACTCAAGTGAAAATAAGCCGAAGCAACTCAGAAGGATATCTTGTGCAAACAGAAAAGCAAAAGCAGCCTAAAGTCGGCAAGAAGGTAAGCAAATAGATGTGAAGTGGATGGTTTTATGTTTCTATTTCCCCATCTGAAGATCTTCACACACACAAAAAAAAAGGAATGGGGACTGAGGAATATTTTATTGTTACAGAGAGCACACTGACACATACACTTGACTTGCCCAGAGCATTACAACCCAAGGAACAAAGGTGGAAACAGAGACTAAAATCATTTTAGTGTAAAGAGCAAGGCGGTTCACCACTACCCCTCCCTGTGTCACTTTCAGTCTTGATTAGCTCTAAGAACACACAGAGCAGTGTTTGTCCTTTAAGTTATCCAATGATAAAACGATTTAAAATAAAGCTATTTGTGTAAAGCAGCAGGTAGCCAGGCCTCAGATCTGAACAAACCATTATCCTGGTCATGCTGATTTGCTATCCGACTCAAATCTCTTGGTTTCCAAGGGAATCTAACTGAAGAACAACAAACTTAGAGGATTTGTTAAGCTAACGGCATAAACATTATTACAAGTCTCCTGATGATCCCATTTGGTCCTTATTAAAACTTGGTTCTTTTTGTCTTTTCCATGTGCACAGTTTCATGCTGTAACCAGTTAACACAGATACTGAGGAAGGATATAGAGATGTCCCTGTATGTCCATGACAAATTCAATGTTGAATAAGTTAGGTCCAAGTCTCAGGGCAGACAAACTAAGCTGGAATAATTACTCCTGTGTTTCATCTAGGAGGCAGTTTGTGTATTGCTGCTTGAGTGCCTCTAAGAAGAATTAGCTGGATTATGATATTAACTGAAGGGCAGATTTCCTTTCCTCTCTGTTCTCTTCAGTTCAAGTCATTGTTTCTGTCCTGTAGTTTTAGTAGCTTTCTCACGCTTCATATGTGAGGAATGCCACAGAAAATAAGACTTTATGTCTCAGAAAAACCCACCTTTTCCTAATAAACAAAGGCAGTCATACTGATTGCATGAAGTGAGAAAATGCTGGTTTTGTTGTGGACAGCTACATGATTAACTCTTCACAGTAAATGTATCATGAAAGAACAGGGATAGCTGACACAAAGAAGCATCAAATAGAGAATTCATGCATAGAGTTAGTTTCTCTGCAGCTGAGTTTAACTTGGGCATGTCCTTTGAAGAAATGCACATTTTATTTGGTGTTTCTGCATTACTCTGTGATTGAAATTACTACAGAGCTGATCATAATGAGTTTCCAGTGATGTAATTAACTTCTAAAAATGTATCTAGTGTCCATGGAAGAGGTTCAACAGATTCTGGAAGTTTGGGGATCTTTGTAGTGATGTCACAAAGTACTGAAATGGCATCACCCGTCACATCTTCTGTCTTCCCTATGCTTGTGCTTTTTTTCAGCTCCCTGTGAACAATTTTCTAGTGCAGTTTTGAGACTAAATAAAGACTACTATTACTAATAACATTTGCCTGATTTTTTTACTACCAAAATCAGGTACTTCTGTCTGCTTCTCTTGTAGCAGTTGCTTTGGAGTTTCATTCTAATAACAGTCAAATGGGTCACTTTGACCTATTTTAAAATAAAGCACACAAAAGATCTTTTTTAACTGGGAAAGTATCTCACTTTTTTGTGAAATCACTGCTTTGTGATTTGAATGGTTGGTGATTACCTGCCCAGATTCAAAAGAAATGCAGCTTAAATTGACTTGTGCAATTAACTCAATCTTTTTGGTCACTTGCAGTCCTTAAAATGAGAGATGACAGAGGTAAAACTGCAAGTTGCATCCTGCTTTTGTCTTGTGTGTCCACTACGAGGGCTGGTTTAATTATGCTCTCTGTGAAATCATATAAAGGAAAATCTGCCACAGGTGTTTGTTTTTCAGACACGCAGCTCAAAAGCCTATGTAGATCTGAATGTGAAACTTGGAGGCCTTGGACCTGACTATGAATCAATCAGAGAGAAAGTAAGTGCTCCCTGTGATATGATCTGCTTTTAAGTTGTGCAAAGTGAACTTATGGGACAATGGCAAAGTAATCACTGGTGCCAAACAACTTCTGTTTGTCTTCTGTTTGTCACCTTGACTTAGGTATGGCTTGAGATCCTAACAGGAGATTCAGATAGAAGGAGAGACAACTGTATTGTGGATAATTTTAACCCTCTAATTTTGTAATTAAAAAACAGGGAGCAGTCCATCAAGACATTTAATTAACCATAGACAGTTTTCTTTTTTCCCAGAAAGAGAAGTTAAAGCAGCAAAGGGAATATGCAAAGCAAGTTAAGGAACACAATATGAAAACCATTGCTCCAGTTCATAGATTGCCTACAAAACCTCAGGTTGTATCTTCAATGTCAAGACAGAAGGTAAGAACAGAGTCCCTTTAAAGTGCAAGGCAGGGAGAGATCCTGGACATTGCACAAAGAAAAAGAAAAGCGTAAATTTAACTCACAGTAGGCTAAAATAGTTTCTCCATTTTTACTTTCCTTTTAACTACTCTCATGAGATCCTGGCAAGTGCTAGTCTGTGCATCAGTTCTGTTGTGGCTGTAGATGTATGCCGAGAGTTGACGATATCTTTGCCAACAGCAGCCTACAGTGCATGCTTCTGCCTTCTGCAGTACTCCATCCAAGCTACCAGCACTCAACTTGGTTTAAACAGCTAGTGATGTTTTCCTGGGGAAAGGATGGGAATAAAGAGAGTGGGACCCTCCTAGGAATATGACCCAGTGAAGCACATGCTCTGCTTCACATCAGAAGTAGAGGCCACACTACTGCAAAGTGCACTCTTCTAATGGACCACAGATATCCTCTTGTTAGTCTATTATTCACCTGCCTGTCAGTCTCACTCACAAACTCTTTTCACTTCAGTTGCATAGCTACAGTAATTGCTCTTATTTTTCAAGCCCATACAACATCACTTTAGCCTTTTCTGGCCTTCAAAAACAGCCCAAATGAGCAAGGACTGACTTGGTGACAGTAGTGTGTATGGACAAACAAAGGGACCACCTTTTCCCTATTGCAGGAAGTAATAAAGCTCTGGAAATAGCATCTATTTTATCCATCAGTTCTGCAGGAGCTCACCTGCCTGGTGCTGAAAAGCACATTAACAGGTATTTCTCCAAGATGACGAAGGAGAGCTGCATGCTTCTGGAAGGTTTTGAAGTTTAATATTAGTTGCAATTCCTCACTTGCATTTATTTCCAAACCTCATACAAACAACAAGGAGAAGAAACTGCATTCTTTGGATGTCAGAATTGTTTTAGATTTCTTCATAAGACTTCTCAAACACTCTTTCACCAAAAATGAAATAATGCAACTTCCACTTGAGACACAGCAGGTTTTCCCAAATACATGCAACTGAAACATAGACGCCAAAGAACATCTCAGGTGAAAACACAGCACTCAGTTTCCACACTTCTGTAATGTTGTTTCTATTCCCCCTGCAAGACAGCTTTCCAAGTTCCATACATGATTCCCTATAATTTGACACTCCTACAGGTATTTGTTTTGCTTTCCTCTTTCATCATGGCCCTGCTCAGTTTGAGACAGGTCAGATCTAGAACAAGAGCTTGAGCATTGCTCTTTTTCTGTTGAATTTTGGTAGTTAAACCTGTCATGCAGTGAGACTTCAGCTCAATTAAACAGAACTTACATACAAGAAGTAAGTATGTTTGCAAAAAGTCCTTACCCACGTCTCACATTCACACTCCCAAATTTGCCCACATGCTGCTCCAGAAATACATACTAGGAAAAGCAACTAATTTGATTCAACATAGAAATACCTACATTTTCTTGGAAACACTTGTCAGAGTTTCTCTTAATCACTTATCCCAATCTTCATGTTTTTAGGCACTGGAATATGCTAAGAAGATTCCCAAACCAAAGATTTTCATGTCAAGACAATCAGATGAAGAGGTGAAAGAGGAAAGAGTTCTGCCACAGACTTTTAATGGAGCCAGTTTACCTCGAATCCCATCCTTGGAAACTTTGCAAAATAGACACGAGAAGGAGAAGCAAGTTGTAGCTGCTTTCAGAACCCTTCATATCTTATAAGTATTTTAAAATCATTAGGGATATCTTCAACGCAAAAATATCTGAACTATTTAATTATGAGCTATGACCATCATATATTGATTTCCTTTTCTTTTGAAATATAAGGGGCCTTAAGTTTAATCATTGATGAATTTTAGAATCACTTCTATTCTGCTTCTGTAGCATTTAAAATATTGCCATCTCTGATGTTATTTTCCTTTACAATCAACTGATCTAGCAGTTGCATCTTTCAGACTAATCAGCAACTGACAGGTCGGGCATGTGGGCATCAAACAAAATAACCACCAGCTTCATTTGATGATCGTAATGCCAGCAGTGTTTCTCTTTCTGAAGTGCAGAAGGGATTTTGACAAACTTTCCAGAAATAAAGCCCCCCCCAAAAATCCATTAAAGAGAAAAAAAACCCCTATGCACCAAACATAGCAGTTGGTATTGATACTACACTAGTTACTCAACTGTTACTCTATTAGTGAGTAATTGTCACATGAAGACCAAAATTTTGAAGCTTCGTCTGGGCCAAGAAAATTCAAAACAAGCACTGGCTGATCATGCAGACAATCTGTTATTAGCCAGAAGCAGTTGGAAAATATATTGAGTAACTGAGGATAATTGAGAGCTACATGTTTGAGAGGAAACAGCTTTTAACAGATTAAATCTATAAAAATAACAACAAACAGATGGGTTTCTTACAATGGTTCCATTTCTTTAACTTAGTAAATTATGAATTAAGCCAACATATGAAATGTGATTAGAACACACAACAAGGGAATTTTAAAGAAAACACCCTAAAATCTCTTAGAAAATCATCTGGTTAAAAGGAAAAACAGAAACAACCTTGTGATTGTGTGTAATTGCTTTATCCAATTTATTAGGTCCCCTTTTATATGGGGAGAGAATCTTGGGGGAAAAAAGGAGGGCTTGAGTCTCCTTAAAGGAGACTAATGATGGAAAGGTGAGGTGGGGAATAAAATTGGGAGAGTTTTCTCTTTTCTATCTGCACCCTTTTCTAAAGGTAAAGATAGAAGTGTGTAAGACTTAACACATTTCTAGTTTAACATTTTGTTGGCTGGGTGTCTCACAATAAAGATAATTTTCCAGTAGGTACATAGTGAAGTCAAGGCATTATATCACTAGAAAAGTTCTGTACCTCTCATTTTATAGAGTCTGGGGTGAGTTTGCCCTAAAGCTTACAGTCCTCAGAATGCCTCAGTCCTTCTAAAAGTGAGTTGGTTGCTGAAGCACACCCTGCAGGATCTCCAGTCAGGCTCCCAACCTAATGTGGAAAAAATTGATCCACATACTGCATTGCTCTGCCATTGAAAAAGGACATGTTCCTTTCTTCAAAGCCCTCCTGACCCACCTAGGAGATAAGCAGCTCTCCATCCTCTTGTGCTAAGTTAGACTGTTAGACTTGGGATATACATGATCTTTGGGGGAAGCTTGGTGGAAGAAGTATCTTCCAATTTGTGGAATGTGTCTCAGACTGCAGGGGGAATGTTTTGTCTATCAAAGTGCAGCAGTGAACATCTTCAAATGTCCACTGCAACTCCTGGAGCAGGACCATCCTGTACCTCAGCCTCCTTTCTCCCCAGACTGGGAACTGCAGTTGCCCCCTCACTGTGGAATATGTGTGCCTGAGGTATGACCCATTGAGCCAGGCTGGGTAAACCTTCCCATGCTCTGCCAGTTGCTGCTTTTCTACTTTTATTTTTTCAAACCAAATGGTAACACTTTGAAGCATTTCTGATTAGGGAACCTCAACTTGTTGTTTCTGCTTAAAAGTGATAATCCCCCCTTAATACAAACCTCAAGTACCTATTTTAATGAAACCTTCAGATGAATATCAAAGAGCTATTTACTCGTATCTAATATTTTAATTAGATTATATTCTCAATTTAACCCATTAAACCCCCTTTGATGCTCTCCATGTTTAGTGTTTAGCCCCAGATGCTGGAGGTAATGAATATTGGACCTTTGATTTAATGAGAACTTCTGCCTTTCCAGCCTGACTCCCTTTGTATCCCCCTTTTTTATTTTCTGAGCTATAGAATTCAGTTAATTGAAGAAGTCTCTTACCACCACACATTAAGGAACCTAAATTAGCATCCCTTTTCTGATTAGAAAATGCAAGCAGACATTTTCTCTTTGATCTGAGGATTGAGCTGAAGTAGGCAACAGCCCCCTGAAAATGAGCTGATGGCCTTATTATTTGGCTGACATGCAGATGCATCCATGTGGTGCAAAATGCTTAATGTCTTAATTGATCACCTTCCTCCCTATCTGTCATCCTACTACCTTTTAGAGCTCCCATACATTAGGGTGATCTTTCTGGGTGTGTGGTGTGTTTCAGTTGGGTCTCTTTTTAATAAAGCAGTGAACTTTTAGGGAACATTTATGTACTAAGCCCAACTAGAAGCCACGTAACACTTAAATGATGCTGCATCTCTGGGACAGTGGGATAGGTTTTTTATTAAAGACACTGATCATGATCATTTCACAAACCATTTGGAAAGGACTGGGTTGAGGAGATTTTTTTTTCCTCCCAGAAAAAAGACATTACTTGCAGCATATATGGAAAGAAAATCTTTTGATCTACCTCGATACTAATGCAAATTTTTCCTGCACCTAACAGATACAGTGGCACAAAAAGGGACCATACAAGTAAATGATGAGCATCCATCTGCTTAAAAGCAAAGGCCAAAACTTAATGTCTTTCAAATTGGGAAGGCAAGGAATTTAAATAAGAAATAGGCCTTGAATTTTGCATTAAGTATTCAGAGAGAGATTGAGCTGGAGTAGGACCTGCCTGCCACAGCCCCAGCACAGCTATCAGCACAGCGTTACTCCCTGTGAGCACAGGCTGCCTTCACAGGGGCAGAAACGTATTTGTGGACACCTTGCAGCAGAACTTGTCAACATTTCCCTTTCTAGTGCCAACATTTCTTAATATTTTAAATCCAGGAAGCATAAAAGCTGAGCTCTTCAGTGGTCAAAGGCCCAGGGTCACTTCTACTGAGGAGTGATGCTGCTGCAGCAACATCACCATCACAGCTCTTTCCAAGATAACTGATGTCGGCTTCCCCCCACCATCTCCCAAAAGGTACAACAGCCACCTGACTGACAAAAACATACTGTTTTGTCAGTGAAAAAACATTAAGGCAGAACCTAAAAGCCACATTCCATCATTACATCTCTAAAGACAAACTGTCAAAGTTGAGAACTGTAAACCAGATGAGATTATGCCTAAACTCCTGCAGTCACAGGATGCTTGGAATAGGAACAAACAAGCTCTAAGGTCCGAAGAGCCCACAAGCTATTACTATCATCTCCCATTAGGGATCAGCTCTACAGTAAATTACAATAGCACAAATAATATGCCTCTTTCTTTTATTTTACTAAGCTTGTTCCCCAAACCTAAGTGCTCTCTGTGTGAGAATAAGCAGGCACGTGAAGAAAGGACCAACGCTGGCGCCTGGCTGGGTGGTGTGAGAAAGAGCTCTAGATGCACAAAATCCCTGTGCTTGGTAAAGGCAGTGAATCACCACTGTGACAGCTGGCAAGGGTGAGTTAAAACAGCCCGCCCTTCAGAAGAGCTTGCTTTGAACAGAAGTGATTCTGAGCCAAAAACCTGGATAGAGCAGATGCTAAAGAAGCATCCAGCAGCTCAGCAAGAGCTTTGCATAATCGTTGAGTACAGAGCTGGCAGCTGCAGGTAATACCACAGGGCTAGTTTTCTGTGTGTCGTAGGAGCACTTAAAGGTTTGTTCCAGCAGCCACAGCAAAGCCAACAGGATACACAACACCGGAGGAGACAGGAGTTTTCACTTCAGGAAGGCAAGCTGAGTGGTCTCAGCAATAGCTGAACAGAGTCACAAAATTTGGTAAGCTTGCCTTTGCTCCTGACATTTCAGAAACATGTCTCAGAGTCACCTCATCATTGTGAATTTAAACCAATTTCTTGCTTGGAAGACTGTCTGTACCCTGACAGGTAGAAGAGGCATTGCAGACCAGTGTGGGATCATCCCACCTACTCTTAAGGAAACACTTTGCACCCACCTGCCTTTATCAAGTGCAATGCATTGCTACTGCTGCATGAATCCTACATCAAGGAGCTTACTATGCTGTAGGAAAAAAAGTCCAAGAGAGAAATAAGGCACTTTTTCAACTGAGTAAGAAAGAGTTTGCAGTTAATTAAGGTGACGCTGCTTGACTAGAAGAGAGGAAGCACAAAGTAGTCTACTCAGGAGGTTGCAGCACTGAGGAGCTCACAGTACTGCAGCCAGCATCCTCTCTACATCCCCCTGCAGCATTCTCTGCTGCTCAGCATGGCCACACTTGCAGCAACTTCCCTTCAGAAAACCAGTGGAAAAGGAATGTGCCAAGTTATTGACACCTTTCCTGAGGGACAGTGCTTTTAGGGATGACACTATACAAGTGTTTAATAGCAAGACTTTGCAAATTATTCACTTTAAGACTTCCCATAGAGCCTGTATGTCTGAAAAATAAAAATCTACATAGCTCTGGCCATAGAAGGAAAAACCTTGAGCTGGAACTGCTTTCCAGCCCTGTAAAAGTTAACGGTGTTAGGGTGGTAGCCAGGAAAATGCTCAAAATCCAAACAGAGAGCAAAGGTTCATGGAAGAATTTCATAGATCATTTAATAATGACCACTGTATTGTTGAAATAAATTATCAGGAAACAATTCCATGTGAAGAAGCCAAACCTGCCAGAAGACTTTAAATGAAAATCAATACTTGGGTGGATTTCTTGAGAACAGGAATTTGAGGCATCCACCAAGATGTCCTATTTCCAGCTATTGTTTCCTGCAAGCCATTTCCACCTCAGCATTTCTCAAACACACATCCAAATATTTCACATCAACTTTTTAAAAAGAAAGAATAAAGGAGGAAGCCAGATAGAAACATTCTCTCTCCCTCCAGCTTCTCAGGGAGAGCACGGAGAAGTCAGCAGCTGTCACGGTAAGTCGGGACCAGGGAATAAAAACTCGTTTGACTTATTCTAAGAGAAAAAAAAGAAATCTCTGAAATAAATAAACCAAATGCCTCCCCATCCCTTCCTTCTTCCCAGGACCCCCTCCACTCCTCAAACATACAATAACCTCTTCCCAAAAGCTTGCTCAGACTGCCTAAAAGCTGCAGCCTCTGTCAGCCCAGCAGCGTTGCTTCCCAGCCCGGAAGGACCTGGCTGCTGAGGGAGAGGATGTCTCAAGCAGCAACTGTTTCCTTTCCTTGTCTTTATCTCAGGGGGTTTTGCCCATGTTTGCACCAGACTTTCAGGGATAAGCAGCCTCTTCCCAAAGCCACAAGACTCTGTGCACACCTTTTCAGTTCCCAGGCTGGGCTGGGCATTCCTGAGTCCGGGCAGTTCACGTTGTGTGTGTGTCACTGAGGTTACCAGTGAGCAGTGGCTTTTAAACATGACTGATTTTAAATGTTAGCCAAGGTGCCTCGAGCTACAGATATGGGGGAGCTGGGGGTAGATGTTATTTCATTGATTAAAATAAAATCTTTATGAAGAAGAAAGTTCCTTTAGAGGCAGGGGAGAGGCACCTGGGACTTGAGTGTTATTTGATTCATGTTCCAACCCTTCCACATAGACCTGCTCTATCCCAACTGTCATAATGCTGGTGGCAAAAGGGGAAACAGCCTCTTTCTCACACCCCTATGCTCCGAGAAACCGTGGCACCTTGCTGCTAAAGGGGTCCCAGGGACATAGTCCTGCCCAGGAAAGTGAGGGGAGAATATCTGGGGGGGTTTTACCCCAACCTCACCCACTGTCACCTGCAGTGCTGCCCGTGAAATATCCTGTGCTGCAAAATCTGTTTCTGGACACAGTCCCAGTGCCTGCACCGGAACCCCAGGAGCCTTCCTTCCCTTGAGAACCACCATTAGACTATCACAATTGCAAGCCCAGGGGTGTGCAAATGCCTCAGGCCCTGCTGCTGCAGCCAAGATCAACGCTCACTTCAGGGATGTCTGGTGCACTGGGAAGGTGTTTGGTTCCACAGCATCTGATCCCACTTCTGGAGCTGTGGTGGGATGGCTGAGCCTGGCAGTGCCTGATGCCTGACATCATTGTCCTCTTAACATCCACTGGCTGCCTTGAGAAGATCAGTGCAAACACACAGAGGAGGAAGTTCCCTTTGCCCCAAAACTTCTCTCACTTGCACATCTTAATCTTCTACTTTTACTTTCCCCTGCCTGTTTCCTTTGTGTTCTTTCCAGCTCAGAGTACTTTACACACCTTTGTCTTCAGTAAGGAGAGAATAAACAATTGTTTTCCCAAACAAAAGGCATCACACACACATGTAAAGAAACAGGATTTTTAATAGCAGGTGGTTTTCTTTAATGATTACATCTTCATACTTGCTCCTAATGTTCTCTTTTGCTAAACTACAGGGGTTTCTCTTTTATTTCTCTAAATACTTTGCTGCCCAATCCTCTTACCAAAGGCAAGTGACTGGTGTGAAGTCAGTGACCCTCACAGCAGAGCGTGGTTAGCGGTGCTCAGCACCCAGCCCCAGGAACAGCAGCAGTAAACATGGGCAGGAAAAGACAAATAATATCAACATCACGGTAAAACTTCTCTTTCATATCACTTTTAATTGTTCCCAATTGTGGGAACAATTAATTGTGGCTGACAAGCAGCTCAGAGAAAAACGAACAGAGTACTTGGCGGGTGTTGGTGCACAGAAACAGAGGAACAACAGCATCGAATTGAAATGTTTCCGAGGCTGTTTCCATCACCTTGCACCCTACGGCCGGGGAGGTGTTGAGATAAAGGGAGAGCCGCGGAGCCCGGAGAAGCGTTTCCAGGCGGAGAAGCAGCAATGGGAGCCGACCTGCTGGACTGTGCGCTTGGCTCTCCGCGCTGCTCCCAACCACCCCGCGGCTTTAGGAGCCGAGCATTCTCTTTCTGCATTATCATTTTTAGGGAGGCGGGGGGTATTTTAGCAAAGTTTGTTGATGAAAATGATTGTCCTGCATGTGTTTATAACTACTATTTAAAAGACAACTAGGCGTTGTCTGGACAGATGGTTGGGTATTTTCCCACCCCTAAAGTGTGATCGTCTTTACTTTGCATGTAAAGAAAAAAATGAACAAAGGGAAATCCACGGAAAGGATGGAAGCATAAGTCATCTATATTTTATGTATTAAACAGGGACACGTTTTCTCTCACAAACCCGCACGTCCTGTGATCCAAAATGCCTACAAGTGCCAATGGCGCCAGATAACCAAATTAAAGTCCCGTTAAAAAGCAAAAATAAAAGGGGGAAAAAATGAAATAGCCTGACGAGACCCCGACCCGCCCCAGGTACAGCCAACACCTGAGCGAGCACAGCCTTTCCTCCAGCTTCTCACCCAGGAAAGCTCCAGCTCGCCCCTGCAGATGCGGAGCCTCCGCCGCGCTCGCAGCGCATTTGCCAGCCAGCGGCTCTCCCCAGAGAGAAAAGAACATCAACGTTTAAGGAGAAAAAAATACCTTGATTTCCTGGGAATTAAAACAGTTTCCTTGGCAGGAAAAAGCAAAGCGCACACGGACGGTGGTTGCTCCGTCTGGCTGCAATAGGGATGCTTGAGGACAGGGAGATGGGGAGGACACGGAAGCCAAAGGTAGGAGCAGCTCTGAGGCTTTTTAAGAGGAAAATTAGCCAGAAGCAGATTCCCACCTGTAAGCCGTGAGGGAATCGGGCTGCTCACGCAGGTGGTTCTCCAAGATGTGGAATATCTCTCTTGCTCGCTGGGATGGCGTTTGCTCCGAGCAGCCCCAGCAGGATCAAATTACTCGTGATGCTCCCCGCTTCTTCCCAGTATCAGAATTAAATAAACTGTAATTTTGGTCTTACCTGCTTCTTTGGAGGACGGTTCTGCTTGTTAAAATTATTGTTTTCGACTACCTGCGTGTCCTGGAAGCTCTGCCCGGGATTTAAACCCCTCGAGCGCACTACGGAGGGATGCGACGAGCACCAGCTCGCTGGTGCCCAGAAATTGCGGCCAGGTTTGAGGGGCCCGGGGCGAGGCAATGCCCTGCCCGCCGCCCTCAGTAACCACAACATGCTGGCGTGGGTATACCTTTATTTTCAAATCGAGGAAAGTTCGGGTAACGGCAAAAAAAAAGTCCGATCTTTCGAAGGGAAGGGGAAACTTAAAGGAGATTTTGCCTTCTTTTGCTCTCTCCCCCTCAGGCAAAGCTCGATGCTGGGGGGGACAATGGGGCATCGCGGAGTCCCCGGCCCGCTCCGGGCATCGCTACTTTCGCCCCGGGGAGGAGGTTTCCCCATCATTAACACCTCCTTCCAAAAACGTGACCCCCTTCCCTCTAGGCTCCGGCACTACTCAAGGCAAGGGAGTTAGGAGCGGCTTGAGGGGCCGGGGCAAAAGAGCCCCGGAGGGATAAGTGAGCCCTGGCCGGGCTCCAGTGCTCCTAGAGACGGTGGGTGCCGGGGCAGAGGTCCCCCTCCTCCAGGATGTCCACCTCGTCCTCGGGGTCCTGGAGGAGGAAGGGGCCGGGGGGGCCCTTGCGGGGCTCGGCGCCGGCAGCCTCGGGCAGCTCGGGCTCGGGGGAGCTCTGCTCCCGGCTCTCCTCCCCGCCAGGGTGCTTGGAGTCGTCCTGGGTTTTCCGCAGCTGCTTTTTGTGCTTCATCCGTCGGTTCTGGAACCAGGTTTTCACCTGGGGAGAGCAGGAGGATAAAACTAATATTAAAATACTAATAATAATCGAAAAAAAATGAAAAGCGAAGGATGCAGCATGGGATAAGAGATGGGGACAAGGGACAGAGCCCGTCCCGGTACCTGAGTCTCGGAGAGGCTTAGGGCCGTGGCCAGTTCCACCCGCTCGGGTGTGGAGAGGTAGCGCTGGATCTCAAACCTCTTCTCCAGGCCGGAGAGCTGCGAGTCGGAGAAAACGGTGCGAGCTTTTCGGCGGCGGCAGTGCTTCCCGGGCAGCTCGGCGTGAGCGTGGTGCTGGAAGAGGGCTGGTACCGGCACTCCTGAGGGGACACACGGCCGAAACCCGGGCTGTGGTGGGGCAGGGAGCCGGCCCCGCGGGTGCCCGGGGGTCTCCATCCTCTGCGCCCCTCGGGTGGGCGGCAGCGGCTCGGGAGTGGGCTCCTTCCTTGCCATTATTATCATTACAGTTTATTTCGTTACGTGTTTACTTTCGGGGATCTTGTTACTCTAAAAACACGAGGCTACGCCAAGAGCTTCGCCTCTGCTGAACCTTCCCCAGCAAGGCAAAGGCAGCCCGACGGGGCGAGGCTGGCAGCGAAACCTTCACTTTCCTGGCAATTAAACCACAACGAAATGGACACGGAAAAAAGGAGGAGAGCTCTGCAAAAGGCTGAGAGGACAGCGGGCAGATGGAGAGAGGTCCTCCTCGGCCGTGACAGTGCGCAGCTTGCACTGCTCAGGGACAAACTTGGGAGGTTTTCCTTCCAGAGCAAGGAACGGGCCGGGAAGAGCTGAGTGTGGATCCCCGAGGGCTCCGGCTGGGCAGGGGGACCCTCTCCCAGCCTCGGGGAGCGGAGCCGGCACAGCTCCATAATTGTTCGAAGGGACAAAGCAAGGAAAAAGGTGTTATGGGTGAAAAAAATAAAAGTAATTTGAACAAAGTACAAATTAAAGGCAAAGAGATGGGGGATGCGCAAAACTGTCCCGCCGCCCTTGTCTTTCTCTGCTGGACCATGTCCCGTCCGGGCCCTTGTCCCTACCCGAGTCCCCACCTCGACGCCACGAACCCTGCAGGTCAAGGGCTGAACTTACCCGAGGTGGTGAGAAAGTAGGGGTGGTGGTGATGCTCCGGCTTGTGCAGGGCAGGGTGCGGGTGAGGTGCCAGGAGGGTGGGAGTTGGCATCAGGGGGTACCCATAGTCCAAGAGGGGGACGCGGGAGGCCAAGGAGCCGGGGAAGTGCTCGGGGGGCACCTCCCGCAAGGGCTTGGGCTTGTGCAGCAGAATGTCCTCGATGAAGAAAGAGGTGGGCCTGGGCGCGGAGACGGGGTGCACGGGCGAGGTGAAGTTGAGGTTCATTTCGGTTATCCCCGCCTCGGGCAGCGGGGAAAGGAGCGAGGCGGGCTGAGCGCTGGCTGCCGGCCGCACCTCCCGGGGCCGAAGAGGATAAATTAAAGAGAATGACAAATAAATATCAATTATTTTACAAAACTCCGGAGCAAACCAATAAATATTATTTTAAATACAGATATTCCTCCAGCCAGCAATCAACCGAAAGAGCCGGGGGATGCGAGGCGGGCGGGTCCGGGCTGCGCGGGGAGATGCGCGCCTTTGAGGCGCGGGGGGAAGGGGGCTCTCCCGCGAGCCAATCGCCAGCGGGCGTGCGGGGAGGTGCGGGGGGAGGACGAGCCCACCGGGCCACCCCAACCAACCACCCCCGCGCCGCGGAGGGGGTGCGGAGCCGCTCTGGTCCCGCGCAAGCTCCCCCGCGCAGCGAGGCAGCCCTCAGCCGTGGCACTGCACTGGGGTGTTTTCCCCAAATATCACGGGTTTCTCCCTTCTTTTTTCATTTAAAAAAACCCCAAAACTTGCTGGGGGGAGAATCCGACCCGGCTTCGTTTTCCCTCCCGTGTCCTACACTCCACTCCTAACTTGTCTCCCCACCTGTGCCCCCGGTTATCACCCCATTGGGGTTTTCTTCCCATCCATTCCCCGCTCACTGTTGTCCTAACACTCCTTCTTAATGATTATTATTTTGGTCTTTCCTCTGTTTGTCTTTTATGTTTTTCCTTCCCCCTCCCTAATCTGTAACATTCATCTCCCCGGAGTCAATTTGCTAAAATGGGGGTGATACACCACATCATAGCCGAGATAATTTCGCTTCGCATCTCAGAAAATTGCTCTAATTATTGATGTTAAACTCAGGGAAATTAAAAGAAGGCACTTCTCCTTCATCTCCTGGTTTTAAGCTCTAATTTGTTGAAATCGAGTTGTCATCACAATTCCAATCACTGCCGTTAATAGTAAAAGTGTTCTAATAGAGCCAGAATTCGCGCAACCCATGCTATTAGATAATTAAGAAAGATGTTAGGAAGGCAAGTGCTAATCCTTGGGCACACGGACAGCGTTTCCATCTGATCCAGCAGGTAGAACAAATTAATTACCAGAATCAATTAGTCCTAAAAGTACAGTTCTCAGAGAAGTGTAAGCCATGTCTTCCATATGGATGAGCTGGTAAATGGTAAATAGATGAGGAAAAAAAAAACCCTTTGAAAGAATAGAAACGGCAACCGTCGGGGTTTAATGAAGCTGGAACTCGGAGCGCCCGAGTTTTTCAGCGATGCTGGGCACAATCACGCGTGGGCGACAGCACGGGCAGCCACTTCTCCCCCCACAGCGGGCAGAGCTTTGAGAACGACCGTGTTATAACGTGTGGCAGCTTTTAAAGCACAGATGTGGCTCCAGCCTCTGTTCCACTTGGCCAAAACTCCGGGAGGAAACTCCCAGCAGCGGGTTTCTCTCTGTACACAGGGATTCGTTTGGTGTGACACGTGTAGTGCCCACACGCGGACGGCCAGCACTGGGCTCATCACGTATTTAAGCGACATATATATCTGTATCTATCTCTCTGTCACGGTCTGGATGGGGCTCAGCGCTGCACCGAGGCAGAAGCACTCACCCACCGCGGAGCTGCTTCTCCCGCTCCGCAAAACTCCCTCTTTTCCTCCAGGAAAAACAAACAAACAAATAAACCAACCACATTTAACCTGTTGCAGAGTCTCCTCCTGAAACGCCCATTTCGGCATCAGGCCGGGATTTTGTCCGGGGGGGTTTAAAAATACAACAGGCTAACAACTTTCTCTGAGGAGCAAATGAGTAAGCAAATGAATTAACAGTGATGAAAAGGGTGTAATGCCCAACTTGTTAATAGAGCCAGGGGTGTGTAAGCCTCTTGACTGGCCATTTCATCAGCTGAGATTGCTTCTCCGGGAGAGCTGGGGTTTTACTCATCACCGGGGGACAGAAATACAGGTATTTAAAGCAGATCTGCAAGATTAAAGACTTGTTACTTCAACAGGATTGGGTCACAGCTTTAGGACTCAGGCAGGAGCTTCTTTGCCTGACAGTCACATCGGGAGGGGCTCCCTCTTTATTTAGCTGGGGAGGGGGGAATGAGGTTACCTTGCAGTGACAGCAGCAAAACTCAGCCCCAGTCTGAGCACTTCAGGCACTGCAGCCTCTTCCTGGTGCTAACCCAACGGCAAGGAGCAGAGGTGAAATCCTCCTGTCTGTAAAGTTCTCTGAAAGGAAGGTAACCCCCAGGAAGGGGAGACCTCTGAACTGGAGTCCTCACACCCAGGGATTTTAAAACTTTACACTTCTAGTGGCTTTTTGTGACAGGAATGAGTTCCCAGGTGCTTCCCATCCGTGGCAGGCATTGCTGGCAGGGTGGTTGCTTTGCCCTACAAGCCTCTCACCTATTTCCCCCTTTTTGACCTTCTGCAAGTCTCCACAAGGATGGGAACTGCAGTATGGAACTCACCTCAGCACCCCCAAATACTCCCAGACCTGGCTGTACCCTCAGCCCTCCCTGAGGACCTAGATCACACATTAGCCTTTTTTTTTCCTGCCAGGCCAGATGCAAGTAGATGTTCCTATGTATTTTTGCACACACAATTCCATTTGCTGCCAAATTCCCGAGTGAGTCAGGTTTCCAAAGAGACCTTCTGTGGCCTCCTCTTGATGGAGAGGGATCCCCTGTCCAGGTGGTCCCATGACTTTTCCCCAGATTTGGCAGAAACCTGAGGTCTTGCTGGGCTGAAGGACACATCTGGGGAGAAAATGAGAGGGACCAGGTCAGTGTAAGGCAGGGAGAAGCAACAGGTTTGGCTGTTTTACTCACTGTGTGTTTCCTTTCCCATGGGGAAGGGTCCAGAACTGCCCCTCAACACTGTCCTCCTGCATCCTTCCTCAAACACCTCAAGGGACAGTGTAGCATCTCAGCCTGCAATCCCAAACAATTCAGACCTCCTCCTGGGTCACAGGTCCATGAGGCCAGACACCCACACTGCTGGGGAGTTTGGTTATTGTTTCTTCAATAAAACAGAAGGATTTTTACAGGCTCAAAGAGCTTTGTAAACTCTGCTGGTAGCATGTGTATCCCTCCAGATATGTGTAGATACACACACCTCTCCCAAGATTTAATAACACACGAGTGCTTTGCTTACATAAACATTACTTGTTACTTGCAGGCTTAAGATTAAGGTTTCATGAGGAAATTTTGCTCAGGGAAACATACATTTATTTGACTTCAAACCTGGGGGGTCATTGAAAAGTGCAGCCACACTGATGTCAGTGGCTTTATTCAGTGTGTTGCCTTAGGGATAAATTTGGTGTGATTTAAAAATACATGCACTTACCTTTCCCCGGTTCTTGAAGAGGTAAGGTAGCTTGGGAGCCCAGCCTTTTCATGCCTTTCAAGACAAATCCACTCCAAAAGGAAGGGTTAAATTAAAAACAGAGAGCCTTGATATGATCAGAATGGGAGCCTGGCTGCAGGAAAAAAGGTCTGAAGAGCTCGGTTTGAGTAGCCACACACAGAACATGAGAGAGGTCTTTTGAACACAAAGCCTGGCTTAATGGAGACTGTTCCATGCTTGATGCTTCAGGCAGAACCACTCCCCACTCTGGACTGAGGTGCCTCTGCCCAGAGCCTCACTGGGTGCTGCTGGCAAGAGGGAAAAACACTCCTGTCTTTCACTGCAGCTCCTTTCCTCATCTACATCCCATCTGCCTTTGCTTATGTCTATCCTTTCTCTGCAGGTCCCCCAAACCCATTACACCTGGTGTCCAATCTGGCCTCCTACCACCCTACAAACTCACTGTGTGAATTGGCAGCTGTGTTCATGGTGGGAGAGTTTATAAACCCAGCTTATCTGACGTGGCAGGAAGGCAGGGATGAGAAGCCCCTTCAGTACTAAGGCAGGTCTGCACTAGAAGCTTTTCCTGGCATTTCAGTGCTGCCACAGACAACATTGTAGTGTTGGCAACCTCCTAGTATGTCTTGACACCAGCTCAAGTTTGAGAAGGGCTTGGTGGATGGGCTTTGAGGTCAAGTTCTGCCTAAATCAACGATGCCTCACAGGTTGCATCAGGATGGACAGAGCAAACAACAGGGCTGAGAGGAAAGAAAGTATCAGAGTTTACTTCCTAATTGGGGCTGATGGCAACAAGAGGTGATCCAGCCTAGTTAATGAGCTCATTAAGTAATACTTAAGATCTTTTTAATTATCTAATGCTTTAATTCGACTTCAGCAGGGTTTTCTGTACTGCCAAGGCTCAGAACTCTGCCAACTCTTGGCCTTTGTCACCTCAAAGAGACGTCATTGTGCAGCCCATGGACTAGCACTCACCTCCATTTGCAGCTGAGATGAAGGAGAGGCAGAAGGAGAAACAAAGAAATATTTGTTCAGGATTTCATTCCTAAACTCAGAACTTGATCTCTCTGCTAAATATTTCCCTCATTATCTGATGATCCTCAACACTTTCTGAAGGCAGGGTACTTACCCATAGAAAATCAACATATTGACAGGTTTGGTCTAACTGCTTCCCCTAAAACAGTGGCTCATTAACTAATACCTAAGATCTTCTTGATTACCTCTTATTCATATTCAACTTCAGCAGAGTTTTCTGTACTGTTCCTTCTTCTCTTTCCCTCTTTGTTTCTCTCTCTCCCTGGAGTGAGTCAGAAATTGGGAGGGAGGCTTACAAGTTTCCCTGGGACCTGCTTTCAATTAATCTTCTCTTCATTTGGTTACATATCAATTCCTCCTCATCGTGTGACCAGCCCAGGGGCATTGCTCACTCCCTCGAGGCAAAGGTGATTATTTCACCCAAGACCATCTGTACTTTGGCATCTCAGCTAATCCTTTGCTCTCAGAAAAAATCCATTCTCGTGCCACAGTCACTGCTTTGGTGTCCTTTAGCACATTAACGCTTATTCGTTCTCTTTCATTCCAGCTGTGTAACAATCATCTGCACAACTCCATGTTTTGATTTGCTCCTTTTGTGATAATGACTCAGGATCTCCCTTGTTTCCTCAATTTCATGACATATGAACCTGGTTCATCCTCACATTTAACCTTTGGGGGCAGGATAATCCTCCTTTTCCCTTTCTTATCCATTCAACCTTTCTTTTACTCACATTGTTTTCCTGCTGTTGTTTGTGGTTTTCCTCTGATTATTCATCCCATGCTTTCTGCAGCTCCAGGTTCCTCATGAAAACCTCACATATCTAAACCCCAAGTCTGATCTCAGGCTGGTGTAAATCAGGAGTAACTTGTATAAAACAGAGCATATAAATCTAAATGATGCAAACGCTTTGACTCGTTTTCAATCCCACTTTTTACCTTCCAACTTTTAAATGTCTCATTTTGAACACTTAAAAAAAGTACACAAGTGATGCACTCCAAGGTCAGAGGAAGACGTTATGACCACCCAGCCTGACCTCCTGAATCACATGAGCTGGAGTTTCATTCAGTAGCTCCTGTAGCAACCTCAGAACCAACCCCCTTCCCCGCCCAGCCTCTGTGGGCTGTGGAATAAGAATGCCACTTTTCTAATGCTTTAAATGATGTTTGCTACATCACAACATATGGAAACATGTGTTTAGAAACAGGGTGAACAAGCAGCTTTATCTCTAGATCTCTGGCAAGCCTCCCCTTTCTTCCTTATTTCTATCTTACCCAGCTCCATTGACAATCTGTGATGATTTACAAGCTCTCCACTAAGCTTTTGCAAATACGACCCAGGCTTCAGTGAAAAGCTCAATCTCTACTGGAGAGTAGATTTTATAAATCACATAGGACAAGCCTCAACACAACAGCCTAGTGGGGTTTTTTTTCCCCTCCTAGTTTAAATACACAAACAATTGTCTCATGCTGAGATAGGTGTACACAAATGTCACATCTCCCACCCTGCACAGGTCACAAACTGGTGCTGTCTTAGGTGATCATTTTGTTAAAAGAAAAGGAATCACTCTTTCTTGCAAGATAATTAAACCTTTTCCTTTCATGTTTGCTCCAAACAGATTGCAAAACTAGTTGGACCTGGTTTACAAAAAAAGATAACCTTTGTTGATGATCAAAGGAAGAGATTGGTTCCATTACTTGCATTAGTCAGAGTTGCCTGTGCTGTGGCCTTCAGAATAAAGGGAGAAATGTACTTTAGAAAGATCTGAGTAACACACTTTACTGGAAACATTTCTGTATTATATTGCTTCTTGACTGTTTCAGCTTACTCTGTATCTGTGCACTTTATTTTAAGCACTCCAGAAGTGGATGACAGGTCTGGGAGGGGGTGGAAGAGAAAAAGAGGCAGAATGTGGTCAGCATCTCGCAAATGCATCTTCAAATAATGCTGTAAAACTGGAAATCACATTTGGAAATGGCATTTTGTACATTTCCAAGGATGAGGTATTCAAATGGCAATATGGTGTAATACAATAGAAATGTCTGATGTTAAAAGCACATTCTCACATTTGTCAGGCTTCTTTGTACATGGCAGTTTTAAAATGCTCCAGGTCACCTGAAACGAGTGCTGATGCAGGTGGGCTCCTCATAACAAATTAGTAAGATCATATTTGCATGATTTTTGCCATGCTTCAGAGGATAAACTCTATTTAATTCCATCTGTTCCTCACTTTTCAATGTGATTTCCTGCAAAAACAGAGGCTCGTACACCCCCCTTTAACTTTTACTGTGGGCAGGTTTTAACAGAGCAGCCAATTCCACTCAAATTAGTTGGGCCATCAGCAGTCTCAAACATACACTTTCCCAAAATGCTTCAGAAGTGGCTGAACAGAAAGCAGCAACTTCATTATTGCAGCACAAGGCTGCAGGAACCACACAGGCTCTTGCTCACTGACCTCTCACTCCCCCAAAACCCCGACGGTCTCCCTTTGGGGCTGGTGTAGTGAAAACAAATGCTCAGCAGTTATCTCACAGGAGGATGCTGTGGGGATTATTATAAGTTTCAGCAGCAGGGGAAGGAAATCCAGCTGACCAGAAAGATTACCATGGTTTGTAATGATGAAAGAAATTGGGGATCCCCTTCCAGCCATCCCCTGGCACTGAAATGTGGGGACCTAAGGCAGATAACAGGCTCCTTCTCCAGTCACTGAATGGTGTCTTCTCTTTAAAGCTAATGTTAGAAAGGATCAATGCAATGTAATCAGCAGCTTCACCTATGCCAGATATTTGTTTTCTGCCAAAATCTGCTTTAGTTTCCTTTTGACTTTGGGGAGATCAAGACTTGGCATTCAACAGCCTACAGACACCTTCACAAATCAATTTGCTGTTTGTTATTACACGTGGAGAATTAAACCTACAAGTCCAACAGGTCAAGAGCTGTAAGCTTGAGCAGAGCAAAACAGCAGCACAATCATGGGGAACAACATATCATACAAAACACACTCAAAGCTAAGGGGGTGTTTTAGAACATTAGAAGCTTGTGCATCTTTCTAACGAGGTCCCAAATAAGAGGCTGCGTGTGCACACTCCTGTGTCTGCTTGTCTGTGTGTTTCTGTCCAACTGAGATCAGTACTTGAGTCTCAAAATAAGTACAAAAAAAGGAGAATTTTCCAGTTTGTATCCTCTGGCAAATGCAATTTCCCTCCCAACACACATTAAATTCATTTAGCCTAGTGCATTTTTAATAGCCATAATTCATCTATTACCTTAATGAGCTTGTGGTGAAAGCATATTGCCTCCTAATTTTAACAAAAGCAGTCTAATATTGCTGCAGCTTTTTCCTCTTTTGCCTTCTAAGGCAGCAGCACAGAGGGGGGAAGAAAAAAAGCTATAGAGACAGATAAGGTTTTTATTCTGTGTCACAACACTACATTAAGAATAAAACCTTCCACTTAAACACTTAAATGAAAACATTGAGAAACTAATTTACCATTTGTAACCACATGATTTAAGTAGGAGCAGCTTTAATTTTCTTCCCATTTTCCTCATATTCAATGTGAGCCCACATTAGATTTCACTGGCTCAAATCACAACACTTAAAGCCACTTTCATTTTCTTTTTGATTAAATAATTGAAATTCCTGTCACTGCCTGCACTTTACTAGCACACAAATTTTATGTGTAAAGATAAATACTCTTTCTTTCTCCCTTCCCTCACTGTGGGCTTTTTTTTCCCCCCTTCCTTTTGATTTTTTTTCAGTTTTCTCTTAAAAGCAGGCAAGGTTTAGTTTATTGATGGTTCCATAAAATGGATCAGTACTCCATTCACCTATTTCGTGGAATTATACTGCTCCCATTAAGTGATTGTTTGGAGAAATTATGGAAAGCCATCTTCTCTAATTTAGCTGTCATCATTGGAAGGTTATTGCTATCCAATCCTAAAAGGACAGAAAGCTGAGTTACTCGTGTGCTGTTCTCTCTCTCCCACACACTTCCATTAATGTCTGAAGCCTTGATTTTTATTGAAGTATTTGTTTCAATTAGGGTAACAAGTTTTATTAATTCTCCCTAATAAGTTACTCTGACAAAATTCAAGACACTTCCCAGGGCAGCTGGGTGAATGGCCCCATCTCTGCAGCATCAATAGACACTGCCTTTAATGAGCAGTGGACTCCAACACAGCTTCCCACTCAAGGGAGAAACACTTGCAGGACACACTCACCTCAGCCACTTCTCACATGTCTTGCAGGGCTCTAGCACAGCCTGATTCCATCTCTTTTCCTTTTCGTCTCAAGATAGAGGAGAGAATTAGCACCTTTAAAATGCATCCCTCATGGATCCTACCTGCCAGCAAGCATGCTGAGGGGGCTGCTGGCAGCTTGCTGCCTTCAGAGAATTACAGAATCATTTGGGTTGGAAAAGCCCTTGAAGCTCCTGCAGTCCCAGCCCTCCCCTCACCCTGCCAAGCACACCCCTAACCCATGGCCTCGGCACCTCAGCTCCATGGCTTTGGGACCCCTCCATGGCTGGGCACTCCCCCAGCTCCCTGGGCAGCCTGGCACAGGGGCTGACATCCCTCTCAGGGAAACAGTTCTGCCTCAGCTCCAATCCAAACCTGCCCAGGATAGTCTTTGTCCCACCTGGTCTTGAGCTATGAGAGTGGCCAGATGTCAGAGGCCAGAGGACAGAGCTCGAGCAAGGCTGTTTCACAAACCCTGGGCATCGTTTCTGGCTTGGACTTTGGAGCAAATGACCTTGCACAAGCTCAAGATCCTTCAAAGGCTAGAGGAGTCTAACTCTAACAGGATTTAGATTGACATGCCTTGGTGTCTCCATGCTTCAGTTCCCTGTATATGAAGCACATGTGTTCATGTGTCATGGGCACTTTTCAGCATCACGTGTCTCCTCTTTTGCAGGAAGCAAACAGAAGAGACAGAACCTGGCAGGATCCATGCTGGTCCCTGCTGGTTAAAGCTGCTTTCCTGAGCCATCAAGCTCCCCTGATCAGGAGGTACTGCAGGGTGATGAAGGATATGGGAGAGGAGTGAGGCTCTTGCTGCAATGAGGGATTGGGTAAACCAGAGTTAAATCGATACAGAACTGGGCTGCCACGAACAAGCAGCTTCCATAAGAAACACACATTATGTTAGCCAGCAAGAACCATTTTGCCATTGCATTGCTGTGAGTCCTTTCCTAATCTGACACTTTGATTCTTCCCAGGTGATGCTTACAAAGTGTAGAGGCCCTTACAGCATCATGCAGGAGAAGCAGCTCCCAGGAAGGGTCATGAGGTGCAGGAAGATTTCTTCCTCTTCTGCAGCAGCACAAATGAGAAGGGCAGCATGTGTTGCCTTCAGAGTGAGCTTTTCACTGGTGTGAAATAATACAGAGCATGGAGAGACGTGGCCTGAAATGGCAATGGGTGATGTGGATGTACCTCTGCCACCCAGCCGAGCACAACGTGAGCTCTCACAAACACCACTAACAACAGAAATGTCTCTGCAGGGGTTATAAATGAGGACAGAAATTAAACTGCAAGTCTAAATCAAGCCAGATGATAAAACTGGCAAAGGTTAGGGTAATAAAAGTGCCAAAATAGTATTCAAGCCATGCAAATAGCTTTGCACTAAGTGGGACTGGCAGCTCACTCGAGAGCTCCCCTGGTCCATCTCCTTGTCCCAAACGTTCTCTGCTCCTCTCCCCTGGAAAGGGCTGGGACTGAAAGTCTGGCTGCTGAATTCCAACCCCATTCCTGCTCCCATAATCCCCATGATTTTTTAGATGCCCTGTATCAGCAAGTTTCATATCTTGGCACACAGCAACACCCTCCTATTTTCTTAGTAGGAAAAGTCAGGATGCTTTTACAGTTCCCACAGAAGAGCGACCTCTCCCTGCTGATCTCCTCCCATCAAAGCAGCAATAGCTTGGAACTTGGTCTGGAGTTCTGTGAGAAAAAGTTTGTGAGCTTCAAAGGGTGGCCAGGTTTTCTGCTTGTGTGTTCTGAGCTGGTGAAAGAAACTGCCAGCCTGCCCAAGCTCACCTCAACCACCACCAGCAAAAATGGCCAAGGCCACTTGCATTGTCATGTAACACGTTAGCCCATTGCACACAAGGTAGAAGCTTTCCAGCCACTGTTGAAAGTGCATTTGCTAATAAGGGAAGAAGCAAAGAATTCAGCAAAACCACCAGCATTTCCAAGTCAGTTAAGTCCAGAAGTCAGGGACCTTTCAGTGAATAAGGCAATGCAATGGGTCAGCCACAGCTTGTTGTGCTGAAAGGAGGGCCAAGAAACAGAAGAGAAACATCTTTGTGCTCGACCCTCCCTTTCCCTCTAACTATTCACCCTGGAGGACATTGTTAACATATAATAACTGGGCATGTCCAAATCAATTAGGCAACTCATAATAAAGCAGATGCTGCTATTGTGAAGATGATGCAGTGTGAGCATGGGTATAGGAAGGCCCTCAGTGCAGCCTGGCCTGAGCAGATATGATGCTAATTGAATTCTTGCTGGCAATTTTTCACCCCTAAATGAACAAGAAAGAGAGGAATCTTAGAGGTCTCATCTGTTTAGCTTGTGAGCAGGAAAATGTTTTCAAGCCCAGTAAATGAGCAACCTAATCCATAGGGATGTCAGCAGGATGGGCTTCTTCAAAAGAGGCAACACCCCAAACCCCTGGTAATGTTGGGTGTGAGGTGTGGCCTCTTCTCACAACACCAGCACTTGCTTATTTTATTTAACAGTCATTAAATGGAGCATTTCTGCATTTTTTCACTTGTCCAGATGCTGGATAAGTGAGCACCAAGAGGGTTTTTCAGGCTGCCATCAGCCTGCCTCCCAGGCACCTCAGAGAAGAGCTTCTCGCTCTCTACAGCTCCCTGACAGGAGGTTGTAGTGAAGTGAGGGCCAGTCTCTTCTCCTAAATAACAAGTGATAGGACAAGAGGAAACAGCCTCAAGTTGCCCCAGGGGAGGCTGAGGAAGAACCTTTTCCCTGAGAAGGGTGTCAGCCCTTCTCTATGCAGCAAGCACCTCTCCTTGCTGCCCATGTATGCAGCAAGCATCTAGCTTCATCCTTGGGCTGGGAAGAGGTGATTAAGGTGTGGAGCTGGACTTGGGCACACACTTCAAAGCAAAGTAGTCCTATTTTTTCCATCTTTTACCCTGATTTTCATCTTCTCTTGCCTTAAAGCATCATCAAGCTGAGGAAAGCAGAGCTCAGGTGCTGCTGTGTCTCCTCAAAACACCCAACAAAGTGGGTGTTGATTTCTGAATCATAAAGTGTGGTAAGACACATATAAAAAAGCAAAGAAAAAATGAGAGGGGTTGATCTTTGCCTTAACTAACACTGTCTTTATGGAAATCCTTGGAGGTAGGGAAGATTTGTTCAATCATGTCATTCTACAGCTGAAACCAAGGGCACCCACCCAGCGCTGCCCACACTCATGAGGCCATTCAGAGCTGATTTATCGCTTGAGACCACAGAGACAAAAATCAAGCCATTACAACCTTTTAAAAGCTTTCTTGCAACAAACTAAAAATATCCATTGCTGACAGATGCAAGCTGTCAATAAGGAATTCAAGAACTCAGTGTGAAGAGTGGAAAGAGTGCAAAGTCTTGATAAACATCTCAAATTGGGTCTTACTCGGTGGGAAACAAGTAGTTTATAGTGGTAATTGTAAAGGGCATTTTTACACAGAATCAATTAAATGAAAATCTTTTAAACCCTTTTTAAAAAGAGACCTTTTTAAGTTAACAGGTGATTTTAATTGGAACCATGGGACTTGCATCACGGGAGGTGGGGTGGGCTGTTTTGTTGAGGGGTTTTTTTGGGAAGCACTCAATATAGGGGAAAATCGATACACTTCCATCAGCATTTGAGCTCCTAGAGTCTTGCGAGTTGAGTAGAGAAACTAAGCAAGAATTAGGAGTTTGCTCTGGTTTTGCAAGGCTTTTTTTTCTAGCAATTAAATACATCTCCATCATAACTCCTTGATTGTGGAAGGGGAAGGAGAATTGATCGAGCCTGAGTTACCTTAGCAGAACTATTCTTAGTCAGAATCCTCTGCCATAACCTATTATAAAACATTTTTACAGAGATGATTTACCTTTAGAGAAGATGTCAAACATCCCAGCTGACACAATCAAAAGCAGTAATTGCATGGGAGATACATTTCACTTTCAAATTCCTTCCTTACTTCTCCACAACCATAAAGGATGCTCAGCAGCATCACCAGCAGCAGGCAATGCCTGTGAGCCCGAGGGACTAAAGCCACCAGCAAAACACCTTCCCTCAAAGGCAAATGACACTTTCAGCAATTGCCTTCTTGAGATGGTAAATTCCTTTGCAAAGCTGTAAGGTGGGATACAGAAACACCAGGTGCCTACCTGGGAGGAGGGGAGGGAAAACCAGGGGAAGGGATAACACATGGTCCTGAGGTAAAGGCTTGGAACTGGTTTCCTCTGTGGAGCCCCAGAGACAGAGGTTAACTGGGTTAACCTGGGGATCCTTCATCCCCTCAGATAAACTTCAGCCCTTGTCCTAAAAGTCCCAGGGAGATGGGTAGTTCTTCTCATCCCAGTAGGGACAGCTGAGGTCCAGGGACAGAAGCTCCTGGAGGGGGAGGAGGGTTTGTAGACCTGCAGGGAGGGTAAAACAGGGGTGGCAGAAAAAGGCAGCAGACACACCAGCCAACCTACCTGTGGATTCCTCCCAGACAGTTAAACAACAGCTCACTCCTTCCACAGAAACAACTAAGTCTTTATGGTGCTCCCTTTAGTGAGCTTGGAACAGGTGCTGCCTGTGAATTTAAACGTGCCCATTAGAGAGCAAGAGAAGAACCAGCACCAAGGCTGGAGGCTGCTCAGTGGAGAAAGCTGATGCAGTACACAGGCACAGAACTCCTCTTGGAGATGGGGAGGGAGCTGGCAGAAAGCTCTGGTCCATGACTTTCAGTGGCCAGACACTCAGAGCAGGAGGGTCAGCAGCCCCTGGGTTTTACTCTCACCCTTGCATAAGACAGTGTGGATTCCTTAAAGAAACCCTACAGTTCCATCCTGATGTCATCTCCAATCAATAAAATGTGAAGGTCTCTAAAAGGAGCATTCAGAGGTCCCAAATGTGGGGAAAAAAGCCCAGAGAAATGGGCTGGCTCAAGGCTAGGAGGAGTTCAAGGAGGTATAGAACCTGGGATGGGTCATCCCAGCATCTTCTCTGTGGTCCTACCCTTCTCTCCCTCTCTGAATTGTAGGATTAAGCAAAGAGGCTGGAAAGGTTGAAGACACTGGGCATTGCCTTGGGTTTATGTGCTTTACAGAAGTGTTTGGGTCACAGGTAGCATGGAAACATCTCCAAGTATCATTTCAGTTGCCTGCTTACCAGCTGTCAGGGTGCCTGTGTAGCCTTCCTGCCCTTCCCTAACCCCACAGTGACACCCTTGCACTTGCACACATCCTATCCCCAAGCTGGCAGGTGATCAAATGGCTCCAGAAAGTCCCCCAAAACACCTCCCACATCCCATCGAGGGCAGGTGGGGAAACTGAGGCACGGGCTCACTGCCTGGAGAGGAGGAGGCAGCAATCCACCTTCCACATCTTTGCTGTCGTGCTCATCCTCCCTTCCTCCGTGGAATTGATGTGCTTCTGCTCTGCACTAAGTGATTAGTCTGTGGCTTCACCGAGTGTAAAGTTATGGAGGGAGAGATCCAATCAGAGGCACAGCTCCAGTGGTGCTGCAGGCCTATTTGAAAGGGTAAGTGTTCTGCATTTTTTTTTCATGCCTGCAACAATCTAGACAAATAGGCTTTTAAATTAAGCAGTGATTTGGAATATAAGTGAGTGCATTTAAGCTGCTAAGAGATGGAAAGATCCTAATGGCTGAAATATTTGTCATATCACAAATAAACTGGCTGTATCGGGAGCTACTAATATAACTAATTTTTACCAAATCCTTCACTGCTCTGTGATAGAAAATGAGGTCAGCATAGGTTGAGGCAACATAAAATGAGCAGCTGCCAGAAGGCAGCACAGAATACTGATAAAGGACTCTGCAGAAACTATTGCCTGCCCACGGTAGGGGAAAAAAAAGGGAATCAGTTTGTTCAAATTAAGATGTAGCTTTTCCACAGCATCCAGGGTTTTTAGTGACGAGCTGCCAACAAATGCAGGCTTTCCATGGAGCTGGAATACAAATGCTTACCCAGATGCTGCCCCAAAGTCCCCCCTGTCCCTGGGTTCACCCAGTTTGTCCACATTTTAACCACAAGGTCTGTATGACTTTTGGAAAGCACTCAGGTGTGAGTGAGGGCAGGAGCGTGGCCCAGGGCAGACAAGGAGACTCCCTGGGATTTCTGCTGTTCCTCTGGTTGCTGTGAGGCTTCCCAGTCACAGGAATGAAACCCTGACTCAATCTGCCACATACAAGGAGGAAAGAAGTGAACTGAAAAGGAATTCAGAGGACATGACTCTAATGGGAAATACAACCTTAAAGCACACAGAATTAGTGCCTGGCAGTGCCTCCAGAGGTCCAGGAACCAAGAGCAGCTCCCCAGAAGCACCTCATTTCTGCCAGGCCCTGGTGCAATCCAGTGACACCAGCACAAGGTGCTCTAAGCTGCCTTGTCAAGGATAACACACCCTGGGGGGAAAAAAAGAGAGGAAAACACTGAGTGTCAGAGATGCAGCAACAGACTGTGTTTTGCCTGCCATGCTTTTAAGGCTGCCTCAAACATTTGGGCCCATGCAGCCATGCTCTGGTTGTATGAGAAAAACAACATAATTGTTTTCACTCTCACAAAAAGGAACAAAAAGAAATCAAGAAGACTTTGGAAGGGAAATTGCCTCCCTCCTTTACAGCCTGTCTTTGCATAAGGGGAGGACTTGGGCTGTAGCAGTTGGCCCTTTTCATGCCTAATCCCTGAATGAGTGAAAACTAAAAAAGGTGAGAAAGTGCATCAGTGAAATGGGAAACTGAGGCACGAGGTTGTTGGCAGGGGAGCAGCCAGTGCTGGGGAGCAGGGGGTGGTTTGTGAGCCGTAAGATCAGCACGGCCGGAACGCTCGCTGGCGTCTCCTGAACGGCACGGTCCAAGGGTTCATATTTGATAACCATTAAATGGTTTAATGAAATAATTATAACCCAGACTCCTGAGCCCGGCCACAATCAATACCTATGAGCTCTAAGCAACAGCATGAGCCGACTTCTGCCATTTTCACAGTGCTCCCCAGCAGGCAGAGCGTGCGACTATAGATGCAATTGACAGTAAAGTTGCATTAAAACCTCCCCATCAAGGGCAATAATAGATTAAAGGCTGCCGAGGCTCTGCAGTTGCCTGGTCAATACGCTTTATTTTCTGCATCACCCTCAATTTTTTTTGGCCACCCTCCCCTACACTATTAGTGGGAGTCGATTGGCTGTCAATGAGTGGCCCTGGCAGAGGATGCATTAATGCAGGCTCACAAAGGCACTGCGCATGGCATTAGCACTTCACTCGCTTTCAAATTACAAGCTAATGCTGTCTCCAGGCAGCTCGCGACGCGTTAACACTGTGCTGTTTTGTAGGCACCGGGGCTAAATATTTCGAGCCTAAAGATTGCATCAGAGATGTGATGACAGAAAGAAACTGCTGCCCGGTGGGAAATCATTCCCTGACATGGAATTAGGCATTGCAGGGAAACCGACAGAAAAGGGATTGATGGTGTGGGATAGTGGATGAAGGGCAGGAGAAAAAGCACGGGGGGAGAGGAAGGCTGAGCAGACTGCTGACTAAAGGCAGTGTTGTTAATGAACCCAGGGACAGGGCAGAGATGAGGAATCAGGTGGCTGACTCCACCTTGCTCCCAGATGCCAGGCTCAGGTGCTCTGGTGCTGCTTTCAGACGTCAAAGAATCACACACTACACGTGAAAGGCTGCTGGATACACCCAGAGGTTTGCTTTATTTCCTACCAAAGCTCACAGAATCATTCTGGTTGGAAAAGACCTTTAGGATCACTGAGTCCCAGCCCTCCCCTCACCCTGCCACAGCCACCACTGACCCCTGGCCCTCAGCACTTCAGCTCCAGGGCTTTGGGATCCCCCCAGGGCTGGGCACTCCCCCAGCTCCCTGGGCAGCCTGACACAGGGGCTGACACCCCTCTCAGGGAAACAGTTCTGACTCAGCTTCAATCTCAACCTCCCCTGGGGCAACTTGAGCCCATGTCCTCTTGTCCTGTCACCTATTACTTGAGAGAAGAGCCTTTATTCAGCACCAGCTTGGGTGCACAGCTCAAAGGCAGCAAACCTAGGAATCCTGGCTTTTTTCAAAGCCCCAGGACCTCCTCAAGTCCCTCCTCTAGCAAACATTCCTGTCTTTCAGCCTGAACAATACTGAGTCATGATGAAAACACAGGCACTTGACCAGAGAGGGAAGACAAGCCCTGAGGCTCAGCATCCAGCAGGCTGCTTGGTCTCCTGATTTAGCTGCATTTTTGCCTCTACAGCAAGCCCTTCTGTGCTGGCAACTTCACATCACAACTCTGACTCAGGCCCTTCCCTTACAACCAGCTCTTGCCACCCACCACTGACCACTCAGGGGCGTTTTGTGGTCTCGTGCTGCCGTCTAGTGGCCAAGATCGGAACTGCAGCGCTCCTCAGCATCCCCTCCCTTCCCACTGCTGGCTCGTATTCAGCTGCCTCCTGTTTGGTGAGAAAGTGTCGGTTTGGTTATTCCCCAGCTGTTATTAGGGAAGTTTAATGGCCTCCTGGTAGGGCAGAGAACAGTCAGCAGGAGCAGACAAGGAGATGGCTCTAAGTCACCATCCTGTGCTAAGGTCACCCTGTGTGCTGGCTTTGGCTGGGGTAAAGTTACATTTCTTCCTAGTGTTTAGGGTTTGTGATGAAAACAGTGGTGATGAATCAGGGAGGTGTTTGAATACAGTGAGATTGTCCCACTGTGTTCAGAATCCTCACAGCCTCATCTCAAGTGCAACTTACAAAGGATGTCGAGGTCCTTAAATGCAGGGGGCTGGAGGGCACAGCCTGTGAGAAGAGGCTGAGGGCTTTGCAGGAAAGGAGGCTGAGGGGTGACCACAGTGAGGGGATGTGGAAAGGGATGTGCTGAACTCTTCTCCTTGGGATGCAGTGACAGGATGTGCAGGAACAGGGATGTTCAGACAGGACCAGGAGGGTGTTGAACACTGGAACAGCCTCCCTAGAGCCTGTCAGGGTGTAAGAGACCATGCCCTGAACACTGTGCTTTAACTGTTGTGAACTGGTCAGGCAGTGGCACTGGATAATCAAGTCCCTTCCAACTGAACAATTCTATTTTAGTGATGTTTTTTACAGACTGCAGTCATGACTGAGTGAGAAGTGCCACTCCACCACACAAGGCTTCACTGGGAGCAGCACTGCTGGTCCTAGAGGCAGGAAAATCAGAGGGGATCATGAACAGTGAGGCACAAAAGACTCTGCAGCTCACACACCTTCTCCAGATGATGCTCCAAGACTTTTCTTTTTTCCCAAATGTCCTGCAGTCTCCCTTTCACCCTCCTCCAGTCCAGAAACGTGTGAGCACACAACATGCAACGTGTTGAACAGCAGAGGCAGCAGAGGGCTTGAGCCATCACAGCAGAGGCAGCAGAGGGGTTGAGCCATCACAGCATTTTTCCCCTGTGGTTAAGCACTGCTGTTAACCCCTCAGTTCTCCAGTGTTAAGAAGTTACTCGGGGAAGAGATAAAAAATGGAGTTTAATTCAAGTACTCAGATACAAAATAATCAGCACTGATCCAGCTGGATGAGTTCCTGTGTGCCCTACTCTAGGTGGTCCTGCTCTGGCAGGGAAGTTGCCCTGGATGATGGTTAAGGTCCCTTCCAGCCCTTAAGATTCTGTGAATAACTCCTCTGTAATAACATAATTGTAGTTTCTATAACTGAGTCACAACTTAATGATATGTTCTATATATACACTTATAGTACACTATTTACAGCAGGTAATAAGCAGCATAATTGCCCATTATGGCTGAAGAGGCTGCCCAAAGCCACCTCCCTGTTCAGCAGTAACTAATGTCACTGCAGAGCTCTGAAAAGGTGAGGATGCTCAAGCTGAAATCACTTTAGTTTTGTACTTGTTCCCCCCTGGCTCAGTGGTAATTAGCTAAGTTCTTAGAAGAGGTCCCTTCCACCTCCTCTCATTCTATGAATGAAGCTCAGCTCATGGTCTTCTGTGCCCTCCCCCACCTTATCCTCTAAAACACAAATTGGTATTTAGAGCTTTGCCCATCATTAAGTACACCTGCAGTGCTGCTCCATGTAAAAGAAACAGAGACAGAAAGCTTGTGATGCCCATTAAATAGTTTTTATTCCGCAGGACATGAATTGCATTTCCACTTGTTTACAGTACTGTAAAGTGCAATGGCATTCATCTCCCCTCCTGTGCACATGTTCAAGTATTTAAAATGCCCAGAAAATGTCTTGTTTTAATTATTCTCTTTACAGCAGCTCAGTTATGGAGTTTTAATCTGGCAAAATAACACCCCGATGTGCTTACAGGTTTGGGTCCTTCACTCTAACCCCCACCTGGGGTCCCTCCAACACTAACTGCTAGTGGAATGCACAGCCCAGAGGCTTTAGTCCACCTCCTCGATGGTGGGTCCAGAGGAAGCCCCACCAGAGGGAGGAGCTCCTCCTCCAGGGAACCCACCAGGCATCCCCCCAGGCATGCCCCCAGCGCTCTGGTACAGCTTGGTGATGATGGGGTTGCATACTTTCTCCAGCTCCTTCTGCTGGTGCTCAAACTCCTCCTTCTCAGCCGTCTGAAAAGGACAAAAAGGTCACAATTTTTAGTGTCTCTGCTCATTTCCAGCCTGTTTTCAACCTCTCCAGGCCAGACTAGTGTGCTAGACACACTAGCCCTAGTGGAATCACTATCACACTAGCTCTACTGATTTAGGGCTCTCTGATCACTCCTGGAACACCAGGAACTCATTGAAATTCTCCTTTTAACCGAGGCAGCTTAAAGGAGGAAGTGAAAGCTGCCCGCCTGCAAGCCTTGGTCGCTCAGACATCCAAGGAAGGTACTTGGACCAACACAAGTCTTACGACTTCTGGTGGAAACTACGAATGGCTTTGGAATCACTTTCATCACAGCAACCAGCAGCTCTCCTCCATCCTCTTGAGCTTTGTAGCTCAGCAAAACACTGCAATAAACACCAACCCAACACAGGCTATGACCTACCTGATTCTTGTCCAGCCAGTTGATGATTTCATTGCATTTGTCCAGGATTTTCTGCTTGTCCTCATCAGAGATCTTGCCCTGGAGCTTCTCATCTTCCACGGTAGCTTTCATGTTGAATGCATAAGACTCGAGGGAGTTCTTAGAGGACACCTTATCACGCTGCTTCTCATCCTCTGCTTTGTATTTCTCTGCCTCCTGGACCATCCTCTCAATGTCCTCCTTGCTCAGCCGGCCTGCAGGACAGATTAAGTCAGTTTAGTGGATTACAGCCTCTCATATGCTAAAAAGCTTCCACTTCAAGCTAGCTTGCACAGGCCCATGAGGCATCACATCAGGTCTTTTCAACTGCCATGGATTATACACCAAAAGCAAGGCTCAGTTGTAAACTGACCTGCAGAGGCATTGTAGCCCAGTTTTTATGAGGACAGATAGAAAGGAGATGATGCCAGACCAAAACCTGAGCAGCCAGTCAGCCTCCCACCCTTAGAAACATGCAATCCTTACCCTTGTCATTTGTAATTGTGATCTTGTTCTCCTTGCCAGTGCTCTTATCCACAGCAGACACGTTCAGGATGCCGTTGGCATCAATATCAAAGGTTACTTCAATCTGAGGTACACCTCTGGGAGCAGGGGGGATCCCTGTCAGCTCAAACTTGCCCAGCAAGTTGTTGTCTTTAGTCATAGCACGTTCTCCTTCATATACCTGTTAGGAGGAAACAGCCAATTAAGCTCCCTTGAAGTTTCGAGCACACTATTAGATCAGAATGGGGTATTATCCTGAAGGAACATGGTCGCTCAGACATCCAAGGAAGGTACTTGGACCAACACAAGTCTTTCGACTTCTGGTGGAAACTACGAATGGCTTTGGAATCACTTTCATCACAGCAACCAGGTATTGACCTGCATCCCTTGCTAACTGAGACTTGCTTCAAGTTTCAGCCACTAAAGCACTGTGAAGGGGTTGCTGTTAATGTGTACCATTGCCTACCTGGATGAGCACACCAGGCTGGTTGTCAGAGTATGTTGTGAAGGTCTGAGTCTGCTTGGTGGGGATGGTGGTGTTGCGTTTGATCAGGACTGTCATGACTCCTCCAGCAGTCTCAATACCCAGAGACAGGGGAGTCACATCCAGCAGTAGCAGGTCCTGTACATTCTCAGACTTGTCTCCAGACAGAATAGCAGCCTGAACAGCTGGGGGAAGAAAGAAACCACCATTAAGAAACTCACAATGGATAGCCTGCACACTGCAGGTAAGCCCATGGCTCGCTCAGACATCCAAGGAAGGTTTTGGCCATCATTAGTAGACTTCTGGTGGAAACTACGAATGGCTTTGGAACCTGATTCATCATTGCAAGTCAAGGAAGGATTCTTACTGCTTTACCCATTCAGGCAGCAGGCCTAGGGCCTACACCAGTACTGCTCTGAGGCTTCAGTACCGAGTTGGCCACTACCACCCAACACCTCCAGCAGGGGAAAGACACGAATCAAGTCATTACCTGCACCATAAGCCACAGCTTCATCAGGATTGATGCTCTTGTTCAGCTCTTTGCCATTGAAGAAGTCCTGCAGCAGCTTCTGAATCTTTGGGATACGAGTAGAGCCACCCACCAGGACGATGTCGTGGATCTGTGACTTGTCGAGCTTGGCGTCCCGCAGCGCCTTCTCCACAGGATCCAGGGTGCCACGGAACAGGTCAGCGTTGAGCTCCTCGAAGCGAGCTCTGGTGATGGACGTGTAGAAGTCAATGCCCTCGTACAGAGAGTCAATCTCGATGCTGGCCTGCGTGCTGGAGGACAGGGTGCGCTTGGCACGCTCGCAGGCCGTGCGGAGCCGGCGCACTGCCCTCTTGTTCTCACTGATGTCCTTCTTGTGCTTGCGCTTGAATTCGGCGATGAAGTGGTTCACCATACGGTTGTCAAAGTCTTCTCCACCCAAGTGAGTGTCACCTGCTGTGGATTTCACTTCAAAGATGCCATCTTCAATTGTCAGGATGGACACATCGAAGGTGCCACCTCCGAGGTCGAAGATAAGGACGTTCCTTTCAGCACCAACCTAGAAAAGACAATTCTCACAATGCTCATTTGTTCTCTGTGCATACTACAGCAGGTTGGCTCGTTGAGACACCAGAGAAAGCCCAGCATACCTTCTTGTCCAGACCATAGGCTATGGCAGCAGCTGTTGGCTCATTGATAATTCGCAGCACATTGAGCCCTGCAATGGTTCCAGCATCTTTCGTGGCCTGACGCTGAGAGTCGTTGAAATAGGCTGGTACAGTCACCACAGCGTTAGTAACAGTCTGTAAATACAAGGGAAGAAGTCAGTTGTACATGGTAACTACTCACCCCCAGAGAATTAACCACTGCATTTCACCTTAACTCCTAAACCTCACCTTCCCAAGGTATGCTTCTGCAATTTCCTTCATTTTGGTTAAAACCATGGAAGAGATTTCCTCTGGATAGAAGCTCTTTGTCTCGCCTTTGTACTCGACCTGGACCTTTGGCCTGCCAGCATCATTCACCACAGTGAAAGGCCAGTGCTTCATGTCAGACTGGACAACGGAATCATCAAATCTACGCCCAATCAACCGCTTTGCATCTGCAAAACATTAGTTGGCCAGGTTAAATGTGTTCATTTGTCTTGAAACCCTAAAGCCCTGTATTTAAACTGCAATTATTTAAACTGCCATGTTAAGACCCAGCTGCAGGCTTGGTTAGGCTTTACCTCTTGGATACACACAAACTCATTAGTCACCCCACAACCGTGCTACAGCTGCTCCAGTAGTAACCACAACTCAAGTCTAGGAATTACACAAGACATTTAGTCAAGGCCACTTAACAGACTTCCAAGAAACCCTGCAGCAAATAAAGTTTATAACTCCAAGGCATTTTTTCAGAGTATATAATTAAAGCTAAGAAGCACTAATACAAATGCTTTAACCCTGCTATCAGTTCTTAAGCTATATAAAATACATCATTCTTATAACCCAGGGACCTCTCTCATCCCCATGCTGTACATAAAGGTAATCACATCTTGGAGCCTTACCGAAAACTGTGTTGGTTGGATTCATTGCCACCTGGTTCTTGGCAGCATCGCCGATCAGCCTCTCTGTATCTGTGAAGGCGACATAGCTGGGAGTGGTCCGGTTCCCCTGGTCATTGGCAATGATCTCCACTTTCCCATGCTGGAACACGCCAACACAGGAATAGGTGGTGCCGAGATCGATTCCGACTGCTGGTCCCTTCGACATCTTGTCTGAAAAAAGAAAGAAACACCGATTAATTAAAGACAAACGGGTCTGTAAAGCCACATTCGCTGTGATCCCGGGGCTCCCCGGGCCCGGTCACATGGGTGCCCCCCGGACTACATTTCCCAGCTCACTCCGCGGCCCACCACGTGGCGGCGGGGTCCAGAGGAGGGGCTGGATTGGGACATTTTAATGGCTCGGCAATGGCGTCTCCGCGCTGAGCGTGGGCAGAGCTTGCGGGGCCATGTGGCCTGGCACAGCCCCAGCCCAGCTGCCCGACCAACCCCCCTCCCCCCCTCCGCCTCCCGCTGAGCCCCTCGGGGTCCCCACCAAGCGCGGCGTGGCGGCCCTGGAGCATATTCCCCCACCCACGTTCTGCCAGGAACTACAACCCCCATCATGCTCCGCTGCCTCAGCGACACTTCTCTGCCTGTCCCTCCCACACGCAGCCTCAGGCGCTCCCGGCAGGAGGCAACGCGGCCGCCAGATCTCTATCTGTTCACCCTCCCTTCCTCCCCGCCCGCCCGCGCCATGACACACAAAGGACAAGAACCGTAAAAGTGCTGTTGGAGCGGATTTAAAGGAACAGCAATGCGTATGGACGAGCTACAGAGGCCCTGGCGCCACGGGAACAGCCGCCAGTACAAACCGCCCCCCCACACAACCCCCACCCGACCCCACACCCGCAACATGCCCGCCCGCACTCCCTCCCAAGGCCAAAACCCCTCTCCCCGCCCCCCCAGCTCGGTTGGGCGCTGTTACCTGAGCGCCGCGGGCAGAGCGGGGACACACCAACACACCACAAAGACGCCTCACGATCCGCTGCTCAATGAGACCGCTCGCCGCCCGCCCCTCCGCCTTTATATACTCCCCGCAGAACCTTCCAGAAGCGCCCGCCCCTTTTCGCCGCTACAGCCAATCCGCGCCGGCGCTCCGCCTCCCCGCCGGCCAATGGCCGCCCACCGGAAGCCGCGCCCGCGGTGACGCGCACAGGAAGGGGGCGTGCCCGCCGCGCGGACGGTATTCTCGAACCTTCATGCGCTTTCCCCTCGCCCTGCCCCCGCCCTCACGCTACGCACGGCCACGGGGGGCGGGGCTTCGCCTGCGCGGGAGCCAATGAGAGCCGGCCGGGGGGGGGGCAGCATGAGGGTGACGACACGGCGCGGCGTAGGCTGGAGGAGGGGGCGGGAAGCAGAAGGTGAGCGAGCCGCAGCCAATCGCGACGCGGCGCCGGAGGCCTCGTTTGCATATTTCGCGCGCGAGGGGGAAAGGCGCCTTGGGGGTGGGATTGGCCAATCAGATGGCGCGCTGCGGGGTTCATTTACATAGGCCGTGGCGGGCTCAGGGATGAGGGAAGGAAGAAGGGGGGGGGGCGGAAAATGGCGGCGCCATGAGGGGCTTGGCAGGGATCCCGCTCCCAGCCCGGGCCTCGGCACTGCGCTCGCCCCCGGTACAAACCGCGAGCGGCCGTGTCCCCGTCCCTGGGGAGCGGAGGGGGCGCTGGTCCCTGCGCCGCTGGGAGCGGGCTGCGGGTACAGCTCCGCGCAGCCATGGCTGACTCAGCGCGCTGAAATAGCGGCAGGCGCCTCGAATCTCCAGACGTGAGGGGTCCCTGTCCCCGTGCCCTGGGGCAGGCGGGAACGTCACCCGCTACCCCCAGAGGAAACGGCACTTGTGCCGGTGCCGGCAGCTTTTTGCCTATGGCAGAGCGTTTGCCTCAGCGGGTGTCCCTCACCGCAATAACCTCCCTCAGCAGCGCCTTTCTGCTCTAACCCTCTGTGTTCTGTTCTAACAAGGCAAAAGACAACGTTCCCCCATTTCCCCCACGTCCTCATCCTCCCCCAGGCAGAGGAAACCATGTTGTGTGTACTTTGAAGTTTCCCCACACGTCTCTGGCCCTGCTTGTTAATCCCATCTGCTTTTTCTCCGCGGTAATCGGTGCTAATGCACCGAGCCGAGGGACAAGATGACAGCCCTTTGTATGTACAGTGCTGCTCACTGTGCTCTCAGCCTGTTTCACTGCAGTGGGAAGGGAGAACCCTGGCTGCAGAGTGTCCTTGGGGATGGAGTGAGCAGATGGAGGCTGTAAACGCTGGGCTGGTCTCAGAGCCTGAAAGCTGATCAAAGGGCATAAATCACCTAAGGTCAGGCTCCAGAGGAGTGCTGGGAATTGCATCAAATGTTTACATGGCATAAAATGCTGACTGGAAAAGTCAGAGGGAGTGGCTAGGAGGATGGCTACACCAAAACCCTGTGCTGGCCACCTTCTGTGACCCTGTGCAGGGGCGAAAGGGGCAAAGGAACATCTATAGTCACAGGGAAGAACTACATGAAAAGGCATTTCTGGTGCACCCATAACGCTGCCCACAGGGCTGGCTTTAGGCAAAAACACTCCTGGTAACTGCTTAAAAGTCCAGTACTAGGGTGGGGAGAGATGACATGGTAGTGCCCAGTGACAGAACACAGGATAACAGACACAAGCTGGAACACAAAAAGTTCCACTGGCACAGGAGGAGAAACTCCTTTGGTGCTGAGGTGAGGGAGCCCTGGCACAGGCTGCCCAGGGAGGATGTGGAGGCTCCTTCTCAGGAGGTTTCCAAACCCACCTGAACACGTTCCTGTGCCCCCTGATCGAGGGGAACCTGCTGGAGCAGGGGGTTGGGCTGGATGAGCTCTGCAGGGCCCTTCCAACCCCCAGCACTCTGGGATTCTGTGGCATGCAGATAGTCACTGCCACATGCCACCAGGCTCCTGTGGCAGATCCTGGTGGGTGTGCTGACCCATGGGAAGCAATAATTTGTGGCTTCTGTTCCTACTCTGCCACACACTGGGCTGGAAACCGAAATCAGACCTTTGTGTGACAACAGAAGGTGTAGTTTGGAGGTGTACAAGGTTAGAGACAGGCCAGGCAAAGGAAAGGGGCTCCATATCACAGAGCATTAGCTGTCACTCTCCTGTGCCTTTAAAGATAAGGGCAGTCAGTAGGAACCATCACCCCATATCTGACCAGGTATGGCACACAAAGCACACTCCACCCTGTCCAGAGTGCAGCCTGCTGGAACACTCAGCCCCAGGCTGCACAGGAGATGCTTCTCAGGCATGCAGCACTAAGCCACATCAAGTACATAACACACCAAGCCTCACAGGAGCCGTGCTGTTAGCAAGGGATTGCCTTTGCTTTGTTTTAAATCCCAGGCAGAATTCCTGTAGGACCTAAGAATAGCACTACCTGCACCTTGGAACGAAACAGTGACATTTAGATGTGCAACTGTACTTGGCACAGCAGACTGACAGCAAGTGAAGGCAGCCTGAAACAACAGTGAATCAGTGCAGGGAGGAGTTTGGCAAATGACTCATTACATTAGAAGGCTGTTAAATTGCTGGACACAAGTAGTTCATTTACTGTCTACCATAAAAATTAAGACTCAGCAGGCTGGACACTGGCAAATAGTCTGTGGGGAGGGGTGGTTTTTTTCCCCAAGTTCTCAGTTGCAATGTTGTTTTTGGAAGCCCATTTCATACATCAGAGATCAAGCACTGCTTCTCCTTAAGGGTTTAAAACAGATTGCAATGAAAGCGGATGTTACCAAAGAACGGCTTCCTATTTCTAGTCCTACTTTCTACTTCCTCTCCCTATCTTTGTTATGTATGTAACATTTGTATCCTCCAGCCTCAGTTCAAAGTTTGACAATCACACATTCCCAAGGTGGTTTTTCCCCTTTCCCACTGTGTTCTCCCCCTGTCAGGGGTGTTAAAATACCCCCAGATTCCTGATACTGTACAAAATTATTCAATTACACAACTCCTCTGGAAATGTGTATCAGGTTTTGCATGTCAACAACTCAGGAGGGAGAGAGCTAACAGCCTTTCCTCATGAGTCAGGGACAGACAGAATGACACACCTATGAGACCACTGTGTTGTCACTGTTTTGCTTTAAATGCTGTGCAATTATGTTGCAATTTTTACTCCCGGATTTCGGTGAAGAAGGTTGCTGATGTTGAGAGAGCTCTGTGCAAACCAGCCTTGGGGGAAAGAAGGTTGAAGCACCACAGGAGAAATCAACCAAAGTTATGTTTAGTTACCTTAAACTCCACATCTTCCTGACTGGAGGTTCCTCTAGTGCTATCTATCTGCAGAGATCTCAACTGTCTGAACACAGCTCTTAGTCACTCAAGGTTTCATTGTTATCTCACCCAGGAGATGGTGTTTCAGAAGGTGAAAGATGTAGGAGTGGGAGGGCAATGACACTGGTGGTGCTGTGTCTGTGCTGGCACTATTTACCGTAATAGCTTGAACTATCTACATCCTCAGCCAAAATATCTTGGGTGAAATAGCTGCATGGAAGTCAAAACAACATTGACTTCAATATACCCAAGGTTTTCACATACCTTGTCACGTAATTTAGACTGAAAAAGTCGCAGGGAGAGGATCAGCTTCCTCTCACTTTCTACACAGATATGCATGAAGTCCTTGTTAGCTTAAAAGTGGTATTTTTGACTCTGTGCTTTTTTCCTTTGGATTCAGCTTGACAGCCTGTAACACATCACACCACAGAAGACAGAGCATCAGTACGAGTTGAGCTGAGCTGCAGCTTGACAGCCTGTAACACATCACACCACAGAAGACAGAGCATCAGTACGAGTTGAGCTGAGCTGCAGCACTTCAGCTGCAGCACATTTATTTATAAAACAACCAACCAACAAAAAAAAATTATGAAATCATTGATTCAAAGGAATCAATAATAAATATTTGCTTTTCTCTGAGTTGTTCAGACACAGTACCAGTACACCGACTATAGCAGGTAGAAGAGATGTAAGCTTAGTTTAGCTGCTGAGAAATAAAAGAAAGCTACATAACATTGCATTTAATCACACTAGTAATAAGTGGTATATGACAGTAAATGTTTTAAGTACACTATGTTACAAAAGAGTTTGGCTTAGGCTTCATTTGCTTCCCTTGTGCAGCTCCTGATAATGTCATCTGGAGCTCAGAAAATGTCCCTTTGGAAGCAAAATGCCTTTGCAGCGATGCCTTTCTTGGATTCCCTTTGAGTAATGAACATCGCCTTCGGGGCTTCATTCGAGCAACTGAAGTGCAGAAGTGACTTTGTGTTCACTGTGACCTGTGAGATCACCGATGTGTGATCCCAGAAGCACCACATTTCAGACCTGGTGATTTTTAAATGACTGTCATACTCACATTTCCTAGCCAGGGCCACACATCTTTGTTCCGAGGCAGGAGAGGGCCAGGGTGTTTTTTCTGCCAGCGTTTGGATGCAGGGCAGGCTGCATGTGCCCAGACAGTGGGCACACGTACCACCTGCTTCCTGAAATCATCACAGGCTTCAGTGATTGCTCCCCACTAACTTCTCCCCAAGGTCTGTAAACCTTTCCTCCTATGCAATCAGACAGCCCATACGACAGAGTGACTTTGCTGCTCCAGGAGAGTTGGAGACCAGGAGAGAGCTGCCATGGCTCATCAGTTCTGCAGCATATTCCCAAAGCACTCCAGGAGAGGGACTGCCAGGAGCAGGCTGGGCAGATTCTAGCCAGCAGCAAGGGGCCTCCAGGCTGTAGGCTGAGCATCCTCCTCTTTGCTAATTGCAACTCTGGCTTGTGACTCAAGGCTAACCTGCACTATTCAGTACTTGGATTGTAACCAGCTCAACTGTTTGAATTGCCACTCTTATTTTGTGGTAATAAGCTTCTGGTTGCCCAGGCATGTATTCTTCACTGAGAAAAACACTCCTGGTTTGGGTTTGTTTCTTTTTTAATGCATAGAATAAATAATCTCAGGTGTAATACCAGTAACATAAAGCACAAGAAGCAACCAAAGAAACCACAAACTACTTGAGCAGTCCTGTTCATGCTCTTCGGGACTTTCCCAGCTCTGGAGTACCTTGGTTGGTGTGTCTAAGGCCTTCAGGGTCCAGGAACAGAGCAATTGCAAAGGAGTCACACAGACAGACACACACACAACTGCTGTGTCCAAGCAGTGACAGTCACTACCAAATCCACCAAAACACAGCTGGATCCAGGAGTGCGCCTCTGGAGCATCCAGGAAGCTAAGTAAAATGACTATCTAATGCCAGGAGCTGTTCACAAAAGCAGAAGCTTATCAGACACCTAATACCAGATGTCTCTTGTGTTTAAATCTGTGACTCAGGACTGTCTTCCCTGCACAATACAGCAGTACTGGGTCCTGCTGAGGGTGGCTAGGTTGTCTCTGGGGTAGAGAGAGCAAGAGAAGTTTGGTACATGTGATGAAAATAGGTGACTGCTCCTAGGAAGAGTTCTCAGTTACTATAGGGCAAGTTTGAAAAATGTTTCCCCTAAAGAAGTCAACAAAGGAAGGCTTGGCTTTGGTCAGATTGTCTAAGATCTCGAGCAGAGAAGCTAGAATTCTGGGTCTCAGTCAGAAAAAGAGAGTAATTTCAGCCCCTGGAGTGAAAGAGTTATAGATCTGTGCTGCTTCTGTGCTGATCCATCTCCTGTAGGTTCATTCCACAAATCAGAGAAAACATCCCCTCCCTCAAAGGAAAAAAACCCCACAACACTTTGTTTTTAATAGAAGATCATCGTTCCAGGAATAGAGGGATCTAGAACCCACACGCTCAGTGTCTTGTGTGTAGCAGTGATCAGAGCCAAGTCCTTCAGAGGAAGCTATAAATGACAGAACTGTGTGAGCATCTGCCTCCAGAGGAAGCCTGTCCCTATCTCCCATCCTTTCCCATTGGCCTTCAACTTGAAGTGCAAGACTCTGTATTCCTTGGAAATGTTTACTCTGGCTAATTTAATCTCAGAAAACAGTTTTATGGTTCTTGCAACTCCTTAAAGAGTTGTGCTCAGGTTTAAGCATCATGTGGCCCAGTGCTGGGGGTATAAATGGGTCAATACACACAAATGTTTTCTCATGGAAGCAGCATTGTGCTTTCTTACCTGTCCCTGGTGTCTTTTCCTCACTACATGCTCTGTCCCTCTGTCCTTCAGTCTTACCTGGATGCCTGAAGGTCAGCTCAAGAATCCTGTTTGTTCAGTCTTGGGAAGAGCTCTCTGTAAGGCTTCTACAGCATGACTTAACCCAAAACTGGTGAATCCACAACCTGTTTGCCCAGGCCTTTTGGTAGATTGTGAGGTACTCCCTTTGTTCTGGATTCAGTGCCCAATTCTCATTGCACTAAGGCTCATTTGCCACAGGTATCGCTCCAGTGGAGTTACTGTGGCTTTGCAGTGCTGACCATAAAAGCAGAGCCAGGCTTTTTATTCTGGCAATTAAAGCACCTCTGTTTCCTTAACATAAAGGGTCGGTTGTCTTTAGTACAGAGGTTAGTTCGGACACATGCCTTAATCATAATGTTGCATCTCTTGATCTTTTTGAGTGATCCTTTCTTTTCCACTTTAGTTACAGCCTCTGAAAGTATTTCACTAGAAGGCTGAATGCAGAAAAAGTGAAGCTCCTGTTTTGAGGCTGAACACCAGACTAACCTCAGCAGCAAGTCTGCCTCAGAATCTTCAGAGAAGACAATGCATCTTTGAGAAAGTTCTCTAAAACAGGACAGGAGACTTTTCCCTCCCCACAAAACCTCTCTGGAATATTATGTGTCTTTATGTCTCTGTTGATCCCTTTTAAAAAATCCCGAGGTTTGGCTTCATTTCATTTGTACAGCACTTGGCTGCTGTAGTTTTAAAATGCTCAGTGTTCCACTTCAAAAAAAAAAGAGAAGATAATTTAAAAAGAAGGCTCCCTTTTCCCTCAAATGGGTCTTTTCACAACAAAACTAATTCTGTCTCAGAACCTCAGTGCTGGCAGATGTAAGAGTCGAGTGGGAGGGCTTCTTGTGGTGTGAATAATCACAAGTGAGTAAAACAAAGCTGACCAGAAAGACAACTATCTAATCTATCAATTCCTATGTGGCTGGTGGTATGTGAAGTGTTTCTGGACAGCAGGAGTCTGGAGAGGGCTGGTGAGCTATCACACGGTCTGGAAGGCTCGGCTTTGGGCTGGCACCATGACCAGCGTCGCTCCCATTTTCATCAGGTTCGCATAGTCGACTTTCTTTGGCTCCATTTCTTTTCCTTCCATCTCCCTCTGGCTGTACTGGGGAGGAGTTAGATGGGGAGTAGCTTCAGTTGATAAAGTCCGTTGGCTGCGAGAGGCACTGTTGGCTGTCGACCTGGTTGAGGAGGAACCTGAGCGCGAGCTCCTGGAACCAGAGGAAGAGGAGCTGGGCTTGACGAGATGGGCCTTGGGGGCTTCTGCATCTTCCCTGCAATCAAAGATGACAGGGCTCAAATACCATGAGAACAGAAACGCTTACACATTTTACCAGACTTAATTGCTGCTGCAATAAGCAATTGCTTACTGGAGCTGCAAATCACCAGGGTCTATTTCACAGAATTACACAGACTCCCAGAATTCCTCCAGAGAAGGAGCCTCCACACCCTCCCTGGGCAGTCTGTACCAGGGCTCCCTCACTCTCACAGCAAAGTAGTGTCTCCTCTTGCTCCAGTGGAACTTCCCGTGTTCCAGCTTGTGCCTGTTACCCCTCGCCCTGTCACTGGTCACCACAGAAAACAGACTGGTCCCATCCTCAGGGGATGTTGTGTACACACACAAATGCACATATACACTTGTTATTGGATGGGCAGGTAAATAAACTGAGCTTCAACCCCTCCAGGCTAAACAGCTCCAGGTCTCACAGCCTTTCCTTGTCACAGAGAAGCTCCAGAACCTTCATCATCTTCGTAGCCCTGTGCTGGACTCTCTCCAGAAGTCCTCCATCACTCTTGAGCTGGGGAGCCCAGAACTGGACACAAATATTTGTCCAGCAGCTTGAGCAACATACAGGGTTTTCTCATTTCTGTGCTGTGTAACTTTGAGGACTGAACTCTAAATTCTCCACAGAGCTATTGGTCACAGGGATTTAGAATGCATGCTGCACACGACTGGCTCCTTGTGGTCTGTGGAACAAATGCCAAGTGTTGGTGCAAACAGTTCAGATCCAGCTGTCTGTTCTGCAATCCTCACTCATAATGACAAATGATCTAGGCAGGACTAGCTGAAACTAGTTCTTCTAGTTAAAAAAACCCTCATGTGGGTAGAGAAAGAAGGGCAAGAACGAGGCTCAGACAGAGAAGGAAAAGGTAACAGTCATGCATGAAAACATGATACAAGAGGAAGAAGCTCAAACTAAAAAGGAAAGGCAAGATTTGAAAGTAAAGAGTACAGGAAAAAGAGACAGTGAGAAATGAGCAGAGACTACCTTCTTGGCTGGCAACCTGACCATCAGGCAGAGTAATAGCTGCTGAAGGGATGAGGGAGATGCCTAGTGGTACAATGGTACAAGGACAGGCAGTCTGTTACAAATAGATGTAACAACAAGGCAAGGAAAGAGTTTCTTCAAGGGCACGAGCAGCTAAAACTCATTCCTGGAAATAATCTTTTCTTCCAGCACTTTCCTTCCTGAGCAGTTTAGGCTCGACTGGCTAGAAAGCAACCTCTGCTCAGGGGAGTGCAGTGGCAGACCTCACATGCATGGAACAGATGAGTTCAAAGAACATGCGTCAGCATTCTTGGTACAGCCGCTCAGGGCGAGGCTTCTCACGCAGCAGCTCAGGGGATTTTTCACCCTGAGCTAAATCCAGAAGCACAGTTGTTCAAAAGACTCAAGAAAGACACAGAGAACCTGGCTGCCTCTCAGAACCACAATGGACAAGTGGGTTGAATTTAGTCCTGGAGAGGATTATGCAAATGCTTACAAATGCTACAATGGAAAGTGTGAGAGAGAATAGTTTGTTGGGGTTTATGCTGATTTGCCCTGAAGGGAAAACTAAAAGAGACATTTTCATCTATCTGATGTTCTGGAAATTCACAAAGATTCTCACAGCCAAGAAATTTGTCACTAATATTTCAGGGAGACTTCAAAACCTTTTTAGAATGACCTTTTAAGCCACTTATAGGTGGGTTACTTGAAACTGTAAGTAACTGCCATGACTTAAAAGCCGTGTGAAACTGAAAGAAGGGAGGTGGTAGGGGATTAAATAAAAGGCGTTACCTGATCTCATTAGGTGCCTCCTCTTCCTCATATCTCTTCTTTTCTTTCCTCCTTATTGTCAGCCTCACCACTAGGATAAGGAGGGAGAGTCCCACCACCACGCCACAAACTGCTCCAGCTATCATGCCAATATTTTGTGCATCTGTTTTCCAGAAAACAAATGTATTAGTTGGGAAACTCTCACAAGGGTCATCTGGTCAGATTCACACTACACCTTGGAGCTCTGGCTGTAAACCAGAACAGAAGGTGTTAGTCTACTTATTTAGGTGTGTCTCAGCACAGAAGTTGAACCAGTTTATCTTCAGGCATTGTTTCTAAACTTGAGCTAACAGTGAGGAAAGTATTTGCCTCTGGAAGGGCAGGATCACAAGTGCTATGCCTTCAGCTATGGGTCAATTTAAATGAGGAGGAAAAATGCTCTCCTAAGAGCACAGAACCACAGAGAGTACAGAGACAAGACAGGACAACTCACATGCAAAACAGAGCACCAAGCAGCTTCCCAGAGGCAGAAGAAGGTTTGAACTATGAATGTTTCCCCATGAGATTTTTTTTCCCCCCTTCAACTCACCCTGAAGTGATTACAGTCCCCTTGCAGAATGATTTATTCAGCTGGGGGAAAAAATGACCCAAGGAGGATAGAGAAGGAGGAGGAAAAGGAAGACCATACTGTGCAGGTGCAAGGCATTTTTTCATCCAAAATAACAGTTATTAAGAGAATATTTCTTAGTGTATCTGGGCCCTTAGTTGATGCTTGATGACAATTTCCTTTGATAAAAGTGATTAGGTTGAGTTTGGCTCAAAGTTGTTTCCTTAAGGCCTGTCCCTATGGAGGGTTTAACAAACCAAAGTGAGGTTTTAAACCAATTTGGTTCAATTGGCATAAAAGCTGCCTGGATGCTTTTACTTCAGGTGCCTGAGGCAAACAGGCTTTCCTTTCCTACATGGCCATATTCCAGTTATTTCAGGCCTGGCTGAGCAGAAAAGCTCCATAGCTATGGAATCTCCAAGAAGAGACTTCTCTATTAGCAGTCTTTTATCACAGCAGTTCCAGCTCCTGCTGATCTCCCATAAAAACCTGATAAGCTGTATTGTTTGGGTTTGTCCTCAATGCTGGTGCTAAACTCCACCCTTTTCCTCACATGCATATGCAAAAGATGCAGGTATGTAGACATGCACCCACCCTTGATAGGGTTAATCAGCCAGGACACTGATTTTTATCTCTGATCTCCAGGGCAGAATTTATTCAAGGTGGAGTAACACTAGACTATGGCTTTTTATTCTGCACCTTGCTTCATGTCAAAATCAGCCTTTCCAGCTGCCTTGAGATAGTATATTAGCCCAAGTGTGACACACACAGAATTTGGAATTGGAATGATAGAATAGCCACAGGGAGGTTTTACACTCTCATGCAATCACTCCATTCAGAACTACCTAAACAAAATGGACACTGTAGAACCTCTAGCTCCATTTTCTCCTTCCCATTTCATGAGTTAAAATTTCCAGCAGATTGAAACACCTGAGCCCCCACGATGTATCTGTGACATTAGGTTATGCAGAGGACTGCCATGCAAAGTGTAACTGCACTAAGTAAGAACTACTTCATGTGAATCAAGCATGAAGGGGCAAAGGTGTGGCACAGGGTTCACCCATCGAGCTCTGAAGCAGCACTGCTCGTGTGGTGGTGCAAATACTAGTGATGTGCCAATACTTACGCTGCACTGTCACCTGAACGACACAGCTCTCTTGTCCAGCCTCGTTGGTGGCAATGCATTGGTACAGCCCTGTGCTCATCTGTGTAAGGTTCTTCAATAGCACTTGCCCAGGATTAGAAATGTCTGAAACAGGGAAAACACCACCAGGATTTGTCAAGAAAGACTATGAAATCTTATCAGTGGGCAGGACACAGAGGCACAAATTAAATCATAGAAGTGTTCTGGTTGGAAAAGACCTTTAAGATCAAGTCCAGTGCCTCCCCTCACACTGCCAAGCCCACCACTAACCCATGGCCCTCAGCCCCTCATCTACATGGCTTCTCAGTATCTCCAGAGATAGGGATCCTAGCAGCTCTCTGGGTAGTCTGTGCCAGTGTCTAACAGCCCTCTCAGTGAAGAAGTTCTTCCTAATCTCCACAAAGCAGGAACATATATGTGTAGGCAGTCATTTGGCTTTGCATGTACCAAGAGCTGCAAGAGGAAACAACCTGACTTACTGACTCTTGATGTAGGGGGAAGATGTTCTGCTCTCTCTTCCTCATTGATGCGCTGCCATCGGTAGGAGATGGGGGCAGTGCCAGAGGCAGATCGGCATTGCAAGGACAGCTCCTTTCCTTCCAGCAGCTCCCCTTCTAGCCAGCATTTGGGCTTAGAAGGTTTTTCTAAAAGAAAGAGGAGATAGGTCATGCAAATGCAGCAGATTATTTCCTCAGTGGAAATCCTTTCTTTGGGGAAGTATGTAATTGAATCAGCATCCAAGAGCTGCCTTCTCTGGAAGGCATTAAGGAATGACACCAATGAATTACACCACTGATGTTTGTTAGAGGTCTTCAGTATTCAACTTCATAGCCCTGAGAACAGTTCATATCATTTTGCAGGTAATTATACTTACCTCAAACCAGTTCTTTAGGCTCTTCCTGGGTCCTGTCCTTTGCTAAAAAGTGCAAAGGCAGATATGGAGCTGGACAGCAAAACCTGATGGTGAGATGTCTTTGCATTTATGACCTGCTGAAATAAATCTCTCTCCAGGAAATGAGTCTGGTGATTTGGGTTTTGGGTTTTTTTGGAAGAACACCACAATGTCCTTACCTACAACCTTCAGGGTGATGCGAGCCCATTCGTACTGCCCAGCATTTTTAACCTTACAGATGTACTTCCCAGCGTCGCTGGACTGCAGGGATATGATCTGTAAGGATGCATCTCCAGCGAGGAAGTTGGATGTGAAGGAAACACGCCCTTTCTGATCCTCATTCAGGTCATCATAAACACGGCCTCCCGAGTAAGTGATCACCTGAGGAGCAGAGAGAGTTACTGATCAGCCAGTTGGAATTTTACCTTCAAGCAGGACAACAAATCAAAGCATTTCCAGAAAGTGCAGAGTGAGGATCTGCAGGGTTAAGTGACTTGCCAAGGGTCACGACAGGGTAGAAAAGTAAACCTGGATTTCAAGCCTGAGACTGACACATAAACTGTATTTATGCCAGAGATTCACACTGGAGCATGAATACTGGTGTCAAAATAGACATCAGCTTACACCAGGATATCTAAAACCAGTCTTTGATTTTGGCTCACTTAAGTTACTGCAGATCTGATTTTTTTCAAGCACTACTTTTTTTTTTCCCCTGAAACCAAGATTCCAAAAACTGGGCCTATGAAACCCCCAAGGTCATTTTTGAAAACCTGAAGGGCAACTGTGAAGTTTATCTAGTGATGATGGGTTATATAACAGCGTTGGTTTAAAGAAAACTTGACTGTAACACAACCTGTTCTGAGACAGCAATGTGGGAGTATCAAATAACTTTTATACCTACAAAAAGCAGCTGTGCTTTCCAAACACTGCTCACTTCATCAGAATAACTTGCAAAGATCATCACACAGGTCTCTTTAAATCAATGGCTGCTGCTGTCAATACAGAAAATAAGATGATCTTCTCAGCAGAAGCCAATCCTGGCTGGACCTACCGCTTTTTGTACAGTTTCAGAAATGTGCAGCAGCCACTCAATATCCAAGCTCCCTTGCTCCAGGAGGCCCAAGCGGTGGTGGCAGGGCAAAGTCACGTTTTCTTCAGCCACTCTCTTAAATTCAGTCTGAGCCTCAGACAGCCAAGCAGAGCAGGAAGCTGAAAGACAGATACTAGTGGTCAGAAGCCAGGCTTAAGGGTGTAGCTCTGCACTGACAAAGTGTTGCCAGCTTAGGTTTCCCTGGCTCCTTCCTCATTTGCTCGACAGCATCATATAAAACCCAACAGCTTGGCTTCTTGGACAGACTGAGCTGATTAGAGGAGACATCTATACATGCACAGGCAGTTAGTTTCACACTAATATCTAAGCATGAAGAACAGATGGCTTCACACCCCAGAGCTGTCAATAATAAAGTTGCACCCACATCCTGTATATACTCAACATTTCAAATCATCTCCTTGGTTTTGCCTTCACCTTTTCTTACCTGATTTCATAAGCACTATTTCTACCCAGAAGACCTTCAGAGGCCATGGCTTTTTTCCTATGTCACTCTGACAAGGCTTGGAGTCTCTTCCCTGACACTGGATAATGAGGTCTCTTCGAATAGGAACATGAAAAAAAAATCCCAAGTTGACACAAACGGTTTGTCAGGGTTTGTGGTATTTAAAAAAAAAAGACGAAATTGCCAGGCTGAGCCCCTAGAGGGAAGCAGAGCCTTTGAAATGGGAGCCAGTAAGCTAAAACGCAGGGTAACTCCCAGGTTTTTACCTGGGTCACATCAGTCACTGAGGCTCAGGCTTTCCCAGTTTCTTTCTGTGCTGCATCAAAATCGGGCAAAGCCAAAACTCGACCTCATCTTCAACTTTTGAGACCATGTAGACTCGCTAGAGTAAGTTAAACTCAATTAAAACTGACCCAAACAATGAAAATACGGACAATTTAAGTCCATACAATTTAGGTGTTTGGGTCAGGAACCTCCAAGGTCTACTAAAACACTGCATTACAAAAAAATCCCAACCGAGTTTCCCTGGGGATTTCTAGGGCACAAATACCATCTGCCTTTTATGTATGAATCTTTGGAGTGCAATTGGGTTGTTCTTAAGTTTTGCTGTGCAAGAGGAAAGCCCCCAAGCGTATTTCTTTCCCCCTGCGAAACGAAGTGAGATGAAATATCCTGCCTCTCGGGCCAGTTATGGTGAAACTGATGAAAACTGAGAGTTGGCAGCACTAAGAAGTCACATGTGTGATGGAACACACAATCCTGTGGTTACATAGGAAGATTACTGGCAAGAGCATAAGAAGCTCTAGCTACGTAGGCTGAATTTGTTCCTATACTTGTATTTAAACAGTGGATCTTTAGCCTTTAAGAGGGGGGAAAAAAACCCTCTCGAACAGCAAAACTCATCCAAGGAAAAATAGCATCCAACATGACACATCCTCAGCTTTTTCTGTTTCTTGACTAACATTGGTTTTAGAAAATTCCTTCTGTTCCTGCTCCCATTCTCAGGTCTGCCTCTGAGTTGTTAGCATGCCATCCCTCAGCTCCCAAGCTCCTGCTATTTAATCAATACTTGCTAAGCCATCTAGTCCCTGCATGCACACAAATAAACACCCAGAATTCTAAGACAGGTGAAGTGTGAGAGAGGATCAAGCTCTCCTCCCCTACACAGATCTCTGTGTGAATCGATGAGAGTGAAAGCTCCTTTTCAGCCACATTAGCTGCTTTCTTTAAAGGGAAAATTAATCCAGTTTATCACTGGATTCACTAACCTCCAAGCTCCATCTGCCAAATACAATTATACATTCTGCCTAAGAGGAACTCTGCTTTCTCCCACAGCCCACACTGCTGCAGGCTGCCTTCATTAACACGCTGACACTCCCTAGATGACTGATCAATAAGTTTAATTTGGGCACCACAATAGTGAGCATTTACATAACATTTGAAACGTTTCCCAAGTCCTGTGCCAGAGGTTTTGTGCACACCTCACAGGGTATTCTACACTTTAAAATGTAGTCAGAATCATAGAATCCTTAAGGTTGGGAAAGACCTTTGAGATCATCAAGCTCAACCACCAACCTCACACTGCCAGGCCCATCAGTAAACTAAACCATACATGTAGTCAAAAGGAAGCTCAAAACCATAGCTTCACAGAGTACCCAACAGAGGAAATTCAGACAAACTCAGTGTTCCATGTGAAGCAAGCTCCTGCCTTTCAACAGTTGGAGTAGTTGAGTCTCACGGGAGCAAGCAGTGATTAAATGGCCATTCACCTTTAGGTATGTGCTGCAATTTACAGTATGTGCCTCAGAAAGAAGAAGGAACTAGAAAACCTATCCAAGTGCCCTCTAGGTTATTTTTAGTGTTTGATTATTCAACAAAGAATAAACGTCCTACAGGCAGATGGCTCCATCTTTCCCCCTTGGCCAGCTCCACTACACAATAGATGAAAACAATAGATGATTTTCCCAGCAGTGGGATCCCAGAGTCTCACCACATACATGCAGGCTCCGTAGTTCTTACCCAAGAAACCCACTTGCCCTTGCCACATCCTGCATGTGGCCCTCGATGTTGCAAAGAGCAATTTGGGAATTGCTGCTTTCAGCTTTACTCAGCCTATATCCCACGACTCCAGGAGGAGGGAGGTTTGTTTTTCCTGCAGAGCAGGAATCCTCAGCTTATTGCGACTGCAGCGTTTTGAAATCATTGGCCCTGGGCCTGAAAGAGTGTTGGGTGCAGTGCCAAGCTTGCTGACACACCACAGGCCATGTAATGTTCTGTATTTGGGGGGAGGAGACTATTGTAATGCTGAAATGTTCACTCTATTGTTCAGAAGACAATAACTCACCCAACACCCTGCAGACAAGGGAGAAAGATTGTCCTCTATCTCACACTGATGTTTTATATATCCAAGAAACGCTGGGCAACAAATACTTTAAGCAATACCAAACCTAAGACAGTATCCAAACAGCATAAGCACAGATTTACCAGGGGAAAGGCACAGATTGGGGCACAAAAAGGGTCTCTTAATCCTCTCAAGAACAGACCCTTCTGCCTTCTACCCTGAGCAGAATGGAAAGAGAGTAAAATGTGGATTATACCCTGCATCCTTCTCATGCAAAGGTGTCAGTCAGAGCAACTCCCAGAAGTCCTTTCCAAGTTTTAAAGGACTATTGATTTGGAATACATACTGTCAAAGGGTTTGATTTTCAGAGACATCAGCCCTTGGAAATGGATGTAGAGGGAAGGAACCGCCTTCTGTGCAATGCAGCAAGTGCTGGGCAAACTGGGACGGTGTGTAGCCTCAGCACAGACTATGATCATCCAAAGTAGTGTTTTTCAGGTCTGAATCCTTAACATGATCACACATGTTCTCATATACACACTATGATGAAGCTCTGTTTATTTTCCTGCCCATCCAATAACATTTGTGCATATCCATATACACCCAACATCAAAGATCCATAAACATACAGGCAGAATCAAAGTGAAAATGAAAGTTTTGCTGACATTATTATTGGTAGGCAAATTCATGTGCTAAAAGCTAAAGAGCTTCCAGACTTAAATCTTTCATTAGGTTCAGAAGAAGGTTTCAATTAGGGAGCAATGCTAAATAAAGATCATGCTTTTAAAAAGTAATAAGCTGTGCTATATCACTTAACTGCTGGAATTAGGAGGAACAGCCTTGAAAAGATTCAGAGAACTGAGATAAAAGAAGTCCATAATGATGGTCTGTGAACTTGTCTCAGACCACACCTGCACCAAGTTCATTTAAGATGCAAATACCCAAAATGGGTCTTGAACAATTTCAGCTGCTCCAGGAATGTCTGTGAAGTTTATTCTTCAGCTGCACTTTGTGTAATTTCTTCTGGTTTTTCCAAGATGGCCTTTGCAACAGACTATTCCAAGACACTGATGTCCATGGAAGAGAAATGCAATCTGTAATATTCCTGCAGCTAGAGATATCCTGTGCCAGCAGCAGCCAGAGGGAAGTGACTCAAGAAGCAGCTCAAATCTGCCACTGAGGAAAACTTTGTTCAATAGAACAGCAAAAGCAGGAATTAGGATGGTAGCTCTGCAGTTTATAGCACTGTCTGGACAATTTCCATTTCACCTGTGATAGGTGCTCTATCTGCTTTTGTTCATTAATATCAAAATGTTTCCTGGATGAAAGTGTGACATGAACAGTGAATGGACACTGTTGTCAAGGTGCATCACATCCTTTCTGAAAGAAAGGAGAACAGTTCCCTACAGACAACTTCTCAAGTGTAACCAATAATAACCAATTTTGTGGCCTAATTTTGAGCCCTCCTTGGGATACTCTTCATTATTTTTACATCTGTGTGATTATCATAGCTAGAAATGGGGTCTTTCTGAGCAGGAAGCTTTGGTCCTGCAAGTAGCACACACATTCTTCTCAAGTAGGCTGTTGGATTAAAACCCACCTCAGTACATCTGACAGTCCCATGCTCTAGTTGGTCTCAGCTAGATCTGCAGGCTGAACTGCTTGTAGAAGTACTTCATTTCTGTCAAAATGATCCAAATTAACCAAAACTTAAACAGTTTAGCCCAAAGAGAATCAATCTCCCCAGAATTATTCAGGCTCGTAGCGTTCCTCTAGCTGAATAATCCTGCACATTTGACTCACTCATTTTTGTGTTAAAAACATTTATCCCTCTCAGGAAACTGTTTGAAAACAGAGGATGTCTAAATTGGATATATACAAGAATAATATGTTTGAGAGTTAAAAACAAGAAGCCCAAGACAGCCTGACATGTTGCAACTTTGAACCACTCCTTCACGCCAGGAATTTAAGACATTTCACATCTGTTAAGAGTTTGATCTCGCTGCAGTCTTGCAGGAGATGATTTACTAAGCTTCTTTATGGAAAAGCAAAAGCCTGCCCCTAATTCTGACCAGTGGTAATGAGCATTTTGCATTAAGCAAGTGTAGAATTTTACAGGCCTAAATAGGAAGCCCATAACTGCTTTTATGGTCAAAGAACTACGTCTTGAGTAAAACTTTGAGATGCTTGAGTGACTTGGAAGCTCAAATGAGCGAAGTGCTGAAGACACTAAAGAAACTAGTTCTACAGTTAAGTATTTAAGGCTCATCAAGCCTTAAAATTAAGCTCTCTATTGAGAAACCAAACATTCCCCCCCATACTGTTCAGTCATGATGACAGACACATGCACATTGAGGCTTTTATCTCCCCTTTGACTCTCTCCCCCAGTTTCTGCTGTGGATAAACCAAGACAGTGGATAGCTATGTCGGTTCACTCGAGTTGTACTGAGAACCCACAAGGTCAACACCCCCTGCTCACCCTCAGACCACACTAGCCCTAACAGTTAGTTACCCTGACAGCATTTTAAGCCAAAATAAATATAAAACGGTGTCTTCTTACAGACAGCTATTTTGCATTCCTTGCACAAGGGGAGAGAAGCTGGGGGCGGCCAAAGTCTCCTAAGGATAATCAACTCAGCCAAGGCTGTGCTCTGGGACATCTGCTTTCTGTGTTCCTTGGCTGGCAGAGACATAAAGGCCAAAGGTTGCCTTCTCCCAAGAGCTCGAGTGCTCCAAGTGACCAAGACCCAGCCCCCAGTGCGTGCTGCCTGCAGCCTGCTCCCCTCTGCCTCCCTTTGATTTCAGGAATTTGGTTGTGAAGCAAAAGCATCTCCAGTAAGAAAAATGTGAGCTAACAGTCAGCTCCCGCAGGAACAGGCTAGCTGTGTTAAAATAAAGAGGTCAGCCTCCCCCCATGCATACCCACATAGCATTGCTGAGGCTCTCTGTAATCTGAACCACATGTGCTTGGGGCTGAGGTTTGAGGAGGCTGTTAAAACAGAAAGGAAAGGGGAAGAGTCCTGCATGTTGCTGAGTTTCCAAGTTGGTGACGTGAAGCATTTGGAATTGAAACTGCTGAGGAGCTAGGAAGGCCCAAGGAGAACTGAAAAAGCAATGTTTCACACAGCAAAGCCTCTCATTTTTAGGTTTGCAACAACTAAAGCAAGTGTGCAGGAGAGGGATAGAATTTGTCTGGTGATAGAGGCTCCTACCAACAGGATCATCACTGTCTTTCACAAGCATAGTCAGGAGCTGGCCAAAATCTTTCCCTGGGCAGCCTTGGATGAGCCAGGGAAGTGATCTATGCTGTTCACAGCACCACTGCAGTGCACATGGGGTGTGTCTAAATGCACTGTTACCTTCTTTCACACTCTCCTTAGGAATGAGTGAGATGGTTCCCCCAGTGCAGGTCTGGGTCTCTCAAATAGCCCCAGCAGCAAGGATGCTATATATTCCCTGAGGAAAACTCAGGGCTTCTCCTCTAGATTAAAGAGATGGAAGACTGATCCTCCAGTACCCAGTGAGTACACAGAATCTCAGGATCTTGCCTAAACATTCCTATTATCAAGAGGTAAATTCTACCCTTCAAAATGGCAGCATGAAGTTTGCCTTCAGCAACAACACAGACACTAATGAATCCAAAGCCTGGAGAGACATTGGAATATTGGGAAAACATTTAAGCTTCCCATTAGCTGAGGATCTTCACTGGCAGCCATGTACTGCTGCTGGCCTTTTTTTTTCCATTGCATTTTTAAATCAAATACAAGCAGGAGATTCTGGGCTTACATCCCTGGAGACCAGAGAACAGAAAACAAGACATCAGAGCTGCATCTTCCTATTTAATGGTTCACAGAGTGTTTGTCCTGAGGAATGTGTGAAGTCCCTTAGCCTTTAGCCCAGACAATTTTATCAGTAAAACAGTCCAGGTGTCTTCTGTTTACAGTAACACAGCTCAGCTAAACCTTTCAGTAATGCAGCTGGTGATTTCAAGCTGTGTATGCTAGACCTTACAGAGAGCTTGTCAGTATATATCACAGATTCCTTGGGGCTGAAGCACCTAGGGCTGTCTGATACTCCCTTTCTCTGCAAGCATTTCTGGGCTGCCTTGTGTACCTTAGAGCTTTGTACTGAAAGCAAGAGAACAAGACATTCCTCTCTTAAACAACAGGAATTTCACTCCTTTTGCCTGGTTTCAAATGAGGCTTGAAAGTCTGAGAACAAAGCAGGTTTCAACAACAATTTCTAGGGTGTCTTCTGTCTGAGAAGTTTGCTTTGGCCTCAGTCTTCCAGGGAGCCTATTGTTGCTGTCAGTTCACAGACACAAAAATTAAGGCATACTGAAATGAAGTTATCTGCCCAAGGCAGACACCAGGCAGAATCCAGAATACAAACAAAAAGAGACAGCCACAACACCAAGTTCAAAATAGTATTTGTCCATTGGATCTTTCTCCACCAATTTCAAAACCCAAGGAATAGGTTGCATTAGCTGAAGTAACTCTGAAAGTCAGGGAAAGAGGAATAGACTTGAGAGGTTGATAAAGATTCCCAAGAAAGTAATTCTTTTACTGTGGATTCCCTCTATCTTTTTTCTCTTGGCATCAAAGAGTAACATGTTAACCAGAAAGCACTGAACTGATGGTGCTTTTCCACTGCTTTTGGTCATAGAAATACAGCTTGTTTTAAGCTTGCCAAAAAAAAGTACCAAGAAACCCAGAACATATCCAAAACTAAACCTCATGCCTTTCTGCATCTGACTCTCACATATTTTCCACAAAGGCTGAGGTGGTTTTAAGGTAGAAGCCTCAGTCCATGGTCAGCACATCCATGTTACCTCAATGAGATGTTCAGCTGCATCCTCAGAATGGCACATAACACAGTAGAACATCTCACTTATCCACCACAAACACTACTAATATGATACAAAAATGAATGCCTAATGTATTAGCACTCTGTCACTTTTCATATTCTTATATTCACTCCATCTCAAATCCTCAGCTACAGCTTTCCCTGAGGCAGAAAATGAACAGCAGCAGCAGCTCCTCCCCATCAGCCCCATAAGTCTTGTGAAAGAGACATATTAAACTCTGCAACACTTCTGAGAAGCACACGAGGCGCAGTCTTCTGGTCTGAGAACAGGACCAGGAACAACACCAGCTTAACTCTGTAAGACTTATGTTACAGACACTGCCCACACAGCTGCCTGCAGCTGCTCTCTCACCAGTGCTATAATAGTTAGGATCAATTACTTTGTATTTTCTGAACCCATCAGAAGTTAGAAAATTGAAGAAATCTCATTCTCTTAATCCTCATCCTTGCACTAGCTACAGTATGAAACAAAGGAAAAAGGAGGATCAGGTCTTAATTATCTTATCACTATGATTCAGCTCTCTCCCTGCATGTTTCCTAGAGTTTGGCACAACAGCATACCAGCTGCAAGCTGACTCTGAGATCAGATACATCTTTCCCCTCATTTTTTCCCTCTGTTACCAGGAGTTACAGCATCTGGACATGTACACTAAGGTCTTAGACAAGCGGAGGTGGAGTTCTCTAACTCCAACTTTCCATATCACAGCTACAAACTGACCAAGTGGGGATTACCAAGGAATGCACACTGCCCTGTGAACACTGGAAGACGCTCACCTACTGCATTTTAGGGAGCTGGCATCACACAGACAACTCACCAAATCTTTACATGCTAAATCTGAATTAGCATTGTACTGAAGGAAGTCTGACCTTGCATTTGGTGAGGACTTGTGCTCAAAATGTTCTTGAGCTTCTTCCTAGTAACATTTACAAGCCAAAGACTAGACTGAATATTACACTCGTGAGAACTTGTGTTGCCTTTCAAATGGACAAGCATCATTTGGAAAGCATCCTCCCTTCAGAGAGACAGCTCTCCAACGTGGAACACAACAGCTATTTTCACTGACAACACTGCACAGCTGCTGCAAGTGATTCTCAAGAAAAGGACTGAGAATTTACACACAGGAAGGAAAGAAGTATTATTTAACACAAAACATGAATTCCTGCATATACTTTTTCCCAGTGACTGCTGGGAGCACAGCTGAACCTAAGGCATCCTCGTGCACTGACAGGGTGAAGTTGGAGGATTCCACTACCCACAGCATTACAGTGTGTGAGCTGAGGGCTGAAATCCAACTTCTGGACCCATTCCACTTGACAGCAGCCTACAATCCTAAAAAGGATATGACTATACAATAAAGTTACATTAATCAAGTTGATCAAGTGCTGCAAAGTAAGAAACAACATAAGAAAATGAAGAATTACTGATTTTTTTCTTCTGTGAAAGTTTAGGAACGTTTAAAAACAAGTGGAAAAGCATATTGTTTGTTTCCAGTTGTCTACTTGCTTCTAAACCCATGCTTCTTTCTTAATGGAGATATAGCAAAACCCTAGTCTTACTTTAAAAGTTCAAAGCATGTCTTAAGTTGCCATGTGAGATGTTTGGAAAAGGCAGAAGGACTAAACCAGAAAGTATATGCATATTGCTCCCTTCAGAAATAGGAATGTGCTCAAAGTACTGACTTTCCAAATCCAGTTTTAATTGGCTTCCAAACATGCAGGTGGAAAGACTAAACCAAAGCTTCAGTACTACTTGAGCCAAATAAAACCTGTCAACTGTTGGGGGGAGAACAAGGAGGGAAACTATTCCAGAGTTAAACAGCTCAGGATTTCAGAGCTGACTTAAGTACTTTACTTCTAATGGTCATATCAAAAAAACTGCCTCTGCAATGGGCATGAGATGGGTAAGGAAGCAGATTTTCTTCTCAGCTCACCACGGGACTGCAGTGCCAGCAGCTGAAATACATCTTACATATATTTTGCATGTTTGCAAATACCAAAGGCTCTGCAGAGCAACAAAGTCTGCAAAAGCCTTGGGCCATTGCTAGGGGAAACCCTGAATGAGAACATGCAAGCATCATACCGGCCAAATATTCCTGTGACCTTTGCACAAAAGAGCAATCTAGTTCTCCTGTGGCACTTGTCCCTTTCCTGAAGTGAGGGATGCCCTAAGTAAGACTGGAGAGGCTGAGCCCTTCACAAAAACAGGCATTGGGTACCAGCGTTCCAAGAGCAAAGCAGCCCTGTGAGAGCTACAAGCTCTGGTGAGCAAGCATAATGTTTCCAAGATGCTGAACAGGAAGAGGGATTCAGAAGGGGGAGGAGGGTAAAAAACAGGATCCAGGCAACAGTTGAAGAAATCTACTAATTGGATGTGAAAAGGTCAGGCATCTTATCAAGAAACATACTGCAAAGGTCAGGTGAAGTATACAGAACTAAGCCTAGGAGGAACAGGCAGCACACACGACAAGCTCCACTGCTGGGACTCTGCATTTCCACCCTCCTTTGCAGTATATCTAAGAGGTCTGACCAACTTAAAAGCATCACTGAACTTTTCCCATCTTTTCATTCAGACTGAAGACCCTACCACAGCTTGACCAACTGATTTCCTCAACATCATGAAGTGTTCCTATCAACAGCCTTGACTTACAAAGCAGGAGATGTTAAATGTTGTAAAGTGCTGGAGAACGGCTAGTGTGAGAACCAAAAATAAGATTACATTGCTCCTATCTTGTGGACAACTGTATTTTGGATTTTGTGGTGATCAGGATGTGTATGGATCACTTTCAGGGTCACTTTTAACACTGCTGTTGAAGGCAATCAACATCTGTAGAACTCCTGACCTCGGTTTCATCATAACTTCTTTAGAACTGCAGGACAGTGGAGGTCATAAGGGATGTCCTGAGGTGCCTTAGTCCAATGCCCTGCTCCAAGCAGGGACTCCAGTCCCTTAATCACCTTTGTGACCCTTATCTGGACTTACTCCAGAATATTTGTGTCAAACTGGAGTACACAAAACTGGGCACAATACTTGACATATGACCTCACCAGTGCTGCAGAGAGATGAAGGATCACCTCCCTTGACCTGCTACCTACGCTCCTGCTGATGCAGCCCACAATGCTGTTGCCCTTTGCTGTAAGGGCACATTTCTGACTCACATTCATATTGTCCCTCTAAACCCCAGGTAGTTTATCTGCAAAGGGAGATGGACACAAGTACCCCAGAGCTAGTGCAGGAATACAAGTGTTCCATGAAAACAAGGATCTCAGTGGGTCTGTACTGTCTGATGAGAAGTAATGGAGGAAAAATTTCTACTGACTGATTTGGGGGACTTGGCAGTGGGGAGTTCTCAAGAAATCCATCTCATCTTCCTGGTAGGAAGGCTCAAGCTAGAAAAAGACCTCAAGCCCTGATGTAGAAGTAAGGTTTCCTAGACATGCTGAAGCTTTTCCATGCCTCACTTCTGTCCTTTTCAATTTATGTTAAAAACCTGCATGCCTCAGGGATGCATATGTAAAGCTTACAGAGGGAACAACAAAGCTATAGAGAAATCAAAGCCAGACTTCTCAGAGGTGCACAAATGTGTAAGACACAATAGAGGAGCTCTAAAAAGAGGAATTCCAGTCTGATATTAGGAAAATCAGTTCACTATGTGAGCAGTCAACCACTGGAACACTGGCTCACAGACTCTGGAGTCAGAATCTTTGGAGCTATTCAAAACTTGACTGGCTGAATTTCTGATCAGCCTGATGTAAGCTGTCCCTGCTTTAAGCCAGAGACCCCCAGAAATCCCTTCTGATCTATACTGCTCTATAACAAGCTCTAAGACTTACAGGAGGTCAAGGACAGACCCATGAGACTCAAGTCTGCTCCCTAAGCCTTGGACCTTTCTGCTTCACTGCAACTTTTAGACTGCCCAGAAGAATAAGCATATAATGCTCCTCTCCCACTGCCTTGGCTACAGAGAAGGTCCTAAATGCCACAGTTTGGTTTCAGCCACCATGACACAAGCTGTGTACACAGCTGCTAGATCAGGGTGGTGGGGTCTTCCATGATTATGTCCATTGTAACGTCTGTCAGCCATCTGTCAGCCACATTTACAATAAACCCCATCTCTCCTAACATGTGTGGTCTGTGGGGATAACTGAGCACATCATTTATTTGATGAACTCAACCTCTTTTTACTGCTGACAGTATCTGTGAGCAGGTCACAGCTGCCTCCAGTTTCATGCCAGTACCAGTCTTTATTTTTCTCTCTACATGAGGGGAAAAAACAAGCTGCTGTAACTGATCAGATACATCACCTGAGCTTATTTCTTGATTGCCTGAACTTACAAGTAAAGATACCTATTTAACATTTGGTTTTCCCCAATACTTACTTGGGCAACACAAATTTATTTCCAAGTGCCAGAAAAAGAATGAAAATCATTCACTGACCACAGAAAGTGGCAGCAAAAAATAGGCAAAGCAAATGTGCTAAGGTAACAGTTCAATATTTGCATAGTATGTTATCCAGCAGTGCTCTGGTTTGGGGAACTGAAGGAAGAACTGGGGAGCTCAAACACTCCACTTTGCTTTGTCTCCATACTCTATTGGTGATCCCAGAAATGCAGATAAACCCAGGTGTGCAGGGAGGCACTCTCTCTCTCACAAAGCATGCTCTTCTGCAAGCTGAAATCATCTTATATTATTACAGTTGAGTGTTCCAATGAGTTAGTTTTTCATCAAACGTTCCCAGTATTCTTGATGCAAAACTGCCACAAAAAGCAGCTAAAATATTTGGCTAATCTCTGCAGTACTTGTGGGTTTTTGCTGGTTTGGCTTCTCTAGAAAAATCTATTTTCTTTAATAGGAGCTGACACAGCTTCTCTCCCCCTGCTTTAAGGCATTTTCAGTCAGAAGGAAGACTAGGTTAAAAAACACTACCCTGAACACTCTGGTCTTTCTCTGCTTCTCCGAGATGCTGCTCACCCTCAGATCCTTCAGTGAGGACATGCACTGCTGCAGGTGTCCAGCACCTCTGCAAACCAGCCAGCAAGACACTCTCAGTTGTAACTTGTTTGTAGTTTACCTTGCACATCCAGACACTCAAGCTTATCTATTACTCCTCAGGGACTTGAGTATCACCAAAGAGAAATGGAAAAGTGTAAAGACAAGGAAATGGTATATTCAATAAAGTGTCAGGTTTTTAATGTTAGGACTTTAACCAGTGGCAGTCAATTAATTAGTTCTGATTTCATAAGCAAAACCATCCATAACATGATCTTCCCACACTGGTACTCCAGTGATTTGTGTGCACTGTACAATGAAAAGGACAAAATCATGACCCTCATCCCCAACCTTCCCATGCCAAGATCTCAGAGCTCTTTTCACAGCCCCTTAGTGAAGCTCCTAAGTTTCATTGTTTCCTGTTAGCAAAGGAAAAAGATGTTGAAAGCTCAATTTTTCCCATAGATGACTAGAAAGACAACAACAAGCTCAGAAGGAATCAGTGTCAGAGTGGGGAATAAGATCTGCAGTTCACAAGGTGCATCCAACTTAAACTACACACTGGAAATATCTCTTGGCTGGCAGCTTGCAAAAGGCAGGAATTTCTCAGTGCTTCTAACCACAAGGCCAAGCTTTAACTCCAGCTAAATTAACTTAAACAGTCTTTTGGCTTCTTATAAAAGTTAAGATGCATCGAATCTCATGCAAGTTACCACTTGGTGAGTCAAAAAGAGGCCACAGAAAAAGGCTGCATGCCCACTGTGCCAGCCTTCAGAGACTGGCACCCTATAGAGACCACAATGGGGAAGGGGGGAAGAATCAGCTCATGTCTGCTCATTACTTCTCATTTCCAAATAGGACAGAAAGTGAAGCCAGCACACAGCTCAAGCTGCAAGGAGGTAGCTGGCTTCTTGCCCAATACATTGGTTCGTTTTTCTGAGGCCCCTTCAAGCTTCACATGGCTAAAAAAGGAAGTTGGGAAATGTTATGCTTGAAAAAAAACGAAATGCTGCATCTCTCCCTGTCACTCCCTGCCTGGAAGGAACATCTCTAGGTAAGCTTCAGCCACCCAAAGGAAGAGAGCAGCCTGTTATAATTACACCTGGCTCTTGCTTCATAAAGTAAGCATGGGAATAGTGACCAGCCATCAGCTATTCCTGACACTCATCATATTCCTGGCTCCTAAAGAACTTGTCTGTAAAATATAGGTGTCAGGTTATACCACATCCTCCCTAGCTCTTTGAGAAATTCCAGGTTGTGAAGAAAAACACTGTCAGTTTTTTACTTGGTGCTGGTGCCACAGGAGCAGAACTGGCAACTGAAACTGTTTCTTTCTGAACCTCTACCAAAATGAAATATTTTCCCATTCTTTCTAAAAAGGTAACAAAAAAAATCCCTATTCACACTGCAAGAGTCAGGTTTTCTTACAAGGCTTCTTCTGCCTGAAACTACCATAGAACAAAGGCTCCAGAAGAACTCCATCAGCTCTGCTGCTGACATCCCAGTGGTGCCTTCCATCTTCAGCCTCCTCTTGCTACTTAGGAAACCAATGCCACCAGTACTGTGTTGGTTTTGAGAACCTGACACTAGGTGACTGGATGGAGAAGAGAAAAGCCTTTACACTCCAAGCTACCAAGCAATGAATTCTGAGAAAAGCCCTTTCCCTCCCTTCCACAACTTTCGGGAGCGGTGGCTGCTGAAGGCAGTTACACAACCACTGCAGGAACCAAGAGGGAGAATGAATGTCAAAACTTGCTAAAACATGAACCCAGGAGCCTCAGTGGACTGAGTCTCTACCATCCATCAAACATGATTCATTTTAATGTCACAACACTTTAATGTCAATTACTGTTAATGTCACTGCTTCTTATTTACCAGCACAACCACATTTTGGAGCTGATAGGAGATTCCCCCAAAGAACTTTTAAGATCAAATAACTAAACAATCAAAAAGAAATGCCACAAATGCAAGCAGCAGCCTGGTGCCTCCCTGCTATTGTAAGGCTCTTGATGTGGTGGATCTATTTCAGAGTTGAGAAACAGAGCGTCTGAGGCTTTTATGTTTAGGGACAGATTACTACTCAGGAAAAAAATCCCCTCCACTCTTGTTTTTCTGACTACATAATTTGGCTAATTAAAGATGTCTATTTGACATGTGGCTCAATATTATTTACATTGGGCTAAGCCCTCAGACAAGGATATCTTTTGTTTAGATGCTGCATAGAGTAGAGGATAACAAAGAGAGTGGTGATTCAGGGTAACTGAAAATTTGTGTACAAGAGACAAGGGGAAGCTGAGAAGCTCATAGAAGAGGACTTCAGACTGAAAATCTTTAGGTTATCAAGTGACTGGGGAAAAACTGGACAGCTGAAGAATTTTTGCAAAGCAACAGGGATTTTAACTCCTCAGTTAATTTCAAAACCATTCAAAGTTAAATGTCTGTACTTGGATTCAAAATTCCTGTGGTTTTGTGCAGCCTTTGGCAGAGACTGAGAGGCAGCACATAGATGGGGAAAGAAACAGCACAGAACTTACACAAAAAGAGGGACAATGCAAGAGCATACTCTATACCTACACATGCACAATGCTTGCTTGTTGCCTCCTGCTCTGGAAAGGAATTAAAGCACCTTTCCTCCTGATACAACATTCAACTAGCTGCTTTATGTCCAGAAAGTGAAGCATTTTTAAACACTTGATTCAGGCTGAAAACATCTTGTGGGTATCAATTTTTCCTGTTGTTTCTACATAAACTTCTGTTTAAGCTTTTTTAAAATAGCTGGAGAAGTTGACAAAGCCTCAAACCCCTTGGGGCTTCTCAAAGCAACAAAAGAAGCTTTGTACATATCTTCAGAATAAATTGTAAGACTCTGGATAAATCAGGCCTCTATTCTAATATAAAATTTAGATGGATAAGAAAAACAGACTCTTTTTTTAGTTTGTTTAGGTAAGTCAGACATTTGCATGGTCTTTTTTTAGAGTCTAAGAGCTGACTTGGCCCACTCATCGTTATACACTTGTCTACCCACATTTGCACTTGCCACCTTACTTAATGGTGATGCACAACACAGTGCTGCAGAACTACTGCAGTTTCACTTCAGAATGTACATTTTAAGTCCATAAGAGTTCAATGAGACATTGAGTGCACAGTTCCAATATTACTGGTGAAGTCTCAACCCACAATACAGCTCTAAGAATGAAACACAACGTCTATTAATAGATTGTCAAAGCCAGAACAGATGAATTTTGATCATCCAGGTTTTCAGTACAGCAGAGACCACAGAACTTTGTGGTGTTTGCACAGTTTGACAGCTTGCAGTAATATTAGCATCTATTTCCAAGAAATAGCCCTACTATAGACTGGTTCAGTGACTCCCTTGTAAGTCCTTGAACCTTAGCATCTATCCTGTGTTCCTCAAGGCTTGTCTTTTAGCTACCAGCTCTTAAACACCCTTGTATTCTAGATTAGACTCCTCTGAGAACTGTTATCTAATAAGGACAGTGGGAGCTACCCTGATCTCAGGCTCCATGCAGAAAAGGGGAGGTTTAACATGAACCAGTCCCAGCTGTCAGCTGATGTTAGGATCCAGGGCTCATTCAGAACCAGGGAGGTGGGATTTACATAACTTGATGGGTTTCATTCTCTGTGTCTTTTCAGGGAATCTATTACAGCACCCTCACTCCTCATCCAGGCAGTGTCCACCGTGTCATCCTTGTGTTTGTGTTCACATGGACATATTAGTTCTCAACACCCACATTTGTTATAAAGATAAGCAGGTAAAACATTAGAGGTGCCAGGAGATGCCACACAGCACATTCTGACAGAGCTTTGTGTATCTCTGACAGCAAGAACAGCCCAGAGTCATCTCTCAGTCTTAAACAGTCCACATTCCTTCCTTGAGCTAAACATCACTCATCTGCATTGTTTCAACAAGCTGAAAAGCAGCCTTGTGCCAGGGGCTTACTGCAAGGACCTTTACCCTGACCCAGACTAAGCAAGACACTCCAGGCACAAGCTCCTAAACAAAGCACCACATTCTCATTATTTACACATTTCTGTCCTGAACCAACCAGAGAAAAAGAGCTGGGAGGCTGCAGGGAGATCTGGCAGGTCAGCTCCTCACAAAACCACCTGAGACTACACGAAACTCTCCACAAAGCCCAAAGCTCAAATTCCTCAACAAGTTCCCCAGCCTATTTTTGTTTCAATTCCTCTATCAAACCAAGAAATGATCCAGCCTGTATTATTATAGCTGACAAATTCACTCCACCTGATACTGAACCATTTTGGACTGAAACAAGTTATTTAGATACTAGTCTCATCTGGTCTAGCAGTCCTAGCTCCTTATTTCCACATTTGCTCTCAGGCAGGACTGACTCAGTGGCTGAATCTGTGTAAGGGGAATGAAATACTTCTTAGGGTTATTGCAGAGTTTCCAAGGCATCTGTCAGAGTCTGATGCAATTGTGATACCTCACAGAACTGAACCAAGGGCATGAAAAACTGTGGCAAGCCTATGGGTATATATATGGCTAAATAAGTACATTAGCCATTTGCTGACTATAAATATCAGGGAAAAAATGGGTAGGGAAGAGATCCTTTTTTACACTGTTCCCTTATTCCTTCCCTGAAAACAGCTCCTGTTAATAACTGGAAACAAGATAACAGGCTAAGTGGGTATCTTAACCCTTATAGTTCCTCTTATTCTGTAGCACATGCTTATTAGATGCTGGCACTGCACCCAGATAGTTTTAATGTGTGAATCTTGCACTGACAATTAACATGCCTCTTTGCTCTTTGGTTGCCATATCTGGAGTGACAGCAAATACACACCCCCCCATTTCCCTATTCCAGGCCTGAGTTTAGTCTTCCAGTCTCTGCCTCCTGTGTTTTTTCAGCCCAGCAAGAAGAAAAGTTGCACTGAAAATAGTTTATTATGTTTGCCTAGTAAAGAAGGGGAAAGAAATCAAATGGCTCCATAGTGTAGATAACAGCAGTTCATCGGCCCCAGACCACACAAGTTTCTGCATCTGGCTTTCATTAACATCTAGAAACAAAACCAAAGTATCAGTCTGCCAGGCAATGGGTCTAAATGCCACTTCTGCAGAATAACCCAAATAGGATGTGCCTACTTGCAGGGTCTTGACTGATCCTCAAGGATCTTTTGGGATGATTACAGGTACCTGCAAGATCAGAGCAGGCATAACAGGGTATCCTGAGTAAGATTTACAGTCTGGTTTCTGATGAGGCCAATTCCCTTGATCAGCGAGCTGCTTCTGGCATCCTTCAGGATATAAAATGCTGTTTGAGTGGGGGATGGTGCAAGGAGAGGGACATTGTCATGGGTTTGCTCAGAAATGTTTTATTCAGGCTGGTTGTCCTCAAAAGAACATTTTTCTTAGATTAAATTATCTGGATTCTGTTTATTCTAAACACAGGAGACAGGTCTCAAGCATTTCCTCTTTTAGGAAGTATGGTTGAGTGTATTTCCTACAAAATTTATAAAGAATTGAAGTAAGGATGTGTATGGCTCCTAAAGATGTCAAACTCTTCTTCCTTAAATGCTGAGAGCTGGCTCTGTCAGAGCAGAGTTGTGTCCCAGTGGCATGAAACAAATGCAAGCAGACAGCAGCTATAAGCTCTTTGGAAAGGGCAGGCTGATAAAAAAAAAGAGATCCAATTATTTACCAATACTTCATATTATTTTGTCTAAAACCCATAAACCACAGTCTATAATGAGACATTTCCCTTTTTACACATGGGGAAACCAAGGCTCCAAAAGGACTTGTAAAACCACCTACTGGGATTACAGTCAAGATGAGACAAGTTAATGAACAACAGATTTGAATATTGCCAGTGAAAAGTTTTCATTCCAGTAGACTACAGAGTCACCAATAGAACTTGAAGCCACAGATTGCTGTCTTCCCATCTCTTCCCCTTACAAACAACAACGACTCTCTTGCTGTAAAGATACTACCCAAGTCTTTCATGTCATTTCCTATACACTAAGTCACACTGTGCTTCCTACAGGTAGTCTCTATCTCCACCTGAAGCACAAGGTTAGTGTCTTGCTTAGTCTTCCAGGAGACCTGAAAGCCAGGTAAGGAACAGAGCTCCTCTGCCCATACAACCAACCTCTCAACGTTCATACAGCACGACTCAGGATGGATGCAAGTCTAATTCTCCAGTATCTTTAATCTCACAGCTGCCTAGGACATTTTCCCTGGCATCTACTCTGAATGTTCATATATTATGTACTACTCCTGCATCAGAGGGGGATGTAGAGGATATATGAACAGTGACTGCTATTTAAAATGTCCTATTTCTGCAACATCAAGTCTTTCCTGTCTGCACAGTATGGACATAACTGATGGTGGGTGTTTATGAAGCATGCATAATCATTACCTGCTCAATTACTGGTGTTATAATGCATGGCTGGCTGTAAGTGCTGCCCATCCTGTGCCTCCACCAGCTCCTTGTACAAGAGAAAGTCATGTTTTGTTTAATTCTGCATCATAATCAGGCCTTAATATTATGCATATTGGCTCAGGATGTTATTCCTTTTTGGTTTAACATTGTCAGTCTGCTTGCCACATCCTTGCTGAAGGGGATTCCTCACTTTAAGTCCTTTCTCTTGGTAGGGCAGGATGGCCTCTTTCAGTTGAGGATTATAGGCTCTGACAGTGCTGACACAGAAAAATAAAACCCCAGAATGATTTAAAGCAATGAGCAGGGCTGTTCCCTCAAGATCAGGAACATACAGCTACTATTGTCCTTCCCACCTTTCAGAGAGAATCAGTTCAAACCTGGCTACTTACAGACCTTATCCAGAGAAAGCAAATCACAGACCCCCTTTGACAACCTCCACCCATCACATATTCTTCATTTGCTTGTAAGATCAATTTTTAGTAACAAGGAGACCACACACCTCATCTCCCCTTCATGAACTAAAGCACTCACAGCCCAGTGTCACAACAGAAATGACACCAACTGGTGCTGGGACATCAAGGCATAAAGGGATGAAGAGACTCAGATACACTCAATAAACACCAAAATGGTCACATAACTCCTAAATTCAGGACAATTAAATCATACTGCCAGGCAGAGCCATATTGAAAGGGTGCTAGGAGACATCCTTTCAAGGAGAACACTGAGTAAGCTCAGCTCCAATCTATTCCACAGAATAGATTAGAGAAACAGAATTTGCTCTTTCAGTGGATTTTTTCCTCCATTCTGCTTATACAAGATCATAAAAAAATGAAGAAGCATTTACATCAGGAGCAAGGATGGAAAAGCAGTGCCAATTTCTCCCTGAATAAGCTCCTCCCTTGCAGGAACAGAGCTAAAGATGTTCCTGTGCCAGACTCAGTATGTCAGGTGCTTTCAGTGTGCAAAATGTTCAGCTTTGCAGTACTTAGTGATTATTCAATATCAAGATTAATTAGGTGATTCAGTATAATGTTAAAATCTAGAGAGTGGCTTAATTACAGATTGAAAAGTGACAAGATTCACTCTAACTTACTAGTTTCTCAGACCTAGAACTTGCTCAATTTTGAAGACCTAGTGTCCTCACTTTGGGCCATGACCTAGGTATAGATGCACCAGGCTGTCAGGAGGTGCTTAATTGTTATTGCCTTTTCCAAGCAAGAGGAGAAGCAGGAGCCAGGTACATCAATGCTCTGGTCTGCTGCCCTTAGTGATTTATGCCTGACTTATCTTAGCTTGGTATGTGGCCCAGGGAGGAGGTTGTACCAAGCAGAGAGTAGCATGGAGCATGGGGGATTACATCACCAGAAGCAAACATCCCAGACCCCATCAAAGGCTTATGAGCCCAAAACCACAAGAGAAGATATGGATGTAATGAGCCTCAGCACACTCAAAGCACGTATCATTGGCATTTAAGACATCCTGGATGGCGATGCTTTCACATCTGCAGTGTTGTAGGGAACAGAGCAAACCACCAAAGAAACAGGCCCAGAAGATATCATCCTAAATAGTTCAGTCTGGTGCAATAAAGCCCAGTTTATCCCATTCACATTCTGGTTTTGGCTTTCCTCCTCTTTTCTGGTGCTTTCACAGAAGAGGATATGGAGGAAGGAAAGAGATTGCTGTCAATTGGAAAGGAAAAGAAACACTGCAGCCTCCTCTGCATTCACTGGCTTTTACTAATGGGTATCTATTCATTGCTATCCCACAGTGGAAGCAACATGCCCAGGGCATTACTAAATGGGAAAAAGATGCAAGCTCAACTATTAGAGGGAAGAAGTATTGTGCAATGCAGGACCATCAGCTCCAGAGCAGAGAAGCTCAGAGTTTTGAGCTGTTCTTGTACCAGGTCATATTGCTTCTGAATTAACTAACTGCTGCAAGATTGTCTCTTCTGTTTACTCCAGGGGTAGCCTGGGGCTAAATAGAAGGAGCTCTGACAAAGCCAGACAAGCTGGGATCCATTTGCCACACTGATGGGAAGGTTCCAGAACTGAAGTGTTATCTTTACCCATTAAACCAGTGCCTGACAGATCTTAGGCTATCACTTTGACTAGAAATGGAGCTGCCAAATTCCAAAGCACTTTACAGCTCATAAGGGAAAGGGTGCTACATCTTAATGCTCTCACACTGAAGTCTGCAGAAGGGTAGCTGAGGCACAAAGCAGTTGAAACCAGCATTTACAAATGCATCCCCAAAACATGGAATGCTCCAAGGATACCTGACAGTACAGAGTTGGTGTGACCAAGCTCTTGTGCCTCTTCAGAAGTGCTCTTTATAACACTTGCAATAGAGACACTCAATATTGACAGGCACTTAAAAATGGAGCCTGAATTACTAAATCACTGAGTCACTGGCCAAACCCAGAACAGAATCTAGACATTATAGATGCTGCTTTGACCAGAAAGCACTTACAGTTGCTTAAAGTTCCCCTTTGGAAGAGATATTTTGAAATAATACATTAAAAATCACAGTATTTGTCAGCTGCAAAGCCATGCTTTGTCTGGTTAAAATCCCCTTTGTCTCCAAACAAGAGCTTGAAACAATGGAAGAGGGGTTTTTGCCCACAGCACAGACCACATTAGAACAAGACAAATATGTTCTATGGAAACATCCATCCAGATGGGATGAATTCAGTAGGACAGTTCCACAACTGGAATTAGACTTCCAGGTGATTAGATGAAGTGCCACCTCATCACAATGGAAACAACCTGCTCCAGGCCTTGATGACCAGGAATACTCTGAAGGTCTCAGAACAAGAATAATGCCAAACTGCTCATCTGGAATAGAATTTCTGATCTTTGCTGCCAAAAATCTCTGTGGTCTGCTCTGTGCTCAACTGGTAAATACTACCCAGTGTTAGTATGTTATAGCAGCATCAGTGCTACAAAAAGACACACTAGTCCTGGCACAGGCAGCATCCAGAGACATCCAACTCCAGGCAGACCACAACCAACACAGAAAAATGAGGATAAGGACAACCATTTGAGGAACAACAGGGTAAATAAGTGATCACCAGAACACCACTGGGACAGATGACTGATACATATCATTCCTACTTCAAAAGCAGAGTCAAGGATCCTCAGTCACCACATGGAGCTAAGTATTAATTGACACTGCTTTCAAAAGCTGCTCACGTCCAGTATGCATCTCCCATTGTTAATTGACTCAGGTTCCTTAATTGGCTCCTAACATCAGATCAGATCTGCTGCTCATCATCTATAAGTCCAATGTAAACAGCCTCCCCAGTGTTTGCAGAGTCCTGATCTTAGCTGGGGTGTTTAAGGACCACTGTAAAGCAAAGAAAGCACGCAGTTGCTGGTCACTCTTACCCTCAGTGGGCTCAACTTCACTCACAGTGCAGTACAATGAAGGAAATCAGAGGCTTCACTAAATGTGGTTGACAGCTGGGACACCCTTTTAAGACAGTTTCCACATTTGAGCAGGTGGAAGTCATGCTACCAGAGACATCTGAAAGTTAGGTAGTCCTCCAGCTTCCACTGGCAATCTTGTGTTGCTTCACTTTGTGAAGGACACAATAGCTGAGGCTCATCACTGGATAAAACACACTGCACTAAACTCTTCATGTACCTGGAAGCCAGTCAAGTTCCCTCAGCAGCCTCTTTCCCATTTTGAGCACACTAAGCCCTTTGCTTTCCACAAGCAGTTCTTTCGCGTGCTCATGTCTTACAAGACCCACAGAGCATTTAGCAGACATGCACTGAAGCTGCACGGTGCTGCACTGAAATGAGTCCTAGTGCCAGCTAATGCCTGGGGAAAATGAAGCAATTTCCTTAATATTACTCAAGAAGGCAGGATCCACAGCAGGATTCCCAGCACCCTGCCAGACACTGGCCTCGAGTCTCACTTCAGCAGATTTGCTCTGGAATTACCCTGCCACAGCAGAGTTTCAAAGCTGGCCTATGTACCTTTTTCTGCAGAGATTCGATAAATGGTCCTTTGTTCAGAACAAAAGCCCTGATGTTGGAGAACGTGGCTCCTTTTTTCCTCTTGTCCCTGGAATTGTGATTGGAAATAATTGGAAGTGTCACTGGAAGTAATCAGAAGTGACAGTCCCTGGGCTATAAGGCTTTTGCTTCAAGTCTAACGATCCCCCCTGCAAAACAAAACCTAAATTTAAACAATGAAGTCAGAAAGTGATTTGCCTTCAAGGTTGAAAACCCTGCCATTTATTTATTATTTTTTTTAAAACCAGTGCTTGACAGTTTCTGTTCAATATTCAAGGCATGCTATGCTATAGGAAAGATTTCCCTCTGCACACAACAAACAACCCCATCAGTCCTGGCAGGCTGCAGCCCTACCCTATAGATAAAGGTTCACGTCTGTATTAAACATAACTATGGCTTTTAAAATTTAATCAAGCCTTTGAGAAACAAAAAATAGCCTAAGCACTCTGAACTATGAGTCTCTGCCAGCATGCATCTCAAATATTCCAAATACTGGAAAACCACCTAGCTCCCAATATTTTTGCTGAGGCACAAATGGGGGAAGGGAAGGGAGTCACTCATTTTCCCATTGTGGTTCTGGAAATGCTTCTTATCAGCCCAGTTGGTACCAGATGCCATCCAGGCACATAGGGAAAGACACTCCTTGCTCAAAACCACATACAGCCTAAGTAGCCAGAGAGTAAAAGGTTCAAAGCAGTGGAAAAAGAGCTGAAGAGGGGCCAACGTGACTTGCCAAGATCTGGAATAGAGCAGGGACCAGCTTCTAGACCCTCAGCTCATGCATTGACCATGATGATGCATTTTGTGAGCTGCTACTTTGTTTTACCTTCAGACACTCCAGCAAAACACACCACTTCCCTCTACAAAGCAGCCTTTGAGAGGCATTTCCACTGACAGAGTACAATGCTGTTAGAGTTACTATGCCACTACTGCTAGTTAAAAGATTATAAGGAGCAGTTCCATTTGAGTGAATGCCAGTGTGCATGCTTTAAGGCAGATATACAAATATACCTCTTTATCAAAAGCCACAGAGGAGGACAGGGAGCTCCTACCTACCATTCAACATAGCCAGAATTTTGCTCCTGTGAAAGCTCTTCTGATAACCCAGCAGTTGACCACACCATGAGTGCAGTTTCTCAGCACACTGGTATTAAAAAGCCATTAATACTCTATTAACTATGTTACAAAAGAAAGGGTAAGTCAAACCTTCCCATTGCTTAGGAGTCAACCTTCCAGATGGCAGCTCAAGGACCTCAGCTTCATAAACTGTAGCTGATGGATTTAGCTGTCTGTCAGTGATCTGCCCATCACTACTTCTACCCATATTTGAGGACATATTAAAGGGAAAATAGCTTGAAGTGGAACAGTGAGGGTCATGTAACAGAACTGCTACCTTACCTTTAGGCACTGTGCACTCACCTGCATCTCAGCTGCCTCCTGTTAGACAGGCATGAAATACTTCTCTAGCCAATATGTCTCTCCTAGACTGAGTTACCCAAAGCTTTACATGTGACACTTAGCACAAAGCATGCTACAAAGGCAGCAGCAGTGCAATGTTATGGTAGACCAAATGCAGCCCAGTCATGGTCATCAGTTGCCTCTAACTCTGCACGCTCCATTTCAACAGAGTGTTTCCAGAAGAGCAGCCTCTCCTCTGCCAGTGCTTATTACAAGCACAACAAAATTTTCACTGACCTTTTCCTACCAAAGGCAATTAAACTGCAGGCACTAAGTGGAATTTCAACCTTTCTCCCCAGTCATTTGGGAACAAGACACATACCCTAAGACTTGGTAATCATTTTCCAGCCACAAAAAGTGGATGTTAGCCACGTAGGAGAGAAAGGCTGAAAATATCCTGTAATGTATATTGACTCCTGTAGGACAGTAATTCTGTTATCATGAATCTGGGTCTGGCCCATTAAGAGAAATGCTGAGGTACAACATTTACCTTTAACTGCCAAGTGCTTTCCTTGAGAAGATGAAGGTGCAGATGAGGACAGGACTTGCTTCATGACCTTCTGTCACATTCACTATCCTCAATGCATCTTGAAATTGCCCAGTCCTCTTTACAACAAATTGCAAAGAAGAGACAGGGCAATGAGTCAGGTGAAAGTAGCTTGAGAAAAAAGGCTAAGCAACAGCACTCTGCCCAGTTGCTGCTTCTAGTACTTGGTGAGATTCTGGAATAAAGACCATCTCTATTCTGGGTTGCTAATGTACTGCTAGAGCTCCTAGTCACTATTGCATCCACCTTCTCTGTATTCTGCCCAGGAAAAAGCATGGTTCAGGCAAGGTTTGAACCCCTGCCTGGTAGAGATAGGCTGTTACTCCACACAGCAATACTGAAGGAGACAGAAGGGAGATGAGTCTGAGATGAAGAAGATAGAAATCCACCCTCCTCAGTTCTGTTGACTTTGCAACACCTCACACATTTTCCATTGTTGTGCTGCCTGCACAGCCACTTCTGCATCCTCCACTGTCCTGTCATTTGAGAATCTATTCACAGACCTCAGCGACCTGACTTCACCCTTGGCTTTTTGCTGGGCTGCTTCTGTAAACCAACCATTTCTAAAAACAGATGAAGAAACAGCTTTGGGGAAGGGAAGAACTAAAAAAGACTCATTCATCTTTCAGACAGGGTACCACTGAGTTCCTACTGCACCCAAAGCAGCCTCTTTGGTAACACGTTAGTGCATGCAAGATAGGCACAATACCGTGTGCATGTGAGCCAAGATTGCTCTGAAAGTGTATAAAATACATGAGACAAGCAATGGTCACTACCTTGGCTAACACAAGGGACTGATTTAGCTAGAAACATCAGGTATAGTTTGACTATTTCTGGAGAGAAGAGGCACAGAAAGCAGCTGGCAGCACCCCATCTCATTGGCACTAGACACACATTTGCAATCATTTAATTCCATGTAGCAAGCACACTTCTACACAAAAGATTTCTCAAACACACTGGGGCTGTCAGAGTGACTGTTTACATTTCTTTTCAGGCAGTTCCTGAAAACTCAAAACAAATCCCAGACTGCAAACCTGCTGAGTTCCCTATAAAGCCCTGTATTTGCCTTGAGGAAAACAGGGTTGTTTTTTGTGATCCTGAGGACAAACATGGGGATATCTCCAAGCCAGTTGTGCAATGACATTTCTGGAAATCTTGCTGCTCTTGCACAAAAAGTCCTTCTGAAGTGGGCCAGGGTACCCCACAGAAACAGACCACTAATTCTACAGGGAAGAGACAAGATTTAGGGTAAGCAAAAAGGCAAAACACCAGTTGCTTTCCATGGGAAACTCAGAAAAGTTGCCCATTCACTCCCTGGCACCATTTCCCATAAAATGAATTCCTCATCTCAATTTTGGTGTGCTGCTTTTCCTCACTCTGGGAGTTTACCTTGTTTTCTCCTTTTCTTCCTCATAATAAAATGGAAAAAACAAAGGATAAAAATACCCCCCAAAATAAACACTTTTAGATGCTAAAAATGCAAACTATTTCATATCAAACAAAGCACTAGTAGAGAAAAATAGGCCACTTCTTATCAAGTGTCATGACAGAAAATACTTGATGCAAACCATCCTTGGCTTTAGAAGAATTTTTGTGTCTCACAAGGAGTGTTAACCCTGATACTCTGCCAGATAGCAACTTGATTTTGTCTAGCTGTTTTGAATTCCCCCTGATGTGAAGCCAGATGGATTCACTGCTTTGCTCTGCTCCCTTTCCCTAGGTATTCCTGAAGAAGTGTTTTATTCAAGAGGTCTTTGCCCTGTCCTAGAATTAAATTCACACTACCCTAACAGGTTGCATCTTGCTTACAGTTGATGTTTTGTTGTCTGCTTTTGGAGTCTTCATAACAGAAATGAGTTGTCAATTATCAATTAGATGAAGCTGCCCTTGGGAGAGTAGTCTGAGCTAAATACATTTGCATTCCTTCAGAACCCAATGACAAAGAGCAAGTGAAATCCACACAACAAATATCTCACTCACAGATTCATTCCCCTTTTTGTACTCTGCTCCTGAGTCAAGGCTTTTTTTTTGTTAAGTGCTGTAAAAATAAGGGACAAAAATCCTTGCCCAAAGCTTCTAAGTACACCATAAAACAAACAGGCAAAGGCAACAGAAAAGGAGCCATGAGAAAAAAGGGAAATAGCAAGCATATTAATATACTGTTATTGCTAGAAATTGAGGAAACACCTGGAAAACCAGCAGAGGTAAGTTTTATCAGCTTACTTTTCAGGTGGTTAAAACAGTCTCCCCTCCTTCTTACTAAGTTGCAGGCAGAGGCATTCCATGCAAATGTAAAACTTCCCAGTAACCTGGCTAGGAACAGGAGTGCTTTTTATTTTAAATAACGCTGCAGTGGCTCTTGGCTTTGCTCAATTGCAGCACTGCAAGTTCTTAAGGAGGAGGATCTCAAGGAGATGTGATAGGACACACTGCAGGTTGTCTGTGCTCTTATAGCAGGAGAGAAGGCCAGAGTCAGTACACAAGAGCAAAGCCCCAGGCTGACCTGCCACTGCTGAACCCAGCAGAGCTGCTTCTGTATCATCATGTGTTTTCAAGCTGGAAGTCTGGTGAATACCTGGGCAAATGCACGCTGTCAGACCCAATTCCTCATGCCAACAGGCACTGGAAAGATCTGCACCATAACCTTTTCCCCAGTGCAGAGCCTTGGTGTTCAATGCAGACACTGTATACCCCTGGGATAGTGCTGTAAGAGAGTCACTGACCTCAGAGTTTGGAGCTCAGAGCTCAGCTATATTGCTACAAAAGGTATTTTTCATACAACAGCTCTGCCAACTCCATCATATAACACACTGATTCTGGCACATTGAACATGTCTTTGTCTGAGAATCACCAGTAACACTCCATGGGCATTGTGGTGAGCAACCACACACATACTCAGCAGCTCTACAGTGTCTTTCAGATACCTAGAAAAGCATCTAGTCCATGTTCCATCTCTATGTGACTTCAGAACAGGGCTACCCCCTGCAACATTTTTTCATAAGTGTCCAAAATCTCTGTTCTACCTGTGTCCAACCACATCAGTCCTTCACTCCCTGGGGCTCAACTTTTCCCAGGGAATCCAAGATCAACCCACTTCTTTTACACCTTTACTCAGGTTCCTGGGGAACAGGAAGACTCAGGAATCATAGCCCTTGCCCAGTCACGAAAGATTTCAAAGCTGTCTGCCTGTCAGCATGATCTGGTGAGCAGAAAGGAAGCTCACTCATCACATTACAGTGCCTCTGGAGATGCAGAAACCCAGGCTGCATCACAGTCAGTCTTGTAGGCAAGCCCTCTCAAAGACCTCAGGGCTGCAAACTCTTTTCTCCATAGGCTATAGTTTTAAGAAGCAGCTCTCTTCAACCCTCCCTTCTGCCTTCACTCTCATGTCTCCAATATCTCCTTCCCCATTCTCCACTTCTCTCCTGTTCATCAGCCTCTACCTCTTTTCCTCCCCTTCTTTCAGCAGCCCTCTTTCTTCCCATTTCTTGCCTTCCCCCTTTCTATCTCCCTTCTCTCATCCTTTCTCCCCCCAACTCCTCCCTCTTATACTTCAACACATCTGTTTCTCATCTTAGGCATCAATTGGAAACAATACCCCCTTTATTATTTTGAGATCTGAATGTTAAATGCCCAAGCAAATCAAAACAGAGTTAAACAAATTTGACACTATGCCTGAAACAAAGACATTTTGTTCACCTTATTTTGCCACAGAGGCTGGAGCCTCCCGTTAGTTCATGGCTTAAGAGCAGTGCCCTCTTAAACGAGAAGCACGCACTCGAAAAGGAGTCTGTTCAGCCACCACTTCTCAAAAACGAGCCCAGATATTACAAGATCACTATGTACCTCCTGCTAAAGCAACAAGAAAAGGATTAGAACCCTAATGGGAGTCTTCCCTAAAAGTTTTTTCTTTACAGATCTCTTTCTCCAGCTCATCACAAATGAATTTCAGCCATGCAAGAGAGGGCACACGGAAGTTTGGATTAAAACATGAAACAAAACCAAAAAGCCAACCTACCTAAAAAGAGAATGGAAAGTGCAGACATTCCGTCTCCAAGCAAGAGGGACTTTGCCTCCCTTTTTCTCCCTTTCTCCCAGGAACAGCAGGCAGACCTGCAGAGGATTCAAATGAACGCCTCTGGAATGCACTGAGCGTAATTGCATCCATGTGCCAGAAAAATAACCAACTTCACTCTTTCTTCCCTTCTGCTATGCATCTCCTTGTCTATATTCCTTCCAGCTTCAGTGAGAGCTTTTAGATCTCCGTGGCTGGTAATTCAGGCCCTCGAGTTTCTGGAGAAAGGGGAGATAGAGAGGCAGTGCAGCAAGGAGTTCACGTCTACGGCAGCACACAACAATTTCGCCTGTCTGAAAAGGAGAGAAGCAGGGGAAAACACTGCACTCAATGTTCACCACATGGCTGCCTCCCAGAAGAGCCCCTCCCTACCATCAGCTGGGATTAATAGTGAAGACCAGTCATGTGGGTGAGGTAGAGCTCATTTCTAGCAGTAATATATATATATATGTTTACCTCTGAAGGAGACAAAGAGGATTTCTTCAGTATCAAAACAGTTAAGTTTGGAGGCAGTAAAAATCCAGCATGGAAAAAAATCAGATTCGTCACTCCAGGGCTAAAGAGAGACTCTCAGAGAAAAGCACACATGCTCTTCACAACAGCAAATACACTCACATCTATATGTTGTCTTTATTCTCTTTGTAGCTGATAAACTGCACAATTAAAGCATTTTGTCTAACTGGAATCATTTCTTTGTGGTTTTGTTGGAGTTTCTACGGGAGGAAAACAATCCTAAAAAGGGATTTAGTTTTGCATTTGATATATGCTTCACTGAGGAGAGAAAAAAACCAAAACAAGCAGAAATTGGTTGTCTACATTCAATGACTGCTGTGAAGTGTGAATTAAGTTATTCCCAAAGGCCATTTTAAGGCAGCCAAAGAGACCTTTACAGCATATCTTCAGCTCTACCCTGGTGCTGTGAGTGAGCAAGTTTTAAAAACTAGCTCAGATACTCAATTTCTGCTGTGACAGCAGGGAAGACAAACTTCACAGTTTCTGTAAGAAGGATCAAATGTGGGAGGGAGTAGAGTTCACAGATGATGACTGTGACAATCTACTGAGCTGAAACAACTAGAACAGAACTTATTCATTCTTTAGTATAACAAAAAAACCTGCTGCTCACAGCAAGGTCACGGTAAAAGTGGTTTTGTGTTTCTGTATGTACACAATTGCTCTATCTATTGCACATAAACAGGTCATGCTTACACCTTTGTAGCCATATGCTGTAGGATACATCATCTGCTGTTTGGAAAAGCAAAGCACTTCCAGTTAGCCTATGTGGCTATTACAGAAGAGTAAGACCAGCTACAGTGTTTTAGTGGCTGTAGAACCACTCAAAAGCTGAGTAAGCATTGGGGTGGCCATCCTGTGCTGATCTATGCAGATCTACTCACAGGTAGTTAATTTAAATGTCCTGAGCTACATCTACATAAGCAACTGATGGTTTTTTTTGGTAAAAAATAGACATACACAAAACACTCATCATACACAGCTCATTCCAAACCAAACAAACTCACTCATCAAGGTCTGTGACTCTATGACAAAAATCCTTTCCCTTAGGAGCACTTGTGAAAATATCATCAAGACCTAAGACAAAGAGCTGGCCACATGCAAGACTGACAGCCTGTGGCTTCAGTCCTCAGACTGCAGTTTTAAGCTCTCATTAGTTCCTGTGTCCTACCATCTACAGAGTTTCTACATATGTCCTTGGTCAAATCAGCGACAGCATCCTTGCTCTTCCTCTTCAGGGTGGAAAGCAAACCCAGCAGCCTTTATGAAGTCCACAGTGAAGGGCACTATGCTTAGAAGCTCCAACAGAATTCAGTACCTTGGTTTTTCATTACCATGCAAGCTTTTCAAGCATTCACCTGAAGACAAAGAAACTCTGCTAGCTTGAACAAAATCAGACTGTAGATTCAGACAGGTCCCAGAGAGAAACAATATGAATAAAAATTATCCTTCTGCATCATGTTTCATTAAAGTTTCATTTGCCCTTCCCAGCCTCAGACAGAAACAAAAGCAGCATTTGGCTCCTCCTCTGCAAAACAGCTGTTCTGACAGAAAAAAATGCTTTAAACAGCATATTCAACTAGTATAGACTGAAGATACCAAAGCAATCATGGTCAGATGAATATAACAGCTCCTACAGAGCCACTGTATCTATCCCATCTACACATATCAAAAGGGCCAATTCCTCCAGAAGTTTTCTCCACACACTTGACCAAATGGGCTGCTGGTTTTCAAACAGTTGAGTGGGTCTGAGAGAACACCATTGATTTTCAGTGCAGGACATAAATCAATGGAGAAAAGTGCATTTACTCCCTTCCCCCTCTTTCCAGAAGCCAAGCAGCCCTGAGCTTGTCTCTCTGCATTATGAGGCTGACAGAAGATGTCCTAAGCTATGCTGTAAATACCCAGCATGCTGCTTGGCTTTAATAGAATCAATGCATCAGAAGCCAAGAGAGAAGTGTTGTCACTCTTCAGCCACTGCCCAGCCTCCACTGAAATCCCTCGTGTTTGAATGACTTACACGGAGGGGAGGGGGATGTGGAAGCCATGCATGCAAAATCTCCTCTTCATCATCTCTGACGTTCCACAGTCCATTCTCACACTTCATTCAGCCCCTTTGGGGAAGCTCCTCCAGAGCAAGTCAAGCTTTGGGGTTCAGTGACCCCTCTGGTGTTCACACCTATTATGGCAAGGACATCATTTGTGTGCTAACAGTTCCAGTGAGAGGCTACTAAAGGCAGGCTGCTGTTAAGTACAAAGACACTCTTGCCATTCACACCAGCACATGCTCTCAAGACCTTTGCTGTTGATGTTTGGGGGAAGGGGATCTATCTGCAGCACACTGAGACATGTCCCCCCAGAAGGGACTAATTCTCCTCAGAGGCTGGTGAATATCTTGAGCAAAACTATGTTCTGTTTGGCTTTTGGCTTTGCAATTGAAAAGAAAAGCACCAAAAATACTGACCCAGGAGAGACACACCACACTAACAAAGCAGTCTCTGAACAAGGAAACTGAAAACAGACAACAAGGACTGTTAGGGTAGAAACTAAAACCCTTCACACAGATTTCTTCTCACAGTCAGTCGCTGGTGGAAAGGCTAGATCAGCACTCAGCTATTGACTTGTAAACCAGTTGTTGTTTAAGAAGCTCTCTCATCTCTCCAGTAGGCTTCAATAATTGATCTTAAAAGCACTATTTAGCAATTGAATATTAGTGAAAAGTCTCACTTTAACAAGCTTTAGCACTCACAGTGTATCTGTGAAAAAAACAACCAGAGAGCTGCTTTTGAAGCCAATTTGAAGTGCCTCAGTCTACAGAGCTTGTTAGTCCAACATTTATTTTTAACAGGAAAAGACCCTTATTACATTTTTGGATAGTCTTATTTTCCATGTAAGCCTGTAAGCACACTGTGCATACTTCTTCAAAGGACTCAACAAAGCTTAGCAGAAATGGAGTCTGATCTGCAGGAAAAACATCACCATTTTTTTTGTTACCCCAAGAACAAATGTTTAAGCCTTTTTAAATGAAACTGTAGAAGGTAGAAGGTTAACTTCACATTTGAGGTTTCTGTTCTTCTCAGCTTTAAACAAATCTTTTTATACCTTCAATATAAAAGTTAGTGCTGCTTTTGGACAAATCGATAATAATACACTCCAGAACAACAAGCCATAACTGAATTGCTTTCAGGTATCTTCCATCCAAGTACTTCTGCCCCTATAAACTCTCTTCTAATAAACAACTAGACTGAAGCTTACATTCTTGACCACTTTCATCACAGGATGCAGTTTGTATGACACACTACTGCCAGCAAAGTCAGTCCTTTGGCTGGGTTAACAGAGTGTAATACATTTTGGTTAGCAAACCAGATTTTCTTCTCAATGTTGGAAGAGATTCTTTAGAAGTGCTGACTTAGAAAAGAGGCATGTTTTAAAAAATGAAGGGCATGAATGAAATGCTTTGCAAGTTTTCTTCTGAATGCTTAGAAGTGAACTTGAAGCTGGTGTATATAGCAGGCAGAGCAATCTAAGAATACCCATGCTGAGAGCAAAACTGCAAGATCCAAGCAACACTCTGCTTCTCTTGTAGCTCTCATGTATTCAACTTCAGAGAAGGGGAGAGGAGGAACCAAGCAGGTTATTTCCATGTGGAAATGGTCACTCTGTACAATATCTTCTCTCCTGCAGTTTGCTTGAGGCAAATGTCCTGTGAGGTTATGTTTAAATAATGCCATCTAAGATGATTTTATGTGTATTACTAATTTAATGTGAGCTGTAAGGAGTGAAGGTTCCAAGACCTGTTCTTTCAGCTTCTATTAAAATGCCAGTGTGGTCACTGAGGCTGTGACACTGACTCTGTATGGCTAAAAGACACTCAGGAAGGCTCACTGCTCAGTTACAAAACCTTTTCTGACAGTCCTAGTTGCACCAATCAAACCTATTTAAACCCAAAGTCTCAAAGGATTCTTTCAATAAGTGATAGGAAATCGAGCACAGAGAAGGAACCCAGGCCATAGGAACCTACCATGCCCACGTGGGCAATGTTCTTAAAAGTTCTTTCACAGCTGTGTCTCTGTCACCAAGCTGTGGCTGGGGAAATCCACACCAAGCTGCAGAAGAGCTCAAGCAGGGAAATAAAAAGAGCAGCGAATGTTGCAGGCTAATGCAGGAATTTCCTTGGCTCTTGCCTCAAGGTCCTATGTTCTTATCTAGTGGTCTGAGTGATAGTCAAATCATTTGGGTACCAGTGGGAAGCCTGGAAAGAACAAGATCATGGCTAATGGGAGTAATTAGGTAACTCTCAGGCCAGTACAACAGGGAGCAATTGCTTTCTGTACAAGCCACCTGTCTCAGGAGGCTGTGCCCCTGCAGAAGCTCTCTCTCTTGACTCCTGCATTAGCTTGCTGATATAAGGCTCCTGTCTCCTGTTATTTAACAAGAACATCTACTCCAACATCTTATCTATTTGTCTGTCTCCTCTGAGGTATGATAGCCTATTTGCAGTAGGAATTTTTTGTATAGATATAAAGATCAGTGCGTTGGACTGACTCCATCCAGGACTGATCAAGTCTAAAGGAGTCTTATTCTCTCTTTACTTCTTAATATGGGTCTAATAAATTTCACTTAACAGAGTTAATGTTCCATTTTTCACTTTCTCCCACCTACTGTGACTATTCTTGGGAGATGAAATGGGTTTAAGTGTTTGTAAAAGGCTAACCACATAGGTACTGTGCTGTGAATTAGTCATGTTATTAAGTGAGTAATATTCCTCAAAGGTATTCCTGGCTACTTGAAACTGGATTTCTGTTCATCACAAAGAGTTCTAGTTTAAGGAGAGCAGGTAGACAAAATGGGCTTGCTCACATTTCTTGACAGCTGAATTACAATAGCCTGGCATCTCTAAGGAAACCAATTTCCATGGTCCCAGCAGTAAGGAGAGAAGCAGAAGGATCTCCTTCCTGTGTGCACAGAAATATTCATGAAGATGTTGAGATTGCTAGGCTGGAGGGAGAGCACTCTATCAATAAATGAAGAGCATCAGTATCTTATGACTTTAGTGAGGAAAGAATGACATTTTTGCTTTCACTTCCTTCCATTTTAGAAAATTTAGGTTATACCATTCAGCTCAAAACGACATTTGAAGCACAAGACTGAGGATCTGATTAAAAAAAATGCATTTTGTGTTGCACTGTGGGAGATGAGCAGCTGTGTGACCCTTCCTTAAGCCCCCTCCTAGGACACCTCGGTGTCTGAGAGAGCTGACTGGTAGGTCTGAATGCCTCAGCTTCAGGCTGGAGAGGTCCCAGAGGAACATCAAGAACTGATAAGAGAATATAGGGAGGGAAGCAGCAAGCTGATGGGTTTTCAGTGGATAGTCGGGCATGGTCACTGTAGCAGAACTTCAAGCCCATTTTCTCAGGAAGATTGAGGCTTTATAGAAGTAATTAATCCAGTACTAATTAAAAGGTGAGCCCTATCTAGCTGCTTTGGTATAAGGTAAAACCTTGCTCTCACCCTGTCACAACCTTATCTCTTACCCAGATAACAAGGAGACCATTTTTAGACTATCACTGAATTTCCTTCAAGAATTCCTTGACTCTTCCATATTTCCATGTTCAAACCATCTGTTTATTAGCCATTTACTTAAGACTTAGGCAGCTTATAGGCTGTTGCTTAAGTCCTAATCTGAAATGCATCACCTGAAAGGCTGTATTACTCGATTTGGTATTGTCTCCCTTTCTTGTATGAAGAGCTGTGAACTGGTGGTACCACCTTGCTGATTCTGTGTTACATAGTTTCCTAAAGAGGAAACCTGGTCTGTCAGTTTTGCCATGGAGCACATCTCTGCTGGGCTGGGGATTTTTGATCTCAGAGGGAACTGGCAGAGGGAAATCCAAACGTTGAATAGGTCCAATAATTATGAGGATTTACTTGAGCCAGAAGATTATCAGACCTATTCATCACTTGGAATTCCCCTCTCAGTTCCCTCTGAGATCACAAGTGCAAATACTAAGTCCAATAATTTTCTGTCTTGAGTAAACCCTCCTAACCTCTCACATGCTTGTTTCTTTCCTATTTGCAGCACAAATGCTCTGGCAGTGGTGATATATAGCACAGAAAGAGGCTGTTCCTTTGGTAGAGATGTAACCCTGTCTGGGAAGAGCTAAAATGCATAATCCTTTAGGTTTTGGAACAAACCTGACTTTTTTTCCCAGCAGACATTCTTCCCTCAGACTAATAAGGGCATTTGAGGGCTGCTAAATATCTGGGAAGCTAGAGCTTTCCACATTGCTAACTTCTAGCATCTCTTCCAGCTCCTGAAATGAGCTGGTTACTATTGTGAAAAAACTGCAAAGGAGACAGCCTGCTCTCTTCAGGATATCATTAGAGTCCCAGCCTCACAAATACAAATAGAGAGGCAGCAATCCTGTCTGTGCAGACTGCAGCATCTCCCCTATAGAAGGTTACCACCGAAAAAGTGATGCTCAGTCTGAGTACACACGGCTGTTCTGCTATATCAGTGGAGGGGTGAAAGAGGAGGGGCTTGGCAGGCAGACTCCTGTTCTGAATGACTTTACCTGGAGGTAATCTTTTCCACCAGGCTGGGTCTGACATTAAAAATGGAAGAGGCCAGGGACATTTTCCACCCAAAGCTCAATGGAAAGTGGCAGGTGTCAGATTTTTGCAAATTTATTTCTCTTAACTCACAGGCTTCTGCTGACAGGGACTTGAAGGCTCCAACCTGGAACAGCTCCAAACTAAATTTCTGCAACTAAGTTAAAATACAAATATTTTGAGAAGGTGGAGGAGAGGAGGAAGGAAAGGAAGGTTAAAGGTAGAGATGAAAATTCTTCAGCTGAGAGAAGCAGCGTGGGGGAGAAATCTCATTTGTACACTGCTAGTCAGCTGAAGATGTTCACTTGCACACTGGTTTAGTCACTCAGAATACTGTGCCTTTGCCAAAAACACTGAACTCCAAACAGGATTTTCTTTCTCTTGACATTCAAGTGCATGTGGAGAAAACTGCTCACCACTCAGGTCCTTTGGCTAACCCCTCCTGGGTTACCAGCTGCACCTTCTTTTGTGTATTTGACTCAAATATGTTTATCCTGTATGTAAGTTAATTCTCAGGATCATGCTATTTAGTAGTCCACCATCAGATGAGGAACAGATGCTCCAAGAAAGTAGATTCCAAATTTAGGTGACTCATTTCCTCTACGTTTGGTAACCGGAGGCTAAGAAGTTGGAGTTGGGGAGGTTCTTTTCCTCTTGGAGAAATGTGGTTTTGCTGCTGCTGTGAGAAATATTTTTAGTGAAGTTTTAAACAAGTTGTCATAATCTGACAGCCTCAGCCCAAGAAGAGAGCTGCTAGGTGAGAGCTCTCAAGTAGAACCTTCAGGTGAAGAGTATGTGCATGTGTCCTGGTGAGGATGATAATATTTCTGGAGCAGCAGCACTTTGACTATTGCATCATAACTGACACCACTGTTGCAAGGTTACTTATGAGTCCTGTCTTAGTTCTGCTTGTGGTCATGGCCAAGAATATTCTTCCTGCCTAGTGGAAGATCTAAAGAAGAGAGTCAACTGTACTTGATGAGAGCAGAAGTCCAGAAATCGTAGCATTCTCTGTGTGATGCTGGCTGATAGTAGAAGCTTAGTGGATGAGTACAAGAAGCAGGCAAGCAGAGTATGACCTTCTCCTTTGCATCACCCTGATGTTTTACAGGGAGTGATTTGGAGATTCCTTGAGCCAGAGGCTCTAACTGCCTCCCAATGTTTGATGGTTGAAAAAATAAACTATTTTAACTCAAAGGAGCTGGGGAAATTGGGAAATTGGAAGATAAAGCCTACTGTTTTCATTTAGTCTATTCATGACTCAGTACTGCTTTGTACAAGTACACGGTTCAATGTTTTATCTGGCATCTCATGTCTTTGCTTCTGTGAAATTTCAGAAAGCATAAACAGTCTGAGGCTTTAATGTGAGTCACTATATACTTAGTTATAACTATGCATTTAGATACTATGTTCTATCAACATCTTCTGGTGTTACAGGATAAAGTATGCCTGTGCATTACTGCAACTGAATTCAAGCCCTGAAATACATTGTGTGCTTTGTCATTAGTGCTGCATTACTCCTATGCTTAACTAGATTTACATATTGCATGTAACAGCACACAGATTACCACAATGATGATTCTCCATTAATGGAAAACCTGTCCTCTAACTCTAGTGTATGTAAAAAATTGAACTTTGCATGTTCCTTCAGTATGTAGCTCTGAATTATTTATGACTGACCTTCAAAAAAGCAAAGGGAAAAAAGGAAACCCAGTTGATGGAAATGCTTTCAAAATGTAAATATCTTTCAGAAGTACATTGTGTGTCTGTTTGGAACTGAAGACAAAATAACATGTCTGAGAGATAATAAAGCAAAAAGCTTGAGGAACATAAATGTTAGGAACTTGTGCCCTGCTGTCTCTGAGCAGGGGGAAGCTGGGTGGTCTGTCACTTGGGAGAGTGGGGGAGTGCAAGTCCTGGCATTTTAAGGCATGCAGATGCAGCTTTTTCTTATGCTGGGAAAAGGGGACACTTAATCATTGATACTACTTTCCCTGTTGTGTATTTTGTTTCGTCACTTCTAAGTGAAGGTTTTGCTGATACTGGAGTGTTGGCTGTGAGTTGGCCCTTACCTTGCCTCGCTTCAACTGCAGTTTCAATGAGTTCAAGTGGCAATGCTGAGTATTTAGCAGCTGCATCAGTGTCTGAAATTGGTGCTATTTCCCACATTGTATAGGAAATCAGCTCAGTGTCAAGGACATTCTGTTTGTATTCTTCCTTTCATCCTCCACAAGAAGTCCTTATTACTCCCCAGACAGTCCTGTTATTGTCATGTGAAAAATTGTTCCCTCTCTTAGACTGTGAGATACAGGGGTGGAAGGGAATGCTGAGGGGTGGAAAGGTTGATGTGGAGAGAGCAACAAATACTGCTCATCTTTGAGAATCAAAGAGACTAGATAGAAAATGTAGAGTCCTCTGCACTGTTAAGGTCAAGTGATTTGTTGCTTGTTCTGTTGACTGATGCTCTATCTTGAAAGGGGATGTTAGTGCAAAATTCTAGATTGACAGCTCTGCAGCCCTTAATTTATCCATTCCTCAGACTAATTTGGCAGCAGATTTGATGTGACTTCACTACAATGGAATGATAGGATGTCTGAAGAGAAGGAAGGGAATTGAAGTAGTTATGTAATAGGAGGACAGCATATTAACGTGAATGTCTTACCTGCTCATGATGCCAGTGCTCTGATGTGAAGTTAAGGCTGGATGGTACCTCAAGATTTGGTTTCAGTGATGCTTGCAGAGTCTTTTGGGCCTGCATGCTTCTGACACAGCTACATGACCTTTTGGGAGCTGTCCCTTGACATCTGAATGCAGAAGTTCCACACTACTGAACAGAACTAGCAGCCTGTTAAAAGCAAAACTATGTTTTAGGCAGATGCACAAGTTGTTAAAGACAATGTTACAGAACCTGTGGTTTTCCCAATGTCTGACCACAAAAAAAGAAAGAAAAATGTTGCTTAATGTGTAATTCACAGACAGTGCTCTATTAGGATTAGTGTCTCATTCCTGTTTCTCTGTAGCTTCTGTTGGAAACTTGGTCACTGACAATATTTATACCTCATGGACAGATGGAGGGAAAAAATTGCAGGAACAATGAGGATGCATTGCTGTAACCAAATACCTCTGCTTCCATTTTCTAAAGGAGATGGGTTGTTTCAGTGAAAGGTGAAAGAGCTGAAATGGCTTTCTCTTGCAGAATGCCACCGCTGAACAGATCACAGATTAGAGAATTGCAGTGGAAGCCAGTCCCTGATGTAGCACCATGGTGACCACTCTTACCTGGGAATATTGTTAGGTTCTGTTGCACATTTTTATCAGAACTCCCAGTTTTCACAAGTTAGTTGTCTAACTGAAGCCAGAGGGAACACTTCCCATTTGTTTTTACTGCTCTGTTTGCTCAGCTTGGTATGAGAACAGAACTAGAAGCTGCTGGTAGCCAGGTGTATCTATCCTGGCACTAGTTCACTTTTGCTCTGAGTTTTAACTGTGTGATGAGAAAGGACAGGTAATTCCTGGGACTCCTGGAATCAGTGTTCATTTCCTGGCTGTACTACAACAACTGGGGGTGATGTGGAGCTACTTGCTTTATCTCTCAATGCCTAGGTCACTCATCTGTGAAAGGAGGACTATCATTTCATATTTCTTTCCCCATTTGTCTTTACAAAGCAGATAACTCACAACAGGTACATGACATAGTCCCCTCTTCAAACAGACTTTCCACCCATCCAGATGCCCTCTTTTCCACATGAGCTCATGAAAAAGCCATTCCCAAACTGGAAAAAGATAGGGAAAAGAGAACAATGCACTGAAAATGTTCCCAGCCTGCCTTGCTTTCAAGGGGAAGACACGACATGAAGGAAACTTTTCATGTGTTTTGTGGTTTTAGTGTTTGAAGAACAGAAACTTGTGTGGGAATAAATTTTGGGCCTGTTATCTATCCTTCCCCTGGCAGGAGGGCACATCTACCATCTTTCAGAAGGCTTCTGCCATTCATGCATGGGCACACATACCACATACAGGGTGTGATATTTGTCTGTAAAGTTTTTCCTTCAGCTAGTAAGATGTTTGTGACTGCTGGTAGTTTGGGAACACAATCCACTCCTACTTTGTGTTTTGCACAGTGAAGTAGAAAATATCACCTTGTTTCAGATTCTTCTCTGTCACATTGATTATAATGGTGTTAGAGAAGGACAGAATGATCTTTAGCAGCAGAAACCCTTGATTCTTGGAGCTCTCATGCTCTGCAGGAAACACCAGAAATTGTTCAGCCTGGCTATTCATATTCAATGGAGTTGAAAATAAAATAGGACAATTTCTTAGTCCTATTTACCTAGCAGTGAGACAATTTTACAAATTAGGGGTGCTGTCTTTTCTTTCTGTTTTATGTCTTGAGTGTAGTATTGATGAGGAAATCATCTAAGCAGATGCCAGCTGCACCCCATGCTCAGATGAGTGAGGTAAAGACAAGGACTGATTTTAACAAACTTTTCAGCTTTGTATCACCTGCAGGTGACTTGATCCAAAGGTGACATCACCATGGCTAAACTGTGTTTTGGGGTTCAGAGAGGGTAACAGGATGGGTAACATGGGTAACCTGTGGATCCTCTACCTTAACTAGATGTGCTACCTCATTCTATTGACTTTACCAAGAATGGAGGCTTCTATCTTGGATCCTTATATAGTGGTTTGTAGTGGGTACAATATTTACTTACATTAGATACCATCAATATACAGTTTGTGGGCATTGATATAGTCTTAGAAGCACTTGTTAAACTGCTACCATGAGAAAGCAAAAAACAACAGTGTTTTTTTTCCCTAAGGAGGATACACACAGCATTGAGCTGAACAGAAATGAAACATTTCTCAGCAACTGCTGAGCATTTTAACAGAAAATCAGACCATACTTATTTCAAGGTGGAATAAGCAAAGTGTCAGACTTGCAACTTGAAATGGAACAAGGGACATAGAGATGGAAAGCAGTGGTCTAATTCCAGTCATTAAATATTGAGGCATATGTCAAAAGCAATGAAACTGATGAGAGCACTTCTGTTGTTATTATTATGAAAATTAGGACTGGAGAGGAGATGCACAACAGGAAAGCTCTGGGGCATGGAAGACACAGGTTTATTAAAACTAGAGTCCAGACAGCTGTTAAAACTAACCATGACCCTGAAGTAAGCCTCATCCTGCCCCTCAGAGGGGGTTGGTGATTTGAGTTACAGTGGTGTTGCAGAGCCTCACTCAGCGCTGCACACACCAAGTAGGTGCTCTACACATGCACAACACATACAGTCTCCGACTTGATTTCTAAAAGTTGGACTAAGGGAAAACCTGGCCTTAAAGCTACTTTCTTTCATGAAAATCTGGTTTCTAACTTCAGTCAAAGCTTGTGGTTTAGTACTTCGACTAAACCACAATGATGCCTTTCCAGGCTCTTATTCTTTTGGTAAGGAATGCCACCTAGTGGGGTTGGCTGCTGGGAAGGACAGTGGGGGTGGACACAGGCAGAACATTTTCCCAATGCTTTGGAAAGGCTGGTGGTATTTCCTTTGTCCATGTACTACTTATCCCCCTTATATTACACAGCCTTATCTAGCAGCAATTTTCTTTTTAACAATAACATTTTATTCTTACCCAGTTTCTTCAGTTACTTCTCACAGATGGAGCAAGTGAAAGTCTATTTGGTGGATTTTAATTTACTGTTTAAAGCAGCAGGTGCTAACTTAATTTCTGGACACCTCTATCAAATCCATACCAAAGAACTGCAGTGCCAACAATAGCTCATTCATTGGAAACTTTAAGCACCTCGAAACACTGCTCTTTTACTCAAGATTGTAAAGAGCTGGTTAATGCAGTTAAATCCCACATCCATCTGAGATAGATAAGGCATGGAGAAACAGCTCTTTTAAAGTTCTTGGTATTTCTAATATCTGAGGCTGTCCTGTAACCCAGTATTGATAAGGTGGATTAGAAGAATGAGGCAAGGGTGGTAGAGAGATCATTTTGACTCCTTGGCCTGCAGCATCAACAAAAACAGTTAGTGCATGCCGTGATACCTTCTGACAGTGATGGACAGAACAAAATCATTCTGTTAATAACAGAGCACAGGGCAGTTATGTGGATTGTTCTACTCATTTTTGTCAGGAAATAAGGAATCCTTTTCCCACTGTGAGTAGGTGTCTATTTCTATGAATAAGTAAGAACTGAAAAATCCTCTAACTTGATAAAATGGACATGTTTCCAGCCACTCAGCTGCTGTGCAGCAGCTGATACATGGCAGCTTGTTAAACTTCAGTAATTGAGCAGCTCATCTACCCACAGCCCCTGAGCACTGATAAGCTCCAATGCTATGGTGATAAGCATAGACAAAACCTCATCTTTCCACCTCTTTCAAGCTTTTGCTGTAAAAGATAACCAAAAGAGTTCATGGCCTGAAAAGTTTGTCTGCACACACCATTATTTTAATATTTTCTTTAGAATTCTGTATTCTTCCCTTGTTTCAGTGTAGAACAACCTGCTCCTGAAAGGACAAACAGATGCTAAACCACTGAATTCTTAACTGAATGCCTGTACCATCTCACAAAGAATCCCCTTAAATGTCGAGGGTTGGGAGGAAAAAATAGAAATTTGCCTGCTTATTAGTTCATGCTGCCATTGAAATAGTAGATTTCTCTGTCACAGGGAAGAAGTGGGTGTGAAATGAGCTCGTGGGTTGCCTGCAAACCAGAAACATCCCTTCTGTTTCCATTTCATAACAAGCGTTCCTGGAGGAGACTGCCAACAGTTTTTACATGTTAGCAATGATTATCTTTGATACACAGAATTACACAGAAATAAGCATTGCCTGACAAGGATTTGGGCTCATCAGAAAACATACTTAGCAGAGAATATACAAATACTAAGAGGATGTGAAGGTATGAAGTAAAAGCAAGAGGCTAGCTGGCTGGGAGGCGTTTGCTCTAGTTTAGAGCTGCAGCCTCTAGTCCCCCTCAGCAGGGATTAAAAGTCAAACTTGACTGCTTTGTAAAATGTCTTTCCTTTTGTTCTCAGCTCTTAACCATGGACACTCTGGGAAATACAGATTATTTCAGTTCAGTAGATGAAAAGGTGAAAAACAAGTTTCAGAAGAGCTTGGAGCCTGATTAAGTGCAGGACATCTAGGTTTTGTCTTATCCCAGGTGTCTCCCTCTTGCAGCTGTATGATCATACTGAATGTATGCATGAATGCTATAACCTTTCTGAGGCATCAAAACCTCCTGTCAGCTCCTCATCCCCGTGTTGGGATGAAATGCCAGAAAAGCCCATGTCCCAGCAGATGGAGTCCTTGCTGAGCTTTTCCTCTTCCAGCTACTGCTCCATGTGCTAAGCTCATCCTGGTAGGCAAGAAACTCTGGAAAGGGTGGCAAGGCAAGGGTTAGTGGGGTAAATTGGAAAGGACAATAGTTGAAGCTTATTAGTCTGGTATACAAGACTAATAGAGATAAAACAAATTGTCTCAGGAAAAAAAACCACTGCACAACAGCTTGGAAAAACTGAAGCAGTTTTGACTGGGGTCTAGTGCTTCATCCTTGCTAGGAATTTAGGGAAGAGGATATAGTAGGATGGATCACGATCTAACAATTTAAGTCTACTCATGTCATACCACATTAAAGCTTAAATATGGTTGTCCTTGGACCTCCAAAGAAACTTAATGCCTTTCCCTAGTGCATTTATCTGTCTCTACCTTGTACTTGAATTACAAGCATGTTTTTCTGGTGATTTCCACAGTAAATTTCTCCTAGGTCATGATATTTATCTGGCAAGGGAACTTAAGCAGGGTTAGCCTAAGTTAACAGTTGAATAAAGAGTTGTAAATAAACTCCATAAAGTCTGATGAGAGATTATTTATGCTGGAATTTTTCCACACTACTTTGGTGGATAATGTACTACAGGAGATGCATTTGTGGTGCAAAAGAGCAGTCCTGATGGCTTATTTTTATTAAATAGCACATAGTGCTTCCATCTGAAGTTATTTTTGGCTTTATTGCAAAGTAGATAGTATCCTGTCATCTCAGTTATTCCAACAAAAGGAAATGTTGCCTGATGTCTTTTACTGTTCTACAGAGTTTCAATGAACTGCACTGGTGGCTGCTTTCCACCACTGCTTAGAAGACTTCTCCTTAGTACTGATATATATGTAAAATGTGCTCTTCATTTCATGACAAATGCTGCAGGGGACAAATGCTATTTTAGTGCTAAGTGTCAGGGTTTGCACTCTGAAGTAAATTACCAGGCTGTGTACACTGGCAAAACTATGATGGTCTGCAGGTATGTCCACTCACAGAATGGCTGTTTCCTACACATGCACATTTTGGTGGGCACTAACAGGAATATAGTAGATTGTATAGAAACCAGATGGTTGCTTCAGCTGTGCCACCTGTGAACAGGTATGTCCCAGCAATGTTCTTTGCAAATACCTATATATGCTCTTTTTCCTTACTGGATGTCAACAAAATCCCTTAAAGGCAAAATGAGGAGCCAGGATTTGTGCAATTAACAAGATTTCATGCAATCATTTGCTTTTTGGGCCACAGTCTTATGTGTAAGACTGGCTGGAAAGGCTGCTATTTAGCACACTAGGAAAGCAAATTCAAGCTGGAAGGTGCTCATTAGGCAATGATAATTAAGAGCTAGTTTGGATGTGGGTTGCTGGTGGGGAAAGGGCATTTTAATATGGAAAGGAATTTCATGCAAGTGAATGTATGCAAATATGCCTTCAGAAATGCTTAATGTAAGAAGGATTCAAGAGGCACTGGGTTTTGTGCTCTGGGCTACATAATAAGGCATAAGAGGGCACTTAAGGACTGTGGCTCCTTGACCAGGCCAGAGATAGCTCAGTGTTATGGTACATAAATCTGTTCCTTTTATCATTTAGCATCTAGGAGCCTTAAACTTGGAGAAGGATTTTGCTGGGTGCTGTATAAACACAGAATAAAATATAATCCCTGCCCTACAGAGTATACTGCACACAAATTAAGTCAATTGCAGCAGGCTCAAAATAACTGTAGCAATTGCTGGCATGCTGCAGAGAGGCTGGGCTCTACCACATCCTGCTCACTGGAGCTTTGTGGTTGATATCTGAGCAGTTTCTCCAGGCTGAGTCCTCTTAATGCCAATGCTTTTTCTCTCAAAAGGGAAAGTTTCTGCTCCTTTAAGAAGGAGTAAAATTATGCTTCCCATCAGAGCTTTTTATCTTCCCTGAAGACCTGTGGGAAGGATGGCCAGCCTGCTTAAACACCAAGGTGTGCTGGAAATACTCCTTAATGAGGAGACTGTGCTTACAGGGCTGGTCTCTCTTCCTCTACAGATGAAAACAGTGGCACAAAGATGGAGCTGTGTCAAGTAAAGCTCAAACTTGTCAAGGGCTTTGAGATCTTTAGTTGAGCAACAGTATTCATTTATGAAGACAGTCTAAGCAGCATGAGTTAAGAAGTTGAGCAAGTATTTCATACAAGTATGTCTGCACAGTGGTGTGAGTTTGTATTTATAGCATCATATTTAACACTTAAAAAAGGTTTTCATTAAGGAAGAAGGGATGTTTCTTGTTGCTGAAGCACATGTCTTGGAGTTGAAGGTGTAGTAAGTGGCCAGTGTGTGAATCAGTGACAGTCAATAGCATTCTGTGCTCTCAAAGTCACACTGTGCAATGTTCATTGTAGTCACTTGTATCCCAGAAAGACTAGGAAAGTCTGAGCTTTGAAGCAGATGCTCTCCCCATATGCTCAATACAATTTCTTTTCCAGTGTCACATTGGAAGCTTTCTCATTAGATTACTTTGAAGAGGAACTGTTTTGCTGTGTAGCAGAAATGATGCCCTTGATATACTGTTGATTTTTCACTTGCTTTGTTCTCTTTGCTGCTTGAAAGATCTTCCTGAGGAATGTTTTGTGTGTGGAAATGCTAGAAAGAAGGGGAAATTTAAGAGCTAAATTTGGACAATGCATCTGTGTGGAGTATTTTTGGTATGGAGCAAACATTGTGAATATGCTGAATGATTCCAATAAAACCAGCTCCAGGCCCATCTTTTTTCCCCAAAGGCCTGCCCCAGGGGTCTGAGAGCTGTATTAATTTTGCATTTATTATGAAACACCCAGTCCTTGAAAAAAGCCTTGAAACCCCAGTGTTCCTCGTGAACTTTTATATCTCTGGTGTTTATTGTCTACTGTTGCCTGATTGTCTCTAATGTAATCTATCAGCTTTATGCTTGTCTTGGCCTTGATGGCAATGACCACTTGAATGGGAGAGGTAAGGAGGGTAAGTGAAGATGTCATGACTCTCTTCTGTGCCTGTCTTCTGGGCTTTAAATCAAAACTAGCTAATTGTGGCCATTATTCTGGCAAATGACTTGGATTATAGCCCAAGAGGGCACAGCTCACAACTGCCCTGAGGTTAGCAGCTGATACTTATACAGTCCCCCCAATGCACAATGAGCTTCTGTAGGCAGAACTAACTTGTGCTCTGAGTTTGATACCAAATCTATATCTGAACTTGCATAAGGCTTTTATTTGTGCTCAACTTAGCCTTTTTGCAGACAGTAAAATTCTAAGTTGCAGGGCTGAAATTGCTCTTCTAAACCTGCCAAAATTTCTGATGTGTGTTTGAAAGTGGTATTGTTAGAGGCTTGGCTTTTATCTGCTTGGATAGCTCTGAGTAGTTTAACCTTCTGGGAGACAGGGCCTTTTTCACTGAGATATATTAGTTGCAAGTCTTTTTATTGCTCTAGGTGTTGCAAGTCTCTGTCTGTATTGCACATTATACTTTATCTCCAAGTCAAGCATAGGCTGGTATCCCAGGAAATTGGGTTCTTCAAGAGAGCATGAGATAATGTATGAATTCACTTTAAACTCTTAAGTAACCATATTAATGTAACTATTAAAAAGCCTTTTTAGAGGCACATTAACATTGGTGAAAGATGCTTGGTTTGATAACTGTAGTGAGCTGAAACTGCTGGTAGGCATTTCCATATCTATGGAATCACCATATCTAAAAGAAACTTTAAAGTGTTATTTTGGGGTTTTCACTGTTTCTGAATGGCATCTGAGGCTGAAAGTGGGTAAGTTAGCCATCTAATTGCTTCAAGAAGGGCCATGCCAGGCAGCCTATCAAGGACTGATTGTCTTAGTGTCTTTGGGGTTTTTCTCCTTATGGATGTTATGGATTGCAGCAGGAGCTGATAGTTGAGGACTTTCACTGACATGTAGTTCTGCTAGAACAAATAGGAGATACAGAGTCATTTTACAGCATGCAAGACTTGGATAATAGGCTTATTTCCTGTGAAATGGAAGCTCAAAGCTATCACATTCCCTGCTGCCAGGTTTGTTTTGCCCACCCCTGTTGTTAGGGTGCTATGGCTTTGAGACTGTACCTTTTTTGCATCCAATTACTCATCTCTGCTGTTTTGTTATTTTAAGTGAGCAGTCTGAAGTAAACAAGAGTTAAAGTAGGATGCAACGGTTCACTGAAGAAATTCAGCACCTACAGCTGAGCATTTCTACCAAGAACATTCATTTGAAGAAAAGAATATATCTGTTACCAATAGCCTTCAAACATGGGCTAACCTCTTAACTTCATGTCCAGTTCTTCTGGTGCAAATGGCATGTAAATGAAGAACTCTTCATGGAAATGGTTCAGAGAGGAACTTAATATTTGTATTTTCAAAGCATTTCTCTGCGTTCTACGTGTGCTTTAATTTCTCTGCTTCAGCACTCATAGGTACTAAGATGGCTCTTATCTTCCAAATCACTTGATGCCTTTATTGGAAGCTAGATTTGGCTATATGGAAGGAAATTAGGTCAAAGCCTAGGACCTGTTTGTGTGATAGAAGCTCTATCTCAGAAAAAGAACTAATTTCCTGAAGGAACTCCTTTTATATCTGTATAGTGTTTATTAGCCAACAAATTGTAAATTCAGCCTTGTGATCAGCTGTCCAATCTCTTTTATGGCCACAGTGTTTGCATAGTTTAAACTTGAATAACAGCAAACAGTGAGCTTTTTGCTGAAACATTGTCTGAGAGTGTTCTGAGTGCACTCTCATTTCCCAAGAGAGAAGGTGATTCCATCTTTGATTGTGTCATTTCACATTAGACTCTCCTGAACACTGGATTACATATTCTATCACTCTCCAGCAGGGAACAATCCTGCAGAATGCCCAAGGGGATTGAATAGATGTCTAGCGACCTTGTAAATCACAGGGAGTCACTCAGATCCCGTGCTCCAGCTCTCTATGCAAAACCAGAAGCTGTTCAATTTCTTCTTGAATTTCCTGTCTGCAGTCTGCCTCCCCTTTGTCCCTACTCCAGTTCACTGGTAACTGGTTTGTGTTCAAATTTATGAGTTGTGGGAGAGGGAATAAATTCCACAGCTCCATTTTCTGTTGGAATGAAAAAGCCCAATTTCACTTCCCTTCAGGTCTCCCCTATGGGACTTACAAATGAAGAATGAGGTCTTTTTCTGGCTTTTCTTTCTAATTGGCAGCTAAAAAAGTAAAAGCAATACATAGCTGGATGGAGCCAATTGGAGTTGTGAATGATTTAGTAGTTGTACTTGCAGTGTTCAGCTTCCAGCTGCTTTACTTGCTCATTTCCATCCTGAATCACGTGCTCATAAACTAATGATGTCTGCAAAATGCAGAGCAATAGGATAACTGAAAGATAGGATAACTGAAAGAATCCTCTAGTGTAGATGGCATTTTGATCCTAAGTTCTGATCCCATCTTTGCCAATCTTTTCCTTGTCTTTCTCTTTTTGGGATGATGTACTTCCACCTTGAAGGGATACTACTGTAAAACTTTGAGAGCAGTGAGGACTAGGTAAGTGCTAAGTCTAGTTCTGTGGTTAGGAGAGAGAGAGGTGCCATCTGTGCCTGCTCAGAGGAAAAATAACACTGTGTAGTAATAAAGCAGCATTTGACTGATTTTTATGTTTGAAACTGAAGGGCTGGCAAAAATGAAATGCTGGTTTTACCTTTGAATTGAGTCTTAAGAGAAGGTTTCATATTTGGGGGCGATAAATAGGAACATGTTGTGCAACCAGACTTAATAAATGTTCTGTTTCTTGTTTGTAAAGCTGCTTTTCTTTTGCAGCTTATCAATATCCACAAGTCTTCGAGGTCAAATTCCATTCTCAGAAGCACTGGGTTAGCTCTGTGCTGATTCCCTGCTTGCAGAAGTGAGATTAGAGCCTGTGGGAGGTAAAATGGTGGAGTTGGCTGTAGGGACACAAATGTTTTCTATTCCTAAGGGAACAGGTTTAAATCTGAAAACAGACAGGTGGAAGTATGATGTCCAATTGCAAAATTGCTGTAAGCAGAGGAAGCATCCTTTTTGGTACTATTACTGCATTCTCCTTTTACCTTGAAAAGTCACTATCTCAGCTCCTATGGAAATCCCTGTGTAACTTTGTCATCTTTAGAATATTTTAAGATGTGCGTTGACAGCTCTGTCTTCAAGGATGCTTTTCTGAGCCATCAGGTGATACATGAAGGAGTAGGCTTCTGGAAAGGGTCAGCTTTGCTTTTTATAGATGAACACTCAAGACAAGAGATGAAGATAACCTTCACATATCAAACTCATTTGAGTAAGGGCTGTATTTGAAAAATAGCTGTATCCCTGATAAATTTGGGCTTCTGAGCACAGACATTTCTTTCTCCAAGTCCAGGTAGACTCACCCAAGACATTGATGACAATGTGAGGTTTGCAGAATTTCCAGGTTGTCTGTTGCAGTTGTGTGCTCATTTTGCTTCTGCTGCCAGACCAGTGCTTTACTTGGAAATACCTACTTGGCAGAAGAGCAGTGACTTTATTTCTTTGCTGACTTGTGTAGAGTAAGGAGTGTAGGCAAAACAGCTTCCTCAGTAAAAGGCCATGGGGTGGGGCTGTATTTTGTGGAGTACTAGTTACTTTATGCTGTGATGGGCTTAAACGCTGTCTGTGTGCCCAGAAGGTGACAAATTTGCAGGAAAAAGTTCTTTGAGCAAATTTTCTTGCTGAGCATCTAGAGAAAAATGGTGATTTGGAGTAGTTGGGAGGTGGCTCTGTGGCTTGTTAACTACCACCTTTTGTGTAAAGGTTGCTAAAACCCTGTGATAATCCCAGCAGTGGTGCACCCTAGCACATATAATGCTGCTATTTTGTAGTAGATCATGACAATGAGTAAGTTGTACCCTCTATGAAGGGAGACTTTGAGACTACCTTTTTCCATGGGAGATGGGAGATGTCAGTTTTTCCTTTGACTTACTCTATCCATGCTGCTGTGTACATGAGCCAAGTACTCCCATCAGCACAGCGTGGCTGATGCTGAGCTGGCTGGTGCATCCTGCTGCTCTGTTGTCTGTGTTCAGATTACATCTGCCATCCAGGATAACCTGAGTGTCTGTACTGCAGTGTGCCTTTAGTCTCTGGCTGCAGATTGGTCTGCTACTGTGACACACCTTTATGCTAGATGAAGTTGTTCTCTAGAAGATTGCTTGGTCTATTCACATCTTTGCAAAAGGATACTGCCTTCATGGGTACTTAAGAAAAAATGCTGGAGTTTGCTGGTGTCTGACTTAAAACTGTGGTAGGAAGGCTGAAGTTTACTTTGAGAACAAGCAGTGTAGAAGAAGCCCTGAATTGGACTGTTAGACATGGAGAGGGGGAGAAAGGGTGTTGGAAATGGTTGTTTGGAGTTGTTTTGTGGAGGTTTTTTGTCTTCAAAAAGCACATCTTCACCACATGCTCAAAGCAACACTTCTTTTCTTTGAATGTGGTCCATTTGGGATATGGTTTTGGTTCTGAGTAAAGGTTCTTTGAGGAAAGAAGCTTTGTTCTTTCTCTGGTTGGGGTGGAGCCTGTCATCCTACTGCAAAACAGTCCATCAGCTTTTTCTGACATGCACTGTGTCAGCCAGTCTGTCCCCTGAGAATTGTCAGCCATAGGGTGTGGCAGCGTTCCTGTCAGATGTAGAACTCTTAGGTGCTATACTCAACTGTGGTAAAAAGCAGGCCCAGATATCTGAGTCCCAGACAGTGGATTTTTACTTGATTACAGTTAATGGTGTCAAATTCTCGAGTGCATGCTTTTAAGGAAATTACATTGGGTCTGTGGTCACTGAATTGATACAGTGTGCAAAAGCAAAATAATGATAATTGGGACAAGAGGATCACATCAAAGCTGTGAGCTTATTTTGGCAGAGGGAGTGGTAGATTCAGAAGTGGTTTAATGCTAGAACAAACCTGATTACCCATTAACCTGCTCTAACTCAGTGTCTGTGTCTTCTGCATGTGTTTTTTGTCAGGTATATTATATAATCCTAACACCCTAGCCTCTCTCATTCTGGGAGCAAATGAACACTTCAACTCCCAAAGAACTGTATTCTTGCTGCAGATGTCAGGGGCAGATGTGCAAAACCTCTGACCACCTCTAAATCCCTCTGTAAATAGAGGAAGCAGAAATATTCAGACCACTTCACTGTAAGATTGAAGCCGTTTTTTTTCCCTACCTGCAGCCCTCTGTGTTTGGTAGCAATGTGGGGTTCAATTAGTCAAGGCACCATCTCTCCACAGCAAACCCTTGTTCTGCTGTTTTGTCTGTACCTTCCCCATCTGCAGCTTGCTTTGTGGGTTTTTGGTTTGGCAGCCTCTTCTCATTGCTTTAAATCTCTTTCTCTTACAGGTTACTTTACAAATCCTACCTGATGTGGAAGAGAGGTTTCTCCAAGAGTGGCTCTGAGAGGATGGATTGGGAAGCACAGGGAAAGGAAAATCCCTTAAAAGAGAGCTCCTGCTTGCTGCCCGACAGCCAGAAGAGGGTTAATAAGGCTCCTGTGCAGGCAGCGTGTGCACTTGGCAGTGAGAGATGTGCTACACGATGAGAGGAGTGGAGCAGCTCGGCTCGGTTTGCCGGCTGTCGGGCTGACCCTGCATCTCCGGAGCTGCTCCCTGGCTGCCAGGGAAGGCTCTCCGCCTCCCAGCCCCACATCCCGCCTCTCCGGAACGGGACCTTCCCTCTCTGTGCGCTGGAGGCTGACCCAGGCACGCTGCAGTGAGGTGCTGGCTGATGAATGAGTGTCCCTCCGAGCACAGCCAGGTAAGACAGCCTTGCTTCTGTTGCTGTTCCAGCCGTCGGTGCACTGGGCTCTGGTCCGTGGGAAGCCAGGCAGATCCATGACCGTGCTGGTCTCTTAGCATGGAATTAAAAGTACAGGTCTCTGGGGACACACGTGCTGTCACCTCTGGCAGTGTCTGAGGGGACTTGCATGTTCTCATCACCTATGTGTCCTATTTAAAGTGTTAAAGTTACTGCAAGTCAATAGTAAAGCTATTAACATGGACTGTTGAAAAGGCTGTGATGGGAAAGATTGGCTTGTATTTTTGTAGGGATGAGGAATTGTTACTTTTCACTTTCGTTTCACAAGATCCAAATGTCTTTGAGAGTCACTTATTAAATGCTACACAGCACTTAAGAAAGGAAGGCATGTGTCCTTCCACACAGGAAGGATGATGTCTTTAAATGTATACTTAACAACATAGTGTGTTTTGGACCTTTTTGCTATTGGAAAGCATTTTTACAGATATTGCTTCAATTTTTCAAAGCAAGCTTTTTGCTCAGTTCTCATAGCTTTTAATTTTGTGGGGCTTTCCCTCTAGTTTCTTAGTTGTGATTTTTTTTTAAGAGCTTTTAGCTCTGTCAACACATTCCTAGTCTGCACATTGAAGTGATTGCCTTGGAAATATCATGCTAAATGTGAGTTCACAGCCTACTGAACACAGCAGGTTAGTCTAGCCTTCTCATTGGAGTTGCCAGAAATGCTATTGCAACAAATCAATATCAGTCTGGCCACACTTTTCATAGCTAGTTGTCTGTGTGCTTTTAGAAGGAAATTAAGCAAGGCTCTTGAATATTTTATATGATTCATACATGTACACATATATGACAGGAGCATTACTTAGTGCAGCAAATGGAGCTGCTAGAAATCACTGTCTGGAGTGCAGGCTGAAGTAGACAAGAATTTTGACCACATATTGATTATTCTATGAATACACTTGGCTTGTAAGATGTATAACCAAGTAATCTTGTTAGTAGTGATCCTTCTCAGAAGCAGGCATTAGGCCTTCTATGAAAGGTGCTACTGCCCATCTTGGTTGCTTGCTTAATCTGGATTAGATGACCTTGGAATGGTTCTTGTTTCTTTCCTTTTGCAAACTCCATTCAGTGAATACTAATGATGAAGGCTGGAGCTCGGGTCTTGAAAAACTAGAAATTTAAGGCTTGAAGCTCCTATTGCCCTTTTCCTCCCAAAGCATGACAGCAAGGGAGTGAGTACTTCAGTCTTTGGCCTATCCTGGAAAGAACACGGTTTCTTAGCACCTTACAACATCAGCTTCCTTCTTGTGAATGTAGATATTTGTCATTAAATCTGGCAGTTTATCAGTTCCTTACTAGGGAATCAAAGATGAAGGTCTCCTAGACGAGAATGTTAGGAAGGAGTTCAATTAGATGCATTTGAGAGTTCTGTGTGTGACATACTGTTGAGGTTCCTCAGATGATGTGTGCAAAAATCTGGCACATTAGGTTATGCCATGTGGCTGAGGTATCTATTAGAATAGGACAGGACTTCCTGGCTTCATTTACTGACCAGCAATAGGAATATGTGCTGCTTAAGTACTAAGTATTGCTGTAGTTAATGTTCTGTGACAACCTCAGAATAATCCACGCAGGCTGAAGAAATGTCTGGTGGAGTTTCTCCATTTTTGACATGGTTCTTGCTATGGACAAGGGAAAACCTCTTTATTAACCATTAGCACCATTTCCCTGGAGCGACAACAGTTGATTGCTTGTGTCATTGTACCTAGCCTGTGTCCCAGCTGTGAAACTGAGTGCTTGTGAAGTTTTGGGACAGATAAGTGTTGTAAATCGAAGAGGAAATGGGAGACCTGTGCAATGGCAGTGGGAGGAAGCTTGGAGAGGCTGAACATGTTCAACTTTTTGGGAATGTATGGGCTTCTAAGTCACATACCCCTTCAAGCACTGTGCCTTACTGTTGGCATGAAGGATCTTCTTTCCTTTAAATTTCACAAAGGAAAAGGTTTATTCACTCGAGAAGCAGGAATATATTTTGACCTCAATAAGTACAAGCTGGGATACTTACCATGTATAACTAGCAAGTGATTTCTAGAGTGAAGAGATATTTATGGCAAGGCTGTGCACACTGCCGAAGGGCAGAAACCGCGTGATTCTGATTACCTTGCATCTTGAAAACATTCTGAATCTTGGAGGTGATTACATCATCCCTAGGAAGAAAGTGCCACAAGTGCAATGTCTGACAGGGAAGCATCTCATTGTATGTTTGACTAAACTTGCTATGAGAGTTGCATTTATAAAAAAGAAAGAATTTATAGTTGATTGCTGTCAGGTGTAATATTTATCGTAGCTAGACTGTAATGTACTTATATGAGGGAAACTGGAGCAGTGGGTTTGGTAACTTGTTCAGTTCTGCATTGAACTACTCTATTGTTACTAAAGCATCTGTTGATCTTAAATTACATGAATGACTTAGAAATGTCTTATTTAACATAGCTATGACTATTCACACTCCACTTGGTTTTACAAAGCCAAACTTGAACAGGGTTTCTGTGATTCTGTCAAGTACAGAGATCTCAGGTCTCTGAAGAGTTGCATGCTGCAATAAGTTTCTATGGTAATGAAATGCAAATCAGCAACTCTCCTGTGCTTCCATGCTCTGATTAGTCTGTATTGGGAAGGTGGGTGCAGAGTGGAGTTAAAGACATGGTTCAGTCCTGTAGTCTCTGAAATAAGTTACTTCCTCACAGGAGACAGTCAAACATTATGAAGCACAACTGGATCAGATGTGCAGTCAGCAGCTTGCTGGGTACATATGGTGAATGGGTTGCATTTCATAGGCAGAAATTAACAAGTGTGAAACTACATCCTTGACCTTGAAGGCCTTGGGTTTCTCTACAGCCTACATGAAAGAGTGGATCATGCCTGCTGGTCTTAGATCTTACTGTTTGTCAGCCATCCATATTTTAAACTTCTATTTAAAGATATGATGACAGGTTGGTTAGAGTGCTAAGATAGGACACTTGGAAGCTTGAGTTTTGTTCTTGCTCCTGTAGATGGGAAATTCTATTCAGAGATAATTAAGACCATCTTCAACCTTTATGTCTTCTTCTCAGAGAAGCTAATGTAAAAGAACAAGCTGTTGTCTCTGCCTGTGGTGTGACACTCATCACTGTGACACATGGCACAGTAGAAAGGGCAGAGACCCGCAAGCTGTAGAACTTTGTTGCCCTCCTACCCCCCTAAGCAAGGAGGCAACCCATCCAAAAAGGAACAGATTACCTGATCTGACAGGCTTGGTTTTCAAGTTAATTGTATAAAATGTGGAACAGAGCATATACAGGGAAGGGAGATGCCTCTTCCCCTGCGCCTTGCTTGTCTAATTCTAAACTAATCAGGTGGTTCAGAACATGAAACTGTTTTGTGCCACTCAGAGATCTTTGCTTTTGGTAGGGCAGAGCACAGCTGGGTAGGGAAATGAAGCTAAAGGCTCAGTGTGCTGGTGTAGGCTGTAGTGCTGATTGAGTGTGAGATTTCTGCAGTTTTCTCTCACATTTCCATTTCTAACTAGGTCATTTACAGTAACCATGCCTAGCTGGCAGGCCTGATGACTGCAGTAGAGCCACATGTTTTCCTTTTCCAATTCTTATTTAATGAATAAGGTATTCATTTCAAGCAGTTCTTGTGAAAATCTGCTGTGGGGGGTCAGGAAGAAGAGTTTAGCATGTTTGCAGGTCCCAGTGTGTATATTATGTTGTTTGATGATACCACAGTAAAATCTCACTCCTGGGCCTGTGTATTACTCTTTTGTACATTTTTAATTAACTCACTGGTGGGGAAAGAGGACAAATGACCTCAAACATCATCAGATAATCTGTGTTGAAATAAAAAGTTAATCAAGGAGCAGCTCTGGTGCAGTGCTGTGATTGAGGTGAAACTGCAGAGTCCAGCTAATGACTTAGTACTTGGCTGAGGCCTGAATCCCAGGAGAGAGCACTGTTGGGTTAATTAAACTCAAATGATTCGTGATTCTTCTTTGGAGACATTGAAAACCCACCTGGATGAGTTCCTGTGTGACCTATTCTATGTGATCCTGCTCTGGCAAGAGGGTTGGACTGGATGGGAAGATAGCATCCAGGTAGCATTTGGTGATACAGCCTGCAACATCTGGGCTGCATGTGATGAAGATGTGCTTCGTGAGCAGTGACTGGGAGGCCTGAAAGAATGCTGGTGTGGTTTTGGTAGAGATTAGGCAGGCTAAGACCTAGCACTTTGGAGTTGTTGCAATGAGACATGCAGTGTACCTGTGGTCCTAAAATTAGGAGTTCTGTGCCCAGTAAAAACTGCAAACAGAGAAACAATCAGGCTTGAATCCCCTGAAAACTTTTTCTTTCTTTGTTGAATGCATTCTAAGGGGATAAGGAATACTGACACATTCATTCCAGGAAGGCAAGCCACATGCATGCTTCCTCCTCCCGTGCTGAGCCTTAAGTCATGTATTTATGGCCAGGAGAAAAACCTAGCTAAAGCTATTTTTATCACCTAGCCTCTGTCTGTCTGCTGCCTGTTCCCTTCCTTCAGTCCATTTTTGCTTCTGTTCTTTCAGCTGTCCTTTCAAGAACACCTTTTGTCACACTTGGAATTTGTTTAGTCTGTATTTGCCTGTCAGGTTCAAGCACATTTTGTGTTTCTAGTTTTAGCCTTGAGGCCTTAAATTTCAGGGTGAGAAATGAGAGCTCTGCGAGGCTTGGTCTGGATCAGCTATGGCCTTTTAGCAATCCTTATGGCCTCAGTGCTTTCAGTGCTTTCCCTCTTGCATGGGAGAGGAAACTGATGGAGGGAGAGAGCGAGTCATCTGTGACATGTCAGACACATAAAGAGGTCAAGTTCTGCAAACAACTTGGGGATTCTTCTTTTGTTGATATAACTTTGTGGCCATTGCTTGTAAATGACTTGTAACTCCTTGTAGCATCCCATTAAGATGTCCATAGCAATATTCCATTCTCCTTGCAGTATGTGCACTTTTGTGGACTCTCTTGGCTCATTTCTCTTGTAGAGCTCCTAAGAAGAATTGAAAATATTACAAATATGCCTATAACATTCTCAAAAGCCCAAGCCAGCTCAAGCAGGTTTAGCAGCCATCTTGCTGTAGAGGTTTTAAGGCTTGGTTTCCTGATAATGCCAGCTCAGGGTTCATGTTTAGGGCTCTGAGATCCTGTGCTAGAAAATGCTCTTGAAACGAGACACCTGGAAAAGTGGTCAGTAGGACAGAGAGAATCAGCAGCCTGTTCATTATGCCTGTGGAATTGTTTGCTGTGATGTTTTCCATGGTTATGATTAGAGCAAAGCTAATTAAAGGAATGAGAAAGAGGGCTTCTTTCTATAGTCAGTTCCACCCTTTGTACTGGGAAATGGTTGCAGAATAATCTGTTTCTGATCACCAGGCTGGAAATGGCAAAGCGTATCTTGGATACAAGTTTTACAAAACAGCTTTAATCCTTACTTATGCCTCAACCCACACCCCTCACCTACCTTTTCACCCTCAACTTCAGCTGTTATGACTGAAACATCCACATAATTGCCTAGCTTAATTTTTATCCTGTTATTTCTTACTTCACACTCTGGAGACCTCTTTAAACAACTCTCTTCACTGTGTGATGTTTTGTCAATGAGTCACTGTAGCAGTCATCCAGCCAAGATTTACACATGTAAACTTTTTATTCTAGCCTCTTCTTGATTTTACTTTCTTCTCTTAGAGTTTTCTCTTCTAATGTTTAGCTTTCTTGGCTCTCAGGTACCCAGTAGTTAACCAGTGTTTCACACGTTGGTGTTTGAAGGCTTAAGAGTGGTTGGAAAGATGAAGTCAGTAGATTTGAAATATGAGTTCCTCAAGACAAAAAATGTTTATAGCCAAATTACTTGGTTCTGCCACGTTTTTTACTTGGTGGTAAGGCTGACCAATGGCCTGTGTTTTGCTGGTGTTTGGGTTTGGGTTTTTTTCTAGGCTGCAGAAGTGGTGTGTGATCTCTTTCCTCAACTTTCTTTATATTTATCTTTTCTTTAACAGGGTAGGGAAACCAGTTTGTAACATTTGTCTCTAATCTCATCTGAACTGAACATCTGCTCTTCCTTGCCTTTGCCAGAAAAAAGCTTTGGGGATCTAGGCTACATAGAGGGGAGGGGGAATCTAATTATTTTGTATGATAAATGTCTAACTGTTGAAAGACTTACATCTCCCTTGTGTTGTGAGAGAAAGAAAGGGGAAAAAAAGAAGAAAAAAGGTGTCCATTGTGTATACAGGCTCTGGGCTACTTTGTTAGTTTGAGAGAAGCTCCTGGTTTTATTTTAATGAGACCTTGGGGTACAAAGACAGCTGTACCTGATCAGTTACTTAGCAAATCTGTACGAGAGCAAAATGGGACAGTGTCCCTAGAGCTTTTAACTCTCAGCTTCTGTGAGGCAATCTGCTCCTCTGGCCTGGGAATGTTTCAGCCTTTGTCCTGCTAGATAACTTGGTTTAGTTTAGTGGTGGGACTGGCAGTATTAGGTTAGTGGTTGGACTTGATGATACTAAAGGTCTTTTCCAATGGTAATGATTCTGTGATGGTTTTTTGGACTGTTTTTGAAGTGTCTGTGGAGTGTGAAGTGGAGGTTTTGGGTCTGGAAATCCTGTCTCCACTTGCACCACGTGCTGTCCCTGAGCTAACAAGCCCTTAGGTCAGGGATGTTTCTCCTTTTCTTTTTCTTCTTCCCCCCCTCTCCCAGCCATTTCAGTCTTAATAAGCAGATCAGGTCAGCTATATGTTTACTGTTTGTGTAGATAAGCCTTTTATCTTGTAATGTAGTTAAAATTTGAAGACATGGGTACCTGGGATCTACAGGAGCTCCTTAGCTCTGACACTGTACAAATAATGGCATTGTTCTTGTGTAGATGTTGTCCCAGTATATGTGATGGACATAGGGAATTTTCTGGTGAACAGGAAATTTAACTGGAGCAGAAGATAAACATGAGCTTTGTAATCTCAAGAGTGGTCTATATGCCAAACTGTTGTCTCTTTCCAGTGGAGTACTCTTGGTGCCAGAGCACAGATGATACTGATGGGAGCTGGGAGACTTAAAGCCAAGCTCCCCACTGTTCAATGCTAGCTGACGCAGCACTGTTGGAACCAATGGAGCTGCTCCACTCTTTGCCAGCTAAGAACATTTGCCTGAAGTGATTTGCTTTGTGATGTGGTCTGTCTGTGTCAACTGCAAGTTTGTGCTTGTGTGGCCACATTGTCCATTCTTTGTCTCCTTTGACTGGTAATTTCAGAAACTGAGAGTGAACAGAGGAGGCCAGGTGGCATTATTATTTCTTTGCAAGTGAAGAACAAAATGCATATAAGAGCCAAGTGCCTTCCCTTTGTTTCTGCAGGCCATGGCCATTGAAGAGAATTCTCTTTTCTTTACCAGTGCTGTTTCCAGGTTGGCTAACTCCTTTCACTTGTTGCAATGTCAATTAACACCAAACAAAGCTTTTTAAATTTCGAGGTGAGAAGGGAGATGACTCAAAATCTTTAAAGACTGTTGAGTATTCCCTGTTTAAGCACCATGTTGTAGACTGGTTTAGAGTGGCTTTGGATCTCAGCACTGCAGGGGCAACAAAAGAAGCTACTTGCATGTTTGAAACACCTTTTTAAAAGCCTTTTGCTAAAGTTGGTGTCATTAAGTAGTGTGGCTCAAATTCCAGGCCTCTGAAAACCACTCCTAACCCAAATGGGACACAGGGACTGTTGCTGTGTTTGTTTCTGATTGCATCTTGGTAACAAGTGTGCAAAAACTGTGACTTTCTGCAGTGGCTGCTTTAATCTCCTTGTTTTTAAGAGGCATTAGAGTTCTGCAAGCAGGAGTTTTAAGCTTGTTTTGAACTTCCCTTCCCCCTATTCATAAGTGTTTTACTCTTTAAGGAGTTTAATGCTTCTCTGATGTCAGACTGTTGTTCTTCTGTGGTATTTATTGATTTCCCCCCCCCCTCCCCTGTTGTTACTCAGTGAAAGCTCAAATGAAATTATTCTGGGCTACAATTTAAATGTCAAGTGTAATTATTGCTGAAATGATCTGCTTTGTCCTGCCCTTCACTATCTGGAGACATCCCTTAATCCTGAAGGGTGAAGAGAAATTGAGATGAGATTGCTTGAGGCTGAAACTTGCAAGCACTGGCCACAAGAGAGTATTTTCTCTTGCTGCCTTAGCTCTGTGATGAAACTTTATATAAGGTTGTATGTTATTTATGATTAAGGGGACTATTAGGAGTATAGAAGTAACTGAGTCTCTGGTCCCTGGCATAATCCTGAGAAGAGGGTTGAGGTTGGCACAGTGTAGTCTAGGATTTGCATCAGCAATGTGAGAGCCAGAGTCTCCTAGGCTATGCCCTGCTGAAGACTGGCTTTGGTGACTGGATGATTCTGCAGAGTTCTGCATTATGGGTTTAGAGCAGATGTTTCTTGGGTTGTTTTTTTGGCAACACAAGATTACTTGTACATTGATGAATCCATGTTTGTGTCTCATCCCTTGCTGCTGTGGCAGCTGTAGAACTACTGGCTCTACTTCTTCTGTTTTAACAAACCCCACTATTTATAAGACTTATGAAATGGTTTTCACTTAACAAGCATGTCTGAGTATCTTGGGTAGCATTCCTTTAAATCTTACTGTGTCTGGATGCAATGGAGCAGTATTCTGCTGCAGTGAGTTGTCTGACTGCAAAGCTGCCAGAGAGGATTTGAATCTGGTTTTAAAATGGGAATTAAGTGTTTTAATTTGTTACATGGGTTGGAAAGCAGGAGAATGGCAAAGAACATCTCATCTTTAACGTCTGGTGGATAGGGACAGTATGAGACACTTGTAAAAACGTTGACAAGTTGACTGGGGCATCTAAAGGTCACTTGATTGACCACTTCTAGAAGCTGGGAGTAAGACAAGTTTCTGAAGGGTTCCTCTAGGTGTCCTTTTCGTGGGTTTACACACAGCTATTCTTTTTCCATTGGCTTTTGACTCCCTCCACTCTGAAGAGGGAGAAGAAAACTGATCACAGCAACATAGCAAATCCATGTTAATAGTTTTACTATGAGCATGTTCAAAGATATGTTCTGCATATATGTTTAAATCTGAAAATAAATGGAGTAGTGGGGGGTTTTTTTTGGATGGCAAGTAAGTTGCTCTGAGTAACAGCTTGGTGTTTTCAAATCCAAATGTGCTGCTTCCAAAATGTCATAAAATGTATGTGTAGCATCTGACTGTCTGTGTGCCATCTGTGTGTTTTCTAGTAAAGCTCTGAATAACTTGCTAATCGTTAGTGTATGTTGTTCCTTTCTTTATCACCCTTGGATCGTAAGCAGAATTCCTGAGATGGTGGGGTTTTTTCTCATGGGTTTATAATTCAGCTGATGATTTTACTTTCCCTCCTCAGGTAGGGGTTCCAGTAATGAAGTCAGGAGGTCCTGCTTAAGGGTTTTGGATTTAGGAGTGATCCCATTTAAAATAAGGCAAAAACATTCCCCCTCCCCAAACTTCCCCAAAAGGGCGAGTGCTCAGCTCTTATATGTTGAGCAACAAAAGATGCAAGTTAATGCATCTGTATCAGACAGAAGTAGAAGTAATCAAAAGATTTGAGGAGAGAAAGAGGGAATGAACATAATGTAGGCAGTTTGGAGAAAATTGCTTAAGAGGAGAACAAGTAAACACTCTATTAGTCTATCAAGGTAATTCTGTTCAGTGGTATCAGTAAGCCTGTTAACCATCCTTCAGGGGTGCACTTCTGCTTTTTTAGTTTGAAGTTTAATGAAGTCCATGCAAACCTATGGGACTGTCCTCACTGCTTGTAGTTCTAAACCACCATCTTCGTGGCAATAATGGTGTAGAAGTCAAGTTCGTAGCTCAGGATCTGGTGCACGACTATTGGTCTGTGTGTAGAATAACAGTTGGAATATTTTGCTGCACCTCAGTGTCTTGTTAGGAAGAAAACTCTTAGCTAAGAAACTGAACAAATTGCATCTGTTTTCCTCATGTTTCTAACTTAAGACTTTATAGAACTGCTTGATGGTGATACTTGTGCTGGAAAAACCAGTTGTGATGAGATGAACACAGAAGATGCTGTTAAGTTGCAGAAAATATTTCTTTAACTTCTGTTAATTGCATCAAGGAGAGAAAGATATTAGGCCAAGAAATGAGAAGGTTTTTCAGCTTCAGTCTGTACACTACCAATCTCTCTTATGCCTATTTATACAATCCATGTAGCTGTATGATTGGCAGTCCAAGATAAGCAAGGCTTGTTTGTGCTTTTGAGATGTGAAAGAGTGATTATTAGAGGAGTACATGTGTCTATTGAAGGTGTACACAGCACAGTTTTATTTGGAAGGTGTTTACTTACAATTTATTTTCCTGTTCATTTTGCCAGCTCCTTGTGGAAATTGTTTGTCTGAGTGAAATCGAAGTCTCCAGAAGTTAATGACTTCATATTGTAAACTTACTTTAAGTCTAGTTCTTGCTGCAATAATGCTAGCCTTTTGCTCAAAGCTCAGCTATGATTCTTTTCATGAGCATATGGTGAAACCCAATCCTGAGCTCCAAAGAGCCCCATTCACATAATGCTTGAGTTTTGCTGGCTCTATTCCAGAGAACTGAAATTTGTCTTTTGGGTTTGAGGCCTTTTTCTTTCCCCTTTTTTCCAGACTTTTGATTTGACATTCTGCAGTGGAGAATGCAGGATTTTACAGCTGTAAAATTCTGCAGACCCATTGTAAGGGCTGGAGAGATGTTTTAGAGCAATTGATTTGCTGAAAGATAGACAAGTAAGGCTATTCTTGAGCCTCAAAGAGAAGGGAATTTTCTAGTGAAAATGTTATGTGGGTTAGGCTTTGGAAAGCAGTGAGGGGAATGTGAAATCAAGCAGTGCAGGAAGAAGTTTGAGAGTTAACAGGGTAAGAGTGCAAAAAATATGAAGTAGCAGAATTTGGAAAGCTGAGAGCAGGGCAGGATGCTGTGTGTGCCTTGAATTTCAGTCCTACCAGAGAGCAGTCTTGCCTCATGGATCTGAAGAACAGGAATGGCTTCTGTGAGTGCTGCATGTAGCCTGGCTGGCCCTGAGCTGTGATGGTGTGAGGTTTCACAGTATTTCACAAATTCAGGGTTGTGAGCTACAGCTGGATGGATTAACATGAATTTCCAAAACAATGTTTGAATAAAAAGGTTTATTTCAGGTAAATATGATCTGAGAGAGGGAGAATGCAAAGGGGAAACATAACTGGAAAACACTGAGAAAAAGACCGAGGAGGATCTCTAACTCTGTACCTTTCCAACTCTGCACATTTCTAGCTCTGCACAAGAGGTTTCCTCTCCAGTGGCAAAGCAGCCAGATGCTGGAAGAGCTCTGGTTTGGGTTATTTGATTTTTTCCCCCTTTTTTTAATGGAAGAATTTGAGACACCACCATATCTGTTTGAATGTTTCCTATGCTTTACTTTGGCAGGGGGTTGGACTAGATGATCTCTAAAGGTCCCTTCCAACCCCTACCATTCTATGAACAGGGTATTGGCTAAGATAATGTTCCTGCTTTGCAGATAACCAGCTGCTCAGAGAGTTTCAAACAAACAGCATTAAATAATTTGACTGTGGTTAGAGGACTAGCATGTGATGATTAAGGATCAGATTTGTCTCATTTGCTCTCGGCTTCTGTTTGATTTAAATGCTTACTTGACTCAAACAGCAAATGTTTATCTCAGTACTGTAGAGGGAGCTCAGGATGGCTCTGTCAGGTGTTTAGGGTAGCTGACAGCCTCAGTGACTGGAGCACAATCCAACAATAATATGCATTGCTATGGTTTAGTCTTCTGTCTTGTAAAGAAAATGAACATTTCCAAAAGGTTTCTTGCTGTGGCTTTCATTAAATGGTGCCTTTTCCAGTGTCTGTGCTTCCAGCATCACCTCAAAGACTAAATACCATGTTTGTCAGAAGAGGCTGATCTGGTGATGACTGTGAAAAAAGCAGGAAGAAAATCTACCAGTAATCCTGCTTTTTTTTGTTGAAGAGCAGGCTGGTAGATTTGTAAGGCTGAGAGTAGTCAGGGAGTGTGTGAATTTACAGACTTCTCCTAACCTTTCTTGGCTTGGATCACATTTCATTACGCCAGGTTGTATGGGACTGGTTCCATAGTATAGTAGTGGTATGGTGTATTATAAACATATTGACAGATATTTGTACATTCCCATTGCCTGTGGGCACTGGAATCGCTGGCTAGCACCTGATTTCAAGTATGCCAGGAGTTCTTAAGAGCATTAAGTCTCTGTGCCGGTCATGAAGTAGGCAGATGCTTGATTGACAACTTGCCTGGTTTGTGTGGCTGGTTTTACATATTTAGATGATCATCTCAATGCCTTCCCACACAGCCCCCCTCCTTTCCTCTTCTCTGACAGTCAGGGCTTGTTTCCATGGAGCTATTTCATCCATACCTTAGGAAACCTTTTTTATGATCCCCTATAGACATAATTTGAGGTTTCTATGGCAACATCTGAGGAGGGAAGGCCTATGATATCTTCAGCAAGTAAGAACTGATTCTTGGTAAGCCCCATGTATGATAGTATGCTCATAACACACATGATGGCAGTGTTCACTGCCTTATTAGTTATTCTAGTTTATGTCAGATATGGTGGAAAAAAGCCTGAGGGAGTGACAGACTTAATAAAGCTCAAATCCTGAAAGTTACCATTGAAGAAAAATAAAATGAAAGGAATTTTGAGCAGTTAACTGCCATGCTTGTACAGCTCTAAAGACATTTGAGATTAAAAAATCAGTGATGTAATGCAACTTCATTCAATGCTAGTGAATCTTCTAGAAGGATAGTAACAAGTCTTGTAAAATCTGTAAGCTTTTGGGTTGTAATATTTAAAGAAGTTATGGAATAAGATATTAAAATTCATCATTTCAAAAGAATGAATCTGATTGTATGTCTAGAGAAAAAAGTAGTTTTTCCTTTAAACTTCCCATATTTATTTAGGGGAGGAAGGAAGTAACATATTTACTCTTAGGTTGTGTGTAGGCCAGTATCAACAGTATTGTGTAGCTTCAGGAGAATCAGGAAGCAGAGTTATTTGTGTTGGAAGCAGCATTGAGATCAGGAAATGACTGTAGGGGAAATAACAGAGTCTGAATGGAGGTTCCATGTATGGTGGAGTTGATAGAAAAACCTAGACTGGAGCTACTTAGGAAAAGATGCTAGATGTTTTTTTGAGGAAGACATGAAGGCAGGTCTTAAGCTGCCCAAAATAAGACTTTTAACACCCCTGTTCCCCAGCCAGCTTTTTGAACTTGTTTGTTAGAGTTGGTTGGAGATGAGAAGAAATAGTACATTTAACAGCAACAACTGATCTCTTACTTGTGTCACTTAAATAGTCAAGAATAGGCACATTCCTCATAAACCTACATTCCAGTGCACTTCTAGAGATGTTTTATTTGCTCTCCTGGAGTTGATGAGACATTTTCTTGCTCGTAGTGATTTCTGGATGACATCCTGTAACTTTAGTCTTGAAAGATCCTTTGAAGAAACCTGGGGAAGGAAAAGGTGCCAAAACCTCTCTTAAACTTGGCCCTGGCTAAGTATGTCAGATCAGTGACTCAGAATTGTATTTCAGTGGTATTAACTGAGAGGAAGACAGCGATGCTCTGGTCATGATTCATAAATAGAGGATTGACTATGGCAAGTTTTTTGAGTTTGGCTCAAGTGCTGGGAGTGTCCAGAGATGGATTATCAACAATTGTATTAAATAAATGCCTGAAGGAAAATGATGTGAAAACATAGGCCTTGAGTCTTCTGTTAGAAAACTGAAGCTCTTTGTATACTTGTCACTTGCCTTTTCTTGAATTGGAAGGGGCTGATAATGAGTGTGCCCTAGTAAGACATCAGTTTAACCTTCATGGACACCTTTACTACTTTGATCACTGACAGTTGTTTCACATGGTGAGTCTCAGTTCACTTTTTGCTGCTGTGTTTTGTGTGTATTTTCATTAGCAACACCTGAGTGTGAAGTAATTTACACCTAAGCCAAACTCCTGCTGTAGCCCAACTGGTAGTTCTTGGGAGGGGGAAATAAACCCCTTCAGGCATAACCCAGTTTTAACACATCCAGAGTTAAACACATAACCCAGTTTTAACACATCACCTCTTCTAGAGTGAAAAAGGATCTGTGGAGTTTCTAGTCACTTCTGAAAAGTTGGATCTTTAATGTTCTCTATGTCAGACAGTCTCCTTGGACACCTTGTGCTGCCTTCTGTCCTACAAACAAATGCTGCAGGAAAAGCACTTCTTGGAGGATGCAGGCTGTGAGGGACAGAATCTCATGATCAGTGTACACATGCAGGCCTGAGAGCCACCTGGCAGCTGCTGTTTCCTTCTGGTCCTGGTGGCAGCTGCTCTAGCAGCAGTTGGTGCTTTGCAGTTGCTTCTGTGCTTGCTGAAACACCAAGGCAGGCTGTTAATTTGCCACTGTTTCAGACAGATTAAGGACAGTGTTACAAATGTGAACTTTCTTTAGTCCTAGTCTTGTTTGCTGCCTCTGCCTTTCAAACTGCTCTTAAGGTAGCTTTGGGAAGGGACAGGAAAAGAGCCACAGCAGATCCTGCCTGCTTCTGCTTTATTCAGCAGGATTTCCTATGATCCAGCCATCCTCCCTACGCCAAATCCTCCCCACTCCGCTTCTCCCCTCCCTCTTTTCTGTGTAGATACAAATTCATCCAGTGGTGCCTTCCCTCCCACACCACTGCAGCTCTCAAAGTTCATGAAATGAACCCAGTGCTGTGTTGTAGAGGTTTCCCTGATGAAGATAGCCACAGAAGACTGCCTATACTCTCTGCGGTTCATTTAACCCTGTAAGTGCTGCACTACCATGTTTCTTACTGGCTGTTTGAAGTGTATACTGAGCATTTAACTGTGTCAACTTAGGGGATTTTTAGCTTTAAAATAATGTGTGCTACCAGAAGAGTATGGGTAGAGGGTACACAACAGTGGCTTTTAGACTTACTAACTGTAGCTTATTTCTTTTTCATGTGAGGTTGTATGGAACAAGAACTTTGAGGAGACCAAAGAATATTAAGGCAAATGAAACTATTGTAATGCTTTTGGAACAGGAAGGATGGTGTGTTAGTCAATAGGATGAGGGCTAAAAAGACTTTACTTTCTCACTTGATGGTTTAACAGTTTAGGATGCTGTGTGGAGCATTTACATGTAGCTTGAAGAGGAAATGCTCAGATGTTTCCTGGAGTGCAGCAAGGGACACCCGACACGTTTTGCTGAAAGTTTAACTTGCTGTTTGTAAACTCCCACTGGGATTCTAATGGTAACTCTGTATAATGGCCTAAGCAAGTGCTTGAAGCTCATGAGCTGCTTTACAACACACTTAAACCAAGGGATAACTTAAACATAGTCACCTGGTGTTACTTTGGAGACAGATTCACATCTTTATGTAAAGATCAAAGACACAACAGATGCAGTCTCTTGGGTCAGGGATGAAAGCTATGATTTTTCTCTTTGGAGGCAGACTTGTAGTGGAAGAGAAGAATGATCAACAGGTCCCCAGGTTCTGTCCTAAAAAGATGGCAAGAAGCTCACTGCTTTCTTGGTACATGCTTAGCATTCAAATAGAAGCTTTACTGCGAGAAAGAGTTCTTCTTGAACTGCAATGGACAATTGGACTGTTATTGTTACCTTTTCAACTATGCCTAATTATAAAGCCCATTGATTGGTTTAGATCCAAATCAACCGCTTAAATAAGCTCTATGCCTTAGATTTAATTATTAGATATTATTCACTTCAGGGACACTGATTCATCCAAAGTAGGTAATTGCCAGATTCCACGTGTTAAAGATAGCTATTTCTCTCATGCCTCACTGAGTTTTCACTTACCAGGGCTTTTTCTTTTCCATTTAATCTCATCTCTTTCTTTTTCATTACAAGTTTGTAAAGGTGTTATTGTATAGTTTAGCTCTAGGCAAGCTGGTGAGAGGCCCAAAAATATAATTGGAAAGAAACCATATAGTAAGTGTCATTGTTTGGTCTTATCTAGTACTGGTTGGCTGAGAAGTGGGAGTAAAATTGCACACAGTCAAGAATGAATGGCAGATATATTTATAACAAATGAGGAGCTAAGTATTCATTCCTTCAGAGGTTGACTCAAATGCTGAGTCTGGGCTGAATAATTTCTTAACTAAGAGTCAGAACTTTGGAAACTAAATTCAGGGTTCAAAGAATTTGTCTCCAATTCTGTTTGAATTGCGGTGACGTCTTTGCTGGAATTGGCTTTTTCTCCCAACCCTCACTACAGCTGGAATTCAACCTGATGTTCTTGTAAATTATTAGTTCAGTCTTCTAAATGTATTGTATAACCTTATGTAGAGCACAATTTACACATTTTCCACCAAGATACACAGTTTCAAACCTATTTGGACACATTCCTGTGGTCCCAGATCAGGGGAACTTGCTTTAGCAGGGAGTTGGACTGAATGATCTCTAGGATTCCCTTCCAACCCCCACCATTCTTTGACTTGCAAGAGAATAACACTGTTAAGGTATGAAATTGTCTGTCCACTGTCAGCCAATGACTCCAAACACTTCAATGTTATGTTAGAAATGATTCCTGTGTACCTGTACCTAACGGTAGCTTAGAGGCAAGGAACTATTTCAGAAGTGAGCTGATGTGGACTGTTCAGTAGAAGCTGTGCTGTTACTTGGTCTGCAGCTTCTCAACCACCAGAGAGCAGCAGGGCCCCAGTGGGAAAGAAGCCTTAGCAGCTGTTTTATTTCTGCCATGCTTGGTCTGCAGAGAATCTGTGGGACTGTGGACTTGAAGGCAGGAGTAGGAATTTGGACCCAGTGTAAAATGCATCTTGTTTTAGGGATGTGTGATTCATACTGTGTTGCAGCAAAGACTTCACTAGCCTTAGGAAATGGAAGCCAAGTAACAGATTGCTGCTGAAAAGGTGTAACCAGCAATGTGGTGCCTGTGGTGTTTCTGCAACAGCTGTAATGACTGGTTTTAAGACATATGAGATCTGCTACATTCCTTAGTATACTGGGGAGGCATTTGTCAGTTGTTTCACACCTGTACAGGCATGCAAAACTAAAACTTCTGCCTGAAGAGCATATTCAATTCTCTCTGCTTATACATGACAAATGTGGCATCTACTTTTAGACACTGCATGTAGCAGTGCTTAGTGATCTCAATGTATGGAAGAGTGCTATAATCATTTACTGTAATATCTACTGATGCTGTGGTATGTGTACTGTGTTATTGGGCTCTGTTATGCAGACAAGAAACATGGATAGGAGTTTTGTAGCCCATGTGTACTTCATACCTCACATTTACAGCCTGTAACACATATCAGTAGAGTTTTGTGTCTGTTATCATATGATACATGTATGTTGAATATGTGCAGGGGGAAGGAATGAGCTTGTCTGGCTGCATTTCCATAACAGCAAATACAGGATTACTAAGTGTGAATGGCAAAGCCAGCTGCAAGTATTTTCCAAATAGCTGTCTTTCAGAGATCATGAAGAAAAATGACAGTTGTCCTCAGGCATTTGTCTAATTGAAGGAATGGGCTCTATTGGCCTCGCTGCTGTAGTTGTGTGTAACTGAGGTGATGGACAGGAATGGTATTTATAAAGCAATGTCTATATGCTTATTTTAAAATGAGTTTCACTGATTATAAGAAAGAACCTTTTTTTTCTCCTTATGACATTTTAGTGTCCCTTGAGAGTTCAGAGCTAGTTTTGGTGGTTTCCATTTGGCCTCATGCAGAATAAGAAAGTAGAAGTTCTTACTCTGACAGGCATCCATTTCCACACTATTTTTGTAGGACAAAAACATGTCCTCCCTATTCTGTAAAGAAAAAAGGAGGAAGATGACAGTTGCTTCAGGATTGGGGTTTTTTTCTGTTATATTTAAGATAGAAAGCTGAAATACTTGGGACTATTCCACTTCCAGCCACCCTGTTGGTACAAAATAATGATCTACAGGTAACGTTATCACTTATTCTCTTTAGACTCAGTTTTAGATTCCTGTATTTCTGGTATCAGTTAGCAAACAACATGCAAGTTGTAAGCTGGGAACCACTGCTATTAGCCAGATGGAGTTTTTCACTGGATTCTGACCAACCTAGAAGTGACAATAAAGTACATTACTAAAGCATTTTGAGGATTTGGGCAAAGTTCCCTTGCTTCTTTCATACACAGTATATTAATGCAAGCCTCATTATGTGTGGTGCTATTTGAGTCATATTTGACAGTTTCTGGAATTCTGGATGATATCTGAAGAGTCTGGAGTTTGCTACTGTGTAAGAAGCCAAGATTTAAATGCCTAGTTAAGTGTGTTTAAAGTCTTATGCCAGAGGCCAGTGTATGCAGTTTATCCAACAGCTGATTTCTCACTGGCTGGAGACATGATTGAAAGCCCTTCTTTTATTGTTGGTCAACCTACAATCAGAGCTGTTCTGTTCTTGGATTAGAGGGTGTGGAAGGGACATTGTGAGTTGTTTGGGGTAAAAATACATTTGTGTTCCTTCACAGCATGTTCTTTGGAAGATGAAGGAAGAGTTGCTTGAAACAGTGCTTAGCCTGAGTGACCAGGATTTGTGGTGTTTAAACATGAGCAAGACTGCTTTCTGAACTGGGCAGCTTATGGAAAAATTCATGGCAAATCCTGATGAAATATTGTACTAAGCAGAGAAGAATTCAGGAATGGGTGTGCTGGGGGAGTGCTTCCATCTTGCTTTGTAATACACTGAGCTCTCAGCCTGCTGCTGGTATTCCTTGCCCTGCAGCCTGTGAAATTTGTGTCATCTGTCTTGTAATACACTCCTTGGGTTTCAGAGAACAACACATGCAGGTATCATGTATCACATATCCAAACTAAAATTGACTGTGTATGTTCAAATGACAGCAACGAGTGGTCGATAGTGCATGATTTAAAGGGACATCTGTGGGGCATTAAAGTCATAATGGTAAGCTACTATATGCTCTTTGCATCTATTGGTGATATTTACCAAGTTGTAATTGGCCTCATTCTAATTCAACATGCAAAGACCAAAGGGTAGCTGAAGTCCTGGTGTATGGAAGTGTTCCCATTCTGAAGGTAACATGGCCATTCTTGCAGAAGACTGGAATGCACAAGGAAATACAGATAAATATTATATTATACAAATTTACTCCAGAACTTTCATGGGAAAAAAGAAACACACAAGTTTTGGAGTTTGAAAATGGGAGTTTTGACCTAGCTCTGACACAGGCATGGCAGATTTCTCCTGCAGAAACTGCTACTTCTGGAGTTTGAATGAAAAGATGTGGCTTGAATGATTCCAGGTCTGGAAGTGCAGTAATCTTCCTGCCTGACCCAACAGAGCACCTGTAGTCAAATGTTGTGCATCTGAGTGACTTTGTTAGTCTTCTGAATGAGCTGTGTCTATTTTTTCCTTCATCTTAAAATAACTACTTTTAATTATTAGCTTTTTCTTTGTGGACTTTGTGCAGTCTGCTGGTCTGTATTCATCTACCAGAGAAGATATTTCACTGTCTCTTAAACACATTCCTGGTGTTAACTCATGTTCTTTATTCAGTAAAGACATTTTTGGGTTTTCAGGAGACTTTTCTTTTTGTCTTTGATTAATTTCTATGTCCTCTTGTAAGGACACTGGAAAACCCAGAATGTTTGAGTAGGAGAAAGGCAGGGAGACTGATTAACCTGAAGCATTGGCAACCATTTGCTGCTCTAATCAATCTGTCACTAGATGGATCATTAAACTACAGCAACAGTTATTAAATATGGATCTAGAGGCTCTCCTGGAAGCAGTCAGACTGTGCTGCTGTGGTTTGTACACAGATCATGGCTGGTATTTTTTACTTGGTGGGTCAGGTGTTTGAGTTGTCTCTTATTACATAGCTTATCTTTTTTTCTAAGAGCATCAGACAAGTGGCTGGCATCCTCTCTCCAATATAAAAATGCATCAATAATGCTGGAGTGCAAATAAATATTGCTTACCAACCAGTGAAGTACTTGGAATGAAAGGGATAGTCCCCATGAACATGCATGTACCCAGTCCTAAGTGGTAAGGATTCTCATGGCACAGTGAGAGAATCATTTTAGCTTTGAATGTGTGAAGGGAGTGGGACAAGTCCTTGCTGAAGTGAATTCCTCTGGTATTCAGTGAGCCTGAGGGAGAAGAAAAATTGGACTGGCATGGCCATGGCAACAAAAAGCAGATTAGGGAAAGGGCCAGTTTCTCTGTGCTAAAGTGATTACTAAATGCTACTATTGCCCAGGGCAGTGTAGTATGAGTCTCTTGGTGATTATATCTGTGGGAATTTTGTGGGTTTGCCATGTCAGCTACACAAATTATTACTAAAGGAAGCATACAGAAGTGCAAACTTTGACCTTTCTTATTTGCACTTATTTTGGCAATTGAGAATCATGTGTAGTTGATAAAAGATTCCAGAGGAGATCAAGCTCATTAATACACAGAGAAAAACTTCTTTGTGACAGCTTCCAAAGGGCTGCTAATCCCTTGCCCCAAGGTTGCACATACTCTGGGTTGAAATGGAGCAATAATGTGAGGTTTTGATTCCCAGATGCAAGGGAATTTTTGGTGTCAACAGCTAGCGAGTAATGTTATGTACAGGTGGCTTCTGAATGGGTGGTGACATGATAGAAATCATGGCAACACATGGCTGATGTACTCAGGTTCAGGTTTCTCCATATTGCAGAGGTGGAAGAAAAGATTTTGGGCCTTGAGAGGCAGAGAGGATGCACAGGTGCTCATGTAAGTCCTCAGATTCAACATATTGGTGTTTTGTTCTATCTGTTGGGTTTTTTTCTCCCCCTTCTTGGACTTAAAAGCTGTTTTATTTGACTTATTTAAGTGGTTGTCTGATTGTGTGTGCATGCACCTGATGCACAGCTACTGAGGAGACAGGAGCTCTAGCAATTGAAGAGTTTTTCAAGCTATTAATTTACAGGATGAGCAGAGCAGAAAGAACAGCTCAACAAAGTAGAGTATAGCAATTAAGACCTTAAAAAATAATTGAAATATTTCCTTCCCTGTTGTGCCTGCTGTTACACATCTTCTGTTTCTGACTTGTTTAGTTATCCATGTCCTAGATAGCAATGTTCTGATGTTCACAGCTCTTGTGAAGTTTATTTTCAAGCAAAACTGAGGAAGTCGGTGCAGGAAAAACTATTTTGATTTGAGTTGGCAAATATTTTCTAATCTGAAACTAATATTTTCAAAGGTTCGGGCTGTTGAACAATGAAAACTAAAGCTGTGTTAGGTTGATTTAGAGATGTTTGTTTTTTTCCTGACAGCATACTTGAAATAGCTGAATTCTGGTCATTCCGTTGGAGAATTGAAGTTCTGTGTCACTTTTTGACATGAAAATATAGTTTAATTCAGGGGTTCTTAACAGAGAAATGGTCACACTGTTTTTGCTGTTTTGACTTTGTTACCAGAATTTTGCAGAGCTTGTCTTGACACTGCTTCTCCCAGTGTTTGACCCTTGATAGCACACTTGATAGCTCGAGTCTTCCTAAGCTTACTAAATGCCTGGAAGTCTTTTGTGTGGTATGCATCTTTCTCCTGGTCTAAAATCTGTCCTGCATGTCTAACTGTATATGTGATGTCTTTGTTGGTTCCTGGACCTAAGACCATCTGTCATCCACTGTCATTTTGGAAGCAGCCTTACCCTTCAAGAACTCCTTTAATCAGCTTTCATGCACGAGAACCTGAGCTAAAAAACCAAACCCCCTCACAGTCTGGTGCTACCTGCTGCTATTGCCTTTATAACTATTCCTCAGTCTCTCTCTTCCTTTGTCTTCTCTGTGAGCAGTCAATGAGGACAAAAAAGACCCCAACCCAAGTTGTGAAAGAAGGCTGAAAGTTTAAGTTTGCGCTCCCTGGAGTGGGCTGATGTGAGCAGGAAGGTGGGACTAGGGGACAGCCTGTCCAATTGGCTCCTACAGAAGGCTATTATCCCTCCTTACCCTTTTTTATTTGGTTGATTTGTAGCAGCAGCATATTTGGTAATACAAACCCTCTCTCTTGGGATTAAGAGTGCAGTTACACTTGCAACAGCTGCTTGCGTATGTCTTACCCGCTACAGAAAAAGAATATGCTGCTCCACCTACTCCTCCTCCTGATTTGATCTAGTACTGTTGCTTCCCTCCCTCTCTTTGTTTCTCTTTCTGACCTTCTCACAGCTCCACGCCGCTCCACTCCATACTTGCTTCGCCCCTTGAAGACCACAGCAGTTTCCTAGCACAGATCCAGGAGACTTTTCTTTCCTGAGCTCACCTTAGGCAAAGAGGCCAGAAGGCAAAGGAGGGGGTGGAGGGGGAAAGCTGAAAGTAAGCCAACCTGTTACTGGCAACCCTTGTCTCAGTGCTAAACCTACGGCTTTGAGGGAGACCGGGGAGAGGAGAAGGAGAAGAGAAACTTGAAACTGGCTTCCCTTCTGGCATGTGTTGTGTCCTGAACCCACTTGGCTGTTTGGTTAAATGAAAGCACGTGAAGAACATGAGGTTTCCTGCTTGAGAGGAAGGGCAGTGCTGGACTGAGTGAGGAAGGAGGAAGGCAAGTTGTGGTTTTGTGGTGTGGTTTACACCAGGATCACGGCTAGTTTGCCTTGGGGGTGGGAGCAGAAAGAGAAGGGCATCTGATGCCAGCTGCCAATATGACAGAAACACTGCAGCTCCCAGCACTGCAAGTCCCAGAGCAGGAGGTGGTGGAGGGCGACCGTGCCTGGTCTAGTTCATCCACCCCAACCCTGCGCAGGAAGCGTTTCAAGATGAGGCGGATGAAGAATGTGCAAGAGCAGAGCCTGGAGGCCAGCAGGTATCAGGATTCTCCTTCTTCTAGCAAGGAATACCTGCAGCTCCCATCCATTGAAATCACCCCCTCCAGTGATGAGGACACTCCCTGGTCCAACTGTTCCACACCCAGTGCTTCCCCACGGCGCAAACGCTTCCTCCTTCGGAAGTGGCTGCGTGTGAGAGAGAAGAAGGAATACAGTGAGAGCAGGTATGTTTTTGGCCACTTTCACTTCCCTGGTTCCAAGAAGAGCCTGTCTGCAATCTGTAGGTAGAGTCTATTGTTTTCCTAGAGATCTTGACATGCTTCTCACTGGGCCTTTGTCCTTAGTCATTGGCTGGAGCATGTAAATGTAGTCGATGGGACTTGCTGATGCAAGACCAAATGGCCTAATCCTGTTGTGCAAACCATAGACACCTTAGAAACAGCAGTGCTAGGATCTCTGTTAGTGGTCCTTTGCACACCTGCTACAGGTAGTACAGAGCCAGTGAAAAGAGCTTGCTTGAGAGTGAGGGAGACTCCAGGAAGAATGGGTGATAAGACTGAACTTCATTAAGATGTCTTGAAGAGACCCTTGAGAGAGAGGAGGTGACCTCTTTGCTGGGATTACCAGGACAAACCTTTGTCAGTGGGTTTTTTTTGATGTTCATTCCTACTGCTGAGACTTTCTCTGAAATCCTTCATTCAATTCTGGTTATTGGGAGAAAGGACATGAGAGAAGAATGAAGTAGCCTTGTGCATGTCAGGGTGTCTGGGTTTAGTTCTTGACTGCTTTCCAGACTTGAAAGTCACTCAGTCCTTTTTCTCAAAAGGGGACAAATAATTCTAAGAGCTTCAAGAGCTGTCAACACAGGAAAATTAATGCCCAGAGAGTTATTGTGTGACCGTGTGAAGAAAAAGCTCTACCTTACATAACCCTCTGCAGGTGCAGTTGGAGTCTACAGCATGCAGTAGTTTACCTTTAATGGGAGAGTGGAACACTGTATCTTTCCTGAGGGTCCAAAGTACACAAGAGTCTTCTCTCTGGTAAAATCATGCAATAGAAATCCTTATGCTAGTTTAGTGGGGGACAGTTTTTCTTTTGTTGCTTTGCAACTGCATGCAGCCTCGTTGATTTATGCATGAAAGTATGCTCTGCACTTGCATAGGCTGAGAAACTTGTCTGCACCCAACATGCTAGATAGATGTACTGACTGCTGTGTTTCTTGAGTGTTTATAGGACAGAGCTGTTTCTTCTGCTAATATTCACACTGGTACACTGGTAACCCTTCTCACATGAGGTCCCTTTAGCAAGGTCAGGCTGTCATTAAGTTTTGGGGAGGATTCATCTAGGAATAGATGCTGTCAAGGGTTTGAAAATCCCTCTCAAAAAGGGAAAAGCTGCTATTGGTTGAGAAATATTTCTGATTTTCACCTGCCTGTGGTGATGAAGGTAGTGATGCAGTTGCAGCATAGAAAATATGAAAGGTAATGAATGCATGGGGCGTATGCTCAGGTGTCAGAATCACAAAGTTCAAGTCTGAAGTTCAACAGAGAGGATGGCTTTTCAGCTGAAGGATTTAATTTATTGGTAGTGAATGTGATTCACAGAGGCCAAGACACATTTCTTCTGGTGTGAATGCATAAGGAAACTTAGTACACAGGATATGTCTGTGGCAATGCTTGGCAGCCTTCTGCTTATTCATCATGAAGACACTTCTGCCCTAACTCTCCTTATGTTTTGAAGCAGTGACTGGGAAAAATCTGAGGTGATTGATGGATTAGGTGACATTAGCATACCAAAGCCAACATGGCACCTTCCTTTTTATATGTAGCAGGCTCCAAATCTATCCCTTTTGCAAGGGGAAACGTGATGTTTTCAAATGGAATGTTTCCCTTTCTAGTCCAGAGGAGAAAAACCAAACAATTTGCCAGTCGCTTCATATTGAGCCTCCAGGCTTGTAGAGTGCAAAGATCATCACTGGGCTTTCAAAACTCAGCAGGCATGGAAACAAGGCATGCAGAATCTGAGGGTAATTAGTCACTGAAGGAGTCATGAACCCTCAAGGATTTAGTGACATTAATTTGAAAGAGGCCAGCAGCTAGCACGGTAGGGTAAACCTTACTGCACCCAGAGGCTGTTGCACGTGAAACCCTTGTCCTAAAATAGCAGGGCAGGAAGCAAGTGGATACTGCCTGTCTGCCTTGCCCTACTTTAGACTTGGATGTCTGGAGCACTGGCTCCTTTTTGCTGCCTATTGATGATAGTCATGTCATTTACTGTACTATTCATGTCTTTAAGGGCAACAGTGACTACCATACTAGAATAAAGGCTGAAGCATTTTATGCAGTGCTTTGCCACTAAGTCCTGTCTTGTACCATTTGGTACCATCAGAGAAATGAGAGCAGTTTACCTGCAATCTCTCCCTCTTTCTAGTTGTCAAGTAGTTCAAATGGTTTTTAGTCTGGTAACCTTTACCCCCATTATGTGGCCAGATGTCTGCCTGTTTGCATGGCAAGGTTTTCCCAGAAAAGCTGGTAGCTGAGAGCAAACTGCACCAGCTGACTTATTCCAGCAATGCATGTGTTGCTCACATGCCCCCTGAGGGAGAGCAATAGCTCTGTGACCATTAGCATACAGTAAGCATCCAAGTGAATAAACAAATGCTTTTAGGACTCAGCGCTGTCTGTAATGCTCCAGGTCTGATGAAGGCTGGCTGCTTTTTTCATCCTGAAACTCAAGCCTACAAAATGTTCTATATCCCTGGTTAGTTTTTAACAGCCTGAACAATTTTAAGGTTTGTTTACCTGCTGCTTCTCCAAAAGCTGTTAGGTGGCTGGTGAAGACAGCAGAAGAGGACCTGTTAGGTTCCTCTCATTAAACAGCAGTGAGGGCATCTAAGAGCCTTGCTTGCCTCTGAGACAGTTTTATTCAAGGTGAAAGAGCAGGTAGAAGCTGTTTCTCAGGAGTTTGCCTGTAAGTTGTCCTTATACAAAAGCATGATCATCTTGGGCCTGTACAGATGATAAATAGAATGTTTTTTATAAGGGATGCAGACAGCTTCTTACCTATACACCTCATTGGGTACCCAGGTAACAGTAGAAGTTATCTGCACACAGCTTTATGAAGAATGAACCATGCACACAAGAGCACGTTGTTGGGCTTTTTTTAATGAAGACATGATGATGTTCCTTTCCTCATAGGCTAGCAGAGGCAATCTGTTAGCATTTTGCTATGCATGTACTGCACATGCATTATTGATGTGGGCATGTGAGAGTGTATCTGCTTGGATTTATTATTTACTTCTTAAAGCCACCCTTGCTAGTAGTCTCAGTGACTGCATGTGATTCCTGATATGCAAGGCAAGAGCTGCTGAGAGGGTTGATCACTCAGACTTAAAGGATTGCTTTCCTCTAGGTGGAAGATCAATGTTGGAATGAGGCCTTGTGTAATGGGAGAGGGAAAATGGCTTGTGTTTCTTTCACATTCTCCTTGTAGCTGGAGTTGATTAATTGAATTTTTTGGGGAGGATGAATGTCAGACAAGATGTGTTTTGAAATAGAGAGTTGTTGCAATAAATGCTTTCATTGTGTGTTATAATACTGTCCCAAGGTTTTTGGAATGTGTCTCTCCTTGTTAGTCCTTGAAACTGTATTTAAAACTTCAACTTCTGGACACAGCTGAAGCCACGTGAGTGAAGTGTGAATATCCTTTGGGTTGAATTTAGGACTAGAATATAAAGTTGGGTATTTAGCTGATATCTGTACTCTTGCATCTTCAAAGCAAAACCAGGAAAACTTATTTCTACATAGCTCTCTAATAAAGTAGCCCATCTTCTCTGCTCTTGGTAGCTTTGCAAACCAAATCAACCAGTGTTGTGCTTTGAAGGACAAACTTCCATTTATGTGTTTGTCATTTGTTCATGATAACATGTGCCAAGTGGCTGTGAATCCCACCAGCTCTGTTATTTGTTTTTTTGGCTAACACAGCCTTTGTGCAGTAGACTGTAGGTTTTCTTGTTAAATATTTGCCTTTGAGTATTTGTGTGGTTTAGGAGGACCAGTCACAAGGGTATCAAAATTGACTTATTTACACATAGCCTGGCACTTAAATGCTGTTGATCTTATCTAGTCAGCAAATATTTACCATTGGAACATCTGAATTTCATGTCTTACACAGTGCTATGCCCCTCAGGAGTATTTAATTATTGTGTTCATTAGCACAACCACCTTCCACTGGATGGTGGTTTGAAATTCAAGGTGTACATGGTACAATATGATGTTGATGAAAGGGCTTGTCTCCTCTGGAGGTTTCCAAAGCTGCCTGGACATATTCCTGTGCTCCCTGATCAAGGGAAACCTGCTTTAGCAGGGCTGAATGAGCTCTAGGGGTCTCTTCCAACCTCCACCACCCTATGATTCTGTGGTTCTGGTACCTACCTCTTTTAGAGCTTGGGATCAATTCAGCAATTACAGTTTGCTGAGTGTGAACCTTCCTGAGTCTTTTCAATAAAGTCTGATGTTACCTTGCTGCCTTCACTGTTAAGGATATGCTTCCCCTGACAGCTTTGCACTTGTATGCTGAGAGTGGGAACTTGCATCACCTGTGGGAAACCCATATCAGTTAAAGTGGTTTGGCTTTTAATTCAGACTGAAGCTTTAGGTCTTTCAGAGGACAGCACTTCTTTATGAGAGAGAATGTTATCCCTTGGAACTTAGGTCAGTTTTGGTTTTTTTTTAATGGTGTCCCTTACCTTCTTCTCTCCTTCCCCTCCACCTGACAGGTCCTTGACAGTTGTAATGGCACAGTTATTTAGGTATCCATGCAACCATAGTAACACAGTGCTCTTGACAGGAATTTCATTTGCCAAGGACAATGAGGTGCTGTTAGGCAGCTGGCACTGGGAAGTGTAGTTCTAGTTCTGTTGTTTTATGAGAAGTATGGGGGCCACATTCTGGGAAGGATGAGCAGAGCAGGAGGGTGAAATGGAAAGGTAAAACTGCTGGTTTATCTTTGATAAGTTCCTAAAGCTTCCTGTGGGAAAATAGTCAGAGGGACTTTTTCCTTTGATGCACAATTACAGATAGCAGAAAAGAAAGGTGATGGAACAAACATTCTTGGGAATGTATGTATTCTGTAGAACAGTGGTGATTTGGTCTTCTGATGTGGTGGAAAGATTGACTGGAAACTGAGCCAAAACTGTTATGAAAATGAGAACTGGAACATTGAATACTAATTCAATTTTGAAGATGTTTAAGAATCTGTTGTCCTATAAACAGCTTTCAAGAAACTGTTGTTGCTCAAACAATACAGATATTCTTTTGCTGCAAAATAGACTTTTTTAGTATACATAAGTCTTGCAAATAGAGCAAAATTGCTTTTTCTTTAATCCCCAGATGCAAACTGAGTGGGCTATATGTGTGGTCAGAACACTTTTTACAGCTGGGAAAATGTTTCTGTACTTGGGCTACCTGGGTAAATTGGATGAGATGGAGGAGCATTGGTAGTAGACTCTTCAAAGATTTAATCATTGAAAGTAATAGTTAATTTGTATTTAAAAGTTTTAATCAGTTTCTTAGCTGGTAAGTCTGAGATTTTTTTCCTTGTAATCTTGTTTTAGCTGATGACAAGGGGGTAAGGTGCTGTATTGCAATATGTTGCAATATCTGGACTCCATTAAATTTTAAACCTTGATTTGGAGGACTTTCTGAAGGAGAAATTTAATGATGGGTTGGGTGAGCATGAAAAGGTCTAAGGTTCATCTTGTATAGCTGTGCAAAAGTAAACGTTCACATAGGATTACCAGCATTGCAGTTGCTGTTCTTGGGCTGTGATCTACTGGGAATTCTCCTTTGGTAAGTTTAGTTTTAGCTGTTTGAATGGAAATGGCAAAGATTTGTGGGAGGCTTTTATAATAAAGAAATGAATAGTTATAGAAGTAGTCCCTACTGTGCTCTCTCATACCAAAAGTCTGATAATTCTTTTGGATTGGGAGGGGTTGTGTGGTTCTCTTAGCACTTTCTTTTTTCCACTGGGCCATAATTAAGCTGAGAAGTACAGGAAACGTGTTTCTTTGCTTTTTGGGAGTATATGGTTCCTACCCAGCTGTTGAGTTGTAGCTTGAAGCCAATAAATAGACTTCTTATTCTCTGATTACCCTTTCTGCAGTGAGATGCTTAAGAAAACAATAAGTATGTGGATGTGGGAACAGAAAATGAATTCTGTCCCCTTTTGCAAAGCTGTTTACTTGTCTACTGTGCAATGGGAGGAAAAAAAAGCCAAATCTACTGTGTGGTTCTAGTTCCTCTCCTGCCTGCTTCACTGTATTTTGTCCTTCCTTGGATATATGAAGACAGTATCATAGATAAACTTCTAAACCTTTTCAAGTATTTTCTTTAAGATTCTATGCTGGTAAAAGTGATCAGTCATGATTTTGCATGAGACTTTCTTCAAGTCAATACACTTGTTAATGCTTTGAGGTGTTGTTTCTGTAGTTGACTTGTTGGTGTGGGTAAGAGTAGCTGTAATTTACTTGTGCAAGCATAGAGTACATCTAGAGAAGAAAAGTGATTGCAAGCATGTGTTATGTATACCTGAACTAGTTTTATTTAAACAGTTTAGGTCCTACCAGCAGTGAAGCCACAGAGACTTTAGCACAGCCTGTGTCCCAGGTGCTACTCTGCAGCGTGTGCTGGAGCTGTGTTGCCATGACTCCATAGCCAGTGGTACTCAGAGGAAGCAGATTAAAGCTAGCCCAGGAACTGCAGCTCATTGTGCTGCAGTCTGTTTCCTGAAGGCAGAATCAGATCTATTTACTGCTCAGAAGGAAAGCTTTTGCAAAGAAATGAAGCTATAGAAATGAGAAGCAGGAGCGCTGAGTGTCTGGAGCAGGTGGAGGCTGGTAGAAGGGCATAAGGATAACTGTACAATAGATGTGCAGGGGAAAAAGAACACCCATCACCCCCAAAACACCCATTTAAAGGGGGCGAGTGACATCTTGTGGGCTCAGCATGCAAGTCTCTACTGGAAATTTAGTGTTGGCCACTTGATCCGTAGGAAGAGTTCATTTTAACTGTTGTCTTGCCCTGCTGCCTAGAAGTGGGAGCATGCACATGCAGCAGTTGGGTATTTGAATGTTAAGCTGTAAGTAACTATTTTGGGATGGAATGATACAGGCATCCCTGTATAGGCAATGTGCAAGGTCACTTGGATTTTAAGTTCTTAGGAAAATGTCACTTAAATGAGGTTAAGACCCTTCAAACAAGTTATGTCTGTTATAATACAGAGCTGAGCTTACTGTTGTCTTGTTTTCTCTTTACACCCCCAAATATGAACCCTATGTTTTTCTTGTTCTGTCTTTACACCAGAGTGTTTCACAGGGACTTACATAAATCTAATAGCTTCTGTTTTCTCATCATTACTGCAGCAGCCAGCAGAGCAGCCAGCAAAGCAGCCACGATGATGACTCTTCTCGATTCTTGAGCCCTCATATACGTGACGACAGGTAAGGCTGTTTGTGGCTGAACTGGGGACATGCCTGGGACAACTCAATGAACTTACATGGGCTGGGCTGGTTGAGGTCCTTAATTATTTTGCCTGTATTTCTCAGAGTTGTTTAATGAGAAATGTGTTTTACACTGGTCTTGCCAATGTTTAAAAAAGTGCATTTTCCATCTACTTTAAAAGTAGAGCTTGTGGGACAAATGCATCCAACTCCTGAAGTCAGATCTGCAGCTGGTATAGACAGCTTCATCAAACTTGCTGTGTATTGATGATTAGCAGCTCTGATCCTTAAAAATACACAACTGACATGTTGCATGTACTTCTTGTCCTCAGCAAAGACCACGTTGAGTTTGGCTGCTGTGTTTGACTTCTCATGTATTGTGACAGTCCTGAGGTATCTAGAGCCTCCTGTGTAGCAGCTGGGTGATAACTGCTGTGAAGTTGCAGAAGCTTAAGCCTCTTGTACTTTGGGTTGATTAATGACTGCTTCAAATTGCAGCATTGGCACAAAAGCTGTTGGAAAGGGAACAGTTATTTTTGTGCTTGATTTATTATTGTTGCTTTGCTCAGAGCCGTATGATTTAAGAGTTTTGCTGTATCTTGTAGTTAATCTTTTGAGACTGAATCTGCTTCACTTTCTTCTATTGTGCATGAGCTGTGAGCCCTGAGCTACTGTTACCTTTCTGTCTCAGACAGACCGTCTCCTAGAGGCCTATTTCCCTACTAAAGTCCTTGGGTTACATCTAGACTTTGGTTTCTGAAATGCCCATTACTCTGTTACTGCCTTGCATAGTGGAGATATGTTGCATTATGTGACTGGGGGGTTATAGTGATCCCACAGGAGGATGTATGCTGAAATTTGGACACTGCTGCCTTCAGCCTGCTGCGTAGCTGATTACAGGGAGCATCTGAATGTGGTGTCTTCCACTCTGCATGCTCATATCAAAGCATAGTCCCTCAGAGGAGCATTGGTTTAGGTCTGTTAGCTATTCCACATAAGCTGTATCTGAGATCAAAGGCCTTTATTGCTAAGTGTGTAGTAGGGCAAATGCTTACCCAACTCAGACTTTTCCTTACAATGTCAAAGGCCAATGGATTGAGTAAGAACTGAGTAGGCATCTGAGAAATTGACTCACTTGAGAGAACACCCTGACCCTGAAGAGCTAATTAATATCCCAGCAGAGTTTGGCTTAGAATTAGCACTTGGTAGTTGTATCTAACCTTTTCCTCCATATGTTTTACTCCAATTATTAATCTCTCTGATGCTGTGGAGCCTGGCATAATTGACTAGCAGGGAGCTGTGTTTGCAACCAGGAAAGAAAGAATCTGACAGCAAAGCAGATGGGTACTTTGGTCGTATCTGGGCTTCCTCTGTGTAATGCATTCTGTTAGGCCATTTGATCTGGGATTTCATAGGTTAAACAGGGTTTGGCTTCATTAATACTCAATAGGGGATCTCTGGGCATAGCAAGGAGGAAATAATTTGCAAGCACTGCCTGTTTCTGATGTAGATGAAACTGAAACCTTTACACTGGTGCTAAGAATACCTTCCTCCCGGAAGGGAGATGTGATGTTTTAGCTGTGCCACAGTCAGATCTTGGACCTATTTATGCAGAGCTAGGGTGATGTTGAGCCTGCTGACTTCTCTTATCGATGACCAACTGCCCAGATTTAATTACAAGTAACTTTTGTTTTCATGGAGGATACTGATCCTAAAATGATCCACGTGAGGGTTAGCAAATTGCCTTTGCCAGGTTTTGTTCTTTTCCTCCTTTGTTAGTTTAACTGCATTGGACTCCACTGGTAAGATCTTCCTTTGGATGCTGCTGGCTTGTACTCATGAAACTTAAAAAAAACCCAAAGCCTAAACACATTTCAGCTGTTTGTAGGGTGTGAAGCTGGATGTAAATTACTGTGAAAGCCTAGAAAACATTTGGGAACCTGTTTTGCTATTCAGATTAACCAAGGTGAAGAGTTTTCTGAGGTGTCTTGAATCTGCTAGACTCTTGACATTTCAACAAGGAGAATCTTCTTGCTGTTCTTGTGGTATTTTTGACCAGGCAGTTTTGTTCACTTAATCAATTGACTATAGTACAGCTGCTCTTAAAACCCCAAACTCCAAAGGTTATACTAGTCCTGTAAGTTGTGACAAAAGCTGAGAATTGTAGGGCAGAAGAGGGAGACACAAGAAACTGTGGTATGTACAGAAAAGTGCACTTTCTCTTGGCATGCTGCCTCTGATATCACAGGCAGAAGGAGCCTATGCTGCACTTGAAGGATTAGAGCAGAGAGCAAGTGAAGATCTGCACCAACCTCAGTACATCTGGCAAAGTGCTGAAAGAAGCTACCCCAGCCAAAAGAGAAGAGGTGCTGAGTTGCTAAGTTGGCTCTGAGATGAAAAAATTGAGAGGAATACATAGCTGAGGATGGCTAAAATGTGGGCTAGGCATAGCCGAGATCTTAACTGCATGCCTGCTCTTACTGTAAAAGATGGTACTGGGGGTGCTGCTGGTGGACTTCACTTCTCAGTGACACATTTCCAAGGACCATGCTCCAATCCTCAGGTTTTTTTCAGAGAAGACTGAGAATTTTGTCCTGCTGCTGGCAGATGTATTCGGTGCTCTCTTGCAATTGTTTTTCTTGAGGTGTGAGTGCTGCTGTTTGCTTGTTCATTGTGAAATACTGCCATGGTCCAGAACTCATACCCTGAGAAGGCATCCTGCAGCACAGCAGCGAAGCAGGTCCGTCATCTGTGTGTATCTTCTCTGAGGAAAAAGCTTTCCTTCTGCAAAGTCATGTAAGTTATGTGTCTGTCATGCCTGGTTTATGCTGAAAGGGAGCCTTTACAGATTTTGTTTTGTCTTGGAGTATCTGTGCTTATGGGTATTTTCAGAGCCATGGGAGGGAGAAGTTAGTTGGACAGGCTAGAAAGAATCAGGTTTTGTACCAACTTAGGGCTCAGTTCCTTGCAGTCTGGTTGCCTGGGTGAGTCATTTCATGTTGCTATTTATGAAATAAAGATAATTCCTTTTTTACTTCACAGGAAAATTGAGGTGATGAAGTAAGTCTGAGTTGCTCAGATGCTGAAACACCACAACTGTCTAAGTACAAAGATAGGCAGAGCTGAATTAGTGTCCAAATCATTGTGCTCTCAATAGCAGCCTTGACTTCAAGTAATCCTAAGGGTGGCTTTTCTCTGTCTTTTTGGGGCCAGAAAGAAGGAGTAGACTTCAAAGGATTAGTTGGTTTCCTTCTGCCTTTTGTTGCACTTAGTAGTGGTTGTTGTTCTGAGTGTGGGAGCCTGGAGCTTTGAAGAGTTCAGATCAAACTTGAGAACAGGGTAATCTTAATGTTATCTGTAGTAGTACAGTCAAATATCATACCTCTGGGTGTTAGCTGATAAGGCAGCTTCATTGATACCATGGATAGTTTTTGAGCAGACATTAAGTAAAAGAGTCTGTGTGAATCTCTTCCATCATGGAAAAAGAAGCAATTCTAGAAATTTGGCCCTCCTTCAAGCTGTCATGGCAAAATGATACCTGCTTATTTTGCATTGAAAACCAGTTACCTCTGAGCCAGCTTGTGGTGTGAGAACCTCCATGCAGATCAGTAATGTCACTTCAGAAGAAAAGACATGATCTTATGCTAGATGTAACAGCAGGACAACCCAGGATTTGGATTGTGCTTCTCAATTACTGGACTAGTTAAATGGAGATAAACCCCAGTGTGCTGAATGCAGAGGAGGGCTGACAGACCTCACATGGCTATGTCACTTGCTCATGATGCTCAGGAACATGAGGAGGAGGTAAAGAGGCCTTTTAATGTCCCTCTTTTTCCTTATCTGAGACACCAGGCAGACTCCTTAGCCCGCCCTTCCTGCTTCCAGGAGCAGAACTTTCAATTGTGCAGCTGCACTTCACTAGCAGACCTTAAGTAATGGTCACCCCATCATCTCTGTATCCTCTGGGAGCCCTGTGATGCTCAGAATATTGCGTCAGCTGTCTCGAAGCATGTGGAGAAGAAATAACAGAGAAAGGAAGTAGGAGGTTGGGATGCATTATAATTAACCATCTGCTTTGATAGGTCTCCACTTTGGTATGTAAGCCTCCTTGGCCCTTGTCAGCAGGCTTTTTTGTGCAGTAAGCTGTCAGCTGCTGAGCAGTTTGCACGGTTCACCTTGCAACAAGGCGTTCACCGTGCCTCGGAGCCTTCCTGTGTTGCTAACAGCAAGTCTTGAGGTAGTGTGGCTACCAACTGCATGAGTGTGTTGTTACCTATAGCTTGACATGAGCTAGTCAAAGATATTTCCCTGTGCACCTTGGGCAGGGTTTCCTGGTGTAACTAACCTGCTCAGAAGTACAAGGTTTTGCTTGCTAAACTATAGTAACAAGCACTGTAGTCAAGCAGTGGCTGTGGTGCTTCAGAATGCAACTTCCAGCTTGGTTTTCCTGCTCTCATGTTTTACCCAGGGGTTTTTCACATAGACATGGCTGTGAGATGCTAACTGGCTGTTGAGAGCAAGGCTGGTTGTTCAGAAGACTAATTTAGATTTGTTCTGCTTGCACCTTCTTCCGTTTCATATCAAATGTGGCCAAGAGCATTCTGAGAGGGAATGTGTTGGCATTAAGCCCGTGCCAGAGCCTCTTAAGATTATATGATCAAGGGTTGGACTTTTTTCCAAGGGTAAGATCAAGCCATTGTGGGCTTCTGTTGCAGCACTGAAACATAAATTGTGCTGTAAAATTAGCCATCAGAGTCTCAGAGAATTTGACTTCCAGCCTCTCACAGCCAGAGCTGGAGGGTTTCAAAGATGCAGAGAAGGGAGAGTTTTTCAAGGGAGCCTGATGCTTAGTTCTGTTAGTGTCTGGCCAGGTTTATGCAGGGAGTGACTGTTAAAGAACCTATATTGCAGGCTTTAAATCACTAGGCCCAAGTTTCATTAGGTGTAGAGCATGTCCTTTTTGATGGAGAGGCCTTTTTGAGCTGGGACACTCATAGGAGCAACAAGTATCCATCCAATTTTATCACGTGCCTAAACTTGATGAGTCTGGGAATTTTAACTGTACCAATCATCCTTCCTCTTGATAATGCTTGTAGAGATGAACTGATGCTTGAAATCAGTGCAGGTTTTTCTCAGAAAAAAAGCACTGTGTAGGCAATGTGTCTTTGTCTCTGTCAGAAAAACCCACCTTTCTTCATACTGGGAACATTTTAACTGAGATGTCAGCAGAAACCAAGATGTACCTATGAGTCATGTTGTGAATGTGCCTGGTGCTCCTGCTGCAAAGAGAATTCTGAAAGTACATTGTTCCTTGCTTCTGTCTTAACGTGATATTGACTGATTAACACACTGTGGTGGTAGAATAAAATAGGATGGTGTTCAACTCAGGTCCCCTTTTTCTAATCTCTTTTTCCTTGTGAAAGGAATGAGATGTTTGGGAAAACAGCTGTGCAAACACCACCTCATTTGTTTTGAGAATCTGGGACCTTAGCATATGTCTAAAGTCTGAGCTGGCTTTGCAGTTCACAGTTCTGGCTCACTAGTGAATGGCTTAGGGAAGCCAAATGCACAGAGAGAGGCCAGTCATTCTGCCCAAGCTTCTGACTGCAGCGGGAGGGGCAAGTGCTGGGGACCCATGGTGCTGCTGCCTTACCTTCCCCTGAGGCTCTGGCAGTTTGAGCACTGTGGAGGATGACCTGACAATAGCTTTTTTTTCCAGTTTGAATGCATGTGCTTCTGCCTTTACAGAGGCTTTTAGAGGCCCTCGTTTACAGTGCAGTCATCAGCTGTTTCTGAAACAGCTGCTCAGTGCAGGGTATTTCTTTTTTCTGCAGGGACAGAAAAGCTCTCCCAAAATATGAGGCCACTCATATGAATTGGGAATTCAAGTTATTTTGGATTTGCTTGATGAAACAGCCTCCTACCCTAATAAGATAGCAGCTATCTGGTGTACAAATTGCTCTCAGTGTCAGTCCCTGAACAGATCAGATTCTTCCTACTCTTACAGTCAGCACATAAACACATTATCACGGCCTCTTCTGTGCTTCTAGTGCTATCTCTGATGTATGCAAGTATTTGCAAGGTTACATTGGAAAATATGCACATCTTTACAGTTGGCTGTCTAAATGGGGAAATACCAAGCATTCAAAATGAATTGCTGTAATATGAAATAAAGAAACAGAAACAACACGAGGTGGGAAGGAGGGGAATGATGTGGTGATGGTAAGTATGTATGTAATGACCATAGGAAATAGGAAGCTACTTGGAAATGCAGTGCACAAAGAATAGCTACTTGATGTAAGAGGCAGTTCAATGTTACTTAACCTTACAAAGAGATCCCTGTGGTATTGTACCTGCCCCTTTTTGTGTACCTCCGTTCCCCTCTGGTCCTGGTTGGGTGGGAGAAGGAGAAGGCACCTTAATCCTCAAGCAGAAGGTATACAGAAAAGGCCAAGTGCAGAAAGAGTTCATTGTAATGTGTCAGCTGGGCTTGGAACATCCACTCATGCATCTGCCTCTGCAAGGTGTGCTCTGGCTTCCCTGAGAGCTGATCACCCATGCTTTTTCCCAAGAAGAAAACTGGGAGACTTAGGAAAAGCTGTATTAGCTTTTATCTGGTAATGGACAGTCCAGGTCAAGAGAAGTGGTTGTTGGTTAATTTTGGCCTTGGGAATTTTGTTCTGGTAATTAGAATCTCGAGTTATTTTTGTTTCCATATAGAATTCTTAATTCTCTCAGGTTTTTGCATCTTTATCCCATAGCAGCAGCAGCAGCAGCATATCTGGCAGTGACTTAAAGGCAGCTGTGCCTTTAAAATTGAATTGCCTATGATGGAAGAAATCTGAGAGCAGAGAGAGGAGACCAATTCCTCTTGCGTAGATCAATCTCTTTGGAGACCTCTCCATAGCTCTGCCTTCTCATCAGCCTAGTCACTGCTTCTTCCCTCTGGAGCCAACCTGCAGTGCCTACAATAACACCAATAAAAGCCATCCTAGAACTGTCTCAGTGGTGGCATTACATCTTTCCAAGGTGGATTCTGAGGTCACCATTCTGTGCAGCGTTTTCCCCCAAACCACTGTCAGTGTGTAAGCAAGCTGGATTCTGTCCTCTTTCAACAGTGTTTTGCTCCCTTGCTGCTGAAGTGACACTTGGCACGTGGACAGACTTCCCCATTCCTGCAGATGACTGTAACCGTGTGAGTGTACGCTGACTTCTGCGTTTCTTCTTTTCCTTCTCCCCTTCTCTATGTTTTTCTTCCCATCCATTTCTTTCTCAGCCTTGGCAGAGCGTTTGTTATGCATTTTGGGGAGAAGATGGCAGCATGCTTCTCCCCACCACTCCACTCATCCTAACAAGGTCAGGCATTGTAATGGGACTGGTCAAGAGCTGTCCTTGAGCACCTCTGCTTTTTTTCCTGTTCTGCAAGTTTGACCTAATAGTTTTCCTTAAACCTCCTCTGCTGCTTGTTTCCCTTCTCTCTTAAGCATTCTGTTGCAAATCTTCATTTACAGTGTGCTCTGTTTTATGCTCTCTCCCTCTAACCTCTTCCTCCTCTTTAAATGGCAGGTGACATGTAGCAGGGGTTTCCTTGAGGGATGTGGAGGTCTCAAAGTTTCCAGCATTGTCAGATTCCGTTATTTCTCTGCTCTGGAAAAGAATCTTTGCTTTAGGCTTAGATGTGTAAGTGCTCAGACCCTTTTGTGTGAGCTTGAGCAGGCTGTTGCTTCGTGTAGCACCTGCCATGCGTTGTTTCTCTCTGAAACTAGGAACCTTTATGCTAGGTTTCCCAATGAATTGTAGCCTTGTGGTATGTGACACTGGGGGAAAACAGGTATCCTCTGTGTTATATTCCTATTTGCAGCTGCCATCCTCTGTTCTACCTTGTTGCTGATGCCCCTGCTCCTGGAAGACCCCTGGAACATGCAGGAGGTAGTGAGTGGCTTGGGCTGTGGCGTTTTCACTGCTGATCTTAAATGCTTCTCTGTCTGCAAACGGGAAGCTTGTGTTCAAGGCCTGGGTCTTGAGCCCCTACTTTAGCTACTTACTTTTGTCTCTGTGGATTGTCCCTTAGGCAGTGCCAGCCTAAGGTTGTTGGACTCTGTTTTAGCTCCAAGTACCTGAAAGACTGTTATGTGCTTCAGAATACTGGAGAGAACAGATAGGCAGCATTACCCTGAGTGAAAATCTTGTTAAAGGTATTAGGTGTGATGTGACATTTCATGCCATGAGTTATTTTAGGACATTTCAGCCTCGATGTAAAGGGAGATGATCAGGCCATAATACTGCTCCCCAAGGTGCATTGCTCCCCAGTGAAGTCTTATTGTCTTTTCACCAGTGGCTGCAAGTTATTTGCAAAGGAAAGTAAAAATGAGAAAATGGCTTTTCACTTCCTGATGAATTAAATAAAGGAGGAATTTCCCCATGAAGCGGGGATGATGTGAGTCATGAAGGTTTCTGTTGTTACCCTGCCCTTTTTCAGAAGGAGTGAATCTCTTTTTGGGGTGGGAGAGGTTATTACAATCTCTCAAGCAAATAGAAGGTTAAGAGTTCAAATGTATGAGAGGGGAAAAAAGCCAGAGGACTCTGTGAAAACCACAATCATTTTTTCTGTTATAATATTGCTCAAGAAAGAAGCAGTAGCTAGCTGAATCATCCCAGTTTCTCCACCCTCCTGATACCGACCCTCTTTCTTTGTACACAACAATATTCTTCTTCCTCAAAGTCTGTATAGGGAGGGAAATATTCTTCTTCACCTTTTGATGGAGGGGAGCTTCTCTCTGTTCTCTTCTTCCAGGATAGCTGAAGGTACTACTCTTCTGCTGTTCTATCTTGCTTTTCCTTCCAAGATGTGAAGCTCTAGCTTGCATGCTATGGCAAACACTGTATTCATGTAGCTTAGGAAGAGATGGCTTACAGGCACTTTCCGTTCCGTATAGAGTGACTACAGCTCCCATGATGCCAAGAGTATGAAATGCTTCATTTCTTTCTGGAAATGAAGTCTCACGTGACTTCCCAGCTGCTGCAGCAGAAAGGGAGCCCTTGCTGAGATGGTTTTTTCCTGGGGAAATGGAGGTGTGCCGTTGCTTGCAGATGCTGCGATTGTCTATGGTTTTCTTTGACAGCAGAGGCTATAGAGCTGCAGAACACTGACTTCAGGCAGGATTTGGGAGTTTGTCCGTCTGGCACATTTTCCTGGGGATCTGTACACTAAGGTGCATAGCAGTAACCCATCTCTGCCTTACATTCTCTCATTCTTTGTAGCAGTCCTTTCTCGCTCCCCATAACATTTCCCGATATGCTTCTAGTTTTCCCTGCCACTACTTCTATTACTAGCAGGTTCTCTTTTGCATGTATGTTTTGGAGGCATGGGATTTTATTTACTGCTCCCCCAAGTCCTGCAGACTGTCCTTTCATGCCATATGGAAGAATCAGACTGTAGCTGAAGTGATGCATGTTGCATTCTGTACTTGCAGGTCCACTCCTTTTCTGGTGCAGTGATCTGTCTGAACCTCTTAAGCTCCATCTTTCCTTTGTGTGGGTACTTGAAGTAAATTGTTCATATTGAACTGGGTATGTTGAAGCTGCATTATATCCACAGCAATGCTTGGTGGGGAGACTGAAAAATATACATTCATAGGAAGGGCTTGATGTTCCTGTTAGGTATGAAGTTGGTGTATTGGGATATGCTGAGTAAAAAGGTGAAGTGTGATTTCTATAAGCAGGTGCATGAATGTATCGCCCTTTTTCTGGCCTTGGTAAGGTAACTTCTGGAGTAATGTGTCCAGTAGGACATCCAAGTTCAGCAGTGGTAGAGAACTTATGGAGAGAGGCCACAGAGATGCTGAGGGGACTGGGGCATCTCCCTTACAACGAAAAGCTGCGAGACCTGAGGCTGTTCAGCCTGGAGAAGAGAAGGCTGAGAGGGCATCTTATCAATGCTTAGAAGTACCTAAAGGATGGGTGTGGAGAGGATGGGGCCAGTCTTTTTTCTGTAGTGGCCAGTGACAGGACAAGCTGTAATACAAAAAGTCTCACTGGAAAATGAGGAAAAAACTTGTTTGGTGTTGAGATGAGGGAGCCCTGGCCCAGGCTGCCCAGGGAGGATAGTGAGTCTTCTTTTCAGGAGGTTTCCAAAGTTTCCTGGAGACATTCCCATGCCCCCTGATCAAGGGGAACTTGCTTTAGCAGGGGTTTGGACTGGATGATCTCTAGAGGTCTCTTCTAACACCCACCACTTTGGGATCCTGTGATCCCAGCAGAAACACCTTCTAGAAATACACATTTCCCATATGCCAAGGCAGGACTTGGCAGGAGTGTTCTCTGTTTACTGTGTACCAATGGTGCTTTTTAGAGGTGGTTTGAGTGCTAAGTAGTGTTGTCTGTCTGTGGACTGCTGGCCCCTCTTTACTGTTAACACTGCACATCTTGATGATAGGGTTACCTGTTTTGTATCAATTCCAGTGCACTAATGGCAAGGCTGCAAAATAATTGATGTCATAAACTGCAGCAGGTCTGCTCAGTGCAGGGTGGTGGTGGTGTATGTATGCCTATGCAGAAGAGAATAGGTAGTGGTATGGTTCTACAGAGGCTACACTGCTGCCATTGAGTGTGTGTAAGCTGTAAATGATTTGCCAGTGCCTCTGCTCTTTGTGTACTATTCCGTGGTGCCTGCTGTGCGTGCTGCACTGTTGTATGAATAAGCACTTTCAGGCAGTGGTGTTTCTGGCCCTCAGCAGCTATTTCATTTGCCTGAGCTCTGCGGTATTTTTTCTACCTCCCTCCCAGTCGGGATTGCTCATGTCTGTGCTCCCAGGAGTTACGTACACAAGGTTTCCTGGGCTGGCTGGCTACATCGGTAAATCAGAGTGATTTATTGTAGTGAAGCAGGCCAGGAGGAGCCTGTGGGACTGGGGAGGGAGAAGCAGAGTGATGAATGGGGCAGTGTGAAGTCACTCCGCTGCACCAATCAGAGCCAGGCAGGGCGCCGGCAGCTACGGATGCCTCTTGCTGCTGAGACAAATTTGTCCTTAGATGATGATTTGATATTCTGGCCTGAGCTGAGGGTGTGCATCATAGAGTTCTTAGTTTAAGCCCAGTCTTTTCTGAGTGTTACTCTGAGGTGAGTGTTCTCAGTAGGGTGCATATGATTAGCCTTCACCTTGCATTTTTCTCTGCACGTGTACACCTCTCATTAAATGTTCTGTCTCTGGTATGCTTACTCTGCACCAATGCTTCTCTACCTATCTGGCTGACCCCTTTCACTCTCTCCTTTCAGAAGCTGCCTCCTCTCTACTTCCACCCTCCTCGTGTCTGATCCCTCCTCCTTTACCTGTGCACTGCCCAGAATCCACTTGCTTTCCTCTTTTCTCCTCATTCCTAAAGAACTCATTTGGGGGGTTGGTTGTATCATTCTCTTGTCCCATAGAGCGAGAGGGAGAAGGAATAGCATGTCTGGAAGATGGGGTGCTTGCCTGTTCCCTGCTCAGGCCTCAAAAGGAAGCTGGGAGGATGGTCCTCTCTGTTCCTTAGCATCCGACTAGACCATTGGGAGGGGCTGGGGGAGGGAATGGCAATGGCTTGGGTCTTACGCCAGACTCCAATCAAGCATCTAAATTGGGACCATCTGCTTGAGATGCTTTTTCTGACCATCTCTGGGAGCCGGAGGGGAGACTTGGGACTAGCTAGCTCTTATTTGCTTATTGTTCTCATCCTCCTGTCAAATTGTTTGTCTTTTTCATCCCCTTTTGACTTTCCTTTTCTCTCCCCTCCCTTCTCCTTCGATGCTCTTGTTTACTGATAGGCCAAGCAGAAAACATGGAGACGTCTGATATGGCGACAGCAAAGGTAGGATGGAAATGCTGCCGGCCTCACTGTGCGTAAGTGGTTTCGCTTGGCAACTTTTTACTTTGTCTCTCAACCTTTTTACTTGCTCCTGACTCATTTCTCTGATGCTTGGAGTGGTGCTAGGGCTGGGGTCGAGGATGGGATTCAGGTGCTGGGAGGAAGTTACACTGTGGTCACAGTCTATCTGTGTTGCTTTTCTTGTCATATTTGAGAAAGTCTTGGTATGTTGATGCTCTAGGCGAAGGTTGGAGGTGAGTGGAAGAGAAATAGGGGATTCTGCATCCTGTCAGGCGTTGGTGAAGCTGAGGGAGCCGGGATGCTGGCAGGAGCCTGCCTTGCTGCTGTGTGAGCAAGTGACGCTAGAGGGTGCCTGAGGGGCAGATTTCCCGTTCCCGGGCACTGATGGACGAGCAGAAATACCTTCTGGCAACCGCCTTTCTTTTTTTACTTGGAAGGGATCTCGGGGGAGTACCGAGTGAGAAAGTAATTCGAGCTTATAGATGCATCCGCCCTTTTCTGTGAGGCTTCTCTGTTGCCTGTGCTGCTTCCCTGTACGAGTTTGTAGGTTCTACTTTCCTGCAGGCTTTGAGGTCTGTGGAAAGGGAAGTGATGGACCAAAATGGGCTTGTGAGGGAGAAATGAGCGATGCAGGCATGCATGGCATCAGCATGGTTCAGTGAGACCTGTGAAGCACAAGGCTGTGTCACCATTGAATGGCTGAATTTCAGACAGGGACTGCTGGTTATGTGTTCATGGCAAATGATCTGCCTGCCACCGCTGCAGCTTCCCTTTGCATCAGAACAAGGGTGAAGTGTGGGGAATGTGTCTGCAGAATGTGTCTTGTGCTGTTATCTCAGCAGGATCCGAAATTAAGCGTGGTTGAAAAGAGCTGTAGCTTGGAAAGAGTGGGAAATGGCATTAGTTGCTCTAAACTCCTGCCTTTGATCTTGTGCTGACCTGGATGCTCTAGTGTGGTGATACAGCACACTGTTCCAGGAGGTAACTGTACTACCTGCAGGCAGAAGTCCACCCTTAAACTGCCCTTGCACTGCTGTTAACAGATTGTAGGGTATATTTTTATGCCTTCTCTAGAATTCAAGTGGAGTTTGAGTTTTCCCTTTTTTTCCCTGCTAACTACTGTATCCTTTCCAATCCTGTTTCCCAGAAGCCTGTGTAACAATGGTGAGCAGTTGCCCTGTTTAGTGCTGGGACTGGGTTGCATGTCGTACAGGTTTTGAGATTTCAGTGTCTGTCAATAAATCACATGAAGTACTTATGGATAAATGTCACTTCATAAAGGTGGAATCACCTTCACTATCATGTTTGCTCTAGTTTCAACTGCCTGTCACTGAAAACCCACTTAGAGCTCTAATGCTTGGAAAAAACTGCCACTGAGAATGTTGAAGGGCCAGTGGCATTGAGGCCAGTTGAAGATGACACTCCACTTAAAGCTGTTGTGGCAGGTGAGGGAACTCTGGCTTTTCTTTGTTGAAAACCAACCATTTTCAAAGACAAAATCAACAAAGTCACATTAAATTTCTAATTCTTTTTGTCTGTACCTATTTGTTATAGTTTCTTGTTTCTAAATAAAGGTGCTTTATGGTCTTAAAGAACTATGTGAATGCACTGAAAATGTAATTATCTTTTCAGGAAAATGGATCTTGAGTGAAAAACTGAGTCTCACTTTAACCTTCAAAAACACATATAACTTGGAAGTTACTTATGTAACTATTACTGGAATGTGTACAGATTTATTTGGACTGACACTGTGTCAACTGCTGAAGTTTTAGTCCCTTGTTCTTTGATGAAACTCAAATATTCTTGCACAGTCTATTTTCTTTTCAGAGTTCAGTTCACTCACCCCTTTGACAGTTAGTTTGGAGCCTCCAAGGGACGCTGTTTGTTTTTCTTAATTTCTGATGGGGTTAGCCTGGACCCTGGGCTAGCAAAGAACTTCTGAAGAGATACAACAGATTTATTTTCTCAGCCTGAGATGATACCAAAAGCAGGCACGGGATGTAGTATCAGGAAGTTTGTTACTTCCATGGCCGTTCTCCATTGTGTTGCACTGTCGCTTCCTTTTCTGTTGGGGCACCTTTTACGGTGTTTGAAGAACTGGCATTTCCTGACATGCCAAAGAATTGTCCTGTGCATTTAAATAAGAGAGTGTTTACTGTCTTGTAGCCTGTGGTGTTAATCCCAGGGTTGTTGGTTATCCATCCTCATCTTCAGGCTTTTCAGAACTATTGGTGGAAGCAGAAACTGTGTTGCTTGTATGCAATGGGGCAGCTTCCTTTGGAGTTGTGACAGGGTGCCGTGTCCCCTCAGCTTTGCTTTTACATGGTGCCCTGTTAAAAGTAGGAATCCTGATTATTTTGTCTGTGCTCCTTGCTGAGTGCCAAGGGGAAAAGTAGTTAACCTGTTCCAGAGGACAAAAAAATCAGGCCAGTGTGAAGCTAGAATGCTTCCTGGGAAAGCATGAATCACTCTCCAGGTAATCAACCAGTGGAAATGAGAAACGTAAATCAGTGAGCTGCCTTTCATTTCCCTGACTCTGGAAACTTCTTGTTCTCTGTACTGCAAGTACATACAGAGAAAGTCCTCAGACTTTCTAGGGGGATGCTGGTGAGATAGTTAAGCACCTGATTTACTTGTTCAGTCTTGGAGGAAATGTGTTCCTCTTCTGAGCTGTAATGGAAATGTTGAGAAGCCAGAAAAGATGGCTTGCTTACAGTACTGCAGAGCTTTTGCATGGAGATTGTTTCCTTGGCTTTGATTAGATAGCACTTGCTCAGGCTGGGATTGCTCGGAGAAGTATGTGTAAAGGGAAGACAACAATAAGGTAATGCAAAATAGTTGCTATGTGAACAAAATAGTGCTAAATACTCTTGTGTGACTTAATTTCTGTAGCTGCCTCTGTGCTTCCAGCTTTCACCCAGGCCCTGGGAAGGGAAGTGGCAAAATGCTGTGTATGAATTGCCTGTTTCTTGCCATCTGACTGGAATGCAAGAGAACACCAAGACCTAATTCATTACTGTCCGTCACTTTGTATGGATGTTCTCGCTTGTGCAGACAGCATATCAAGGACTGTCTCATCTGGATAGTACCATTTGGTATTTCTTTCATATAAGTTGGAGGTCAGGAAAAAAGAGTAAATCTGTTTTGGTGTGTTACAGCCCTCCCTTTTTTTAAAACTCATGTGGCCTTGACAGTTTATAGTTACAGGTCAGGAAAACATCCGGCCGTTTTTTCAAACTCCTTTTTTCTACTACTCAGAATCTCCAAGTCTTTCTCCAGTTTGAGAAACTTCTGTGTGGTTTTTACTTTGTTGCTGTTTTTAGTGTTTGTGTGTCCTGCTTGACTTCCTCATCCTGACTGGCCGTGGAAGCAAGCAGAAGCCGCAAGGGAGACTGTGTTCATGGCATTCTTGCTTTGGAGCAGAAGTACTCAAAATATTACTGGCTGTAGGCCAGGATCCCAATTATTTTGTTTAATCCTTTTTGAAGTTTACGAGAATTTTTCCTGGGGGGAAAGGACAGGGGATGAGGCAGGACAACAGACACCATGTGAACTTGTCTTATTGTTAATGCCTAGCAAATGTTGTGCCCTAAGACTTTGTAATTACAAAACAAGATCCCATTTCCACACAGTCAAAATCCTATTGCAATAAGCAAACTTTTCACTTGCATGTTCTTTATGGCTACAAGTGTTAGAAGATGGTGGGTGACCCACAGTCCCTTCACCAAGGCTCCTGCTGTGAGGGTTTCAGAGAGCAGATCTCAGCTGAATTGCCAGAGGTGGTTGTGCCTACCAGCTGGATGCCTAAAAGGACAGTTTCTTCCTCTAAGTGCTCTGTCTCCTCTGATAATTTCCTAACCCTCACGTTATGTTAAAAAAAAAAGTACATGTCTGCTTATCTCTTAATACCTTTCTTGCCTGAGCTTTGATTTCTAAACATGTGACTCTGCAGCATTAGTCTGTCCCAGATTTGCCAAGCTTGCAGGTCTCCTGACCCATTTTACAGCGTTGTGATTTGCTTCCCTCCTTGACAACCTGCAGGCCACAGATGCAAAGCATCTCATGGAGAGAACTGTGGTCCCAGCCAGGCATCTGGTAGAGGTTGGACCTCATGAGGGGTGAATCTGGTGTTATGTGGGGTGAGATTTGAATGTGTTATCATTGGTCCTGTGCAGGGTCCTGTCCATCCCTTCCCCTCACAAACGAGGTGGAGGATAGTTCTTAAATGCTAGTTGCTTCCTTCTGCAGCAGCCACCCCAAGCATGATGGTGGACATGTCACAAGTGTTTGGGAGATCTTTGGTGGAAGTTAGCACTAAGATGAGTTTTCCCTTTGCAACTCAACTCCCTAGCAAGACATTTCAGTGTTACTTGCACAGTTTCTGAAACATCAGTCCCACTGGCATTATCCTGTGTCCACCTACCCTGCTGTGGAAAGACCAAAGCCCTACAAAACAAGTGGCTTCCTGTTGAATTTGTAACTGGAACTTTGCTCCTGTCAGTCTGTTCAGGATTTGGGAGACTCAGAAGAAAAATCTGGTGCCTTTATATGGAAGCAGTGAAGCTGCTTCCTGAAGAGGCTGGTTCTTTGGGTGATGAGCACAGATCTCACAGAAAGCTTTGTAACCAAAAACTGGTTACAAATACTTCCCTGTCCAGTGAGAGGGGAACAGAAGGGAGGGCAGTGATTTTACAGGTCAAGCTTTTGGTATCATTCCTCTCAGATACCACCTGCAGCCCTTGGTATGGAGGGGTGGAGTGAGAGGCATGTGTCAGTGAGTGTGGACCATGAGTTTTGGAGCAAAAGAGTGACAAAATAGCATTAACCTCCACTCTTCAAAGTAGAATCTTGATTTTCACATAACTGACTGCTGTATTTCATCTGCCATCCCTGAAACTGCTGTATTCCTGAATACAAGTGATGAACACATGAGCAATACTGTGTATCACAAGACCAATGCCCTTCCCAGCTCTCTATGCAGAGGGCATGTTACTTAGCATAGGATCATCTAAGAAATAGTTAAACTACAAGTTATTTGAAATAGAGTGTGCTGTTCCCTCCCGATTTGTGTGCTTGCTCTGTGCAGCAGGAGCCTGTGCTTAGGTCCTGCAGATAAATAGAAGAATTCACAGGAAAACATAGTGTATTGCAGGAAAGGAGGGGAGTGATACAATAACTGGAACTCTAAGCCACGGCCAAGGCTTGAGCCAGGCTTCTGAGTGCTGTAATGCAGAAGATCTTTATCATGGAGTCATAGAATTGTTTGGGTTAGAAAAGGTCTTTAATACCACTGAGTCTAACCACTAACCTCCCCCTCCGCTGCCTACTGCTTGACCCTGTCCCTCTGCACCTCCTCTCCGTTGGCTTTGCACTGTGTCCGTGGGGAGGGACTCACCATCTCCCTGGCCAGCCTGGGCCTGTGTCTAATGACCTTTGCAGTGAGGAACTTCTTCCTAATGGCCAGTGGAACTTTTATGCTACAGTTCAAGTGATACAGTGTATATCCCTCTAATAGGATACCTAATGCTACACACAGGGCTCCACTCTGTGCAAACACGGGCAGGGGCAGGGCAGGAGCACAAGCTCCCTTCCTCCCCAAAGCCTTTTAATTCAGTTCCCAGCGCAGGAACTTGCCTCTCTGAGCATTTCAGTTTCAGTTAAGCGTTTCCTCTGCTTCCAGAATAAAGAGGCTGTCCCTGCGCTTCGGGAGGGGAGCGGTGGGTCAATCACCTCCATCTGCAGAGGGCAGCGTGGGGGGTGCGAAGGGACACACACACACACCCCAGCGCCAGGCCGTGCGGAGCGGAGGCGCCGGGAGCGCGGTGGCGGCCGTGGCGAGCGGCGGGGGCGCGCTGCGGGCCCGGCTGCCTGGGCTCGGCGCGCCGCGCTGTCCTGGCCGCGCCGCACATGCTCAGCAGCGAGCGGGGCGGCTCGGCCCGGCCCCCGCCGGCGCTGGGGCGGGGAGCCCGCTGCCTCTCGCCAGGGGGCTGGGGGGGCGCCGGGGGCGGGAGGCGGCCGGGCCCCGGCGCGGGGGGCTCGGGGCTCGGCGCTCCCCGGGGGACGCTCGCCGGCCGGGTCTTCTCCAATATGTCCTGGGACCTCTGGAGCTGTCAGTGGGCAGACAAGGACGCGGGCATCGGATTATCGTGACTGTACTAATGAAAGGGTTCAAGCTCGCCTGGTAAGCAGAGCGCTGGGGAAAGGGAGGAAGGAAAGCAAAGGGGGCGATGCGGTCGTGCTCTTCCCTAAATCTTCCTCTGCGGCGGCCGGGGCCAGCGGAGGAAGGAAGGGGATGCGCTCCGCTAAGTTGGCCGGTGCCTGTGCCGCAGAGCTGTGCCCGCTGCAGCACGGCCGTGTGTCTGTCCGTGCGGGCTTCGGCTGGGAGGAGGCCGCTAAGGAAGGCTTCGGGAGGAGATGCAACGACGGGCCGATCCTGGCCGGGCATCTCTGCATCAGGACTGCGATGCCGTGAGCCTCCCTCTGGTCTGGCTGCATCTTCCTCTCTCCCATCTGCCGCCACTCCTTCTCCTCCTCACCCCGGCTTTCGCTATGGTTGTGCATGAATTTGCATCTGTGCATGCACACGCACAACACCCGCACACCTGAGCACCTGCACTCAGCATCTGTTTGCCTACAGAGAATATAAGCATGTGCGGTTTTTATTCTGAAGAAAGGTGGAGAAAGTGTTTTCAGTTCTGTGTGCGTGGAATGGCTCCTGCTCAGCTTATCCTTTAAATAGCTGCTTTTGGGGATGCACCTTCTTGGCATGTTTCTGTAATAATCTAATAGAGTGAGGAGTCAAGGGGACTCACAGCATCCTGGAAGGTACTGAGGATCTCATTAATTCTTTGATCGTTCCTGGGTGTTTTGGGGGAAAACTCTCCAGGTTTGTACAAGTGGGCTGTGAAAGAAAACGTGTGGGTGAAAGTTGGTCAGCAAAGCTGTGTGTGTATCTAAAATGTTTGCACATAATATTCCTGCTGGTCAAGTTTGTATTTTATAAGGATGGGTAAATATATGCGTGTCTAATACATGGATGAAATTATCTCTGTGTCTAATACAAGCTTGTCCAACAAAGATTTATATAAAATCCTGAGCATATCAAAACTCTTTTAATTCTCCAGCACGTCAAAAGTACTTATTTGGACTAAATGATCTTTGAATTATTGTGATGAAATTGATTTCATCAGAATTTCATCAGATGGGAAGGGTTCTATACTTCCTAGTGGAATGTGACTTTGTAATGTGGATTGAAATTGCAAAGTGCATGATGAGCAATGTGAAGGCCTATTTCTTTTTCTTAATCTTTTTTTTCTCTGTGATGAAATAGGAAGTAATCATAGAAATAACAGCTTCCCTCTCTGTGCTGTTTTGCATCAGTGTGAATTTCGTGCTTTGAGAACCTTGCTGGTAAAGTGTGAGAAAACAGTCAAGTTCTTTTTCATTTGTTATTTTATTTATTGTCACTATTTTTATTCTTTTTTTTTTTTCTGTGTGAAAAATAAAAGCACTCTAGCACAGCACTAGGAAGCATCTTGTACTGGGCCCCAGGGGACGAAGTAGAGCCAGGGATGACTCAATAGGTCATCTCTTCTAATTTCTGTAATTTTGTCTTTTATTTAATTACACTGAAAGCCTTTGAAATTTTCCTGTGTGTGCATCACTATGCAGAACATAGACTTTACAAATGAGACAGCCATTAGTACTTGAAAATCTTACACAGTTTTTTATGTCTTTTTTTCAATGAAAAAAGCCCAGCTCCCTGACTGACTCGCTGCTTCCCGTGGTATGCAGTTGGGCTGATGAGTTGCATAATAGCTTACTGTACTACCAGGAGAGCAAAGCATGTGTTATAAATGCTGTGATCATCTGTATCTGCAATAACATGGCACCCCACTGCATTCATTTCCCTACCTGTCCATGAGTAACACTGGACATTTCTGTTAATCGTGTAGTTGGAGACCTTTTGCATACTCAGTTCCATCCCAGCATTTATCACAGTTGAGGTTGAAGCCAGTCTGTTAATTTTGTCAGGCTTCAGAGCTAAGAGAACGAGGCTGGTAGATTCAGGAGCTGGACGGGGAACATAAGAAGATTACCCATGTGCCAGATGAAATCCTAGTGGGGTTTTCGGTAGGTGACGCTCTTCCACCTGAATTTTCTCCTCCTCAGCCTCCTGGCAGGGTCCCCAGGGCACTGTGCTGGCCGGAGTGTCTGTGTTCTGCTGGGGAGCGCAGGAAAGCCCCTGATCAATTTCCCCGTCTCTCCTGGAGACTCTTGAATAGTGCAGAGAAAGCCTTGCTTGTGCTGCCTTTTTAGCACCGCCCCCCCCCATCTTTCTCTGCATCCCAAAGGGAAACAAGGCAAATATTTGAATTGCTTGCCTTATTTAAAACAAGTTATACAGCATTTTGGGTCTTTGCAGTAGTTACTCTATTCTCCCTCTAGTATACTTACAGGCAGTTTTATTTATTGGATGGTGCTGAGATACCCATGCACAGAAAGAGGAGTTCAGGATGTTGTTTCAAATCCTAAGTGTAAGTGTGTGTCACTACTGGACTGATTAGCATGGTTCTAGAGGAGCATAGATCCAAAGTATAGAGTGCAGAGTTCTCTGCTGTTTGTCAGACTTGGTCAGGGTACTGTATTGGGTTATATAGCCTCCAGTTTTGCAAGGAAATTGCTTTTCAGGGTCAGTATTTGTCTAAAGAAAAACCACATCAAATGTGCGACATCTAACCAGATCTTTTGGTCCCTGCTGTGGAAGTGGTGGTTCCAGTTCTAGATGGCACTGCTGGGGTTAATGCAGATTGCTTTATGGCGCCGTTCTCTGAGAGACACATGATTCCTCTCTGTACCAGGAAGGGCAGGAGCACAGGGACAGATGCTGTCAGCAGGAGCAGTCCTCTCTGACCGTTGGGAAAAGGATGAGCTCTTGCCTGTTTTTAGGCCATCCCTTCATTTCATGCTGTCAGCTTGCACAAAATAATGTGTTGTTTTTTGCTGGGGAACCTCTGGCCACCTCGGAGTCTCAGTGCAAGCTCATTTTGGTGCAGGCAAATGTGCTGATCTCTAATAGGATGTTACGCATTTTTGCAGTACGCCACCTAATTCTGCCCAAAATGATCTCATCACCATCTGGTGTCGTGTGACAGCGTAGTTGTATACTGTGGAGTCACTCATTAGGTGGTCACAGTACACTGCACTACAGCAGAACCTTGATGTATAGCCACCTTAGCTCTGTGACATCAAAACATGACTGTATTGTATCGTGATGCAAGGCTCCCGTGTACTAGCGCAGCGTTATTCTGCCATGGTACAATGTCCTGGTATCAAAAATGATGCTGCAGTCCTCCAGTGCATTTTTATTATCACATGGCAACATACATTTGTCTTGTCAGGGCCTAGTGTCTGGGTTTAATAGGTCAGCTTTATGTCACAGTGTAATGTTTTAGTGCTGCTGCATGCATCTCTATGAGTTGACATGGTATTGTGAGAGAGAACTTATGCTTCCAGTCTTACATCACCGTTAGCTCATCCTTAGGGACTCTAGTGAGCCAGGCCCTGAGCTTTACATTTCAGAAAGCCAGAAATTACAACAGCAGGCCAGGTTTGCTTTCTCTCCCCTCTAATCTCTGCTGCTTGCCTTTGGAGTTCTTCTGTGTTAGGAGTTTTGAGGATCTTATAATCCATCATAGATGAGCTCTAATTCGGATCTTTTAGGAAAAGTGAGACTCAAATGACTGAAGAGTCTTGCAGGGATAAAAGTGAGCTGGTAGGTCAACTTGATGTCCTGTAAATGGGAGACTGAACACAACTCTGTATGATTTTCCTTCTTTTGTGGTTCCTTCTGCATTGCTTGTGCTGATTTGTTGACTGGAACATTTCTGAGCCACAGAACCAGCTATATGGAACCTTCAGAGAAAATAAGGGCCAAAGGCTCTACCTAAAAATAAAGCTGTAATTCATTTTTCTGCTAGTGGCTGTGGGTGAGAAAAAAACCTCTCAATGTTCCAACACCCAACTTATCTGAAGGAAGGATCTATTATGTAGTTGTGGGGGTGGGATGGGAACTAGGTAGAGTTACAGAACAGCAGAGCTAAAATTAGAAGTTGTTTGATGTCAGGGAGCAGTGCAGATTAACGTTAGGCAGTTTCAGTTATGTGTGCTGTAAGGCTGTGACTTCTGGAGTTCTTTGTATCCAGGCCAGGCTAACAACACTTGCCCTTTCAATTGATTTCTCCACGTAAGAGGGGAGGGAAGTGGCCCATAAGCTATTGCACCGGTCCTACGTGGCTCTGTCCTTATGGTCTACCCTTGGGATTTTGGAGTCTAAAGTAACAAGTTAATGGAAAAGGGACAGAAAGAACGTGTTCTGCCCTCAGCTGTGGAGAATTCGTACTTGCTGTAAATCAGGAAGGTGACAAACGTGGGTGTTTGGGATTCTTGCCTCCATAGTTACGTAGTGAAATGACAAAACCATTTAAATAACTTTAAGTCTCTGCAGTATCAATATGAAATTTAAAGAGCTACCGAGTGCAGTGAAAATGAGCTTCATTCTATTGTCTTGCAAATGAATTTCCAAATCAATTCTTCCTCAATTTTGTGGAGAAGGCTAGCAAAGTAATTCTGTTGAAGTTACACAATGTGCTACTGTGCATATGGTGCCATTGGACCTTCACCTTACAGGTTAAAATGTTGCATTTCTGTATTCTTGTCTGTCTTCACTGATTCTTCTGTATCCACATCTGTCTTCTTTGTGCTTCTTACTGAAAAGGAAGAAACAGGTGCTGATCATCCTGTACTAAAACCCATCAAAGGTGACCCACATACATACAAATATGGTTCTAGCATTTTGGAAAGAAGATAGTTTCGCTCCTTATAAATTCTGCAAATGGATCTTAGGAATCAGAATGTTCCTTCTTGCTGTCAATATGGTAGGAAGAGGAAACCATACTAGTAGGTTGCTCATCTCTCCCTGCAGCCAGAATATTCGTAACATTTTGACTGAGCCTTTGCCCATAAAGTGCAGTTTCTATCCTTTATCTTTCAGCAGGAGAAAATGTTATGGTATTACACAAGGTGACCCAAAGAACAACTTGGAGTAGCATTGGTAATAGCTCTCTTTTGTAAATGGTTTCATAGTATAGCAAAGTTATTAGTTAGTAGCAGGTTTTGTGCTAATGTATCTGGGCTTTTCAGTAATGGGGAGTGATGGCAGGCAGTTAGGAGCCCAGTCCAAGTGCACTAATGTCAAAGAGACTTCTTGCATGCATTTGACTTGGCTGGGCTGTACTCATCGGCACCTACTGAGCCAGAAATGGAACCCAGATCAGCATTTTCCAGATTTTGTCCTGTACTGCATGCTGCCACCCTGAATTAGTACCTTCAGTGGTAGTATGGTGTGAAGTACAAGTGAAGCAACTGTTTTAGTAAAATAAAAGTTTAAAACTTACAGGGGAAGGAGACTATTTGAAGAAAAACAGAGTCAGTGTGAAGCCCTTGATCTGAGATTTGGTTTGCTGTTACTCTGCTGATGTCAGACTGGCAAAAAAATACCCCTTTAGTGGTTTTGTTTATTTGTTATGTGGTATGTTTTTGGCATCAATTTTTTATTTAGATAAACAGCCATCATTTTATTTTCTAATATGTATGTGCTCACTGAAGCCTTTCTGAGGGTAACCAGACAGAAGAGTTCTTTGACTTATGCCACCAAAGATGCTGAGCTTTGCAGTTTGCTGCCAACACCCAGAATCTCTCTTTCAGGTCTCTCCTAGGGCTGCAGATTATTTTGGCTAATTGAATCCTAATAATTTGGTATGCTGACAAATTGCCTTTTCTGCTTATCAGTTGGTAAAATCACCTTGTTCTCTCTCTGGTCCTTCAGCAGGCTGGTAAATGTCAAGTGAAGGGCAAACCGCTTGGAACCGTTCTGGAATTTTGCAGCCGTTGCTTGCTCAGGGCCTTAAGTTGAGATGAATGAGGCTGCAGTGAGGCTTCTCTAGAGATTCTTTCCCTCACATATGCAGAACAAAAAAGCGTGGAAAGAAGCAATTTCAGTTGAGAAGAGGCTGTAGATAAAATTTAGCAGATACTATTTTTCTCTCTCAAAGCTCAAGTGCGCAGCTGGGGCTGTTACGTGCTTTTAACTGCTTAGTACCTTCAAATGAGAAGCAAAGTCCTGGCTTGTGGAGCTGGAAGTCACAAGAGGCCAGTTTTATGCCTGGATCTGCCATTGACCAGTTGTATCATGGTCTTGCTGCTGCCCCAGTTTCCCTGTTTGCAAAATGACGCATGCTGTTCGTCACTTTCTCTCCCCATGTGCTGCTCACCACTGAAGCATTTTGAAGTTATGTGTGACAAGGGGTATGTCAAACACTGTTCCACGATTTCTGATGAACTAAATGGAAACACTCACATACTTAGAATTTCTTCTTCATCAGGGCTGTTCTGCTCAGCAAGTGGTCAAGGTCTGAAAGAGCCAAATGTTGCCATTGAGGCTCTTACAGCACCTTAGGCAAGACTCGCTCTGTCCTGGCCAAGATGTCTTTTGCTTAATCACAATTGCCAAAGGAAATTCCCCTTGAGAACAGGACTTTTCCTCATACTATATTCTAAACTAGTTAGTGGGATTCCTTTAGTTGATTAAGCAGCTGCTGTGTTTATGCTTGAATCTTCCTTCTCATGTCTCTGATTTCCATCCTGGTTAGAAAGTGCATCTTAGTGGCAGACTGCCATTAGTATGATAATTGATACTTATTTTGAATGGTAACTGCTAATTTCAGCATTGTGAATCTAGTGAAAGTAAATTATATAAATTGAGATATAATAGCAACAAGAGTATTTTAACAATAGTATACAAATACAAAACATCTAAGTCCAGGGAATGGAGAGGCCAAAAGAAGTGCTGCTCATAAACCAGTAGCTGTTCTTTTCCTTTTGTAACTCCTGTCTCCTCTTGCAGAGCCAAAGGCCTAATGCAAGATGGTAGAATGTTCAACTAACACAAGATGTAAAGTGCTGCCATTTTCTTTGGCAGTGTCACAGCTGCTCTAGAAGGAGGAATTTGGGTTGAGGTTTTTTTCTTGATGGGAGGTGCAGATATATATTTGGGATGTATATTTTCAGTCATTTTCAAACCATTTGTAATACCAGGTTTGGAAGAATGTGGCTTTGCCACACCTAATTCCAGGCCTTGGAACTGGAAGAGGAAAATGTAGCAGAAAATGAGTTGAATGAAAAAGGCTTGGGCAGGGGAAGAAGGAGATACGTATTCAGGAGCAGCAAATAGCAATAGATAAAGATGTCTGTATATGCACATAAGGCACCAAATTAATTGGGGGTGGGGGGGGAGGAAAGATGATTTGTTTATTTTTTGTGTAAGAACAACTCTCTAACTAGAATTGTTCCTTTAATGAAATACTGAGCAAACAAGCCTGTGTTTAAATAACAGGAGGAAGAGATGGCAGGGTCTGAGGATTCCAGAGAAATCATTTGCAAGGTCTCACCCCTTGTGTAATGATGACACGTGAAGTGCTGTGAATTAAAAGGCTTGCACTGGAGGCAGAGGCATTTTAGAAAGCTAGTGGGAACTCAGAGCTGTAATTTTGGTGTATTTCTGACCCTGTAGGAACAGAAATAAAGCAACTATAGAGTTTGAAAGAAGTACCCTCTGCTCACCAGGAGACTGGGTTGTGGCTCTGCAGCCCTCAAAACTGGAGTCTATTTTGCTTTTCAGAGCTGTCAGTGATTAAAAAATGTCTACTTATGAGGTGGCCTTGAATCTGATTTACATTTTAGGAATGAGGTTTGGGAGGTGAACTGTTGCTCAACTGTAGGCCATGAAGCTGTGTCTAGGGACTGGAACTTAGAGAATCTGAGTGAGATTCAGTGGCAGGTTCAAGGCAGTAAAACTACATCATTGCTCCAGACACCTGTTATATTATTTTGCCAACCTTTCCAACAGGAAGATTAGGTTCCCCATTGATAATTTGGAGTTTCTGTTTCAAAGACAGGTGATAGCACAATTGATTTTGGAAGTCAGATTCTGCGATTGTGGTGTTTTACAGTAAGAGAGGCTCTTTGAAGGGCCTTGCTGTGCTAGGAGATTTTCATTCACACCTCCAGAGACAGTTTGTGTCCTGAAGAGCTTGCATTCTAAGTAGTCAAGATGGACAAAGGGTAGAAGAAAGGAAGTGGTATGAGCCTTGGTTTGCAGATGAGACACACTTTTTAACATGTGTTTATTAATAGAGATGTAGTAGAAAACTTAGAGAAGATTGGCTCAGGAGAACAAAAATTATTACTGTTTAAAATAGTTCTTTGGAGAGAGCAAACTTTATTGATGTAAGAGCTAGCATCAGAAATGCAGACCAGTTAGCCATATCCCCTGCACTTCTCATAGGTGACTTGTCCAAAGTCACAAGCTGAATCCATATCATTGCCCCCAAATGATCTATGCCTTGGTTATATTTGGAAGTACCATAATTGTCAAAAGGACATTCATTCTTCCAAGGATCACAGCCCAGGTTAAGAATTTCAGATCATTTAGATGCCTCTTTTGATTTCCTGCTCATGTGGATATGTTCCACTTGGGGGCTTTGGGAACAAAAAGAAAAACCAGAACAGTTCTCTAAGTCCTAATGCTCAGACAACCTTCACACCACCCAATGCAAATCTTTAAGAAGTCTTCTATTACTAGCCAACAGCAGTAACCAAGAATTCACTGGACTGGGCTGCTGCCTATTAGGGCAGTTATAGAAAGTAGAACTAGAGACAGAAGAAAACTTGATGGAAATGAGGCATTGATCCAAAGTGCTGCCACTGTGAGACAGTCCCTTGTTTTGTCCTTTACTAATGGTTACCTAATGCTGTTTATAAACATGAGCACTCCTCTCATGCTCTTGACTGCAAGGATTTGACTTCAGCCTATTTTTTTCCCTCAACTTAATCGTATTGCTTGTTGTTCTGAAGTCTTGTAGTAAGGCTTCTCTTTCTCTTTGGTATTTGCATTCTTCAAATGCTTGTTGACCACTTCACTTTGTTTACCCTTCATGTTGTTTCTTTTCCTAAATGAGCCTCATAAATATTGTGATGTTTTTGCTACTTTCCTTTGAACTTACTGTGCTACAAGAATATCTTTCTGGTTATATGGCACCTTTATAATAAAGTTCCTGGTGGAGATTAATGCATCAGACAGAACAAATATTTCATCAGCTTCCATGAGATGGGATTGATGAGACTATGCAGCTCCAAATCACATCAGTCTTTCCAACTCCTTTATGGTGTTGCAGAATGTGTCTAATTTGTGTTGTGCTGTCACCCTGTGCACTGTTGAGCTGAGCTGCTTTCTTACACTCTCAGTTCTTTCAGTTGCTGGACATGACTTTCTGTTCCCTCCATTATACCTGTTTGGAGTAGGTACAAAACGAAGGACAATGATAGGGTAACGTTCTTTGTGCTTTGCCCAGGAGGGAATCACAGCCCTTGTTTATTTTTCCTGTGTGTTTATATACACTTTCAGTATGAGTCACCTTGTCACCTTCTGCATTTTATAACCTGGCCTTTCAAAGAATTTATATTTGCAAATACCCATGTGTTGAATACCAATATTTCTCCTGTAGCTGGCTGAGCTGCCTGCTGTTGTGTTAGGGAAGTAAATGGGCTGTGTTGTGTCTGACAAGGTTTAGAGAAGGATGCGTAGTCCTATCTCAGGAAGACGAAGAGTCAGTATGTCTGAAGAAAGGGCTGAGTAACCAGAAGACAATGGTTTATTGGGAGTCCTGAAGAAGCCCTGAAATGTCATAGGAGCAGGCAGGGTTAACTGAGCTCTAATGATGTGGGCTACGGGGCATTCTTAAAGAGACAGTGGGTGCTTTTCTTTCCAATGGGCAGCAGCCAGTTCAGATGCCAGAGCTGGGTAGCAAGTTGCAAAGAAGGCTTTGTCTCAGCCATGCCGAGCTGTTATCAGAGCGGGGAATCTTTTTGTTAACTACTTTTGAGAGCATAAAATGCATCGGAGCAGTAAGTTTCTTGAATGGCTTAATGATCTCTCCTCCAGCAGAACTGCTTCTGCCTTCAGTTTAAATGGTGGTTTTGGGAACTGGAGAGCAGAGGAGCAGGGAAGACCCTCAGCTGTGCCCTGGGAGATGCGATGTGGTACCAGGTGGTGCTGTGATCCGTTAGCTCTTCAGTTCTCATCTCTCAGGCAGGCAGGAGGATTCCTTCCTGTGGATGCAGGTTCCTTGGTGTTTGTGTGTGCATCAGGGGTCGGGTGGTTCCTTGGGAAGAAGGATACCCAGACAGTGCAAGGGCCAGATGGAGATACAGAGAGTTTGACTGAGAAATTAAAGTCTGGGTGGAAGGGATGAGGGGATGTGTATGGGGGAGAAGCTGAGCAAGACTCTTATGGAGCAACATTCTGTCTTCACTGGAGTAGGGACTGGGCTGAGTAGCTGTTTAGTGTTGTTAATGAGTTTCTAGGTTAGTCCAGCAGAAGATTACAGAAATCTGTAATGATCCTGGAAGAAAGGGACAAGCAAGATTAAGAAAGTCAATCAGTAAGAGTGAGGATGAATCCAACATGTGTGAGCAGATACTGGGATTGAAAATCAGAGGGGGCTCAGGAAGAGTCTGAAGTTGGAGACTGGGGGTAGTGTTTAGAGAGAAAGCTTTAAGAGGCTGATTTTGGTTGCCATAAACAGACTGGAGCAGCCTGGAGGAATGGAGAAGCTGATGTAACTGTACCTGAATTATATGACATAGAGGACGCTGCACCAGCCAGCACTAAAGAAAGAGACTGGACCCTTTTAGAGCCTTTTTCCTCTTCTTTCTCTTCATAAGTCTGGGTCTGAGCTGTTAAGAGCCCAGTACAATGTTGGAATAGGGAGTGGAAGAAATTGAAGTGGGGCATGTCTGTACCAGGAGACTGAGTATGGCCCAGCCCCTGGCACAGAACAGATGATGTGCATTTTGCTCCCTCCAATGGCGGCTATTGAAGCTTTATCCAGATGTCAGGGAATTCTCTCTTTGTAGTGAGCTTGCATAGGAACAGCATAAACGAGCATTGCTGCCCAGTTAATGGAAGCAGAGGGGGATGTGGCTTTTTCTGAAGAAGATAATTTGTTTGTGAAAATTTGGATTGAGGTGAAATTTTGCTGCTGCTTATTCCTGGGTGGCTACCTCCCATGTAACCAAAAGTACAACAGCATGGTATTTAACTGCATCCTGAAGGGATAAGAAAAGAAGGATACATAGATAATGGAGGCTGTACTGTAATTATTCCACAGGGAGCTGTAATTAATGTTTCTGTTGTTATTTTTCTTTGTGTGTATGGCAGTCTTCCCCTGGTCAACCTGTAGTTTGGTTTTTCTCTTCATCCTCTCTTGAGCTTGCAGCTGGAACGTGCTCAGACCATGGTAATGGAAGGTGACTCCCTGGAATCAGTGCAGCTTCTTGTCTTCATGCCTTTCACTGGACAGTTGAAGTCTTGTAGTGTAAACTCCTTAGGGTGAGGACCCTGTCTATCTGCAAGCTGCCCAGCCCTCAGCACACTGCTCTAAAGCAAATAAATACAGGAGTTGTTTTTATTAGTGCATCTCACAGACGTCTGATAGCGTTATCAACGTGCTTGTTAATCTTCATTTTCAAGTACACTGCCTGCTGTATACATTATCTGTCAGCACAGCATAAGGTTAAAATATGCACCAGCTCATCATCAGTGTGCTAGAACAGAACATATAATGGTTTCAGAAGAAAAAAAAGAGATGGATTTAGTATGAAGTAGGAGTTGGCAGAGGACTGAAGGATATGGAAGGTTAGAAACTCAAGACAGAATTATTTGGGGTCGGTCCAGCCAGTCTTTGCCACTGCATTGTCCCAGACTGGTGGTTTCCAGGCTGAGAACTACTACCTGTCCATGATCTATGATCACAGAATCATAGAATGGTAGGGGTTGGTAGATGATGCATTTGCTTTGTGCTCTCCATTTATCCTGTCCAGGATGTGATGCCTACCCATGTCAGGATGTGATGCTGTTGGGCAGACTTAGGCCTACTGAGCAAAATTGACTGATTCCCCTTGTGCTGTCCTTCCTCCTCCTTTTCAGATATCATGTTGGAGGGCTAAAGGGGGGTTAAAACTGTATTAAATATCCTCGTGGATAATACCGTTGATGAAAATGATAACTGCAGTTACTGTACTTGAGCAGTTCCACATGTGATGGCAGTGGTTCTTTGAAGAAATTGTCTAGAAAGACACTGGCTGTGCTCTAAATGCATATCCTGTGTGATGTGGGCTCCAGCTCTCACTCAGACACTTGTTGATGCTGAGCCTAATTCCCCACAGCCTCTTTCCTAACAACATGTCACCTTTCCTGCTTTTGCCTTTCCACCTCATGCTGTGGCTGAAGATAACAGGTAGGGCTCTGTTTCCTAGGTGAGGTGGGATCTACTACTTGTGAATGTCTTTAATTTTGTGTGGTTTCATTTGTGCAATTAAGGAGAGCTAATTAGCTCCTTTTAGTGCAGTCTCCTTGCAGAGGTAGCTGACCTCTTGTTAATCCTGGATTAAGTTCTTAGTAAGAACTGGCTCTTTGTGTGTCCCAGTTAAGATGTTGACACTTTGTTCTCTCTCTCCTTGTTCTCCTCCTCCCCCTCTTCCTCCCCATGCCTTTGAGCACATGATTGCCTGCCTCCTCCATCCCCCACTGCTGTAGGAATCCATGCACTCTCAGCAGCCACTGTATCTTGCTCCATGAAAATGCCATTGTCAGTTCAGAGACCTCTCAGAAGGTTTTTACTTGATCTAGTACCTGTCTGGGAGCTCATTTTCTGCAAGGGGGTTTTGTCAGGGCTCCTTGTTGCTGAATAGAGTGAGAATACTGTGGGGTTTGAAGAGTAGCACCCATTTTCTGTCCTGGAGGCTGGAAGGGTGTTTGTGGTTTGAGCAGAAGCTAGCAAACATGTCTCAGTCAGAGAACTCACCCTGTACAGTGCTGAGCATTCAAAAGCAGAGTCTGTACATTCATTGTTCGAGGGGGTGTCCAGGAGTAAAGCAGCTTCTATGCTCTAACAGTGGTACAAGCAAAGGAACTTATGCAAAATATTAATTACCACCTGGATGCGTGTTGACCCCTGGTTCTGTTCTGAACTCACATGAAAAATAGACATGTTGAGGGAATAACTGTCTCAGTGGCTTTAAGTTTTCAAAATAGATAAAAGTAGACACAGAATTGCTGGGGAAGGGGAAATGAGAAACCTTCTGTATTTTAAAATCCAGGTGCTCATTGTTGCAGTTAAAGACTGTTGATTGTTTCGGTGTCACTGGTGGCTTACAGGGAGGATAATATTGCTCTAGTTGGATGTAGAGTTGATCTCAAACCCAGTGGTTGCTCTGTAGGCCTGGATATTCAGGCACTAGACTATCTCCTGTGTATCTGTCGTCAGCCCAGGGCTTTAATTACTTGGATAGTGCATCATTTCCTCTTACCTGAGAGATGCAATATGTATGAGTATGCTTGTGTTACGGCTGGGTCTGAGGCAGTAGAGCAGAAACCAGCCCTGCCACTCAGTCCAGCAAGCAGTAAAGGGAGCATCTCTTGTCAGAATATGTCTAGCTTCAGTTTTCAGCACTTGGTACTGTTGCACTTTCATCTGTTACCTAGTATTAGCAAACTTGTGTTCCAGATGAACATGGAAAGTCAAGGTGCAAGCTGTAGTGTCCTTGTTGATCACCTTGGTTTTTCTGTCTGAATAGTGAGGTTTTGTTCATGTTTAAGTTTGTATTGGAGAAGTACTGCTGCATTTTTGGTGAAGACCACAAAACTACTGCATGTGGGTTTCTCCAGTTGCAAAACACACCAGTCCAACTCCTAAACACTGAAACATGGTCCAATGAATTGAAGATGAAAGTCTTGAAAAGAAGGCATTGCAAAATTAAGAGAGTTCTGTGTTGGCAGGAGGTCAGTGTGTATGAGGACAAGATGGTGTCAGATTTGGCCCTAACTCTTCATTGCCAGTTGTTACTGAGCTTTACAACTCCTGTTAGAAGATGGTGCAACTCCATAGAGGTAGAAAGCTCCATCCTATTATTCTTTGAATAATATGGAGAAGATGTGGCACTGTTGTGCTGTCCTGATAAAGACATGTGTGGTTATAGTGTTTTTAATTTAAAATCATGGACAGCATTTGAATTGCATAGTGGCATGAGTGTGCTGGACCGCTGATTCTTAAGAGCAGAGCACCTCCTGCTCCCACTGATGTGTGATTATAAGGAAATGATGGATAATCAGCCTTTGGAAAGATGCTCTTTTGAGACATTAGCACTGAAAGCTATGGCTGATTCAAAAGAGAAGAGGAAACCATCAACCCTGTGCATGGAATGAGTAAAATGTAACAAAAGAAAGGGCAGAGTGATGAGTATTTACATTACTTAAGGTGCAGCTGCTTCTGTTATCAGTAGGGAACAGTTAAGTCCCTGAGGGGTAATTCATTTAAATGTGGTGGTAGTCAGACTCCTGATTTGGGTAGTCTGAATCATTGTCTGGAGTTGCCTGCCTGGCTCAGTTGATACTGCAGGGCATTCTTGAGAATAAACATCTACTGTGGCCGGTGTGAATGTAAACTGGAGGCTGCTGAAGGACAGAGGTGGTATAAGGTGTACGTTTTTAAACTAGTGTAGCCACACTGGAACAGGATCTTCTCTCTACTCTTTAAGGCTTGTCTATGCTGGGAAGTTATTTCGCATTTAAAGCCCTAAAATAACCCCAACTACTTACACATATGGACACTTGTGCTTCAGATCAAGGATGTTCATACAAGAAGCTGTTCCAGATCAGTTCTATACACAGACAAGGTCTGGTTTCATATATCAGAAGGAAAAGTGCCAGCTAGTTATTGTTTTTCTCCCTTCTTTTTCATCCTTCAGCCTATATAATTTATATTGTACAGTGAGACCCCCTGATGGACTGAAACTCTTCTCCTTACTCTGGTGTGGAGGGATATAGTGGTGTGTATGTCCCCCAAAGAAACAACACACACTGATGCCTCTGTGGAGTTGTAAACTTTGTGGTAACGTTTCTGTAAAAATGCCAGGCCTGTTTACACACGGATAAGCACGAAAAACGAAACCAAATTAACTTCTTAGATGAAGTAAGCTAAATTGAGTTGAGGTCACCTCAATTCTGAGTGCGTGTATCCTCACAGTGTTTAACTCAGTTTAGATAATCCACTTCACGAGTTAATTGGGGTTTAATTTCCCTGACTGTTCTTGTATTGACACGCTTAAAAGGTTTCGAAACTTTCTCCCACACGTGTGCTGCAGGGTCCAGCGTGCACACAGGGAGGATGGACACCATTTCTTCAACCTGTAGGATCTTGGTGTTGCCAAACTTTGTGAACAGCGTGGAAGAGTGACAGGTACAATCAGGGGACTTCGGGGAAGGAAAAATCAGGGGAGCTCCCCCTCCTCCCTGTTCCTCTGGCAAGGGTGGGTAGCGAAGGCGTGAAGGGGGTTGCATTATGTAAAGCGGCAGCGCGCACGCGTGTGTGCTCGTGTGCGTGTGTGAAAGGACTAGCAGCGAGGGGAGAGGCTGACGGACCAACAATCATAACCACAAAGAGTGGGGCTGGCGACGGGGCGGGGGGGTGGGAGGGGGAGAAGAGGGGCTGAGTCAGAGCAGGAGCCCGAGCAGTATGCAAGGGAGCTGAGAGAGGGGGCTCTGGGTGCCCGTGAGGAGCCCCGGGCACCCCTTATTCCCCCTTCCCTTTGGGAAGGGCTCTGAGATGGTGCAGGAGGTGAGTACCCTCCCACCTCACCGCTGGCCCACCCTCGCTTTCCCCCCACCACGCACAAATGCATGAATGAATGAATTCCTAGCTGCTCCGCGCTGCACTCCGGTCCCTAATGGCTACCAGGTTAGTGTTACTCTCCTGTTCCTTCTGCTGATGCTTCTCTTCCTGCCCCCTCCTCGTGTGTATGTGCCATCTGCGGTCCGCGGACGTGTGTGCACGCGTGTGTGTGAAAGCCAGGGGCTGTGTGTGCTGTGCTTAGCTCAGGTTTGCCGAGCAAATCTACCGCCCGACACACAGGCAGATTAAATCTGGAGTCCATGTTGGTTGCCGCTGCTGCTCCTTTCTGTTTGGGGGACTTGAAAGCAGACAGCGTGACATCATGTTGCAGAGATGCTTCGTTTCTTTTTCCTTCCACAGGCTGATTCCTCTTTCCCTTGTTCTCCCCCATGCACGCACCCTGCCTCTCCTCCAGTGGCATTGCTAAAGCAGCCTTTTTGATTGTTTGAAACCACCGATGAGCAAATCTGATTGTGTTTTTCTTCAGCTTCCATCCCCCTCACCCCCCCTCCTTTCCCCTTTACGCCTACTTTCTCCCCCATCCCCCACCGCCGAAAGGGCAGTTATTACTCTCATACCATCTGGGTGTATGAGGAGAGGCCGAAGGGGGTTGAATTTGGATGAACTGGCAATGCGTCACAGGAGGGCAGCTGGAGCTGCTGCAGAAATACAGTGTATTTGCTTGCCCATGTGCTCCCCTGCTCTTAAAAAGGGCTCAGAGCATGCACACTGATGCCTTGGTTCTGCTTTGCGTTTCTCTCTGTGTTTATGTATTCACAGGGATGGGAGGGGACAGAATTTGTTTTGTGCTGCTTTTTCAGTCTATCCTCCAGAGTCTATACAGGTGGCTTTGTTTTTTGCCCTTTATCTCTTTTGTTAGCAGTAGGAAATAAGGATTCTTTGCACCCTGCATGTTTACAGTCCCAGTTCACTAAAAAACCTGCTTTTTCTCAGGTTACTAGTAACTAGCATTGTCCTGTCCGTCACTGATTTGGTAAAGAGAATGTATACCTGTTTCTTTGCTTCACAAAATCACCTGCATGTGCAGGAAAACTCCTTTTGAAGATGTTACATTTGGAATGGAGCTTGTGATTTCGACTCGGTAAGATGAAACTTCAAGCCAAATCTCAGAGACGTATTTATGTCAGGGCAATAACTTTGGATGCCCAAAGGGAACCCCCTAACTGCCCATGCCACTGAAAACCAGAAAGCTGGATAAAACAAGAGAGAATGTGTCACATGAGGGGACACACACAAGCCTCAACCAGCTCCTCAGGACAAAGGACCGTGAGTGACTCTTGCACTGAGAGTGTCTGACTCTTGCCAGTATAGGCTGCAGCTCTTGACCCTCCCTGTTTTTAACCTTCAGCTGGACAGTGCTGCTGCATGGTTAGAGCAAAGGGAAGGGATTGCATGGAGCATTATCAGGGTGAGGCCATGTGAAATTGTGGCATTGTTCTCAGAATGGTAAAGGGGCAAAGCATCAAGGGAGGAACAAAAGAAATCGATTTGATTCCAGCTTTTAAGATCACAGCATCTTCCATTAACTTACAAAATCTGCTGGTGATGAGCAGCAGGAGTGAGTGGGAAGACAGAAAGCTCTAGCTTTGTCTTCTGCTCTGGAGATACACAATATCCCTGTCCACCCCCGCACTGTCGCTGATAAGATGTGGTGTGAGGTTTCTTTAGATGTTTAATCTGTGGTTTATAAAACCCCTGCCACAAGACTGGAATATGTTCAGGGGGATGCTGCCTGTGCTGGGAATAAAGTCCTGGGATGCTCGTAGTGTTGCTGAAATTGTTGTGGCAGATGGGCAGAAAGGAAGAGTGCTTGCCCTCCTCTTCAGGCAGTCTAGGAGTTGTATTGCACCTTGGTCCCCCCCAAAATGAACATGACTGTTGCATTATTGGACAATATTATTAAGATCTGTTTTGGCCTAATTTGGAAACATTTTTCCAACTTTTCCTTGGGATTTTTACAATAACTCCAGGTTGGAAGAAGGCAAATGGAGGGATTATTTGAAACACAGCACAGTGGGAGTTTCTGTGAGATACCAGACCATTTGTCCATCAGAGTAGATAGCCTGTCTCTAGTGGTAACCAGTATCAGATGATTCTGAGAAAGACAATGACGTTGTTAATAATACATTTGACCAACCTCAAAGTGCTGTATATGGACAGAAGGCAAATACCTTCCTAATGCTTGCAGTGATTTACTAATCCCCTGAAGCATAATAATTGCATTCATTTGCTCTTATGAATATGTAAACATGGCTGTTGAATGTTGTAGGAGGAGGACACCATTCTTTGAAGTATCCAAATAACCAGAGCAAAGCTTTGACAAGGATGGACTTTTCCTGTTAAAACTGAGTTGTTCCAAAGCCGTGCAGAGAGTTTACCATTCTTCTTATTCTTTTGAAAGCAGTTCTCCTGAAACACCTCTCGGTTTCTGTACAGCCCTACAGATGTCATTGCTTTTTAATTGGATGCTTTTTTGTCTTCTTTACTGAGAGACTGAATGTAAGTGTAGCATTTGTTACTGCTTGTGGAACGATGGCAAGCCCAGGGAATTGCTTGAGGAGATATGGAGGTTTTAATTCTTGGATTAGCAATTTGAAGTGAGTGTAGGTTGGTGCTGATCAAAAGTTGTTACCATCTGCTTACTGTTTGGTAGACTGCATAATGAGTTTCTGAATCTCATCTTTTTCCACTGATGTCAGACTATCACAGAAAAGTATCGTTGTAGGCATCCAGTTAACCCCTTTACTAGCTGTTTCTGAGGGGAACTAACTTTTTTTGTACTACAGCCAGGTTTGAGGTGCCTTCTTGACCGTGTAGCTTTTACTGCTCTTTTCAAGACTTTATCAGTAGGGTTCTGTTTTATGCTCAATGATCTCCTTCATTCTTGTTTAAGAAAGCATGGAAACACAGGCTTGACTTTGTTTGCACAACCCATAGATTTCAGAGGGTTAGATATGTGCTTAAGTTCTTTGCTGGTTCAGGGACATAGTGCTCAGCCCTTTTCAGAATGAAGCCTGACATTTCTAATGCTGTCAGTAACCCCAGGTTTGAGCCTTGAAGAACTTACCCTCAGGTAGGTGCTGTGGGCTGCAGGGAGGTACTTAGCAAATTTGTTTAAAGCAATTCTTTCAAGAACTATTGCAGACATGGAGGCTGCCAGTTTGCTTTCCAGATCAGGACTTTCTTGAGGAAGTCCAAGAGATTTAGAAATGTATTGCAGGAAATAATGTTATTGATCTGTTTTTGCCCATCTGAGAAGCGTATGATCTCAAGGGAGGTATGGAGCATTATGTGCCTGAAGCTGTCCCTTGTTTAGATGAGCAGCTGTTGTTGTTGAGAGTCCTTTGGTACTCTTGGTAGTGTAGTGATTACTTCTGGCTAAATTGTAATTCACATCCTGCAAGTGGAAAATTCAAATGGAATTGCTCTGTATCTTCTTAATGTGCTTGTGTATCACTGCCTGAGACAACAACAAGCTGCCATTGTACGGTGTAGCCTCAGGCCAGATTTCTTGTTGAGATCTCTGTTAGTTAGAGCATTGCAGAGTCCTCAGGGTTTCTTCAGGACTGTGAGAATCTCAGGTTTAGCTTGTGGAGCAGAGACTATACCCTTTCCCAAAAGCTACTGCTTGCTGAAGTCTCTGTTACAGGAAATGTGGTGTTGGAGGAGGAGGTCTTGTCTCATGTCCTTGCTTTGTGAAGTGTCCGAGGTAGGATGTGATCAGGTAGCTTGTCTAGGCCTTGTCAAATGTTTGCTCTTTTTCCACCACCAAAACAAAAGCTCAGTTCTTAACTACTCTGCCTTAAGTATCAAGGTTTGTCCTCTATGTGACTGAACAGAGTTTGGCCTCTCCCTGGCCACCTCATGCTTGCTCATGTCATTTTTACTGTAGCTCCAATGGTAAGATGAGATGTTTCTCTTTGGTACAGTATTGAATGTAAATGAAGAAGATGCACTCTGCCTTCTGTGCTTTCATATACCCCATGCTGGGGTTTCACTTAGGAGCAAGGGGCTGCTGCTTAGGTGGGCTTGTTTGTGTTCTGTCCCTGACTTAATTTGTTTCATCTACTAAAGGCTACGCTGCAGGGCTATGTGAGACCTTGAATGTGCTCTGGTCAATTGGGTCTGTAAAGCATTATTTATTACTATTATTTTATTTCAAAGTGGGTCAAGCCGTTTTGGCATTTCGGGCGTTGATTCCTGGTTCAATTGCAGGCCTTGGTCACTATGGCAACTGCAGAGAGCGTTCGTCATGGCTGTGCCTTGGGTCAGATTCAAACTTCAGGGACTGAGGAGGAGCAGCGAGAGATTTGAGGGGCTCAGAGCAGGGAGAGGCGAGTGGGACTGAGCTGCAGGCTTGTGAGTTTTGTGCCCATCCTTGCTATGGTGGAGATAAAAAACTGAATTAACAGACTCATGTTCTTCATGGTGTGCATGCCCATGGGGTCCTTCATGTGAGAAATACTTGGCATTGCCCACTTGTCAGGTAGTATGAGGTGGATTCAAACCTCCTGAGTTTGATCAGCTCTGCCAGTGACTTAAGGGAGAGCCTAAGAACGCACCCCTGAAGCTTTTTTCCCTATGCAAGGATGATAATCCATATATACCTGACACAAAACATGTTTACGATGTATGGATTCAAGTTTTTAAAGTGTGCCAGAGATGCTACATGATGACTGGAAAATGAGCTCGGGGGCTGGAATCTGCCTGAGATTGCACTTGGCAGAGCTGGCACTGAGATGTATGGCTCTGGCAGTGTGAGCTGAGCCTGGACAAACATATACATGCCAGCTTTAAGCTAGTTAGTGCTGATGCTGCTCTGCTGTAGCTGCAGCAGTGTAGGTTGCTCAGCTGCAACCGAAAAACTCACCTGAGGAGCTTTGTGAGGAGCTTGACTTGGCCTCCATAGCTGCACACTGCTTAGCAAGACCTGTGCTGGGCGTATTAGGCCAGTGTTGGAGCACTCATGTGCTCAGAGTGTGAAAGCTGAAAGCATCTTCCATGCTTCCTTGTAAGTGAATGTATATTTGAGCTAGTATTACTGTATTATTGCAGTCCAAAAAAGGCAGAATTTGTCTCATTTCTCATTTCTTTACAATTTGAGTAGAAGTGTACTGAACTTTTTAGCCTGTTTCATCTGAGTCTCTTATGCCCATGGGTGCACCTTTTTGAACTGGTTATTTTGTGCTTTACTTTAGAAGCAGTTAGAACTCAATGCTCCTCCATAACTGTAACCTGAAAGCAGGCAGTGAGTGAATCTGACTTGGTCTTTATACAGTGGCTTGAATCTGAAACTCAAGTGAAACTTGTATGAACTCACATGAACTGAAAATGAGAAGAAGGTTGTGCATGATAAGCACAGGTTTTGTAGAGCTGTAGAAGAAAAACGAGTACATCTGTTCAAACAAACTTAGTGCAGTGATATGTGACTCAGGAACATCGGCTTCCAATTCTTGCTTTGTATTTCTGAGGATCTCTTACATAAAACAGTTTATGTTGAATCAGCTTGCTGTGTATAATTGGTCTTAAATTATAGCCCACAAGAGCTTTTAAATTCAGTTGTAATTCCCTTGTCGTTTTTCTATTGTCTGTTTTTCTGTCTCTCAGATGTGGCCTGCTTTCTAATGCTCAGGGTATGGTTACAACTCAGTATGGCAGAGTTAGCACAAAGTTCATCCTTGGATCAACCCACTTCCAGTGTAACCTGGAGGTTGCAGGGTTGAACAGGACCAGCTGGAAAGACTTCAAAGATGGTTATAAATTTGGCTACTGAGGGAAATGAGTTACGTAGAGAAATGTGGAGGTAGTGTGTGGTATTTTGAAGAGACTGTCAGGAAGAAGAGGCATCAAAAAGAACGAAGACTGAGGAAATGTGAAGTTTTCCTGTTCTGTGTAAATATGCCCATAACTGGCTTTCTGATTTAGGCCATTTGCTGAAGATATGAAATGAGAAGTTCCATTCCCCTAAATGTTTCATTACCATAAAACTCAGAAAGGTCTTGCTTTTCCTCATTATGAAAGGAGAACTTTATTTTTTGTTTTAATTGTGGCAGCTTTATTGTTAGAACAAAACATTTTCCTTGCCCAGCTTTAACTGGTGTGGGAAGGGATGACTTGATGCAGGAAATCATAACTTCATTGTCTGTTATCATGACTCCCCTCCCAACATCCCATGAGTTTTTGAAGCTCTTCAGTGGAGTATTTCCTAGGAGATGTGATTCTGGTTTTGTGCATCCTGTTGAGAATAGTTGTATTTACTGAAGTGAAGGAGGAAGAAGAGTGGGACTGTACTGAGAACACACTGACATCTCCGTCACTCTTGAGTGGAACTCTCAGTTTTCAAACACAGGTCATCATTTTAAGTTCTCTGAGCTGACAGGAGGCAGTGAGTTCATTCTTGTAGGCATTCATCTGTGGTCAGATAAATTGAAGAGTGAGAGGAGAAAGGCACTGGCAGGCTGTTGTAGTTCCCTCTGCCACTGGTAAATGATAATGGTCCATAGCCCAGTTCTACTGGGGACATAAGCCCTAAGTGTGGCACTAGGTGCATTGTTTCAGGAAGCCAGGTTCATCTGCCGTGCTAGTGGAGAAGTCTGTGGGTAGTGCTCCATCTCACGACACGGGTGTGGTTGCTTGCTGTTTGAGCTGAAGATTATTAACCCTGCTCTCTCTTTCTTTCCTCCCACAGTACTGCCAGTAACTCCAACCGCAGCACGCCTGCCTGCTCCCCGATCCTGCGCAAACGCTCCCGCTCCCCGACGCCGCAGGACTCCCAAGGAGACGCCATGGTGGAAAAAGGCTCAGACCACTCATCAGACAAATCCCCTTCCACGCCGGAGCAGGGTGTACAGCGTAGCTGTTCCTCTCAGTCAGGCCGCAGTGGGGCCAAGAACTCCAAGGTAAGGAGCGAGCAAGTGACTTTGGCCAAGATACACACATGCCTCTTGTTCTAAACTCTCTAGTGTGATACACTTGGCTTTGTCCTGTGCCTTGTTTTCTCTGGCTGACTTTCCTCCTTCTTCCTTCATTGTACTTCTGAAAATTCTTTTAGCTGGAAGTTGTTTGCATAGGTCAGACTTCAGTGCAAGGACCTGAGTCCATGAGTTGTTGGCGGCTTGTGCTGCAGTTCCATCATGGATTTTGTAGGCCGGCCTTTTTGAAGTCAAGGCCCTGCTTCCTTGAGAGGCTCTCTGCTTTTGAGAAAGACCTTGAAAATCAGCTGTTGTAATGACTTTTTATCATGAGGATCATTGAAGAAGAGTCCTGTGCAGCTGGCCTGTGAAGGGCTCATGTATTTCTCCTGCCTCGTCTAAGCCCTGTGTTGAGATGAGGTTTAAGCTGCCCAGAATTAGCTTGCACGTTGCATCCCATCAGCGCAGTGTTACGACTGTCTTGGACAGGGTATAGATGATGTTTTCCCTAGCAAGGATTTGTGTCTTTTGATGATTTCAGAAACATCTTGCTGTACTAAGGAGGAGGGTTTCAGGTTTGGCGACTCTTGAGCAGTGAGACCTGGTGAAACTCACACAAGGGCCTTGGAAGCCAAACATAACCTTTTATTACAACCCTAATATCAGCAGCATATTATAAGATAGTTGGCTGTCAGCAGCATTTGTGTTTTTCCAGCTATTTGAAGTGAAGCATTTCAGCCTGAATAGGTTCACAGTGTCACAGGCATAACTCTGATGGCTTATGTGAAACGGGTTGTGAGATATTTGCCTGATTGATTGCTGGATTTGTGGTCACTGTCAGCAGAGGAAACGGGATTCACTGACCCACATTCTCTGGGCTGAACTCATCTCCTGCCACGAATGAAGGGGGTCTGTGAGTTCAGTAAGAGAAGCAAAGGGTTTTCTCGAGATGAATCATTTGAGACCTGTCAGTTCTGAGGTTGCCCCTGAGGTCAGCCTTGCTTCCTGTGCACTCAGTAACCTACACACGCTGTCCCAGGGCAGAAGGACTGAATGACACCCTTGTGCATCTTGGTGCCAGCAGTCTGTCCCCAAAACAACCCAGACAGGAGGCAGGCAAGCTGTTTTTGTAGCCACACCAGGGGATGTTCTGTCAGGGAAATGGTCTCCTTTGATAAGGGGGAATTACAGAGATGATTTCCATTGCTATGACCCATAAAGTGTGATTTTTAGCAACACAGCAACTACTAAAACTAGACTTGTAATTCATGGTGCTTTTCACAAGGAAGTTGGGGGGGGATATAATGCTCTCTTTTGGGTGTGTGGGTTTTCCTTCTCTTGATTTGTGAGGTAATTTTTCTTCGTTCCTTAATTTCTCTCTTTTCATTCCTGCATGCTTTCTCTCCGATTAAGTCACACAAGCGCCTCTCCAAAGTAAGCTTTCTTTTTTCTCTCCTGTCCCCCACTGTAGAATTGTCTCATCACTCAGAAACCCTCCCCGTGGTCCCAAGCAGTGACCCCGAGTAAGGCATTCTCCTGGTGTGGCTGCGAGAATGTCAGCAAGAGCTCAGCCCGATGCCTGTAGCCGAGAAGCTGGTTTCATTTAAATCACTGACATCTCATTAATATTTGCTCACATGGTGTGAGAACTGGCCTGTTCATCATACTCCTTCAATTACTTACAACTTTGGTTTAAGATTTGCTTTCCCTGTCCCTTGAAGTGAGCTGCTGTCTTTGCCAGGATGAAATCTTCTGGCATTGGTAGGCTGAACAGTACTGTAATCCCTTCTCTTTCATTTTGCTTTCTGCATTTCAGAAGCAAGTTGATCTTCATACTTTTTGCCTCCTTTCTATGATGAATTGTCATTTTGTGGCCAGTGATCTCAGCTTACTGCCCTTGCACGCTTTCCTGTGTGATGTAAATATTAAAGATCAGTGATTTCAAATGAACCCAGCTTAAACCTGTTAGAACAGACCTGTCCCACATGAATTGTGAGAATTCATGGGCTCGCTCTGAAAGGGAATAAGTAGAAGATCCCTCTGTGGGTGCTTGGACTGGAGATAAGCTCCTTTGAGATTTGATCTCACGTCTCTGTGCTACCCTCAGAGGAGTGTAAGAATCAGAGACACAGATGGGATGCTTATTGGACAAAGTGGCAGGCTGTTGGCATTTCCACCTGTGTACAAGTAAAGTTAAAACCAGAATGGCTTGGATGGCTTCATAATCCACAAAATCAATGCCTTGGCCTTTCCCTAGTTGATGCCTTAGATCTCATTCTAGGCAAGTTCTTAGAGAGTCTACACTGCTGGCTTACTGTTTTTCCTTGGTCATAATTCCTTTAGTAACCAGCCTGACCTTGCATCATTGCAGGTGTCGGCTGGAAGCTTCTTCATATCTTTTTTTTCGACAGATTGACTTGTGCTTGGTAATTGTAGCTTCGATAACTACAAAGGAGGGCCGTGAAACTAATGTCTCAGGTGTCTCAGGTGAAGTTGTGGGCCAGGAGAGGTCATGCCAAGGTTATGGTTAGCTGGAAGTGCTTTTCCTAAGCTATGGAGGGGTTTGTTAGGAGAGAAACTAGCGGGAAGAACATTGTTGTAGAGCGATGTGTGCCTAAGCGGTGCTGTGATGTGCTTGCAGCCAGCCCCATGCATTTTTGAGAGGAAAAACCCTACAACTTTTAAGACTATTAGAGGAACATGATGGAAGTGGACCTCAGATGAGCTCCAGTGCAGGGAAGCTAATGCACAGAGGGAAGGAGATCATGGATTCACCTCTGCCAGCCTGGGTCAGAGCCTTGTGCCCTGCTCACACCTGCTCTGTGCACAGGGTGAGCCTGAAGCAGTGTGCTGGCTGAATCTCTTTTCTGTGCTCCATGAGGTGGCTTTCTGTGGTACAAGAGAGGAATCTCAAGTGTAATAAGCCCCCTGATTTGTCTCACACAGATGATGATATCTGTTCAAGACAGGGAGAGGTTAAGAACAAAGAACTTAAGGACAAAGACGTAAAAAGTCTCTTTTCTCAGCCTCTTCTCTCCACACCCATCTTCTGCAAGAAGAGTGGTCTGATTTTTCCAACCTGTCTCACTAATGAAATGAAACAGCTTGAGCCCATGAGTTTGACGCTGTGTTTATACAATTGCTGACAGATCTGCTTGAAAGTCCCTTGCCCTCTTTTGTCTGTTGTGTTCATTGTCGTGCTGCAGCGTTGCCATCAGAGGGAGCGCCTCACTAGGAGTTTTTAAGCACTGGATGACATCTATAGGAAATCTTTTCTGGAGCTTGCTTGTCCGTGCTTTCCCTCTGGTATGGTGTGGACTAAACCACTTACAGGCCCGTGTCAGCCTTAGGCTTTTACTGGGAAACACTGCTGCTTCTGGACCAGCTTTGTGAACTAGGCAACACCCCTCCTTCCCCCCGCTGTTTTTGCTAGCAGACAACAATTAAATGTGTGTTTAACTCTTGTGCTCTTGCCCAAGAATAAAAGTGATTTCCATCCTATTGCAAATCCTTCAGATTTTTCCTGCTGCCTATAGCTAATAATGAATGCTGAGGGTATACATCAGGTTAGGGGAAAACATGAATTGTGATATAGGCTCTGAAGATTGTAGAACAGTTTAGGTCAGAAGGGGTCTTGGAAGGGATCCTCCAGGTCTCTCCTCCAAGCCCCTGCTCAAAGCAGGGCTAATGTGATTAGATCAGGTTGGTCTAAAGTCTTGACCAGACACATTTTTCAAACCTTCAGGACTGGAGATCCCACAGGCTTGTTGGGCCCTTGCTCCAGTGCTTAACCACTCTTGTGAACAGGCTTTTTCCTTCTGTCTGAATAGAACTTCCCTTGCTGCAGCTTATGACTGTTGGCACCTTGTCCTTTCAGCGTGTGATTATGAGAAGAGTTTGGCTGTGTCTTCTCATTTACCTCTCCTGTTGGGTGATGTGATCCCCCTTTAGGTAGTAGAGCGTGAAATTCCGGTTGTTTTGGACTGGGGAGAGGGATTTGGGATTGAATTTCTACAAATTACTTGGCCATGGGCTTTTAGAAGCCAGGTGGGTAGTGTAAATTCTGGAAGCACACAGGTTAGAAGAAAGAGCTCTGGAATGCATTTTGAGCTCTGCCCTCACCCAGGTTCTGTGCCTGTTTCCTCAGTTGTGAAATAGACTTAATGATACTTCTAGAGTTCTGTGGCATGTCATTCACTTGGCAAAAGGCTTCAGTTCCTCTGGAAGCAACAGCATGTAGGAGTAAGTTGTGATCTGGCTTCCAGTAATTCTGAAAGGTGGATCTTTCGAGGTCCCTTAAGATTGTGTGATTCAACTTGTGTTGACATCCAGTTAGCAGGCTGCACTTCATATGTGTGATCCACTGCTTCCCATCTGCACTGTAAAGCTGTGATCCTCCATAGAAGTACATGCAAATATGAGATAATCAAACCATGAAGATTTAGAGGCAACACTATTAATTAAAAGCTCAGAGAAAATAACCTACTTTTTGCCTTACTCAAGTTTTCCAAAGCTCTTTCTGGTTACAGCCACCACGTAACTATGAGCTCTGGTAGCTGCTCCTGTAGTGTTGTCTCTGCAAATCAGTTACATCTTTTCCACTTCTGTGTGCGACTCCATTCCTCTGTTACTTATTTTCTCTTTTCAGTTCTAATGCTTATGGTTTCTTTTTCCAGTATGACAGACTTAACCTGCTCAAAGTAAGAATATGTTTTTCCTTTTACTTTCTTTTCCCCCCTCCATTGTACCATCTCTTGATTTTCACAGTTGGCATCCCCCTATATTCTGACTCTCAGAGAGTTTAAAGAAAAGAAAGGTAAAGAAAATTGGAGATAGGACTCAGATACTGTCTCACTTCACTTTGAACTGTAGGCTGCTCTACCTGAAACAACAGGCGTCAGAGGGAAAAAATCTCCTTGTATTCAGAACACTTGGTGGAGGCAAAAGATGAGGCTTGGTTGTAATTGTGTAACTGTGCAGCAGTTAAGAAAGGAGGAGATGCAGAGCTCCTTTACCAAGGAGCTCCTTTACAAAGGAGCTTTGGGTTGGAGCATTTCAAATGTGAGGGGAGGAGAAAAAAGCCAGTTGCTACAATTAATGCAGCAGAGGGGAATAACCTCTGTGGCTTGCTGACGCCACAATATGTGCACCCTGTTTTAGGAGACACGACAGCAGCGTGTCTCTTTTGTCTGTACCAATTATAGTTCGATTCTGATTTTTCTTCCCCTAGAAATGTCTTGAGTTATGCCTTTTACTCATTAAAGGCAGACAGATGGCAAATCAAATCTGCAGGGAAGTCACTCCACCTTAGACTTCTGTGCTCCTGGGGCCAAAGTGGTGTGTACATGGTTGAAGATTAATTCCCCTGATGGTTTTTTTTAGCGTGGGCTGAATTGCATAAGGTCTTTTCCGTGTCCTACTTGCAGAGAAGGATGACTTCAACCACACTCTTTTATGAATGGAGGGTGTGACTAAGTATGGAAAACTGTAGGAAGTAAGAGGAAATGACTCTGGGTAGCTGGTGAGCTATACTGTGTATTCAGTTCTTCAGTTCATATCCTTTCCCCAGGATTTGGGGAAAAGCCTTAGGAGAGGTACCTCTTTTTTTAAGAGTCAAACTTCTGTATTTTGACCTGTGGTGTATTCTGTGTTGCTGAGGGGTTTTTCATTAGTGACCAGTGCAGCAAAACTGGTAGAAATGCCCAAGGTTACAAGGAATCCTTCTGAAGTATTGGCTTCCTGAATGAGATCCAGATGTCAGGAAGTAAAGTTGTCTTCTGGAGTGGCATATAGGGAGCGCAGGGAACTGAAAGCAAGGAGGTCTAGGGAAAGAATAGTGTAAGCATCCCCATGTATTCATGGAAATCTCTGGTCCAGTCTGATCTCATGAGCAATTCGTGCTTACTTTCCTATAGTAAACACTCTGTACATTGTTGGTTCTGTTGTGGACTACCCCAGTGCAGGTAGCTTGTGTGTTTCTGTGAATATGAACTGAAGTCTATGAGTGAAACTTCCACAGGCTCTGTTACAAGTCAGAGAACAGTATCTGTTCCTTCATATTCCAAACTGGGTATAAAGCTGTGAAAAATACTCTCAGTCTAAGGTGACTGGACTGAGTCCAAGGTGAAACATTGAGTCCAAGGTGAAGTATTGCCACTCCCCCAGCTGTAATATTAGACATGTCATTGCTGGCTGGGAGAGGGGGACAGGCAGGGCTGGGTGGCTGCTGACACCCAACATGCCTGGCAGTATGTGCTGTAGCTGGCCACTATTAGTGATGAAAGGCTACGAGGTCCCCAAGCTTCACTGCCTAGAGGTAAATCCCCCCTAAAATGGGGGATGCCTGTACTTTCTGTCAGTTCTGCTCAGTGTCCTGACACTGGAAAGCCACTCTGGCTGGAATGGGAGTGTGAAGCTTGTTTCTTTCTCTCCCTGTGCAGATAAATCTCACCTCCAGCTGAAAATTGCCAAATGTGACTTTCCAAGCTGAGCTAGCTTTTGTGTACGCTCCAGTGTGACATGTGGCCTGTCCTGTCCAACTGTCTGAAATGCCGTAATAAGGACAAAAAAAATCACATGTGCAGCTGATGCAAAACACTGTGCACTGAAATTCTGAAAAAACAAAGACTTTATGGGGTATTTTTTTGGTTGGGCTTTTGTTTGATTGTTTGTTTGGGGCTTTTTCATGATTTTAAATGATCTTTTTTCCCTTAGCAGTTTTCTTCAGCAGTTGTCCTGGCTCTGTATGTGTCTCCCTTTTAAGATTTAAAACACTATTGAAAGTTTTTGCCTGATGGTAAAACTGTGTCCCTGCCTCTAGGTGGTTCTTGCACAGGGTCTGTTTGATGCAATGTGATTTTTTGCCACCTGGCCAGCAGACGTGGAAGAATGAAGCCTCTAAAAGAAGCGTCTGGCAGTGATGGTGGGCAGCTCCTCTGTTGCTAGTGGGCACTGAAACGATGGCAGCGTGTGTGTGCATGTGGCCATGCACACATCAGCCTGGACTGTTTCCTAATACAGACTTGTGCTTCTGGATTTGTTCTTTGTTCCTGTAACTGGGAACAACTGTTAGACCACACTATGAAATCCAGTGAAATCTTCAGTTTAATTCCACTTTCACTTCACTAATGAAACAAACCAGATTGGACCTCGTTTGTCTGTCCATCTTTTTCTTTGATCTCTGTGCTAACTAATGCTTCTCTTTTATTTTGTCCTTACAGAAAAGCCAGAGTTGGTATAATGTAAGTACTCCAGTTTCTCTTGTCCCTGGGTGAATATGGGCTGGGTACCTGGGGGAAGGGGGAAGGTGCAAACGGGCTTTGCAGTGGCACTGGGGCATACTGACCATCTCTAAAACAAGATGGAAATGGCTCAGAACTGGCAATGGAGGACTGACATCCTGCAGCAAAAGATGCCAGAGAAAGCTTTGTCTTTTCAGTCACTTGTCTGATGATCTCCACATCCTGTAACTTCTGTTTGCCCAGCGAGTTGGTCTTGATGTGGTGAACAACAGAGCTGCCACCATGCAAAGCCTTTGCATCTCGCACGGTGGTGTGGGGCGAGAGAGGATTTGTTTTCTGTTGACCCCACAGTAAAACAAACCATCTTTTGCTTCTGCTTAGATATTATTTTGGTTGTTCAAGCACAAATGGCAGTGTTTTGGGTACAAAGCTGGTGGAGTGCTAATTTTCCCAGTCGATGTCACTTTTGCACGGTTGAACCCCAACCCCTCGAGTGCTCTCAGTAGATGCCAGCAGTACCATGGGTTTGTAGGCAAATGCAGCAGCCCTGTGTTCAGCAACAATTCCCACCTTCCTGCAGCCAAAGAACCTGTGATTTTGGCTGATCCAGCGTGGTCAGATTTGACCAAGGCAGGAAGGAGACAGACTTGTTTACTTGCTGTATATAATCAGCACCAGGATAGTAGCATGGACAGGAAAAGACGTGATCTCAGAAGCTGAGAGGTTTAAGAATGAAGTGTGAAGCATGGTAGGCTAAACTGGTGGAGAAAGTGGCAAATGAAGGAATGTGGAGTGAGGCAGTTTGGGCAGATGCACAGGCCCAACCAGGCTGCTGCAAAACTGTGAACCGGTGGCCATGGCTAAAGGTGACCTTTGCTTTTAGGCAAGAGCTGTTTCGACTGTAGCTGCTGAGATCCATACCCTGCTGCATGATGCTCTGCTGTGCTCTGCTTCTGTGGGTCTCCTGTGTTTTTGTGTCCTCTCTATCTTATCTTTCTGTTCTCTTGTTTTTCCTCCATATATTTTCAGCATGAGAGACAGTACATCCGGAGAGTAAGCACTGGCTGCATTTTTTTGTGGTTTCCCCCCCAATTATTTTCCTTTAGAAAACAAAACCAAACCATGTTCTAGTTAGTAGAGACATTCTGGCCAGATAAAAGCAGCACTGCAGAAATACAAATGGTCCACAAACTGCAGGAAGGCAGTCAGTCAGACCTACTTGGCGGTATTATTACCATTAAAAATGTCTCTTTGATATAGTTTCTCTTCCTTGCCAACTCCTTCCAGGCAGGATTTTTCTGGCATGTGAACCATTCTGATTCTTCTACTGCTTTTCCCCACTGAGAACAGTTCTAGAAATGAATCTGTGGAGGCTACTCCTTTACAAAGCCTTACCATTTCCTTTACTCCCTTTCCCTCACTTTCATTTTACATAAACTTCACTATCCTCAGAGCAAACACCCTCCACGTTGTTCTTTGTGCCAGTTCAGCGCTGGGTGCCAGGCACTGTACAAACACAAACCAAAAATACAGTCCTTGCCTCAAAGAGCACATGGTCCTCAAAGATCCCCAGGGCATCAGTGCTCAGAATGCCAGTTTTCTAAGATGATTTCAGTTTATGCTGCTTTTAACTGGTCTTTTTGTCCTTGTAGCACTGCATCTTGCCAGTTGGAACCTTTCCTTTTTCCCTTTCCTAGATTCCATTTTCTCTACTTTTCCCCTAAGATGCTACCAACTTCTCTTGCCTTTTGTGTTCTCCTTGTGATCCTACCAGTGCTTTTTGGGATTAACATCCCTACTAGATTGAGCAATGGGAGAAAAGGGGTGAACCAAGGTCATGGATTGGCTTGGCAGACCTGTCCTTTCTTGGTCTTTGGTATCCTTTCTCTGCTTTGCTTTCCAGAGAACAAGTGTAAACTAGTCCAGATGCACTGTGAGATTTAGTAAAGAACACCAGTTTGAGACTTAAATGAATTCAGCTCTATGGGGTTTGCTTTGTGTTCCTGTGCTTGTGGAAGAGCACACCACCACTGGGCTGGCTGAGCTCACTAGCAGTGGAAAACGTCCCTCAGGTGTTTCTTATGCCTTTGGTGAGGAGCCCCAGACATGTTCTGCAAACAAATGCTGTGCACATGGGGCAGCTTTCAGCTTGGCTTGCAAGAGGCAAAAGTCTCAATAATAAGCCCAGTCAAATGCAAGTGGGCAGCTGTGTGAAGGAGGGAGGCCTAGGTTTGTGTAGAATCATACAGTGCTGACTGGGAATCGGTGCAATTATCTTTTACAGTCCAGTAACCATTTTGTCTGGCTCTTTCTGGAGCAATGGTAACTCATTGTCTTTCATGTATTTTTCATTCCTTTGGGTTTTCCATGATTTTAGGTGTGTGGATTGAGCACACCTGGCACAGTGACTCTGGTATAGAGCTACTAAAAAGTGAACTTTTGGTGCTGGCTCGTGTGATGACGAACTCAAATCCACTTTCCACCCTGAATGGCTGGTGATTACTTTTGAAACTTCTTCCTCTGCTATTCATCCACTTTTAAAAGGGGGAGGAAAAACAGTAAGAGGGGAAAAATCCCTGAGAGACCAGTCAGGGTTTGGAAGCAGTGCTGTGGGACAGGTGGCCAGTGTCTTTGCTGGCATTAATCAGCACAGACAGTCCTGCTGTCACTGGGTTTTAAACTCTCTCACACAAGCAAGGATTGTATTGTGTTCTTTTCCAGTAGTTTCCCTGTTCTGTCCAGGAGCAATCTTCCTTAAAGAGTTAAGAGCAAGTCCATTAGTCTGCAGATCAGATAAGATTTTCCCTCCTGGTTTTTCTTTGCCTCTTGCCCTCTCTCTTCCTTACCTGCCTTCTGTGATGTGCTGTGCAAGACTATATCTCAGTCTCCTTTTTGCCCTGGCCCATCCCCCAGCAACAGTTTGATTTGTGTATCAACAGGGAGATCTTACCGTGGACAGTCACTCTTTTCTCCCCATTCCCCCTCATCCTCTTCTCTCCACCCTTCACGGTACCATCCTGTCCCATCTCTCTCTGTTTGCAGTAGAGTTAATGTTTACTGTCTCCACCTCCAGGTTGGCTCTCCAGGTCACTCCTCCCATTCATCTCTGCAAAGAGAGGTGTGTGGGTGTGTAGACAGAAGCATCTTTGTGGGTTGTTTTTTTAGGGTGTAATGCCACAAGCAGTTTCCAGCAGAGAAGGCCATTCAGTAAAGCAGCTCAGGTACCTTGCAAATGTCTGTACTCCGAATTCTTTGCCCTTCCCAGGCTACAGAAAGTTTATTATTCCCCCCTCTTGGAGTGACAGGGATGTACTGCTTCCTTTTGACAGGGCTAAACAGAGAGACCTGTGTGCTGCCTGGCACCAGCCACGCTTTTGTGGTGCCTCTGAGCAGACGGAGCACGTGTCCCTTCTTCCTGTCAGTGAGCAAACCGCAGTCACTGGCCCTGGAATGAAGCAGTGGCTCTGCAGAGGCTCACTTGGGGTTTTAGATCTGTTTGCCCAGGTTGCTGGGAAGAACAAGGATTTTATTTGGCTATACTTGTTTCCACAGACTTGGCATCGTGGCTGAGCATCACTGATGTCGTGGTGTGGACGTTTACCTGTATATTTCTATGCTTGAGCAGAGGGATGGAGAGACTGGGGACTAGGAGCAGAGGGATACTGGCAGTTCCAGCACTCAGTTAGTGTGCTGGAGGAGCCTGAGGAAAGCCCTTGCCCTTCATTTCCAAAGTGACCTGGGCCATGAATGAAACCTAGAAAGACACTTGCTTTTTTGGAGAGGTCAAAGATAGGTGTAGGAGTAGCGGGGCCCTTAAGATTTCTAACTGTGTGGGTCTCATGGCTGATTTCTCATAGCTATATACTTTACACTGGTCTCTCCTTACTCCCCTCACGCCTCCCCCTAGCACACTCTGTCCAGCAACTTTCCATTACAGGAAACATCTGCTGGGAGGCAGGGCTGAGCCTGGGTTACTGCAGGGCATTGGCCGACAGAATTACCCAGCTACAGTAACTTAAAGCATGTGGAGTCTTTTTGGTATCTTCCCCACCCCATCCTTCCAATGAGGAGCGGTGACAAAGACTGAAGCTGCCTTTCAGAGCAGAGAGGGACTAGAGAGGAGAGCCTGAGACAGACACTGAAGGAATAACTGCTTTTCTGGTTTCAAAGTGAGGGGAAAAGAGAGCAGCTGAAGTCTCTGAGCTATTTACCGTCTTGTTCGGTCCCGAAGGCAGTGAGTGGCTCTATCTGTGAATTACAGCTGGACCGGAGGGGGCCTGGCTGCTGGAGCTCTCAGTTGCTAGCTCTGGCAGTGCTGGGCATCAGGCCCTGGTCAGGAGTGGCAGATGCCTTGCACAGACCTGCCTGGCACCGCTCAGGCTGTCGGGACTTTGGCAGTGCTGCTCTGAGGGATGCCCGCAGCGAGAAACCGGTGAGACTGGAGCAAAGGAGCACAAAGGTTGCCTGCCAGCACGCTTCCCCTAATGAGCCACTTTTTCAGCGTCCTCTGGAGGGCAAATGCTCTCCCAGATCTCCAGAGGCTGCTAGGGCAGACGACCTGAGTGTGAGCAGGAACATAGGGGAAGGCACGTAAACTCCTGCCAAGTTGCTGTATCTCTTTCGACTTGCAATCTAAACAAGAAGCGGTGACAGCAGGAACAGGAAAAGCAGAGTTTGACTGGGAACACGGGGAGCTGTGCAAGTGCTGAGGGAACGCTATGGATTCCTTGCTGGAGTGTGGGGCTCTCTGGGATCTTGTGCTGGAGCAAGAGCTGCCATGTGTGCTGTGGGACCTGGAGGGGCTCGTCGACTTCTCGCAAGAAAACATCAGCCATGGATCAGATGAAATTCCAGCTGTGAGTGTCTCTAAATTGAACTGTTTGTCACTACCAGAAGTTCTGGTGCTAAGCAGAAGTGGCTTAGACAGGTTAGAACATCCCTTACTGCAGGGAAGAGAGGGGAGAGCCCCTCTGCATGGAAGCTGTACTGCTAAGTTGGATTGCTGTAATGCATTGAACCCAAAGCTCAGAACTGATTACAATTTCTATTCCTTCCTCCTATCTCATCTTGTCTGCTTCTCCTGGGAAATCTTGGGCTCTTGCTGGAGCCCGTCTCTGGGTAAGATCTTTTCTAGATGTTCAGGCTAGAAGTTTGGTAAGTAAAAGTTGTATTTCTGTCACCTGCTGGTTAGCAGATTTTACCAGAAGCAAGACACATTCCTTTGGGCCCTCAGGACTGAGGCAAATATCTGCAGTGCTGAGTTGATGTTCAAGAATATTGGTTTGATTTTTAGTTCAGTGAATTACTGTGAGGAAGACAGAACGCTTTTGGGGGCGAGGGGTTGTTTGTGTTTCCTTCTTTGATTTGACAGCATTTGGCAGTTTTATAGAGATGATTCTAAATAACTTCCTCTTTGCCCCCCTTCCCTGTGACCCTATCGACACCATTCTCAAACTGAAGCTCACCTTCTATAATGACTTAGATTTCTGGGGCCTTGCTGGGGGTCTCTGAGATGTGCCTGCCTGTCTCCTTCAGGACGTTTGTATTGTGTAGCTGGAAGAGATAGGAGAGGCTTGAGAGGAAATGGAGATAGGGAAGAGGTTGTACCCCAGGTTGCTTTGCCTGCTCTATGTTTGTGGGAGAAGGAACATGATAGATTGGGACTGGCAGATAGATCAGATGGGAGATATGGGCCTCCTGAATTTGTACCTACCTCTATTTCAGTCAGCTCTGCCTTATAAAGGTGTTCTGGCTATTGTGAGTGGCTGTCAGCATGGACATGGTGTACAGGAGGGGGTCTAATGTGGACAGAGTCACGTTACAGTTTAGGAGACAACAGACAGAAGCCAGCCTCTGGTTTCCTTCCAGCCAACAGCACTGCTTTCTCTGAGGCCTTCCTTCCATGAGGCCCAGTGTCTGCAGAATAAGCTCAAAACGTGACTGTGAGAGCCCCTTGTGAGCCCCATGGAAGTGTTCCCACTGTAGCAGTGGGCAGCTGTGGGGTGACTGCCAGGCAGAGCGCTTTGTGGGGAGAGGAACGGGGATAGCTGCTGATGACAGCAAGCAGTCAGTGTCTTCTGGCAGGGCTGCAGCTGTACTAAAGTGTTTTCTGGGGGAGTGGGGAATTGGTGACCAGCTGAATCAAACAGAGCATGTGCCATACCTGTTACAGCTGAGGATTGCAGGAAGAGAAATTCCTCCTGCAGTCACAGCTTCCACACAATCCCATTTTGCTACCCAGCAGGTATGAGTGTAGCCATTCTGCTCTCTACTTGCTAGTCCAAGTCAGATTCTCCTTCTCACTTAATGCACTAAATCCCAAATCCTCCCATCTGTGTGTCTGCTGCGATGGGAGCTCCCAGCCTCATGCTTTGTAAGTGTATCTGATCCCCCTTCTTACCAAGGTGTTCCCGCTTTCCCGCTCCGTTTCTGTGTACTCATGCCTGCCCCTCTCTTTACCAGGCCCTCTGTTATTTGCAGGTGTTGAGTCCAACGTACAAACAACGAAATGAAGATTTCAGGAAACTCTTCAAGCAGCTTCCTGACACGGAGCGCCTCATCGTAGGTAAGGGCAGCCCCACGCTGCTCTGTCCCGCTGGCACGTGGGCTGGGGAGGAAATCCAGCACACCTGCATGCAGCTTGTTCTTCTAAGAGATTGTCACCAAGGAGCAAGCCCAGTGTGTCACTTTTTGTGCAGAGAGATGGAACCCCTCCTCCCCATTCCTAATGGGGTTCATTTGTTTTGCTTAGGGGAGAGCAGTGATGATTTCTATGGGCATTGCTCCCTCGTGATTTGAGGGCTGTGTTTTCCTCCTCTCTCCTCATTTGGTCAGGGTTGCATGTCTCAACGTGCATACCACTGAGCTGCCCTTTTTTCTAACCTCCCCCATTCTCCCTGCTCACACACGACTGCCCTTCCCAGATCCAGCTAGGCTTTGGCCTTGGAGCTGAGGAGTGACTGCCTAGTGCATTGCATCTGTTCTTCTCTCTTATGTAAGTGGTGATCTCATACCACATTTCACGCTGTTGAAAGATGCACATCCTAGCCGAGGAATAGAAATTGGGTAGGGTGCTTAAACTGGGAGAGAATAAACAATGACACCAGAAAGCAAAAAGGAAAAGACAGATTCAAATCTGGAAGTAGTGCATAGGATGCTGCAGAATGACCAGTTAATAAGGCAAGATCATCAGTCATTAAGAGAGATAGTCTGTGATGTGCCCTTGGGAGGAATCATAACACAGTGGACAGAGCAGCAGCTGTGGCTCAGTTCCTTCTGGCTCTGCCTTTGACTTTCTGCAGGATTGTGTCTTTTGATGCTGCTGCTTATCCTCACCTCTAGGCCATCCCTAAATTATCATCCGTTGTCCACCCACAGATTACTCATGTGCTCTACAAAGAGACATTCTCCTGCAGGGCCGCCTCTACCTCTCTGAAAACTGGATCTGCTTTTACAGCAACATCTTCCGTTGGGAGACACTGGTAAGGCTGCTGCACTGAGCATGTGTTTTCTGTCAGCACTATTTGCTGGCATAGCTTTAAAAGCCCTCTTCCCATTGCCTTTCTCATCAGTGTCTCTCTTTACTCGTGTTCTTTTTCTGCCTTCCCCTTTCTGCACGGCTCTGACGGTAGCTGACGGTTCGCTTGAAGGATATCTGCTCGATGACCAAGGAAAAAACAGCACGGCTCATTCCTAATGCCATCCAAGTTTGCACTGACACTGAAAAGGTACATCCATGAAGCTTCTGCCTTATGGCTGGCAGGGGCAGGGGAATAGAAGTGTGTGGTGGGATTGTTTCACAAGCTGACTGCTTGTGCTATGAGGGGCCTGGGAGGAAGCACCAAGGGAAAAGGGTTGGATGTGGAGCACGCCTTGGGCTGAGTCTGGAACACACATAGCTTGTATGTGGGGCGTGGGGACAGGTAGAAAATCTGGGTTATACCTCTAGCAGAACTGCTTGTCTGCTCAGCCTCTCCACAAGGCCTCTGTGAGCTTCAGTCTGTGCCCAGGAACTGAGCAGCTATGCTGGATGGCTTGCTCAGTTCTTCTGTGCAAGCGATCTCTGGAGCTGGAAAGCGATCCAAACAGGCTTGTTTATTATTATTCTCTTTTTTGATGCCATTTCTGAACTGCTTTTTCTCTCCATCTCTTCCCATGCAGCACTTTTTTACTTCCTTTGGGGCTCGAGACAGGACGTACATGATGATGTTCAGACTGTGGCAGAATGCTCTCCTTGACAAGGTACAGAGACCAGTGCCTCTTTGTTGGGGTGGGATGAATGGCAGGTGATGAACATCTGCTGAAACATAAATACCTTTGACTAATGTATATGCATAAAAAGACACAGGGATAGTAAACACATGTGTTTAGGCAGAGCAGGTACATGAAGTTCTATATACAGACATGTCTTGCACACACAGCAGGTGCCACTTGGCCTTCCACACCTCCTTGAGGTGTGGAAGCTTTTTGAGGTCTGTAATTCAAGTGAAATAGCCCAGGAGAAAGCAGTTCAAAATGGAGCAGAAATAGCTCACTGCACGGGCAAAGCTCTTATTGCTTCAGAAGTGTGGGGTTCAAGATAGGAGAGCAACAGAGCATGTGTTCAGGGCACCCCAAAAACAATGGGAACAGTGGTGGGTGCAGGGTGTTCTGAGTGAGGGCTCAGTGTGTTGGATTTTAAAATAAAGCAGGACTGTGCACCTGCCATGTCAGAGGCCTCCATGGATCCTATATTTGATCTGAGGATCTGTTCCACAGTCCATTGAGTATTTCTGGCCTCACTGCTGGAGTAACCCCTGAACTGATATTACCAGCCTACCAGCATTTCGAGATGTTCTGGCCTGAGTTCATACCATACTTAAGTAATCAAGCTCCCAGAATACCCTGTCCTGGAAATCAGGGTAGTGTTTAGTATGCAAAAGGATTGCTTTGCATTGGGCAGCTTGTGTTGCTGCCATATGCTGTCATCTGAGCAGCCATTTGAAGTTCCTAACAAAATTCAGTGCCCTTGGTTTCAAGGTCGAAGCGAATGAGAACGAAGACGTGGAGTGATAAAGAGAGGAAACACTCCCAGAGCAGTTTTTCCAAGTGTAGGATCTGTGTCTGGTGGGAGATAGAACCTAGTCCATTTGACATGTGAATAAGAGTGCACATGGGAAGGAGGTGAAACACAGTTAGACATTTTTCTGGGTAAAAGTTTTGCAGTAGAGGTTTTTTTTCTTCCCATGCTTTTCACTGCTACTTTTGGGAGCTACATTAAAACCCTCCTGCCTTATCCTATGCAATAGCTATGGGAAGAAGTTCAAGCCAGCAACTCAGCAAAAGTTCACTGGATTTGTTTTCCCTCATTACAAAAAAAATCTTTGTCATTACTCATAAATTTCTCCTGGGTAAAAATCCATCCCCTTTCATCCCTGCTCCACACAGTTAAACCACAAGTTCTCCTGTCCTGTTTCTTAAGAACCTCAGAGCAGAGTCATGGTGATCAGCTGACCTGCATCCCTAAAAAGCTGGGCTTTTGTGAATGGTCTTGATATTTCATGTTCTCTTTTTAACTGGAAGTATATACAAGCTTTTAACAATAGTATCTGGTGAGACAAATTCTCTTTGGTTTTAAACCGCCACAGGAGAGTTTCCTTTGCTGGTTTAGGTCATTTTCCCCACAGCTATAATTCTTTAGGCAGCTCTAATTTAAATTTGGAGGAGAAAAAAAATCTGCTGAGGCATTGGGGTTTGGTATAGTAGGAGACATTAAATGGAGGCACAGCAGAAGAGGTGGGGGAAATGTGTGCAGGGTTTGCTGCTGCCATTAACATGTGCACAGCGTTGTTGTAGCAGGGAACCACATCGTGTGCTGCTCTGGGTGTAGCCTCATGTTGGCTTTCTGATAATCTTAAGTACCATGAGATTGTTATTTTCCCATGCCACACAGTCTAGATTTTAGGGCAGAACCTGACATGATGGTAAGGGCTTACTTCGTGAAAGGGTCTTATTGATTGATGAGGGCAATCTTGAAACTGGCTTGTCCTAACAATGATTTAAGGGTACCTATGCCTGCAGCCCTTAGCCAGCATGGAGCTGGGCCAGCCTGCCAGTGACACAGTCCACCACTAGCATCCCTGGAATTCAAAAGAGGTGAGCCTGTTGGAAGGCTCTCAGCTCTCATCAGAATCTCTCACTTCTCCTTTCAGGACAAGGAATGTTATTTTCTTGACAACAGTAGTCCAAAAAATGTGTTATAGTATTCTCAGGTTTAGTGTTTTAGTGTTTAAGGTGTTTCAGTATTCTCAGGTGAAATGTGTGCTCCCTCTTTCAGCCTCTTTGTCCAAAGGAGCTCTGGCATTTTGTCCACCAGTGTTATGGGAACGAGCTGGGTCTGACCAGTGATGATGAAGACTACGTGCCTCCTGATGATGACTTCAACACAATGGGGTGAGTGGAGTAAAATCTGCCTGTGATGAAGAAAAGATAGCCTTGAGAAAGTCCTGATATATTGCATGGCTCAAACTACTGATTGGCCCTGGTGAGAGGCTCTGGCCAAAATATTAAATATGTAATGTTTAAAAAGCTCAAAGTGTACCAGTTCCAGGAGCTGAAATGCCTCTCTACTTGCTGAGCTAGATGAGCAATCCTGTAAATGCCAAAGCATCCCTGGCACGAGGCCAGTTAGCATGTTGGTACATGGTCAGAAAGCACTGATGTTTGTTAGTCTGTGTATAAACACTTTTTGGGCTTGATATTGCCTGCACTGAGCCATTCTGCTTCCAGTCTGACTGGAAACTTCATAGTAGTATTCTTACTTGCTCTGTGTGTCCAGCTGTAGCTGTACTGAGAGGGGTAAACATAAAAACCTGTGTTCTCTGTGGCGTCTCAGCTACTGCGAAGAAATCCCTGTGGAAGAGAATGAAGTCAATGACAGCTCCTCCAAAAGCAGCATGGAGGCCAAGCCAGAAGCAAGCCCTCAGCTGCCAAAGAAATCTGTCACTGCCAGCACACTGACATCTACGGGAAGCAGCGAAGCACCAGCCTCGGTGAGTGTTCCTCTGCAGGCCTGGGTCCTCAAGTCACTGGTCTCTGTGAGCGTGGCGTCTGGCCATGATGAATTGATCAAAGTCTGCCCATCCCACTGTGCACTGGGACTCTCAGCAGCAAGTGCATTTCCCTTTGTATGCTTTTAGATGGAGTGCTGGAGATAAAAGGGTTAGAATTTCTTCTCTGCCTTCAGTTATCCCCTAGGAAACGGTGTGTGCCCTCGTAGTCTAGGCCGAGTGGACTTTATTTAGATACAACCTCAGATTTTCCTAGCTGTATAGGGCTTGTTTGGGAGCAGAACCAATGTTTGTGTGCTTGTCTGAGCAAACAAAAACCACTGTGTGTGGACCAAGCTTGAACTGTACGTGGTTCATTGAGAAGAGGTGATCTAATGTGTCCCCATGTTTTACAAACACCATATGCTAGCCAAGGCCAAATGTCCAGAGGTATGAAAACTGTCTCACAGATACAGTTTTCAGAAGTAACCCTCAGCTTCCAGGTGCTGATCCTGCCCTCCTTGTGCTCTCTCCTTGCTGCAGTTTGATGGAGTGCTACCAGAAGAGGAGGAGGCGGTGGCGGAGAGTCCTGTGGAAAAAGACCTTGGCATTGCAAATATCATGGGAGAGAAGATAGAGATCATTGGCCCTGTGAACTCCCCTTCCCTGGACTTCAACGACAACGAAGACATTCCCACTGAGCTCAGTGACTCCTCAGAGACCCACGATGAAGGTGTGTGGGGAAGGGCTGTGCCATCACTGTTGTTTTCAGCTTTCTCCTGTCCTTTCCAGTCAGCAGCTGGGGCAACAGCAAATACTGAATTCCTATTCTGGATCCTAAAGGTTCAGAAGATGCAAAGAATTCCCCTCCTGGGATGCAGAGGGCGAATGTGTTGGGTTATCTGGAAGGAAGTGCATAAAATAACCCATGTAGTTAATTACCCCTTCTGCCATTCCAGCTGTTGTCCTGAGATCAGTGGAGGAGAGGGTTAGAAGCACCTAATTTGGGTTCCTTCTGCACAAAGTGAAATAATAAGGTCCTGGTATTGTGAGAACACAGCCTCTGATACTGGCAGGTGAGGGTCACAGGGCTTGTGTTTCCTCACAGGGGAGGTCCAGGCCTTCTATGAGGATCTGAATGGGCGCCAGTATGTGAATGAGGTGTTCAACTTCAGCGTGGACAAGCTGTACGATCTGCTCTTCACCGACTCCCAGTTCCAGAGGGACTTCATGGAGCAGCGCCGCTTCTCTGGTGAGCTGCTGCGGGCAGAGCCTGCCCACGGGCCTTGGGGGTGGAACTCTGCCTGAGGACAGAGGGGTTGGGGGAGACTCTGAGCAGGGTGTGGGACAGCTGCAATCAAAACAGGCAGAACCAGCCTTGTTGGGCTATCTAGGTTTGCTTTCAAAGAGCCAGATCTAAGTATATGAGGAGGACTCTTTTATATTTTAACATGAGCTAAGGGCTTGGCCTCTGTGAAAAAGCTCTTCTGGCTCCACACCTGACCCTGCCAGGGACTGTGCAGTTGTCAGTGCAGTGTCCCGTGGTGTGCTGTAGTCCTCCTTTCCCTGGAACTGTAGGCTTGCTGAAGGAGAGATGTCCTCAGCCTATCACCCTTTCCCTGCATTGGAAAGAGGGGAAAGTGTTCACATTTCATACTGGAGACCTTTCACACTCAGTTGAGCTCTAGTGCTTCTGCAGCCAAGCTCTCTAAGGAGAAGGAAATAGTATCCTGAGCTTGGTTGTATAATCATGCCCAGCCCTAGGGAACAGACCCAAGATCTCTCTCCAATTACTTGAGTCTTGTTTTGTTCTCTCAGATATTATCTTTCATCCCTGGAAGAAGGAAGAAAATGGCAATCAGACAAGAGTGATCTTGTATACCATTACCCTCACCAACCCTCTGGCCCCCAAAACTGCCACTGTCACTGAGACACAGGTATGGCAAAGGGGAGAAGGGCTTTGTACTCGTGGGATTCATTTCCTTCTCTCAGGCATGCTGCTTTGCATGGTTTCATTCTCCCCATCCATTTTGCTTTACACATTTTTCTTGTATTAACTTGCCACCCAGTATCAGTGCAAATGTGAGTCTGATCCCGTGCTGGCACTGGTTAGAATTGCTAGGAAGGGACCAAAAATCTTCCTGCAGAAGCAGATGAGTTTGTAAACAAGCCAGCACATTCTTTGTCACCCATACTGGTGGTTTTGGAGCTGTGGTCCAGCAGATGTTATTCATCAGCAGGGTACAGGAAAGTCAGGTGCTGTCTGGCCAGTCCCTCTCACAGCTCTCCATGGAGATGTTCAGGCTCTTTTATTACTGAGGGGGACAATTAGGTGACCTGTTTAAAAAGGTAAAAAAGAGGAACATCTGCAATGGTCTGGGAAGAGCCAGGTTAGCTGTACTTAGCAGGGGCTGCAGCTGGAGAGGAGGGAGTCTCCTTCCACGTCCAGACACGTGGTCTACTGGCCACAGGTTAGCTTAGAGTTAGATTGAAGGAAAAAGAGAGGGAGTGTCAAGAAAATGAGATATCAGAGCATTACATTAGAGAGAGAGGAGAATCCCAGCAGCAAGGTGTAGTGTATTAGGATGGGATGAAGCATACTCTTCAGAAGCAAAGACTGGAGATGGGCTTGGTCACGGGTGTGATCTCATTATTTATGGTAGAGCTGGTTTTGTTAAGCACTGGTGGAGGTGCCAATCTATCACTGCCATGTTCTAGCCAGGCTAATACTTGCCTTGCATGCTGTCTTTTATGCAGACAATGTACAAAGCCAGCCAAGAAAGCGAGTGCTATGTCATCGATGCAGAGGTGCTAACTCACGACGTCCCCTACCATGACTATTTCTACACCATTAACCGCTACACGTTGACTCGTGTTGCCAGAAACAAAAGCCGACTCAGGTACGCTGCGTGGGGGATAAAGAGCTTTACTGCTGTCCAGGTCACCTTTGGGTGGGAGTTCTGCTGGTGGATGTGTTAGAAGGGGGTGGGGAGAATTTAGCCCTGTTTCTTTGTCCTGTTGCAAGATTGCTGCTATCACAAAGAGTTCCCTTAGGAGGCAGCAGCCAACTGCAGTGACTGAGCAAACAATGGACCCGCTGCAGAGGAGACAGAGCTGGGGAAGGGGATTTACAGACTTCCTTTGCCATCCCCCTTCTTGGAAGCAGTGGTCTGCAGGGCCAGTTGTCACAGTTTGACTACATGTGATAAGCAACAGGATGCACTTGCAGGGACTGACAGTCTTTTGGATATGATGACCTTAAAGTTGTCTTCTCCAGCCTAAATGACTCTGTGACTGTGCCTCTGAGATGTATTTGACAAGCAGGGGAATTTGGTACCAGGAAAGGCTTTTGTGTTTGATAAGTAATCTAAACATCTGCCTGCCACATGGCTGAAGGTCTCAGGAGAAACACAAAAGGCTGAGGCCATCCCAGAAATAAGTGTGCATGATGTTTTCTCATGTTTGCATTGACAGAGCATTGTGAATTGACATCACCCTGGAACTGAAATCAGAATGACTTTCTGTTCTTCCCGCAGGGTTTCCACGGAGTTACGTTACAGGAAGCAGCCGTGGGGGCTGGTGAAATCCTTCATTGAGAAGAATTTTTGGAGTGGCCTGGAAGATTATTTCCGTCACTTGGGTGAGTGTGGCAATGACTGGAGGTGTGGTAATGGCCCACAAGCAGTGGCACCTTCCATGGTTTGTCCATGCCTCCTTGCAAGGGGCCAGCCAACGTCATTACCATGACTGGAAGTAACAAGACCAACAGGGGCACAAGCAGTCTGGGGTCTGAGTTTGGCTTCTGGGACTCTTGACAACCTCTTTGGCCCATTCATGAAACACTTCCCCTTGCTGTCTCTGCAGAGAGTGAACTGACCAAAACAGAGAGCACATACCTGGCTGAGGTGCACAGACAATCCCCCAAGGAGAAGGTGAGCAAGCAATCGACCGTGCGCCGGAGGAAACGGGCTCACGCCCACCTGCGGGTGCCTCACTTGGAGGAGGTGCTGAGCCCCGTCACCACCCCCACGGACGAGGAGGTTGCACATCGAATCAAGCATGTGGCAGGTAAGGAACTGCAGAGCCCTCATGCTTGAGGAAGGGGAGATTGGTACCTTTGGGGAAAAACTGGAGCTTTGCTTGTGGAGGGTTGATGGTAAGAGGGGCCAGGGTTTTCCAAGGCAGTGAGGATATATGATCATTGAGTGAAATTGGAGGGCTGGGTAGGGGGAAAAGGGTTGCTTTCCCCATCAGATAGCATTTCCTAACTTTTAGGCATTTATCTGCTCAGGTTCCACTCAGACACGGCACATCCCCGAGGAGAGCCCCAGCGGCTTCCACCTGCAGAGTGTCTCCAAGCTGCTCCTTGTCATCAGTTTTGTGTAAGTCATTCTTTTGCTTTCCTTCACACTCTGCCTTTAACAACTTCAGTCTTGTCATGCTTCTGGTGTTCTGTGCCCCTCTGTGCCAGTTTTCCCTCTCTCATATTCCTTCCTGATCCTGAACTTTGTGCAGCACAGAGGGGAGAAAAGCAGTGACAAGCAGAAAAGAATTAAGATTCCCCCTAAATGCCCCATCAGCTGTTCTGTCTGGATCCCAGGCTTTGCCACTGATCTGGCCATGTAGGTTCTGTTACCAGTATCTCTCCTTCCCCCTCAGTTTTGACCTTGTTTTAGCCAAACACAGGCTCTGCAGACCTGTGTGTTTCTGGTCATCTATCCTGTCTGGGACACAGTGCCAAACAGAGTGAGGGGCAGCTGTGCAAGGAGAGGGGAGTCAATACTTGGAAGAAATCCAGCAAGTAGAAAGAGTTTGTAATGTTTATTTCAGGGGCTCAATTTAGAGATTTACAATGACATCTAGAAACTCTGGGCCTTGGTTAATTGAAAACAAGTTATTTAATGTCATCTACTAACAAACTAGTGCTTACCATGGAAGATAACGGTGCAAGGCTCTCTGGGAGCTCCTGTGTCAGCACAGTGGGGCTCAGTGTGAGGAGTCTGGCCACTGCTTCTTTCCTCTGCTCTGGAAAAACCTATTGGGGTCTGCTCCTGGGTGGTGATTGTGATGATAGCATCTCAGAAAGCAGCTGGACTGTTGAGAGATGATTTCTGCAAAATATGGGTAGAAAAACATGAAGCAAGAGAGACTGGCATCACTTCACTGTGTTTGGTTTGGGTCCCTTTTCTGTCACCACCTTTCAGGGGTGCTAGTTTTGTGCTTGGCTGGCTGTGTGCTCAGAGTGAGCTGGGTATGGCCCCCTCTTATCCCTATGGCTGAGTCTCTTTGCCTAAACCCAGGCAAATTTAGTGGTTTTCTGCCTCTTTGGCTGGCAGTAGCTCTGATGTGTTGGTGCTGCAGGGGTTGCTGGGCAGGTGCCACGATGTGGTAGAGTCCAAAGGACCAATCCAGATTTTTTTCATCACCTTTCAGTGAGATGGGAAGAAGCTGAAATTTTTAGACTGAGGCTGCTTTTCAAATTGAGCTCTTGTCTGCATTTTCTTTTCCCATAGGGTTTGCAGCAGCAGCCCAGTTAGGTGCTGTAATGATAAGTAAGGTAATGGAAAGTAATGTAGTGATGAGAATATTGCCTTGTGCTGGCTTGTATCAGCACTGGGGTGGCAGCAGGCCCAGGGCAGGGATTGTGCCCCTGTGCTGGGCCCTGGTGAGGCTGCAGCTCAAGTGCTGTGTTCAGTGTTGGGCACCTCACTGCCAGAAGGGCCAGAGCCAGGCAGCAGAGCTGGGGAAGGGGCTGGACCAGAAGTGTGCTGGGGAGCAGCTGAGGGAATGGAGGTGTTCAGCCTGGAAAAGAGGAGGCTGAGGGGAGACAGAAGCACTCTCTGCAACTCCCTGACAGCCACTCACAATTCCACTATTGCCTGCAGGCCATGGTTACTGTCTGTCCTTCTTGCTTCTCTTCCCACTATTCCTTCCTTCCCTCCTCCCCATGTATCTTCTGCACTGTCTATGAGCTGTCTCTGCCCAGCCCAGTTTCTCCTGTCCTGTGTCTGTCCGTTTCTAACCTGCAGCTGCTCCGTCTTTTCTCTCCCCTGCTCCCATTAGGATCTGTTTCAGGTACTGTCTCTCTCTTTTTTTACCTCTTTACTCTCCCATTTCCCTCCCTTTCTCTGCATTCAGCACCTCTGCTCATCCAACCTGACCTGTCTGATCTGTCATCACTGTCTTTCTGTCTGTCCATCCTCTTTGCTCACACATTTCTCCCACAAGGTGAAGGTTTGGGTTTGGATCATCAGCCTCTTACTCTGTGATTAAATTTCCACTCATACACAGCGTGGACCTGGGCCCCAGACACCTTCTTAAAGCTTTGGGCCTTTTCCCAGGTGTGATTGGCAAACACTGGGCTGAGGAGGTGCTCCTACTAAACCAACTGTTTTCTTGATTTCCAGTCTGGTGCTGCTGGTCATTCTCAATATGATGCTGTTCTACAAACTCTGGATGTTGGAATATACCACCCAGACGCTGACGGCGTGGCAGGGCTTGCGGCTGCAGGAAAGGTACTGTCACACCTACTTGGGAGGTTGTGGCACAGTGGGAGTAGATCTTGTCTCCCAAGTAACAAGTGATAGGACAGGAGGAAATGGCCTCAAATTGTGCCACAGGAGGTTCAGATTGGAGCTGAGGCAGAGCTTTTTCCCTGAGAGGGGTGTCAGCCCCTGTGCCAGGCTGCCCAGGGAGCTGGGGGAGTGCCCAGCCCTGGAGGGATCCCAAAGCCATGGAGCTGAGGTGCTGAGGGCCATGGGGTAGTGGTGGGCTTGGCAGGGTGAGGGGAGGGCTGGGACTCCCCTTAAAGGGCTTTTCAAACTGAAATGATGCTATGTTAGAGAATGCCAAAGCTCTGGGCTGGCTTGTAGAGTGCTTCCTTTTGTGTGAAACAGATGAAGCAGGCGCTTAGCTGAAGCTGCCAGCATTTCCAGAGCTGAAACTGCTGCACAGCTCTCTCAGGAGCAACAGGCAGAGTGGGTGCCACTGCTGCACTAACTGCCCTGGCTATGCTCCTTGCATCACTTAGCTGAGATTTGTTCTTGCTTGGCCCAGCCAAGCCCTCTCTCCTCACCAGACTCACCACTGGCACCACTGGTACCAATTCAGGAAAGAACTAAGCACATTTAAGTGCACTTTTGCTCCAGCAAACCTGCCTCTTGAGAGTGAAAAGGTTGGACAGGAACTGAATACAACCTACATGCTCCCCCAACCCACTTTGCCCCCCCTTGATTGCAGTTTCCCTGCATTCACTCTCGCTCATGTCCTGCCCAACAGGTTACCCCAGTCTCAGACAGAATGGGCCCAGTTACTGGAGTCTCAGCAGAAGTACCACGACTCAGAGCTACAGAAATGGCGTGAGATCATTAAATCCTCAGTGATGCTTCTAGACCAGGTGAGACCACACAGCCACTTACTGCTGGGACCAGAGTCACTGTGTCCTCCCAGCCACCCCTCACAGTCCTCCAGCCTTACCTGGTCCCACTGACCCCCATCAGGTGCATCTCCTCCTCTACCATCTCCCCATAAATCCATCTTCTGATGTGGGCAGCAGATCCCAGGGACACCACAGCTTCTCTGTCACGTCTTACAGGTCGAGGAGAGAATCCTACAGGGCCAAAGACCTTACATTAGCACATCTTGCATACAGTCCTTGGCATCCCAGTTTAGAAAGCAAATGTTTTTAACCTCATCACTAGCTTCACAGGTGGCTCATGTGGATGAGGGAGACACGCTCTGCCAGGGCCCTTCATGGCACGAAGTCAGGGGGTTTGGTAGCCACTGCCCAAAGAGATTGTACCCTGGGCTGCTCAGAACAGAGCTTGTAAATGAAAGCTGCTCTCTTCTCCCCAGTGGAAAGAGCTACTCAGTCTCTGCCTCACCCCTTTTGTGGTGTCTGGGAGAATGGTCTCTCACCAGCCCCGTTTGTACATCCCAGCCCTGGTGCTCCAAAGCCCAGGCCGGTATGGTGGGGGTGCTGTATGTGGGAAAAGGAGGCACCAGGGGGAAGGAAACCTCAAATCACTCTCACCTGTAAGGTAGCATCACAGTGGAGAAATCTCTTGTCTTGCAGATGAAGGATTCCCTAATAAACCTCCAGAATGGCATCGGGTCCCGGGACTTCGGGTCAGATCCAGAGGAGAAACGGAAACGTTTCCACTAACAGGCAGGAATGCAGGAGGCCAGAGGACGGTGTGCAATATGTGTAAATAGGATATATAAATATATATATAAATATATATATACATACAGAATATAAATATATATATTATATACAGATTTTAAGAGAAAAACAAAAAGCCTACGTATCGAGAGGAAGGAGTGACCTCCAACACTGGCTGAACTGGAGCGTCTCGGCGGTAGCGTGGTGTTTGGGAGGGCTGTGCTCTCCCAGCACTGAGGTGTGTGCTCAGGGGCACGCCTGAGTGCTCTCCCCTGGGTCCCTGCACCACTTGTGTAATATTCCTGGCTGTCTGTTTGTCTGTCTGTCAGTTTTGTTTTTGTTGTTTCAAAGGGAAACATCAGAGTGAGTGCCCCCCCCACCCCAAACCCCCTCCCTGTGCATGAAGGTCGCTGATTGACTGTATTTATTTATACATACAAAGGGGATACTGTCAACTTTCTTACCTTGCTGGCTTCAGGGCAGAGAGGTTTTGGCAATCCCTGTCAATCCCTTACAAAGCTATTCTGCAGTTGGAGAAGAGGCCTCCCAGAAGAGTTGCTGTAGGTCTGTAGAGAGCAGATCTCAGTGGCCGTCGCCTTCTTGGAGCAGAAATGACAATGTGCTGTTGGCCAGCCTGGTTCAGAGAGCAAAGCACAGAATGTAAATGAGCTGACATGCTTTCTCCAAGCACTGGTTTGCTGCCTACTGCTAGGCAATTAATAGCCCAGGGTGGTGGCTTGTGGATGGAGGAGAGCCTCACTGCAGAAATCCCGTTTCTGTTCCGTTTGACAGTGTCCCCTTTACACTCTCTGTAGTTCTCTGCTTTCTGTGTGCTTGGGCCCCTGCCATTAAGCCATCCCTGTGCTGATCAGTGCTGAAAGGGCAACCACCTGTGGCCCAGCTTCAAAACAACCCCAAATCAGTATTTATTTGCACCCACTCCTGCTTCCTTGCTCAGCAAACCTCTCTCCTGCCCCTGGTCTGTGAGACTGTTCTGCTTGTACCACCTAAACCTTCCCTTGGCTTACAAACTTGGCAGGAAAACATTAGGGAGAAAAAGAACAGCCACCTTTGCTTCACTGGCATAGTATACAGCAACCAGGCCTGGGGAAGTGCAGGAGAGGCTAGGAAGGGTCATGGGGACCAAAGAAGGGACTGTCAGTGGTGGCAGGATGCATCTGGAGGGATGTCCAGGCTGTGAGAAATCTGACAGGTCTCTCTCATCAGCTGGAGAGCGAAGCCTTTGCTCTGTAAGAAAATCAGGTGGTAGAGCTGTTTTAAAAAGACAACACCCACTTGTACATGTTCTGGGGGATAATTCCTGACTCCTGTTGGCAGCCAGGTGAGGGAGGAGGGGCAGCGAGGCTGCGGGGCACCAAACGCCACCGAGACTTTCTCTTCTTACCCAGGCAGGCAGATCAGGTGATCTGTGAGGCCCTCAATGTCCAGCTTGGTCAAGAGCAGGACTCTGCACCTTCTGAGTGGCAGGAGGGAGTCAGCTCCATATTCCCTGTGCAGTTCTAGCTTGTGTGTTGTCTCTGGCTCCAGCAAGCGCTGAGAAGGGACACAAGGGTAACTGGTCTTTGCATCACTGTACCAGGAACTCTCACCCACAGCTGTGTGACAAAGTGGAGGCTAAAGAAAACCCTCACAAGCTCCTGCTTGTGCATTCCAGTGAGGGAAAGGTGGTGGCTGTAGCAGTAACCCCCTGATTCCTCCCAGCCCTGCCTACAGTCTTCACAACCACACACTGAACACGTGTCTTGCAGAAGACTCAGATTTGGAGCACAGATGAAGACAGGTTATCAAAGACATTTCAGAGTGTGAAAGCAAGGTACCACTGGGGAGTCTGTGCCTTGGCACCTAGAGAGTAACATGTATTTATGACTATTTATTTAATTTAATGCTGCTGACTACTGTACTGCTCCCTGACTTTTCTCCAGGGAGGCTGCTGAAATGGCTACTGTACAATGAAACTGAGGTGCTAGTGCCTAGGAAGGGCATTGTGCAGCTCCTCTCGGGACAGGAGGGCCCTGACTCCCCACTGGCCAGGAGTTCTGCTTCCCCATTAGTCACTCCCACACTTACTGAGCATGGAAAAATCCCCTGCTGCCCACCTCTCCCCTTTTCTGGAATTCAATTCCAAGCACCAAGAAAGAACAGAGAGGAAGCCCTGTACTTGCCACCTTGCCTGTGCCAGAGGAGAAAAGAGGCCACATCTTGAAGAAATGTGGAATGTGTGTCCTCAGCCAGCTGACCAGGAGGGTTTTGTACACAGACAGATGTAACCCAGCAAGAGGCAGAGGAACCCACCTGTCTGGAGAGGATGGAAGAGAAATACCAGTGATCAGAGTTAGTTTCTTGTCAATTTCACATTCTCTTGCTAGTTATGGAGGTGAGAAGTCCATTCACTCACCTGTGCATCCCTCTTCCTCTGCATTGCCATCACGTTGGGCTCTGGGTGTTCTCACTGATGCAGTTTACTCAGGCCTGGCTCTGGAGTCAGAGGCCACGTTTGCCTTCAGGCTGGGTTTAGTGTTCACCTGATAAAGAGCTGCTTTCTCTTTCAATAAGGAGCATAAGATGGTGGCCACTAAGCAGAGCTTTGGACCTGCAGTGTCCTCCAGAGCAAGGAAGGTTCCTCTCAGAGGCCTTAGGCTTCTTTTTCTCCTTGTTGACTTTCTTTTTGGCACTTGGCAGCAAGTCTGGCTTCGAGTTGGGTAGGATTCGTGATATTTTATTGCCTCTTAATTTATCACAGTAGTAATAAAAGAGGAAAAAAGCAAGCTGTTAAGGGAAAACCCACAATGCCACTAAAGGTGAGGTGAGGGCTTCAGCAAAACTCTGGCATGTTTACACCTAGATGCCTTCTCTAGAGGGCTACTGCAGCTGTGCCCCAGTCACCAGATTGACTCCACCTGCAGCCATAGACAATTTGGACCTGTTACTTTACATTTGCTGGAGAAGTAAGTAATGCTTTCTAGGAACTGCCTGAATAATGTTATAGGAGTTATACTTCTGCCTTGCCTAAGCAGTCATCACCACAGCCAAGTCAGAGCTGGGATGCTGCTGTTAGGGTTTCTCTTCTTTCTGTGCTTACCTGGCGCTGTTCAGCCTGGAGAAGGGACCTCAGCAATGCTGATCAATACCCAAAGGGTGGAGGTCAAAGGATGAGGCCAGTCTTTTTACTTCAGTGCCCTGTGACAGGACAAGGGGTAATGGGCACAAGCTGGAACACAGAAAGTTCCCCTGGAACACAAGTAGGAATTTGTTTGGTGTTGGTCAGAAGCCAACCACTTCCCAATGTAGAGGTGGGACTTTCTGGTCCCACAGCATGTGGAAGAGCAGAGTCAGTGACACCTGCTTGAGAGCAGCTGCTGCCATCCACAGCTCTGCACAGCCCAGTGCTTGCTGCTGAGCTCCAAAGGGATCTTTCCTCCAGGATCTCTGCCAGCCTGACTGCCACTCCTGTCTTTTGTGGCACAGCCACGTGGACTCTGGCTTCACCTTCTCAGACAGTCTCAGCATTAGTTACAGTACCCAGCAGGGCTTTGCTTAAAACAATGCTCAGAGACTCTTGAACCAAAGCATCTGAGGTGAGTGGCTCCCAGAACACTGGTGGAGCTCCGGAGAGGTGTCTGTGCAGCCCCTCTGGCCCCTTCCCCTGCCCAGCATGCTCTGCCTCCCTCTGCTTTGCAGCCTCTACAGCACGAGTCTCGCTGTGCCATAACGCCTTCCTTTCTCTAGATGTGTGCTGGGCAAACGCTCTCCTCGGGTCGTGGAGACGGTTTGTGTCCCACTGCCAGCAGCTGGCAGGGGCTGTGCCGTGCCCTCCTCTCCCAGGGGCTCCTATGGCTTTTCCCTCCTCCCTCCCACCTTTGCTGCCAGACAATCATCCCCCGTGGCGCAGATGGCCTGGCCTGGTGCTGTCCCTGCTTGCCTTTCCTCGCTGCAGTCTGTGTGCTCTTTTAAGTGAATGTGGGTTATTTTATTCCTTATTTTTTTCAGTAGGGAAAAGGATTCCCTTCAGCTGAAGGGATGATATTTGCACATGGCTCAGGGAGGAACCTCCTCTGGCCGTTTCTGTTACCTCACTCATTCAGGCCAATTCCATTGCTAATGTTAAATGGCCACCTTCCCCATCCCTCCCTCCCAGAATAGTTAGGGAAGGAAACCAAGGCACAGCTCAGGTTCTAGAGCCGTTTGGTCCCGTCTGTTTCGGCCCAACCTGCCCCAGCAGCGTGAGGATTTGGGAGAGTGGCAACTTCATCCAGCAAAGAGGTGGAGCCTGTGCCACGGGCGCGTCATTCCCCACCTTGCCAAGCCCACCTCCCTCGCAGCAGCACTTCCCAGCTCTGGAATCACTCACCTGGCTCTTGGCCCGACGAGGTCAGGAGGTTGGGAGGAGCAGCAGAACCGTGGCAGCGTTACAACCGCTCCGGACTGGCATCGTGTGGCTGTGGCACCTCTGGGATGTTCCCGTTCTCACGCCGCTCGTCTCCCACCACGTGCTCCAGGGCTGGACGGAGCTGCTAAAAACCTGGAGCGTGTTCTCCCCACCCCAGGCCCTGGATCCCGCGCCCCTGGCTGCTCTGGGAGCCACAGACTGAAGGAGGACAGAGGCAGCGGGTCGTACCATCACCTCTGGGCACGTGCCACCCGCCTGGCTTCCACAGCCTGAGCCTGCAGTGCTGAGGTGAACTCCAGGGAGGGTGGGCAGTGAGGGGAGGGACCGTGGGTTTGTTCTAGGAGTTGTTTAACTGTCACAAGCTTTGCGCTGTGCGCAACAGGCGATAAAATGATACTGAAACTTACCTGCTAGAACCTAGGAACTGTCAGGGCACGCAGCCAAACCTTACTGTAAAGTAGCTAGTACCATGGAAGTACGGTATAAATTAAACAACAAAGCTATCAAACAGCAGGACTCGTGAGTGCTTTGTTCTTTTTATTACCTTGCCTAGTCTAAAGTCTCTTGTGTCATTTCCAAACATGGAGAGGCTCTTCTCCGAGAGCAGCCGGGACCGTCTCCTCCGGGACACCGCCTGCCTCTCACACCACCCTGCCAACAGCCCCGTCTGCTTTTGGTTTTCATGTTTTCTGCCAGAATCTTGAGCAAAACCGTGACACCATTTTCTCCTGCCTAGAAACAACCCAAAGGAACAGTCACATCTGTGTGTAGGAGCAGGGAGAGTGAAGGATGTGTCCACAAAAGCGCGTCTTGAGCAGCTGTGCGTGAGACAGGAGGTGTGGGACTGCAGGACGGCCCTTCCTTACCACCCCAGGTAGCTCTCACAGAGTTCTCAGCTTTACTCCTTTTTCTTGACTTATGAACACCAGAGGGTTATCAATTGCTGTGGGTTTAGAGTCAGGATCAGGCTCCAAATTGCCCTGAGGCCAGGCAGATTGGCCTGGGATAAATGAAGCCCTCCGGCTGAATCAGCAGTGGTTTTCTCCCCCCACTTGGCTATTAGGTGTTAAGGAACCCAGCCTCCAAGTGTGCTTCATCTGGAAAGCGTGCCCAGGGTGCCAGGCTTGGCTCTGGGCTGGCGAGTGATCCTGCTGGGAAGACTGGCTGCATGGTAGTAGTTTACTAAAGCTGACACCCACGCTAAGAAAGGGAACTTGAACAACTGCCAGTTAGAAAGCTGGCCTGGCCCTGACTCACGGAGTGATTTCTGTGATTTCAGCAACACATAAAAAGCAGCAGAACAAAGCAGAGGAGACCCCATGGGAAGCATGCCTTGGGTCACAAGCACTTGGGAACTACTTAGAAGCAGTCAGTGTAGCAAAATTAGTCAATTGGTGCAAGCAGCACAGGCTCCATTGCAGCAGGGATGTAACAACATCTGGCATAGGAAGAAAACACTTCTCCCCGCTTTGTCTTAAGGTACAGTTCCACCCCCAACCACGTTTCTGCCTTTTTTTCCTCCCTTCCCTGTAATCCCAGCTGTTGAGCTCAGCTGAGGCCAGAAACCAAAGGTGACCCTGCTCCAGCCACTACATCTGAAAAGGTAAGCTTGCACAGTGGTGGATCCTTTACTTGAGTGGTGACTACCCAAACCAGTCACTAATTACAAGACAAAAATCACGAGGAACAAGGAAAAGTGAGGCTTTTGCTGCCCATCCCTCTAGATGGAGCCATGCTACAGCATGAGGCGGCCAGTGCCCTAGGAAAGCACTGCTGTGTGACACAGGTGGCCCTCCCCTGCCTGGCCTCTGCAGCCACACTCCCTCTGCCTGCCTGCTGGCATGGGGCTGCCTGCCTGCCTTTCAGGGCTTTCCCCAGGAGGAGAGCCGTGTACCTTCTGCTACTGCTCTCCTGCTGCTGCAGAAGGCGGCTCTGCGGGCTCTCCCTCCCCTGTGCCTGAGCAGCACCTGCTCTGCAAAGCAAACCAAGAACTACCCATTCTGACACTTGCTAAATGAAAGGGATCAGGGGAGGAAGGGGATTCTTAGTCTTACATCCTCGTGCCTCCCAATGCAGGAGTGCTTCAGGGTCTGTATTCTCAGTTCCCTCCTTCAGAAGCAAGTGTGAGCATGGCACAGGGACTCACCCTTCTAGTAGTCTCACATTTTGAACAGTTCTAGTGTGTGACAGTCCTCATCCTGCTCTGCCTGTGCGGGGGCAGCCCAATGCCCAATGTGCCAAGCAATAACCACTTATTAAATTCTTCCCATTTTAACGCTGGTCAGGACTGCTTGGGTTGTAATATATGGTGGAACATCCCCCTAAGCTGGCCTCATTCCCAGTTACAGGTCAGAGTAACAAGACAGACATACATGCCCTTTACCTCTGCAATGGAGAGCTAGCATATTTAGCAAATCAAGGTGGTGACAGCAGCTAAGAAATGACACTTAACATTTACGAAGGCATGGGACTAAAAGTAGGGAAGGAGCCGTGCTGCCCACACCCCTTTGCCCTTTGCTCAGCATGCTTCAACAGAAGAGTCCTTTAGCAAGTGGGCTGGCAGCTCAGTATGGAGCCATGAGGCCAAAGTCAAGGCTGTACAGAGTCCAAGGCAAATGGAAGAGAATTTACACTTCCCCGTGTCTCCTCCCGACGGCGCAGAGCTCCCCCTCAAACCTGGCCGGCGTGACGCAGTCCTTCTGTCTTCAGAGCCCCTGCAAGGGAGAGAATTCCTCTTGGAGCACTTCCTGGAGTGAGGATCAGGATCTAGTTGACATGGTAACTGACAGGATGTGAACCAGCCTTTAAAAGATCTGGATTTCTGGTCTTTTTGTGCACAGAGTCCTTCCTAGTGGATGTTTCCTTTGGAGACAGTGCCTGAGCACAGCTGCTGTCTGCAGGGGACAGGGACTGCCCACAGCAACGTGCAAAGGAGCAGTTGCACCGTGGCCTGAAAGGGAGTGTGTGTGTTGGTTAGAGCTTTCAAGCATGATTAGTACACCCACCATCTAAAGACAGCCTGTAGTGCTTCCAAGGTCACTCCAAAGGAGCAGGGCCAGGCTCCAGGAGTCTGCCAGCCACCTTTTCTCAGGCCTAACCCACTGCAGGAAGGCTGCGAGGCTGGGACAGTTTCCTCATGGCCTACCTGGTGCCGTTCGTTCCGCTGGCGCCTCTGCTATTCCTCGACAGGCACGGCGCAGTTTTCCTTGTTCTCTGATGGAATTGCAAGATAGTCTGTCCTGTAGGTGGAGGGAGGAGGAAAGCATAACCTCAGGTGCTGCCCTGCAAAGACCTGTGTGGGTCCTTTCCCCCTTGCAGAGACACCCAGTGCTTGTAAGAATCATTAAGGTAACAAATGTCACCCATGGAAGGTGCTGACAGCAGGGCACTCTCCTCAGGATAGTCAGGATCAGACACTGAGTCTTCTCTGGCTGTACAATCCCACATTACAGCCTTCCTACTGGGAACAAAGAGCACCTTTATCTGAGCCAAGGATGTAGAAAGATGGGAATGAGACAGTACAAAACTGGGAACATCTCTGCTGTGAGTCAGCCTTGGGAATACCCTGCACTATGGGCAGGGAGCTGCAAGTGCACTGGCTCTTTGGTTACTCCCAAACATTGCAATGGCTTCAGCTAGGAATGTGCCAGTAGCAAAGCTGGGTCTCCTGGCAGCATGGACTGGGCTGAGACACGTGGAGAAGCCCCTCAGAAGAGTTGGCATCACACTTACGCGCTTTCCTGGGCAGCCTCCTCTGCCTTGGAGACTTTCCTGTAGCAATAGACCATTTCTATCAGGAGCCACAAGGTGAGGAAGACCAGCAGAATATACATCATGATTTCCGAGATGACTGAGGTGAAGTCCTCTCCAGCTGTTGAGGAAATGATCTCTCATCACTCACGTGCAGCTGTGGGAGCAGGGCAGCCTTCCCCCCCTCCAGTCACCCTTCCTAACCCTCCCTGCCACAGATACCCTGATGCCACTGCACTGTGAGGGGTCAAAAGCAGGATTTGCCAGCAGTGATCCCAGGGGAATCAGACATGCACAAGCCTGTCTGTGTCTGTCATTCCCTGTGCCACCCACACACTCCTGAGGAGTGCTCCCCGTTGGCCTCTCTCCCCCTCTCACTCCGTTGCCTTTCTGCATCCTGCTTGCTGCTGTTACTCAACTGCACGGTGCCACCAGTGATCTGGCAGAGATCAAACCACTAAGATGCTTGTTGGGGTAGAAGGGAAGACACAGCAGAAAAGGATGAGGGCTAAAAGCTCCTGTTGCTTTCTGAAGAGAACAGCACAGTGTCCACTGACAGAATTCTAACGAGCCGGGATTTCAGCACTGAGCTGAGCAAAAGCAAGAAAGGCTGGGGAGCAGTGCAAGGGAAAGGAGGGACTGGGAGAGGGTGGAAGCAAGAGACCAATATCAAAATGGAGAATGAGTTGTTCCAGGAGGGAGGGGGTGGAAGCAAGGAGGCAGCTGCTGTGGGTACCCTGGGAAGGGCTGTGCTGCAGAGGCCTGGAGCTGACAGGGGAGAAGCTGGGGTTCTGAGCAGAGAAACTGGAAAGCTCTGCTTGCTTCTTGAGTCTGCCCAGCTGTTGCCCCAGCCTGCCAAGCTTATTGTACCTTCCCACATCCCCACACAACCACTGACAAATGACTCAAACACAATGCAGGTCTGAGCCCTGCTCAGTGTCTGCGGTGGGCAAAGACAGGCACAATTAACCTGTCAGCTCGGTCTCCCCTCTCCTGCAGTGCCATGAAAAACTCTACCCCTGGATGACAACCCCCACAGCAAATTGAGACACAAGACATGTTGTGGCAGTGCTACATACCCTCCTCCACCACGGTGAGGTGGATCTTCCGGGAGCTGGTGAAGAGAGGCCGGTGGATCTCGAACTCAAACTCCCGGGTGATGTTACAGGTGTAGATCCCTGAATCGTTCAGGGTCACATTTAACACAGTGATGGACACATCCTGCATGTCTTTACTCCCATTCCACTGTAACCGGCCACTGAAGCGGCTTGGGAATTCATGGTTCATTTTCCTGTACTCATAGATCTGTGAGGGAAGGTGGGAGAGTGTTCTGGTTAATCACTGACAGCACAGCACATGCAAGCAAAAGCATCATCCTCTAGCTACACACATGTACATTCTGGGCTTCCTTAGCAACTGAGATCATGCAGCCTTTGGTCACTGCATGTAAGATAATCGTTCAGGCCTGATCTCTCACAGGTTCCTGGCTGACCAGAGTCTCCATCATTAACCTGCCCACCTCAGCTCGCTTTTGTTTGCAGCCTTTGGGTTGCAGATGTACACCCCAGGTCACTGCAAACGAATTCCCATCTCCTTCCTTCACGAGGTCCCTTCAGTTCTCAGAAGGCAGGAGAATATTTGTCGCTTTGCCTGGCCTTGCTCAACAGTGATGAAGTGCAACCACCAATCTGACGCTTCATACTCTGATAAAATCACTAGGCAGAAGTGTGTGCACTCAGCCTTTATCTTATTGTCCATGTCACCGTTCTGTCCCCAGTTCCAGTTGCCCCTCGTCTGTATGAGTCCTATTTTGATTCACTCTGAAAGCGAATTCTAGCTTCTCCCGACAGAGATTCACAGCAACTGACAGCAATTCCCTCCACAGTCCCCCTGCTGCCTTCTCTGAGGCAAAATGTGGTAAATCCTGTCCTGCAGATTTATCAGAACCAAATTTAACCTCCCAAGAACAGCTTGGGGATTCAGAAGTGACATGGATGTCTGCAGCTTGGAGTCTCCTCTGTGATATGACAGCAGCCTGCTGGCCATTCACACAGACTTTAAGGAAGAACATGGCAGGTTTTGTATTTGTGGGTCCCTCTCTTTCCCTTGTAGAGTCTTCCTTGGGGCTCCTGCCACAGGACAAGCTTACACCCTCAGAAACACCTTTTGGCTTCTCCCACAGGAGCTCACTGGACTGTATTTCACAGTAAGACCTATGAAAGCAAGGGCTCAGCTGCTAAACATACATACAGGTTCATCTTTTCCACCCTCTGGCCTGTAGAACCATTCCACCACTGTGCTAGCTGTGACCTCTTCCCTCTTCATGCAGGAAATGCAGAGTAGCTTCATGTGTGTTCCTTGGACAGCCTCTGTCTCTGATGGGACTTCAACACATACTGCAGAACAAAAACCAGCTAGGGAGAAGGAGCAGCAGAGAAGACAGAATTAGAGAGACATCCCTCATCCCCATCTTGGCATTTATGATCACATCAGCCCCAACAGAAAACATTTTCATTTGTTACTGGCAGTGCTCTGGCAACAGGTGAGTCTCAAATGACAAATTTTACCAAGCTGCCTTCTCTGAGACATAAATAATTCATGAGAACTAACAGAGGGTGATCCCTTCACACTGATTCTCCTCTCCAGCACTTCCTTTGCCACAACTTTCATTTTTCCTGTAGTAATTAATGCCACTTTAGAGACATTGTTTGTTCTCTCCCATGCATGCTGAGCACACTCCTGGTACAGGAGCAATTCCAGTCTGCAGTGAGGGAAAGCCCAGAATCTGAGTGTCAAGGAACACGGTCTGGGTGTTTTAATCAACGTGCTCAAAACAAACTGGGAGGATTTGCCTGGGTTTCAGTTCCTGGGTTTCATAAGCAGTACTGGGAACCAACAGGCTTGGGCTTGAGTACGTTTGGCAGCAGGAAGGGTTATTGATTTTACATGCATTCCCATTCAAAATGCTTCCAAATCACATCTGTGCTAACATCAGCCACTATAAACTGCTGCTCTCCCCAGCGAGACAGAAATCCGTGTCTGTGAAGCTACATAACTCGATAAGAAAAGGAACGCTCCAGCACGGCATCTCAGACTAAATCCCTGCTGACATTTGCCCCCTGGGCTAAACAAGGCTGGGTTCTGTCTGTCCAAAGCTGTCTCAAAGCCTAGAGTTTAGCTTGCTGGAGATGCTGACTTTGCTGGCTGCTCCCTCCTCCCCAGCCCCTGAGATGCCATTAACCCGCTCTCCCAAGCACCCAACGTTCCCGGGACTGATCCTGGAAAGAGCCAGATTCCAGTTCTCCCGTACTACTGGGTAGCACCAGCTTTCTGGGAGAAATAAGGAAGTAGCTACCAATTGTGCTTCACTGTGGTTAAATGAGCTGTGTACACGCAGAAACGCACCCACACACTCAGCTGTAGGTATCTGTGCACATCAAACGCAGCTGCATTGCCAAAACTAACCAACCTTGTCTTGCTCACAGAAGAAAAACTGTAACTGCCATAAATGATTGACTCTGATATGTGTAGCCCACATGGAAAACCAGCAGGCACATGCACTGCTTAACGGTTTGCACATCCTCCCTGAGGCACCTCAACACCTAAATTACACTGCAAATCTCAAAACAACAGCGACTGGGAAGCAGTAAACAACTTGTCTGATATTAAAGCACATGCTTTGAGCCGTGAGTCTGCTTAGCAGGAAGGTGTTTTGTCTGCTCGTATGAACTCCATTACGGTCACGCTAACTCTGCGTGAATGCCCTCTCCTTCCCCGTAAACACAAAAGCCACTTGGAAGGCTGTTCCTCACGGCAGCGTTGAGGGAACCCTGCTCAGAACAGCGGGGCTGTAAGGAGGCATCCCGCGAGAGGCAATCACCACGTTTGGTGAAGAACCCGCCTGAGGACAGGAAGGAATGGAAGCACCTACCCCAGACGACCAACGCGACCGAAGATGCACAAACCAGCCTTGGCAGCACAGCAGCCATTGTTCCCAGCCAGGCGCTAGTCCCAACCCTGCGAAAGAAGCTCTTCGCTGCTCCGCTTCGTCTCCGCGGACTCCGCGCAACAGGATGCCCGGGGCTGCCTCTGGCTCCGCTGCGCTGGGCTCCGAGCTGCCGGCGGCGGGTGGGCGGCAGGCGGCGGGGGCCGGGCCGGCAGCACCGCGGACAGCTCCGGCGCGCCGCGCCCCGCCCGGCCCGGCCCGGCGGCAGCAGGTGGCACCGGAGCCGCGGCGCTTCGCTCCGCGCCCGCCCGGGCTGCGCGGGGACGGACGGAGGCGCGGAGGGATGCGCGGAGGGATGGAGGGCTGCGCGGGGGCGCGGCCGCTATCGTCTGCGCCCAGCCCAGCCTAAGCCCAGGCGGGGGGCACGGCGGGCATGCGCGGCAGCTTCCCTTCCTCCCTTTCCTCCTCTTCCTCCTTCACTCCTCAGCCTCGGCCCTACCCGGCATGGCTAATCCCTCGGCGCTGGCTAGAGGAGATGGAGAGGGGGGATATCAGCCTCCCAAATACCCCCATGGGGTTAGAAATGCGTGTGTCTAATTATCCAGACAGGGTCACAGAAAGGCCTCCCCTCCGCCTCTAATGAGTTTAATACTAATGTTTGCACAGCCTGGAAGGTCACAGTTGGAGATACTGGGAAATCATCTCTCCTCATGTTCCATTCGGATTCCTGGGAGTTTAATGCCAGCAGCAGGCTGGGCTTTCTCTTGGACTGGGGCCACCGTGCCCCGAAGGGCTTCTCCAACTTTGAAGGTCACAGTGGACACAGGGAAAAATGAAGTGCTTATTAACTCTCTTTTTAAAGCATCTACTCTGATGGCAGCTCAATAAACAGCACAATCTATTGAACTAAACCTGACCAACCCCATCAGAGCTCGACACGCAAGGTGCCTGAACTCGGCAGCGCAGACGGCCCAGACAGGGAGAGCTGCAGGGAGACCCACCCAGGCAGGGAGAGCTGCAGCCCTTGGGAAGCATCAGCTCCACACAGCCTCTCAGCTGAGCATGGCACTGCCAGCGTGGCCACCACCACCGTGCTGTGGCCCCAACACACACACAGTCGGGTCCCTCTGCTGCTTATGCGAAGCAGGCGCAGAACAAAGCCAGCATTTTGCCTTGACATCATCTCATCATGTTTGGATCAGCAAGCTGCACTCATCATCTGCCAATAACCACACACAGAACAACTGCCTCCACCTCACCCTTTGCAGCCCACTGTGGCAACAGTGAGTAAGGGTATCTTCCTAATCTCTTTGTTCTGCTTCATTTTACCCAGTGTTACTGCAGAGGCCAGTAACACTCTTCCAATCCTCCCTTAGAAGCCATCCATTGGGAATATCCAACTCTTAATACCTGGCAAGAAGACAAACTGGCAGCCATGACACCCAGTGATGATGGAAGGGTGAAGCCATTTGCTTTTCTCCCATTGCCCCTATCCACAACAACTCAACAAAAGGAAGCACAGGCTAAGCCACGGGATTTGCTCCTAACCTTTCTGGAATGGTCCAGCCTGTGTGTGGTGGATGAGAGCTGATGGTGAGGGGTTTTTAATAGACACAGGAAGTACTGGACAATGTCATTTGACAAGCACCTGTTTCATGAAGCACAGTGGAAATCACGTCTGTACTCAGGAAGCCAGGTCATTGCCAGAAAACACAGCACCCGGATCAGCAGAGCTGTACTCTTCGTGCTATAGCTGCTCTAATTACAGCTATTACAGAGAATCCTGCCAGGGAGCAGAGAGAGGGGCTGAGAGGATTAAGAGGAAGCAGCAGCCCTGCAAGGCTGATTTGGTCAGCAGCCACTAACTGACCCTACACAGCCCCTCCTGCTCCTGCCTTGGCATGGCCCTGCCATCAGGTGCCTTGGTGCTCCTCTGGGAATGAATTCCTCCAGAACTCACAACCAGTTTAAATCACAAACACACACCCTAAAAAAGGAACGAGTTGTCCCCTGGAATGGTTCATGTACAGACCTCAAGCACTTCATGCCCAGCCAGGGGTGTTCTAGCTCCTATTTAAAGGAGAGAAATTGGGCCCAGAGGTGAAGAAAATCTGGTAAAGCTGAGTTCTTGCCCTGACACAGGCTGGAGGACAGGCACAAGCCTTGGGGCACAGGCACCACAAAGCCCTCAGCCATTTTGGCACTCCAGGAGAAACACTGAAGGAGACTGGATGTTGAGAGAGAGAAATCTTGAAGGCTGCAAGAAGCAGCCCAACTTATCATGTGGGGGTTGCTATGGCAACCCACCCAGTTAATGCTTCACAGGGAAAAAAAGAGAAGGGAAAAGGCTAGCACTTCTGCACAGGCACAACAAAACCAGGAGATAAAAATAATCCCAGCACCCTAACCCCACTGATCCCTCACTTTTGTGGCCCTGAGGCCAGGCCCTGGGAGGGGGAACAGCCCCTGTGAGCCTGTCCTCCCTGGGACAGCCACCTGGGCAGCCGCCTCCACCCGCCACAACCACATCAGCTCGCTTCACTGCAAATCTCCTCTGTGTTCTGCAGCTCAACAGCAGAGCTTGTGCCTTGCACGGCCCCTCCTGACTGCCAGGAGCCAACACATGCCCACCACTGGGATCTACTGCTTCTGGACAACTCTCCCAGCCTCGAGGCCACCACAGCTGTGTGACAACCAAGCATCAGTGGCACAATTCCCTGACAACCACTGGAAGAGCACGAATAAGGCAAAGAAAGAGCACCTTTTCCACTTGCTCACTGCTGCTCCCACAGAGCAGCCTCTGGTTGGTAAGAAACCAGTAACACTGTGCAGAAAAGCCACACAGGATAATGCACACCAATCCAATAGGTGTAGGCATCCCTCCCACGCGCTTCACAAAACATCCTACAGGAATACATAGCGAGGGAAAGCTCTTCTAGCTGCCTTTACAGGGTGCCTGGAGGGTTACAGAAACTCATTCAGTTTTTCTTTCTTCACATTCAAGCTTTAAAATGCATTCTCCATGTACCTGCCAACATCAGGATCCTCACTGTATACTCTAAACCACAGGTGACAACTGCTGTGCTCTTCACACACCTTTGCATGCACAGAGCTACATTTCACAGCTCCCAAGGCTGGGCACTAGGTCTGCAGCCTTCAACTGCACCTGAGCCTCAGCTGCACACCTTTCTGTCCCCTGCCAGTATTCAAGAATCACAGAATCTCAGACTGGTGGGGGTTGGAAAGGGACCTCCAGAGCTCAGGCCAACCCCCTGCTACAGCAGGTTCCCCTCACTCAGGTGGCACAGGAACATGTCCAGGTGGGTTTGGAAACCTCCTGAGAAGGAGCCTCCACACCCTCCCTGGGCAGCCTGGGCCAGGGCTCCCTCACCTCAGCACCAAAGGAGTGTTTCCTTGTGTTCTAACGAGGGCTCACAAGGCTCCATCCCTCTGCCATCCTTGTCTCCAGAGAAAACAGACACCGTTCAACATGCCTCTATTTATCCTTGCCTCTGGGAATTGTTTTCCTTTCAGGACTAAGAATGAGAAGGACTGGATATCAGAGTCCTCCCCTCTGTGAAGAAATAACTGCCCTCACAAACAGCCTGCCCAAGCTGTTAGCCAGCCTTTCATGCTTTTCCTAACGGTGATCCCTGTCAGAGGAATCCTCCCTCAAACACAGAACAGCCTCATGTGAGCCACAGCAAGGTCTGGGGACGTGGATCCCTTTAGCAGCAGGTGTGTTCTGAAGGCTGGGTTGAAAATTCTCCCCTCTGTGTCCAAGAAACGCACTGAGCTACATTCCTGCCCGTTGCTAACACTCTGTGGTCAGCAACTGAATAAACACATTATTTTCCAGACCTGTACCAGGGGCCATATTTAGAGGTGTGTTACTGTATACATCCTGGAAATTCTAAGCCCTGGTGTTGGTCCAGGTACTTTTGGCATATTGTTTTCTGGGACTCAATGCCAATAAAACCAAGCAGTGCACATGCACATAGGCAAGCCTTTGTGTGCTGTAACTGAAGGGCTGTTTCAGCAACCTGCAATCTAATGAGGTGGCACTTTCACAGATAGGCTTTTAGGCTTCTCCTCAGCTCATTCACTGCAGCAGGGGATGAAATACCCATTAGCGTGTCATGTTGCCACACACATTCATTCACATTTGCTCTGTTAATTTCTGAGTTCTTGCTGCTAGTGAGACACAAATGCACCAGTTATTTCAGCACCATGCAATGACTGCACTTCTGTAAAGAAAAGCTTGTTCAGCAAGTGTTCCTGTCTTACCTTGGCTGGACTGAAGTGCTGGTTGCTGCTCTTTTCCTTACATGGTGATCAAGGTGGCTGAATCTCCTCCCAGTTGTCCACAAACGTGGCCATACACCTTTCAGTCTGTTTCCAAGGCCACAGAAGGCAGACAGCTCTAGCTTACTGCTCAAATGTGAGTTGTTTTCACAGGACTCCAAGAAACAGGAAGGATTCCAAGAGACTTCTTTTATACTGGAGATATTTGGTCAGACACACTTAACATCTTGCAGAATCAAGGCTCCCATCGTCAAAGAGGAACTTCTATGGCCTTTGGCCTCGTTGTACACCTTCCACAGGTAGGTTTCCAACTTTCTCCCCCTGGTAGCACAGTTGTCATTGCCTTTCATCTAAAACAACAAGCACATGTGTAACACATTAGATGCCACATAAGAGAAACAGTTTTTCCAGGTTCAATATGGCAGAACTGAAAGGTCTTTTGTGTTCTGACAGTGAGGAATGTTTCCCTGGTCAAATTTAAAGGTGCTATGTAAAAAAGCAATGGTTGCATGGTGCTTTGAATATGTAAAATGTCACTTTCTCCTCATAAATGAGAATTTGTCAAAGGGAATTTCTTGCTTGCACTTCAATGTCTGAGGAGGCACCTTCTCCTGGCTAAGTATTCTGCTACAGACCTCAGTGTGCTCCCACCAGAGACTTGCCAGGTCTTTAAGGCAGATAAAATAAGAAATCAAAGTGTGTCTGTGAGATCAGAGAAGCTGTAAGGCACAGGGAACAATGCAGTTCCAGCAGCAGCCCTCAAACAGAGCACGACAAAAGCACCCTTAGCTCCACAGCCAGCAGACAGGATAGCTACCTACCTGAGTCACCTAATTGCTTGAAGGTCACAGAGGTTGCTTGTTTCAAGGTCAGCTGAAATTAGGTCATCAGTTCTAGTCTGTGTTTTGGCAAGGACTAAAAATTAGTGCCATCTGTCAGTCATTTAAAGGATGAATCAAGTTCAAGAGCTTTCTTGTTCCCCATGGTCAGATGCCACCCTCAAAACTAAACAAGACCAAAGCCAGCTTTTTGGATGGTACTTAGTGTGAGAAGAGAAACAGCTCCCTTCCAGCGCTGGAGATGGGGCTGTCCAACTCAAGAGCAAGGCACACTGTGCACATACACTCCCTCATCTCCCTCACATGCAGAACCTTGGCACAGAGCTTCCAGAAGCTGTTGTTAGGGGTATCATTTCCTATTAAAAACACAAACAAAGAGAGTATTTGCAATCATTCCTACTTGAGAGAGAAGCTTGCCGTTCTGAAGAGAGTTAAGTTTCATCTGCAACTTATATAACATTTGCCTTATAATCCAACCAGGAAACCACTTGGACTATAATCTCTTTTTCTTTCATGTTTGTATAGATTCAGCATCACAGGATCCTTGCCCAGGTGCATTTCTCCAGTGTAACAACTGATTTTTGATGAAGAGCCGTGCTGAGTGTATCAGAGAGAGAAAAACATGTGAAAGAACGCTATGCACATCTATTCCACTTCAAGAGCTGCTTTTGTTCTCCTATATAAAAGTGGTTCTGCTGGAAGCCATCCACATGGCCACAAATGCCCAGGAAGAATGAGGTAAAAGGCTACTTGTGTGACCCACTAAGCAGTGGCACGATCATTTCCATTCCAGTGGCACTACCCATGGCCACCAGCCCCGAACAGCACGTGAGCTGTTACATTCTGATGGTTCATGCACTCAGGATGCTCACAGTGCACCTTAGTACTCCTCCCATGCAACACACACAACCCTGGATTCAGCACGTTTTGGGAAGTACAGCTTCCATCCCAAAGGCCTGAGACATTCTGAATCACTGAGACTGTCTATGGGCTCTGTACAGGAGCAGACGGCTGAAGGGCTGAGGGAAGCAGAGATCACTCTGAATCCTCACACATGGTGAATACAGGCTGCCCACTTCACATCACAAGTATTGTAGCAGAGCCCTTGGGGAGACAGAAAATGATTTATTTTCTATAAAATACATAAGCTTGATGCCAGAAATTTGATTCCCTTAAAAACCAAGTTGTGCAGGATGAAACAGAGCCCTGACAGATGTTCTCAGTCAGCTGCACTTCAATGTGCTCCATTTGCCTGGCAAGGAACATGTTCCCATCTCCTGCATGCAGCTGCTCTCCCTCTGCAGCCACAGTGCAAGGTGCTCAGTGGGGTTTGCATTGCTCACTACTAGAGCACAACCCCCTGTGCTTTGACAACAGGCTTTCCTCCTCCTACACCCATCCTGATGTAAACCAGACAAGGAATGGCACTGGAGCCATTCATCCACAGCCATTCATCCACAAGGAGCTGGTTGTTCTATAATAGTCTTTTTCTCCCTTACCACAGGCATTACCACCCTTTCCCAGCATCTAAGAGCAACACAACACAAACAGCACCCCTGGGAAATGAAGCCCATCTCACTGAGGGCAGAAACATGGAGCCATTTTGTAAGGGAGGAGTAACATTTCACACGTCCTCACGCAACGCTGGAGGCTGATTTCAGCTCAGGAAGAAATGCCAGAGTGCTCCTCAACTCTAAGTGGGTATGAAGGCTTATTTCCCAGCTATGTGGAGTCTGTAAATGTAGGATTTGAAAGGAGATACAGCCGTGTCAGGTCGACTCTGCACTTCCTTCTGCTTTCAGTGAGGGCTGCACACATCTCCATCCACAAGCTAATAAAGTCCTTGAACATCTGAACCCATGAGGTGTCCTCCCTCCCATCAGGAAGAGTGGAAACCAAGGTAGATTAAGGTGAAGTGATTTGCTCAAGGCCACAGATGAAATGTGAGGTTGAGGTGAGGGCCCTTACCTTCCTGTTTCCTCTTCTAATGACCAGGTTATGGAGCCTCCACCCCATCACTGACCCCCATACCTTCATTGCTGCCCCATGATCACACATGGGCTTCTTGGGCAATATCAGTCTTCTTCCCTTATGCATCTTGCTCAGCAAAACCTTCTCACCTCATTTCCCTTTCTAGGCAAAGCTTTACAGTCTCTTCCCCGTCTCATACCAGGCTCTTTGGGTGCCATCACGCAAACAAGAAGCACTTCAGTGCCTTAAGGTACTGAAAGCCTTTGCCTTTTAAACTTCAGAGAGTCCCTGACTGACTGAAATCCAGTGAAAACAAAATCACCTTTCCTCATGGTGATATCTCAGGATGAGATGTTTCATGTTTTTCCTCCTCTCCCCACACATTTGGCCATTAAAGTCACTCATTTAATGACCTGCAAACTATTAAATATCCAAACAGCGAGGGTTCCCTCTAAACTGACTCCACCTTCTGCTAATTCATTGCTTTCCAGTGAAAACAGTCATGGGCCAGCTTGACAGACATTTCATGCCTCAGTCACAAGCAGCATGAAAGGGAGCAACACTGCACACAGGTCTGGGAATGCAGGGCACATTTCCAAATGCAGGCTTAGATGGGTAAGGAAGATCTAATGCACTCAGGAACAGTTCCAGCAGCATATAGATTTTCCTGTGTGTTATTTTAGTCTCAAAGCTGAAATGCTGGCTTGGAAGGGTCAAGTATTCTGATTACATCTGGAAAATACAACACAGACAAATGCCCTGCTGTGAGGAGGAGTTACCTCCTTGGTTTGTTCTAGTTTTGATTCGAGTATTGGCACTCTCACCAAAGGATCCATGTAAAGCATCTGCTGGTCACATGGAAACCCTGCCACAGAAAACAAAGAGCTCACAGCTCACCTCAAGGAGCCCACACAAAAAGCTCTGACAGCAGCCTTCTCTGCCCCAGCCTACTCCAGAACTTCTCAGGCTCAGCGATGGAAAGCACTACCTGCCATTTATCAGAGCAGGCAGGAAAGCTCAGCAGCTGCATGTGAAGACTGTCAGTTGCCAGTTTATTTCCATCTCTTTAAAAACATCTGTTCAAAGCCAGTTCCAATTTCTGCTCATCTCCTCCAACAGAGTAGTTAATAATTTGAAAAGCAGCCACTTTCTATTCCGTGGAGTGTCTCTACAGTCCTGAAAAATCTTGCTCAACACCAAACTGCAAGTTCTTTTCAGCTTGCCATGTAATAAAGTGGTAGCATCACCAGATATGTACGTGCTAAACTGCACCAAAGTGCTGAGCAGCAGCTGAGAGAAAAGTTCAGAGAGGAAAATCAGAGCAGAGTACAGGCATGGCTAGAGGAGAAGACAGCAGGGCTATGGGCTCACTGAAAGTGTCTGGCTGCAGTAAATAGCAGCCCCCAATACTCACCTCAGCAACAAGAAAGGAATCTTGGGAAAGGAGATGTTTTGCTGCCCGTGTCCTGCTCTAATGAGGCCAACCCCGTCTTGGTTTCGACTGGAATTTCCTACTGCAACCAGAACAAAGCTTCCCAGCCCTTGCCTGAAGCGATCCAGAGTGCAGTTCCCATGTGACAGAGCTGCTTGTTTTTTGGCGCAGTTCTGGGAAGTGGGAAGGAAGCAGCATTCCCACAATCCCTACTCCCATTACCAGCTGGCCACCACCAAGCACTTTATCACCCACCTATCTCACGTGGCTTAGAACACCTCCCAGAAGGAGCCTGGGAAGCACAAACTGGCCAACACCACTAAAATAGGGCACATGATGGGCAGGAAGAGACAGCAGGAAACTTGCTGTCAGTCAGGGCTTCACCTGCACAAACTCTGGTCCAAACTCTGTAACCTTTAACCATTTTCATACCTTCAGTTCTGCAAGGAAATTCATAACTTGCTTTACTTCCAAGCAAACTCTCTAGAGGCATCTGATACCCATAATTTGATTCTCCTTCCCTCCAAAGTCCCTCCAAGCCATTCCTACCATCCCTGTTAGCCACTCTGCCTTCCCATTCCCCAAAGCAGTGCTCTTTCTCACTGCTTGCAGGCAGCTTTTCTCCATGTCCTGGACGTGCAACTCACCTCTTTACCCTTGAGGCATAACAAGCTGCTCAACCCACCATTTTATTCAGATCCAGGCATGTTGTTGAGAATCAGCAGGAGTCAAATTAGCTGTATGGGAACTCTAGGTGCATGTATGGGGGTGATTTATGGCACTGAGGCAGCAACCAGACTATGGAGCATGTACCCACAGCATCACAGAGCATTTCTGTAAGGCAGCAGAGTATGCACAGGGGAGTAAACACCCCAGCACTGGGATGAGTTTCCAGGAGCAAGGGAGGAGAGACACCAAGGAACACGTGTCTAAGGATCAGGCAAGGGTTTGGGACATGCTCCCAAGCAGTGTTCTGACATGCCCCATGTTACTGGAATCGATGCCCAAATCTCAGTCTCCTCTCACTCCTCTGGAAATAGGTCTCAGAAAAAATACAGCATGCATTTTAAAAGGGAATCATCAATAGAGTACTGAACAAACACTGCCATGACTCTGAGCACAGAATGAACTTCAGGTGCTGGGAGTCCTGACAGGCCTCAGGGAAGGAATTATGCCATTTAGTTTCCCCAGCCATGCACAGACTAGGAGGCCAAGTTTTGCTCTTTATCAGCTTATAATGCAAGAACACAAAGTAGGTCAGTGAGCATGATATCTCAAAAATAGAGAAAACTATCTTCCAGGCCCAGAGCTGACTTTTAGAATGAGAAAACAGAGAAGCTGCCTGAGCCCAAGTCTGCAGTGGACACTCCCAGACCAAGTCAATTAACAGTGCAAGTAATTCAGCACTCAGAAAAGATGAGATGTTTGTTCCAAAGTTCCCAGGGGCTCCAGGCTGAGGGACATTACCAGCTCTGGGTGCTGTAACTGCACCAAAAATCAACCCAGTGTACAGCAAAGCACTGATTATAACATCAGATTTAGCACAGGCACATACAGCTTTAAGCTATTCTTCCTGAGTGCCCTACATAACAAACCCAAACAAATTAAGGAATGAGTAATGAAAAGGTAGGAGGTGGCAAGGCTTGTTTTGGTTCAGGAAAGGATTCCCATCCCTTGCTTGGAATCTAAATTAGATTCAATTGAGATTATGGTGAGGCAAGGCCGAATTCCCCTGCTGAATGAGCTGCTGCAGTACATCACCTGCATCTTGCAGCCATTCCTTAATAAAGGTATCCTTCATCTCCTGCTTCCACTTCTGTTTCTGCTCTTGTCAGCTTTGTGCCATGCCTTCCCCTGTTCCTCTGGGTTAGGATATCCCTTATTATCTCTCTCTGTAAGGAAAGAACTAATTTGCTGTCTAGTAGGGAGAGAATGTGTTCTTGGCCTGATAAGTGGATTATCTCCTGAAAGACACTTTCCAATGCAGCGACACCCCACACTCACAAAACCAAAGGAATTAATCTCAAGCAATGATGTGACATCCAGAAGTGGAAGCTCCCTCTCCTGCCCAATGTAGTAATGGTACAGCTTGGGGGGGGTTGTTGTTGTGGGGTTTGTTTTCAGGAACAATGCACATAAGAAAATCCATCCTCATGTGACTGCAGAAGGATCTCTGTCCTCCGTGCTCGCACGTCCGAGGCAGACACAGAGCTGCAAAGCAGCACGTTTCACACAGGCAGCACTTCCAAATGACATGATGAGCAGTTTCAAAGATTCAGAACCTACCTTCAGAGGGTAAATAACTACTGGTAGACCAGTGTACATTGCACTGCATGAACAGAGCACTTCACAAAGCAAAACCTCCAGCTAGAAAGTGTTTAACAGGCTAGAAATACAAAAAGAGGAAGGATGTCAGGAGTGCAGTACAGAGAACACCAGAGGGGATGGAACAATGCCAGTCACAGGGGACTCAGAGGCTGTTTACCCCCAGCAACTGGGCAATGTCTATCCATTAACTGGTTGGCTTGCTGTAGTCTAGGCTTGTGATTTTTTACTCTCGTGATACTCTCCATCCCACAGATTATCATCTGAAGTTACCAGTGGTATCAGATAAGATGTTCAGCCCCTGCTATCTCCCTCTCAGGAGAAATCAAGGATGTATAGCAACTTAAAATAGATACTCAGTCCCTCACTGGACTGAAACTCTTTGGCCTCTGACTCATCTCCATGATGCAGATAAGCATATGTAAATCATATGTTGATCCGGAACAGTGTATCTGATAGACCTTCATGTGCCACCTGTTTCAACAGAAAAGGGATTCATTTCTTTCATACATCTCAAGTACAACTTGTTCCTCCTGGCCAGTAGGGTTTGTGTAAATCAAAAGGCCATCACTGACATGTACTAGAGGAGGCTGGAGTACAGAAAAGCATCTCTGTGACTTAAAAGCATTACTTATAGCAAAACTAAATGGGGCTGAATCACCTAGAAACTCTGGACACGTGCCTGGCTTTCCTTTCTCATACACTGAATGTTTAAGCACAGTCACTCTAACAGAGGCCAGAAGGGAGAAAAGGCATTGAGAACTTTTAACTGTCAAACAGTACATCCAAGTACTGGGTAGGACACATTATCTCCAGCTGACAAAGCAGATGGTGCAAAGCCTTTTTGCAATGGGCACAACCATACAGCAAGTTGTCCCAAAAGCACATGAGGCTGCTGATAACAAACAGGGAGGATCTGAAGGCAGACACTACTTGTGTCAGAAGCAGCAGGTGCCCACCAGCAGCACCTTCAAGCCACCATGAGAGATAAACTCACCCTGTTGCTGTACATGCACACTTGCATGCACAGAGCCCATGGAAGAACACAAAACCAGATAGGGCAAGTCAGAGCAGGAGACTGAAGCTAGTAGGCCAAACCCTGCTTAGGGGAAAAAGCTGCAATGGCAAGGCTTTTGCTTTTGATTCCCCAGAGAAGCAACTACGGTAGCTGAGATGACTCAGGGGGAGAGGGTGTACACAAGGAACTTGCCTGGGGATTATAGATCTTTCTGACTTGCTTCCAGTTTCCTCTGATGGAGTAAAATGAAACTGCTTGATTTTGTTGGTCCAGCTTCCTTTGCAAGTATTGTAATTTTTGCCTCTTCCTTAGAGAACCCAATTTCACCATGAGCAGCTGCAAAAATACTAAGCTTTCAGTTTTAGTGCTAACATTTTGCTTAACCACGCTACCTTTGGCAGGATCACTCCATTAATCACTCTGCTGAGAAGAAAAACACAGAACTACTTTTCAGAGCACAAGACAATTCTCACAGGACTGGTAATTTATTGAGTCTGGTTGTCTATATGATGCTGTTTTCCCTTTCTGAACTTTGTTGGCCTTTGCAAAACTGTTTAGTCTTTGTTTCCTACTAGCATAGCATACAATTCTTCCTTTCTGATGTTTAGTCTCACATGCATTCACATTGTGATGATATTCATTTTGTAGTTCCACTTCAGGAGGTGAATAACACACTTTGTGATGATGCTGCAAGGCAGTAATATTTGAATGCAATGCTGACTTTGTGCAGTAACCCAAGAAAAGCAGACATTGTCCCAAGGAGCTGCTCTCTTGAGTGGATGCTCAGAAACTTCTGACATTATTAATCTTAAAACACATTAGGTTAAAGAGTAACTTGTTTGCAAATGATGCAGCAGCCTCAGCTCCTACATGGTGTGAATACAAGGCCTCATTTTCCCAAGTAACATCAATTGTCAGAGTTCTGAAATAGCTAAAAGGAAAGTGTTATTATGTGCATGGGAAACAGCAAAGTATCCAACTTCACTTCCAAGGACGAAAATACAAACTCATGTGTTTTGCTTTGCCATGATTACAGTTTCCATAAGGGAAGGGAATAATGCACATGTTGGAGTTCTTCTAGTCATCCTGAATACATTGTCTGTGTATGCTGTGCTGCCTGCCCCAACTGCACTGCAATTTCAAACAATTCTATGAGAAGACAGAGTTTACTATTGCTAAAAGGCACATGGCTCGTGCCCAATACAACCCCAAGCCAGTGACTAAGCTCTGCACATTCCCATATTTAAATTCCCCCTGACACTAAGAAGGATGACAGCTTCTCAAGTGAAGTTAGCATCGTGGCCCTAAGCACTGTACATCTCATCACACAACGGCTCACGTTAAGCACAGCAGAGCACGGCTGTTTCTGTGGCTTTTAGGGCACCTCATGGGATCCCCAAACTCTGCACATTCCTTTACTAACACATCTTCCCAGCTCAAATGGTTTCACAGCCCATGTATGCATCCAAAGAGGAATAAAAGCCCTTCATATCAGAACCAAACTGTAAACCAGAGATTTGATTCAATCCCTTATTTTACATTCACATCAAGTGCCTAACTGCCTAATTAGCCATGAGGGCAAGCTATACAGGCAGGCTGGAAGCCAACCTATTTATCAGCTGCATTTAAGCAATGCTTTCATATTTGCAAAGTGCTATGCAAATACCAATTACAGCCATGATGCAGCAGAGCTTATTAAAACAAGCACAGTGCTGATGTGACTGTGCTGCTTCCAGCTCTGGAGCTAGCTAGTCCAGCACTGTGTGCCCTGCCAGCCTCCTGTTGCACATGGAATAAGGGTATCACCGTACATCAGAATGGCCTTTCAGAGGTTCAACACTTGGCACAGGCTCCTGATACTTGTGATTCAAGGACAGGCTGCACAGCAGCAAGGAAGAAGTAATAAAGCTCATTTGATAAGTTGTCCCAGTTATCCCCTGCTTTGTCTGTCTTCACAGGGTTATCAAGAGCATGAGTATAGGCTGCACAATTCTTTGCCTTATTCAGTTCAGAGCATCTCCTAAAACTGGCTTCACTTTTGATTCCTCTTTTCCACCAGCAGAGAAATACAAGGAACACGTGGCATTTGTCCCAGGAGAGGAACAACCTCCTGCATCCTGGGAACCACTTGGGTCAGATCCACCACCAAAAGGACTCCATTTGCTTCCCCTTTTATCAAAAGCACAGGCTATTGCCCTGCTGTTTTGGCTCATTTCCTTGCTTATGCTAATATTGTGCTCACCTGCATGTAACTCACAACAGACCTCAGCCACCACCTACTTACTCATCACAAAGCTTTGCATCCTGAACACGGATTTGATGATACAGGGAGCCTTTCATTCATAGTCAGCTTTTATACACATCATCTCACCTCAGCTGCATTCAAAAGAACTGACTTTTGAAGCAAAACTTGGTGGGACTCACAAGATCCTCCTTTGGTCAAATTCAGCATTAACAGCAAGTATTTCTCCATGGCAAATCATGACTAATTCAGACATGTCTGTTCACAAAAGCCAAATCCAAGCAATGCAAGCTTGGGAAATGCTTGTTTTCCTATGTAAACCACGTCACGAGGAAACATCAATATGCATTTATAGTTAAAGACAGGATTTATCTCTCCTAAAAGACAGGTATTTCACCTGAAGTATTCTTCCTCCTGCCTCTACAGGTTAATCATTATCTCAGACAAATTAGATGAATTGCTGTCTGGAGGTGCTTCCTTCTTCCTTTTGGCTGTAAAGACAACCTGAGGGACTAGTGTAGGCTCAGAGTTAAATTAGATGAGCTGGATCCCATCCTAGCCAATTTTGTACTAGGAGATCTTATTAAGTTTTGTAGCTATCAAGCAAATTATATGGGGAAGGGACACACACAAATCAAGCAAACAGGCCTCATCCTTTCACCAGGACCTTACTGCTGCTCTTGGCTGTACTGAAGCACTCAGACTCTGGGCATCACCAGCTGGAAGTGTCCTGGTCCCCTCTGCACCACTTCATGCAGTAATGCTGTGAGTCCATTAAGGGTGGACAGTCCTGTTTCCATCAGGGCTTGAGGTGGCAGTCAGGAAACAAAACAGACAAAACCTCCTAGCAGGGGGCTGTGACACCAAGTCCAAGCTGATACTCAACTGGGACCCCAGATTTACTGGTTAATCTTGTACGTCACTGTCTCTCCATGACTCAGTCTCTCCATCTGTAAATTGGAGATGATGCTCCTGACCTTTGCCAATTATTATTAGCTCTAATGATGAAAATACCCCAATCCTAACACATAGGTGTTGCTTCCCACTGTCTAGGGGCATTTTACAAATGCCTTTAAGTGTGATACTAAAGAGGACCAGTCTGTGACCTTCCTCACACTGAGCATGCTAAAAACAGGCACCTGACTTCTAAAAGAAGAGCTACAGAGGACAATCTAAACTCAGATAACATTTTCTATTTAAGGCAACATGTTGGAACTGTTAAATACAAACCCTTCACTAAAACAAGACAATAAAACGTTGATCTTGCATCTAACAAAACTTTGTGTTCTATGTGGGTGGACTTTCCAAACACTCACCATGCTATCCTGAGCCATTGCTGAAGGCAAACAGACTGACAAACAGCAGATCCATGGCTAGGCAAGCCCCAACCCTGGAACTGTCTCTAGTTCTTACTTTCCTGACTTTATTCTAATTTGCATTGAATGAGTGGTTGGACTGGTTCTTAGCGACAGTCAAATGGTACCCAGTGTAAATCCAAGTCAAGGGCATTTTCCCAAGAGGAAAGTAGGTGAAAGGTAAGGTTGGATTTTCCTACAGCATTAACTGCCTCAAGACCAAAAGTGCAAGATGAAACTCTGCCCACATACCGGGACATGGTCAGTGCTGGTGAACAGGGAGGTGACAGCAACAGTCATCTCACTCAATCTGCCTTCGTGGAAGGTTCTTAAGAAAGTGTAAAGTCTCTTTATGGCCACTGCTCCCTTCAAGGCCACCACTCCACCCATACAGGCCTACACAATGTAAACTTCCTCTTTCTCTGGAAGGAACTAAGTGGCAGAGGAGTTTTTTCATTACAGAATCCCAGAATGGTTGGGGATTGGAAGGGTCCTCCAGAGCTCCTCCAGCCCAACCCCCTGCTAATGCAGGTTCCCCTGGCTCAGGGGGCACAGGAACGTGTTCAGGTGGGTTTGGAAACCTCCTCTCTATCCTGGCAGAAGCACAAGTTAACTTAGGTGAGCAGTGCACAACCAAACAACTGTCCTTTCACACAGTGGTGAGAACTGACACTGTGAATCTCTCACTCTCACAGCAGCTCTATGTCATGGCACTGCCACTTTCTCTAGTTCTGCATTTTGCCTTTCTAATTGCTCATCTCTCAGCTGCAGTGTCTCAGACTGTCTGTGTGACCCTGGAGTCACACAGGGTTGCAAGTACAAAGGACTGAAGCAGAGCACTGGTGGTAAGGGCATGAAGACTTGGCCAAGCCCCTTCACGTGGCTTTGACAAATATGAAACAAGTTTTTCTTGACCTTAAGTATTTTCTGCACAAGCTCAAGTGCAAGGGCTGTGCAGGTGAGATTTCACACTGCTCTGGGCTGTGTACAAACTCATGGGATTCTTCAAATTCCAAAGGTAAAATGCTATTTGCAACTTCACAGCATAGCTCAAACATCCCAGTTGTGTAACACCTTCAACTATTTCAAGATCATCTTCTCTTACCCCAAAAGCCTTCTAGTCAAGGACACAAATGTGACCATTATTACTAGAGGACTGAGTTTCATAAGGAAATACAAATAAAAATGAACTACACACAGAAACATCTCCAAAGGCATGAGGTACTGAATGCAAAACTGCAAAGGCAAAAAGAAAAAGTAGTTTTAATCCAGTCATTTTTACACATGGCTTCCTCTTCTCTTCCACTGAGCCACTGAACCCCACACTCTGCAACATCCTTTTCACCTATTGGCCATTCCAGCTTTGCTGCCTGCCTGCCAATGTGCCAGCACTGTTACAGATGGGAATACCCAACACAGAGGTCAGTCTGTATCAGAGCAGCGGTCGCTGGCTGTCTGCTCCTGTAAAACCATGAGCCATCACTTTGTCAGTCTCAGCCTTTGGCTTTGCAAGCTGTGACTAAAGATCCTGACTTGCTCTGCTAGCAGCTGTTGCAAGCTGTGAGCCAGCATCTTGGCATTCTCAGTGAAACACTCACCACTTCTGTCCTCACCAACTGTCATTTTCAGTTAGGAGAACTCTCTGGTGATATGGCAGCAATGCAAGGACATCACAGGGTAGGGGAAAAAAAACCCAGGATCATCTGTTTGAACGACCCACATTCAACCAACTGACTCATTTTTCATCACTTTCCAGCAGAGGTCATCCAGACAGTAAACATCTGGTTGTGGCACCTCAGCCATCTTCCAGTGAGAATTATCTTGGTAGTCAACATCTAGTCCCACTGTATCAGTTGTTGATTGCTTGTGCAGTCACATTAATGCAGCAACCTGCTTTTCATCATTAAAAAAACAACCAAAAGCCAAAGAGCATCGTTGCCATGTAACACTTGGGATGGGCAAGAAGCACTTCCTGATTTCACAGGGAAACAAGGTGACTTTTGACAAGTAACGGCTGACACCCTTCCAGAGGCTGGGTACAAAAGCTAGACAGCAGGACTTACCAACATACAGCACACATACCATGTATTTTACAAGTAAGTGTGCCCTGAAGCTTCCTCTGCCACTCCACAGGCTGTGATGTCTGTCAGGAACGAGGCTGGGTGTGTTGCTCTAGAGGAGTAGATTCAGACTGCAAACTACAGGTTGACTCTGCAAGCTCTAGATGCACTGGGCTGGCACATTAACCAGGTAACATGCTAACAGGAAAGATGTATTGTTTTGCCTGAGAATGATGAAAGCATCAAGACAGCAGCTGTTTGAAAGAAAGACAAGTATTTACAAACTCCTATGAATCATTTATGGTTGCAAATCAAATGTTGGGATCAGCATCATATCTAAAGATGAAAGTTATACTGTGCTTCCACATCAACTTCCAGTCCTGGCTGTACCTCTGCATAGTCCCAGGAAGTTGTAAAGAGGAAGAGGATCAATTTTCCTTACTGTTTTTATACTGCACTCAATAATGGTTCCTATTAATAGCACTAGGAAGCAGGAAGATACAACATCAAGGATAGGAAAGTCCTAGATACTGTGACTCGCTTGTGGCTTCTGTTTTCTTCCTCAGAGACAGAAAATTGCAACAAAAGATTGCTTCTAAGCAATATTCCCTCTATCCCACTTCACAAGAAATGAGCAAGTCTTACTTCCTATCTTTTTGAAGCTTCCTGAGGCAGGGAGCAGCAGGCTCAGCAGTTGGTAGGATGCCCTGACAGACACACATCTCTAGTTCAGTATTTCAAGTAACCCAGGATTACTTCAGATGTATTAAAAACAGTCATGGCCACGTGAAAATGTTTTGAGTGAGCACCTCTCCTATGCCCAGCTGGCTCTTCCTCAGACCATGTGAAGAAATAAGTGATATATGGAAAGATATATCTATGAAATGATACATTTCGCCTGCGTTGACTCTTTGTGGATACACAAAACTCACCTCAGCAGTGCATTAACTTCCAAAGGGTGAGCGTGGGCCAACTCCTTTTGTAAAATCAAGACAAAACTTCCTCTGAAACAGACTGCAGCTGTGCTGGCTGTGGCAAGTCCCTGGGGATATCAAGTCAGCATGGCATTCCTAGTGAGGCACACTACAGCTCGTCATTTACAATGCCACCTTCAAAGCTGGGAACGAAGCCTCATCTCTCCTCATGATTTCCTACTCTTCTTTGATGAACAAGAAAGGAAAAATGGGAAGAAATACCTTTCCTTGAACTCCACACAGTGGTGTGTAAACCAGAATGAGCAGTTCCCCGATCACGAGAAGGCAAATGCTGAAGGCACTCAGACAAGGAGTGGTTCACAACCAATGCCTAAATTACAGTGTCAAAATACTGCCTAAGCTTTTGTTTTCATTTGGCTCTACACAAGGGCTTGGTTCATCACTCATGGCCTGTGAATTATTTGGTTTAATATCTTTGGGATAAATGAAGAGTTGCCTTCCCAAACAGGCTGCTGGCTCCTGGCTGCAAAGCCTCGTTGTAAAGGCTACTTAAAGGACAAGGAAATCATACAGCTCATGTATGTACCTGCCAGTACGTGCCTAGCTCATCTGCATTTCTATCCCATCTTTGAGAGATGATTCCAGCACCACAGAACTATCATTTGACATTCAGGCTTTGTTTGACCCTTGGCCTCGAAGGAAACCAAATCCCCAGACAAACCACTTCTCTATCCCTGCAGACAAGCCTAAGCCAGGACACCGAGACAGGCACACACTCTGCTCAGAAATCTGTATTTTTGCTGGTGTGGAAGCACTGAATGAACGAGCCCAGAGGCTGTTGTGCTCCCTCTGCTGGCTTCCTCCCCCCCCACCCCAGAGGAAAGGCAGCAAGCCTTGCACATGCAAACTTAAATATAGCTGTACCACCCACTCCTGCTGCTGCAACTTCAGAGGCTGCAACACTGCCTTTTGTTGCCAACAAGCCCCACTTCATGCGAGATAAGATGCATATGAATAACACAGCCAGGTTCAACAGGCAAATGCAACAGCATTCTCCTTGCTCCAAACATTTACACCTTTGCTTCACAACCTGAATGAACTTGAGAGTCGGAGCAGAGACATCAAAAACCTGCAGTCTTCAGCTCGACATGAAGTGGGGTTTCTGTGTTAAATAACAGCAGAGCATTCTCCTGGCTGCCTTCTTACAGGACTTGCATACCAACACAGCACAGGATCAAAATATGTCTTAGTTCTGGTGAAGAGGTGCGAGAGACACGAGAATTCAGAGGGGAAATGTCAATTTTCTAGTCTGATATTTAGAAATCAGAACAACACTCATTCATTTTACCTTCTAAACAGGGCTGAGCTCTGGCTGTTGAGACACATTAGAATCACACGTGATGATTACAGCACTCGGGCACAGACCCAAGTATATTCATCTCTATACATGCCACGTCTTGCCAAATGAAGGCACAAGTGCTTCACTGGCAGGAGTCAGTTGTGTACAAGCCCTTGGCCAGGATTGCAGCCCAGGTTCTCAGGTAGGTTCTATTTCTGATACCTTTTCAGCAGGGCCAAATGGCAAACACAAGAAGATCAGTGGGCAAGCAAGTACAGTTAACAAGGACAATTCCTCCCTGGCCAGCCAGGGTGTGTGGGTTTCATGGGGAACAAGGTTTGTCTGTGTACAGTGCTTCTCATCTTTGTCACTCACAGAAAACAATCCCTTCAGTGGGCATAACTAAACACACTCCTGCTACCAAATTTTTCAACCATCATCAGCTCAATACAGATCATTTGTCAGCATCAAACCCAGCTCAATACCTTGTAAATATTAAGCTGTGGTACTGTCTACAGAGTGTTCCCAGTTTATTTGCTCCAGTACATACCCTTAAGAAGACAGGGATGTTGGTGTAAATATTGCATGCAGATCAGGCTCTGTGGGGCACTGCCTTGCCAGACACTTCTCCACTTGGCACTTCAAACGTTTGTCCCCAGGCAAAGGTGGTCATGACTTAGAGTAGACAAGTGTAAAAACTGCCCAAATGACCCAGATGATGCTCTAAATTACAAACCATTACTAAAAAGCACGGGGTAGCTGTTTTGACAACTGTGTGACAAGCAGGATAGAAGGATACACATCCTTGTTTCCTATCCTCCAGCTGTTCCTCACCAGCTGGTTACAAATCTCAGTCCCCAGTTAAAAACTCTAAGTGAGCAACATAAAGGCTGCCAGCCCTGTTTTCACACTTTGCATCCTAATCATTCTCTTAACCAACCAACTGGACAATGCAGCTGCACACCTGGAGGGCATTTCCCTGTCTCCCAGGCCACGTTTCCTCACACATATCCCCCACTTCCAGCCTCAGCAGTCTAGTTTGATGTCAGATACTCTCACAGTACCTCTTGATCATCTTGCTCCACTATCTTTTCCAGCAACAGGGAGCACAACCTCAGTAATGGGTAACACAAGGCATGGGCAGACTCACTGGACACAGTCAATGTTAGTGCTCTTGCATGTGGCATTTAGTGTGAAATCTCCAATAGTTATAGACACATGAAGAGGTTTATATTCAAGCCCCAGGACAAAATCCAACAAACAGCAACAATTGAAGGTGAAACCTTTCCAGATATACTTCTGCATCTTGCACAATGTTCTAAGATGAGAGAATTCCATGGGAAAAGACCAAGACTCATAAACCAAGAAAATGAAACAGCTCTGCTTTTTAATGTAGGTGTTGTTTAAGGAGGTATGATACCTGAATCACTGAAATTGACTTGAACATGAATTTATTCCTGCCCCTGTCAGCCTTAGTTATCTCCATTAACATGTTCTATCTCTCATCACAATTTGAGTCATCTGCTAGCAACTGTGGTACCTCACAGCATCTCAAAGGATGCAATTTGAAGCTCAGGAATTAGATAATGTAAAAGACCAGCTGCTATGTTGTTCAGTGAGACAAGACAAAAGGACAATCTTCCCCCAAATAATGACAAAGTAGAGAAAATCTCTGTATTTAATTCAGTTTTTCATCAGTTACACTTCAGAGGTGAGGAAGTCAACTTTATTCCTAAGTGATGAGACACACCAGGTATCAAAAGTGTCATAAATCTCATTATCACTCCTTTATGGAAGCTGGTAATTGGTGCAAGAAAAACAGCTTAAATAAGCTGTTCAGGTAAGTGCTCTTGCTGAAAATGCATCATAAAGTGCTTTTTTCAGCTCAGCATGAAGGCTAGAAACATGACAAATGCAATACAGGAATTAAAAGTCCAAGCTAAGAGGCTCAAAGGAGCAGCACTCCACTAAATCACTCTTAATACCTAGATAGAGAAGGTATCTGACTTTCAGGGATCTTAGGCAGGCAAACAGAACATCATATAAACAGGCAAGACAAAATGTGCACACTCAAATTTCCTCTACTCTATTGTACATTGCCACAACAGCTGGAAATCCTAAGGGGAGTCCAGTGCTGGAAAGACTCTGAAGGAAACTCTTTGCTTCTAGCAAGATGAATAATACACCTGTTCCTTAGCTGTGAGCAAACACTACAAAGGAATAATTAGAAACTATCTGACCTGAAACCCACATGCCCATTACTGTGGTATTTTTCCACCTACTACGGGTGAAACAGAAGATGGGCTGGACCTGGAAGGGGAGGGGTGAAGTGGCAGCACAAGATGCTGATTTATAAAGCACTAGCAAACAGTGCTCCTTCTCCACAGGCTTGGGACAACGAACTTGTCCTGCCTGAAGGATGCTGAGGTGCAAGCAGGATTCCAGCTAACATCTGCTTGCCAGCTGAGGGGGAACTAACAACCTCCTATTGGCACTCCAATAGCCAAAACTGCTGTGAGCAACTTCATTCTGCACTTGGGCTTTTGTTTTTCATCCAGAGACTTTAGCTTGGCTGTTTCACTCCATCAGGAAAGGAATAAACTCAGCAAGATGGTAAAGGTGAGTACACTGTTCACAGAACTGCTGCTACTGCATATGTTTTGCTCCTTAATCCAAGTTTCAATCTGCATGTGTATGTTATGAGCTAAGTGAAAAGTAGAACTAAGACTAGATGCTGCTGGGCATCAGTGTAATGATGAACATTTTCCCTGTAGATGGATATACACCTCTAATGCTAAAAGACAAAGAGATCAGATTGGATGGGAAGAGTTTATAAACACTCTCATGACCACTGTCCCTGTTGCAAATGCCAAAAGATGAGATTTTAATGGAAGTCTGAAGGTTAATTGTTAAACAGAGCATGCACAGAAGAGATAATAGATTTGACTAACTTGTTACTTGATGATTCGCCTCTATCTGCCAAGCTCTCACAGTAAATAGCTGTTTTCTTTCTCTCCTGGTCTCTCTACTTTATAGGGATTTGAAAAGTTGAACAGAGTTTTGGGTGGGATAGTTAAAAAGAGGAGGAGGAGAAGGAGGAAGGGAAAATCCCAGTAGATAAATCAGATTGTGAATCTCCAGGAAGGTACAAAAAAGCAAACTTCTTGTCACAGACTCATTATTACCTGGGATTTGTATCACCAAGCAAACTCAAGTGCTTTAGGAAAAGGATTTCAGACTTTTAACTCATGGGCTCTGAAGTTCTCCCTTTGTCAAGACACAACATTAGACTTCAACATCCCTCTAATGAAAAGGCATCTGATGACAAGATGTCACTTCTGAGTTCAGAAGAGTACTAAGGTGTCCAAATCCTCTTTTTAAACTTCTTGCTTGCATTACTCAAGCTCTCTGGCTTAGTCCACATGAGATTAAGATGTCTACTCTCGACTCATTTGAAATATTACCTCTGCTGGAGCCCAAGCACTGATGCATGCCCTGCAGAGTACGTATGTCCTCATTAGGCAGACAGCAGCGGCAGCCTACGCGCTCAGCTGTCCCACTAGCAAAGCACACCAGCAGATAAGATCCAGGATGACTCTCATGAAGCTCTGACGGTTAATCTGTAAGGAAATGGGGTCAGCCAATAGTTCTTCCAAAGCATGGCATGTAGTTTACAAGACAAGGAGGATCTGGAACGTTATGATTATAGATGCTGGCAAATTAGCAAGACAGGAAGTTTGCCCTTCAGACTCCAGTATTAACTTCAAGTTAGGAAACAGCTCTGTCCCCAAATTATTAATGGAAGCAAAACACTGTCTGAGGTTTAGCAGCTTCCCCAGGTTAACAGTTTTCTGTACCTGATACTAGATTGGCAAAAATGAGTGAAGAGTTTGCTAACTCCCTGTCACTTCTGAGCTCTATGTGAAAAGAACCAGCCTTGCTTCTCCTTGGCTACCAGCATGGTGTCTGCCTCCATTTCTCACCATGTGATCGAGTGTAAACGTGTAAATATAAATGTTTTAGTGTTCATTTTAATTATAAAAAGCAAACCTTGAAATCATGTCTCTAAAAAGCTCCAGGAACAGCCAAATTCTCTATTAATATTTTTTCCTTCCTCTTTCCTTTTAAAAATCTTTTGCTTTTACACTGATGTCTCCTTGGGAGCTGATGAATGACTTCATGGTTTTCAGTAGCCATGGTGAGATCCTGGGCTGTATTTCTACACTTTGTGCTAGACCATAAACTACAAAAAGTGTTGCACATCCCTAAAGTAATCCCTGTAATTTACTGTAACACAGGCTGGAGACATCTCAGCATAAAACAAGAACTAGCCAGGTGAAAGAGTCAGTAGCAAAGTGTAGCTTGTCTAAAAGAAATAGAATGATCAGAGTTTTACTTGTTTGTGGTAGTTTTCACCAGTTCCTCAAGTCCCAGCAGATGTTCACAACAATGCCAAAACCTATTTCTTTTACAGAAAAGGTCTGATGTTTACTCAATTGAGATCTATGGGACAAAAGATCTAGAAAAAACAGAGCCTGGAGATGAAGAGAAGTATAAAGACTTAAAAGGCAACATGAAAAAAAAGAAGAGAGAAGAACTTAAGAAAGAACTGGACTTGGTGAGTGTTGCTAAGCTCCCCTTACACCTTGCAGGACAGCCTCTACTCACCATCTGAACGAAGTCTGGTGAAGGGGAGGGAAGTGCTGACACAGTGCTGCTTTAACAGAAGACATGCTGCACTGAAAATCCTGACACAGGGAAGGATTTGCTTCCTCATGCTCCTGAAGTGTGCCAGAAAAAAAGTTGTGCAGGATGAATACCTCCACTGAAAGAATGATTCTGGCTTAATCAAGCCACCAATGATTCAGAACGTTATCTCCCAAAGAGGAGTTATTCCTCAGATGGAATAACTGTAATCAGTGTTTCCTGTGAACTGACCCTTGGACAAGTTGCTTCCTCTGTGCCTTTCAGTTTCCCAATCTGAAAAATGGAGTTAATTATCCTGACCCCTTTTCTGAAGTGCTTTGAGAGCAACTCAAAGGAGAGGCTATTTATGGGCTAGATGGTATTTAAAGGTAAGGAAACACCAAAACAGGCCATCAGTTTACCCATCAGGTCTCCAAGATCTACCCAGCTAAATAAATCTCAGTCTACCTTTTCTTTGCCAGCAGGGGATGTAACATCCCTCTCAGGTTTCTAAAGAGGAACCAATGCAGACATGCATCCAAGTACCAGTGAATCATTCTGGGAGAACAATTGTGAGATCTCTCAAGTTCTTGGCTTCTAAATCTTATCTCAGCACAAGATATAATTAGGTTAATGATACCACAGAGGTGTCACTGCAGGGAAAGGAGAACTTTGAGATCTCATTCTCCCACACCCTTTTTAATTCTGGTTAGAACCTGCTGCTTCTTTCTACAACACTACAGTGAATAACCTCACATACCCTACCATGTCAATCAGGTCACATATATCCTGACACTACACCCTTTCCTTCTATCAGTACATTGCCTTGAGTCCTGTAGCATGTAAAGAGAAACTATTTCTTCGCAGTCATTTGTGGCAGGCAACATGAACATGAAATCACCGTGCTGTTCCTGTGACAGATTTGCTGGAGGAGGAAGCTATTTACAAAAGTACTCTCAAACTCCAAAGCAAATGCCATCTTCCAGTGGAAGACATTTTGCTTATCAATATGCAAACTGCACATTGTCTATTCATGTGGGATGTTGTAAGTGGCAAGTGGATCTGTGGTCCCAGATCCAGGCAGTCTGAACCTTCTCTAGATCCTGAAATAACAATTTCAACACTCTGACATTCCACTCACTATCGTTTTATCTTTCTTTTGGCATCCAGGATGACCACAAACTCAGCACTTCAGAACTGGAGGAAAAGTATGGCACATGCATCAACAAAGTAAGTCCATAGGGCATCATTATGAAACTGTTTGTATCACTCAGTTGCTTTGCTTTGCCTCTGGCTTACCCCAAAGCTCCCTAGAAGCAGTGGGAAAGCATTTAAATCAACAGTACGTGTGGATGCATGCACAAGTAGGATGTATTAACTCCCAGTAAAGCCTAAACCAGTAAGTCAACGTGCCACACTGACCTGGATTTAAACCTCTCTCAAGTCTGAAGAAGTCTGATCTACTGCTTTGAAATGAAAACCCCTGCACAAAAGGTGACCTCAAAGGTTGTACCAGGACCTCAGCTTTTCTACAGGTTTTATGTGGTATTTCCATTTCCCTGTGATTCCCTGTCAGTGTCTGTAACAATTCCTAGCATGAGAATGTACTAGAGATGATTTTATCTTGAAGGAAAAAACAGATCTGAGAAACAACCCACCTGAGTCCCTTAGACATCTAACATTCCAGTATCAAAGTACTGCAGCGTGGCCAGAGTACAGACAAGAATTTCCAGAAACCCATGAACTACAAACACCCTGGTGGGAATGCAGAAACAGCAGCAAAAGGACAAAGTTTCCCTCAGCTTTCTGAATGCTTAGTACAAGTGTACTTGAGAGATAACCAATGGGATGAAAGCTCCTAATGGGCACAGCCCCAAAGTCAATGCTCCAGTAAAAAAACATCTGTTTCTTCAGCCACTCTGAAATCAGAAGGTTTGGAAATCAAAAAGGCAGGTTACTGCAGCTGACCTGTGACACAAACAGCACTTCAGGAGTAAAAACAGCACATGAATTTTGTTCTGAGTTAAGAGTCTGTTTTCCTGTGACTTCATTTTAAACATGTCAATTCCCTTTTGCAGGGTCTCTCTAGAGAAAGAGCAGCAGAGATTTTGGCTCGGGATGGTCCCAACTCCCTCACTCCTCCCAAAGCCACTCCTGAAATTGTTAAGTTCCTCAAGCAGATGGTGGGAGGTTTTTCCATCCTCTTATGGATAGGAGCTGTGTTCTCCTGGATTTCATTTGGCATTCAGTTTGCCCAAGGAGCTGAATCACCCTTTGACAATGTAAGTAGCTGAACAGCCACAAAGTATTTGACCCTTTGACAATCTAAGCAATTTAAATACTACTTCACAGTTATTCAGTAACTACAAGGAGGCCTTTTATTTTTGCAGGACTCTCCCTCTACTACTGAACATTTCTGATAAATGCACAAATACCTGAAATAACCCTTCTGAGAGAGCCTATCCAAAGCTTTTATAACCACTACCCATAATCATAACACCTAGGTACTCAGAAGAGCAATGCTAAAGTCCACAAAGGATTCTAGAGTCTCTGACTGATTTCCTTATGAGTTACACTCTGTCAGGAATATAATTTGGTCAGGTTTGTGTCAGGTATCATTTGGATGAGGCTTTTAGACAGATGGGAAACTTGTTATTAAAGTCCCTTTCACATGCAAAAAACTTTATTGCTCATTAACAGGGCAAAACCTGAATGTTCTTTTCTTAAGATGTCTTTTAGCCATACCTATATCTCATTTTAAGAGTCTCCTGAAACAATACAGAATTATGATTTATTCTAGCAAAGGAATCACCTCGAATTAACCACATTATGTCTTTTATGAAATAGCTCTACCTTGGAGTAGTCCTGGCCCTGGTTGTCATTTTCACTGGTATCTTCGCTTACTACCAAGAAGCTAAAAGCACAAACATCATGGCCAGCTTCAGTAAAATGATCCCACAGGTGAGAATAAGCAATGCCTTTCATTTGAGATAAGAGTTCATTCTAACAATGCAGCTTGAAATCACAGAAGTGTAATAAGCTCAACTTGAATGTATCTCCTGGTAGGGGTTTCATGCTAATGGAATCATGCTAATTTTTGGCACATTTATGTCTTTCAGCAAGCTCTTGTCATTAGAGATGCAGAAAAGAAGGAACTGCCAGCAGACCAGCTGGTGGTTGGAGACATTGTGGAAATAAAGGGTGGAGATAGGATCCCAGCGGACATTCGTCTGATCTTTACTCAGGGTTGTAAGGTAAACAGTACTTTAAAGAGCATAGGGAAAGAGCAGAAACCAGGCTTAGAGACTTTTATTACATGTAAAGAATTTCTGCACACCCAGTGAGTTATTAGAGCTTTAATTAGACATAATCTAATTAAATCATAGAGTGCAGAAGCTGTACTACGATGCTCAGCTCATCTAGTGCTAACATCTCTGCTCCCTGAACATCAAAAGAAGCCATGAGATCCATACCATGTTTTAGCAATGCTCCTTGCCAGGACAGAGGTAGAAATACCAACTCAGATTAAGAGTTTCCACAGACCTGGAGGCAGGTCTTCAATCCATGTTTTCTTTCAGCCTGCTACTGAAAATCCCACCAACAAACACACAACATATACTGAAGCAAAATCCCACCGAAACAGGTTCTCTCAGGGACAACAGCAACTCTTTCACAGAGAAAAAACACTGGGAGATGATGGTCCTGTCACTGATGATTGTGTGTGCTGCTGCCTTGCCTTCTGGGCTAGACAAATTGCACATTATGAACTCTAATATGGCCATATCTCATTTTCATTACAGGTGGACAATTCTTCACTCACAGGGGAATCAGAACCACAGTCTCGTTCCTGTGACTTCACCCACGAGAACCCCTTGGAGACCAGGAACATTGCGTTCTACTCCACCACCTGTGTGGAAGGTGTGTATGGGCAGAGAGAAAGGCCTCCAGAAGTGGCACTTGTGCTGGGTGCTGCATCACACTGCTAACAATTCTGCTTCAAAGCTTTCCAGAAAAAGTTTAGTTGCTCACAAGAAACTATTGCCCCAAGCATAGCAAAGTCAGCATTAAGCCCTCGACCCCTTCTCAGTATCAACCAGTGAGACATCAGTTTAAGATTTCTAATGGGAAGAATACAATTCTGAGATGAAGTCTCAGTCACATTCAGCTCAGAAGGCTCTTTGTCAGCCAGTATGGGATATAACAGATGGGATTAGTCTCTCCTGGAGCTGACAGTCTTGTATTTCTTTGCAGGCACTGCTACTGGCATTGTGATCAACACTGGGGACCGCACTGTCATCGGGCGGATTGCCTCCCTCGCATCAGGAGTAGGCAACGAGAAAACACCCATTGCTATTGAGATAGAACATTTTGTCTACCTGGTGGCAGGAGTGGCCATTTCCGTCGGTGTTCTCTTCTTCATCATATCCGTTTCTATGAGATACAAGATTCTGGACTCCATCATCTTTCTCATTGGCATCATCGTGGCGAATGTGCCAGAGGGACTGCTCGCCACAGTGACGGTAAGGCTGTGGTTGAATCCGCTGCTTGTCACTGTAGTTCTTCAGCCATTACCCATAAGTTCATTAGTGAGAGTAAAGAACAGATTATCTAGTAAATGACTTGTCTGGGTTGAGTTTGAAAAAGGGATATTGTACCTTAAAAGTGGCATGACAGTTCCACTTGCTAACACATATCAGGCATCACTAAAAGCCCTGGCTGAGAAGCAGCACACCTGCTAAGCACCATTAGCTCTAAAGTGCACCAACAGCCAGCAGCACTGCAATAACAAAAAGAATCGTTTCAGGATTCATTAAGTTGGTGATTAGAGTAGGTTCTTCCCTCTAAAGCTGCCTCCTAACTGATATGACATTCTTATTTCTATCAGCATGCAAGCAGGTGCCTCTCAGAAGCAAAGGCACTTGTGCTAGTTCCAGCCAAACCTCTGCTTTGAATAATGCTACTAAAAGAGATTAAAAAAGGGGGACAAAAGCACTGCAGTCAACCAAAAGATGGCTTTTTAGAAATCTTCTCTTCCTAAAAAAACATAACCACAAAAAACCTAGCAGAAGTGTGTAACCTCATGGATTATTCTGTAACTGTACCTAACAGTGAGCTGAACCTCTTTACTTCTGCCAGGTGAGTCTGTCTCTGACGGCCAAGCGGATGGCGAAGAAGAACTGTTTGGTAAAGAACTTGGAAGCTGTAGAAACACTTGGTTCTACCTCCATCATCTGTTCTGACAAGACAGGGACCCTCACACAAAACAGGATGACTGTTGCTCACCTTTGGTTTGACAATCAGATCTACTCAGCTGACACCAGTGAAGATCAAACAAGTAAATATGGCAATGAGGGATCTGGGAAGGGGCAGCTACTTGGATCAAACCAGCTCATGTCAATGGGAATGTCTGCTGATAGCTAAACTAAACACCTCTTCCTTCCACATAGCAGTGTGCAATAGCAAAGTCCCTTCTTAGCCATCTAGAGATGTGAAAAATAGGATTAATATTTGAACTCCACTCACAGAGAGTAAGAGTGGAGAAGATTCTGATCCACATCCTTATGCCAACAGTAAATTTAGTAGAGAAATAAGCAACTTTGCCAGAATTGCCAACTGTGAAGGTTTGCATCAAATTGTTTTTCCTTAACAGTACCTCTCAAAAGAACAAATAATTCAGTCCTGTTGTTTGAAAGTTAAGCTTCTGTCACCCAACATGCTAAAGGATATGATGTGTATTTTGCTTCCTCTCAGCCCAGCCTTTTGATCAAAGTTCTCCATCGTGGACAGCGTTATCAAAGATTGTAACTCTCTGCAACCGGGCGGAATTCAGACCAGGACAGGAGAATCTCCCAATAATGAAGGTGCTGTCTACTTCACATCAGCTTATTTCTCTTCCTCTCAGAACAGTAGACATGACTTGTTCTATTTGGCTTCACTGATCTCTGTTTTACCATGCCAATCTTCTAAGTTACTCTTGACAGTCGTATTACTGCTAGACACTTGCGAAACGTTGAAGACAGGGCAAAACCTCCCCATAGCCAAGAACATCTGCCTTTAAGTAGCAAGAATTTTGACACTAGTAATTACTACAGTACTAATTGAATATAGCAAAAGAGCTAACAGCCAATTTAATACAGCAAAACACCACACAAACCTGACAGGGATCACAAGTCCTGTGCTTCCACGGAATTGAACTCTTGTTTCACCTCTTGGCTGCAGCTTAGTTCCAGCAGCAAGCACAAAACAGGTATCCCAGATCTTTGTCGTGATGATTTTCCATGCCAACTTGAACAGAGCAAGGCAGGTTCATTCCTGCTTAAGCACACAATTATATATAGAAGCATGCAAGCTCCCCTGATGGAAGGGCACCAGTTGTATGTGCTGTAAATGGTTCTTCTTTTGTGCACACAGAGAGTGGTGGTGGGTGATGCCTCCGAAACGGCTCTGCTGAAATTTGCAGAAGTCATTTTGGGTGATGTCATGAATATCAGAGCACGGAACAAGAAAGTGGCTGAAATTCCTTTCAACTCTACCAACAAGTTTCAGGTGTGTTTCATTTTTGGAAGTTATGTCAGATTGTTTCCAAATTAAACTGTTTCTGTCACGGGGTCTAACGCAACTATCTGTGACCTGCAAGTCTTAACAGGGTAATCTGATGACAGAGGCAACTTAAGCTACAACAGATACAGTTCATTCCACTTGATGGAATGCATGATATCCTCATGGAAAAAGAGAAACATTACTTCTCTGCAAAGTGACCAAAGCTAGAAACAAATGAAGATAACACATGCTCTTTCAAACCACTTCTTATTTGTGGCACACAGCTTTCCATCCACGAGACCGACGATCCCAACGACAAACGCTTTCTGCTGGTGATGAAAGGTGCCCCAGAGAGGATTTTAGAGAGATGTAGCACCATTATGATCAATGGCAAAGAAGAGCCCTTGGACAGTGAAAAGGCAGAAGCTTTCCAAACAGCATACATGGAGCTGGGTGGCATGGGAGAGAGAGTGCTGGGTGAGTCCAACCAGAGGGACTATCAGAGAACTGTGCTGTAAAATGGGGTTTTAAACCTTGGTACAAACTCCTAAGCTGTGTTAAAACCACACTGATATGCTATAAGGTCTCTGTGGCAGGGATGCCCTTCCTGCTCTATACTGCTGTTGATCTGTCACACTGAGCAGCCAAAATAAGCAACACACAATGCAAAACACTCTTTGCTGCTGGCACTAACACTAGTTTTGAAATGTGAAACATTGACTCTCTAGGAACTGTGATGTGAGGGTTACAATGACAGGTTAAAAACCCCTCCATCTAAAGCTCAAGGCTAAATATACTGGAGTTCCACAGCAAAGGCAAAATCTGATGCTATATTGCAAGCCCTCCTCTTTCTCCCACTATTTCATGTACATCCCATCAACCTAAGTTTCTTTTCAGGTTTCTGTCATTTGTACCTGCCTGAAAATGAGTTTCCAGACACCTACCCATTTGACACCGACTCCATGAACTTCCCAACCTCCAACCTGTGCTTTGTTGGGCTCTTGTCTATGATTGACCCACCTCGCTCCACAGTGCCAGATGCTGTCTCCAAGTGTCGCAGTGCTGGGATCAAGGTAGGGGTTTCACAGTGAAAAATACTCTGATTCTATAGAAACACTCATGATAATGTAACGTCCCAGATCTTCTGCCACATTAAGTGTCTTTCTAGCAATGACTACCAAAAATCTAAATGTTTGTTGATACTATTCCAAAATTTTAACTTAAAGAAACTACTTGAGGGTCCAGAGAGGCCAAACACTTTAGCTTAAGTGGGAGTCAGACTATGGGAAGCAGACAGAACCCCAAAACTAGAAATCCAAACTTGGAAAAGCTCAGATGCTGTCTCACCAAATTGGTTTCTAGAATATACAAACACCACCATCTGGAATTACTTGCTTGCAGACAGAGGAAGATAACAGAAGCTAATGAGGTTACACCTGTTATGAAGTTTTACACACAGGAATCACTGATCTCAAACCCATTCAAGTTGAACTTGAGTCAGTAACCTTCCTAATTTCACTCCCAGGGGACCACAAGTAAACTTTCAGCTCTAGGCAGAGGCAATCTAGCTAAGGAAAGGAAAAAGCAGTATTTGGGATTACTGATCTCAGATGAGATGAATCCCAAGTCCCAGCCCTGATGAAATTTTCTGTAGAAAGACAGATCTGGCAACTTTTCTTCAAGAAAACCAAGAAGAGATTGTCTTATCTGTCAGGACACCCCAGCCACAAGGATCTATTTTAAGATGTAGTATTCTAACGAAGTATCACCTTTGAGTAGACCTAATGTAAAGGCTTCTTTATTCTGTATCACTCTAACCTTGCTGCCTGTGGCAAGTTCTTCCTTTACAGTCCTGATAAAACAGGCAACAACAAAAGGTAGAGAGCACATATCAATACAGAGACAAGTAATTACCAGTAATAATCTGTTATATACATAGCACAGCTTTCCAAGTTCATGTTCTAAACTGCTTCAGGATCTACAACAATACTTCCTCTTATCTCCCCTGAGCCACTGCAGAGATATTTATCACTGACTTTATCCCTTTCCCCAGGTTATCATGGTCACTGGAGATCACCCAATCACAGCCAAGGCCATTGCCAAGAGTGTAGGCATCATTTCAGCCACCAGCGAGACGGTGGAAGACATTGCCAAGCGCCTCAACATTCCTGTTGAACAAGTCAACAGACGGTAAGAGCAAACAACAGCAGAGGGGATATCTGCTCTGTGGGTTCCTTTTCTGAAAGCTATACCTTCTCCCTCCACAATGCTTTTGGAGGCTGTTTCTACATCACTGCTTTTTGCTTTTCTGGTTCTCGACATATTCCCAGCCACTGTGTCATCCCCACCTAAATAACATGTCGAGGTCAGTGGCTCTTCTCTTTACTGGCCCTTGAAAAACACCTAGTGAATTACACTTTGCAGATCATGTTGGACCTTGCTGTCACTGCTTGTTAGACAAAACACACACATACAAAAAGCAAAAATGAGAAGCACACAACCAACAGTCCAAGTTCCTCTTTCAGTCATAAAAGGTGGGGGGGAAAATAACATTGTAAGAGAAAGGTGAAAGCTCTTTAGAGGAAAGATGTCTTCCTCCTCCACTGTTCCACCCTTTCACTGAGAGTCCTCTTTAAAATGTGTTTTCTGCTGTTAGGGCTGCTCTGGAGGAAGCTTCAATAGGTCCCCTCTGTATCCAGGTTACTGAATTCACTCTGCATTTCCAGAGTGGCTTTCATTCAGCACTTGCTGATTAAGGACTAAAGCTTCTGAAATTAACTCAGTTTGCTGCTTTCCTTACTACCAAGCCAGGTACACTCAGTGAGGACACTATTTTTATCTAAGCCTTTTGATTTGGAAATTTACCCAGCTCTCCTATGGCTCTTTCAGAGAAGCTACAGCAGCAGTAGTTAATGGGATGGAGTTGAAGGACATGAGCTTGGAGCAGCTGGATGAAATCCTGTGTAACCACTCAGAGATAGTCTTTGCTCGGACATCGCCCCAACAGAAACTGATCATAGTTGAAGGCTGCCAGAGGCAGGTAAGAGATGTAAAGGCTTATAAACAGATACAGCTATAGAGTATTCATGAGGCAGTAGCTTTCCACAGGTATCATCCCTGAGGTGAGAGGATGGAAGCTCATTTCCAATGCTCTCTAAAGCTCTGTTTATACTCTTTTCACCATGCAAGAACGTTATCTAACAGATTGCCACAAACACCATCTGGACAGAATCCAAGCTATTCAAATCCCTGTCTCAGACTCTGAACTCCTATTGACAAAATGAGCTCTTCTAAGTTTGAGCACTTTGGAGCTGTACTGAGGGTCTATTCTTTTGCATATAATTCTGAGAAGCTGCCATAAAGCCTCCTAAGCACAGACTGTACACGGTTTGGGAAGGAACCTTCCCTCAGGAATTCTTTAAACTCAGATAAAAACAACATGTTACCACATCCTCTCATCTAATCTCTTGTGGCAACTTAGACCTATGCATTTCCTGCCCACAGGAATGCTTAGAAGCAAAATAAGGTATGAATCCTGCAAAATGTCATAGCATGATTTATGTAAGACCAAGCCTTATCTATTTTACTTTCAAAGACTGTAAAACAACCCACAGAAAGCAGGATTTATAGAGAGCTTGTCCCATCCAAGGGCAGTATTATGTAAAGGAGCATGGAGTGCAGCCAACACAAGAGGCAGAAGGGGGTAAAAAATGACATGCACAGAGCTTTGAAAGAGATGTAAACTGTCATCCAAAGACTCTCCTCTCACACATGACATCTTCCAAGTAGATGCTGCAAACTGAAAGCCACACTGCTGCTGAGCCTGAACTTTGCAGAGAAGGAGATGTGGCACAAGACATGATTTTGTTTTTGTAATCACACCAGGGCCAAGCTTTCCCATCAGCACTGTCAGGTCTTTGGGTTTAAGCTTGAACTGCTTTCAGGAGAGGGGAAAAAAACCCCAAAACATAAAAGCATTTCTATTTCACTTCTTTTTTATGGTCTTTTTGAGTGGCCTTATGGCAGACACAGAGCAAATGTGTTCTGCACTGCTTAGACATCCACACTCCTAGTAGATCTGGCTCTTTAAAGGATGAAAAGGAACACCCTCCCTGCCTCAACTCAAGCCAGCCAGTCTACATGCTATGTTTAGTACTTAGAGCTTATAAGCCCTTCTGTACATGGCATTATTTATAGGGAGCGACACTGTGCTAAATCCCCACAGGGACAGGACATTCAGTATTTGTATTAATCACTTTGTCAGGCTTTTTCCCCCTACCCTGGCACACTCTGTATTGCTATTGAGCCATCAACTTGTGCATCGACTACAACAGGAGCTTTAGCTGCAGTAGATGCTTTCATTGGAAGATAATAAAGCAGCTGATTTGAAGAAGCACAGTTTTCCTTCTTTTGGCCTACTACTGCAGTTCTGCATCGAGTGACAATGGCCAGTTGTTGGGACAGGATGAGAGTGGTCTCTAGCTGAATACTTACATAATTTATAATTAAGATGAAAACTGATTGATTCTATAAGTCAAAACAAAAAACCCAGCCAAGGATAGAACATGTTGTGTCAACCAAAGCTCCTGCAGACGCCAGAGACGAGCCAGGGCCTGCTCAGACACAGACAGACCATAAGTATATATAGCTATGTATACATTTTTAAGCCCCTTTTTAAGCACAGAAAGAAACAATCAGATTAGTTGCCTTTTAAGTGTATCTATTTTAGATGACTGCTCTTTAGGATGTAGTAAATCACTTCCCTGAATGTCCCATTTCTCTCTACCACAAAGGCAGTCTAGATGGCAAACTCAGGTACAGACATCTAACACACAAACATCTGAGGTTGCTGTATTAATCCAGCTTAGTGTCTTTCTGATCACTGGCTATGTTTCATGTGACTATGAAGAGGATTCAGAACTCCATATCAGTATCATTTCTTCTAGAGATTTAAAGACTGTCCTTAGGCACCATCTCCTCAAAAACCCCACATCTGGATCCTTTTGTGTGTTGCAGGGAGCAGTTGTTGCCGTGACTGGAGATGGAGTCAATGACTCCCCTGCTCTTAAAAAAGCAGACATTGGAATTGCTATGGGTATTGCTGGCTCTGATGCAGCTAAAAATGCAGCTGATATGGTACTGCTGGATGATAACTTTGCTTCTATCGTCACAGGAGTGGAGGAAGGTAAAAACAATCTTACTGTCCACTTCACTAGCAGGTCCTCCTGATCCTTGCCTCCTGCACTCACCTACCAAAATGCACGAGGAAATGTGTAAGGAAAATAAACATGCACACAGGGAGTGTTTTCACTTCATTTAGTTACAAATGGAACTTTTTCATGCAAAACACCATAACAACTAGTTTTTACACAAGTGTTTCCTCTTCCTCCAGGCCGCCTGATCTTTGACAACCTAAAGAAAACAATTGCCTACACCCTGACTAAGAATATTGCTGAGCTCTGTCCCTTCCTCATCTACATTATTGCCAGCATTCCAATGCCCATTGGCACCATCACCATCCTATTCATTGACCTGGGCACAGACATTGTAAGTTGAGTCTTTCATTTTCTGCTGAAATATCCCGACAAGCGAGAGGGGCTGGGTGCAGAGGGACATGCAGAACACTGGAAGATTGCAGCTGAATAACAAGCTAGTGAAAGAGTGGAGGAGTAGATTAAAAGCAGCCAGGCATCCAGCAAGAAGAAAAAAATCTGCCCAGGGAGAGCAGAAAGAGAAGAGTTCTGATCTGTGCTGACAAGCAAAAGGGCAGCGTGCAAAATAAGTGTGAGATCACGCAAATGGCTGCAGTTACTCCAGAATGTGGAGTAATTACTGCAATTACTCCAGAAAACTCTGAATATCTGACATTTCATCAGAGCCCAGTCCAAAGGAGCTGAAAGAACCTTTAAGGTTTTCAGTATCCTCCAGCCCTTTGTATTCTCATATCAGACCTATGAAACGGTTTCAGGCTTCCCTCAAATCCTTTATACGCATCAAGAGAATGTACACACAGATCCTTTCATCTGCTCTGTGTGTACTCAAAAGGCAGGGTATGTCAACAGAACCACTGGAGAAATCAGACTTTTCTGAGGAGCATCTGAGAAGCAGATAGCTGTTGCCACCAAGACTCTGATGGTCTATTTCTGTTGCAGATCCCCTCAGTTGCATTAGCCTATGAAAAAGCTGAAAGCGATATTATGAACAGGAGACCTCGCAACAAAAAGAAAGACAGGCTGGTGAATGAGCAGCTGGCTGTCTACTCCTACCTGCAGATTGGTAGGTTGGCCTGTTCTCTGAAACACTTCTGTCTTCTACCAGCAAATCAAAACAGAGTCAAGTTGATTCAGAGGGGGAGAGAGGGGCTGAAACTCAACTCCTTCCTTGTCAAACTTACCGACTCCTTTCTATTTCTGTATTCAACAACACAACAGGTTTTTATCAACAGAGGTCAAGACCCTTAGAGCATCCAGAGCTCTAACACTACTTTTAGACCCCTGGCAAGTTTCATGCCATAGGAGACAAACCAACACTGATATCCAGCTCTCAAATGTTGCCTCTCCCTCATTTTTACCTCTTTAATTTTGCAGGTATCATGCAGTCAGTGGGAGCCTTTGTAACCTATTTTACTGTGTATGCTGAACAAGGTTTCCTCCCTTCCACGCTGCTTGGTGTGAGAGTCGACTGGGAAAACAATGCCATTAATGACTTTGAGGACTCATATGGACAGCAATGGGTAAAGGAGGGCTAAAACATCCTTGCACTGTCTCTTGCTAAACAGTTTTATTAAGGATTCTATACTCACCTCCAAAATAAAGGATTAGGGAAAGAGAGAGAGAGACTTAAATGTAAAAATGATTAGTTTTCACTTTAAATGGTCCCTGAGGATAAACTCTTTAAAGCTTCCAGTCACTTGGCTCTGTCATTTGACTCCATTCTTTCATTCATTCTTCTACAACTTGCCACCTTCTGACTCAGAGCCTCTGGAGATGCACTTTCTCTGGATTTTATGTTCAGACCCACTGTAATACCTGAGCCCTGCTTCTGAACAGCACTACTGTACTTTGCAGACTCTCCTTCCCCCTTTCCCTCTTCACTCCCCCTCACTCATTCTGCAGAAATCACAAGGCACAGACACCATTAATAAATCAATATGAATCCCTCCTTATACCAAGCTCGTGCCTGAGCCTCATGACTCAGCCACAGTAACTAGTGGACTAGAACAACTGGCCAAAATCTGATCACTGTGTATCTAAATCTGGAATAAGTCTGCATTTACACCACTGAAATCCTACTATCAAGGTTTGCAGCCACAAGATATGAGCCTCTGCTATAATGCTATTTGATGTTTCCTTTGCTTTGCAGACTAAATACCAGAGGATGTACCTACAGTGGACTGGCTATACTGCCTTTTTTGTCAGCATCACAATTCAGCAAGTTGCTGATTTGATCATCAGGAAAACACGAAGAAATTCCATTTTCCAGCAGGGTCTTTTCAGGTAAGTTCTGCAGATTCTTTATCCAACACAGGAGAGGACAAGTTTGCTGACCACTGATTATAGCAGAAGGTTAGCTCAGTGATAGAGCCCACTTCACATTCAGGCTTTGAACAAAGCCTATATCTGTCCTCAAGCAATTGCAAATCTCAGGCAAACATTTTATTACACCTCCTCCCATCTCCTTTCTTACTTCATGATAGGGGTTTTCCTTCAAGAATTTGCACTGGTTAATCTGACAATGAATCAGCTTGAAATTAACTCTCCTTCATTAAAATGTTCACTACAAAAAAGGGAGTTCCCTCTCCAGATTAGTTTCTTAAATTCTTTATGTAGTTATCAACAGACAACTGATTTGGACTGCTCTGAGATAACTTCAGCCTCTGAGGAGATACCAGCTAGTCAAACTCTCTAAGATAGTGCTGGCTGCCCAGGAGTTAGAATTATCTACTGGGACAAAGGCCACATGTAAAAAGCTGGCATTTAGTCAGAGTATTTCTGATAGGAAAGCAAATTGTTTTCCTTTCTTTATCTGCAGGTACAGAGCCTACACCTATGTGCATTTCCTTCTTAGGTTTACATTTGAGCCACAATAAGCACATTCCCAGTGCAATTAGAAGACATGACTAATGCAGGCTGCATGTCTACCTAAAGCTTGCTTTAACCTAGGTATGTCAGGAATGCTACCAGGAAAGCCAGGGGCATATGCAATGTCAGATACTGGTACAGAGTCTACCACTTGTCTCACACTACGGTGCTTGCAGTGCTCATCATCAGAGCACAACCCCAGCTTTGACAGTGGCACAGCCTTTGCTGTGCAAGCAGGTTTTTTATGCAGGGACAGAGGTGTGTAACCCCTCCTCTCTGGTTTTCTTGTAGGAACAAAGTCATCTGGGTGGGTATATTTTCCCAGATTGGAATTGCTCTGATTCTCACCTATGGTCTTGGACACGTTACAGCCCTGAACTTCACACCACTGAGGTAAGTTTTGATGATTACTTCCCTTGCCCTCCTGTATCAACAACCACGGAGCTGCCATTCTGCCAGAAACATATTCCAGTAGGATGCCCATGCAGCACAACCCATGCACAAATACTGAAGCATTTTCATAGTGAAGTATAGAGTAGAGAATTTCTTGATCAGAAAGGCATTATCATAGTTTCCACAAAAACCCAAAAGCATTACTTGTTCTATTAGATCTGCTGAGGATCCGAAACGCTCCTGGTGTAGAACAAACACTTTAACATTTTTGTCCAGGACTGTCAATATTTTGGTGATAAGGTATCATATCACTTAATTCTATGTGAGAGACTTTTATTTTAAATACATCACTGTCAGAAACATTCCATTTCTCTACTGTCTCTAGAGACCATCAGGTCTGAATAGCATCTGGAGTACTATTTCAGCAGCTAAAGATGGGGAGGTTTACCTGCACATCAGCTTATTTCTAACTGTTTGGCTGCTTCAAGTAAGGAAACAAAAAAAACCCCTAAAAGCTCAGATTCTGTTTTAGTGACATCAAATAGCACAGAGACCCCAGAAATTCAGCTGAGTGGTTAGATGCTTCTGAATGAGCACCTCTTCTCCCACTGCCAGGTTTCAGTATTGGTTTGTGGCTGTACCGTTTGCCATCTTGATATGGGTTTACGATGAGGTCCGCAAGCTGCTTATCAGGAGGTACCCAGCAAGTAAGTAGTTATTTTTAGTTTAGTACCTTAATACATGATGCCCTTTCCTACCCTTTCACTCATGCCTCAGCTGCTGCTGACAGGCAGACTGCTTATAAACACACCATTTGGGCCCAACGATTACTTCTCCTTTCTGAGGAATAAATAACTGATTGTTTCCTCCTCTTCCTTCTCCTGCTGCAGGCTGGTGGGACAAGAACATGTATTATTGACACAACCCTTACCACTGGTTGTCTTCCTGCTGGTGGAGAGCTTCTTGCCCACCTGACACAGCCTCTGCTGCTCTAATGTCCTGTCTGTGCAATACCAAGCATGGGTTCGCCCTGTGAAGGGGTGAAGGAATTTCATAAATTTCATGAAGAAATAAGGACTTTGGAGGTTGTTAAATTACCTCCAACTGTACTGTAAAGCTGACAGTTGTCTAGAAATTGAAATGCTACCTTATTTTTATAACAAGCACAAGTTTCCCTCATTCAAACGTGAACTTGGAGAGCACTCGGAGAGGAAAACACATAAAGGAGATCCAAAAGAAAAGAAAAAAAGACAGAAAATCCATATAATCTAAGGCATTAATTTGCACTAAAGGTGGGGTTTGCTGATTTTCTTCTTTTGGTGGAACTGAATGGGAAGGGAGTGCATACCTAGATCTGTGTTACCTTACCAGGGATAAAAATGCTGTATAGGAAAAATTTGATAATAAAACTTTTTCCAGAAAACATTTCTCCATCTTATTTTCTTATAAAGACTTAAGAAAAATTGAGTGTGACAGGAAAGGATCACATCATGTTCAGACAGAGGCTTTACCAATTTTGAAGCAAACAATAAACAATGGATGTTCACACAAGCCTGGGTGGGACTTAGAGAAGAAATGGGGGCAGAGAACTCCTGTTGCAGCAAATGGCAGGAGGGATTACCAATGAGAAGGAAACACACAGAAGAACTGAGGGAGGGGAACAAGAAGAATGTTTTCCATCCTAAGCCAGCCTGTTCCCAAAAGTACACACCCTTAATACCAGAAGCTACTCTGCATTCTGTGACCCTCCCTCCTCAAAACTTCTCTCCTTAATACCTGAGGATTATACTGTGTATCACTATACTGGAGTTTGTCACATCCAGACGTGGAGAAGAGGAATTACAAAGAAGGAAGGAAGAGCAACAAAAAATAGGCATGTAAACAAGGGGTGAGTTTGAATTCCAGCTATTTGTGCTGCTTATCACTTGGCAATGCAATCCTGTAACACAACAAGAAGTCTGTGGGGCGCCAAGCTGACTCTTTTCAGCACTTCATCATTTGTCAGCAGTCAGGACTCATTTGTTTCCTCTTCTGCTTAAAAGACAGGAAAAAATATGAGAAGCTATATGGGTGAGCAACATAACCTGCTTTCCAGCATCTACAGACTTGCAGTCCTTAGCCAAAAAGGCATGTTCCAATATAGACAGGAAGAGGGAAGAGGGAGGAGTGGAGGTGGTGCAGTTTCTGTACAGAGCCAGGAGAGAATGTAGCTGTGCTTGTTTTACTTCAAAAATGAAACACATTTTCTTGAAAAAGAAACTTGTGGGAAAGGCAACTGGACAGGTTGCCCACTCAAAGAACAGGGAAGGCTCTAAAAGCACTGAGAAATACAGTGGTTACTCTCCAAAACCATCTAAAGAGTGAAGAGTCTGTTTTCTCTTACTGGTTGAAGACCTAACCTACAACAAACTCTTACAAAGAGACCTTTGTGCTCTGACTCCTGACAGTTACCACCTCATAAACCCATCACTCCAGAAGAAAGCAGTACTATCTCTAAACACTGCCACAGCCTGGCTGCAGCTATGTTTCTGGCCTCTCTTAGTTACTTGGACTAATTCAGTACCTCTGACTACATTCACAGTCAACATATCATTTTGCTGCTAAGGCAAAACAAAAACATCCTCATGAAACTGTATACACAGAATCTCATAATCTTGCACTGAGCAAAGGAGAATAACAAAATCACAGAGCTACAGAAGAGGAATTTTCAAGCATTTCATGGCCAAGTGACAGTGTTACAACTTTCAAATTGGAAGCTAATCTGGCTTCTTCCTGATTTTTATAGGAACGTTCTTTTGCAGTAGCACAAACCATTCAGTACTGCAGCATCACATTTCCCCCACATAGAATCATTTTAGGGAAAAAAAAGCCACCTAGAAGAGTGGCAACAGGGGAAAAAACCTCAAAACCAGTAATGATCCAGAAATAATCTGCTTTACTGCCCTAACCCACTGTAGGGTCAGTTTTGCTTTTAACAAGATTTGCCAACAAATGCTCCTTTGCATTTCAGATGTTGCTTTAGTTCAAAGCCCTCTTCAGAGGCTAAGAGTAGTATGCAACCTAACAGCTCTGTAGTTTGGCTGCCTGTGACTCCATCACAACAACATTTTCTTTGAGAGGACAGGATGTACTCTGCAATATGTTTTATTATATCAGTGCCTGAGCAGAACGTGCAAAGCAGAGGTTTGCAAAGCAACTGAAAAGGCAAGTTAAGAAATCAGAAGATGAACATAATTTTCAAGAAGAGCAAAGCCCATGAACACCCAAAGACAGGCTCCCTTTTTCTAAATCTAAGAGTCTTTCCAGTATTACAAAAGATCTCCAAACCATTAAGGCAAAATGGACAAAGAGGCCATAAGCATGGGAAGAATGAATCCTACATTCACTCACTGGCCTACACAATGTTTACTGCCTGGGAATTACTGCAAGGGACAAGACAGGCCATTGCATAACAGCACATGAAGGAAAGGGCAGGTAGGACCTCCAGATCCAGTATAACCATCCTCTCTTCCCATCTAACTAAAGCATGAGGTTGTGCTATCTGATGCAAAGCGAATGTGGAACTAAACACAGCCCTCTGTGAAGAACATTGCTGTACCCCTCAAAGTTAAGGCTGTTGACAAGGAAGGTGCTACAATCCAATTGAAAACTGAAGCAACTCAAATACACACAGAGGCATCCTCCCTTATGCTCAGAATGGGTTTTAAGCAGCAGTAACACACATCAGTTCTTACACTTACTTCATATACTCTTGCCTTCTAAATCAAAACCATTACAGACATTCAGTTTAATTTCACATCTGGGCAGAATACACACATACTGTAAGCCAGAAGCTGACAAACTGAGCTGGCAGGCTGGGAAGAAGATTTACTTTCCTATGTACTGCTTTTTCATTTAGTCTTGCATGGCCTTAAACTTAAGGAGATTTCAACCTTGTCTCAGTTTTCTTAATAATAATGGCATGCATGTAGTAGTATCATCATTTGAAAAGAGAGGAAACATGTGGGAACCAAGCCATGGGGCATGAGAAACACTCCTGTGCTAAATACTAAAACAAGAAAAGGCAATGCCTGCACTCAGTTCTTGCTTGAAAATTCCCTCAGTCGTTTCTGCAGCCTCAACAGGAATAAGCATTGCTCTCCCTCAGTCAGGTAAGCAGCAATAACACCAAGGAGAGTTTGAACTGGGAGTTAATGTAACTTCCACCAGGCTGTTCCTTTTCTGCCTCCAACTATGTTGCAAGCATGACACGAGTTCATTCACTAGCTCGTAAAATGAGAAACCTGTCCTTAACACAACTCTACTTTCTTGCTCCAGCCTCAGCCAGACTAGACAGGCCAGATGCCCCTACTGATTACACCAAACTTCACAGCTTTCCTTTACCCCCTTTTGCTTCTTTGAACAACAGTTAAAAGCAGCACAGTTTTCTCTAGTTTAAACTAGCTCTCACCATCTCCCCCTCCCACCTCCAAAAAACCCAAACACCTTTCCCCTTTCACCTGCAATGTCGCCAGCTAATTCCTGCATTCTGGTTTAAGGCAAGCAAGATGAAAAGAGAGAGCAGCCTTAAGGCAAAGCACAGCAGAGGAGAAAGGCAGAATGTAAGGGTGGCAAAAAAACTGCTGTGCAATGCAGCACGTGCAAAGCTGTGCAGGCAGGCAAACGGTGCCAGTTTCTCTCTCGTGAGGTCTGTCTCTTGGCCCTGTTAGGATGTCGACCAAAAATTGATTCACAGTAAAATGTCATGCTAAAGTTAGCCAGTGGGATTTTATATTGCACTTCCTAACACACAGATTTTAAACAAGGCAGAGTTATGAGCAATTGGCAGTAGCAGAAGAGACAATGTGCAGTATCTAAGTGCAGTTAAGTAGCCTTTGCAGTGATGACTATATGTAGAGCACATTCCCTTCCCTGTAAACCAGTTTTGCAGACCTCAGGTGGGATACTCATCCCTTCTCAAAATGACTAACAACCAGGCATTCTCTGTGTTTCATTTTTAACCACACCATGCAAGGCAGGAGCTGAGGAATTATTTGAGAGAGTTGGTGATGAGATATCAGTCATACAATGAAGACTTGTCTTCCTGAGAGGTGAAGAGTGCTGTCATGGCTGTGGCCTGGGAGTTAATACTTACAGGCAGGGTTCACATTATGAAATAGAAACTTTAGACAAATTATACTGTAAAAATTATTCTCATTACCCTTTTCTGGTGGCATTTTCTCTAGAGTAAGGACAGACATTGTTAGCCCATGTGGAACTCCAACTAGAAGAAGGAAAAGACAGAAATCCATCTCCTGCACACATCTGCAGGTAACTGCTGCCAGCACTTGCTGAAGATAGAAATAACTGTAACAATGCTAGAAAGACACATCCAACCCCTAGTCTGTTTATTCTTGTAATTACAGAGATTACTGCTGATGCATCACCACACAAAGAACTTTGGGTTGCATACTCAAGAGGGTAACAAAGTCTCAAGGGCCTTACTGCAGACCACTGATGCAGCAAAGCAAGTTCATGTAAAGAGGTATGGAAGCTGTAAGGAGAGAGATGACATTACATTCACAGAGTATCATTATGGGGCCACTCTTGGGTCTTGACACGGTCTCAGACATTTCTTTAGCATGACACAATCTAGGGCACTCTGATTTAGAGGCTCCAATGTATTGGGGTCCAGCCCCATCCTCTGACAAAGTCTCTCACACATTGTGAAGCTGGCTGCATGAATTCCTTCTGGTACCAGAGATTTTCACAGAGGAAAACCACCCAAGTCATGGCTTATTACACCTGCTTATCGGGACAGTTCATGAACTTTTTCCAAAACATTATTTTGTAATGAGTGGAAAACTAGTCCAAACCCACCACTGTGAAAGGCTCCCCAGGAGCAGATATTTTCTGGCAGCATTGCACACCCCATAATCATGCAATCCATCTAATTTCAGGTAACTGCACCAGTAACTGCATTCGTAATGAAACTCCCCTTCTTGCTCAAACTGTAATTGAGTTTCCTTCAACTCCACATTGTGAAGTTTATTTTTAAGCTGGAAGAAGAGTTTTAATTTGAGGCCATAAATGAAAAACAAACACTAGAAATACTAGATGCACAGGTATTTACCCCCAGCACTTGTCTATCTAGCAGATTCTCAGGACTAACCGTAATCAGCTGTGAGATGCTATCTTCAAAGCTCATTTAACATCATTTATATGCTCACATTACTACCAGTGCTATTTAGGAAACAAAGCTCAACTGGAAACAACTTCAGCTGGTTTGCTGCTGCTAAACCCTTGTGCTTTGCTCAGATTTTCAAGCAGAATGCCCAGTCAGAGCAACACAGTATGCTTCTAAAAAACCCAGGCTGAGACAGAACTTTCTGGAAGGAGGGAGCAGTACACTGAAGCCCAATCAGCAGTAAGAAGGCAGCAAGATGTGCAAATGCCACAGAGATGGGTAATAAGCAAATGCAGCCTGTAATTCTGCAGAGGCTGTGTTGAACTCTCAGCTCTGCTGAAGCTGCCTGCAAGCACAAACCCAGAGAACGTGCACCTGCAAGACTCAGAGCCATAAAGCAGAAGCTTTTCTGTGTTCCCAAGAGCTTCTAAGATAAATGTGATAAATATTCTTCAGGAGAAGATACATGTACTTAGGTGTGAAATAGAAAAGATCCAAACCAGTAAAAATGGTAACAGATTTCTCTGCTGAATGAAGTGAGTTTGACAACTATGAAATCTCTCCCCTGCAAGTCAACAAACCCGTGTGCTGTCACAATACCTGAGGTCTGCTCAACTTCACCAATCCCTTTTTAAACTCCAAGGAAAATGGTGATTTTGTAACAACTGTGACAGAAATACCACTGTCTTGAAGCTTCACACACAACTCAGCTATCACCAAACCTCTGTTCCTCCAAATCTTATCCAAAGAAAGAGTCTGTAACTGGCCCTTGTGTACACTGTAGTGGAACCCCACTGTTAGATTAACAACCCCACCATGGGCCCAATCTCATTCCAATCTCAATGGGAAAAGCAAAGGGTACTTTATTTATTGCCACCAGGCAAGAAATGCCCCAACCTGAAACTATCTCATCAATAAAAACATTGAAAGCCATTGCATTATTGATTCTTCCAACCTATGGATTCTTCAGTCATTCAGCACTTAGGTTCTGTCTCACTGTTCCAACCCTACATAGTCTCCATTCTTCTCCAGCCACCACTCTCATAAAACTGGAAAACAGACAACTGAGAAACAACAAGAAAAACCACATTGTTCTGTACAAGCCCAGCCTCTTAAGCAGGAATTCCTATGCTGTCAGTTTGACAGGTCTGAAGCCCTGGAAGACTGCTTCACCATCCTAGACCAGGCTTTCCAATGGAGCAACTGCTTCCCATACTGCTGTAATAATCTCAGCTCCTGGCCTTATTTAGACCAGCACATCAGACTGATTTACACACTCAGAAACTACTGCAATTCTCTTTCAAAGGTAGCAGCAATGCTTTCAGGGTCACAGACCTCTGGAATCTGTGCTCAGCCTTGCATGAAGCATTGCTGTATGCTATTCTGTGAATTCAAGAAGATGCCTGAAGATACCTGAAATCTGTCAAGATCTGCCATGGATCTGCAGTTGGGTGGCAGAAAACCTGCACAGCAGAGTTCTGAAAATCTTGCCTGAGCACATACAATACCTACTTGTCTGTATTGAACAAAGGACTAACAGGAACAGGCTGCTTGAATTGAGGTGATTGAAGAGGAAGAAAAATACACCTCATCTATCTTTGTGAAAAGATCTGAACATCTAATATAGTCCCTGGCTGAAAGGCAAATAGACCTCCAAACAAGAATTAATTTTCTAGATAAGAACCTTGTCTCTTTTCCTCAATAATCTCTCACTTAGCTCCACTTTTCCCCAGATACATTGGCCTTCTCTTAAGTCTGCATTATGTGAGGCAGGCTGGTTTCAATAATACGCTGCTGAACTTCATACTGAAAGACCTGGCTGTAACTGTCACTTCTGGTCATCCTACATCAAGGACAGAAAGGAGACAGAGCTCAGAGCCATGCCTTTGAAAAGGCTCCCACTAATAGGTGTCCCTTGGTTCTAAGAGTTGCTGTGACCTGTATTTTAACTATGTAGAAAACCAGATTATCCTGTGTGAACAAAAAATATGCTGAGAGCAGCCTTGAGTTAAGGAGAAGCTACTGGTACCAGCAGGGGAGGAGGAGAGGCTGCCTGCACAGATAATCACTCAGTTTCTTTTTGGTACACAAGTAAGGTGCCTGTGATCTGAAAGGGCTCAAAACCAAGAAATATTAACTGGATGTGCTGGTGGGGAGACTGATAACTTACAGCACTCTCTGCACTAAGCCTTCCATCTAAAGAGATTCATCTGCTTTTTAGAATAGGAGGCCTGAATTCTTCCAAGATCTGGAGAAGCAACCTGATGTCATGCTGTCACCTAGCTCCACCTACCTAAAAACCAGCTGTGGGGAACGGAGAGCATAAGCCTATGCCAACAACCTCAGCTCCAGTTTTCCCCCAAGGTTCAAAACACTCCTAAAGCACAAACATTAACAGATTCACCCCAAATCATCTACCAGCTGTTGGAAAATAAGGGAAGATGGGTGAGGAGAACTGCAAACACATTCAAGTGATTTGCTGCTGGGGTGTAGCAAAACCTAGATCATACTACCAGTTGTTTAGTCTGGGTGCTTGACAAGTAGATCATCTACACTGAGATAACATAGGCCTGTGATAGAGGTCAGAGGCACCCTATCAAACATGATTGAGATTCATGGCCTGCTGAGGGAAAGATCAAAGCAAAATGCTAAACTACATTTGTGTGAATCCCTGAAATACAGGTAAAAAGCAGCAGGTTTGGTGATTGTCTAGCAAAGACCACGCTGTATGGTGCCTGCATCCTCCCCTGCCTCTGCCCTGCTGCTCTGGGGATCCCTATTTGGTGAGGTAACAAAAATAAATGAACTATTTGCATTTCATTTGTGGTTTTGTGGTTGTTCCTGCATCCTGCCTGTGTCAACTCACACACCAGCACAACTGGAGAGAGCAGCTATTTGTAATAACTTCCCTATTTACACATGTAAGTCCTGATGTGAGCTCAGAAGCATGATGCTGTTGTATGGCCATTTTATTCCAGGCATCCAGGTCGGTCATTCTGGGAAAGGTGTGGGGATTTCTCTGCCTTAACTCTCTCCACTCCTTTGCCATGCTGGGAGTAGCATAACCCTGGCTAGAACCAGTCACTTCTCCTCATGGTGGCTGAAACTCATTTCCTTTAAATTGCCAGAGGGCTCAAGTTAGCTCTGTTAGATGAGGCTTGAATTACCCTGTATTTCTGTCTGGAACAGGCAAGTATGAGCTACTTTGGAGGCAAGTCCATTATACCCTCAGGAAGCAGAATGTTTCCCAGACCAATCTCCTCCCAGTTCCCAGCTGGCCAGCTGTGACTGAGCTTTCTTTACAAGGGGCACACCAGGGCAGGTCAACTGAGGTGCAGAAGAACTATCCCTCACTCCCCCAGAGCACCACCCATTTCAGTAGGAATAGTACTGAAGGGGAAGTAGCTGCTTGGCTTTGCAGTCTCCTGTTAGATGGCAGCTGGATCCAGCTTGCTTGTGGCTGAGTAAACTCTTCCACGGGGTGAGCTTCTCCTTGGGTCCAGGATTTACACAACCCAGTCTCAAATCTCCTCCCAGTCCAAGTGAACGTGGTGGAAGAAATAAAAACCCACAAAAGAATAAGTCCCAAGGGGAGTGATTCTGCTGTGTGAAAACTCCCTTCCTGAGCCTAGCTAAGAGTTTTGGAACTGCTGTTTGCTAGAGAGAGTGGAGACTCCAAGCTAAGTAAAGGATTTATAACGCTACAAAGTCTTCATCGTTCTTAGTTACTGCAGATCTACAAAGCACAGGAAATACATTGCAGGAAAAGTCTTTAAGGGTGGTAAGTCACTGATGGGAGACATTTGCTGGTGGATCTTTGACTTACTATGGATCAAATAATGTTTATATCTTAAATTGAAAATTAGTTCTCCTGAAGAGAGTTTAAGGACTGATCACCTGGGGTACAAAGTTTTCCTACAGAGAAAAAACGAACTATGGCTTCTCTGACAAGACCAAAACCACCCTGCAGGTCTTGACCTCATTTATAGCAAAATATATCAAAACTTCATGTAAGTGGAGTACATCCAACTTCACAGCAGCACGTAATAAGAGAGGGCCATGTCTTTTTATAGTTCCAATTTCTAACTTCTGCAGCAGCATTGTAATGTAAATCCCAACCATGAATACGCACTTTTTCATCTGATCTCTCCCCTGGTATCTGTTGTCAGCATGTTCATTATCTGGCCCTTCTCCAAAAAGCTGATAGCCCAGCATCTACACTAGCACTGTACATCTTTCCTGCCTTCTAAGGTTGCAGTATGGCTCAGGCTGTGGAGCCTGAAACAGTTTTAGGCAAGCTGCTCTTGAAAACACTGTTTCTTACGTCTGCCAAAGAGCGAATGACCTCAACAATCAGTCTGACAAGAGGCCTTTGACCTATACAACATGTTGACTTCCTTGGTGATCACAATCCAGTTATCAGCTGGTACCTCCCCTGGCACCATTTACAAAGGCCAACCTGTCAGACCTAAGCACACTGGCTCTCCAGTAGAATTCAGTAAGAGCTGGGCAGCTGGAAACCCCCAGCTTCTTTATGTCATGTTCCTCACTTTATCTATGTTTGACTTGGCAAATTTACCTAAGAAACAGGGTTATTAGCCTCTCTGCTGCCAGTAAGAATACCACAGGTGAACACTTAGTATGGCTTTGGAACCACAAAATACAGAGCTGTTTGCTTCATCGCTCGAAGGTGTGGGAGTGATGGGCTGCAGCACAATTCTCATGGGGAATGGTGCATATTTTGTGCTATTTTGGGCTTTGGTTTGTCAGAACTTAGACTGGCTGACAGATGGGCGAGGGGGAGATTGGGAATCAATGCCTGTTGCTTGTGGTAGATAGAAGTGGATTTTCCAGGTCTCTCTATTTCAGCAAAAGGTAACAAGGAAAACCAAGGCTAACCAACTTTAGAATTCTCTGTTGATTCATTCGAGATCAATGTACCACTGGGTGTTGTAGAGAGAAAAGTTATCTTCTCACTGATTAGGTTTTACAGCCTTTTTTCTTTTTGTTTAATAGGAGCCTTGGGAAAGAAAGGCTCATCTATAGCTTTTGCAAGACAATGGAAATCTTTATCAACAGTTTTAATACGTTTCTCATACAAGCACCTCGCATGGCAAATCAGCAGGACTGCTGATGCAGCAGGTATGTGAAAGATGGACCCTTTCCACAGAGATATGATCCATCTGAGGACTTATAAAGTTTTTTATAGAAGCTGGCCAGGTAAAAGTTGAGATAAAAGTACCATGGACTTGTTAATGGAATACTTCAATAATTCCAGAAGAAAAACTACGGAGTTAAAGATGAACCAACCTGGGGCTGCAGCTTGTCCTGCCAGTTTCTGTAATTCCTGCTTAGGGTCTGCAAGTATCAAGGCTTCATTTGACAAAGTTATGAAGCATGTACCCGGCCTCAAACTCATTCACTGATGAACCAGCTCAGTGAGATTATTCTTTCCTCACAGAAATGAGGCATTTACTATTTCAGGCCTCTGAGAGCAACCAAATGAATTCTTTCATCAAGGAATAAACCAACAAGCATAAAGATGACCTTCAAAAACCAGTACCAAGCAATTCCTTTGATTTGCTATTGTTAGTTTCCCATTCTCATTAGAAGGGGAATGCAGTTTTACTCTTGTTGCCCTTTGTGACTCCTTTTACCTGCTGTACAAACATGACACGTTCATGGATAGGTGCTGGGGACCCAAAGAAAGCTTTAGGGGCTCACCTTGTGTGGATGAAACTTCCAAAAGCAAGATTGCTTGTTTGCCATACTGTCTGGATTTCACTCTGGTAGGTGACACGAATCTTCCCATGTCCCCAGTTTGGCTGCAGAGAAAAAGAAACCAGTAAGAGAAGACTCAGATGTAACTCTTGTACTTCCACGGTACACGCCACGTTCCGTACTGCTCCAGCACCCACACACAATGGAAAGATACTAACAAGCAATTTTAATTCAGTTAGTTTTAGTTTTTTTAGGCTTTTATGCCTCCCCTAAGAGCACAACTAATACAATACTCCCTCCTCTCATGCTTGAGAAGATTACAGAAACATCAACTTCAGGCTACCTACCCAGATACTTTGGCATGACAATGCTGTGGTCTTCCAGCAGTGGTGCCAAAACAGCTTCTTGGAAACCTTCATGACCTGTGTGGAATAAAAGCATGGTATTAAAACCAAAATCTTTCAAAATACCATTTCCAGAAGGTATAACTTGGTCTACCAGGAAATCTGCTCACACAGAGGCAATCTCAACTTCCACTCATCCCTTTCCAAAAGCAGCCTTCGTTTCAGTGTCAGATTTCTGCTGGTTTAGCCCTGTCTTCAGTAAGTGTTCAATATCATTAGGTCTCACTGTCTCAGTAAGTCCTGAGCTCAGAATCCAGAATAAAAACCCTCTTTAACGCCACCTTTCACCTCTGTGTGTGTATTTCTTTAGCGACAACGGAAAACCAAAAGCATCTCCTATACAGAGAGCTGCAAGTTTACACACATGTGACTGAGTAGTAGACAAAACTTTCTCACTCAGGAGCTGCTATACAAAGGTAATTCACATCTCAAAAACAGCCCTAAGTCTGGGTGCACTTTAGTTGAGTCCTACCAGTCAGGAATATCTCAAAATAATGATCTGCCTCTCATTCTCTTGGTCAGTCAGTCAGCCCAGTTACACCAACATGTATGAGTGTACATCAATGCTGTAAAGCCAAGGCAAAGCCTAAGCTTCACAACTGTGCAAATCCCTTTTGCTGTGGGATAAGCTGGATCATTATACACTGCACTTGCCATGCTCTAAGAGAACTCAATGGACAGCCACTAAGGTTATCTGCATCAGTGGCACCTCGATAGGCTTAGTTAACATGACCACATTCAAGGTCTGAGTGTGAAAACCACAAAGACCTGACCAGTAGGTCTGAGCTCTTTGTGTTAACATAGCAATGAAATCCTCATTACTATTTTCTTCAGGTGAACATTTCCATTGGTATCTTTCTTCTAATAGTATTTAAAAGCACTCTATCTAGCTGTGTATGTATAAGAGGCAAGGATTTACCAGATACTAAGGGCAGGCAGGGGCAGCCTCAGTTACTGCAACACAGTCAGGAAGGTTATCTGGCTTTGTTAACACACTGGGAGGCCTGACAGCAGTTTCACACTGGGAAATAGAATCAGCAGAAACCACCCAGTTCATTTCAGAGCTCAGAGTCACGCACAGCCATAAACCAAGAGTTTCCTCAGCCATATCTTCCTTCTCACATCCACAGCAGCGTTTGAGCCTCTCCAAGAGAAGGTAAACTTCACACTGAATGTTGAAAACAGCCTTTTCATTTTCTGTTAAAAGACAGGCACAGGTCAAAGTGACCCAAGAGAAAAACAACAGCCCTGAGACCCCTCTCCAAATTCCCAGTGAAGTGACCCTGTACTTGATCACTCTTACCAGCAATGTGGGGGAAATGGCACCCTTCCAAAGGTGAGGGGAGTTCACAGCCACTCCAGACAGCACCAGACTTCCACATGATTTCACAGACCACTAGAAAAAGAGCTATCAACAGTAAACACTTCAGAAGTAGAACAAAAACAACAGTTGAACCACTCCTCTTCTTATTTGTTCTTCCTTTTCCAAGGAACAGGGCATGAAAGGAAACACTGTGTGAAAGTCTGGTCTTTTCATTGATCTTCTTTGGGTTTGTGGAGAAAAATAAAAGACCCAAAACGTTTGGAAACTCATAAATGTTTACTTATAACTGAAGTGTACTTCTAAAGAAAACCATAGCTGGGGAAGAAGAAAACTTGTAGCGACATTTCATACACATATCTTGGGTTCCATCTAAAACAAAAAGAATATTTCCATTGGACAACTGTTACAATGAAAAATCTGACCAACTTTCTTTGCCACTGCCTTCCACCCTGCCTTTTACAAACATAACCTGGAGCTACAAGTCAGAGATAACATTATCACCTGCCTGGGTACCTTTCACTGTGGATATCACAGAGATAGCAATCACTGAAGCGTTTATCTCCATGTAGTGCTGTTATAAATGTATCTGCTGATAACCTAAAGAAGAAAGCAATGAGGAAACCCAGCTTTTTTCACTATTGTGTTCTAGGAACAGGCAATCACAGACTGTGACCTACAGGTAGTGTTTGACTGTAGGTATGTTTTGCTTTGTCAAAAAGTACCTAAATTCTCCAAACTGACACTGCAAAGGGACCAAACCAAACCTTTTGGTTTTAGAAGCAAGCTCTGAAATCACAGAACCACCCAAATGAGCAGATGGCAAAAGATCTTATAGTTTCTAGCAAAACTGAGGGCTTCTGTCTTGGCTCCTGGGCACTGACTTCTCACCCTCTTGATACTCACTATGGTTATGCAAAGGCAGGAATAAACAGTTTTGTGCCTAAGAACCAGGAAGGAGTGGGTTCACAAACCTCTTCACATTGCAATGAGAAGTAAATACTGCAATGAGAAGAGAATAGGCTTTGCTGTTGCAAACTGAGGGTTACAGAAGTACTGTGCTGGCTCACAGTCAAGAACTTTCTCATGGCTGCACTTCACCTGGAGCTAAAGAATATGACATAGAAAAAGATGGAGTGGGTGTTCTGTTCCACAGAAGCAAAGCCCCTTACACACCTCAGCTCTCTTGGCCTCGAGTCAATGCCAAAAGAACAGGAATGGTAGGAGGGGTGTTTTCAGTTTCAAGATGAGGCTCCCAGAGTACTGGATGCTGGCAGCTACACTGATGGCTGCAGTCACAGCTACAGGGAATAGTTTGAAGTGTACTTTTTGCTCAAAAAATAAAAAAATCACATCTCCAGAGACTGTGAAGGTCTGTGCTGGCAGATCTTAATGAGATCAACATGAGTTACTGCAAACATGCACAGGCAAAATGGAGATGCTGGGCAAGGCTTAGACATATTGCTCTGAACTACACTTGAAAAACCCTCATAAATATTCTTTGTACCAGAGAGCACAGAGGCCATGCAGAATGCATCATAAACAGGGGCTCTTAAGGCCACCCCTGGCCTCACCTTTTCTTCTTTACCGACTTCACAATGAAAACTATATCATTAGTAAACAATGTCAAGAATCTCATCTTCCTTCTCAAGCCTACAAATTACTGATAATCCAAGGCAAGTGTGAAAGTAGTTTGACCAAGTTAAGCAAGAGGAACACGTGTTATTAATAACATATCAAGTACATCTCTAACTACATATATATCTATTCTGATGCTTCAGGTACTGCAGCTCTGTCCACAGACATACAGTCACCCATAATGCACCTTTAGCCATTGCCAAGGATAAGCCAGATTCCTCAAGGAAACGAGGTGGTGGCTATTTTACTTTGCAGAAGATAGAATCCTTCTGCTTCTGTCTTCCTCCCTTCCTTCCTTCTTCCTTTTTATATCCAGCAGCAGAGCTTCATCCCTCTTTGTGGCCCAAGAATGCAACAGCTCAGAAGGCGTCTGAGCTCCCCACACTTGTTGGATGTTTGCTATCTGTAGCAGAAATTCAAAACAAAAGCAGAGTGCAAAATCAGTGACCAGCATCAAGGGACTGCTGTGTCACCACTTCAGCAGCCTAAGTCCAGTGCAGGATCTACTGCCAGCACTATACACTGATTCTAGAGTCTGTGGCAAGCTCTGTGGTGTGCATGGATAGGATATACTCAGGGCTCTGTAAAGCTCATTGAATCTGAACTCAGAGGGCCCTTGCCAGGTTGGAGCAATGGGCTGAGGCCAGTTGTATGAGGTTTAACAAGGCCAAGTGCTGGGTCCTGCACTTGGGCCACAACAAGTTCTTCTGGAGCTGAACAGTAGACAATTGAGTGTTTTACCGAGGCATCAACTTCTCTTCCCCTCATTTTGTAATCCTATATTCTATTTACTGTAGGGAAACAGGGAAGTGCAATACAAACTAAGATTTGTTACCTGGATTAACAAGGTCTGAAGGTTGCTGCAGGTTCACCAAAGCTTGCTTGATCTCACACAGAGTCTTGGCAAGGGGGGAAGCTGCTCTCACACCCTCCACCTCCAGTTCAGTCAGATAATCCAACTGGAGACCTAAACATGAAGAAAACAGGGCACTTTCAGGTCTAAAGGAAGATGAGGCTCTTCATGGCTGGATGACTGCAACATACACATTGCCACAAGGAAATATTTACTGTATTTAGCAGAAAGAATGTCTACCCAGAGGCTGTATCACAGAACTGATGCTCAAGAATTTTCCTGACCTCCTATTGTTAGTTGAATGACACCTAATCTCTTCTCTACAGACAGTTGCTTAATAGCACAAATAGGGAAAAGCAAATATATGTTTGGTCTGTTAGCAAACACCCTCTCACTCAATCAGCCTTCTGCTGGGATCTCTGGAAAGCACCCATTGCCTCCACAACTAAGTCACTGCCTTTACCATGTTCTTCATGTCCAGGGAAGCTGAATAAAGTATCTTTCCCACTGAAGAGCTCACATTGCTGAAGCAGGTCCTGATCCTGTGGGATAAAAAGGGCCCAAGAGCTTAAGAAATGGGCAAGATGAAAAACTATCTGAAAGGTAAGAGAAAGCACAACAACATACATATGCAACTCACCTGCCCTCCCACTAATTTGGGTTTACTTTCACTGGCCAGGCTGTCCAGGGAGGCTACAACTGGTACTGCATCCTGTCCTTGGGCCTTCTGCTCCATCTCTTGTTTCACAGCTATGTTCTTGTACAGAGCATTCCCAAGGAGCATTTCCAGAGATTTCATTAACTCTGCTGCCTCTTGCCATGGGGAACCTAATGAACACAACAAGCAACTTCAACAGACTCCTCCAGAACCACAGGAAGAACTGCAGTCATCTGCAAAAACCAAGGGCAGGAACCTTTCTTTGCAAGTTCCCCCAACATGGCTCCCAGATGCCTCATGTTATATCATTCCCAAAGAACTCTGTGTTTATCCATTCCTAAGGTGACAGACCAAGCTTCCCACTGAAGACAGGCTGTCAGCTCTCACAGAACTACAAGACCAGAAGACACGATCTCGTGGGATCTCTTCTCATGGGTATGAGCCATGCCTTTCTTGAACTGCTTAACTGACACTGGTTCTCTCACCTGCTTGGAAGTTGCTGCCATAGTACTCATCACCCACTGCTGCCCAGCTACTGTCTGCATGTTTATGTCCACAATTCCTTTTGCTGGCAAAGATATTCAGATCTTTGGAGTCCAGTGCTTGCAACATGTCCTGTTTACAGAAAGAAGCAGTATTATACTCTACATTCTGCCTCTCATATCAAAACAGAGATGAGAGTAACTATTTTATGCCAAAATAAGGTACTGAAATGAGTAACAACCATGCCTTGGTAAACTGCTACATCAGGGGAACCGTTTATGTCACAAATTTCACAGTTCCCAGGCTCCTTTCCCTCAGCTGTTTCTTGACACTGACCATGAGACTCTGAATCTGCTGTCTGACTCCATTGTAAAACACCAACACATCTGCTCTGTGCTTGGCCAGCTGAGATGCCAGGTGCAAATTCTGATCTTCCAGCTTATCGTACAGCGTGCGAACACTGAAATCCTCCAGAACTCTCGGTGCTAAGCACTCCCCTAAAACACAAGGTGAGGCTCACAATTAACCACTGGCCACAAGCCTGTTCTCATTTATTTCTGGACTTGCTGTACCCTGTGAAAATCCTGAAATGCCCAAGATGAGGCCATCCTCAGAAGGCAAACAAAGCCCAAGAATCTTGTGCCTTCAGAGAACAGAATGGAAGTGTGTGTGTGATGTGTGTGTGTGTTTATGTGTGAGTGTGTAAAAGAGTCAAACTTGACAGTCAAGTTCATAGCAGCCTGTGTGACCTCACTGGATGCAGATTTCTGGGTGAGTAGGTATCAAAATATCATACTGAAGAGTTAACAGCAGACAATGGAATGGGGACTAAGTGGGAAAAAGCCAACAGGAGAACATCTGGGGTTGGCACAGCACCTCACCTGCATTATGCACAGCACCTTTCTCTCCAAAGCCAGCATCTTCTCCAGAACCATGAGGACCAACTGTCTGATAGAACTGAAGGCTACAGGGAATGACAGAAGAGGGTGAAGTGTATCTCATTCTTCTCAGTAAAATCCAATACTGAAGCATCACCAGTTCAAGTAGAAGGATAAGCTTCTTATCTAGATTTTGAAGTCAAAACACGCCAAGGAAGCCTAAGGCAGGTAATTTGGGCAAGAATGCTCTGTGCAGAACATGTAACAGAGCTGTGCACTGGAAGAGAGCTGGAATATTGCTGGGCAAGTCCTGGGTGTCACCAAGAAACATCCTGTGCAGCTAGAAACTCAGTGTACTGAAAGCTGGCAAGAAGTCCAGCATCAGAGAGTCATTGCAACAGGACATGCTTTTGTATTATCAAGGGCTGAACTATTGATGCCTAATATGCAAAGGCAGTTTACCTGTCTTTAAGGAGGATGTACTCTGGAGGGATGTGTGGCTCACCCAGGCTCCTCCATCGTGGCTTCCAGCTCTTCATGGGGCTAATGATGGGGACAGTAGGCTGGAGCACTATAGCCAGGGTTGTCAGCAGCACAGTGAGGAAGCCCAGAACGAAGAGGGCCACTGGGGAAGCCAAGAGGAGAGGCAAGAGGTGAGGAAAAATAGGAAGCAGTGTACATCAGCAGCACAACCTCCATTTTACATTTTACTAGATGATCTCCCTCCCACACAAACCCAACATTCAGCAACTTTCATATTCATTATATGGGCTTGTGCTGCTCCTCTTGCTGATCTGGCACAGGCAGAGAAGGAGGCAAAGCGTTTTCAGCACTGGCAGCTTGAAGGTGGCAGAACCAAGGATCGTGCCTGCAAGCTATGAATCTATTACTTTACTGCCCTCTCACAGATGGATGAAGTGCAATGTCCATAGCACTTGGAGTATGGCTGTGAGGAAAGACCTTAACTGCCCTGGTGTTTAGCCTTCGGTGAACTTTTTAATTATGCATTTAATTTCAGGTTAGCTTATCACAGAACACACTGGCACTTCCTGCTTTTGAGACAAGGAAAACAAAGCCCTCAATTACTTGAATTCTTCAAGCAGGGTGTGGGGGAGAAACACAACTGCTCCTCCCATCTTTCCCCTCTTCAGCTCCTACACAGGCATGTTCTTGGCTAGAGAGCAGTGAACTTCGGGAAGAGAAGCTCCATCGGACAAAAGGATTAAAAGATGACAAAGCCACTGGTTTGATGGTATTTAAGAAAACCAAACAAGCCAGCTTGTTTAAACACACCTGAAGAGGTACAAGAAAGGTCATGGCTAAGTGTCAAGGCTCAAGGTAACTATCCCAGTGTTTTGGCTGTACCTGTGATTGCAGCCCAGTTAGGGGCCAAGTTGAGATCCTGTTGCTTCGAAACTCCATATCTGGCCAGTTGGAACACAGAAGAGGGCTGGAAGGACACATCTCTGGGGTCACAGCCCACATTTGCATCATTCACAGTCACAATCAGGAAATGTTCTTGAATGGTTCTGTCTCTGAAGACATATGTCCCAGACTCAAGGAAAACATGGGCAAACCTGAAAGGAAAAAGTAAGGAAGGCACTAGTTCATCCAAGTTCCCTCTAGGCTCCAGCTGTGATGATGGTTAAATACATGGACTTGAACACACTAGACTTGAGCATTTTCACACAGGGCTCCTTGCCAAGAACCTACTGATTCTGTGAGGGACTCACTCTCAAGGTCTGCCCAATACACATGCACTATGAATCCCACCAGATATTACCAGGAGATGTTGAGGTGAGTCTCCTGGATGAGGTGGTCTAGCCTTCGGAAGGGTCCAAAATCCCAGCTTGGGTTGCTGTTATATAGATGCTGCTTCTGATAAACAGGGTAATGGCTGGATGCACGATCTGGGAACAGTTCAGCACAGTGTCAGTAACTCTGACCCATTTCAGATGGGATAGCTGACACTGGTCTGGCAAAGAGCTATGTCACTGCATTTCTTTTATAGAGCCAAGCAGTGTCAACTCATTTAATTGAGGTATGCATTACTGCCCAACAAAGACTAATGCATTCTCTGTTCTATAGAAACAGTTAGAAAGTGAAAAATGCTGAGTAGGTCACTGGCAGAGCATAGGCTACAGTTCTGGGATCCCCTGAAGGCAAGAGACACAGTGAAGTGAAGGAATGTGCTCATACGTGCAGGACTACCAAATGTGGAGTCACTGCTCTAAAGGAGGCTGGACACATACACCTCCAAAGAGCACACAGACCCAACAACACTCACTGTGGGAATCGATGCTAAGCTGGAAAAGGATCGTGTCTCCTGCTTCCAAACACACCAGTGGGTTAGGAACGAGGGGTAAGGCGTGGCTGTCTTTGAAGGAAGTCCTCTGGTCTCGATGACCTTTCTGCAGCAACTGATCTGATGCAAAACCTCCTGCCACAGTGCATAGAACAAACCAGAATGAATTCTGTAAAATGAGCAGCATGTGAAAACACTTAAACCCTTGGCAATAAAGAACTATTTACTTTGTGTCTGTGGGCAATTACAGCTCACAAGGACAAGTTCTGCTCTCAGTCACACTGCCACTAATGAGGAGCAGCAGGAATCAGGAACCAGCACACACTTGTCAATAGATATGCCTCCAAATGGAGTTTCCTTCTAGTTCCTTGGAAGGACAAAAGTCATCCTACAATCTGTATTTAGCCAACCTTGCAGTCAGTGCAGGATAGAACAAGATCTCTCCCTACTTTGTAAACAGTTTGGAGAATAGATTCCCTCTGTGACAACTTACTACTTGCTGTACCAACTTGAAATGAATGGCTTAGTCTGGCTACAACTTAGGTTCAACTTCAGAGGTCCTCAAGCCTTACCTGTGAGAAATGCATCCAGAACATCTGTGCTGGAGACAATGAAACCCAACACTCCACTGGGACTAAATAGAACCAAATGCACCCGTTGGCTTTTCTGCACATGTTCATCTGGGCCCAAAACATTTGTCACTTCCTATTAAAAGCAGAGGGGAACACTGATCAGACACAACCAATCCTGGACTCAGACCCTGTTTTTACCTTCAGCTGTACAAGATTACTCTAGTGAGGTTTTCTTCCCACTACTCAGGAAGCGTCATGTCTCAGTAATGGACCAACACAGTGCCTGATCAGTACTCTAGGTAATGAGACATACAGGGTTTCTCCTCTTTACTTACAGCTTTGTACCCTTCTGTGACCTCACCCCTCAGGAGGCTCTTGACATAACTGTAATCTATAAGGGCTCTTTCCAGACTTGCATACTCAGAAATCATTCCTCCACTCTTGTCTTACCCTCACTTCTCCTTCATTCACCCTCAGAAGCAGCTCTCTACTGATACTGAATCCCAAAGATATCCGTGGGGCTCTCAGCAAACACAGCTGGTCACAGAGCTCCTCAGCAGAAACATACTGCTTGCAGTGACATCTAGAAAGAGGACACAAGGTTGTGATCACTTGTGATCCCTGAGCAAACAGCTACAACACACTGATGGTCAGGCCAGCCCCAGTATCTTACAATCAACACGATGATTGAGACGATGTGTATGAAAACCAGAACAGAGCAAACACAGTGAGCTCTGTCTGCTCTCACTTTGTCACTCAGAGTTCATTCTGATGCTTCCACCCAAGCACACAATCTCACTGGGTAATGTCAAAAACACAGACATATTCTCCAGGTCGAGGAATGAGGCTCATGAATGTGGAAGTCCTGCAGTGGGAAGCTTCTCAAAAGCACCTCCCACAGCCCTGTTCTGGAATGATCTCGTGGGATCACTAACTCAGCCAGTCAGAACTGTGAAGTGCTTTTTACTGAGAGGCTGGGTTGAGACTTACATGCCCAGCTCTGCATTAATCTCTCCACCTGCAGGCCCACAAGAAGGAGAGCAGTCGTATCGCTCGGGAAAAACACATTGGCGCGTGGCTGCTAAACGGACCTCTCCGGGAGCACAGAGCTCATCCACCTGGAAGAACAACACCCACCCGGTGTGTGTGAAACCAGACAAGCCCCAGGAACTTCAACCAACATACAGCATCCCTGAAATTCCCCTCCTTGACCACCCACACCGCTGCCATTCAACACAAAGGTCATCCAACAAGGGCGGTTAAAAGACAACTTGGAAAGCGCTGCAGAAAGATCACAATTTCCCTTCCCATCCAGATGCCTCAGAAGGGCTGATGGAGAACTCCATGGCAAACATATGGAGGCTTAAACTCCTGCATCTATGACCTGAGCCACTGTGCTGCTCCCCATTGCCCTAGCATGGAAGTACCCTTGGACTCCATTTGCTATGAGTTTAGCCTCATAAGATTCTGGTAAAGAAGACAAATGCCATTAGCCTACAGAGAAGGCTCAAAAGTCTCAAACTAAACAGCTAAAGCACTCACTTGTGTTTGCAGCAGCCCAGAAAACTGAACTCAGCTTGCACCCAACACACACTCCCTAAGTCAGAGCCTGAAGCACTGAATGAATCTCCCTCTCCTGCAGGTCACACCACAGCTTGGTTTTGAAGGTGAATTTTACCTGAGGTCGACAGTCCTGATCGCTGTTGCCGTCGGGGTCTTTCTTGCCTCTCTCATCATAGTAAATGTAACCTGCCTGGCAGATACAGGAGGCATCTGACTGCTGGAAAGCCCGGTTCAGCCCATGGCAGGTACAGCTGGTGGCACCTTAGAGAAGTGCTTGCATTTAGAGTGGTAAGCAGAGTGGGAAATACACTTCCTAAAAAGAGTAAGAAGCAGTTCCTGTGTTGACTACTCCTTGACCAAATCACTGAGGCTGACAGGAATGCCAGCTGGAGCCAACCTGCCTTTTGCTCCACCAGCACAACCACTAGACCATTTCCTGAAGAGTCCATTCAACAGGAGATGCAGAAAGGCCCAGCTGGTCAGCTGCAGCAGCAGTATTTTGGCAAGTGCTCTGTTAATTTACACATGAAGCCACTGGACAGGGCTCCTCTCTTTTGCCTCAGCAGTCTCAAATCCATTGGATTTGGTACAGTACTGCACAGACAGTAACACATACACACACTCTACTGTGCTTAGCCACCTGCCTTCCAGTTTTCCAACCTTTTCCCACTTGACCATGGCCCAAGATGGACATGGGTCAGGGCCCAATTTTGGCTCAAAAGCACACTTACACTTAATGCAAGCTCCCCAATCCAGGGCAAAAGTACTCTTGGTGAAACTCCACTGCTTTCAAAGCAATGACAGAGCAAGAATTAGTAGGGCTGCTCATCTCTTCCTTCCTTTGAAGGAGATCAAATCCCCTTTGCTAAGAAAGTGTAAGTGACAGCTTTGAAAATGGAATCCATCTGTGTGGGAGAGAGGATGAGCAGTCAGGCATCAGTAGCACACAGCATCATGAGGATCCAGGGCCTGTGGTCCACCATGAAATCACATGGGGGAATCACATTTCTAAGTCATTTCCTTTTTTGTCTTTCTCTTAACAGAGGTGAAAGTTTCACTCACACACAACAACCCACCAGGCTGAGAGGAAGAAGAGCTGCCACAGGGGAAACAGGCAGGCTGAGCAGGAAGGTGATTGAAGGAACCAGCAGGACAGGCCTGGCAATCTTCTACATGCTTTGCAAAGCTGCTGCTGCCATAGGTTCCTGGTGGACAGGGCAGAGGGGCAGATGCCAGGGGAGGGCAGTAGTAGCCACTGGGGCAAGGCTTCTTGTGGTAACTCTCACTACCTAGAGAACAACAAATGCAGTGACAAGAGTGGGTAGGCATGATCTCCTCCACGTTATACCTCAGGAGCTAACATGTCCATGGGCTTAGCACTCAGCCAACAGAGACTTTCAAATGCTTGTAAACCTCTTCCTCCTGCATCCTAGTCCAAGCAGCACTGGGCTGTCACACACCAAACTTTGAACCTCTAGGTTCACTCTTCTACTTCTAGTAACACATTAACTCCAGATCTCTCAGCTAAGCCACAAAATTAGAGACAACAGGGCTTACAGAGGCCTGAGAGGTCATCCCCTGAGAGACAGCACAGCAATATCCAAACCACACTTGCCCCATTTCTCTAAACTCTCATAAAAACCTACACAACAAATGCTCCACACGCTCATGTGACAGCCCACGCCAAGGATTTGTGACTGGGGAGGATTCAGAACTTTGCCCACACACAACTTAAAATTTTCTGGTTACAATTTAAGGTGCATTTCTTGCCCCACTCCTCCACAGCAGCTCCCTTTACCTTGTGGGCAGATGAAGCCTGCTGGGCAGGGCTGACAGGGTGCTGTGATCAGAGAGTCACCACGATAGGTGCCTGCATCACAGATCCTGCAGAACTTCTCAAATGAATCCCTTGGACCAGGCAAGCTGAGGGCCATGTACCCTCCTTCACATGGCAGAGGATGGGCACTGCCTAGGGGACAGTAGTAGGGAAATGCACACCTGCAAGGCAAAACAAAGCAGGAAGAGAGAAGAAAGTGTCTTGATTTCTGGATTCAATGACCAGTGCAAGCTGAGGGCAAAATTTAAGAGTTCTCAGTTGGTTCCAGGCTCAAGATAACAGAAGAAATCATAAATCCCTTTCTTCAGTCTTGGTAGCCACCAAATCCTTAACTGTAATTGCAAAGATTCCTTTGCTTTTGCACAGTGCATAAAGGCTGTGGCTGAAGCACTAACTCAGGTTTGTCACAGGCACATTTCACAATATTCAGAGTTTTTAGAAACTAAAAGCTGGCTGCACCAATACTCACAGCTGCTCAGGGCTGGTGTATGTTGAGGATCCTTCAGGACAGTAATACCCAGCAGGGCACACGGAAGGCACAGCTGTGTGAGCATCACAGTAGAAGCCAGGCCTGCAAGGCTTTGGGTTTACTGACCCTGATGGAGAGAAGTGAAAACAGTGATGAATTATGTGATATTCCCAGAACAGGAGGGTATGTGTTAGGGAGACAGACAGTGTGCCATAAACATTGCCCTTTTCCAAAAGCTCACAGATCTGTTGGGAATCAGTTTGCTATTTAGAATGAAATGTTAACACCTGAATGCCTATCCCTGGATGATGAAAGATATCTATGCCCCTTTTCTAGACCCAGACCAGGTCCTTTGGGAACCTCAGCTCAATGAGAACAGGAAGGCAGGACTGAGAAACAGGAGATGGGAATTCAAAGGCTGACAGCTAGGAAAAGGCTTCAGGGTTAATAAATATACCTCTAAAGACATTTAATCAGTGGCTACATTCACATTCAAGCAACAGTGCCTCCAAGTCAATGCTAAATGCTATGGCTCTGCCTACTGTACACTCTTCAGCCATCTGGACTCAGAAATGGCTGGACAAATAAAAGACAAAGAACTCTGGTCAAGTCATACCTGCTGGGCATTCATAGCCAGGTTCACAAGGCACTCCTTGGGTGTTAGGCAGCCCTGTCTGTGCTGGATCTGGGCAATAGTATCCAGGTGAGCAGGGATTACATTCTTCCAATGATTTTGCACCAGGTTGGATCCTGGAAGTGCCAGGTGGACAAAGGAAAATGTCCCCTTTACCAGGGCACCAGTATCCAGGGGGACATGGATAATCCTCAAACTTGGTCAGACCTGTCAGGAAAAGAACAAAGAAAGGGAGGCTGAATGGCCAGCAGTGGTTTTAGAGAAGGGCTCTTAGCTCACTGTGAACATGAATGACCTCTCCCTTCCCCTATCTCATCTTTGGGAGTTTTGTAATCAGCTCTAGAGGTGAGAAAGGGCTGGCTTTCACCTGGCACTTACCTGATAAAGGGCAGAGATAGCCTGGAGGACAGGGCTGGCAATCTGTCAGGCTCTGAGCTCCTGGGCGCTTGCGGTAAGTTTGGGGAGGACACTTCTGAGGTGCCAGGAGACTGGTGTGGTCACTGCCATTGCTTCCGAAGCAGTAGTGTCCTGATGGACATGGATAGGCCTCTGAATCCCCTGACAAGCAGAAAGCAAGGCTTTAAGGAGTCATCTTTACACTGCAATTAGAACACTTTTCTTCTGTGTCCTCCTTGGGTCCTTCCTAAGCTACTGCACATATATGTCTACAATCCACCTCTCCAGTCCAAGCCTCTCCTCTGACAGATGGATAATTTGGAGACTGGTTGTGACCTCAGGCTCTCCTACATTCCCAATGTCTGCTGGAACAGCACATTATATTGTTAAATGTCTGTGTTTCTCTGCAGACACTACAACTCATCACTAGAAACAGTGTGTCCTACTGCAAGGGCTGTCCCCCAGTGCAGCATCTGGCATCAAAGCAAACCTCACCAGATTCAGGGGTACATACAACTCTCCTCAAAAGCAACTCCAATTCTCTCCCCTCACTGTTTACCCCTGAGTTCCAACCTGCTTTGCACCAGTGGCCTGGTGGACAGGGCAGGCAGTCTTCTCTCTTCACAGCCCCTGGAACATCTCTGATGGTATTGGCAGGACACGGTACAGGCACCTCAGTTCCCTCCAGGCAGTAGAAACCTAGAGAAAGGGATGGAAAAAGAGAGGTAAGTAAAATATGAAAGTCCTCCAATGGTAAAAATAACTCAACAAGAGCCTCCTACTGCTGTAGAATGAACATCTACACAGCTGTTGGGATGTTGCTGTGCATATAGAGAGCCAAACCAACAGCCTTTAAACTAGGCAAGCAGTCTAGCACCATAAAGTCATGGTGGCCTTTTTGGTCAGGCACAGCTCTTTGTTCAAACACAAGACACTATTGAGCAATGCCAACTTTAAAGAAGGAATCACGGTATATTATGCAAGGTAACAGATACTCTTTAGTTTATTGGAAGGAAGCTTATATTCTACACCTCAAATGCTGTTGAGATTCTCACTCACCTGCAGGACACAGCCCTGCACACACCTGACCCCAGCGGCACCCAGGTAGGAAACGCCAGGAGAAGCTGGGGCCCTGGGGAGCAGGCTGAGAGCTCCCAGCGAGGCAGAAATAGCCAGCAGCACACTTCCCCTCCAGACGTCCATGCCTGCAGCACAGAGGACAGTAAGCATTGATATACAACCTACTGCTAATGATTTGGTGCAGAAGCAGAGCAAGAACTGATGCAACAAACTCTGCAATAAAACACAACTCCTTAGACTGGTGACTGCTTTGAGATGCCTCCTGAAATTCAGAGATACAACACCTCTGTACTCAAGAGCTGTACCTAAGCCTGTGTTTCTTCTCTTAGAGAAACAGAAGCTGGGAGGAATTCAGCATTGACTTAACAGCACAAAACAAGAAGGTCAAACTGCTTGAGACTGAGTAATAAAAACAGCAGAATGAAATGAAGCATAACCTGCAGTAGTGACCAGGTAAGCAAGGCAAGCATTCTGTCTCATCCCAGAGGCCAGACATATTTGCAGGAGTGAAGGTGCCTTCAGGACATGTGAGGGGATCCCGTGTGCCTGAAAGGGAGACCACAGGGACAAAAAAATCCCTGAGAAGATTGCTTTGATGGGCATGATGTCCTGTGGTATGGAGCAGCCTCTTGGCTACCTGGAGTCAGCTGTCCTGGCCACATTCTCTTCCAGCTCCGTGTGCACACGCTGGTCCCTCTCCCACCTCCAGCCCACTCACTGATGGGGCAGGGTGAAAAGCAGAAACATCTCTGATACTGTGCAAGCACTGCTCTGCAATAACCAACACATCCCTGTGCTATCGATATTCCCTTCACTGTAAACCCAAAATACAGCCCTGTAGCAGCTACTAGGAAGAAAATTAACTCTATCCCAGCCAAAACCAAGACACACTTCCCACCACCTTGACTACAGGAAGACACCCATTAGGTTTGTCCAACCCTAGGATCAAAACGAGGCACACAACATAGCTGGTATCCAAGTTTCAGTGACCTGTAGGACAGTAAGAATGTGGTGGGCAGCGCTTGGGGTCTCCAGTCACCAGCTCCTGGCAGTAGAATCCTCTCTGGCATGGCAGGCAGGATGCAGAGCCCCTGGCTGGCTGGTATTCCCCAGCAGGACACGGCATTGGGTGGGTTGCCCCTGACTGGCAGAAGTGGCCCTGGCAATGACAGAGAAGGAAGAGGATGGTGGCAAACTTAGGGTCTGTGTGAAGAGTAAATCCCAAAATTACCAAATCCCAGGGCAACATTCCACATGGAAGTAATTAACAAATCCCTCCTGGCCAGAGCTGAGACCCATCTCTTTCACTGCCCCACTGTCACTAGGCAGTACCTTAGGGCAGAGGAATGCTGTGGGGCTGATGGAGCTGAAGTTTGCTGGGCAGTAAAACCCCTCTGTGCAAGGTCCTGTTGGAGAACTTAAACCAGTGCTAGCACAGAAAGACCCAGGATAGCATGGCACACAGCTCTCTGGGGAGGCACCACCTGAGGAGGACACCAAAGTCAAGGCCAAGGGTAGAGGGAGATGAAAGTACATCCAATGCAGTCACAGGTCTGAACTGATAACATAGTGCCACTATCAGTCCTGGCTGAATGTACCAGTACCCTGCAGTGACCAAGGGCCACCTCCTCACCATAGCTGCCAGCAATCAAGTCCCACATCACCTTAGACTCCAGGAGAAGCCTGTGGGTGAAGTCACACTCACCTGTGGCATTGTTCAGGGTCCCAACTGGGCAGGCAACAGGGAAATGAGTACCCTCTGGACAATAGTGCCCAAAAGGACAGGGCCCACTGAGTGGGAACACGGGTGTCCCGTGGGGAACAGCATCAGTGGCTCCTCCTTCACAGTAATACCCAGCTGAGCAGAGACCTGCCATGAGGGAGCAGAGAGGGTGGCAATCATCAGCCCATGGCACCATGGCTAGTGAACAGGCACCTCCTCAAACCTCAGAAGTAGCAGGTAACTCAGAGAAGAGAAACTGAAGAGCACCCTTGTCCTACCATTGCTGATATCACGAGCCATTCACCTTTTGTTTGTCTTCCCTCCTTCCCATCAATCTTTGGCCTCTATCTCCTCTCCTTGCTTGCACTGATCTCATCTAGCATTTGCTTACCTCACCACTTTTCTAACTGTTTCCCTATATTTTGTTTTCTGTGGAAAGAGTTCTCTGCCTGTCTCATTTGCATAGATCCAACTTCTGGCCCAGTGGCAATTACTCTGTGCATAAATGGGAGGGGAAGGGATTTAGGCAGACAGAAAGAAAGGCAATAAAAGAGTTAAAAGTAGAGAAAGAGAAAGCAGGAAAAAAACAAGACAAGTAATGCGGTAACACAAAAGTAACATCCAAAACCAAATGCTCAGTTAAAAGAATGAACCAGAGAAAAGAAATTACTGATACAGGGTTGAAGGGTGCCCTCAACTACTGCTGTTCACCCAGATGTTTTCTACTTCCCTGAATCCTCCAGCCCTGAACCCCTCTGCTCTGAGTGATCTGTTGTTAACCAAACTCACCATCAGGTTCCCAGTTAGCATCTCCTCTGCAGTACCTTCCCACTGGGCACAGCTTGCAGGCACTGGGGGCCAGTGCCCCCTCCAAGGTGTTCAGTGTGCCCTCAGGGCACGGCAGGGGGACAGCAGTCTGAAATGGACAGTAGTAACCTGGGCATGGAGAGAGATGAATAAGACACTGATCAAAAACAGAAAGGAGAAAGAGGTGGGAATGCTGAGCTTGTTCTAATGGCAAATACCCCACCTCCTGGAGTGAACCACAGCCAGAACAAGTTATGCAAGTATCCCTCATACCTCCTCCCATTTTTTGCTGCACATGTACTGCTCACCTCTGGGGCAGCTGAGTGGTTCCACAGTGGCAGCACTGCTGCAGGCCATACCCGCTGGGCAAGGGAGGCAGACACTTGCTCCAGGCACAGGGCTGAATGTGCCAGGCTCACAGGGCAGCTCTAGCCCAGTGCCTGCAGGACAGTAGAAGCCCCTGGGACATCTGTATCCATGAATCCCATCAGAAGGGCAGGGAGCAGAGTTTCCTTCCAGGCATACATACCTGTAGAGAAAGAATCTAGACCTGAAACAAGCAGCCCTGTTCACAGGCAACAGATGGGGGAGGCACTAATCAAGATCCAAGGGTCGACAGCTAAGAAACAACCCTTGCAAATGCAGTTTATTATAGCTTTGCTGACATTTTCTCCTCCTCATCTCTAAATCAGTGCCCACCTAAAAATCCTGGTTAAAAAACCCAAAGGTTTTTGCACTAAGTTGACTGGAGAGCATTCTCATTTTTGTAAGGAAAAGCCTTTGAAAACTAAAGGTTTTTTACTTCAAAGCATAGGGCCCAACCATGCAGTTCATCCTGGTTCAACCAGCTCATCCTGGTTTTGCTTAGCCTCCTTTTATCCCCAGTCTCCTCACAGGCTTCTGCTTTAATGCCATCTAGTTCCACGCTGATGCTTCCCTTTATCACTTCCCTCCCAAGATGAGGAAATACAAAAACTATTCAGGTAAAGCAAGCAACAATGAAATGAGAGCCAGGATCCCATCATACTGCAGACAAGGATTCAGAGGATATTGCTCCTGAAGAAGAAACAATTCATTGTCCTTAGGGCAAACAGTGTTGAACAACAAGTCAGCAATGCCTGGAAGCAAAACCTCTTTAGACTGAACAGCACCTATGAGAAGTGATGGATGTTACATGGCAGAGGTTGAAAAGCAGCCCAGGAAAAGCACAAATTGTACCCTGTTGGAGGGCAAGAACTGCACAGATTCTAGATCTTTGGGTCATTTGTAATCATGTAATACTCATTATCACTTTGCCCAGAAAACCTTGGCCAACACTGGTGGAGGCAGGCTGTAACATCTTTCTACAGTTAAAGACATTTTTGGAGAGGTTTAAAATCTAACTGAGATACAGCAAATCCTTCTTATTCCCAGGAAGTCTGTTTCCATGGCTGCTTATTTTTAGGCATTCCAAAAGCAGCCTGTACTTGTATTCTGAGCTTAACTTCCATTTGTGCCCAAATCTCATTGTGATTTTCCCCACAAGACTTAAGAGCTGTCTGCTATCAGAAACCTTTCCCCTAAAAATCGTGTTATGCTTAAATGTCACTTCTAAGGCTCCCTTTTCACATACTCATGAGATAGATAATTATTGCTGACAGCACTTTCTGCTTGCACCATCCTACCTTGTCCCTGCTTATTGCACCATCGTGTGGGAGAAGAAATAAATCACAGAAGGCAAAAAGGATGGCCGGGTCAAATTCTCAGCAAGTGTGATTGTGAGGCTAAATAAGGGATTTGTCATATACTAAAGCAAACTGAAAAAACATGTATAGGGCTCAGGCAGAATGTTAGGCAAATGTAAAGTGGAAAGAAATGCCTCTGAAACATCTACTGAGATCATCAGTCACATAATAATGGGGGTTGGAAGGGACCTCTAGACATCACCCAGTCTAACCCACTGCTGGAGAGTTCTTTCCAACAGTCCTTACTCAGACACACAACACCAGGCTCACTGTCTCACTCACCCTTGAGGACAGGGCAGGCAGCTGCTTTGCCTTTGTGAAGGGTTATAGGACCCTGCTGGACAAGCAATTGGAAGAGCTGTGCCCTTGGGGCAGAAATACCCTGGAAAAGAAAGAACACATCACAGTCAGTAGTCTTTGAAAACTGAAAGCAACCTAGGCATTTCAATGGGACCTAACTCACCCTGGGGACATGGCTGTGGCTCCTCACCAGGGACACAGTAGTCACCCTCTGGGCAAGTATGGCACCTCTCACCACTGACATGTGGCATGTAGGAGCCAGGGGGGCATGGCCCTGGACTGCTGGATCCAAGAGGACAAAAGTGACCAACTGGACACGGAGCTCCTGAAAGGCCATCGGTGGGGGTTGGAGTCTGGGCCCCTGTGATGCAGTAGTACCTGTGAACACAGCAACACACTCTTATTTCAAAGGGGAAAGAACACCTCTCCTTACACAGAGCACATCAATGCACTTGCTTTTCCACTTACCCTGCGCTGCAGTGTCCAGATGGGGCCCTCAGCCCAGAGCTGTTGCAATAAAACCCTCCAGGACAAGGCTGGCATTCCTGCAAACTCCCACTGCCTTCATTGCCAGACCACGTGCCAGGAGGGCACTGTAGTGGACGTGGTGCACCTGGCAAAATCCATTGCACCAGAGTGAGAAAAAGGCACTTTGTGCTTGCTACAACTGAAGAAAAGTTTGGCAAAGCATCCTACCTTCAGGACAGTAATGACCAGGAGGACAAGGAACTCCCGATTCTCCATCTTGGGGGTTTCTTACTCGGGCACCACTTTTACACCAAAATCCCTCAGCACAGTCTCCTAGAAAACAGAATGACATATAAAAACCCATCAATGCATTCAAACAATAGGCACATAAAAGCCCATTTCAGGATGCAGACAGAAATACAGCCATTTGCTCTGTCATTGTGCAGAGTCACTGTCAGTCTACAAATTAGTGGGGTAATTGTCAACAAGCAGAGGAGTTGCTTGTAGCTGCAAGGAGTGCACAGTTGGTGGCAGATGCCAGACTAAAGTGCTTCTGTCACTTAGCTCAGACTAAGCAAGACCTCCATATCTGGGCAAACACACTTTTTTCTTTAGGTGCATATTCAAGCACATTCCTAGTGAAGCTGGAAACATTAAAGACTTGAATATAAAAGTGCTTTGCTGAATGAGGGTTTTTATGTACAGAGGGTAAAGAGCAATGAAAACTCACCAGTGCCACTGTGAAAAAACAGTCTTGGGGAAGAAATGCAGAGATCTCACCCTCTCCTTCTCTGCTAAGCCTAATCACATGTGCATCAGCCACATGAAAGGATCAGTTCTTTGGGAATGAGGCTGAAAAAAAGAATTCTCAAAAGAATGCCAGGCAGGTCTGACAGTGGAAAACTCCACACTGGATTTTTTTGTGAGGTGTAATCCATAGGATTCTGGTTTCTTGCAGCTCCCCTCTCTCTTCTGGCTTAGAAACAAGAATCTTCCTCAGAAAGTTTGTGACAAGTAAAATGGGAGAGTTCACCTTAGCTGAGGTCAGAACCCTGGAGCCCTAACTCCAAGCCCTGGCACCAGCCACCAGCCATTGCCAGGATTCTCCCACAGCAGTGACTATGCTCAGAAGAACTGCAACATACCTGTTGGGGCAGCAAGCCCAGAGACTTCACAGTATTTTCCTGGTGGGCATCTTTGACATTCCTTGATAGTTTTCAGTTTTTGCCTTGGTCCAAAGGTTCCTGCAGGGCAGCTGTACTGAGTGCTCCTGTTTGTCCCTGGTAGGCAATAAAAACCTTGTGGGCACGGGTAAAGGGTAAAATCAATAACTGGCCCGTGCTGGCTGTCACAGTAATAGCCTGCAGCAAAGACAGAGGAAAGAAAGCTAAATTAGTCACTGAGAGATACTAGCCATTGAAGCACTGCTCATTAGAAGAGAACAGGTTCTCCTGTGCATACAAAACAACTCACTGGCCACACAAAAACATAAATTTGCTGCTGACCTTAAATTACTATTGATTTGAATCACACTGGGACAAATACACAGCAAAGCTTTCCACTTGCTGCACTCCTTAGAAGGAAATTTACCCCCCAGTGGTCCCCAGAACACAGGTAAAAACTTGCAAAGCACATGAAAACACTTAGACAGCATTGATCTCTCTGTTCCCTTTCAGTAACTGAGACCCTTCAAATGAAGTTTTCCCACTGAACATTAGTTTTCCTTGCCAATATTTTGTTCAGAGTACACAGACATTACCATATTTGCATTCACATCTGAATTGCTTTAACCTCTAATGGTCTCTTCATATACAGCCAGAAATTGTTCTTCCTCAGTCAGGAGAATGAAATGACCAAGGCAGACAGGAAGACTCAGGAGTCAGTAAGGAGGAGGCATTTCTTCCCTAAGGGATGCACTGAATAATATTTGATACTGTGAAAAACATAACTCCTATTTTCTGGATGCCTGTACAGACTACAGCACCTCTCTGAATCCTGACACATCTCCCAGAAGGGGAATGGCTTTTCCACTCTAAACACAGAGACTTTGCCAAGCTGCTGTGCAGTTTACTCTCAACTCACCTTCCCAGCACTCTCCAGTTGGGGCACTGAGGCCAGGGACCTCACAATAGAAGCCAGAGGGGCAAGGCTGGCACTCAGAAAGCATTCTCCTCCCTAAGAGGCTGGAAAAGCTACCAGCTGGGCAGAGCTTGGGTGCTGCTGATGCTGCAGCTGTGAGAACAGAAAGGACAGACATCATTAGCCTCATTATACCAAAGGAAGCCAAGGTGAAGCTAATTACATTCTAAAGACAGGCTAGTTTAGGCATTGAGACAAATACATCACCACTTTTAAAGAACAGGCCAAGGGAAGAACTAGGGGCAGAATGTGGGACTTTAAGCACCATGGTCAGACCCTAGCCAGTTGGCCACCAAGCTTCCAAAATCAGTCATCAGTGTTTGAGATACTCTGTGACAAGAAACTGTCAGTATTTCAGATATTGTGTGAAATTCTCAGTGCAGCTCGATGCTGGACACTCACGGCAGTAAGTCCCCTCTGGGCAGATGTTCCCAGTCACACCATCTGTTGGTTCAGGGACAGCTGCTCCACCTTTACAGTAAAACCCAGCAGCACATTCCCCACTGGGGACAGGGAGACCTGGAAGACAGAGAGTATAATGAAACTCAAAGCACTAAGATGAAGGGAGAAAAAGAAGCAAACCAACCACTCACAGCCTCCCTCTGGGAGATAAAGGCACCTTGCAGGTACCAGTATACCTCTACTGAAATATTGGGCTAAAACTAGCTCCTGTTCCCAACACTGAAAGAACACTGAAAGGACAAAAGAGAGTAGGAGAAAATGAAGCAGCACTCATTATCCCAGCATCTGCAGGCTCTGCACATGCAGAGAATGGAGGGAGGTCTGAGAGGAGATTCTGGTCTTCTGTGTCTATGAATCTGTAAAGATGTGTGTTCATACTGGTCCTCTCAAGAGAGGAACATGGCCATAGAGGCAAAATGACTCCCTCAAGGTCACACAGCACATTCTGGACAAAGTCAGGTTTGGCATCCAGAAGAGGAATTTAGCTTTAGGGTCCTCTGTCAAGTTCTTAAAGAGCAAATATTTCCATGTCCACACAGTGCCTTTAAGTCCTCTCAAAACAGATTACTCAAGTTCTCCAAAGACACTAACCTGAGGCATTGCAGTAAAACCCTGGAGGGCAAGGAAGAGGCTCTGGGCTTCCTTCAGGGCAATAGAAACCAGCTACACACTTCCCTCCAGTGGCAGTGGCTGGGCACAGGCAGTTGGCATTGGTATAGTTATCCAGATCAAAAGGCTTTGAGGTCCAAGCAGCTGAGATGCAAAACCAACCTGAGAACAGAAATCTTGACTGAGAAGCTCTAGCAATGACAGAGCCCTGGAAATCTTCATCAATAAACCAGTTAGGATGGCTTTTCATGTGGAGTCTGCATGGCACAACCATGAGCACACAGAATATAGGAGAGACTACTACCAAAGCTTAACACCATGGCATAATTTTCCCTGCAACAGTATATGCAGTGATGCCTTGTTTGTAACACCACACCAGCAAAAAATGGTAAGACATCCAACCACCTGAAGTTCAGTACTTTGCTGTATAGTCACAGGGTTCATTTCAGCTGCCTAAGCAGGTTCGGAATGGCAGATGCACAGACAACTGCTTGTGGCTACCAGATACATCTTAGTCTGTGCCCATCTGAACCAGCAGATGGAACTCAGGTGGATGCCCAGGGTGTCTTCAATCATACTAGAAGCCTACAGCCAGGCAACTGAATCAAGCAGACAGACTGGAAAGGCTGTGGGAAAGGCTGCAGGATATAAGCACCAGCCTCCCGAATACACTGATCCCAAGAGCTGTGCCAAACCAATCCAGACTCACCTGCATCACACTTGCCTGAGGCAGCTGTCAAGTTCTCCTTCCCACAGTAATGCCCAGGTGGACAGGGCAAGCAGCTATCCAAGCTCTGTGTCATGGGATCTGGGTTATAGTAGCCCCGGGGACAGGGAAATTCAGTAGCAAACTTGGTTCCTTTGGAATAAAGAGAGTGAGTGTCTTTCATGGACTTCAAATACTATCTCAGCTATTAATCCTGACTATCACTTCATGACATCTTTGCCAGTTTATCTCACTGCTGATCCCCACAGTGCACAGCTTGCCCTTTGTGGCCAAGACAGTCTCTGGATGCTGTTTAGCTTGCCTGTGAAGGGAGGGTTAAACAACAGTCATATCTACAGTTTAAGGGATTTTGTGGGGTTTTTTCTGTGAAGAATCAGACTGACACAAACATTTTGCTCACTGAGATCATCTCTTGACTTTAAGAAGAATTCTAGCCAATGAATTGCTTTGCCCCTGGGCTCACCTCACCTTTGGGGCAGTAAAAGCCAGCTGGGCAAGGATTGACACTGTAGGTGGTGGTATTTTCTGGGCAGTAGTAGCCTGCAGCACAAGGGAAGCATGAAGCCTGTCTGGTGAGGTTGTTGTAAGTCCCTGCAAGGCAGGGTAAGGGAAAGCTGGCTCCTTCTGGGCAGAAGTGGCTCACAGGACAAGGGCCTCCTTTCTCCCACATACCTAAGACAAAGAAAGGAGAAGAGAAAAGGCCAATAGAGGGAGGGACAATGTTAGAAAAGGGAGCTAACACTTCACTGATGGGAATCTTGTCTTCTCTGTGATCCCAGAAGACAAGTAAGTGGATTTACAACACAGTAAGCGTTGCAAAAGATGACATTTTTTAAAGCTACTTGTTGCCAAAACCCCTAATTATTGGATATAAGCAGATGAAGACACCAATGGTGACAACAACATCACTAACAAACAGCTGAAGACCCTCAGTGCAGCTCACCAGGTGGTGATGGTGAAGAAGCTCCAGACAGGCAGTAGTAGCCAGCTGAGCAGGGTCCTGAGGGTGCTGTGAGGCCAGTGGAGCTGCAGTAGTAGCCAGATGGACATGCTGTGCAGCTCGAGTCCTGCCAGTTGTAGAGCCTGGTGAGGAACATAAGCAGGCTTTCTGTTGGCATGTGTGCAAGTTCAGCAGGTAGAATATTGATGCCTAGACCTCTGGCCAAGTGAAAACAACCATGAAGAGTTAATGATCAATGCAAAGATACATCTAATGAGCTTTACTGAGCTGCACTTTGTTGGTTGAGGGGCTAAGCAAGAAAACAAAAAGGAAAAACCAGCATCAGCAGAAGTTTACCTGTCTGAGTAAGTGCCCACAGGGCATTGCTGTGGGATACTTGTGCCAGCTGGGCAGAAGTGTCCAGGTGGGCATGGGCCACCAGTGCTCGTGTTTGTGGCTCCATTAGGGTTTGGGACACTTGCTCCTACATGAGGAAGACAAACCAAAGGTATCCTGAACAAAAAGGGTTGCTGTTCATGGGACAGGACACAGTATTTTCCTTAAAAGTAGAGTAAATGTCAGAATCCTTATTTAAATCACCTGAACTGAGGTCCTGTGGTTCTATGAAATGCATTGAACACAAACCCTGAACAGCACAGTTACAGTATCCAAGACAGAAAATCCAGTGCTACAGAATACTGTGCACAAGGAATGGAAGATGAAAGTTGCCACTACACTATAAAAATAGTTGCCACTACTGTCCCTACAAATACAGAACCTTGTTTCAAACACCATCTGGAAGCTGCCAGGAAACTTGCTGACAACAGCCAGATTCCTGTGATGACAACTTGCTTGAGTCTATTTCTTGCAGTTTTCTCTAAGTCCTTCTACAAGTCTGAGAAAGCAGGTATTTGAGTAGAGAAACACCTGATGTGACTGAGCATAACCTTATCACATGGCTTCATTCCTAAGGATTATCCTGGCACTGTCTGCCAGGGAGAGATTACACAGAGAATGTACAAAAACCAGCTCCTAAAGGGCCACAACTTCCTACTTTGCACTTATCTTTTTGCCTTGTGAATACTAAATTCAATACCTGCTGTGCAGAAGAATCCTGGCCAGCAGGGACCACTTGGAGAGGATAATCCCCATTCTCCACAGAACATTCCTGGAAGACCACAGAGGGAAAAGAGTATCAATAAACTGGGAGGAAAAACAGGAGAGCTGCTGTGCTGCACGGTCTGAAAAAAGCCCCTGTGGCTCATTAGGGGATGCTACTAGTGGGACAAGGAACCTCTTTGGACTGGGTATTTTTTTGCTTCCATTTCCCAGAGGTGAAACACACATCAGGAGATCAGGAAAAGAGATTTGCAGAAAGATAACCCTCTCTCACTGCCCTTCATGGACAAGCAGAGTTTGGGGTTGTTTCCTCACCTGCGGGGCACTGCAGACACCTCTCCCCCTGGCTGAGTCCATAAGAGGGGTTGTAAGTCCCAGGAGGACAAGGATAAAAACTGATTCCAGTTTTCTGAGGGCAGTAGAAACCAGGAGGACAGTGATGCCTTAGTCCTTTTGAACAGTGAAATCCAGCAGGACAAGGAAAGCATTTGTCTTGACCTGTGAAGGAAGTACAGGAATTAAAAGGAACCATGTAACAAAGGGGAAGAAAAATACCATGTGCACAACTTCCCTCTGCCTAGTTGGGCACTTAAAGAAGCAGAAATCAAACTGAACTTATTCTGTAAGCACTCCTGCAACAACTGGCCCTCCAACATGCACCTTCTCCCAGAAGTGTTTAATTCAGCAGGCTTCTCAGCTCCACTGTACCAGTGACCTTCACATCCCACCATCAGGTGGCAGACAGTACAGCAAGGAAATCTAGTTAACTGCTCAGGAGCTTTCTGTGCACTGTGTCACTGCTACAATCCTAATGCCCAAGCTGTTGCAGGGGTGAAATATATTACACATGTGACACCAGGAGAAAAAAACTCAACAACATCCCCCTTGACCCCTTTCTCTACCCTGTCTCCTCTAAACACTGAATGCTCATGATGGCCAGCAGCTATCAAAGCCATTCTTGGACACAGACAAAAAAAATCCACCGAAAAAACCCATAAAAAGAGAAAGAAACAAACAAAAAACTCTGTGTGTTTGCCTCTCCCAAGTCATAGTGACCTTGCAAAGTCCCAGCTCCTGACCTGTGGCATTGTTGTATTCTCCACTGGGGCAGGGTGAAGGTGCTGCTGAGCCTGCAGGGCAGAAATGTCCTGGAGGACAGATATCTCCAGTGATGCCATCCTCTGGCTTTGCAGTCTTTGTCCTTCCTGTGCAGTAATAGCCTTAAGGCAGAAAGCATTTGAGTTTTGTCTCCCATTCAAAACCAACTGCATTTCTAAGTAGCTAAAGAAGTTCTGCTCTCATCTCACCTTGTGCACAAAGTCCTGCAGGAGCATCTTGGCCAGACATATTGCAGAAAAACCCAGGGACACAAGGCAGACACCAAGTGGCATCTGGGGCTCCTCTCTGTTCATTCCAGGTGCCAGGAGGGCATGGCATCTCTTTTGGGAGTGTTGTGCCAGTGAGACAATAATGCCCTTGTGGGCACAGATCTCCAAATGGAAGCCCCATCTGAAGCAAGGAAAATAAAATGAATATGGTTTGTGAAAGCTTTTCTAGTGCCAAAAGGTGTGAGGCAATGCAAGATATTCAGTACTCACAGGTGAGGAGCTGCTGGAACCTTGAATGCAGTAATATCCTGGCTGGCAATATCCCTCTGGCTCAGTCAGACCAGCCATGCTGCAGTACATGCCTGCTGGGCAGGGCTTGCATGAACCTGCCCTGGCTACACCTGAGTAAGTTCCCTGCACAAAGAGAGAACCAGTGAATGGCTCCTGCCAAGGGACTGGAAACCTGCTGAAAATGACTACTTGAAAAACAAGTCCATATTTGATTCTTACTGCTGGACATGGGAGAGGCAAAGAACTTCCAGTCAAGCAAAAATGCCCTTTGGGACAATCTTGGGGTGCAGCCAGGCCTGGCTCACTGCAGAATGTACCCTCTGGACAGTCCCTACAAACAGACTGACCACGGTCCTAGAGAGGGAACACAGAGAGAACTTGGCAGATGTGGGGTATTACTGAATAAATAAAGAAACTTTGCACTTTCTACCAGCTCCCAGAGATTCCTTACTACAAAATAAAAACCCTGAAGCAAATGAACTGCAGCCCCAATGCAACAGATCTGTGCTCTCTGAATAGTACTTTGCACCACCAAAGCAGTGGCAGGCACAGCCCTGAACTGATACAGCAGTAAGGCACATGCACATGTTAATTCACCTATGCTTGGCTAAAGTCTCCTCAGGCCACTTCTAAATTTGCACTATTCAAGAAGTCAAATAAGCAAGAAATAAACTCAAGTCAAACAAGCTACAGATAATAGCTGGACTGATGGATCTCATGCCCTCATCCAACTCTTTCTAGTTCTGCACAGAGCTGTTTTGTCACAGGGTAAAAGGCTAAGCAGGTGGTGATTAGCCAATGTAGGAGAAAACCCAAGTCCCTCTTTTTCCAAGCTGATGACTTACAAGCACCTCATGAATTTCTATTCACACACTTTTCCAAGGGCTCTGTTGACCCCACAGGTAGATTACACAGGGTATACTAACATACTTACAGGCTGGAAGCTGCCAAGAGGACACGGTTCTGGCTTGAAAGCCCCTGTTAAGGAATAATGTCCCTCCATCACCACTTGCTGAAGAGGACTTTTGGCACCTCCTGTACAGAAGTAGCCAGGTTCACACAGTCCTGTGGGAGCCTGGTTATTTGTTCCATCACAATACAACCTATATGGGGCAAACCAAAAACCTTGAGTAGCAACAGTTGCTTTTTAGCACAGTCTCAAAACAAAAAACTCCCTAAAAGAGATGTTAAGGATTTACAAAGACTACACAATTAGTATTAATGAGAATGTTTAAGCAAGAGCTGCTAGGTCCTACACTAGAGACATAACGAGTATTGACAGAAGTCAGTGAACAGGAAAAAAACAGAGCACAACTCAGCCAATTCAAGTTCCTTGTTGTATATCTACTGATACAGGTAAGTAGTCACAGAGAATGCAGGTATAGTGCATTTGCAGCAGAGCTCTAGGAACAGAGTGGGCTCCTCTTACAGAGGGCTGAAGGTAAGGACGGGCTGCTGTGACAACAAATGAGGGCTGAGCAAACCCTCTGCAGTAGGATAGAACTGAGATATACTCTCTGAAGATGATCCTCACCCAGGTGGGCAGTCCAAGCACTCATAGAGGCTCCTCAAACCACTCACATTGCTGTAAGTTCCTGGAGGACAGGGGATAGGGAGGGGAGAGTCAGGTGGACAATATGCCCCAGCAGGACACACATCTCCCGTCACACCATCTGTGGGCATCTGGAATTGGAAAAAGCAGCACTCAAAAAAGGGAGCAAATGGGCTTAAAATATTTAAGGCATCATACTGATTTTAACCCAAGGCAATGTAGAAAAGAAAAAGACACATACTCTGTGGTACAGAGAACAGACAATAACTACCTAAGGGAAATGTAGCAAATGAAGAAAGACTAAACCCAGATGACCTTTCTACACTCACAATCCCACTGTGATTCACATCCACTGAACTTTTCACCTGTAGCCTTTTCACCTGCCTACATTTTTAGTTAAGGGGTGTTAGTATTGTAGAGGGACAAATATGCCATGGTTATGCTTCCTTTGAGGGCAGCATGAGTGCTCCTCACACCCTGAACTTGAGCATGAGCACTACAAAAGTGTGATTCTTGGAGTCACTGGGTTAATAAACAAACTGCACTAGTGAAAAAACCCAACACAGTGGAGCACAATTAGATAAGGAAGATAAAAAGTGCCATGTGACTTACTGGAGTCAGGGCTCTGCCCTGGCAGTAGAATCCAGCTTTACAGGGACCACTTGGCCCAGTCTGTCCTGGAGCAGCACAGTAGAAACCAAGGCCACATGGGCTGCATTCCGTGGCCCCAGATAGTCCCTTCTTGTTGCTGTATGTACCCTCTGGGCAGGGTTCAGGTGTAGAGCTGCCTTTGAGGCAGTAAAAACCCTGTAAAACAAAGCCAGGTTAATATGGCACTTTAGGCTCCTCTGTTAAATGGACCCCCAGATACCAGCTTCTTCCATTAGATAACCAAGAACAAATAACTCACTGCTGGGCAAAGTTCAGGCACTGACATGGCAGGAGAGTCACAGTAGTACCCAAGTGGACATGGTTTGCAAGCGTCTTCACCCTCTGTGCTGGAATTATCCCAGAAGAAGCCTGGCATACAGGGGAAGGAGAAAGGGTATCCTGTCCCCAGAGGGCAAATATAGCCAGGTGGGCAATCCCCAGTCTGAAAAGCAAAACACACAGTCAGGCATGGCTTTGTTGTCATTTTCCTAGTAGGGAAGAGGAATCTGTTAAGATTCAACACAGAAAGATCCAAGCTTCATCCAGAATTTGAATAACCTGGCATTGTTTTTTCTGCAAGAAAATGAGGCAGGAAAGAAGGAAGGGATTTCACAGTCTTAGCACGAAAATCCTGATCACACAGGACAATTATTTTAGGCAAGATATTTTTAAGGTGAAAAAGAGCTGTAACTGGGGAAAAGTTATCACCTTGCTCTTAAACAAAAGCACAGATTCATCCATCAAAACAGAATCCAAGTGCCTTTTTTACTCTTAATAAAGGTTTCCTTTTTCTTTTTAACAGCTATTAGGATTCAAGAGTTCACTCTTTCCAGAGACAAGACAATCACAATGGAAGACACCAAAACTCATTAGAGACCGCAGCAAGCAGAGCAGCAGCTTTCTTTCATAGCCTGCATTGACAGGTAGAAGGCAAATTAGAGATGGAAAAGAGGTATTAAGCTCCAGTCACAGTTGCAGCCTTTGGAAAAAAAGGCCATGAGAACCTGGGCTATACTTACAGGGTGGGGAATTCCTGAGGGCTGGATCCCATCTCTGTAGCAGTACTTCCCTGCAGGGCATGGTAAGCACTCATCAGCACTGCTTAGACCCCTCTGCTCACCATAGGTCCCGTTGGGGCAGGACTTAGGAGATAAGCCCTTGAAATGAGATAGGAGAACGGGTCTTTAACATACAGCCAACTCCATGAGAGAACAGTGACTCCCAAAGACCAAACTAGATTCACTTACACTATCTCCCTGGGGACAGAAGTATCCTCTTGGGCAGGCATCTGTGCTGGCATCTGGAGCAAGTGCTTGTCCTTCTGGGCACAGGAGACCCGCTGGGCAAATCATGGCAAGGAGCATCACATCCCGGCTGGTGTGCTCACTAGCACAGTAATGCCCAGTGAGACACAGCAAGCAGGAGGCTGAACCTTGGTCCTACAAGTGAAAGGCACATGGTTCCACCTCTAGAGCACAAAACCCCCCCTGCACGTTTGCAAGCTGTGCTGAGGCACAAAACAAAGGAAATGAATGCAACCAACTCTATCATCCACAAAACCATCCACAAAAACATGGCCATTGATCAAAGACATTGCCTTTGGGAAGTGATGACAGGACTCTGCTCTTAAAAAAACATTCCCTGTTATGCTTAGTAATACCACTGGAAACACAAAGATTTCTCTTTAAATATGCCACCTAACCTAATCTAGGAATAACAAACAGCATCCCATTCAGTGTATTCACCCTGCAGGCAAGAAAGCCTGTGCTTCACAAACAAACAGCAGGCCTCAGCACTGCCTGTGGATTATGTATGCAAAATGTTCTGATCCTCACAATAGTCAATCCAACACCCTTTGCCAGCAAAAGCAGAGAAAAACACACATCTCTCCTCATCTTTCTTTGTTACACTGAACTCCAAACTGCAAACAAGAGATAGTCTAGGTCTACTTGTCATACATAAATCTCCGTCATCTTTCTCCTCTCCAACCTTAATAATGGGTTCCAGAGACAGAAATAGTGGGGTCATTTGACAGGAGTGATAAGTCCTTTTTCCATTAACAGGAAATGGCAATTATCACTAGATAACCCTTACAAGTTTTGGGGCAGATAAATAAGAAAAACAGGCTTTAGGCATCTGCTTGTGAGAACAGTTGGGCTGCCACTGAGGCTCAACAGATGTTTTCCCTCCCAAATCCAATTGACAGTTTAATTCCATTGCAATCAAATACTTCCCTTAGAGCAGGAACTAAATACAGGTGTCTCCTCCCTGCCAGGGTGAAATACATCACAAAGACTCAAAGTATTCACCCAGCTACCCACTGCCAGATGTGTGACAGAATGCCAGTTCAAGCCTCTGGAGTAGGAATAACAGCAAGAGCACTATGATACATATGATATGTACTTTTAGCACCATGTCTGGAACAGCTTCAAACCTGATTGCCTTCTCTAGACTAGCATTTTCACTCCCTCCTTGCAGGGTCAGCATAGGAGGCCAGTATTGTTTAAAGCACTGTGTACAATCACCTCAAATACTCAGAGTCATCATGCAAGTGGATGGGCTCATTCCAATGCCTCCCTCTGAGACACTCTAAGCCTCAAGCTCACCTTGAAGTTCCCCTTGCTGCCAAAATTCAGTCCCTATGTCAAACAGATCCAGGATAAAATTATTGATACTTACTGAGAAGTTGCCAGCACCACATGCATGAGGAGTAACAGTGCCAAGTTCAGGGCAATAATACCCTCCAGGACAAGGCAGGCAGTCTGCAGCCACTTTTGCACCATGTTCCATGCGATAAGTTCCTCTGTAGGAGAACATACAGTGGAAAGTCACCAACAGCAGTGACCCAGAAAATATTTCAAGAGCAGAAAGATATTAATGAAAACCTGCAGTGTTCTGAAATGTCATATAGAAATATTGCCTCTTGTACCTACACAACTACTGCAGCATGTGTAGTGTACTTACACTGGGCACAGAATTGGCTTGGAGGTCCCACTGCTGCAGAAAGCTCCTGCAGGGCAGACAGCACAGTCTTCCACTCTGCCATTTCCCAGCCTGGTACTGTAAGTTCCCTCAGGGCAGGGGAACTGTGTGCCCTTCCATGCACCTTGCAAAAAGGGAAAAATACAGAGAAGAGTCATCCTGATTCTTAATACAGCCTTGAAGACAGAAGGCAATAAGAGCCCCCAGTTCTACACTGCTATCAAGTATTTACATGAGTTACATGTAAATACATATTTATATATAGAAAAATCACTGCTCACTGCTTGGAAAACAACAACAACAACATATTACCATTTAGCAAAGGCTGCAGAATCTTTGCAAGAGGCTTCAGATTTAGAACTGTGCTTGTACCAGACACTCGATTGGGCATTTCAATTCTTTGCAAATTAATGGAAAGAAAATACTGACACAGATGTGCTCAGTTCAGACAGCACAGATTCAAAGCATGGACTACACAGAAGCAACAGCTGTCCAACTCCACAGTGAAAGCCTTTGGTGCAAAAAACACACTGAGAAAGTCAGCTGTGACTTTATCAGAGTTCACAACATTTCACAGAAATGAACTACATTTCCTTTGTTCCTGCAGAAAGCTGCTTACCTTGAGGGCAGTAGTGCCCTGAGCTGCACATCCCAGTGGGGGTACGGGCTCCTCCTACACAAAACCAGCCTGCAGGGCACAGAAAACATTCCTGTTCCGAGGTCAGGCTTGTTCTATTGCTCCAGGTGCCTGGTGCACACTTGTGCTGCGTTGGGTGCTTTGTGCCTGCTGGGCAGTAGTGACCAACTGGGCATGGAGTGGGAGGCTTCTGTTTGCCCCCTGTCCCTGTGAGCACAAACATGGGTAAGCATGCTGGCTTCACACAATCCAGTTCCCTCATTCTGTTTTCAACTCTGAGGGATGATCCTGAGTTAAGCCTTCTCCTCATTTTACAGCTTTTCTCTACTTAAAATGGGTTAACAATAATTACTTCTTCTGTTGATGAAAGACTCTATCACAGCGACTGGCTACTAAAGCAATTACTCATCAACTCAAGACTCCTACAAGGTGCCCCTGCCCAAAGATGTTAAAGAGACTGTCAATAAGCTAAAAACTTTGAAGACAGTACAAACATGCTGCTTGGTGAGAAAAGTTGAGTAAAATGAAAATGACCTTGCTCAGCAGGCACAGCAGTCTCTGCAGCAACACTAAAGGGCAGTTTTTTCCCCATTTACCGTCTCACTGACCTGCTCTAGGGCTGGTGGGCTCTGTGGTACTTGCTACCAAAGAACACAGTTCACTTTGTCATAAAGCCACACACCTCTCACACAGACAAATCCAGCAGGGCACATTTCACACTGGGATTTATCAAAGAGATTGAAGTCATTGCCAACTGTTCCTGGAGGACAGGCATTGCTGGGCAAACGAGGGCTGGATGACCCCGCTGGGCACACGTACCTAAAACACAGCAGGTTAGCTGGGACAAATGTTTTGATGCAAGGAGGAGACAAACCCTGTGACCTGTCAAAGTATTAGGATGAATGCTGCAGCTGGGAAGAAGCTGAAGCAGTTGATACTGTTTGTGACAGCAATGTAACTGACAACCAATGATGCAGAAATGGAGTGGCTGTGTCACTCGTTTTTCAGCAAAAGTGGGCTATTAGCCAGGTTGTGTTGCTCATAAGTAGGACATGTGGCCTGGCTTCAGGTCTATTTTTGACACCTAACAGCAGACAACCACGCCTTCCACTAGAACAGTCTATGCCACATTGATTCACCAGAAACTGCAATCAAATCTTGACATAGCAGATGATGCCACCTGCACCTCCCTATGCACAAAGCAAAACCAAGGGAGGCAAAACATACACACAACTGTGAACAGGACAGAAGCCAACCAGGGCTTACCCAGGTAAGCAGTCAGCATCAGGCTGGGCTAAGCCAGCTCGAGTACAAGCTCTCCCCGCTGGGCAGGCTCTGCAGTCCACAGCTTCATCCTGCCCTTGGAGAGGATTGTGTGTGCCAGGCTGGCACGGGACTGGGTAACTCGCTCCAGCAGGGCAGAAGTACCCAGCAGGGCACTCCAAACACGATCCAATACCTAAACAGAGAGACAAGACATTTTAAGGTCCCAAAAGGAGTGTGACTTGCTGACAAAACATGATTTCTTACAAAATATGATTCCTTTGCTTTCACCTACAGCAAGAAAGTACAATGGAGCTTCATTCATACCAACAGTGCCCCTGTACTGGGCACTGGTGAGGTCACACCTCTAATGCTGTGTTCAGTTTTGGGTCCTTCACTACAAGAAGGACACTGAGGTGATGAAGCGTGGTTTAGTGGTGGGCTTGGCAGTGTTAGGTTAGTGGCTGGACTCAAAGATCTTTAAGATCTTTTCCAACAAAAAGGTTTCTATGATTCTATGAGTAAAGTTACTGCAAAGCCAGAAGGTGGTGGTGTTGGATTAGCTGAATGTTACTGTGGTCGAGTGGCTGAGTGGAAAAACAACCTGGACGCTGTTCTGAGCAGATAACAAGTGAAACGAGACACATGAAAAACAAAACATCAGCCTTAAAACACACTCTGATACAGGTACATTTAATAATCATGATGCTTAGGCCTCAGTTGGAAGAGAGCCTGGAAGAAAGCTGAGCTGTGTCTGTTTGCATTCTGAGCAGAGATGAATGGGTTCTGCACACTGGAGATGCACATCAGGAAGCTTTCGCCAGCTTATGGCAATACCTCCAGCAAACTCAGTGTGCCTGTGTTGCACACAACCACATGCCTAAGTGTTCCTTCAGGGAGCTGACAACATCATTACATAAAGTAGTACAGGCATAGCCTAACAGCTTACATTATTAAACCCAGTTTTAAAACTCTGATTTCCTTTACAGCTTCTATGGAGTTTGTTCGGGTGCCGCTGGCCCTTTCTCTTGAATTTTGCTGCCTTGATGAGCTGTGAGGTTTGCTCTTTGCTGCACCACATACACACACTTCTGGTTTTTATTTCAGAAGTGGACAGAAAGCAGCAATTGCTTTGACTTAGCTGGTGAGTGGGGAAAAAAAACCCATCCACCAGTCAAGTTGCTTGGGCAGCTGAGTCATTTGCTAGAAAAGAAATGGTCAAATAGAAAAATGTGTGATGTGACTTGAAGGAGATAATTCCTTTCTTAGCACATGTACCTCTCTGAGGGGAGGAGCCCAGGAGATGTAAAGGGAGCCTGAGCAACCAGCCTCTAGGTTCCTGCTCCCAGCAGTGCACTTGGTGATTTGTGCTCCTGGATGAAACATTCAGGACTTGGGCCAAAGATTTTTTTGAATGAACTGAGCCCATTCCCTAAATCTCCCTCTGACTCTGTTTTCCCATTTGTACAGCACTGTTAACAAGAGAGGGGCATTTTTTTATACCACTGGGAGAGATGCTGAGGTACTACAAAATGATTAAAACCAGGCAGAGCTGGCCTCAGCTGTGTGTGAGCACTGTAGCAGAAAGCCAGGTCTCCCTTTCCATGTCTAAGCAAAGATTTCAGTAGCAGAGAAGACTTCAGCGAATCTATTTTGTTATGTCCTCTTAAATTAATTCACTCATTACAAAAATCACAAAATCTAGTCATTTCCAACATGTTTCCCACTCATTAGTGTGGCTCAGTCCTACTGTATGCCAAACAAAGTTCTATTGATTCAGGAAACTAAACCAGAAATATTTAGAAGGCAATATCACAGAAAATAGAGCTGAAAATCTGTGGAAGCCTCATGCCTACTTCCTTGCATGCATTTTAGAACGTTACACATTGCTTCATCTACTTGGCACCTTAAAAATTCCTAAGGACAGAACTGCTACATCTTCTGAAGGCTTCTGTGGTGCTTTTTTACTGTTGTAACTTAAAAAGTTTTGCCTAATCTGTAACCTAACTTCCCCTTGCTGCAAGAGAAGGCCAGGGACTGTTGTGATTGATTCAAACACACACAAAGAAAGAACCCATTCTCTAAAGGGAAAGTGTATGGTCAAATTACTTCAATTATGTTGCTCCTCTGTTCCACTTATAAAAGAGCTTGAAAATGAATCCGTATTACAGCATGGCACATCTCCTCAAAGCTGGCTAATGGTGCTAAAAAGGTGTCTCACTTGCAAAGCTGGCACATTGAGTAAGAACTGTGGAATTGTTTGGGTTGGAAGGGACCTGTAAAAGTCATCTAGTGCAACTCCTCTGCAGTTCCAATGAAATAAATGGACACTAAACACCTCTGGATGTCATCTTTCTAACTCCTGAATGCTTCATCAGGAATCTGGTGACCCACAGAAGACTCCAAGACTGTTCCTTTCATCCAGCTTTAGGATTGTCTGAGCCAGAGACTAGAAAATAAGTACTGGAACTGTCAGCCCCTTTGTAAGAATGAACTAAATAGTGTCATTTGTGGTGACAATTATTATCCCCCACTGTCCAAAATGAAGATCTTTTATGGCACAGACCTGGCAAGCACAAGGAGCTGCTGCTGGCTGTGGGAAGTCCCTCTTTGGGCTTGAAACTCCCAGCTGGGCACGGAGAGACCGCAAGGCCATCGGAACAGAAGTGACCTATAGAGAAGAAGAAAACATCATGCAGTTCAGAAACATGCTGGAAAATTCAGACTCAGAGCGGAGAGGTGACAGGTCCCTTAATGCCGACAGGAGCTCAAGAGGCCCATGGCAGAAATCCAGAAGCATTGTTTCTTACTACAGTTAACCAACAAAAAAAAGAGAAAGCTTTGAAGCTCATTAATGTTTTCAAACTTCAAATATTCAAGCTTGCACATCATTTTAAGCATTAATGGCAAGCTGTAAAAACAAGGAAAGAAAACAGGGAGTTCTGGAAAGTTTTGGGTTGTTTTTTCTGGGTTTGCTTCATTTTGAATGAACATTTTCCTTCAGGTCCAGAATGTCAGCAGCATTTTAATAGCTCTTGTTTGTTGAAGGCTGCTATTTAAATGATTGGCTGGGGTTTTTTTCCTCCAAGAACATGTTCATTTAAGGAATACAAACAAAGCTGCCATGAAGACTATAAATTGCTTGGTTCTGCCATACAAGCAGAGATGCAGGGAAATAATCAATGGAAGAAAACAGCAGGTCAATCGCTATTTGAAAGCAGCATGTTACAGACAGCCCAAATCTCTTACATTCTGCAAATTTTGACAAGGCTTTAAAAATAATTTCTCTTAATGGCAGTGAAAGAAACACCTAAAAATGTTTCTTCCTTCGTACAACTGAGTTGGCAAAAAACCCTCAAATGCTTCATGTGTCATGACATTTTAAGATTTCAAACATACAATGAATTTTCAAGCTAAATATCCAACTGAGTTTTATTAGTTAGCATCATTAGAGGTAATTGTTCTTGTTTTCTACTCCAGTTCTTCTGCTCTCTCCAAGCTCATGAGGATTAAAGATCAGCTGAGATGTTCCTGCTACTGCTCTAAGGACTATCCAGTTCAATACACCATCTCTCACTTAAAATCCTTCTGCCAGTTGTACATTTAGCAATTAAATGCTCACATCCAGTTGGAATTAATTCTTCTTTCCCAGTAAGATTTCGTAGAACTGGATCATCACATGGTTTACTGAACTCCAGATGGATATTTGAAGAGTAGGAAAAAAACCAAACTCAAAAAGAAAAAGGGATTTAACTGTGGCATAGAAGTACCACTATGAGGAAATATATTGCCAGGTATCACTGTAGCAATGCCACTTCATTCACACACATGCAATAATACTAAATACACAGATTAGTTGTAATTAAAGTCAGTCCAACCATGAAAAACAACACTGGGAATCCTCAGGCCTCTCCTGCTTGTGATGGTATTCAAACTCCTTACCATCTAAGGGCTTTGCAATTGGACTGGATGACTTACTCAGATTTAAGAGCACAAGAGGGACTAATTTAAACACTGAAGCACTGAATCTCAGCATGAGATACTCTGCACATATTTAACCTGTTGATCATCTGCTCCAAGATTCTCACTTGCTGTCTCCAGGTTTTGTGGGTGATACCCTGAAGATGAAACCTGACTGCAGCCTTTGGCTGGTCTCACACTATAAACAATAGTAATCCACTCACAAATCTGTCACTAAAATCCATGCTCTAACATGTCTGTGGCTGTTCAGCATTGCTGATTTTTTTAAGGGAGCTAGAATGAGTTCCCTAGTCCTCTCCAGAGCACAGTAAATAGTGTTACATACATACATCCACAAAACCACTTCCCATGTATGACTGACCCTGTCAGAGAGCAATTACTTGTTACTCATATCTAACAGGCACTGGAGATAAATCCTCTATTCTGTTCTCTCACCTATCCATTATAACTAAATTACTAAGAATGTGGTCTAGCACAATCTCTTTACCTACTCCTTTTTTCTTCTACTAGATGACACATAAGGTACCCAGGATACAGTAACTCTTCATTATTTAATAAGAGAGACTGTAATTACAGACGTAAGGATCAAGTTACTAACTCTGCAGGAGGCACCTAGAGCTGTTCATTAAGTAGTTCATCTTCACAGGCAGTGTAGGACTTATAGAAGAGACAAAAAGCTTGGTAGGACTACAGACCACAAACTATATTTCTGTAGTGACATAACACATCCTTTTGCAAATTGATAGCTACACCATGTTTTCTCTACAAGGCCTTTTTATTAGGGTTCAGGTGGGCTGGGAAACATGAAGTCTGAGGGCACATGCTACCTGCAGCACCGAACTTCTCCTGTTACCAAGTACTGTATTGAAAAATGGCACAGAATTTACATGGAGGGCCTGAGAGGGATACCAAACCACCACACTTTATCACAGGAAACAAGCACAACAGAAAGCTAAACCTTGGGCTACCAAATCCTCACTGGGCTTGTACTCTACAGTTTGCCCTAATTTGATTTCCAGTGCCTACAGTATCCACTGTAAATGGCTATTTCTGATGGCCAGTGAATCAAGGTCCTGAAGTGAGGAAAGCTGTAACTGTGAATCAATTTTACAGATGATCAGACAAAAAATACAGAGTGAGAGTGCTACCTTATGTGGAAAGAGAAAGCCAAAGCTTCCCTTGTTGCTCAGCAACACTCGTACATTCAGTAGTTTATGTCCCAAGGCTACATCAGCTGGACCTCTCCCATAAGCACCAGCAAGAGCAAAGACTATCAAAACCAGCTGTGATTCCTGGTTTTCTTTCTTTTCATTCTCTTTCTCATGAACTCTTCTGAACAGCATCTGCTTTATCTCAGGATCATTTTTTACCTTCCATTTTTACTGTAATACAAAGAGCCTGCCTCTGTTCCAGCACCACCAGGCACGTTTTACCAGAGCATCACATCACCTTGGTCTCCCGAAGTTCTATGGTTTAATGACTACAGAAGAAGCTTGTGAGATGTACTTACCTCCTGGGCAGGGCTGGCACAGCAGAGTGTCTTCAGTTGAGAAAGAATCGGGAGTGCAGGTTACACAATGAGTGCGGCTTGGATTTGGCTGCTGACCAGTCGAACAACGCTAAAGGGGAAGAAACACAGATTCATATTACCAGAAGGTCGAATGGCTGCTGCAGCACAACACTGTGTCCCAGAGAGGAAAAGTCAGGAAAAAGCCCAGTACTTCATTCTGACTCATGCTTCTTCCTCCTCTGCCCTCTGCTCCCTTCCCAGCACTGCATCAGCTCCATTCTCCAGGGACAGTTTCTAGAGGCAAAAGCTTCCTTGAGTCCTCAGCTGAGGATTTTAACAGTGGCAGATAATCTGATCACTAATGCTCCCAGAATTTAAATGAGAAATATTTATTATACAGGCCACATGTGGAAGGTATTAGATTCACTGTACCACTGAAATGTTTTGAATGCTTTTCTCTCATGAAGAAAGGTCCATAACCTCCTGTTAAACCAGGAAAGCCTGTCTTCTTCAGACAACAAACTCATGTTTGAGCCTGCCTGTCGAGAATAATGACATTTTACCCTTGGAGAACAATGTGTTCATTCTGTACCTGTCTGCTTCTTCCATCTGGGCAGACATATGTCTCTGGACACTCCTGACACTCCAGCTCTCCCTCTGGTGAATACTGGCCAGGCCCACAGCTCCTCTGCACACCACTGCGTGGATCACATGAGTAGCCATCCGGACAGGCACGGCACCCAGCTCCACTCTCTAGGCTGAGATAGCCACTGGGACAAACCTGCAGTGAGATCACAAAAAGCATCCAATTCACAGAAACATATTCTTTACATGAATAATGTAAACCAACCCTTCCAGACGTCCTCAGCTCAAGTACCAGAAAGAAAGGATCTTGGATTGTTTCCAAAATCTGGCCTATGTACACTTGAGAGCTCCCAACATATGCTCTTTATCGTCAGTGGTGTAAACAACGCATGGAGGGAATGTCGCTTGCTGGCTAACTGAAGGGACAATTTGCTCTCCCTGAGACAAATCAGGGCCAAACATAGTGCAGAAGCTTCCTGAAAAATCTCAAAGCAGACTGATTTCAAAAGCATCTGTTTTCAAACCAGATGATTCACAGAAGTACAATAAATGGAAAGGTGTCTGGTAAAAGAAACGCGTAGAACAAAAGTCAGCTTCTCTCCCACTCATGTTCCTTCAATTCATAGAATCATTTTGGCTGGAAAAGACCTTTGAGGTCATTGAGTCCAACTCCTCACACTGCCAAGCCCCCCACTAACCCATGGCCCTCAGCTGACAGCCCTGTCTGGGAAAAAGTTCTTCCTCAGCTCCAATCTAAACCTCCCCTGGGGCAACTTGTGGCTATTTCTTGTCCCATCACTCCTTACTTGGGAGAAGAGATCGACCCTCACTTCACTACAACCTTTCAGGAAGCTGTAGAGCTTTACAACTAGAGAGTGGAAAGAGTGAGTTGCAGAGGGTTGCAGAGTAATTCAAAATAGACAGATGTAGAGGCAAAAGGCACTACTTTACCTGCTTGCTCTCTTCCCCTGTCCTTCAGCTTACCTGGCAGGCTGTGATGTTTGCTTGAGCGGTAAGTTCATTGGCTGTTCCCAGAGGGCATTTCCTTGGAGCTGCTTGGCCTCCAGGGCAACTGCATCAAAAATAATGATGTTATCAAATTACATTTTCTCACTTCTTTGGAATCTCATCCTGTACCAATCAGTGTGAATGTTGTATAGACACAGGAATGTCCCCCTCACCAACTGCTCAAACAAATGTTGTTTTAGCCACAGAAGCATGGATTCAATTCAGATCCCTCCAGAACCTCAGAGGATTCCAGCACATAAACAGGAGCTCCAGGTGCATCACTGGGATTGCACAAGCAGGGACAGAATTTGCAGTAGATGTGGCAACCCAAACGAAGAGTTCAAGACAGTTTGTACAAAACCTGTCATCTGTAATCTGGTTTGAGATTGCATCTGAAAACTCCACAGTGACCATTTCTACTTTCATTTAAAGTGAGGCATGTGTGGCAGAGAAAGCAGTCTTAATAATTTTGTTCTGAGGAAGACAGAGCATGCTGGCAATGACACACCAGAGTTTAAGACAGCTTTCCAACTGAAAATGGTTCATTAAGGGCTTGCTTGCCACACAACCCAGGCTGGCTGATAGTCTGGGTGCTTGGTTCAGCATTTGTCCCAAATGTTTTCCTTTCTTATTGCAGGAGTTTAAGTGCTGAGGAAAGAGGGAAGGGAGGAGACTTACTAGAAGCCTGTTGGACATTCCAAGCAGTTGCCAGCTGCGTAGTAATGCCCCTGTCTGCAGTCTATGAGGCAGCGGGTCTGGCAGTCTATGCTGCAACCTGGTGAGAAGGAAGAGGTCTCTAAAAGAAAGCAAAAGAAGTAAATTTAAGGTTTAATGAGCAAATATTTTAGACTTCAAGTTAAACGTCCAGTTACTATCACACCATAATGTAATATCTGCACAATTCTGTCACTGGTGTACTACTAATACAGGAATTCTTACTATTAAGAGCAATGCTTTGCCTTTACAGAGAAGCAGTGTTTATGATTGAAAAACAAACAAGAAATATTCTAAGTCTATCTTGTTAAGGAGGAAATCCAATCAGAAAATCCAGGCTTTTCTCTTAATCTGTTCCACACTCAAATAATCACCTTAAGGTCATTATTATCATCACCTGAAAACACTGACACGTTCATTTTCTTTTTCTCTCTAGAAAATGAAACCTCTTGGTGAACACATTCCCTCCACCCTTTCTGCCTGTCTTCTCTCCCTAAAAAACATTGTGCTTCTACAAGAACAGCAGCCACACTCATCGGTTTATGACCAGAATGAGCTAAACAACTGCCAACTCTAATGCCTTACAGCTTTCAGAAGGTAACGGTAACAGCACCAATTAAAAAGACAAGACCAAAACAAAAGAAAGCAAAACAGAAGTCTGTCTGTAGGAGAAAGTTACCCACTCACCTCTCAGGAAGATCCTAAGGCTCCAGAACAAAATCAGCCAACCCAAAGCATTAGCCATAGGGTTAATGTAAACAGTTCTATGGAAAAAAAAGCACCCTAAGAGCTAATGTTTAAAATTTTCCTTGAGCATATGCCTTTGTTGAAGCTCAGTGTAACCCAATCCCTTCCAGGTAATCACTTTCCAATACAGCCTGAAGTGAAACGAACACCGAGCTGCAGGTAGAAAAGACAGCCTAAGAGATTATCCCACAGAAACTCCCCTGCAGCACTACTGATGCTAAAAAGTGAGAATACTCATTAAACCGTGAGACAACAAATACTTTTGAAGCATCTCCTAGGTAAGGAGCTTGAAAGTACACTTGTCATCTTGCAGACCTGTCTACAAGGTGACCCCGTGGGGTCACACATTGCTTACACACCAAGGTGATATCATCCCAGCTTTTGGCTCTTCCTGGAATCTGAAAAGTTGGATGAAGTCCTAAAACTCTAAAAATTACAATGTCCCTCTCTTTGTTCCACTTCCCTGAAAGCCAGAGACCAACCCAAGGTTGGTTGTTGGCTCACACAAAATTATTGCAGAGCACTGCTGTCTGAAAACCAAACAGATTCTCCTTCCTCCACACCACTGCAACATCTATCAAGAAACCTGTATGGCTCCTCACCTGCCTTCTCACTTCAGCAAGCCTTTCAGAAGGAAGCTGAGGACAACTGTGGAGATCAATGAGAGCACAGCTCCTGTTAGGAAGGATGGTTCTATATAGACACACATGTAGAATTTCACTCTGTAGCTGCCTAAGTTCACTTTCCGAAAAAAATATCATCGTGGTTTGGACCACAACATAAAGAGCATGCTATCTTTGAAATGCTCAAGTCCCCTAAAGGAAAACTATGTCAGAACATCTCTAGCCAGGAGGGAGCAGAAGCTCTAACCATCATGGCTGAATATCTGCAACGAGGCCTCATGCCCGACTTCCTAACAGGAGAAGCACCATCTGTTGCACTGTATAAACTCTTTAATTAAAATCCTCAAGTACAATTCAGATGTGTCTGTTTCTTCCTATTCTACAAACAATTCCTGGAAATCTCTGCAATTATCTTATATCACAGACAAGAATTGCCAATTAAAACCTAATCAACACAGTGTAAAGGCAGGCACCAGGCCAAGTGCTTCTAATTTTCTTCCCATTTTCGACCTGCTTGTCCCTTGTACTTCAGAAAGTTCAGAAAAGATGGAAGATGCAATAGAAGGCAGAAAAGGTAAGACAAATGGTTAGATTCACTTTGTCTGATTTCCAGTTCGCTAATTAACTACTGAACTCTCAGATTTATGCAGAGATAACTCATATGTCAAATTTACTCCTGTGGTATGTGTTGCAGGAAGGCAAAAATGGATCTGCTCTTTAACTACAGTCACATTTCAGGGATGAAATACGAGGGCTCAAAGATGGTCCTTCCTCTGCTCAGCCAAAGCAGAGCCCTGAACACGTCGCTGACTCACTGTGTGTTCTGCACACTGCTACTACAGCATGAAGCCTTTGAAGCTTCCCAACTCTGCACTCTGAACCTCTCGAAACAGGTTCTGATACCCAGCGGATCTGCATCAATTTTGAATAAACCCACTTCCACTGTCTCTGCCACAGTGACTCCTGGTGTCAGCAAGAAGATGAATCTGGCTTGAGGTACTTCTCTTTGCACTGCTACAGCAATGAACTGCTGTGAGAAGAGCAGAATAACCTGGGACTCACTCCAGGACATTGCGATTTACTTTCATACAGCAGTAGCATCATTCATCTGAAACACTGCAAAACCCTGTACAGTTTACACTGATGGTAAGCCATAGCTATCTATTCCTGGCTATAAAGAAAACAGAACCTTACTATTATTTCATGCCCTTCTGTCAAGAAACAAATAGACACAGAATGAATTATAAATCTAGGCTGTTGGACGTGATGCACGAAAACATGAAAACGACTCCAGCAAGGAAAATAAACAGACACATCCTTTTCTCAGTTGCAGGCACTGGAGGCCTACCAAGTATCAGCATATTCATTCCTCTGGGATACAAAATAGCTCAGCTTCCAGAACTGAAAAACTCATCTTCTCTCCATCAATGACTTGACTATCACCTCGGCAGGTCTGATGGTATTTGAAAAAGCTCCTGTTTTTCTTGAATGGTTCAGTCAGCCCCAAAGAAATCAGCCAGCCCTATAATATTAGTAGTCCCTCACAGAAGAGGAAGGCATTGCTTTTCCTGACATGAACACCAAAAAATTGTTCTGCTTGGCTTACTGACAAAGGAACTGAACTCCTGTGTGTGTAAACACCACTGATAAAATGTCTGCTTTCTAAATGAAAAATATGCAAATACCCCAAATTGTTGCTGTGGTTAAAACCCAGCAGACAACAACCAAACCAGCACAGCTGCTCACTTACTCCTCCCCACCACGGCAGTATGGGGAGGAGGATCACGAGGGAAAGCTAAAACTGATTGGGTTGAAACAAGGACAATTTAATAGAATGGCACAAGAAGAGAACAAACAACAGCCATTACAACAGTGAAGGTGTATACAAAGTGAGCAATGCCCAAGGCAACCGCTCACTGCAAAAGCCATCCCCTCTATCCTAAGCATGACATCAATGTGGTACACAGTAGCCCAGCCACAGCCCTCATGGCACCTGATGAACAGTGTCCCGTTATCTGACTCCATCCTTTCTGGGCGTCATGTTGCCATTGGACTTGCTTTTGAAGGCCCAGGAGAGTTTTGTGGGTGGTAGCACGAAGCATAGGATACATTTCCAGCCATCCAGTGGTTGCTTCCACCATTGTGAGTACACGGTATTTGCCTGGTGACTTTGTGGGAGTGACATAATCAATCTGCCAGGCCTTCCCTTACTTATTGCTTTTATTTGTTTATGACAAATAACAAAGTCTCTGTATCAACAAAACCTTACAGCATTCAAACACAGCGTGTCAGAGGCAGCAAACAGACAAAGGCACTCATCCAAAGAGGCTTGGCTGGGAAAAGCAGTCTCAACCACAGCTGCTCACATCTTAAATGAAAAAAGTTGATAAAAATGTAATCAATTAATGTCTCTCAAACAGGTAAGACAGGCTGAGCCTGCTCTATAGCTATATCCCTGGATATTGTCAGAGGGCATACAATGCTTCCCAAAAAACTCACTTGATCACAGAATATGTTTCTGTTAGTGCTCTTCTTAGACAGCTGCCCCTGAGAGCATTCAGGCAGCATTTGTTAAAGTGATTACATAATTATACTGCAATTAATGAAAATTATACTCTGGTGAGACACTGCTGAAAACCTTGATTTCTTTGTATTGTCCTCAGTGAGAGTGGGGTAGGAAAGGCCAAGTCCCTTTTGATGGCTGCTGCCCATAACCCTTCACTTCTGGTTGCACCCAGCGGCAATGATAAGAGTCAGTGTCTTCCAGCTCCAGAGCCTGAGTAACGTCACACAGAGATGTGCCACCAAAAAGGACATCTCAGCTCATACCTGACAGCTAATGCTGCCTTCTGCAGTTTCCACTGCTACAGTGTTGAAGGGGGAAGGTGGCTTAACAAAGGCGGTTCTGACAATGGTAAAAAGTAAATAGAGAAAAACGTAATCACTGCTGTTGACTTAGCAGGGCTGCCTCTGCTTCAGGAGAATGACTGGATTGTAAACTCTGAATCAAAGCTGACTCTTCAGAAAATGAACTCAGGGAAGTGGGGCCAGTGCTTAGCAACCAAACCAAGCTAACACTGAAATGAGCTAGAGGAAGCAGGACAAACGTGCAGAGGGTTTGCCAAAGAGAACAAGGGCAACAGGGTTGGCTACAGCTCGGTTGTAAACCAGGGCAATCCCAGGCTGGAATGAGACTAGCAATGTGGAAAACATTTTGGAAAAGGATTGCATGGCCTCACCATAAAGCATCTAAATTACTCTGTTGAGAGTTGGTGGTCAAATGTGGTTGTTCAGCTTCTCCCTGTGCAAAGTGCAAGAGCCCCAATCCTTTGCTGTCTCTTGTCCAAGCTAAGAAAGACAGCCTAGGCAGTCCTTGCTCATAAGCACTGTAGTTTTGACACAGTGTACAACAGTGCCCAGAGGCTGACACAGGAGCGCAGCCATCAAAGCAAAATGAACAGTGCTGATGTGTTAGAAGCTGGGAGAGGTCAGGAACAGCAAAGGGTTGAACTGACTCCAAGAGCATAAACACAAGGTGCGAATCCCAGGCAACAGGATTAATTCCATCTCCACTGTTACCAGACTGAGATCATGAAACAGGTGATGGCACTCAAGTGTTGTCTACATCTTTAGCCCAGGAGACTATTCTCATTTTGTGTTTACAGCAGAACCATGGATCTTTGTTTATTTTTATTACTAACAGCAACAAATGAGAACCCCAACACTGGATCTTCTTTTGAAACACCCTGTCATGCATTTTATTGGACAAAAAAGACTGCTGCTTCAGAAAAGCAGCACTACTTGGTGATTCAAATGTGCAGTTTTATTTCAAAGTTGCTCCTACCATGCTCAGTATTGTTTTGCCTGTCCATACAATCATACCTCATCCTGCAGTAGGTGCCAAAAGAGGCAACAGCATCATCAACATGGATTTAAATATTGAAAAAAGTACACTGCACCTGCCTCTGAAAATGCAAGTCTCTTCCTCCAGGAGACAGAACAGTTAAAAGCCTGATGGATTCTCTTGAAATTTGGATCAATTCTGTCACTCAAGCAGCAGAAGTAACTCTTTTTAAGCTCTGCCAAGACCTCGCAAAAGGTCTTCACTAGGGAAATTGGACAGTGTTGGAAGTCTCCAAGGCCAAAGCAGCAGCTCAAGTGCCAAAGCCTGGAAAGAAAAAGAGATTGAAGCGAGTGCCAGCAACAAAATATGGAGTGACTGAAAGGCAATTTGGACAAAGCCTTTCAAAACATCAGTCTAGTAATTCATCAAAAGCTGCAAGTGTTAAATTAAGAGACCTCACATCACCCATCAGAGGCACTCAGTGATTTCTCAGGCTCTTCATCCTAAAGTGCTGAAAAATTAGATTCTTCTAATGGAATCCTCAGATTCAGATTAAAGCCATGAAAGGCTTTCAGAGAAGACAAATGAAACATGGCAATCCAGAAGGAGAAACTTCAGGCCTGACATATCCCATCAAGGACTTAATTGAAAATCAAAAATATTAAATCTACACAGTGTCCAACAGGCTGAAGGCAGAGATATAAATATGCTACAACTCTTCAGGTGGCACAGAATGTGTCACAGATGGTCATAGTACCACCATCATTTACCTCCAAGGTATGCCTGAGAAGGTTTCCTTGCCATACATAAATTGCAACAATTCCAAAGAGTCAGGAGCAGAGTCTGGCTGCCTGGGACAGGCAGATTAACAGCTGAGGACACAGTTCAACATGTAGCTCCATGCAGCTCAGCTGGTCACCTGTCTCCTGTAACAAGCTCTTAAAGCAGAGCCATACACAGAGCCTTTACCCAAGGAAACACGATGACCTTGGGCAACTGCTGTTACCCCATTAGTTTCCTTTCACATTCATGTCCTCTTCTACTGATTCCCTGAGGCTGCAACAAAAACCTAAATCCCTGTCAGGAAAAATTACCTTTAGCCTCCTTAAGCTAATATGAACCACCACAGGATCCTGATTTCAGAGTCTTCTCACAGTCTGTGGTTTGCACTCATTTTGCAGCTCTGGACAAAGACACTTAGATGCTTTTTTTATTCCTGGAACTTTTACACAGGCTGTATTGTACGAGTACATTTTGTATTAGAAGTGCCTTGCATCCACTAGAACTCTTTAAGAGCAGTAAAAGAACAGTGATGGATATATACTACTGATTTATCCTCCACAATTATGTGCCCAAAAATCATTATTTCCCATTTCCAAGCTTAAACACCTGGACAGCTACTTCGTTTTATCTTACTTTTACTTTCTGTAAGTGTCAGATAGCTTTAGCAACTACAAAAAAAGTACTTGAAAACCTTAAGTTTGGGTAGTTTTGCAGACTCCCCTCTCAAGTGTTTGACTTCAGACCTCTCTTCCATTGCAAAATAGCTTCTGTTACCTTTTGCTGCTGACTTTGCTGACTTTTGCTGCTGCTCTGTCCCACAGATCTTTTAGTTCAGACCATAACCTGTCTTATTCATTGAAAAGATTTGTGCTCACAGCTTAAAGTAACGTTCCTTTATTTCCTTTTCCCCTCCTTTTCTTTCTAAAACCAAAGCTTGAGTTGTGAACCAAACCATGCAATTTTTTTATTCCTGTTTAGCCTAGCATGAAATTGTTTTCTAGGTAGCAATTAATTCTGCTGCAACTTTTCCCCCTTGTTAGGTAATTTGCTATATTTGAGAAGACTACACTAAAACACAGCTTTCCTATTATCAGCAGCATTGCAACAATTTTGCCAAACAAGCTCTTTAGCATCTCCTGTTGCAGGTTCTCTCCCCAGTTCCTGTGTATTTGAGACAGCAGGTTACTTTCTCTGAAGCAGACAGCCTAGCACATAACACAAAGGTATAGTTGTCAGCTCACTAGGAACTTCTAAAAAGTTTACTTTCTAAATGTTTTATTACAAAAGCTTTCATTTCACTTTTCATCATTTCACGTTAACTGTAAAAGGCAAAGAACCTGCCTCTCCCTGGTTTGCATTGTTTCCTGACCTGTGTACAAAAGCACAACCAACATACCCTTTCAGAACAATTCATCTTGCCTGAAGTGAACCAAAAGTGGGGATTTTCTTGAACAGTGGGAATTGTGTTTAGTTGTGCACTTTTCAGTGTTAAGACAGTGTTTATGAGATGAGTTGCCTTGTTATTGCAGTCTGATTCAAATTCCTAAGTTGCCTTTACTCTCTGTGAGAAATAAGAAAGATCAGTCTCTCCAACAGATGAACCTAATACAAGACATCCAGCCCACCTAGAAAGACTGTTTGACCCATTCCCAAGAATAACCACATGCTAGATTCTCTTACAGGAACTTCAAGAAAGAAAAAGATTACTTAGTGGAATTTCAACAAGTGAAAACATATTTGGTAGAGAGAAAAACAAATGAAAGCAACGTCCTTCTTTTCTCTAGATTTATCCATCCTGTTAACATTTGAGAAGTGAGTGGCAATTCCACCTAAAAAAAACCCACCAAAGCATTTTGTATTTAGGTTTTTTGTGTTCAGTTTTCCTTTAAAAGCCAACAAGTTATTCACAAAGCTTTTTCTGTTGAAAGATGGTTTTCATTTTCATTGTTCTCCCTTCCCTATCGCCTTTTCAGCAGAAATCATTTTAAAGCCAGTTCTAAACAGAATGTGCATTCAGAACATTTATTGCTTTAATTATTGTTTGCATATATAATTTCCAAAAGCATCCCTCCCTCTTAGGGGACGTTTGCAGCTTGCCAGCTGAGCAGCTGGCTGAGAGATAAGGCTCATGGGTTCTTTACTCAGCTTGCTCCATCAGAGTTCCCACCCAAGACCCAAGCAAGCAAAACCTGAAATCCAAGTCTCGATCTGACCTTGCTGTCACTGAAGATCCAGTCAACATGTCTATCCTGCACAATGGAGAGTTCAGATACTCCCTCCAAATGCAAAGTTCACAGGGAAGCATAACATCATACAGATACAAGCCAAGTCTCAGAAGAGACTGGTGATACAACCTGGCTAGATCACAGTGTGGCATCCTGCAGGAGTATCACATAATCAGAGCCAGCTTGTTTAGCAGCAGACCTTTGCAGCACATTGTTCTGCACAGAGGCAGTAAGGCCAGTTAAAATCTGCCACTTCACATCTCAGCTTCAGGTTCCAGTCTCATTTAACAGAGCAGCAATATGCACATGCAATTTATCAAGTAGACTAGGTGATACTGTTATAAAAGCATGTACCATTTCTATCTTAAAGTCTTTCAACTGATTAAGCCTTCACAAAGAGTCTGGCATAGATTTTGAAAACCTCTATGAAGCCAAACCACAGCCAAACTGCTCTGTAATACCACTAACTGCTGTGGCCTTTGTTATGAAAACCAGTTTGGCTTTGAACATAGTTTCCCCTTTGTGATTCGTTTAAATGAACAGCAGACTACAGCTGGTACTTCACAGCACTATCACAACTCCAAACTGCCATTGCTTTCCAACATTTTCCAAGCCAGAAAAAGAACAGAATGTCTGCACCTTTCATCCTCAAGTCTCCACACCTGGATGCATCACACTTGGCCATCTACACTGACATAGAATTATAGAATCATTTTAGTTGAAAATGATCTTTAACATAACGGATTCAACCACTAACCTGACACTGCCAAGACAACATGGCCTCAGCACCTCAGCTCCATGGCTTTGCAATAGCTCCAGGGATGGGACTCCCCCACCTCCCTGGGCAGCCTGGCACTCTTGGATTTCCAGGCTATTGTCACACAAAAGCACTCTCTTCCCTTAAAGAAAAGTTATCAATATTTGAGGAAAAAGCTGCCAAAAAAAGTCAAGGCAGTATAAGATGCAGAAAAATAAGATGATTTTTGCAGGTACTTTACAGGTACTTGTTACTTTCTCAAAAGCTGTATCAGCTATGCCATAAATCCCTATAAAATCTTAAGCACATTGAGTGTTAGGTGTGATGCTTGAACAAATGGGAAGTGTTTTTTCTCCTAGCTCCAGCTTGCATCAAAGCCTTAACGCTGGATGGCTCAGCTGCCACGATGATTCATGTTTTCAATCACTTGTTTCCATATTCTGATTTGCTTTTGACATTGCAATCATTGGAAGGTCAAGAATTGAGACCCTTCATGAAATTGAGCTGCAGCCTAATTGACAGCTCAGAAAGTTTCCTATTGAGACAAAAGCAGAAAAACATAGGTTTGCGAGCTGGGTCCACCAGAACTTAGCAAGGAAAGAACCCTGAGAAAATGAATTGTATTCTGTGAGAAGTACAAGAGAATAATTTTCTAAGCAGGAGGGGTTATTTTCTTCTTCAGTCTCTACTTTTGAATACCAAGATGCCAGCCCAAAAGCCATTTCAGCATCAAACACATTCAAACAAGAAAATTACAGTTCAAACTCCCACCTAAACTGGAGCAATACAAGTTCAGAAGAAAGATGCAGTATTTTCTGAATCACAGCAGGTGTGGAAACTCATCTTTAAGGCAACAAGAACAATTCTTAATCATCAAAAGAACACAGTGGCTGGGGAAAGAATAGCAGCAAGGGGCCTAGAGAGTTAGGAAGTTTCTCCTACTTTGGGAGAGTGCTCTGCATTCTAGCCAATGCAGAACAAGCTACACTTAGAATAAAATACATGATATCATCATGTAGCAGTGAAACCTAGGGAAATCTAACCTTCAGAGTCATAGAATTGTTTTGGTTGGACAAGACCTTTAACATTATCCCAAATTCTCCTAATGAGCTTCAGCATCTCCAGGGTCACACCTAAAACATGGAATAAATCTGTGCTGAGAATGAGTAGTTTAAACATGTCTGGATGACTTCAGAAAAGGCTCCAGATATGAATTTCCTGACAGTTCCCAGAAGCCAAAGGAAACAGCATTGAAGTACCTGTGCTGAAGGAGGCTCTGCCTTCTCACCACTGTCGTAACAGCAGAGCCGGCTGCTGCTGAATAACAGGTTTTGTATAACAATACAGGAACTGATAAATGAGAAAATACAAGCACCCAGAGTAAAATTTAAATTAAAAGAACTGCCAGAATCAACTACAAATGAATTGGTAACCAGTGAAGAGAGACTAAAGGAAGTAGAATGCTCTCATATTTCCTCGCTGCAGTCAGATACGCTGCTGCGTTTGGAGCAGCATTAGCAAATTACTGAGCAATCCCGAGAACAAAACATTACAATAATCGATTCCTTTAGTACTAAAGGCCTGAGCTAAGCATTGTGCTTTGGTAGCATTTACTCACTCCATTATTTCAGAGACAGTGTGTCAGCAAAGGAAAGGAAACCTCAGTTCTGTTATTTATCTACAATTACTTCCTCTGTGGAGATGCATATTTGTAAATTGTGGGTTTTCTCTAAACAAACATTGGGATAAAAGCAGCTACAGAAAAAGAAGTAGTTAAATAAAATATAGGCTCACACAAGCAATGTATTCTCAGATCAAGTTGAAAGGGAAACAAAACAGCCTGTTTACCTATATTGCTACAAATCCTGCCCCTCTAAGCCTTCCCTACAAGAGCTTTCACAAATGAAGTGTTTCTCTGCAACCAGAAACTCCTGTGTTGTTGCCACAACTGCCTAGTGAAAGATATTCCAGAAATTGTCATGTTTTGTACTGGTTTCAGACACAAGAACATGGTAGCATTTAGGGAACGTGTTCATTTAACACCCATGTAGAGGCATAGTAAGAAACCATGCATACTGTGCACCAAGATTTACACAGAGCACCTAGAAAAGGTGGAAGTATATCATTACCATGCACATTTTGTTTTACACAGCACGGAATTGAGTCCAATCAAACTGAAAAAAAAGTAAGTCAAGCAGCTTCTCTTCCCTTCCTCACTGTCAAACACTCCCTCTGAACTATTAGCCCAACTGAAAAACAAAGCCACCCAGTATCTAAACCAAATGGCCTCAGAGAAATACATTTATGTCTTATTAGTACAGCCTGCTGCATTTGTTAACAGCTTTGCCGCAAGATAACTGGATACAACCTGGGCAGAAAAATGGCTGGTATGAAGAGGTTGCATTAGCTGACAATGAAGGACAATTAGCTGTTGTTCTTGCTTCTGTGGCTGCTTGCTATAGATGAACACAGTACAATGCCAGCTGCCTACAAGATCAATACAACATCAGAAAGGCTCAACCAGGGGATTTTCATCACTGGAAAAATGCTCAGTTGATTCCTGTCTGCTAACTTGATTTCAACATCAATGGATAGTATTTTTGTTATCCTAGCTAAGCTGAGCTCACAAGCTAAATACTTGCATCAATGACTCAGTTTTCATGAGGCAAACACTGCTGTATTTTGATTTAAGTGTATCTTCTACATCCAGCTCAAAAAACAAGCAAAAAACTTCCCATGATCGAGCTTGCTTTCTTTTAAGTGATGATAACCTCAAGTCCAGTTAACAACTAAAGCCTTACAACTAAATGTGAAGTCCTGCCATTTCTACAAGCCACTATTTCCCCTCTTGTCCATTTCATGTAGTGCAAACCACCAGCAACGCCAGGCTGCTACAAATGGTCCCTGATGATGGCTCTTTTTGTTGCTATCTGTAATTTAATAACCACCAACAAAATGTGTCTGGCTGCTTCAGGAGCAGAGCTTCTTTTAATGCTTTAATTGGTACTTATTTTAACAGGTCATTAGAAAGGCAGCACTTTCTGCCCAATTTTACAGCCTATCCGACCTGACAAGCAGAAGGCCAGCTACTCAGATCAAGCAGGGCCACTAATTAACAAGCCCTACTTCTGCTGTCTCTTTATAAACACATTAGGTGCTACAGCAGGGTCACAGGGGAACCAAGAAAGCATGATAAACAGCTGAAAAGCTTTTTGTTTCCTTGTTCCATCTCTAGCAAGACAGTCCACAGATGGATTACACAGCATTTCAAAGCGACTTAGAGAACATGGGGAAGAGGCTCTGAACCAGTCTTGCAGGACTTGTTTTGGGGTTTTTTTGCCTTTCTTTACTGGATCCTTAAGAGTGCTCTAAGTATCTGAAAAAGACTTCTGAAATTTCAGCAGGAATAACATTTAATGCATGTCCTGAAGAAGCTGTTTTCAGCATGCATAAAAGCAAGCCAGAAGGTGAATTGCTTGCTGGCTTCTATGCTGAAATTCCTTAGGAGCAACCTTGGGTTGTAGGAGGTAAAATACAATAGCTGTTTTAGAGGTTTCTGATAAAAAGCTGCCTGCTCTTGCTTAGTATATACTTAAAATATTACACACAGGTGTATTGTCAACCACCACAAAGAGCTGCAATCCTTTGAAGGATGCCTGCTATGATTCCTCCCATATACCGTACCATTCTCCCCCCATGCATCACCTTCATTTCAGTTTTGTGTTTATTATGCTTAATATTCATTCCATATGATAATTTCAGGAACTCTCTTCAAATTAATAACATGTAGATTTATGCAGTTCTCTAGTTTGCATGCCTAATTTTCCCCACAGTTTGTCTGCTTTCCTGTAATTCCTCTGATGTTTACTTTGTCTTAATATTCTTGCAAAGTTAAAAAGGAACTATCACTTGAACATTCATTATTAATTTCTCCTAAGTATCTCCAATTAATGCTCTGAATAGATGGGTACTTTATGACATTTGTTATTGATTGTTTGGAAGCAAACTTCCAATTACTAAAGCAGCACAGTTTTCCTAGCTCAAAACTCAAGTTTCAATATTTTTCTGCTAAGCAAAGCAGTCTTAAAGAGGCAGCACTCCTTTTAACAGTAACACAATCTCAGCCCAAATAAATATAACAGCCCATAAACTCCCTATTTTTACTACTACATTTAATTGACAGATACAAATATAAACCAAGAGAGACTGCTTTTGGCAAAGAACACCAAACCCTACATTTTTAGCTTCATTAACATAGCTAGATGATCCCAATTATTGCACTTAACTGGGAAGTCTGAAAAAGAATTCACTCTCAGAATTAACTCTCAGAACCACTACTGACCAATTCTAAACTGTCAATCACAACAGCATCACCACACAAAGGATCTCTCATCCTTATCCTTCAGCCTCTGCTTGGAAACACTCTAAACTAGATTGTGAAGTTTAAGGTCTCTTACAAGAAACTCTGGAAGTCCAATCTGGCTTTTGTGAAGCCTTCTTAAAGTTTGCTTTTCTTTTTGCACAAGTTTTCCTTTTTGGAGGCCAGAGATCAGCACAGAACACTTTACAAGATCTTAGGTCCATACAATGCTTCAGTAGAAATGCATTGCTAAGCAACACTCAAGTTGTGTTTAGGAGGAAAGATGTTCTGACCAAGAACACAAAACAAGGTTCATCGGAATTATAATCTTTAAAAGTATGCCTCATCCACTGCTAGACAATATCAACCACAAAGAGGACAGTGGGTCAGTTTTTGTGTCAGCCAGCTTTCATTCTAAGTCTTATGGATATTATCTTTCTGCCTCTCAGAGTGGTTCACCACTATCTCAAGATGTTTGAGCCTGATAATCACTTCAAGTGTCTTAGTGAGTCAGAAAGAGTTGAAACCAAGAAAGGACAGGACACTTGTGAAAACCTGTGCAGGAGGTTATTGTAGAAAACAAGGCAATAAAGGCTTCAACAGCACATGCCTCATTCACACCCCAAGCTAAAAGACCATGCTCCATTGAAAGCTACCCAGCATTTGGAAATAATTGCTGTGTTGACAGAAGAAATCAATTCACTAGCCAAGTCTCTCATATCCCACTGAGGATTCAAGTTGTTTTCATTTCATTTCTAACAAATATGACTAAGTGTACATTTTTGCCTGAGCTAAGTAACACAACTCTTATTGGATTAAAGATCAGAAGAACTCAGGAAACTATCTTACAATAGCAGAAAGGTTAGCATGACAATTAAGTCCTCACAGCACACAATGCAACAGCTTTTCCTCAAAAAAGAAATCATATACTGAGAGATAGATCAAGCTTTAAGCAAACCCATCTCTTCAGGTCTTTTGCTGCAATTTGCATGTCCAACAGAAAGCTCAGATTCAAAGGACACAGGGCTACAGCAGCTACTACACAGAGAAGAAACCGTGCCAAGCCAGCAGCTCACTGATGAGTTTCCTTAACCATGAAATGCTGGAACAGCTCCAATGTCGCTCTGCAAGAACCCTGTCCCTATTTTCAGTTTGTATCTAAGGCAGGAGGATCTCAAGACAAAATAGCAGGAGACAAGAGAATCATTACTAAAGTACTTCCATCTCTCCAAGTCCACTAAGTTCTACAGAACTCTGCAGGCACACCACACCAGAACACACAAGGTGTCAGAATCTCAAAGGGAAGGTACCACATACTATTAGTTCCTCAGATGAAGTCTAAGCAACTGTGACTCAATTTTTTTTCATGGAAATTGTTCATGTGCAGTAAGGATTTCAAGTACATAAGAGTCCACTGCATTAGAGCTGTTAATCATGGCAACTTAAAGCCTCTTTCTAGAAACACCATTATTTGGACCCATGGCTATCTCTTCTGCTTCATCAATACATTCTCTCATGAGAAAACAGAAAAGAGGAAAATAAAACAATTGTTCTTCTCATTCAGTTGCCTTTGACAGTTAATAGCTATAGAGCTGCTGTGTTCTCCTCAGCCTGCTTTAGTTTTCTGCCCCTTCTATCAGTGTCAAGCAACATTTGACTTCCAAAAAAACATTCCTTACCTAGGGAGCTGCATGATTGACAACAACAGAAAGCAAAGTACATGCAAATGGAAAAGAAGATACAAGTGTGGGAATCTGTTCAATCTAACTGAAAAAAATAACTCATTTAGCAGAAATTGTTTAGAGAAATAAATGCTGTCAGAGCCAGAAGTCAAACAGTAAATAAGCCTTACCCAATTTAAGCATGTAGCTGCTTAAAAACATTCTTCACAGTAATGTGCAGTTTAAGCACTTAGGAAAATTGCCAAGAGGTGTCAAAACAGTAAAAGGAAGTCTGAAAATAAAATGGCATGTAAATAAATCCCCCTCAGCTCTTCCAAACATCATGGGCTCACTGACTACAACAAAGTTATGCTATACTCCAGACAAAGCTACTCTCCAGCCATACATGGCCAGAGTATTATTTTTCTCCCACAACATAACAAGCCACCATCATAGACCAGCTCATTCTGCGTCCCCAGCCCCAAAATTCTATCCTCAATTTCATGTTATTTGGTATCTTAGTACCTTTGCACTCAATCCTTCAAATACTCAGAAGGGATTAAAATGGATGTGTGTGGGTGGTCTGCTTTTTTGTTGCTGTTTACAGTTAAATAACACTTTTAGGGATATATCCCCATCAAATACTCTCATTTCTGGTCCCTTCCTTGGAACTGTAGGTGCTAAAGAGGAAAGCTAGAGACTGGAGATGCAGGCAGGCAGAGGACTCATTGGTTTCTAGTTCCTTGTTCCTTCCTGACAGGACACACGTAGCCTGGGATATGAACAGAAAAGCTCATCCAAACTTCAACAGTCAAACTTGGCCTCACAAGTTGTCGACACATCTGCTGGTATTTCTGCTTTTTAAGAGTTCCACAGCACACATTGATTCTGCAGCCCTTAGCATGGACCTTTACTTTGCTAAGCAAGAGTCATGTTCCCAGCAGTCACAACTGAGCAAATACCAGGTATTTCAGAATCTAGGGGGTTGACTTCATGGCAGACTATTACAGAGAACTTTCTGCTGAACTGCACTGAGGCAGTCTCTACCCCAAATTGTGGCTGCTTTAGTAGACTGACAGCACCCAGACTCTCTGAAATTTCTCTTTGCAATTGTCCCATGTGTTCCCCTCCAAAACCTGAGTTTTGCACTCGGCTTTCTACTAGCCAAAGCTATTTCTCTATTATTATTCAGTCCATAAATACTGCTAAAGTACAACTGTACTACAACATAACAAGCTCCACACATTGTAAACAAGTTTTACACCCTCAAAATACTGAGCACAAGATACTCTACATCTCCTTTCATAAGGAAATCAGCCAAAATAACGATCATTCCCTCTCTTGATTGCTAAGAGCTATTCCTATTAAAAAAACCCCCTTGAAAAATACTTCAAGCCCTACTCATTAATCAGTTTCACAGCACTACCACAGAAATTTGACTTTCAAAAGAGCAGGGAGGCAAGTTCCATACACAGGAGCCACAACATTCAGACAAAATAAGATATATCAGCTCCAAGGCTAGAGAGGGACTAGAAAAACATCCCTGAACAGCAAAGTAAACAGTAGAGAAGTTAAATAGCCTCTGTAATAACCAAGTCATACAATACCACGTACTCTCACCAGTCAAAGAACTAGTCAGAGGCACTAAATTGGCTATTAATACTGTTTACAACTGAGCCTACCAACACCTAGCAGCGTATTTGCATACAGGCTGCTGGGCAATCTGATACACACACACACCTCTGGGAACAACATTTATGATTTGATGGCTCTTCCAGACAGGCTTTATGGGTTTGCCAACCTACTCAGCATCCTGAGAAGGCAGCAGAGGAGATGAAAAGAACTACAGTTCTCAATTTCTACATTTCTCCTCCAGCATCAGCTCCTAAACACCTATATATACACACACTGAGGAGTGAAACAGAGAGTAAACTATCCCCTCAACTAAGAATTTCAACTCTTTTCACAACTAATTAACAGTGGCAATATGACTCATTAACAGAGATGCACTAGCTAAACTCAGAATGATTTTGTCAGCTATTTTCAAATCAAAAGTAGGTATCTACTTGGAGCTGCAGTTCAAACAATACTTCAGAAAACTTCCATGTCAAAATGTGATTAACATATCAGAACACTGCCTGCCAGTTTTTTCTATGACTGCAAGAATCAGTGTTTGCAGTAAGATTTACTGGGTACCAAATTGTTCTGCTAGCTTTCCTCATCCGCGAGCACTCACTGTACACATTCCAGCTACCTCTCTCCACCAAGAGACAAGTTACAATAATTGAGAAGCCCATAAGTGTAAAAATAAGCACAAGTAGTAGCTCTCACTGAAAAGTCAAATAGGAGAGCTACAGGTAGTGTCAGAGGTACCCATTTCACTCCTCACAGCTGTATGCAGCATTATTTCGTGACAGGTAATGGACATGATCTAAATCACTGTTCCCCTCACCTCCTCAGATAAAATCAGTTATCATTTCTCAAGGTAATGAATCTGCCAAACTGGAAAAACCCCAGATGTTGATAGAATCAACTTCTTGACTTCCATTTAACCTCTTCTCATCCCTCAGAGACTTAGAACTTCACCAGTACTCCATCACAGACATCCTCAAATGCAAATATCAAGGTAGAAACAGTCTTATAAGAGAAAAGCATGTCTGCCAATTAACACTGATGTGTTGTAACCTGTGCAACTACAAGCCAAGGAGTGCACCTCCCTTACAGTTACAAGAGATACACCCTCTTGCACCTCTTTCACCTTCTATCCTTTGGTATTCACTCCACTCACAAGTACACATGCAAGTTGCCAAAATAAGGTCTTCCACAGGTACTCTCCCACATTCTAGCCTCACTTAAGCAGTTTTGGTAGCACTGGTGTATATCCAACTATTCCAAGCATTTCTTCCAAAAAAGAGCAATCTAGAGGCACAGTTCTCTGAATCAGCATGAAAGGCTGAGGCTCTATAGAAACAGTTCATTCTACCAAAATTGGGCTACACATCTGGTCTGGTGACGCAGACCAGGGCAGTCACCTTAATCAGATAATTGAACCGAACAGAAAAAATTGTAGAGGTGAATCACTACCAATGTCTCCTTTGAAGCAACTGATGCAAGCTACCAGCATGACTGAAAGGAGCTCTTTAAGTGAAGAGACATCCAAGAGAGTAAGATACATGGAGCAATCACATGCTTTAAGTGAGTCAAATCCTCACTGATGCACTCACTTTCCATCAACCTGAGTGACACCTTAGGGTGAGCTATCCACAATCTTACAAGCTTCACATCTCACCTCACACTGGCTGCTTTCACTTATGAAACATTTTCCTCTGCAGATCACCAGCATAATTACTATATTTACAGCACATAAAACATGTCAGTTGAAAGACAGCTGTTATACCAGCCTGTAGATTTGTTTGCTGTAACATCCCACAGCCAAATCTTCACTATAACGCAAAATCCAGACCCTTGTACCATTAGGTTACACAAAGTGGAAACTCCATTAACTCTCACCAGCACCATGCCTGAAACACAGTAGAGCTCTCCTAAACCTGTTCAGCAGGACACAATCCTATGCTAGCTACTGTGAAATACTGATGCACACGTGAGGAAAGCTCACAGGAAAAGTCAGGACATCTACACAAAGCCAGCTAAATGCCATAGCCCGTAGCATTTCTATCTGATTCTGCTGCTTCTGAGATAGCCCAGTAGCTTGTCAGACGTACAAGATTAATATCTACAAAGATGCCAAGTGATCCCAATGAATCAATAGAAGTTCTGACAGAGACCTGCATGCTGAATTAAGCAGAGCTGACAAACGGGTTGCAAGCACACTGTGTTTAATGATCAGATGAGATTTCACTTCTAACAAGATTACTCCCTTTTTACCAGGTGTCTACGTGCTGCAAAAAGATAATCCTGCACAATCACCCATCACACACTTGTAAAGTCATGCAGCAGCTGCTTATTAATAGAAATTCCAGAGACACTCAGGCAGCTGAAGCAAAGGTGTTTGACTTCCCAAATTTAATCAACAGTGGGGACTTGCTCAAAGCCTTCAGCAAAGTATAGGCCTCCATCACCTGAGCGGTTGCTCCACTAGCTCTACAAGCCCCTGCTTCCCATGTGGTTGAGCCACTACAGACAGAAAACCAGAACTTGGTGCATCATCCAGAAAACCAAAATTTGCAGATTACCATTCAGGTTACACTGGCTCTGAGCACAGGACACTTGTTCCTGCAGTCTGTAACCATTCAAGATCATGCCTGGATCAAAAAGTAAGCTTATAGGAAAGTCGACAATATTCCTCCCCTGCACTGCAGCCTGCTAAAGAGGGGTGTCTGCTTCAGAGATTTAGGCACAGCAACTAATTTCCCAATGTGTCTTTAGGATCTACCACATTTTCAGCTTGCCAGTTCAACACAGCAAGTAATCAGGCATTGGAGACAGCTCAAAGAGGACCATTTCTCAACCTGTCAATGCAAGGTCACGTGTTTAACCAAGAAAATCTATACAAAACAGAGGACAAAAAACCTGCTTGGCCAATCCTCAGTCACTTAATCACCACCACTCGTGCTATCAGTATCTGAAGCAATATTGCCATGGCAACCACAATACCTTTCGCTCAGGCGACAGGATGATATGAAAGGAGACACTTGTCTCCACTTTGTTAGCTGGGTAATTGGTCCTGCTGTGCAGGGTCAGTTTTAAGAAAGATGACAGCAGGTAGCAGGTCTAGTTAGATACCAGGGCCACCTTATCCTTGGAATGGATCTCTTGGATTTATTAAACAGTTAAGAGGTTAGTGAGCTGTGAAAATCCGATTCACTACCACTGCAGTCTGCTGACTAGAAACTTCCTCCTGTGCTTCATCAACTTTTCATTATCTTTTTGTGTTTTTTTGAAGGAGGGAAGCTTCAGGGATTTAAGATGCTGCAATTTACAGGCTTCAAGAGCCTTCCAAATCAGTCACCCTCTCTGGCAGCAGCCTTTTCAAGAACAACTGCAAATTACCTGAGCTCTTCGGTTAGTGCACAGGACAGACAGACCAAGTCTTGCCACAACTTACATTATTTGTTGTTCAACCTGCCTACAAACATGTAAGCCAGTTCTGAAGCATTGTTTCCAATGGTCCTTATTTCCACACTCAGCTATTTTGTTATGTTAAGGAAGATACAAACTGAAGATCTTCAGATGAACAGAATGGATTAGCTCAATAGTACATTTCGGTATGAGCTGTTCCTCAGCTTGCACATTTTGCATTCCCTTAAACCTGAGTTACCCTATTACAATGCAAATCCCATGAAGTTGAGTTAAAACAGCAGCACTATTAACTAAAGCATTCCTGTTCAGCAGGTTCTTCATTTTATGCAGATCTGGAAGTCCTGACTTTGATCAAGTTCACAGCTTTCCACGGTAGGAGTACTGAACGATATCCTTCATCACAAGAACACATAAAGCCATATCAATAATGTGATACAAGAAACTATCTTAAACACAAACCCAGCAATGGAAGTTACATTTTAACATTTCATATTAGTTAAATGTCAAGGAATTTGTGGCTTCCTTCCTATCTTACTTTTCAGTTGACCTGTAAGGATGACATCACAATAAAAATAACAATATTAGCTGTACTATGAATACCCACTCATTTCTGCTTCAGCACGCATATTATCTACCACAACTGTGCCTTTTTCAAACTTTAAAACCCTGTTTTTTACAGGACTTCATTTCAGCATAATGTCCTCATAAACCACAATAGCAGTGCAGCACAGAGATGACTAAATTAAAAATTAATGGGCCCTGCCAGTACTAAGCTGTCTCAGAGACAGTAAGAGGCAAAAGGACAGTCCTCCCTGCATGTGAGAGTACTACTCAAGGCTAAACCAAACATATCCTTCCCTGTCCCAGGTTTCACAGCCAACTCCTTGCTGCAGCATACACATTTATACCCGTGCAAAGGATGAGTATTTACTGCACACTGAAGTCAAGGGATACAAGGAGCAAGCCTGGTTGGGTTAATGCGAGTCTTGTAGAACTCTACAAGAATAAACTCAGCATCTGATTTTCCCCATTTGTCTGTAAGAGTCATCAATAATAACTGCATCCTGCTGACAAAAATCTTTCAGTGCAAAATGCGAGCCCTGCAGTATCTCCTAGGGTTCATAATGAACATCAGAAAGCCAGCTACCTTAAATCACCTTTTTGAGAGTTGGCCCCCACTGAGGTTTTGAAGAAAAGCCCATAGTGAACACAGTGCTCTCAGAAACATTGCTGGACTGTATTGTTTTAGCAATTATTGGTTACGGGTGGAATACCACAAGGAGAAAGTCATTCAAAAACAATCTTTCAACTTCAAAGGACGACGGCTTTTAAAAAGCTTAGGCTTCTACCCCTGCAGAAGGGCACCCTGAGCAGACTCTGCTTAACTTTGGGAACTTGTTATTCTCAGCCAGTGCCCAAACATATTCCTCTGCCTGGCCCCCAGCAGGGGAGAACAAGAGGGGAATTTCACCACAGGGAAGAACTTGATGAAGCAATTCCTACAGTCTGCCACTATGCATAAGGTACAGAAGCTGACTCTCAGCTCCCATAGATAACAGCTTCTCTCTTCACAGGGAGTGAAAAAAAAAAGCTAAAAAAAAGGCTGTTTGGAATTCAGGTGACCTCTGGGGGAAATAAAATCAAATCACAGGAATTACAAACCCATTCTCCCATCCAATCCACAGCAGCTGTAAAACTACTTTCAGATCTCAACTGAGAAGTATGCACCCTTATTTACTAACATTGGTAATATCAAGTGTGTGAATTGTACAAGATGTATTTATAGATAGCAAGGGACGAGGCCAAACACTCAACATTTTCTACTAGCTGCTGAAGAGCCTCAGCTTGCAGCATTTAAGTACTTGTGCAAAAGCTCTCTTCACTGCAATTCCATGCAGAAACTACCAGAAACATTTCATGGTCATCTTAAGCTTTTTATAGAAAGCTCCCCACAGATCCTTAGAAAAGAAGCCAATATGGATTCAAAAGGTCTGCACATCAACTACTAAAAGCATCTTCCTTTAAGTTGTGATATATTGTAAAGCTCACACTCTGTATTTCAGAAACTTATTCCTGCCTAAATGTCTTTTCTCCTATTTTTAATAACTGAACCCAAGTCTGTTAATATATACAGTTTCCAAATAACCACCTTTCTAAAAGCATTTCCCCCTCTTACAACTCCCACTCCAAAGCCCCATCACCTCAGTATAACTCCAGATCACTCCACCAAAAATCCAGTTTGTTCAATTTTAAAGAAAAAACAGCAGAAATGCCTATGAGGAGCTGGTATACACCACTTTCTGTAAAGCAACGTGGTCTCCACAGCCTTCATCAACAGGAAAAGTGTTTCAGTGTACACCGTTTATGCAGACAGCTCAGACAGCAACACAGTCCTGGCAGTCCTGCAACACATATTGTAGCCATTTCTTATTTCTGCTGTCAGATTCATCTCCCATCAGGAAGGCCTGTTCCTGGTCAGCACAAGACCATGCACAGGTAGTGTTTCAGTGTGCCCTTGCAGACTGAAGTGACAGCCTGGAACCCTCTGGTGCTCTTAAGAGGGAAGGAAACATTATCCTGATCAAACCTGTGCCCTCAGGCACCTCAAGCAGACAAAAGGAACAGGCTTGCACAAATTAGACAGACCTCTTGGGGTTGCCTGGACAAATGCCATAGTCTCTCATGAAGTAACAAGATACACTGCTTTCATTTTCTCATTGCATTTTCTCATTCTCTTCATCTCCCCCATCACAAAATGCTCAGTAGCCTCTCAGGGAAGCCACGGGAACTCTTTCGTGTGAGGATATCTACAAATACAACGTTCAGCTGTGTATGTTGTTGGCAAGCCTCTAAAGACAATCTGTGTTTTCCAGTTCAGTAGCTGACTTGCTTTGTTCCATGGACATTACAGATTTCCATTAGGAAGAAAATACCCCAAGACAGGAACCCATGGCTCCCAGATTTCAGCAGAAACTCTATCAATAGCAGCAAGAGGTAGAGAAAGCACTGCTTAGCACTGCTAACGTGCCCATTACTGTCCACACTATGGAAAATACTGTCACCTAGGAAACCATTTTGAAGATCTGCTGGTGTCCAGGCATAAGGTTCAGAAGCATGTGAACATTGCAATTACTCAGAAGCATCCACAGCTTGCATCCTTTGGAGAACCTGCTGGAGACCTGACAGTTGCCATGGAAACACTGTGGAAAAGCTTAGAGTGAGTTCCTCCCAGCTGTTTCACTTCCGAGTGCAAACAACAAAGCCCAGCAATAACACAAGTTGTCTTTATCATTTGTTAAGTGCATCAGCTGGACAATAAGCAATGAGGCCAGAAGAGAAAAAAACTTTCACATTAGGTTCATCTGAAGGGCAAGCAGAGTCATTCTCCTACAGTGACCTAACTTGGCTACTCGCTGCTTGCTTACTGACAGCTACTCCCTTTCAAGACATTATTACTTTACCAGCTCAAGAAGAAATGGATGAAGAACAGCACAATTAAGTGCTCAGGTTAATTCCTTCTCATGCTTCTGCATTGTCATCAACACTGAACAATTCCTCCTCCTCCACAGAAAAAGATAAACCACCACAGCAACTGCTACAGATGATTTTTAGTCTTTTTACCTCCCCAACAGTGCTTTACCATTTCTGTTGGTCTGATCTCTAACAGCTGGCCTTTCCCTTACCACTAAAACTGAAAGAATGAAGAGGGGATCATCCATTCCACCTGAAAAATTCTGACAACTGCTTCATCCTAGCAAAAGCACCATAAGAAGTGCCATCCCTCTGGTATGCAAGGCAGGGATACCAACATATCTTTAGCTGTTTCTCACCATCATCCCTGTGAGAATTCTTCTGTAAGTTTAAGGCATATCTTGCATTTATACACCCATCTTGCATCTGACATGGAACAAATCCTTCAAGGTCCAATGGGCACATCAGCTAGCTCTGCTGAAAACTCAAAGCATGCTAATGAGAGAGCAAGAGACTGGGACAGCAGCCCTCGTCCTGACTATTAATAGAAACACTTCAACAGAGCGTAAAGAATGGAGGGCTGGGATGACTCTGCCTTCTTTTTAGGATGCTGCTGTCCTGCTTATTGGACCATGAAATGTTGAGCAGAAGGAAAGACAGGTTCATGTGAATAATGATGAAGGTATAGCATCTGCAGTTTTCATTTATGCCTAGAAACTACTTGTGATCTCTTGACCTACCTAACAAGGAGACTGGCTTTTTTGTTCTTGTTAACATTTAGAGAGAATATGTTTCAGTACATAGTAATACTGGCTACTTCCTGCAAGAGCACTCCCTACTCCCATCAATAGATGAGCATTTGCTTTTGTAAGGCACCTAGCATCTCCCTTTCTGCCTCATCTGAAAATCTGCCTCCAAATTCCAGTAACACGAAGGTCATGTGGAAACAGCACTGTTTCTTTACACATGGCAACCCAAATGAAGACAAAGTGACTCCTGCATAACATTACCTGGGTTGTTTACTCATCTCTGCAGTCAATTCAGAGCTGTCAGCAGTGTATTCTTTTGGACAGATCTTCCACATTCCCATCCCCTTTTCCCAAGGAGCCTACACTGCTCTTTGTAAGCTACAGGCATTAGCATGTGTCATAGCATGAACCAGGACAAGTAATGCAAGTTGTCTGGCAGGGTGTCACAGTTGGCAAGCAGCCATTATTGCTGTTCTTGCAGAGTGCAAACTACAGAAGTACAAGTACAGAAGTACTGTGCAATCCTGTTAGCTTTTGACCTCTGTTGACTGCAGCACTATTGACAACTCTAGCTAAGACAACTCTTCTTCTTAAAAGATAGAACTACCTAATTCAACCCAGAAGCTTTTCTGCTTCAAACAGCACACCACTCTTGTAGACACAAAAACAAGGTGAAGAGTCCAAGTCTCAGCTACACACAGTTCTGTGTCATTTTGGCAATATTATAGCACATGAAAATGGGAACCTCCCAAACAAGCTTAGAGTCACTGCAAGGCATCTTCACTGTTTCTTCTTCCACCACATGTCAAGGTAGGATCCCATCAGCATTCAGCTACTAGGGATTAGGGGACTTCTGCTAGTAGCCACTAGTAGCAGAATAGTTATAGAATCATCTTGGTTGGAGAAGACCTTTAAGATCAAGTCCAACCACTAACCTAACACTGCCAGCTTACACCAAGCATCAGAACTAGACAGGATGATAAAGATGCCTTCCCCCCCAGCTGCTTTCTGAAAAATGTGAGGAATTTGCCCTCACTTATCACCAGCTATTTATTTTCCCATTACTAAAATGAAAAGGATGGCAGTGATACAAATTTATTTGGAGTGACATAGATGGCCATGAAGAGTGATAAATGCTTAAAGTGTCTCTAGGCTGTTAGAGCATTTGCACCTGTGACTGCATCACTGCACCACTGGCTACCTGCTGAATTACAGCCTCTGAAGAGCTAAACCCTTTGGCAAGCTGTGAAGCTAAACCTGCTTTTTCTCTCCCTTTCAATCAAGGGGAGAGCAACAGCACAAAATGGGTGACAGCAGACATTAGAAAGCGACCTCTCGCTAAGCATCTGATCACTGCGACACGAAATAACAACCTCTTGGTTCAAACGTGGGCTACAAAGAACCACAGGCAGAATCCTTCAGCTATCTTTTCCTGAAGAGTGAGGCTGTAACTGACCTCGACAGTTTTCTCAAATGATCTAAGGCTCCAAGATGCCAGCTACCACAGACAAATCTCAGGACTCTGACCTCACAACTGCAATAAAGCCATCAATCGGGCTGCATAGCATCTAGATGCCAGTAGATAGTTCTGACTATTCAGGCAATAGGTGAGAGATGACAAATGAATACTGCTAAGGGCCTAGTTGTATCCTCCCTTCCAATAACAGCTGCTGAACCTGATGGTATAAAATTATCTTTACAGTTGAAATGAATACTTGCACAGAGAAACAGGCCTCAAATCAGATCATGACATGCTGTTCTCAGGGAGGTTAGAAGCCATCTTGAGATTACTAGAGCACCTCAAAGCTGGAATGTGACACATTGCATACAATTCAGAGTTGTATTTTATTGGCTTCTTTTTACTGAAAGACACAAATGAACTCCAAATGTAAAGGTTTTCTGTCTCACTGAAATCAAGACGAGACTTGTCAACATTACAGGAGTGTCTCTGAGATCAGTGCTTCCCAACCATAAAAAGGCATCTACAGCAACATGGCACAACAGATACAATTGATTTTTAATGGATTCTGCTGGAAACAATTGTTAACTTTCCATCACTACACATACTATCTCAAACAGAAACTGGAACTTTCTTGAGGGGCAGAGGGAAGTCAGGAAGTAAATGGACGATGATAATAAGACCCCATCTGACCAAACAAGCACTCATTGTGGAAGTACAGCATGAAACAAAACACAAAAAACCTCAGCAATAGTCTGCTGTTCTGATTTTAGCCCAGGCAAGAACAAAAAACCACAAGTAGCCCCTCGTTCCATCCTCCCACTCCCACCGGGACAGAGAAAAGTAACCGAGGGCCTCATGGGAATCCTCAAGGACACGGAGGGCTCACCCACCACGTACAGATAAGACTACTCAACTTAGGGGAGAAAACAATTTCATCCCTCACCCATCAAAAATATAATAAACAGAAAAGAAAGTGAGATGCTGACAAAAAGCTCAACCAGCCCTTTCAGACCGCCTTCCCCCCCCCTCCTCCCCTCTTCCCGCCCTCACACGCCCCATGCCGTGTCTTTACCGCCTTCCCCTCAACAGAACGGTGGACAGGAGTGCAGTCAGTCCATCAGCAATGGCTCCTGCTGCCTGTCTCACCTCAGGGCAGGACACCTCACCATTCCCCTGCTCCTGAGGGTGCCTCACTTGCTGCATCCCCGCAGGATCTGCTCCAACGTGCTCCTGTCCTGAGGCTGCTGCTCCTGTGGGAGCGCAACGCAACATGGCCACAGCCTCACACAGTCACCTTTCCAGGGCAATCACCTCAGCAATCACCCTCACCCAGAACATAGTCCTCAGCAATCGCCCCCTCAGGTGTGAAACCTTCAGTGATCACCCTCTCAGGCGTGGGGTGAGGGGCACAACATGGCTGCCTTCCCACACACTTTCCTGCCCATCTGGGCACAACCACACCCTGTCCTGGGGTCTTCATCGTGCTCAGCTGCTCCCTCTCAGGCACAGGGTCCTCATGGAGCTGTGGGTGACTATCAGTCCCACCAGAGCTTCCCTGGGTGCAGACGGGCAGCTGCCTTCTCCCTATTGCACGCAGCAGGGGTATCTGGACTGGCACTTCTCCTCCCTTTCTCCTTCCCTGACTGTGGGGTCCATGTGCCCACCGTCATCTTGTCCCACTCTTTCCACTTCACCCTCCTGCTGCAGATTTCCCTTCTTAAATAGTGACAGTGGAAGTGCCAGATTGGCCCAGCCAACACTGCAGCCCCCTCCCCTGTTACCAAGCGAAAGCTGCTCACACAAACCCATCACATCTTCAATGACCTAAACTACCTTCCTGTCGTTCCTCACAGTTACTGCTTTGCCCCACAGCTTGTCAACTGAAGTACCTTTTTTTCCCCTAATGGTCTTTCACTTACAAGATGTTTCACATAGCAGCTCTTCTCCCTTCCAAAAATCGCTACCCTTCAGTAGCAAACCCAAACCAATAATGAAAGATCTGGAGGTTCCTGCACGTAAAACATGCTCAGCATGCACGAGAGTTTAAATGCATATGGGCAAGCAGCCCTGATTAAGGCACATGGTATTCTGTCATCATGATGCAGCCACATAAACCTTCGAAACAGCCACTTGCCAGGCCAGATGGCAATTCCTACCTCTGCCTGTACTCAGTGCTAATTTACTGGATTGCTACAGCAACTTCCAGTTGCCAGCTAATGAGACAAGTCATATCTCAAGATTATGATGCTGCTGGATCAATATATTTTATAAACAAGGATAGTGCAGCTGTAAAAGCTGCAATCTTTCAAGGGTGGGAAAACCACCAAGTCACTTTATGCTCACCTTTATGCATTCCCCTAGGACACAGATATGCTAACATCAACTTTATGATAATAGTAATACTTAGCTTTCCAGTAGCATCTTTTACACAGAATCTCACTATGCTTTATGAATAAGATGAACCAGAAGCTCAGAGCTGCTCAGTGCACCTCTGGGAGCATTCTCAGAGGCTAACTTCAGCTAAGGAAGCCAATTGTTGCAAATCCTCCAGTCAGAGACTGAAACTAAGTCAGGACTACTGCAAATCATTTTCTATCGCAGTTTGTGTCTCAACTATATAGGGAGCCTTAGAAAATTGGCATTTGTAAATACCCACCCTTTGATTCCTCAGAGTACTTCCTTGGGAGTACTTGGAAAAACCAGCTCTTGCCCTCTGCACTTGCATCAACATTTTAAGTAACAAGTGGCTATAAATTTACAGTATCTCAATGGTAGCATGGAGCATATCACGGATTGGTCAGTAAGATAATGTCCCCAGAGTCATTCAATTCACTTTTTTTCAATACACCCATTAAATAACAAGGAAAAACCTTAATTTTAAGAGAAACCAATATAAGGATTTTGACTCTCTACCCCTTGTTGTACAAGGTGTCATTCCTCCTCAGGAGCACAGAGGACAGTAGGTTTTGTAGGAAAAGACCCAGACACCTATTGCCCAATAGCCTCTGTTCTGAAAGGGAGAGGAATTGCAACTTTGCAGCTGTGGCAGAAAAAAATGAACTTATTGTGTCGTTCTCAAATTAGCCCAAGAAGCAACAGCTCAGATTTATCATCACATTTTTAGACTTAAGTTGAATGAAGAGGCTCAGCACATGCATACCCCAACAGCTGTGCTCAGTCTTCTACAAAGGAGCACTGTTCATGCAAGATACAGTAGCAGGACACTCTTTTCAGAGCAAATCAATACACGATGTGGCTTAGTCTACAGAGTGCTTCATCAGATGCACTGAGCATTTGCTCTTCACTGGCATCTGACATGTGCCATCTGACAGGCAACTCAGTCCCCTAGCACTCCACAATAATCTACTCAAATGATGCAACTAAATCAACCAAGTTACTTTCTCTGAAAATGCCTAGGACAGGTATAAAAATAAACGTGTAAGTACCCAGAAAACATGAAAGCTCAAATTATACCATTGTCAAGTTAAGACTTTGTGCTTTTTTTTATGCTGTATTTCATGCCTATCACTGAATGTCTGTGCATCTTATTCCTCCCATCTGCCTTTCTGCTATAACCTACCTGGCACCAAGTAAGACACTTTGATCAACATCCCTGCAAAGTATCAATGAGCCTGTGAAGACTGCCAAATCCTTTACCACAAAATCTGAACTAAAACAAGACTGAAACTCTGAGATTATCAAAACGGTGCAAAGCTGGTAAACAAGTACAAATTGTGCCTAGACAATGCAAACCCATTACACAAAACTTCCCCCTCCCCAGTTGATCACATTAAGAGTCTTAGAAACAGCCTGTATTTCCCCCTGGAGTCATGCACCTGGGTTTCCCTTGGATAAACTACACAGTCAGGATCTTCAGTAACAGAACAAGCACCCAGGTCTCTACAGGCTAACTTAATGCCTCCTCCAAGTAACCAGAGGAGGAGAACTCCCTTACTCCAAGACAGTCAGAGGAGAAATAAACAACTGAACCATTATTTTAAATACACCCCTTTTCCCATAACTTCAGTTCACTCAGGCTTTCCCCACCTCAAAACCATTTTGTAGTTCACACAATACCAGCCTCTTAATTCTTATTCCTGGCAAAACCATTTCCCCACACTATCATGTAAATGAGCCTTCCTGGAGCTCTTAAGCATTATTATACATCATAGTAGTTCTATTACTCTCTCAGCACTATAAATGCAGACCAGGACTCCATTATATTCACAGATGAACAAAATGCACAGTGCATTTACTGAAAATATGTCTGCTTAAGGTATAGAGCCTCTATAGTTATGTGCATTTACTTACTAAATGCCTCAGAGGAGAAATGTAGGTCTCCACCTATAATTCTGTCCTTCAAAAGCCAAGTAAAATTAGTCAATGAATACTACATTTGCACACAACATTCATCTCAGCCAATTAATTAAAGATAGAAGAGCAACTCCTTCCAACTCCCAAGTGTTAAGAAAAGGAGTTCTGTTTCACTACTAGCCCTGAAGCAGGCTTAAGCCACAGCAGCTGTGTGAAAGCAGAGTTGCATAGATGGCAGGTTCATTTAAGTAAACAAAAAAAGGCCAAAGACACAAACAAGAAGCCTGCCGCATCCTTAGCCACTGCTACCACCTCATCAATTTCTGACAAAGCTGGTTAATTTCATTCTACTTCCAGGGATCAAAAGTGTCATTCCACAGCAGCTTCTAGTTTCATTTTTCTCTCAATAGCACAACCTTAAATGATGCTATCCTAACTGTGACCCCTAGTGCAATTTAATCAGCCTGCTTCTTGACTAACAATAGTTATGCTATTAACTGCAACAGTAACTAAGCTCTTCAACTACCACCTTCCTGAAGGGCTAACACTCTCCCTGTTTTCTCTATGCTTTGAGTAATTAATTGCTTGGTAGGAACACTTCTCACTGAGCTCCAATTGCCAGTGCTATTAGGAGCTAAAGACTTTCAGCTGACGTGTTTCATTTAACAAAAAGACTTTCCTCTGTGCTTCCTTCATCTCCATCAACTCTCTTCATGTGAGCAACAAGATAAATCTTCTGAAGAAACGGGAAGGTTTCTCCTATGTATTTATGTATATAATAGCATGCCCTTTGCACTCAGTTGGTAAATACAAATTCACTCCTCTTGAAAGTAAAAAACTGCAACAAAGCACTCTGTGCCTCACTTCTTGCCCATGTAAACACACATCCTTAGCCACCTCCAGGATTTATCATATCTTTCAATAGGGAGTGTTCTGGAGACCAAAGTCATCTCCCTTTCACAGCTCTAAAAGCAGCATCTCAGGAGAGAGGTAAAACTTATCAAGAAGCTGTAAAATATCATTTTCAAATGGCCAAAAAAGCTTCACTCCCTGCACTGACAGCTGTAAAAAAGGGGGGGATAAATCAGCACAGGCTTCATCTATTTTGCAGAAAGCAATCTCTCAATTGCACAAGAGCTTTATCTGTTCAAGCCTGTTATTTTAGTGCACTTCTCAGTTCCTTACAGCTCAAAGTGCACCTTCCAATTAAAGCAGTTTGTGCCTCATAAAAGTAGGCAGTATTTTGCAGATTTATATGCATTAACCTAATTATGTGCAATCAGAAACTGTTCTTTAAGATGAAACTTGCCTTTCTTTGCTGGCTAAAACTGCACGATGGTGGTAGCTTTTTGTCCTACAAGCTGTATTGATTTTGCAGCTTGATGTATGGCTTGACCAGCACATGTTAATTAAATGCAAAGTCCATTTTTGAGATGTCAGTTGCCTCTTCTCCAACAGAGCAAGTGCTTACACTGCATAATGCTCTGTTAGTCTGCACACAGGCTAGTAGCATAGCAAGAATACCTGAGGCTTATGGAATGATTAAGTTTCTGACAGATATACATTCTTTCAGCTATGACCTCATGCCTGCGCTCAAAATGATTGTCTTCTAAACAACATCTAAACACGACAGTAAACCACTTACCTTCCCTAATCTGAGTAGTTTTCAAGTTACCAAACTTTTGCTTTTCTCCAACCCCCTTTGCTGGGTTCTGATATTAAATTCTATCTCCAGCAAGTCCAGAAGTCAGGGGAAATCAGAATTCTTTTTCCCCTCCAAGGCTCTCTGAATTTATGCTGAGTTATTTTTTTCCTTCAGTTGCAGTGAAAGGGAGGAAAACAACCTACAAGGGTGAGAAACATACCCTGACTTTTGTCCAATGAAGTTAAAACAGCAATAGAACACTTGTTTTATTTCTGGGACAATAACAGCCTCAGATATTTCACTCTTTTCCCTAACTTGGCTTTATTAATTCTCAGTATCACCACACAGTCCCACTACTTAGCTGTTATGAACACTAGCACCTCTGCTTTCCTCTTTCATATTGGGTTCAGCTCACCTTATGACATGTGCTTTTTTCTTCCATCAGAACTACTCCACCCATTAAACCTCCTGCTGTGTGAGAGAGACATCTCCAACTGAAGAAAAAAACTCAATTACTTTTAGTGGCAAAGTGAGCATACACTGCCAGCTTTGTAAATCCATGCATGAGCCATTTGCTTCTCCAGTCATTTCAAAGCTATGTCTGAGTGTGTTTTCACTTAGCAGCCAGTACAGCTGCCCCTGTCACCTGTAGCAGGAGACTTCAGTCATTCATTTAGCAATGCTTCAGTCAAGTCCATATTTGAGCAGTGCTGTGTACCAAAGTGAATGCCCTGTGCTGCACATAAGCAGTTGTAAGCCAAGCCCTACAGGGACTGCCTTTCTTTTTGGCAGAACCCTTCCTGAACCAAGCATGGATTTTGTAATGATCTAACAGATGTGATGTTGAAGGCTTGAAGATTACAACTAACGGATAAGCAGGTTTTTTCTCACAAAGGGACACAATTCTTGGTTAGTTAGGTTTATAAGCTCTGTGGCTGCATTCTCCCTTTGCTTCTGTACGATTCTAGGTGCTCTTATTGACCTAAAGGTCTTTTTCTCTGTTCATTTCATTTCTACCAACCTTTATTTCCAAAATTACCTGGCAGTTCTGCCATTCTTTCTTCTAAGCTGTCATTATTTCTTCTATGCCAGCTTTCATTTGGCTTGCTGGAAAAGGTGGTGTGGTCTAGACTTCTTTGTGGCTTTCTATTTGCAATCATTCTTGTGTTTGGTTAATTGGGAGGCTTTGTGTTTCTATGTTCTTTCTATGTGATTCTTTCTGTGTCCCTGTTAGCCCCATGAAATGGCACCGATTCATTCTCCACTCAAGTTTCAATCTCTCTCTTCAATTTCAATGACCCAGGTAGTTCCAGATGAGGCGGGTAAAGCCTCAGAAAAATGTCAAACAACTGAAAGTACAAAGTAGCTGTGCTGCCCTCAGGAGGCCATTCACTGTGCAGTTACCACCTCTTTAATATCTGCTCACTAGTTGTGCCTACCTCCCTTTGTACTTCACTTACCTTTAATTTTATCTAGCATAGAGTCTCTTGGCTGTTTCCCATCTTCCTTCCCCATTGATGCTGCATCCTTCCAATCCCTCAACTGCTGGTTGTTGTTACTCTGTTTTATCAGCAAGTCCTCATTGGTGTCTCCTTTTTGCCCTTCTCACCTCTGTCACCTTTATGTGGTGACCTTGCTTTTAACAGAGATTCTGTTTTAGTCTTCCACCTCTCTTCCATATGAAAATGTGCAGCTGAACTGTTGGGTTTGCATCTGTTTTTAAAAGCAAGGTTGATGGTTTCACGGTACTAAATATACTGGTGGAATTCTGGCCTGGTTTTAGAAGACAGCAAACTTACATTTGATTGAAAACTGTCACCTTATTTTCTTAATTACATCTGGTTTTGATTCTGTGAAAGTACAGCACAAGCTTAACACCCTTCTTGTCATAAATGCACTTTCTATTAATAGCAAAAGCTTTAGTATCTTGCATTTTCCCCCTATTCTACAGCACTTTTTTGTGTAGAGTGACTTGAAAAAGACAGAACGAACTTATTCCATCATCCTATGACAGCACTGATGGAAACTGCCAATTTCTCAGCCCTTTTCCCTGAAGCTGTCCCTTCCTGTATGCTGAATCCACAGCTCTGTGCACATTAGGGTGCATAGTCACAGTCCTGTTTCATGGCTTTAATACTTCTTGATGTCCCCTGCTGTTCTTCAAGCCAAGAACCTGTTGCTGCAGTACCCATTTAGTTCTAGATGCTGCTTATGAATAAGATTCATCATCTCAGGGCACGACACAGGAGAAATCTTTAGCACATTGTTATAGGGGTGTGTGTATTTAACAATTCCTGGGTTGTGTTAACACCTGTGATTCTTCATGCTGTCGTGTGGAACATCCCTGAAATCATTTTCAATGCTTAAGTGATTCAGAGAGATCACAGTCTTTGTAGGATTTTCGTTTACAATCAGCAGCATAACTCAGTTTGCTGTGTTGCTCTAAAGCTTACTGTAGCCATCAATCATTTATGAATTGCTGTGCATTTTGTACAGCAACTCGATGGTAACAGCTGTAGTCAGGGAAAAGCAAAACAAAGCAAATCATCAGCAGTTGAAGTTCATGTAATCCCCTATCAGATTAGGGGCTACCTGAGAAGATGTTTATACTGCTGCAAGTGTTATTTGCCCATATAAAGCTAATCTTTGTTGGATATGCAGTTGTTCTCCAGAGAACTTATTGCAGCTTCTGTAAGGCAAATGCTACCCTGATTTCTGTGTAATCTCTTGTACCTTAGCAACTTCTGACACTTGGGTACAAGTGAGAAAGTACTGATAGGCTCTGACCTGATATAAATGGCAAGGCCTCAAACTTTGTAATGGATTCAAGCAGTGCAATTGGTCCTAAATTCAGTTACACTCTAAAATCTAATAGTAAGATGCTGTGGGTTCCATGTTAGATGTGTTACTGGTGCTGGAGCACAGGGTACCTTTATGTGACAATCTTAAATGACATTTAAGGTGAAGATGCTTCCCTAATCATTCTAAGGTGAGGAAAAAGGGGCTTTCTGAATTAGAAGTAATGATCACAGCAGAAAGAATGCACAGAATGTTTCATTGGCAACACGGAAAGTTTGAGGCTTGTCATTCTAAACTGACCTGTCTTTCTATGAAGTACTTAAGCTGCCACCTGATGGCTAAAACTGATGGTGGTCTTGGCCTTTCTGACTGTGTGTACCAGTGACACTTGACAGCTGCTAAGAGGACAGGAGTCTAAAATTTGGGGTAAGGCTATTATCTAACATAATACTGTTGCCAGTTTCTGACTCTGTGCCCTTTTAACAGAGCATTACCTCAGAAGTCTCTTTGTCCCTGTGGAAGTACCTCTTAATTAAATTTAGGTCACAGCACAGCAACCACACTGGTAGTGGAGCTGCTTAGTTGTAGCTGTATCTATGCAGGTGGTTTAACCTCTTCTCAACCCCCCAGATGGCTTTAATGTGTTTTTAATCTGACATTTTGCCTCACTGCAAGTTTGAGCTTTGCCCCTCCAGGAGCGCCAGGGCCAGAGTTTAAACTGGAGTGCTGGTACCTGTAAGCATGTGGATGTAAAGGAGCTGAAGAGAAGTCTTGGTCAGGACAGATCATTTATCCCTCATGCACATGGAAGTTGGCCTGGGATGTTGAACTGTACAAACAGCTTTCCTAAACTAACAGCCTGCTGCAATCTACTGCATGATTACAGATGCAGTTTTAGTGGGCTGGGAACCTAAGAGCAAGCTGGAGAGCTGTAAGATAAATTCATCCATATAACCATTCACCCTCTATGCTGGAAATCATATCCAAATCGAGCTCTGTAACACATAGGAGGCTATTTTTAAGCCTGACTTGGCATCATGAAATACTCTAGTGAATGAACAAATGCTGATGGACTGCCATCAGCGCTGTATAGAAATAAGTGTAATTAGGGAGAAACAAATAAATAAAGCCTAACTGCATTTAGCAGTTCCTTTATTGTCAGCAGTAGGATGTATGCTCCCCTAACAGATTTAGCAACTGCACTGGTAGGTGGTGATTTGTATGGCTGCCAACATCATTCACTCACATTAGGATGATCTTGATAGGTGTTTGCAATTGTTCTCCAGAGACAGTTTCTCTAACAATTATGAGACTATCCCAGTTGTATTAAATGAGTCAGTTATGTGCAATATAATTATTAACATGTAACCAGAGCTCAGACATCAGGCTTTTGGTGCCCACTGTGCCCCATCGTATTACATGTCCATGATGTTGTGTATGTTTCCCCACGGTGTCTTCTATTCAACATGCAGTGGAAGGTAATAGCTTCTTTACCACAGTGAGGCCTCTTCTTTGTGGGTTTGGGCTTGTTAACAAAAGGCATCTTCTGGCAGTGGTGCTTTGTACAAGTGCCACTGACTTCTGAACAGTCTTGGAGAAAGGAGGGGGCATAGCACAGATAACTTTCCTTAGAGAAATCTGAGTAAAACAGGCAGATCTGACTTTTCTGTAGAGCTGTGTATCCTGCTGGCCTGAGACACACAGGCTGTACTTCTGTGCTCTATTTCTATTGCAGTGGGGAAAGCTGGAGCTTACTCTGCTCCACATGACTGTGTCGTCTGACAGTCTACCTCACTTGCCACACCTGCTCAATATATTAAGTCTCTTATTTTTGGGAGACCAGTTTCACAGCAAGTGTGTAATCTTTTCTGACTGCAGGCTGGGTTTTCCTCTCAGCAATGCATTGTCCTTCTATACCTGACATAACGTGGTACCTGTGGACAAACAAGTACCAAACAAACGCAGCATAAGGAAGATTTTTGCTGTTCCCTGAGCAGTCAAATGTTTGTACAACTGCTGTATTGGTCACTGTCCTAAGCAGTCTCCTGCCTGAACCTGAGACTAAATTCAAAAGCTGTGAGTGTGGATGCTGTTGAGGAGACTCTGGAACTCTGGGATGCTGCATGGAGGCACCAAGAAATGTGGAAATGGGTGACAGGAGCGTTGGCAAAGTCCCCCTGTGTGAGCAAGAGTGATCAAGGTGTGCTGCGAGACTAAAGACAGCACTTGGAAGTAGTCTGGTGTGATCAGAGAGCCCTGAACTTTAGCCTTGATGTAGGAGCACAAAACTTGGCAGAATGTCATTCAATAATGTGTCCCATGTGCTAGAGAAATAAGTGTTTGGAGTACATGTGTATATGGAAAGTGCTATGGCTTTCAGCAGTCAGGAAGGAAACCAAATAGCTGTAATAAAACTGTAACTGTACCTACCTTGATTCTCCCCTAGGACATCATTGTATCTTTGCTTGCATGTGCAGTTGTAAGACATTATTTGAAAGCTATGAAACACATCACAATAGTTTGTATATAAACACACCTGAGTGGTTTTCTATCACATACAACGTGTATGTCCTGTGGATGCTTCTGTTTGCATCCTCCATTTGCCCTCTGTTCCACGGGGTTTATCACTTTTGTGCCCTCCTGTTGCCATTACAGAGATGAGGCTTCATTTTCTTTTACTGTAAAGCATTATTTTAACTTTTCCCATCTCCCCAGTGTGCCTCCAATGGCCTCATCCTTGTCTCTTTTAGATAAGTCTAAGCTGTACTTTCTTCTTGAAAGCAAGGAAGTTTGTTTGTGTATCAATGCAAATGCACTCTCTCCCAAAGGACAGGGGAAAAGCTTTCTCATGCTGGTTTTTAATTTACAGAACATAATGGTATCACCATTCAATTTTAACCACAACTCTCATATTAAATTGTATCACTATTCAATTTTAACTGCAACTCTCATATTAAAACAAGACTATGTGTGTTTTCTGTCCATTTTCTATTCACTTAGACAAGGAAACTGTAGCTAGATCAAATATGCAGCTTGCACCAGCTGATGTGTGTCAGCTAGGGCAAGAGGCAGGTTACCACTGACATGCTGTGATCAGCAGTTTGATATGTAAAGAGGTTGATGTCACCCCACTAAACAGTCAGAAGGTGGCCAAAGAAAATGTGGAGAGAGCTCATAGAGGGGAACAGGCTTAAAACAGGAAACTGTTTGCTCTTGCTGGGTTTAATATGGTCTTTTGCTGTTCATCCCACTCTGACCAAATGCCTTTTATCCTTAAAGGAAAGGCAAGTTTCACTGAATTTGACCCAAATTAGTCACACTTACAGGTGGTAAAAGCTGTGAGAAAATATTGAAATATCTTGCCTCATATTTACCTTCCACATCTCTCCTCTATTAATCAAGACTGAGGGGCAACCTTTTATGCAACCTTTTTAAGCCACCTTTTATGTCTATTAGTGTTAATGGACCGTATCTGTTCAGTTTGAGCATTAATGTACTCAAACTATACTGACCCTGAGAGATAAGTGGGGGAAAAGATCAATCCAGTACTTTGCAGAGCCTGGTCAGGTTCACTCTTGGAGTGTTTATGTTCTGTGTTAAGCATAAAGACTATGAAAATGCATAAAAGTATGTGAGGAAGTTATACAAGGACCTTGAGAGTGCCCTCTCCTCAGTAAGGCCATGGCTAACACAGAAGACACAGATTTGATCTTCTCTTGTCAGGCAATAGATGTTACAGAGGAACAATTCCACATGGACTGAAGATGCAGCCTGATTTGAAACTTTCTGAGCATGGAGTTGAAGAGAAGCCCTCAAAGGATTTACACTCATCTGCAGTCACAACTAGGGGAATCACAAAAGCAGTTCAGAAAAGGTTTCAACTGCAGATGAGGAAGAACTTTTTCCCTGAGAGGGTTGTCAGACACTGGCCCAGGCTGCTCAGGGAGCTGGGGGAGTCCCCATTCACTGACATAACTGCAAAGCCATGGAGCTGAGGTGCTGGGGGCCATGGGTTAGTTGTGGGCTTGGCAGTGTGAGGGAAGGGGTTGGACCTCATGATCTTAAAGGTCTTTTCCAATCAAGATGATTCTATGATTCTATGCTTGCATCATCCTTGTTCTAATACATAAGAGCTGCTGGGTGTCACAGGCATTAGCAGACCAGCTTAGAGGATGCTCAACCCCATTTCCCCCTACAGCAAAGCCAGCAACACTTTGGAATTCACTCCCTCTGCAGATGGCAGTCAGAGCTGAGGGAAATCCCCAACTGCCCAACAGAGCCTGCTCCTGAGAACCCACCCTGCATATGCCTCTGCCTCCCTTGCTTTATGACACTGTCCTCTTAAAGGCTATCACTAGTGATCACTCCTTTGCAATAAACAGAAGCTGAGTTTTATTTTTACGCTCCCCTCTGATAAAAAGCAACATGAAATGGCCAATAAAACACCTTCAGCTGTAAAAGAAAGGCTATAACCATAACAGCTGTTCCCAGAAGGGAAGGAGAATGGGAGGGAACTGAAGGCTCAGGGAATTGGTGTTCAAGGAGCTGGGGGAAGAGTTTTCCAGTGACCCCTTAGTACTATTTAAGTTGAGCTTGAGGGCCAAGAGGTACTTGGGAGGTTTTTGTTGTGCTTTGGGGGTTTTGTTTGTTGGAGGCTGGTAAGTAACCACTTTTGTTCTATGAGCTTAACTCTAGTTCTCTAGTTTTCAATAAGTTAATTATGGTGTCTGCTCTTAGAACAAAAGTGCTGAGAAACTGTGTAAATTTGAAGAGGTTGGGGTTATCCTCTGGAGGTTTTTAGCTCACTTTGAGTCCTGAAGTGCTAATATGTGGGTTGTTGCTTTTTTTGCTGTTTTCCTCTCTTTAAATGCTGGAAGTGTTATTCAAAACTGAGGTTCCTTCTCATTAAGTTACACTTGTTGGTTTAATTTCCCATCAGGTATTTAGGGGTTGTACTTTAGATGTTAAGAGGGCTCCATACTCTGCTTTCTCTTCTTTAAAAAAACCTTTCCTTTTTTTAAAGAATGTGCAAACACAGAAATAGAAACTTGGAAGAAGCCACGTGAGTATTTGTGATTCAATAGGAAGGTGGAAAATAAGCTCTAACTTCAGAAATATTTTGATGCTTAAGGGTACTTCACTTACTGCCTTGAGCTTTTTACATTGCTAACATGTCTGGTAAATGTGATGTTTGCTTTTAAGCTGGTAAATGTGCTGCTCTGAAATACCTGGGTCTGGGTGTGTGACAATTAATGGATTATGTTGTCTTGATTAGCCCATTGTCTCTGACTCTTTCTGTAGCAGCCCTGGAAAGAAAACAAACCTGTGTTGCTTAACCTAGAAGAAAATATTTTTCTGTGTGGAGGAAAAGTCTGAGCAGTTCCTTTTCTCCTAATTAACAAAGACTGTTTACTTGCTTGTTCCTTCTTGCAGGTTCTGTTGAGTGACAGCATGGGGAGCAATTTCAGCAGGCAGATCTGCTGTGTGGTGTGTGGGAGATGTAAGGAAGAGGAGGTGGAGGATGCACATGAAGAGACCAGTGAGAGCAAGCCTATCTTGCAGACCTCAGGGAAAACATCAATGTACATTGCCACGCAGCCTTCCCTGCCAGCCCGGGAAGTCTCTAAACAAGGCTCTGAAGAGGTGCAGTCACTGAGGCAGGACCAATGGCCATCAGCTGATGCTGCAGAGGAAAACAGAGACACCTGCTCTGCTGCAGATTTCTTTGGAGTGGTAGAGGGATGGGTGATGGCTTGGGACTCCTTGGACTTCTTGGTGGATCCTGCAGATGGGGAGACAAAAGGAGAAGTTGAAGTCTTAAACCAAGCAGACAACCAGCAAGAAAGAGCTCAAGTGGGTAAGGCAAGAGAGAAAAGAAAAGCTGTTCCATGTGGTCCTAAGGCCCAGCCTGTTACACACACAGCTGAGGATGCAAAGCTTGTTGCAGTTGGAGAGCAGTGTGATGAACAGTCAGAGGCTGGCAGTGAGGGGAGCCTGTGTGCCACACTAACTCTCCAAGAGACTTATGTTCTCAACTTCATAGACATCACAAGTGAAACTGCAGCTGGCCAAGACCCTGAGATCAAGCCTCATGGAGAGAGTCTCATCAGAAGGAACTTACCACTGTGTTCTGTGGAGAGAGGAGAGGAGACTGCAACTTCTGCTGAGCATGGGGAGGAGACAGACAAGGCTATGCTTGCTGAAATAAGTCCTCCATCTGCTAATCCCCTGTATCCAGAAGGGGAATCTCTCAAGCCAGTAAGCCAGCTGCTTGACCTCTTAGAGCAAGAGACTCAGTCTAGGGCACCAACTGCCCAGGAGGTGGAGAACCTACACTGTGCACATCCTGTGGAATGGAGTGAGGCTTTAAGCCAGTCAAGTTATGGAGTCCTTGTTGAGCTGGAAGATGAGGAGAGCAGGGAATGTGATGCAGAAACTGAAGGGAGTGCAGCTCAGCCACAGCCCAGGACCATGCAACAAACAACAGAGCTTCCAGAAGAACCAATAACTTGTGGTCAGCTAAATGTAAAGCAAGAAGCTGACTTCCTAGATGTGATGCCCTTACTGTCTGAAGTGCTTGAGAGCAGTGGAGAAATAGAAGCTGAAAATGTTCATGCTTGAGAGACCCGAGGATCCAATGGCTCAATGGCAAGGATCATGTCCCTGCCTTTACTTTTTCAGCTACAGGAAGCAATTAACTCCTGCTGTTGATTTTGTGAACTATGTCCTGGACTTTAGAGAGGAGTCTTGCTAAACAGATATGGGAAGTATGCTGAAGACTGTCTGGATATTCTCCTGAATTGTAGTTGAGTTATAGTTTTGTTTCTTACTGTTTTCAGTAGCTGTCTCTTTTTCTTCAGGAGATCATGCCTTACTGGGGGAGAATGGATTCACTGATTTCACTGAAGTAATGTTGCACACTGCATCCCTCAGTGGGGTATGCTGGTGTGAGGTTTCATCTCTTAGAGTCTGGGAACAAGGTAGACAAATGCTGCTCTAATCTAGCTCAGTCAGGCACTATCTGTGAGGCTAACAGCCACTTCCCTGCCAACCTCAAAATAATCAAGTACTTGAACTACCTCCCTGCATACGTCTCTTGTACAAGTGATAACCCCTGATTTATTGTCAATATTGAACCAATACTTTCCCAGGAAAGTGATGAAGTGCTAATTTTGACTTGTTCTTTGTATCTCTTGTAATAGTGGAAGTGTTTGTGTAATCTGTACTGTTTATGCAGAGGCTTAAAAAAAAATGTAGTCTGGATCAGAATGCATAAGTCAGTGTATTTCAGCTTAAATCTACTGACTTTTAATGTTCCAAACTTTCTACTACCAATAAAATATTTTAAGATCATGGCAAAACCCCTACTGAATGTTTTAATTGAGTATGCATGAGGGCAGAGAAGGGAGCTACTCTGTGCTTTTTTTCCTATATGATTAAAGGAGAAATGGTGACATTTTTAAAAACACCTTGTAACAAACTGTGACTAAAAGTACGTGGATGTCTAAACCATATCTGTTGGTGAGGTTGGCTGTGCCTATGGTGATATTAAACAATGGCCTTCTTGGGCCTAAAATGATGGAACCTATTAAATAAAAGTACTTATGCAAAGCTTAGTGGAGAGTTGTTTTTCAAGTGTCCTTTGTTCTGCCAAATGTTGTGTGGTCTGTGCTGTTAATGCTTCTGTCTCAGGGTGCCTACCTGCAAACTGGGCAAGTTAACTGCTCCTCTTCTCCCCTACCTGCCCCAGCCATGAGGCTTCACTTGAGGCAGGAAACAGGCTTGAGTAAGTAACCTTAAAAGAAGTCAGACTTAATCACATTTATGCCTGCTTATGGCTTATATTCTTTTAAGTAGAGTTGTAAGAAGCAATTATCTCAAAGAAGCATTTCTTAACCAGGGAGCTCCTTAACCTGGAACCAAGCAGAAGGCAGAAACTCTACAGGAATGTTAGGCACCATCTGGAGATCTAAGTGGTGGCAGCCCAACCACACTGTACAGCTCTGTGTCACAAAGTCCTTCCCATCCTTTCAAGAGGAAATTTTTCAAATGTAGCCTGTCCTTGTCTTGTAATGTCAGCTCTGTGATGGATGAGAGAAGCCCCTGGGCAGACTATGCAGTGGAGATAGATGCCACACTAAATGTACTGAGAGGGCCTGCCATGTGAGTTGGAGGGAAGAGACAGTTCTCCCAAGAGAAAGCAGCTTGAACTCAGAGCAATAAAAAACCCCAAACCATAAAGACTGATGTCCTGCACTGACTGGAGCCTGCTCCTTACAAGCAACGCTGCCCTCCAAAAGGCTTTGCAATGGTCCTGTTGCACACCATTCAATCACACAGCACAATTCTGAGCTGACATCTGAGCCAAGCTCTTTGCAAGGTCTATTATTTGTATTTTTTCATTTGTCAGAAAATGAAGTGAGGTTTTTTGATTGGGTTTTTTTTCAGAAAGAATCCTTTTAGATATATCCAAGTAGCAGAGATCAGAAAAGGCTTTTGGAACAAATACTAAATTCAGTTGGGGGAGAAGATGTGATTGCTCTGACAGTAAGGCTTTCCTGCCTCTACTTCTGTGTTACAGTGTTATCTTCTGTAGCATCTCATGCCCAACAGATTTTACAGATTGTTTCAAAGGAGTGTAAGATGGACTTTGGCATTAGAATGTCTCCCTTTTTCACAATGACACGAGGATAAAAAAGCTGATACTTTGAATCTCAGAAGTATTCCAACCACCTAATGATGAGCTGATGACTAAGCATCACCCCGTTGCATAGAACACTGAAATAAATATCTATAACATTTGCAGTACTGTTTTTTTCCCTCACAATGAACAAATTAACTCAAAAGCTCTTGTAATATTTCTTCAAAGCAAAGGGTTTTGCTTTTAATATAAGTAGGGTCCCAAAAATGGCTCCTCAATTTTTAAGCAGTTTACTGTTTTCCTAACAAACAGCATATTGACTTCTCATTTAGAAACACTCTTGCAAAACTTTGTGCCATGCAATGAATAACATCCACCCATGCAGAAGCAAGTGTCTAGATGTGGATGCATCATTTCCTTCCAGTGACATTGCTTTGCAAAGCACCAATGTCCCTAAAGGCACCAGTTTTCAGCCACTTATCTGTGACAGTCTCTACATATTATCACCTGTGTATCTCATGGATTGTCTTCAGAGAAGTTGCCAATTGTCAAAGAAATCATGAACTGCCTATGTGTTTTGAAAAGCTGTTGGTAAAACTCCCAGACATGAAGTGAAACCCTCACAGCCAGCATAAACACCGAGATACAGAGCCTTTATTATCGTGCAGAACAGATGTTGGACCACATGAAAAGGTGAAACGTGGATGTTGTGATGTTATGGGCCTAGAACTGGCCACACACACAGAATTATCTCACCAAAAGCTCCTTCTGTGTCTTCTGCATTAAGGGAATCATAGTGGTTAGGCAAAGCATAGGACACTGAATCACATTTAGTATAAAACAATGTAGGTTCAGGGTTTGTTTATTTAAAACAAGCCCAGAATCCAGCTGTTTCAGGCTTTTTGGGTTTTGTTCAGATCCATTGCTGCTGTCAGTGGATATTTAGCATCTGCCTTTAAGCTCATGTCTCTGGGAGTAGTTTGGTTTTTAATGGGTATCTGCTTTTATGTTTTGCCCAGGTGACCTATTTAACATTGCAGCTCCCTTCCAGCCAGCAAACATAACCAGGGTGATACAGCAATGTCAGTGCCAACAGAGGGTTATCAGCTGTGGCTGCAAACATTCAGATAATCTGTAAAATAGCTAATTGCATGACTCAACCAGTTGAAGACAGCACAAAAGCAGAAAGGGGGATAATTTTTCACCCCTAACTGCTCAATATAAATTAATACAGGAGACTACAATGTCAGTAACAGCATTTGTGAATTGAAGGACTGTTCACACATAGCCTGCTGTATGGCTGTTATTCAGCTGCTTGGCATCCCTAGTTATAAATAGCAGTCATTTCTATTTGTCCATGACTACACTGTATTAAATCTTTAGCTTTATTTTAATTATCAAGTGACCACAAGGAAGCCCACTATATATCAACTGCACTTAAGAAGTACAGTCATATGCTGCTTCCAATGGCTGGGAAAAACAGCAAATATAGTCTAAGTGACTGTCAGAACCTGCTGGAACTAACATTGTGAGCCCAAGGGGGGAGAGATTGGGTGTGACCACATCCTCCTATTTAACACCAGAGTGGGGGCTTTGCCTTTCAGGTGTTGGGTGTTCAGTGGGGATTTTAGAGCTCTGTTGGTAAGATGGGGATGTGGATCTTTGCATGAGGGGTGATAGTGGTGTGGTTTTGAGCTGCCTAGGAGCCCATCAGCCAGTTTGCTGTTTGATTTTGATGGTGTGGGTTCTTTCTTCTATTTTTTGCATGTTTTCAGGGTCTGGGTCTCTTGGATTATAAGTAATTTTGTTGTTAGGTTGTGTGTTTAAGACAGATACCACTGCTCAGCTCTCAAGAGTTAAGTTTTATGCAGGGAAGTGTTCTTTCTACTTTTTGGTTTGCTTTGTGTCTCTTGTTTTTTCTTAATAGTCTTATTAAGGAATAAACCATGCTGAGTCTTGTGAATTTAAAATTCATGTCTAATTCATGCCTGCCCTGCTTCTCTTCCCTCCTACCTCTTTCTATTACTAGAAGTCTAAACGCTTCCTTGACTGAAGTGACTAGAGTCTACCAAACTTGGCAGCTTTGCTATATGAGCTTGTAGTACAATAGAATTCTCTTGGCACTGCAGCCATCCTGCTGAAAGATAGCAAATGGCAGTGTCTGCTTGGCTCCTAAAAGCTGTAATTGTTTTCCAGAGTGGTCTGGTTTGATTGACAGGGAGTCTCTTTTTTTTCCTCTTCCTCAGACTGTTCTCTCTTAAAAGGTCTCTGTGCCCTCTCCTTCTGTGTGCATTCCCACCCGTGTTTAGCTCATTTCTGTGACCTCTGACAATGCTCTACAGGTACTGCTCTGTGAGAACTGGGCAGCTAACTCCCTCAAAGGTGTATGGGCTAATAAATATCCATGTCTTGTAGGTGTGAAGCCACCTCTTTGGTAAGAGACAGAGCTCTCTGCACGCTGCCCGAAGAGGAGTAACTAGAAGCAGGGTGGCAGGCTCTACAGAAGAAAACAGTTAATTGAGCTGCTCCTTTCATCTCTAGCAATGGGAGGTATTTTTGGCAAGAACAAGAGGCTCTGTGTGTTTCCCAAGAGAGCTGTCTTTTACAAGGCTAAAGGGAAAAAGACATCAGGGACTGTACGTATGTTCTGTGATGCATCAACTTGGACCGGGGAGAACCACTTTCATTCAGCACGTATAGGAAGGACTCCAAAAGACTCTGAACTTTCTGTTGTAGAACTGGCTTTGGATACTCCTGAAAGTGATTCTGCTGCCCAGGCTAAATGGAAGACAGAAGACCAGGCTGCAACTCTACATGCACACCCTGAAGGCCACCTCCCTGTGACTGCTGGAGACTCACAAGATGTTGAGGCATCACAGGACCCTGAAACCAAACCTAGCATAGAGGTGATGCAGCACCAGGAGCTTGCTGAACAGACAAAACGAGAAGCCCAGTCTGCTGGAAGAATTTCACAAAAGAGTAGGAAGAGTGAAGCTGTTCTGCATCCTGCTGGCAGCTGTATACCCAACAAGCAACTCAGCTATGAGGATCATCAAGCGATTCCTCTTACACAGACTATGGTAAAGGCTGAAGTTCATGTATCTGCAGATGTGGACAGTGGACCTGACAAGGTTCAGTCTGCTACAGTGGAGCCTGAGCTGCTGACTGGTGCAGAACAAGAGGCTGCAGTTGTGTGTGCTTCACAGGCAACTTGTATTGGAAAGGCTCATGAGGAGGTGCCTGTGCAGAAGGCAGTTGACTCCCCAGCTGCTTCGTGTGCTGAGGAGGAGTCGGAGCTGCCTTTAAAGACAACAGAGACAAGAGGGGGCATCACAAATGTCCAGAGATCTGCAGAAGAGCAGGCAGTGGAAGAGAAAGCATGCTGTGCTGCTAAAGCCCCAGGTGATCTCCAGCTGGAACAAGATACAGAGGCCACAATTAGTGAAGATCAGGAAGAAAACCCTTTTCCACCAGAGCAAGCCAAAGAAATGGCCGAGGCCTGTGATATGCAGACATCAAAAGAGCTCCCATGCTGTCTGGCAGAAACCCAGGTTGCACTGCAGGATAGGGAGAAGATCAATGCTAGCAGAGCAGGAAAGCCAGAGGAGCACTGAAAAAGCACATAAAATCTGGTAAAGCAGCCATTGAGCAGACTGAGGGTTTGTCTGAAGCCAGGTGATGAATCTGCTGCCTTGATCCTGTGAGCAACTAAGAGGCCAATAGGTACTTGCTCTCTAAATGACCCAGAAAGCAGAGTGTTGGTAAAGCCTCTTTTCAAAAGTGTTACTAAACTTAAAACTGGTACATTGTCTTCTGCAAGTGGCACTAACCTTCTTCTCTCCTGGAGGAGCAAGTGTGGATGTGAGCCAAGTATCTCTCAGTACCAAAAGTATATTTATGTAGATTACTTTCTTTTTTTCTTCATGTGCACATATACCCCAGTTGGGCTGTGGAATTGATAATTATCTCCCTCTAAAGTTATGACCTTTGTGAAAGATATATTAATTATACTTGTCTGCACACCCTACTCTGTCACTACTGTTTCAAACCAACTGTATTGAAATGCTATGTGGACTGGGGACTCTGTTTTGCAATTGAAATCAATAAATGATTGCATTTTAACACTTGTTACTATGAAATGTTGTTATTAGTGGCCACCTGCTTAATGATTTGTGCTTGTTGAACAGAGGTGAACTAGGTAAGACATGAGGCTGATGGCAGTAGCCATCTCCAGGCTGTAAGCAAGAAGAGAAACTTCTGGTGGTCATTTTGCTGCAAGTAATAAATCAACTTAAGGCCACAACATCACAAGGCTGGTCTCTAATTATACAGTTTCTAAATAGAGGGGAGTGTTCTTGTCAAATCTGACAAGCTGAGGAACTGTCACTGAATTTCCAAAGGATATGGTGCTGAAGGGAGCCATGTAATATAGCCTAATTCCTTTACCTCTCTTTCAACCAAAGAAGGGGTTTACACCAAATTATATTGCTAGAGCTCATGGGGATTTAAAGTAAAATAATGACTTGTACTAGACAGCTGGAAAACTACAATGCAAAGGAGAGCAAGAGCCTCCCTAGAGAAACTATTTTCAGCTCTTGCATCCTTCCTATACTAACAGTGTTCATAGAAGGGGAAAAAACAACAGTTAAAGGCAAGGCAGGATATGAGGCTTTTGATAGCTCTGCATTTATTTAAATGGTTGGGTTTAGTATTTTTCTGTGCTTAATCACATCAGGAAGATGGTGTACTGTTAGAAGGTTTTGTCTGAATCAAAGCAGCAGGCTGTCATGCTGCAAGACCATGAACTTCAGCCAGACTTCCTTAGTATATTTTCTCTTATGATCAAATCTGAACAGAGACCTTGCTCACTGAAACGTCTCTTCCCCATCACTTAAATAACACAGAGCATGTTCCTTCCCCTTGGCTGTTACTCAAAATTCCCAAGGTGCCTACATCACTTGATTATGTTGACAAGCTGCCCTGGGTTTGGTTGCCTGTAAGGAAGCTGCTGCTGTTAATCTAGAAGAATATCTATGCCTTACTTCCATAGAATTTAGATTTAACAATTAGTGGTTGGGCAGGCTCCTCCCTGGCAGTGCCAGGAGAGCTCGGAGGCATAAGGCAAACATGGAAAAAGAAACAACGCTAGCAAAGAGCAACAAAAGCTTCTGTGCATCATTTCTGCCTTTTAGACATTCAGATCAGCAACTCTCATTAATTGTCAAGTATTTCCAAAAGGTTGGTATTAATCATCTGCTCTCTGTTTAGCAGATGCTGGGAAAAGCAATGGATGTTTGACGAGGTGGTAGAAAGCAGAGAAATACACACAGCTTGGGCAGAGAGTGACATGTATTCTTGTGCTGTGAAAGTGATAAGTGCCAGAAATTATCAGGGACAGATCTTTCCTCCGAGAAATCCTGACAGAAAGGAATCATTTTCCATCAGATGTAATACTGAGTGAAGTTGGGGGAAGAAGTTTTTGCTATGCCCTGTTTTCCTCTACAACTAGCTGACTGTTTGCAATGTCAGATGTTCCTCAGTGAATGAGAACAATAGCTGCCATTCCTCTTAAAACCTGTCCATTCTATTTCTGATGCTTTCCTTGATCATAATCTATGGGGTTTTTCAGATGTGCCCCAAGTAACATAAAGCCCATCTTTACTCTCAAGACGTCCTGGTTTGCATTGTCCTGATTTAACCCACCTAAATTTGCACTTTAATTGCATATGTCAGAAGAGGCTCTACCTCATTTTTATATTTGCATAGACTCTAATGTCAAAACTAATGTTTTTGGCCTTTTCATCTTGTAAAGCATTTGTGTAAAATGCTGAATATTGATATGACTGGCCTCAGAATGAAAGCTACTTGTCTCCTGATGATTTCTTTGTAAATCCTTCAACACTAAGTGGGTTCACTGTACTCAAACTCTGCTGAGAATAAAGATGCGAGGCTAAGCTTTCCAATGTGACTCCTGTAAGAATAAGACTTAAGTTATAAAAGCACTTTAATGCTTTTAAACTCCTGTTCCTACCCTTAGAACAGGGAAAGACCATTCTGTAACAGCAGAACAATTGTACTATAGAGCACAGCACGTCCACAAGCCAACCACGACTCTGTGAGCACTAAATTCTTTGTCACTGATGAATGAACACAAGTTATACCTTTTACTGCTGTTTGTCTCATCTTTTTAGACAAGTTCTAATTGGAGAATTTATTAATAAAGCAGCACTGTGAATATCTCAGCTCTGTTCCCAGGCTCTAGGCTGCCCTCTTAAGATGACAAGCAGCAAATTCTTTGGCTAGTCAGTCGACTGAGTCATTGCCAGTTCCAGTTCATGTAACTGTCTTGTGGACAGTGTGGACTGCAATGTCACTCTTGGCTTTCTGAAAATCTCAGCTCCTGGTGCTAAGAATCTTTGCTTTTTAACTTTCATAATGAAGGCTTTCTGTCATTCATCAGGAAACCTTGAAAATACAACCTGCACACACCTGAGAATGGAAAAACTGAGGCGTTTTTAGGGGCTTAACATCTGCTACCTGCTTGTGCTGTAAGGAACTCCAGTATATGCTTCTCTTCCTTTTGAACCACCTTTCTAAAAAGCCATCATCTTAATCACAGTAAGTCTGTTTCTCCTTCACTCTTTAAACTCCTCACACAAAAGGTTCTGAAAACAGCTGGTCAAAAAATATACACTTCCCTTATCCAAGGCTGCAACTATTGTTCAATATTTTCAGTCACTTCAGATATTTTACCCATTCCTGGTTTTCAGAAACAAAATATTTCCCTGGCTTCCTTATGCATTTCTCTCTCCATAACATATGAGAAGCCCAGATTTAAAGCCACAACATCTGCCAAGTGATCTGACAACCAAAACCAACCACAATGGAAGTTAGAAAGTTCTGAAATAGAAGTCAATCAAAACACTCTTCCTGACAGAACACACTCTTCAACTGGAGGAAACACGATCACAAAATCTCAAGCAGCTCTGCTGTGGAATGTGTGCAGCCAGCAACTCCTCACAACAGATGAAAAGCACCTGAGCTCTGCTGTTGCTGCACATGAGGGAGATGTACTGTGCCTATGATCCTATGCATAACATGTAAACATAGCTAGAAGCTGTTTTTCCTAAAGCCTGTTGTTTAGCTGTTGTTCAGGCTATGACACAGGCTGTTATTGTCAAGTTGCAGAAAGATATACTCTACCATATTTCCCTTTGGTTCTGTATAAATGCTATGGAGGAACAAAGATGGTAACATCTAAATGTACAGAAACCTAAGATGTGAATCATGACATAACATGATGTGATGTTTCATAAACATGGAGCATGAACAGTTGCACATCTTTTGTTTTAAGGCAGCAGGGATGATGTTAAGGAACAACAATTCAATCATTAGGTTCCAGTGGGAAGCAATTCAGAGTTACTGCCCTGCCCTATTTAAGGGCCACCTGCTCTCTTAGTAGCTATCTACTGGGAGCTGTTGAGGAGATGTGTCCTGTGAATGTGAGTGATGGCAATATATGACACAAGTTGGAGTGTTTGGACTCTTTGGGAAGGAGGCATGTTTGCTCTCTGTTTTAGGGATGTATTGTCTTGTTTGACTTCTCCAGTGTGATAGAGCTCTGTCTTCAGGTTTTGTTAGAACTGTGGTTATGCCTTCTTCCATTGAGATTGCTCTGCTAACAGTAAGAGTGGGGGGCTAATGGCAGAGAAGAGAAGTATTCACAGTATGAAAAGGCCAGATGAGGAAAGAGAAACAATTTTATTACATCTAAAAATAACTGATGTATTTATATTTGGGGTAAAGATTATCCACATCTTTATGCTGATTTCTATCAGTAAAACTCCTTTTGAGACAAAGGCAGTAGAATCTGTCAATTGTTGCATTTTGGAATAGGTTTATAGTGATGGCAACATGTAACAAATGTAAATATGCCAGAGAACAAGCCATTATTTTCCTTGCCTCTTCTACTACCCTACCAAAACCACATGAAATGCTTCCCTGCTATACTCATGTACACAAAATACTCGCTGTTGATAAAGCAGTTTTTACTCTCAAAAGTGAGCTTGACAAAGCATTAATTTAACTGCAAGCTATCCTCTTTCTAGCTTTGACATCAAAGAGCATCTCTCTGTCTTTTTGTGTTTTGTTTTTTCTCCCACAGCAGAGGTGGCTGGGTTACTCTTGACTCCTTTTCTACTCTTACAACTATGTAGTTCGAGGTGATTAAGTTCATGCAGTCTTGTCAGTGAGTGCCTAACCAGCATGGAATCACCCATTTTTACAGATTCTACCCATAAAAGCAGCTCAAACAGTGCAGCAAAACTGCTCTGGATTCATTAGCTTCACTTTAAAAACTGTAATCTCTAAATTATAGATCTGTTTTCCTGTAGTTTCTTCTATTCTACACTATGATGGTTCAGCTTTCTGCAGAACCACGTGTAATCAAATCAAGTTGTATGGCAGTTCTATTTTACTTAAAATATTCAGCTATAAAAAGTGGCACAGGATTTGTGGTGGAACAGCACTTTAGGGAACTAATGATCTAGGACTTGTGGGGAAATGGTTTGTGTCACCAGCTACCCTACTTAAGAGCAGTACCTTATCACTCTGAATAAGAGATAAAGGTTGAGACGTTGTGATGCTGGAAAAACTCTTTGCTCTGTAGTTTCTTCATCAGAAACAGGGCATTTTTATACTCATTTAATTATATCACAAGTTTCAATTGCATTTGCCTCTTTCTAGCAATGACAGTTAATATGCACAGCATAGATTTTGAAAGAAATGAATAGACAAATCTGTATGTGGGTCTCTCTTTCCCTTTTTGACACACTTTTCTTGTGCTGTTTCTCTGCCAAGTGCTTAATCTGTTTCCTAACGATGCTGTATCTTCAAAATGGCTCTCTATAAGCATAGCTTGAGGTAAATTTTTCTCTGCATTCAAAATATGCTCTCTCATTATTATTTGAGTTTGAAGTGATGGCATTGCTGTGAGTTCTAAAAACTGAGTAAATGACTGATAAAATAATGACCTAAGGGTCTGAAATCCACCTTTTCATCTCTCAATAGGAAGACATTTTGCCTTCTGCCTTTCCTTTCTCCTCCCAGGCCTATGAATGGTTATCCTGGCTAAATGTGAGCTCCTTTCCACAATTAATAAATGGTCTAGGAAATAAGAGGAGACCTAAATAGTATTTACTTTGGTAATATAAACTAATAACTGTAAAGTGCAGTATTGGCCAAGAGTCATGGTGAGTAACTGACTTCCTAAATGCTTTTAGTGATATCAAAAGACTGAAAAAGACTGTCCTTTGAACTAAGACTGACTTAAAATCAATAAATCCTACAACTTCTGTCCAACCCACTCTGAAATGAAATGTGAAGCTCATCTTCATTTTAGGGAGCCACTTTCTTAGTCAAAATAGAAATGAGACAGTAACAGTGCTGAGCCACAGGAGGACCCAGAGTCACATTCTTGTTCTTGCTTCACATGTAGGTATCAATGAATTCACATTTTGGAGCTTCATGACAGCCTGGGGAAAATGAAAGAAACTTTCACATCAAATTTTCAACACTTTTTTTCTCTCTGATCCTCAGCAAACTGGGCCAGAGCAGCAGATGTGCTTTTACCCTGTGCTAGGATGTGGGCCCTAACAAATTTCTTACTGTCTTGCAGGTGTGATGATTGGCCCAGGAGTGGTCTATCAGCTCAGTAACAAGGACAAAAGTTGGCTCCCTGTCTGCTTCTAAGTAAAGGCTCCATTTGTGCCAGAGTCATTCAGTATCCCAAAGCCTCAAGGTTCCCTGGAGAAGGCTGCTAGAAGGATTGTTGCTTCACATCTGGATCATGGGGAATGAAATCAGTCACAGCAGGTATTGCTCTGGAGAGTCTGGGAAGTTGGAACTTCTGGTAACTGAGAAAAAAACCACAGTGGCTGATTTCCCTATTGCTCAGGCAGTCCCAGAGGCTGTGCTGTGGGGCAAAGTGAATCATCCTCTAAAGGAGAAATCACAAGATACTGCTATAGGGCTGCAGAACAAAGACACAGGGAGAGATAGGGAAGTAGCCTCATTGTCCCTGCCTGTGACACAGACAATGGTGAGCACCACAAAGCTGCAAGACTTTGGTGAGGCCCAGCTTTCTACAGAAAAGTCACAGGAGACTGGAAACAAGCCCACTACAACAATGACTCCAGACAGACAAACTAGTGCTGCAACTCAAGAAGGACTTGCAACTGCTCAGCAAACTGAAGGAGACACAGGAGTGACAACTGACTTGCCTCTGCAGAGTACTATAGAGACAGGAACTAGAGACGCAGAAGATGCTGTGACTGACCAGGCAACTGTGGAAAGCAACTTGGTGGTACACAAGAGACCAAGTGTCAAACTGCACAAGCCAAGTCCTGTCTGCAGGTGGCTGAAGAAACTCAGGTCCCCAGCAGCAAAAGCTGAAGTCAAGCCTGATGCAGTCACTGGCCAAGAGTGAGGCTTCCTGAGGACTGCAAAAGGACCATCAAGTGCCCAGTATGGTACTCCCAAAAGAAGACTGATGTGGAAACTGACTTGTATCTAGTAGAAGAAAGCTATTTTGTTACCTTTGAACTGTATGTCTGCTGTGTAGTTCTGGCTATCTTACAGCCCTGGGAGATGTACAGAGGCCATTCCCTCTGTCTCTGTTTCTTACAAGCAACTTGGGAGATTTGTTTGGCTTTTCTCTGCTGCTCAGTGGGGGTTTGTCTGTAAATAGCCTCCTTTTTGAAACTCTCTAAAGGTATAATGTACAAATTTGTATCTTCCTAGTGCTTCCCACATTATTTGACTTCCTTTCCTCTGCCTTTAATGACCTGTTTTGTCTGGACCAAGTTAAGTGCACGAGTTATTATCAAGCTAAATAAACACACTGTAAGAACACTAGATGTTTATGAATGTGTAATGGTAATAGTGGGTGTTGTGTGAAAAGGCTTGCTAAGGAGGGGTTCTTGCTTTGCTATTTCAAGTTGTACTTATTTGGTATCTGTAAGTCCACAAAAGCTAGTTTCATTGCCTTAAATGAGGTGTTGACTACAGCTGAAAGTTGGAAGCAGGGCAAGTGGACTGCTGCTACCTACCTGCACCTGCAGAAAAGGCTATCAGAACTAGGAGGGCTTCCTGGGATACAGGAGAAGCAACAAAGCCCCCAGTGTATGCTCTGGCTATGACAGGGGTACCTCCTGAAGAGAAAGGACAGCCTCAGGAAAGCATAATGGTCTTCCATTTGATTACTCTGGTTCCTGTACATATCTTAGAACTGACCTACAAATGTTGGCACTGATGAAGAAGAAAGGCAACCCAGAGTGCCAAACCAGGACAGCAACATGCTCTAGTGCTGCTGATCCTCATATATTGATGATCTTGCTAATGTGATGTTTCACAAGCTTAGGGTTCAGCTGAGCACTTCCCTTGTGGCAGGATTAGAACTGAAGAAATAGCTACAGCATGCCTCTATACCTTTACCTAAATCAAAAGCAGTTAGCAGTGCAAGTGAAGAAATAAATAAGTAAGAAAGCAGCTGCTTTTTACCATGTGCTCAGAAGCACCATCTGGTAAGCTGCCTCTTCTCATGCAAAAAGAATTCCTTGGTTACTAATGACCTATAAGGATAACATTTGCTTCTCATGATAAACAGGTTCCCTCCACCAAAATGTTACAGTAAGTTTCTAAAGCAAGAACTCCCTCAAAAAACTAGTCTATTTAGTATTACAAGTACAAAAGCTAACTCCTACTGTCATGACTGATAAGCACTTCCAAGTGGAGCTAAAGTAGCTGCACTCAGCAATTGGGGTGAGACCTTAGAGGACTTATGTCCACATGCACTTTGAGTCCTATGGGATGGTGCTGCTAAGCAACAGAGATTGCCCAGCCTTGCAGAGGAGGGGAGAAATGACAAAATTCTCTTCCCACACACTTTGGCACAAGGGGATCCTTTTGGGGTTTTTTGTTTTTGAAGGCATGTTCCATGTTTTTATTGGGAGTTCTGCTTGCAGAGCAGCTCAGACTATCCCTTTCATCCCACTTTTGCCCTTGCTTCTAAGATAACTGATATGCCCAAAGTTACCTGCTTTTTTAAAACACCAGTGTTTGTTTTGTTCTCAGCATTAGCATAGTAAAAGAAAAGCAAGGCTGCTACATAGCCTGTAGAAAATATCTTCCATATTAATGGCAAGCTGTTGGAAGCTCAAATTCTGTTCTCTAGAAGACTCATTCCTGTGAGCAGGCACCCCCCACCTTAAATTTATTAGTGATAGAGGAACTGTCTTTCCAGTGCAAGTGCAGTCTTCCTAGCTTGCATACATTTATCCTGCCTAACTGATGAAGCAAGATATTAAACTTTTAAAAATTCATCTTCCTAACTGTATGAAAATATTCCAATAAAAAGAAGCCACAGCACGATTCCTTTCTTCTGTGTGAGCTTGTAGCACGAGATAGCCATCTTGTTGCTTTGTGAACAGAATCTCTGAGAAAAGACCTCTTGAAAAAAATCCAATTACTGATGCTGCCTGCTTAAACCAGAAGCTGTTTTAAAAATGCAGTAAATCAGCAGATGGTGACTGCAGAAAGCTAATAGTTATGAACACCACATACCTACTTAACTGAGCTCTGCTGTAGTGCAACCACAAAGTACTTGCTTTTTTTTCCACCCCCCCTTTCAGCTAGCCAGCATATTCTGGCACTTGAAGGTATAAGCACCAGGTTTTTTCCCAGGTTTCTTACATCTCCTTCCAAGGGAACAAAAAAAATGGGAGGAAATCTTAGTGAGAAGAAAGGAATCAATGTTGCTGAGAAACCTAAAGGGCAGCAGCCTGAAGTAGCAGCCACGGAGCAGAAAGACTCTACTGAATCAAACAGGGAGCCAATTGCAGAGGGCACAGAACCAAGAATGTGAGAAATGATGGGACAAGAAGCAAGAGCGAAAAGCCCAAGCAATTGGTCTGCCTGAGCTCAGACACCAACTGCCAGGATGATTTGGCATGGGCCACTGTTCAAATTCAGAATTTCAGGCAAAACTAACAAAATAAGTCTCTTAAAAGCTAACTGCTAGGCAAAAGAGAGTTTTTATGCTATCACAAAACAGTGAAGCTTATCCCAGAGAGCAGCTAATGAGGAGTTTCTAAAGCACTATTCAAAACATGTGCTCCCATTCTCTAATAGATTTTCACAGTTACACCAGCCAACTATACACAGTAACTTTCTACATAAGTCTAGATATTGGCAAGGAGAAAACCTGCAGGGAAACACAAAAAGCTTTTTTTCACCTGGCTTCTCAGTCTGGCTCTGCTCAAGGTCCCAGTCCATCAGAGGCCTTTGGCACAGCCAGCCAGGCTGAACACAGGCTTTATAAATAGGTCTGTTGGACTGCAAGAGTGATACTAGATTTTATGCTGTGTGAGAATAAGCTAAGAATGAAGTACAGAAACTGGCACTCAGGTGCTCCGTGCTACAAGCTCAGGGAATAAGCTCTTTGGCATTCACACCCATCAATAAGCAACTTCTTGTGCCTCCCAAAATACATTTTAGTATATTCTCCTTGTCTGTATGAGAAATTCTGCTTTCAGGCTATGGCCCTATATGAGTATTACTGGTGAAGTAGCTTGCACTGCTGTTTTGGCTTAACATTCACAGGTCACTCTACAGGAAATTTAGTTGAAGTGTAGTAACTGGCCACATCTCTGGTCAGGTTAAGTGTGTGCCTGGGGCAGCAGCCTAGACACTGAATACTCACTGATAGATTACAAAACACCTGCATCTAGGTGAGGCCCTTATATTAGGCATGCATGCAGAAAAAGAAGGGCCATTATGCCCCTGGCTATGCTTTTGGCAAGCCTTGGTTTCTCTTCTGCTGCTTAATTAATGGAATAACCATCAAATCCTCACTGCAGCCCTTTTGAGTCACGACTGCAAACAGAACAAACAAATCTCCTGAGCAAAGGTTTGCCATGCTGTGATGGCACTGGCAAAACAGCTTCTTGTGCCTGTAGGTGCAGGTCCTTGTGGGATTCATGAGTAAGGAATGAGGACAGGAACTAATCAAGAGTCTCATCTAAAAGAAGCCTTGCTCTAAATGTCCCCGTGACTCCAGCCTATGTGAGAATGCACCACCTCCTGGTGTGTAATTGAAGTCAGAATATAATTAGAGAATGTCTGCAAAGGGATGCAGGGTCTCTGCTAAATACTTAACAACATTCATCAGATACGAACGAGTCGTGGTGGAAACACTCTCCTAGACAATGTGGGAGTTGTCAGTTACACGTGGCACACACTTAACAGAACAGTAACACACTGACAGGCTGATCTGTTTCTGCCAAGGATCCCAGTGAAACCAAAGGAGATGGAGTGGTATTAGTTGCTTGCAATAGCTGTTGGCTTCCTCAGAAAAGTGGCACCAACTGTGTTGTCACAATAGATAAGATGATCTTAAGTCAGTTATATTTGACAAAGAAGGTATTTACTTCTAGTACTTCCTGGACTTGTGGGGAGCCAGGTACCTGCTGCTGTGGCAGTAATACCTGTAGCTTAAGCCAGATCCCACTGCCAACCCTTAACCAAATAGCCCTCTTCTCCTGTGTGTATTTTGTGTAACACAGGCTATCCTGTCACTGCTGCTGTTGTCTTTTGGCATAAGCAATGCTAGTTCACGCAATCCTCCCTGCCTTGTGAGCACTGACAATGAATTGGGATTGCATCTTCAAAAGAAGATGAGGAAGAAGCCTTCTGTGTAGCTGGAGTTTCCAAGTCAGAGGATTGCCAGTTATAGCTTTTACAGTGGACAGGGCATTGAAAAGCTGAGGCAAATCATGTCTAGCACCTAGATACAAAAAATCTTTTAACACTTACTCATACCCATCGACTTGGTTATTCATTCCAGTCTTCCTGGCTTAATTATACTGTTGGCTGAATGTGTGACTTACAACTCTTTTCTTCCCTTCTCACAGACTAATTCTGGAACCTGAGCTTGCTTCAAAAGGAAGAAGTTGCTCATCACTCTAAATGGAAGGCTCTCTCTACTTACCTCATTGGAACAGTTCCTGTGTGACCTGATCTAGGTGGGACCTGCTTTAGCAGGGGGGTTGGACTAGATGATCTCTAAAGGTCCCTTCCAACCCCCACCATGCTGTGATTCTATGAAAAGTTTCAAGAATAAAAAGGTTTGGATCTTGACCTTCTGCACTCCTTCAGCTTTCCTGTTAGAAGAACGTTCCTACTCACTCCTCTGACAGGTTGTAAACATCTTCCCCCTGCATGTGATAATACCTCAAAGCCAAGCCCAAACACAAGCCCAAATCAATACAGCTAAAATGGAAGTAAGTGCCATGACTTCTCCTCCATAACCTCCTGGAGCACTGTTAGGTACTCAGCATTTCTTTCCAAATTGTGCCAAATTAAACTTCTTGAAAGACACATGGCCCAGACTTGTAGTGCCTCTATTTTTCTTTCCCTTTCTGATCACTTCTCTAACAGCATTTAACTCTTGCAGGCATTACTCAGCTCTATCTTGTGCTGTGCATCTCCGGGGCCACAGCTTCTGCTGACTGAACTAAAATCTGTGACCGTAGCAGTGAAAGTGAACACAGACATAAACAAAGGTCAGAAACTGAATTGATTTGACTTCTGATAAAACTTCTTCTGACAGGTTTGTTGGGGCTTTTTTTTTTTAGCTGACAAGTTTTGTTCCAGCACTGAGACTGTTTCAGCCTTGTTGCCTGTTTGCTGAGCCTGTGGTGCACACCTATTAGAAATACATCACTTGCTGGCATCAAAACAGAAGTGTAAGCAGTAATTAATGGCATGTTCTGTAATTTTCATCCCTTTCTCCTTTTCCTTTCTGCTACTAAATATGCAAGAGACGATTGCAGAGGTGCTCTGACAACACTTAGGGAAAAGAGTACATCCATTACTTACCTCAATAAAAAGGAATCTGAAAATTAAAACCTTGTTTTCTGTCACTTTATTGGTTTAGTTTATTCTACTCCCCACAGGGAAATTTACTCTTCTCCCTACATTAATCAACTTCTTTGTGCTTCTGAGTTTGACCTGATCTTTCTCATCCTTCTCTAGCCCACTAAGTGCTGAAGGAAAGAAGAAAACCCATCTCACATTCCTCTTACTCCCAGCCTGTTCTCTGACTTTGTTTTAAAACTTAACTTTCATGTTTTCTTGGAGCTGAGAAAGCCATTATAGAAAAGACCAAACCCATTTTTCTTTCCAGTATATGTGATTGCTTTTTACTTCCCTAAAAGGTTAATGTTTAAAATGAATAATGGGTAGTAGGGAGGAGATGAAAGAAAGACTTTCCTGCTTGCCTTTCTCTCAGCTCACACAGCATGGTGGTACTGCTGCTTCCTTGCACCTCTAGCACTTGTGCAACCTACAGAGCTGTGTGCCTCTGGGTGGTGGCCTCTAAAGCAGATTCAGGCCTACTGATGGATCTGTTTACAATTGTTTTGTCCTCTTTTCATCTCTCAGGTCCTCTTCATCAACATTTTTTTTGCTGCTGCTGCCTCCAAGGTTTGCTATTCCTGCCAGCAGATTAGTTACCAAGGACCCTGTACAAAGTAGCACCCACGAATCTACTGCAGTTTCACCACTTAGTAATCTGTGCAAATAGTCCTCCTGTTACTGCTTTGCCAGTGGGCTTAAAGGAATAATGTAAATGTAATTAGGGTGAGCTTAATGAATAGCTAAAACACCCACCACAAACGTAACAGTTCACACGAATTTAAGAAGAGCAGCATGAAATGTGTCCATCAGCAGTGAAGGTTACCTGCTGCTTGTGCTCATAACTTCATGACAGCAGTGGGAAGAGAATTCAGTTCCACTTGCTTCCAAAACCTGACTGAGCTGGCAAACAATATGAAATCTGCAGCACAAAGCAGCAGGATTCCAGCCAACAGGAGGGCAGCAACGAAAGGCAGGACCTCACACTGTATCCCAGCCTTATGGAAATACTGCAGTTCCACTTTGAAAAGCCATTGGATTATCCTCTAATAAATCCACATTGGAACACACTATTAGTGCTTATTAAATCCAAACCTGCTGCCTTGTGGAAAAAAAACCTAGTAGTGCTGTGAATTCTCTTGGGGGCTGAAAATATGAGGGAGCTTGACATTACAGAAAGAGCTCTTGAGAAGCAGCAGAACATAATTCTTTGCAAGAGGGAAGAGAAGAAAATCTATGAAGTCAATTAGTTTAGTCCAAAAATTCAGGGTTCAAAATCTCAGTATAACTATCACAGTGCCTGGAGTTCCTGTTGGATATGTTAGCCTAAAAAGAAGAAAATACTGATCCAGCAGAGTAAGTTGCCATATACATCATGTTTCTAGAAGATCCCAAATGCAATGCTTTTAACAGGTTAAACAGCTGAACTTATGCAGTCATGTGTTGGTGATCCTTTATCCTTAAAGTGGTAAATTTGAAATGAACAGAGCTCAGTGATCATCTCCCTCTGGAAACAACCTAGTTATTCAACATATATCAGCAGTTCAGGCTTCTGGATGACACAGAGCTGAGGCATGTCTTTTCACAGACCCACTTCATGTTTTCTTAGATTTCACCCTCCTAGAGTTTCAGTTCACAGCTAAAACCATACAACTACTGATTTTTAAGTGTGCAAACCCACAGGTTGTTCTCTGAAGACTGTGGCTTTGACAATTAATCTGCCACACTGGCTTCCAATCCTAAAGCAAATGTGTTGTTGATTCATGGCATTCAGATTTCTGCAAATGCCTTTGTCAAAAAGCTAAATCTGAGATGGAAGTCCAGCCTTGTTTTTCTCTATTAATAAAAATGCAGATAAAATATGATCTAGTGGTTGCAGAAGCTGCTGGTAATAAACCATCTAGGCTCATTTTTGTTCATCCATGGTTGTTGTCTGTAATAATTTCACCTTTGCATTCCTTAGTTCCAATTGTTGAAATCACACCTCCTCAGGGCAAAGACTACACCATGTGTGTCTACACAGTCATGAAGGCTTAGGAGAGAAGAAACCTGGATCTTGGTTAGGGCTTGCAGGCACTGCTATAGGACTAAGGATAAACCCAGAAAGGCTGCTTTATTACATAGGCTGCAAAAAAACCAGTGAGTATTGCATGTCATGGTGGAAAAGGGAACAAGAGAAAAAAGAAATACCTCTGTGATGGCACAGCTGAGTTGCACTTCATTACACTGCACTGGTGTCACACACAGTGTGATAAATGCTTGGGACAAAAAAATGAAGCTCATGTCCCAGGCAGTGTAAGGAAGTACACTGCTAAGGGTGCATTAAACTTTGATGGCTCCATTTATGCATTATACATGTGCAAGTCAGCAAAGCTGTACTGGTGGTAATTTTCCAAAGGAATCAGCTAATAACGTTACAACACATGCTGGAGCAAATTATCACACAGGTTGTTCCTGCTTTTTTTCTGTTTTTCTTTTGCTTATTAGCACACAAAATATGTAATGCTCTACACAATTATATGCCCTAGGGTATGGCCCAAAGAGCAAAGCAAACGGGAGTTGTAGGGAAGATTGCTAGAGATACACTTTGCCTCTATAAACAGCGTGTTGGTGAAGAGGTGAGGAGATTAAAACTGGAGGTCCCCTTACATTTACATCACCATCCCACAAAAAAACCCACTGCAGAAATTATGCAAACTATACCACAAGAAGCATCATCATTTTTAGGAGAGGCTGGCTGGACTTCTTCAAAGCCTCAGGCCACATGTGTTTAGACACCACGCTGACAAATAGCATAAAACATCCTGACAGAGAGGAGTTGACAGCAAAGAAACCAGCTGCTAGTTTGGTAGTTTTCTGCTTTGAAGCAGAACTCCAGCTGATTACATGGCTGGAATATGAAGAAAAAAAAGAAGAAAGGATAGTATATTTTGTTGCCAACAATCGTTGCTGCACTGGGAAAGGCAGAAGATCTAGTGAGTCAGGAGAAGGCAACTGCAAATCTCAGAGAGATTTTGTATTTTCATCCCCTTGAAAGGAGTCTTACACAAAGCATCAACTAGTCCTGACCTAACATGTGCTTGCCACCAGCAATTCCCCAGTGCCCTAAAGATTCACATGAGATTTGAGACAGAGCAGTAGGAAAAGATAAGCACCTAGAAAACTTCAGTTCCCCAACAGCAGGGGAAAAGGCATCATCTGTCTCTACCACCTGCCACAGAAACCCTAATCCTCATAACATTTTCCAGGCTCCAAGGAAAATGTAAGAGTCCTTTCTTTCTGTGGCAAATAAAAGAATGAATTAATATCCTCCCTACCCAACAAATTTAAAGATAAGAAAGAGATTAATATATTCTGAATCACAGGAGCAATAACAATACATTAATCTGAAAACAGGTATTTCTGAGGTCAGAAAAAGTTGTTTTAAGTGATAAAATGGTCCCATGGCTTGATTTAAATATCTATAGCTTGAACAAGGACTACAGGAGAACTCACATAAAAATACTCTGACACAACAATGGTGTTCCCATTGCCTTTTTGCCCAGTCACTGGCACAGTATGTCTTTCCTCAGTGCTAAAACTTCTTTATATACTCCCATAAAAAGTAATAAAAACAACAGCAAAAGCAAGGAGAATCTGCACTTGAAGTAAAACATATTCCAGACTGTAATCTAGCAGGATTATACTCCTCTTCAACCAATGTGACCTGAAACAAAACCACACTGTAACTTGTGCAATGTTCAGTTTGAATGATTTACTTTCCCTACTCATGTGCTGAGAATGTTGCATCTGAATTTAGGTTTTGCCTATTTCTAAATCTCAGAAGCAATTCTGTGCTTGTTGTGGGATGAGTCTCTACTAAAATGGATTACTCTCAGTACAGAGTATGATTTGTTCACCATCAGTTTAGCTCTTACAACCTCTTGTCTGAGTTATTCTCATTTTTTGCTATTCCACTCTCACACCTTGCTGTAGCTTTTTCAAGATCCTGAGCTCTGGATGGCACAGGTTTATTTTGTACAGCACCTTTCACAGCAGGGCTGTTCTCCCTGACTGTTGCCATTAGACACAAAGAAATACAAAGAAGGATGCCTCTCTGCTTGAAAGTCCCCAGGTGCTATCTTAGTAGTACATAACTATCACAAGCACTGCTTGCATTTGCAGGGTATAAAATTGAAATTCTACTGACAATGTCAGAGACATAAACAACAAGTATTAGCATTGCCTGTGCTTTATAGACACTTCCTGACAGGAGCTTATCTCTGCCTGTACAATGTGTTGTTGTTCCAGTAAACACTGCATGTTGGTTTATTACAGTTAATGAAGTGCAGTCCTGACAACTCATAAGATACAGAAGGACTGTTAGAGCTTCTTGGATAATTCAATGTGGTGTGATTAACAGGGAGAAAAATGTGGGAAAGAGAAGATTATTAGTGCAAGAAAAACAAACCAGAGGGAACTTTGTGACTACAGGGAACTTCTTATGACTTTCTGGCATTCAGGTCTCAATTATCAGAGACACAACTCAGATCATAAACAGACTTTATCTCTGGCAGTGGTAGGCTGCTTTATTACAGACTTGGAAGGAGTGAATGTTTTGATAATGAAGTTAAAGGAAAACCAGAACTTAACAATTTGAGAGTAGCCTTTTCTGATCATGACACTAGTGCTGTGCTAGGTCCAGAGGAAATCAATAATGCAGCCCTTGAGAAGCCTCTCCAGTTATGAAAAATACTGTAAATTGATGCTTATGTGCCACTGGCAGAGAATAATGCTTTCTTAAAGGGGCCTAGATCTCTGGAGATAAAGGGAGTTTGTATGGAAGTCAAGGTATATTTGTACACTGACTGTATAAATATAGACACTGTGGCTGAATTTATCAAATTTATACCATGAGAGACAGAGGGAGGTTGAAGAAAAGCAGCCATGCTGTAGCCTGTGTGATAATAGGCTTCCTTGGGAGGCAGAATCTGCCCCACTGTGTGCTGGTGAGCAGTGGGAAAAGAGTCCTGAGGGACCTCCCTGTGATCTGTCACAAAGCTCATACAAAGCTAGAGCACAGCAGGTGAGTTTTGTAGGAAAGGATTTTCTAAGCTTTACTTTCTTTGAAGCAGAAGATCCATCAGATAGGGGTGAAGAGTAGCTGGGGGCTGTATCACCCACCTTTGCAGCAGTCCTCTGCTACTGCTATACTCTTAACTTGCCAGTTTTACATAGTTTATCCAGCTTAGTTTATGTGCAGAACACTATTAAAGAAATGCTTTTTTTTGGAAGAAGAATTCCACTTCCACAGCTGTTTTATTCCTGGCACACAAACACTGAAATATATCTCTTGGCTTTTACCCTCATGAAGCCAAGGAAATCAAACAGACACGTTTCATAAGACTCATTAAAACATACAAAATATTTGCTTTGATGCCAGGGAAGGAGCATGTGTGTGTGTATGCATACATCTTTAACAAGGTTTTCTTCTTCTTGTTTTCATTCTAGGACTAAAGGTGCCTTCCAAAAATGGCTGGGGGGAATCAGGGTAGCATTCAGAGTTATAGGAAGTTACTCCTACCCTGTTTCAACTGTTTGATTTACTCCTCAGCCCAGCTCCCCCTCGAGGAAAAATACAATTATCTCAATTTTACAAACAAAGCACAAGCTCAAATAACTGTGTTACTCATTGGTCACACAGGGAATAAGTGGGAAAGTTAGAAATGGAACCCAGGAGCCTTGCCTATCTGTTCCTTAGTCTAATTTACATTAAGCATGAGGAGCAAAAGGCTGCCCATCTGGACATCCACATGATGGGGGAAATGTTATTGTAAAAATATCTCTAATTACTATTTCAGGAGGCATTACAGACAGAGTGGAAAATCTTTTGCCTTTTCAAGAAATTACCTTCAAAGCTTCTGCTTTTTTCTTATTTCATAAAAGTTGCAGAAGAGAAATTCAGGATCAAATTGTGTCAGCAGAAAGACGTTTTCATTTGCACCGTGGGCGCTTTAGCTGGTCACTGGAAGAGGCTACAAGAAGTGTCCTGGGAAGGTACTTCTGCTTTTCATTCTGTATTTCTTCATTTGCAGCTACCCAGAGATTGTACAGGACTACAGCATTGCTGATCCAAAGCCATGATGTAAGGGTCAATGGCTCTGAGAAACAGCGATGTGATTCATCTGTTAATCGTGATGATGTTACAGGTGAAGATGCCTAAAAATCCAGGATGTCTCCATGTTATTGCTGAAGTTACAGCTAGCTTGTCAACAGAATAATGTGATTTATTCATTTATTGTGTCTGTTAACATAAGGAGGATATGTAACTAATAAGGCTTTGAGGGAAATGCTTCTGCTGGATTCATTCCAGTGAGAGGCAGGAATAAAGGAACTATGACAAAATCAATACAGAACAAGATTATTTTATTATGCTGCCCATTCCCAAGTGCACTTGATGTTTATAAACCAAGAGAATAAGGTCCTGGACAATTTTATCCACAGAAAATGTATGAAGAAAAAAGGAACTCAGAGTCTAACTTCACCTGCTTGTGTCTAAGAAAGCTGAGATTGCTGGAAAAAATGGTTCCTAGTAGTCAAACATTTTGTGTTCAAACTGCTTAAGAAGTACAGAAGTTGTCATGAGAAAACTTGTCTGTTAAAACTAGTAACACTCCTGGGTTGAGTTTTACAGATGTAGGAAGGGGAGAAGTTTGTAACCCCGAGCAGCCCACAGGCTCTTCTACTGCAAGACAGCAGCCAGGGCTCCCGTGATGCATGAGGCAAGTTTCCTGGTCCCTCGTGTAAGAGACAGCTTGGTGAATAGAAGAAACATCTCAGTCAGAGGATAGTAAAACAAACAGCTAAAGAAACCTGAAGAAGCAGCATAGAAGGCATTTTCAAAAGTGTCATGTAAACTACAACCCTCTGTGAAAACATATCAGGGAACAGAGATTGAGGATGCCTTTCCGTGTACGGTATCAGCAGTTAACACTCTGAACTATCAGCTTTCTGTGTGAGGTCTCCTCTATTAGCTCAGATACAACCTTTTGCATTTCATGCAAGACTGCTTCAAAAATGTGTGAAGGTTTTTTTTGCTGCTGCTGTTTTTCCCGTGGTGGTGTGGTTTTTTTTCCCAGGATTCTGTATGTGGTGAATTAGAACATCAATGCTTGGACTGACAGCCCTCTAAAATGGAACTATGGCTATTCCTGGTTAGACTTGGAAAACAGCAAGTTCTCACAATTAAGCAGATAATGCATCAATTAGAGCACAAAGATGCTGCAGGCTTATCTTCATGGTTACAGCCACAGTAACATTTATTGGATCATCTTAGAGATTTAGCCCTTCACAAGCTTCGTGTGCCCTATCTAATCTTCTGGACTTGAGCACCAGCACAAGCATCACCCCTCTGCCTATTTATGTGCCTGTAGATATGCCTCTGAGAACCTAGACTACAGCAAATATTTTTACTTCATTAGTAATTCCATTACCTTCATTGATACAGAGTCAGTGCCATTAAAATAAAGGTTTAAAACACGTTATAAAAAGCATCAGTATAAATGGACTCTGCCTACAGCTTTATTGAAAATACACAGGCTTTTAGCCTTGTTTCCCATGAAAACAACACTTAAGATTTTACTGTGGTTTTATGTCTTAATCTGTGTCTTTTAGTCTCCAAATAAATGTCAAACAACTTGGTCAAACGTGACAGAGGGATGGGAGATGGATAACCAAATCCCCATAGAATTCTTAACAAACAGGTAAATGTAAGCAAAGACAAGTGTCCTGACAGAAGGAAGCTGAGAGTATGTTGTTAGAAAGCAAAAGCCACCACAGCCTCAGGTCCAGAAAAACTGTCATCAGATCTGTCATCTCTTGGGTGCTGCTGAAGTCAATCGATCATGATGACTAATCCATAGGAACCATTCAACACTTCTGATATTTAATGGCCCTTTGCCTCAAAGGTGTAAGGTACAGTCACATGTCTATTCAGGAACCTTGTGGGCAGTAGAAAAAAAAAGGCCAAACCAGAAAAGTTACACTGGACTATATTTCATCTCCATATAATTCACTGTAATGACCCAACAATTACAAAACACAATGCATTTGTTTGAGCCTTTTTGAAACTGCCACTAATTTATGTGACTGGAAAGGCACCAAGCAAGTAGGAATAGTTACAACATAAATACGATGTGGTTAAATATCTCGAGTTTAACAGCATGTCATTAAGAGTAATATCCAAGGCTGTTATGTTGTCATCAAGTTAACCTTCTAGTCATAAGCATAAGCATTATTTACATATTTGAAAACAAAACTGGAATAGAATCCCACAGTCATTACACACAGGGAACTGAAAAGTTATGACAGTCGCTATTATAAGTGGCTTTATACCTGTTTTAATCATTCATATCATCAAACATGTGGAAGCTTAAATGTACTACTTGCATCTCTCAAGTTTAATATGTCTAGAGACAAAGAAATCTACTAACTCTCCTAACAGGCCAGAGGAGAAGTCTAGCTACACAGTATTAAGATGCTCTGGGATGCTGAAGTACCGATTCTTCAAGCAAATCCAGGATCTCACTGGTATCTCTCAGCCATTAGCCTGTACTCAGCCTAGCAGCACACAGCTAGGTGGAAGCTATTTTTTTCTGGAGCTGACCTGTTTAAACTGCTGTAAACTCATTCATTGTTACAGCAGTGAAGTCACAGAGAATTTCCACTCAAGCCCAAGATCTCCCAAGTCTCCATGGCAGAACCTCCTTTTCTGCTCTGGTTTGGGCAGCCATTCAGAGTTATCACCTGTGACCACAGAGGCAAAGCACGGCAGGCAGCTAACAGGACATTTGCTGCTGATAACTGGAGGTAAGAAGCCTCCCCAGGGCACAAAAAAAGCTTGGGAAAGTTGATCTCAGAGGGAAGAAATAGCAGAGGCAGGATCTCATAATCACAGTTTTGCTCTTTGACTCAACACAAAGGTTGTAATTCAATTTCAGAGTTCTGCTTCAGTGAATCTCTTATGATGTTAGCAGAGAGTCTCTCAGCTGGGTTAAAGAATTGTATCAATCAGCAGACAGACATTATTTTCTGGAGAGAGAAAGCAAGAGAAAGACAGTTTATATGTGTGTGTCTGCACTGTGTTCCAATTTAATTACTTCTAATTATAAGGTAGCGGGATGTGAAACACTAATTGAAAATTTTGGGTGCTTACGTCTCAAAGTCTGAGGAGAATCTGGTTAACAGAAAAGTGGTTTTATTTTCTAGATCATTGATTTATCATCATTAAGGGCCCAAAATACAGAGTTCTGTTAAGTCAGCTACAGGAATATGTTTTTCCATTACGTTTACACTCTTGTCTAAAATTGCCTCTAGCTCTGTGAATGTTAAAATTGACTGGATTCAATTTAGTGAGATCGCCTTCTTGCTCTGTCAGGGGTTATTTATCTCATTTAGCTTTAGTAATGGAAGTTTTCTTGGGGTTCTGTTTTCAAAATAAAGGCCCATGTAGTTAGATTTTTAAAATTATTACTAAAAAGTCCCAAAGTGTACTGATGTATTGTGAATTATGGTGCCTTTTGTATATACTCACTCCTGCCCAAATAATCTCAATAATCACACACGAGGCTTTTGTTTTATTGCAAGAACAAATCCCCTTTAGCAACCTGAAACTCCTTCCCCATCCAGTGCAAAGGTCTGTGGGGTACTTCAGAACATTACATAAATTAAGAGCTAAATCTATTACATTTTGCACCAACTTTCCTTACCATTCAGACTCTGAGAGTCTGTTGAAGAGTGACTAGTTATAGAGAGGAGAAAGAATGCCCTGGAGGAGCCAACCTTTACCTCCAACAAAACCCCAGAGCAGCATTAGCACTAATTTGAGAAGTTTCTTGTTAGCTTCTAGTGCAGGTAGAGCAAGAACTTAGGAAGAAGACTCAATATCCCATAGCAGTTTACTCCTAGATCTTATTTGTTCATTTCTCCTTCCAGAGAAGACCATGCTGAAAACAACTCTTCTGCTCTGCCAAGCCACCTTGCCAGCTTTCAGACTAGCTAAAAGTGTATCAGCCCTATATTGACTGGCTAAATATTTCTGGTTTGATTTTTGAGCAATCAAATTACAGGTATCATCAGAATAATGCAGAATTCTGTTTATCTTCCTCAGTCCCACATCTGCTATGCTTTTTGTATAGCACTTACCACAGCACATCAGTTACTAATGACTATTAGATATATATAACACGAGTGGTAACAATACATATAGAAATATAAATGCATGCCTATCCAACAAGAGCAGTGTGAAAATGCCTAGTGCTCAATCACCCTGTAGGCAAACAGCTTTGCACCAAGCCAAACTGCTCCCTCTGGTATTGGTAACAGCAACAGGACTGAGGTACATGGGTACAGGCTGTGGTAGTTCAGAGCAAACAGTCTCAGAACTCCTAACGATTTATGTATTCAGTAACTCCTACAGGAATAGCAATCCATTCACCCTTCTGCCCTCCCCCAGAACTGAAGTACTTAATTTTTTCCCTTGATTTTCTTTTTCCTTCACAGAATGCCTTTTACCCAATAAACAAGTTTTGATTAAATTTTTTCAAGGTTGCAATTTCAGAACAAAAAGCACAAAGATTTGGAGTCAGAACCTTCATTTTCACAAAGATATATTGTCAAAGGGCTACTTTCTCTAAAGCACAGCTCTCATCTGCTATAAACATGCATCTTTTTCCTGGTAAGGCATAGTTATTTTTCCCTTTTATACAAGAGGATTTGGAGGAAATGTGTCATTATTCTGTTAAGCCAGTGGGCATCTCCCCTCTGAAAAATTAATCTCAGGAAAAAGAAACAGTCTAATGTACAAAATATCTTGCAATAAGTGTACTTCCCTCAGGTTTGGTTTGAAAATTTCTATTTAACTAGTACTCAAAAATCAGCTTGCAGCATTTGCAAAGAGATTCATAATTGAATAGATGCCTCTGGCCACATTCAGGTCCTGGTATAAGAAAAGTCTCTGCCCTCTTAAAGGGCATTTTACTCTTGATAACAACAGCTTGCCTTACTGGGAATCTGCACAAGGGTGGAAAGATCTGCTTTATCCACAGCAAGGGTAATGGACATATGTCCTGCATTTCCAGAACACACTCTGAAAGCAACCTGGCTACGATTGCTGACCTAACACTTGGCTGCCTATCACCCTTCTGCACATCCTCGTTTCCTTTGGCAGCTACCTTCAGTAAAGGAGCAGGAGGAAAAGGAATATGAGGTATGTTGCAGAGGACACCAGTTCTGCAGTCCAAGTGTGGCCAGAGCCCCCGTGGGGACCTGGGCTTTAGACCATGCAGCCAACCTCACCACTGGCTGCTAAGGCCTTTGACTGAAAGTTAACTCCCCCCATTCTCAAGTCAATAACAATAAATAAATGTATGAAACTATTTCAGTAAAAACCTTTTGCTTTGGGTAGAATTAGCTCATCTCTTTATTTGGTTCAGGTAGAATTAGCTCATCTCTTTATTGGGGAGTACTGAAACAACGATTTCACAAAGGGAACTTCAAGCATTCTGGCACTGTCCTTCCCTTATCTTCCCTAGGCAGCAGACAAGAAGCCCACTCTCCATTAAACAAAGACCATTTGGTTTAGGTAAGGTCACTCTGTAGACCACAGCATTCTCCATGAGTTCTTACAATATCAGTGATGCAGACAGCAACTTGTCCCCCATTCCCTGCTGAGCCATTCTCCCCTATCTCTTACTTCTCTCACTACCATGAGTTACACCCTCACCTGTCCTTTTGCTACTGCAAACCTTGCATGAATTTGCTATGTGATTTCTTCCAGCAGGAGCCCTGTGAAAGCTCAGATTGGCTTCCTGTGGAGGAGAGAACACCACTCTATAAACACTAGGTTGGTGGAAATCAAATTTGCTGTTATGGTTCTTGAAACAGAGATCTTTTTTCAGTAGCATTAGCTCCTATACAGGTCTATCTTCCCAGCTGGGCTTACAGCACCAAGGATACTGATTGCTGAACACCTCCCAGTGAGCCCATATTAGAATTCAGACATTTACAGTCATCCAAACTAATCTGTGGAAATCCAGTGACAAGATGCTTTCACATTTACAGCTGAGCTATTAAACTCTCCTTGTTGTCTGCAGCTAGCCAGCCTCAGGCAGACATCCATGCACTGACAGGGTTACAAGGGAGAACACAAGCTCAAAAATTATGCTAAAGTGTGCTTATTTATTTTTAGTCTCAGCTAGAGTCATGATTTCATGGAAGCCTTCTGGTTATTCTTATATTCATTTGTAACTTGCTAAAATAATCACATTCCCAAACCTCTCTAAAAACCACTACAATTAAAAACTCAGGTATGGAAACATAACCAGATGCAAACTAGCTCACAATCCCCCACCTGGAATGCTCCCCTCAAGCACCTCAGAAACAACCTCACATACACACACATCTTTCCCCCTCCCCAAAATCACATGCAAATGTTAACCTTTAGATCTGAGCTGGTGATTAAAGCACTGGGCTTAGACTTGCAAGACCACCATTCTGTTCCTAGTTCTGCTAGTGACCTCGGGCAAGTAATTTCATTTTTCTCTGCCTTAATTCTCTATCTTAAATGAAGAAATAACAGCTGCTTTGAACAGAAGGAACTGTAAGGGGGAGAAAAAAGGGAAGCTAAATCAGTTGGTACTTAGGCTGCTCTCAAACATGGTAATGGCGATTACAGTGGCACTCTGACGACTAGCACCATACTCAAGTGCCTGAGGAAAAAATATGCCACATATTTCCCTCATCTGAAACAGGAAAGCATCATCCCAAAGAACTATAGTTCCTGCAGCCTGAAGCTTATTATTGAGAGGTGGAATAAATTGCACATGTATACAAGCTCATCATAAAGGTGTCATAACAAATACAGCAAGCATAGTGGGGGAGCTGAGATGACACAATGAGGAGTCTTCTAATGAAGTCTAATGAAAGCAGAAGCCACAGACAGGCCAGCATCCTGGAAGAGACTCATGCCACAGTAATGCAACTGTCATGATGACAGGCTAATATCATAGGGGAACAATAACAATAGTCTTTGTCTGCCTTCTCCCAATCAACCTCAAAACCAATTGTTAAATGCCAGCTTTGCTCTGGTATGTACAGCCAAGGTGATGGTATGTTAGTCTTTTGCCTGCATTCACTTCTGCCTCAGAGTACATCTGCACGTGTGTCTATGCTTAGGATGCACTCGTGTTGGCAAGTAGATGTTGACTGTCAGCAAACACTCAAAGACAAATGTAAGTCTTGAGTATGTCAGTCAAGGAACACATACATGAATGCCAGCCAGGTGCTGTTTTAAAGTACAGCATACCCATTTGAGTATGTATTTGTGCACAAGTTTCAATCCTTCTCTTTGCACGTCTCACCCCTGTGGAAGTCCGTACCTACAGGAACATGTGCACGTCTGAGTGTGTATGTGACAGGCATAACACATTACCTGCATGTCTCAGGCAGGATACCTGTGCCCACAAATGTGTCAAGTGGCTGGTGGAGCTCCTGAAGGGTGATGCTACAGGGTTACTGCTGTAAGCAGTCTCGTGATTTGAAGTAATAAAGCAATCAGCCTTCATACTAGGGAAGAGCCAGGAGTTTTAGAATGATTGCACCTCTATCTAACAAATTCCCTCTGATACCTCCTTTTCTTCTACTACAAAATTAGCATGGACCTGGAGAGCTTATTAACATGGGCTCTAAACTTCATCTGTAAAGTACTCACATCTCAATAGTGTAACAGGAAGCCAGGGAAAAGCGTGAAGGGTAAAGATCTATACACAGAGAAGCTTCAGACATTAATGAGTAAGGCTTGATTAAAAAAACAATCCTCCTCATCCACCTGCCCCTTGGGAAATGTTAGTTTGGCACAGATGATTCTGCAACTCCTTTGGTAACAGCAATACCTTTTAACTATCAAATATCACAAACGTGGTTTCAAGTTAAAGCTTGTCATTAAATGTCAAGAGATGCAAAATCCACACACTCAAATACAGTGTGAAACCTGCACAGAACATGATACAGTATCTTGGAACAATATAGTCCCAATTCACAGTGAGAAATGGACAACTGACGCAACACTCCATTTCCAAAGTATAATGCATGTTCATTATTGTCCATTTGAGTGGGCAGGACATTCTGTATTCCTTCTCAGCACTGTAGCAGTGCAATTTGCATCCAAATCTCAAAGAGCAGTTGTATTTCCAGAGATGCTTTTAAGAGGCGTCTGAGAAAAACTGGCTCCTGACAGGAACCAGGTAAAGGGTGGATAATATACAAACCCATTTGCTAAACACCACTTGAAAAATCACAGGCGGCATAATTGACTTTTACAGCTTGGATAATGTAGGTCACTGCGTTAGTGCAACAAGAAAATGAATGTATGTTGGAGTGAAAGACAGAAGGGAAGTAATTACAAAATATAGATTAAATAACCATCAGATAGCAGGCATAATAATAAGAACAACCAGGGTGAAGATAGAGGAGAAACAATTTGTTAAATGGATTGTAGCAGGGTTCTAAGAAACTGCTGGTCTCAGATGTTAGGCTTTTCTTTTTTCTCCTTCACTGCAAACTCAATAAAATATTCCTCCCCTTCTTGGAGCTGATATCCTACTTCTCGTGGTATCAGCTTACAGCTCGCTCAGCCTAGAGGGCTAGTAAGTCAGAACCTGATTATATTAACACACAGTTCTTAACTCTTAGAGAAACAGGAAGCCATAAAGTCTCCAACAAGTAAGAGGGATCACATTCTGACCCTGCAAATCCCTGAATTCTGGCTATGGCTTACTAACAGCTTTCCATTCTCAGTGCTTCTACAGTTTAGCACTAAGAAGTTAAAAGAAAAACACAACCAAAAACCACCTTCTCTCCCACTAAACCAATTAAAAACCCCAAGAAAACCAAAACAAAGGGAAAAAATGTGGCATGGGGTACTAAAGAAGTACATATGAACTTTTTTCCCCCTCCACATTAAACAGTTTCAGTCCAGCCTGGCTTAGAAGTGCTCTAACATCCCAGTACCAGGCAGCTGTTCAGTGAGTTCTAAAAGTAACAGACCTCTCTGTCTTCCAGCAGTTAGGTGTTTTCATATCATATCAAATCACTGTCACAACTCCCACTCCTCTGGGGAGAGCACATGGCAGCAAATAAACACAGAGATCTGAACCTCGCTTCACTAGAAAAAGGTCTGTGCAAACCTACGGTGAGTGACACCTGAAATGATCTAGGTTGAAGAGGACAAGGCAGAAGGGATGTAAAATAGTTGCTCCTTGTTCTCCATCAGTACTTTGTATCAATGTTTAAGTGACACACTAACTTGCACTCCAAAAGAAACACCTTTGTTCCTCTCAACTCCTACAAATTCACATCCTCCAGCTGATGTGCAGGTGACATCCAACAGCACTCTAATTGTCATTCTAATAAGGCCAGGGATGGAAGCCTGAAGAAAAGGCTGAGAGCCACAAAAAATTAGTGACACCAAAAGATGCATAACTTCCATAATGAACAGTAACAAATTCCATCAGCCTGGTGTCCCTTACACAGCTGTCTCTGGATCTAACTATGAGATCAAAGAAAGTTGCAGAAGAGTCACATATAAAGCCCTTAGAGTGGCAATAGGGGATGAGCCTCACAGGTACATGTTTGTTCTCTAGAAAGGCCCAGAACATCAGCACAAACAGCCACATCATAAGCCAGCTCCTCTTTGTCCCCTACATGTGCAAAAGGCATACCCAAGGAAAAAGGGGACACTAAACACAGCATGGGGAGGCTCATTCTGTTCATTCACTGCCCAAGAGCTGGAATGGGAAAGAAGCTCATCTCCCAAGACTAGATTCTGGTCTTTTAACCACAATGAGGAGCAGCATTGCCTCATCTGGCAAATTGTAACACAGGGCCTAACACACCTCCCCCTGAAGCATTACTTCTGCTGTATGCAGCTCATAGCCTGTGGCTGCACCGGATCATCCTTGTCTCCTCTTGCTCTGTTCATTAATCAATGGCTCTGAATGTGAATGAGTTCTGAAAGGAGCCAGGTGAAAGGAATGACAATTTGCTCACAGCTTGATAATTACACATTTCTCAAAATAAATTAAAGGCAGAGTTAACAGCAGCACACTGTTTTCTGGAGTCCTGCTTATATAGAGAAATTAATTGGAAAGTACATTGATTGGAGGGGCTGCTGAATTCCAGCACACAGTGAATTTCCCTATTGTTCCACAGATCACTAACCAAACAGAACCTCTCACCTCTGCTCAAACTGGGAGAGAGATAAAAGGAAGCATAAATAACTTCCACTCATTTGAGACCATCTTTGGAGAAACCTTGTCTCCTCACAGAATAAAGCAGTGTTTGGGAGGGAAAGGGATCTTTGCTTTTGCTTTACCCAAAGCAGCCAAGCTCCAAGATCAACTAGAGCATCAAGACATACAGCAATTAGTAGTTTTACAAAAGAAATGTTTCAAAATCATTCACCCTGGAGCATCTTTCTTATGAAGAAAGGCTACAGGATCTCAAGACTATTCAGACTGGAGGAGGCTGAGGGGGGATCTCATTAATACTTACAAGTATTTTAAAGGTGTATGTCAGGAGAATGAGGCAACACTTTTTTCCACAGTGTCCAGTGACAGGACTGGGGTAATGGACAAAAGCTGGAACACAAAAGATCCACCTAAAGTTAAGAGAAAACTTGATTGTGAGAGAGCACTGGAATAGGCTGCCCAGCTTGTGGAGTCTCCTTCTCTGAAGGCCACCACTGCAGCCCCCTCCCCTGTTACCAAGCAAAAAGGGGCTTCACACAAAGCTGACACAAACACACAAATAATAACATGGCATTGCTGCCTTATCTCTAAGAGTAAGGCACAGGAGTGCTCAGAAAAGACCAAGAAAACACTCCCATTCCAACTGATTTAGATATTCAGTGTCCTCAGCAATATTTGCTGCTGCCAAAGGCAAGAGTTCAGGGTTTGTAACACAGTTGTACTGTGACATCTGAAACAGAAGATTAAAACCTGATCTCATTCTTACAGCTGTGTAAATTTGCTTATCTGAAACTCTTGCTTTGCTCCATTAGAAAATGGTGACTGCAAGAACAATTTCCATGGAGTCTGCATGTGACTACACTTGAGGTTTTGATTTATACCCTTTACATCTACCTTTAGGTTTCATCTGCCCAGGCATCACCATGGTGTTCTGAAGATCTGCAAAAAAAACCCCAAAAAAGCCCATCAGAGCAATAGCAGGTACCCTTCCCTTTATTTAATGCCAGGGTGAAATGGATTATACTCCTTTTCAGCTGAGATTGCTTCTCTTGGCTAAGCTAGGAGACATTAGTATGAATTCTCTCTGACATCCTTGGGATCCACATGAAGGGAAGAGAGGTATGAAGTAGAAGGCAGAAAGGCACCAGGGCAGTTTTCTGGGATGCATGCTGCAGTGGCATCAAGGCAGAGCAGTTTTCTGGTCAGCTGTACACCTTTCCTCTGCTGTGGGTGATACTACAACAGTATGCCAGGGAGAGTAAAAAGTAAGTTTCACAGAGCTCTTACAGCCCTCTAAATGACACCTACATTTCAGCCAAAGCATAGTTTTAACACTGCACCTCACCTAGGTTAGTTACTCACATCAAGGCTATGCATACTTCAGGAATAAAATACTACTGAATTGTACAAGTTTCATGATTAATGCCATGGGAACTGTCTTCAACTCTGAACTTACTCACCAACACACATACAGGCCCTTGAATAACTGACAGCACAGTCTCTCATCTACAGCTGAAACTACAAATCCCTTAGAGACCTTTACAGTCCTCATCAGTAATCCTGACACAACATCGTTCCTTATCAATTCATCAGTTCAACACTGTTCATCAATTCTTATGTTAATGATGAAGCTTTTCCTCAGTGTCAGAGCGGCTGCAAAATTACACACCTAAAGGATGAGAGGTACCTGAGCTATTACAGAGCTTCCAAATGTCACAGTACTTTCAAGGGGAAAAAAATAAACCCAACCAAACAACAAGATGCCCAAAAAAATACTGAGGGGAAAAAACCCCAAGCGTAGTGTAGGTTGCATATTAATGTTGGTAACATCAACTTTAGCTGCTTAAAGTCAACTGAATGTAATGGGCCATTTTTTTAGAAGTTTCAAGTGAAAAGAATTAAAGTAGTTTTCTTTAATGACTGTTTTTACATTTACACTGTCTCCCTTTTTTCCCTCCCAGGGATCAGCTGAGGACATGTGGAAAAACCTTTCCTGCTTTGTCCTCCACTGCACCAAACAAACTGTATCAATTGGTATGCAGGGTATAAGCCAGCCTGTAGGACTTTCTATTCATTCCCCATTTAACTTGTTACAGATGTACCAACTTAGATTTTGCTGTTGAAGCCATGTAGAAAACCATGGCAAAGGACTGGATGCTTGAGAAAGGAAAGGCATAGAGCTCACGTTTTTAGTGGTGTACTTGGCAGCGTTAAGTTAGTGGTTGGACTTGATCACTTTAGAAGCCTTTTCCAACCAAAGTGATTCTATGATTCCAAAAAACACAAACACCTAAGTACCACTTACCTGTACCTTTGAGACACACTAACATTTTATTTATGAATCTGAAGCACAAGTCCTATATCCAAAATACACCTCCATTGTCCAAGCACATAAACACTTCTGAAAGGGTTTAGTGAGACTTACCCTTGCTGTGTTTAATAGGGCTATTAAACACAAGCACAAAGTGGATTTGGTGACTGGCAGTAACAGACTTATTCATTCTTCATCCCTTTGAAATTCCCTTGAGTGGACTGAACTTATTTGCAGCAACCTTTCACACGCACCGATCCAGAACACAATTGCTGGTGTTTTTGGAGTAGCACCCATGGACAGACCCATCTCAGTGAAATACACATCAGAACTAGGCTAGAGAGGATGAAAGAAGACAATAAATACCTCTGTAGTAGCAGATATCGCTGCTGGTGTCAGACAAACCCTCCAGATATCAAAATGGAAAGGCACACTCTACCCTTGCTGAGGGCTGAACTGCAATTCTATCAGTCCTTGAAAACAACTAATCATGTGAATGGACTCAGCTGCAGAGCACAGCAGGAGTCAAAGGGTCAAAGTGTCCGAGCCTCATCTCTGCAGACCCCAAAGCCCATGAGAAGCACCTGCAGAGGCTCATCCCTCTGTGCCTGGGAGGTTTGCCCAGTACCACGCCAAAAGGTCTGTGGCTCCCTGGCAGACCTCTGCAGGTCTTGCTTCATTAACTCCTCAGGGCTGCTGCACTGCACAGACAGGCAGAGCAGCAATGGTTCTTTTTTGAAAAATTCATTTAAATAGCAGAGCTGGGTGGGACTGGGGAGGCAGCAGCCAATTAAGGAACCATCAAACTTCTCTTAAAAGCCTCCCTCAATAATGCTCCCCCTCCTGCCTCCAGCCAACATGGTAATTGTGTCTAATTTCTAAATTTTCATGCAGTTGCTGCATTTGCCTCCCCTTAATGAGATGTAAATGTGTTGCCAGTTTGTGGATTTGTTTAATTGCAGGGTAGCTAAACTGTGATTGGCCAGAAGGATCATTTTAAATTTATTTATTTAGCCCACATACAAGGCATTTTTAAGATTCTTTTCTCCAGCTAAAAGAGGGATGGGAACATATTCTGTTTTCCTGTTATGTGCAGAGTTCTGTTGCAAAGAAACCATCTGGTTTTCCAAGTGTTTTCTAGTGAACTTGAAAGAATCCTGCCACCTTCCAAGAGGCTGGAACAACTCTGAATACCCTCTGTTTGATTCTGTTTCCTGAGCTGGACTCTGATGCACAGGGATCTTTGGTTCTCAATGGGCACAAGAAATACCCTCAAAACATTTTAAGTGGCTTTACTACACAATACTCATTCACTGGGCTTTTCCCCACCCACTTTCCTTAAAGGCATTTAAAAGAAAGGAGGAAAGATTCAGTTCCTAAAATAGGTAAGAAGAGAATCATCGTTACATAGTCTAACTCCAAATAAGATTCACTAAAGCTTGAAGGAAATAGTAACTGATTTTAGTACTTTTAACTTATTGCCCCTTCAGAGTTTGCTCAAATACAGAAGAAAGAATATCCTAAATCTCAACAGAACTTTGCAAGTGTAGATAAAATCCTAATGTGCCCTGCAGAACCCTTACTACTGAGGATGATGATATAAAAAAAGCTTAGTTTGATTTGCAGACTTTGAAGCATCTAGAAGTGAGGGGGAAAAAAAATCACCTCCCACCAACTGTGTCCTCCTGGTATTGATGATTTATGCAGAATGACAGAGCCACCTCTGCAGGGGCAGCTTTTAAAGGAGACCCAGATAGTAAAAGCAGAACATTCTAGTTTTGTGGCTTTGTAACCCAGAGATGAATGCTGCTACTTAATAACAATTAGTCTGCTGAGAAAGTATAGCTTTTCCAATACCAAGACCACCATATAAATAATATATTAATTTTCAGAGTTTCTTTGACATTCTGCTTTCAATCAGTTTTATAGCACCTAATGCTGCTTTTATCACTTACCTTCATGTAATGACTCACCCATATAATTCATTGAGACTTGCACACATAAATTTCCCCTTAACCTCCCAGTAAAATTCTAAAGCAGCAATATTTACCTTAACTCATAGCACCTTGCACAACAGAGTCCAGTTACCATCATCTATAAGCCCCAACATCCAGTCTTAAGAATCTCTTCAAATTTAATGTCTCACGGGACTACCTTGTCCACAAAGTACTACTCTTGTAGGAGACCTATGCAGACCTGTATCTAGGCCTACACATTTCTTCTTGAGCCAAACAATGACCCTGGAACTGAAAGACTTTCCACACTTAGGAAAGCTTCACATCCAGATAAATATGTCTAGGAGGCATCACATGCATCTGATTGGTAGTGAAAGCTGTCGTTACCTAAGTGGTGAATATCTCACTGTGCGAGTCACTGCTGTGTATCCTAGAGAAGAGAATGGAAGTTGATTTCAGCTCCATCTCCTGTTATTCCACCACAAACAGATACCTACAAAGGTAATCAGCATGTCCTAGGGCCAAGGGCACTGCTTCTCTCAACCATTGTCAGTAACAGCCAATAACACAAGCCGGCAAAGTAAAGAGAAGTGACAGCAGGGAAATAATTTAGCCTTTAACTGACACGTTATCCAGTTAAAAGCCATTTACCTTCTGCTGCTTGGTGTGTCATTGCTCATTTTAGTTTTGAAGTGACATCTCCCCAAGTGCCATTTACATGCCAGAAGTGAAAGAGAATTTATAGAGTATATACCCTGGAGAATTATAGCCTGGGTGGCAGTGGTGAAACAAAATACTTTGTGGACTCTTGTTTATCCTTGCAGCTCCCACCCCATCCAATTCAGAACATCCAGAAGCAGAAGTATCAGGCAACTCCACTGTCATCACCTTCTCCCTTCAGCACTGTATGACCTGATTACACATTTCCACTGCAATTATTGTCTAGGAGGATCCCCTAGTATTCAAAGCACAGCATTTAAACTCCTTTTTCCAGATAAAGAGAGGGTATAGTCTACAACACTGGCAGATCAAGATTGAGAGGACCATGGTAACTAAATTTTTGCAGTTACCAAAACATACCATGACTCTAGACATTCATACAGCATGTGAAAGAGAGCATTCAGCTCACAGGTACTTCTTGTATTTGATACAGTCCAAGGAGAGAAGACCTAGGACTACTATCATAGAATCTTAGGGGTTGGAAGGGACCTTTAGAGATCATCTAGTCCAACCCCCCTGCAGAAGCAGGTTCACCTAGATCAGGTCACACAGGAACGTATCCAGGTGGGTCTTGAAGACCTCCAAGGAAGGAGCCTCCACAACCCCTCTGGGCAGCCTGTGCCAGGGCTCCCTCACTCTCACGGTGAAATAGTTTTTTCTTATGTTTAAGTGGAACTTTTTATGTTCCAGCTTCATCCCATCACCCCTTGACCTGTTACTATCTACTATAGAAAATAGGGATGTCCCAACCTCCTGACACCCACCCTTTAGATATTTATAAATGTTAATAAGATCTCCCCTCAATCTCCTCCAGACTAAACAGCCCCAGGTCCCACAGCCTTTCCTTGTATGAAAGATGTTCTATACCCCTGATCATCTTGGTGGCCCTGTGCTGGACCCTCTCCAGCACTTCCCTGTCCCTCTTGAGCTGAGGAGCCCAGAACTGGACACAGGACTCCAGATGAGGCCTCACCAGGGCAGAGTAGAAGGGGAGAAGAACCTCCTTCGACTTGCTGGCCACACTCTTCTTGATGCATCCCAGGATGCCATTGGCCTTCTTGGCCACGAGGGCACATTGCTGGCTCATATTTAGCTTATTATCAATCAGGACTCTCAGGTCTGTCTCTGCAGAGCTGCTCCCCAGCAGTTCGACCCCCAGCCTGTCCTGGTGCAGGGGGTTGCTCCTTCCCAGCTGCAGGACTCTGCACTTGTCCTTGTTGAACCTCATGAGGTTCCTCTGCCCAACTCTCCAGCTGGTCGAGATCCCACTGAATGGCAGCACAGCCTCTGGGGAATCAGCCAGTCCTCCCAGTTTGGTGTCATCAGCAAACTTCTGAGGGTACACTCTGTCCCCTCATCCAGGTCGTCCTGGAGGAGGATTGTAGGAGTGATGAGAAAGCAGCTCCTGTGTAAAATAAACTTGTGTGAGGGTTGTATTGTCAGGCACTGTTTAGTAGGTGTTTTTTAAAATGTGCATGATAGGAGGAAAGCTTCAGGAACTTACATGAGGTTACCAGGGTGAGGGGGGGATACAGCAACAACCAAATACCATCCTGGTGTGAAGGTGTGGGCTGATCAGGCAGCACTCTGAAAGGACTTCAGAGCCAGCAGGCTACTTGCAGGCACGAATTGTAGTACGTGGGCAAAGCTTTGTGGAATAACCACGCTGTGGCAGGATATGATTCAGAGCCACTGGCACAGCTGGTGTAAGCGTTTATAACCTTTCAGACTAATGAACTATAATCATGTTGAGTTGTGTGATAGGAATTTACTCTTATCCTGCCTGTGTGAGCTCTGGAAACTTGTTAGCTCCTTGATTTTCACACCCACAAAGAAAGGTTTGAAATACTTGTTTTTAGGAAAGGACTAAAGAAGTGGGTATACAAGGGCATTGCTGTCTTGGCTTACAGTACCTAGCACTGTACTTTCACCATTTCTTTCTCAGTTATTACTTTTGGGTTTTAATATGTTATTATGTAAATATTCCTCAAACACAAAAGCACATCGACCCAGAACAAGGGAAATCAGCCTTTCCTGGAGGAGGACTGGAGGTAGGGTGCTGCATTATCTTGGGATTTCCTTGAATATTTGCATTTAATTCCTGAGCTTTCTAAAGCAACTGAGTAGCTGTAGATGCAGGGTGATACAGGAGCAGAATCAGTTCTCCTGCTAGTTGTTATTCCAGCAGGGCAAAGATCTGAATAAATGAGGGTTCGAGAAACGTCTTAACTAAAGAAACTTGCCCCACAGAGAGATACTGACCCAACTCTTTCCAAGGGCAGAAGGGATAACAGCTCAGCAGGGGAGGAGGATGCTGCTGGAAAGGTTTGTTACTCCCTTTTTTTTTTCCTCTCCTTTACTTTCTTTTCAGTAGCATCTCCTCCTGTGATCTAGCTGCTCCTGCAGCTGCCTGGAGACTGTGAGTAGCTGCAAGGTAATACCACATTCATTAGCTATTGCATTTGTTTCATGTTCTGTCTACTGCAAACATCTGCACCAGCATCCAGATCAGAAATGCTAAACTTTACTTCAGTTCAGGGACCACTGAATGAACCACAGCTTGCTGAATCTAAATTCAGAACAGTAGCATCTCCAGCGTCTCGCTCCCAAGCTCCCTTATGGCATACCTCCACAGCAGCTGGATAGAGCTTTTCTTCTGAACCCCTTCACCTTTTCACCTTCCAAGGAAAAGTTAATGCAGTTTGCATTAACCTGAACATGTGATGCCTAGGACTCTCCTGGGACCTTGCTTTCTGTTGAACCCATTCTTAGTCATCCATTGGAAAGTATTAATCTCCCTTTTGCATTGCTCTCTGCCTAGATTTCTTATTTTTTTGTCATCTTTTAAAGCACTGAGGAGCCCCATCCCCTTCTGTTCAAGACACAAGATGATAAAGTTGTTTTTTCCCTCCAGCTCTTTTCAATGCATCATTTAGCAGACCTCCTCTAACAGGTTCTGAAAAGCCTCTCTTATCCCAGGTGGAGGGCCAGGAGGAGGATGTGTAGGCTGGTGAAACTATAGAGCTGAAATCCATCTAGGTTTAAATAGCTCAAGGTCAGCTCAGGATGGAAAGGACAACAGCAGATTTCTGGAGACTTCATTCAATGAATTGTTGATTGGAAAAGCTCTTTCAGATCCCCATGGAGCAGAATCTGGAAGAAATGTGTTTTCCAAAAGGAGGACAGCAGGTTAGTTGTTAATGATTTCAATAAAGCAAGAGAAGGCACATTAGGAGGTTGGCCATAAGGGTAAAAAAGGATGCTGGTGTATTGCTCATTAGTGGTTTGCTAAAATTAACTCCATTACTGTGTTTGCTTTCGTTGCAAACCTTCCACTTAATTGCAATTACTGCTGAACTGCGAGGAAGGGACCCTGCTTTGTGCTACAGGTTGTCAGTATCAGGAGACAACCCACAGCTGAGAGATATGCCACTGTTTTAGGGGCTGTCTCAGTGGTGTAGCCACTGAGGATTTACTGTTCCAAAGGTAGCACATGTATGATTTCACAAGTATGGGTAGGAAGCTTGAATAAAAATAGAAAACAGAGGACCTAATCCAAAGGATGGTGAAATCTATGACAGCTGTGTTATAATTTCCTTTGAACTTTGGGTTAAGCCCAAAGTTTGATTCCTGAGACAGGAAAAAGTGAGGTTTTTTACCTTTTCCCAATCTGTATTCTTGCATTTCTTTTGATGTTCCTTTTCTCTTTCACAAGCTATTGATTCTCATCTTTTATTTACTGTGGGTTCTCTCATTATGTCAGGAATGCTCTGCTGAAATGCCATTCTGTTTTCTGCATGCATCATTCTGTCTTAGGCATTCACAACCTTTAAATAAAGAAAAGGCTTTGCCTTTCTCTGTGAAGGTGGCTGCCAGTTGGCTAGTTAGTGTTTGAGTTGATAAAGCAGGATGAGAAAAGGGAATAGTTGGAATGCTATTCCAGCACTGGAGGTATTATGCTTTCATCATACAGATATCCAGTCTGTTCAGAAAATGATGACAGAGGGACCGTTTTGGCTAAAGACATCAGGATACATTGGGCAGCTTATTTCTTTCTAGTGAAATCCATGAGGATTTTGGGTGTCTATCCACAACACAGAGAGAGGGTTAGAGTTCTCAAGGGCTTCTCTGAAGCCTCCAAGGAGGTCTGCTGCTTATTTTGGCAAGTTCAGAAGGGCTCAATTATAGGTGTGTAGATTTGAACTTGTGGCTTCATGGTGTGAGATTACTGAGAGCCTGCTGTTCCCTTCAGCCTCCAGTTGATCTTCCTCCACCAGTCACAGGTAAGTCACAGGTCCATATGCTGGCTGCTTTTGCTGGAAACAGAAGCCAGTTTGGGGAAGGAACACTGCAATTTGTAGAGTGAATGGAGGGAGAGAAAAAGAGGTGATAACTCTTTGATGGAAGTAGGTCAGTCTTTAATGCCACAGCCTTGTTGGGCTCCTCAGGAGCAGTTATAGCTACAATTTGAGATGGAGATTGTGCTTCAAACTGAAAGCAGATGTTCTCTGAAGGCAGTTAGCTGCTAGCAATAAAATGCTAAGTGTTTGGAAAATGCAGTAATTCAGTCATGTGGTTTTTATTTCTGCACTTTGGTGGTTGACCCTACAATGGCACTGAAAAATGGGAATAGATTGTATTTAGGGAGAAAATGGAAGATGTCTGTCAAAAAGATAAATAAAATGAAGTGGCTTAGCTCATTTTAATTAAAACTCAGGGTAAAGTCGTTGTCTCGTTCTTGTAGATGGTTCCCAAGCTCTTCTTCTCACTTCATGTCAATGTTTTGTGTATGTGGATCCGATGCAGACAGATTCAGAGTGATACGAATAGGAGGCTACTTCTGTTAACACATTATATAATCAGTAGATTTGGCTGCCAGGAATGATGCTGCTTCTCTCACCAATTAATGGGAACATGTGGGATAGTCATAAATATTACATGAATTGTACTGGAATCTGCTCAGGTAGCATGAAGCTGGGAGAGCATCAGAAACGCCTTGCCAGATCTCTGCTGGTTCAAGGGGGACATTGATTGATTTGTATAGTTCAATAGGTAGAACAACTGAGGAATGGGGCCTAGGGGAATGACCATAAATGAGTCTTCCTTTTCTGCTTAGCTAGATATCAAAATACTTGAGTAAAAATACTGTGGTTGTAGCTCTAAGCTTGTCAAACCACACATACCTGTTTTTGAAGGTGAAAGCTCAGCCTACCTAGCTTGTGCCCTGAGAAGGCTGAGCATTTTTTCCCTGTTGCTCCTAGGGCTCTCCAAGTGAGCCACAAATGAGCTTCAAAACTTATTTGTGGCAAGTCTACACAGGCTTTATAGAAGTATATCCTGGAATCCACATCTGACTTGGTAGACAGACAGCTGCCACGAGAGAGGGGCACCAGAGCTTGCTGTGCAGCTTGCTCCTAACTGTGCAACAGGTCTGCCTCACTGGGCATTAGTTTTCTTAGCTAAAACAAAAAGGAGTAATAAATGGATATGTAAATAATCTGTGTTTATATTTGTCAGTGTGCTGAAAACCAGAAAGCACACTTTGGGGGAGAGAAGCATTTGTTACTTTCCCAAGGAGTGGAGGGAAAATGAAAGAGGAAATATGTGGTTCAGCTTGAATGACATATTGATTTGGGTTTTTTTGGGGGGAGGTTATCCATTCTGTTGTGATTTGGCATATTTTTAAAGTAGATTATCTTGGTGATGGAAAAAAGTAAGGGTTAGTTTAAAAAAGAAAAATGCTGAAAATACATTTGAGTTGTTCTCATTTGTTTTCTTTGGTTGAAAGGATTTCTACATTTGTGTTGTGTTAGTCCCTCTGCATATGTCTACCCATGAAGTCTTTACTAGAACCGCCTCCCCTTGTCTATGGAGAACATTCTCTCCAAGGATTAGTAGTTGTTTAATGCCAGCAGAGGTTATTCAGTTGATTTCTGTGTGTATGCCAAGTGAAGAGGCTCTGATATTTCAGAGCACTGGTGCAGACTCAGACAGAATCAAAACATATAAGCAATATGTGTCCCCACTGCCTTGATTCCTGTGAGACCTGATAGCTGCTGGAGCTGACAATGACTATGTCGTTATTAATGCTGAATGGGACTCTCTTATGTTGTTATGCAGGTCCAGATACCATTTACTTTTTGTGCTTTCTGGATGCTGCTCTTGAAGGACAAGTAGCTTTTGAAGCAGAGCAAGGTTACATCTGTCAACCTTGACTGATTCATTTTTCCTTGCCAAAATGGAAAGGAGGGAATGGATTCTAGGAAAGAGAATTAACAGTCCAGTGGGTTGCTCTCCAGTGAGCTCTGAGCCCTGATTTGTGAAGCACTGTAAAGGAGGAGGAATAGAGAGTAGAGCCTGTGCAGAGCAAGAAGGAATATGGAAAGGATGAATATGCATAAGGTGGGAGTGACAGGACAGAGGGATGAACATCAGGAGACACATGAGCAGCTGGGGGAGTTGCACAGGGTCAGCAAGCAGAGAATAAAGATAAGCATTCAGGGAGAAAGTGATGCAGAAAGTGAATACACAACTGTGGTTTATAACAGCCTCAATATCTGTGCATGTTGGGGCTGAGACAGCATTCTTTCAGGTCGCTAGCAGTAATTAGAAGTTGGTGCTGACCCATGCCCCGGAGCAAAATGAGTCAGGAGGTGCTGCTCATGTACCCCCAGAGGATGAGTTCTGCTTGGCATTGTGGGTTTGAGCTTCAGGGTTAAATCGGGCTGATGCAGTCTGTGTCACTATGGAGATGGCTGCTGAAGGGCAGGATTGGGTCAGGAAGGCACTGGAAAGCAGAGCTGCTGTGACAGGTCCTGGCTTAAAAAGAGCCTCCAAGACTTAAGCCTGGCATTTCCCATCTTTGTTGCAGTTTTAAACAAATAGATGATGTGTGAGTGACCAATTGGCCAGCAGGAAAGTGGTTGGAAGAGAGTCATGTGCTGCACTGAAGGACAGTTACCTAAGCATCAGCAGAGGAAGTAACCCAGCCCCTCTGGTACCAAACAGCTTTGATGTGGTTCCGAAACCAGCTCTGGCTGGGTCTATGAAGCAAGATGTTGCTTCAGCAGTGCAAACTGCTGCTCTCTGCAGAAAATTAATAAGGAGACTTTCATTCTGCCCTGCATCTGACCTAAGTAGCTAAATAGGTTACACTAAGTTTTAAGAATCGTCCCAGATTTCCTTTTAATAGGCAATTTTTCTGCTTAATTTGCAGCACAAGCAAAAAGGCTATTATGTAACATTTATCAGCAGCAATTGACTCTCATTAGAGATTGGGAGCAGGAGGCTTTGTTGTAAGGGTGAAGGATCCTCCAAAATTTCATTTATCAGCCTTAGTTTCCCAATGTCTGTGTCGACCTATGCTCTGAACAAACACAGACACCGAGCCATCGACATCTCTTCTATTCTTGCAAGAGCTGTTTTCACCTTCCTTCAGTGTGATTTTAGAAGCCCTTAAGCAGTCAGTAACAAGTTCTGTTTGAAGCACACAAACCAGGATGAATGAAGTGCCTGTAAATTGCAGTGCTATTATTACAGTGTTTGGGCAGTGAATTCTGCCATGTTGAGCAAACTCAGCCCCAGTAGAAATGTTTTACTGGAAGGTATTAGAAGAGCACAGTTGTGTGCAGAGCTCCTTGCTTGACCAAGTTGGGCCAGAGTTGTCTGATTGTGTCTATGGGATGTAGGCAGGGTCAGCCTTTATGTGCCACATGGGCTCCAGCAGTTTGGGTCTGGCAACTCATTCCTGAGTCTAACATCTTTGCTGGAAGTGTTAGTTATTGATACCCTCAAGACTCCCTTTTCTCACTCATTTTTTTTCTTCTCAATCCTGGCCTGGATAGAGCAGACATAGGAAGAGTTATTGTCTGTATTTCCTGAAGATCAGAACACAGAGTGATCTGAAATTGCTCATGTTTTCTTCATGCTGCAGCAACAGCATCTTTTGGCTCCAGTCAAAGACAGCTGCGACTTGCCTTGTGTAGGGGGACAGGTAAACTGTAATACACCTTCCTATGAGAGACATTAGATAAGTGGAAATTATTACTGACATGGAAATGTTCAGATGGGAATTTTTCCCTTCCTTTTCCCCCTACAGTAAATGTTAATTATACATGAAGGTTCACTACAGCAGAAGGGATTATAATTAATTTATATTTGAACTATAATAGATTTTACTCCAAACTGCATTTCATTGCAACAAAGTGTATTGACTGTTGTTTGCTGCCAGCAATTTACATAAACCCACCACAAAGTATTGCATCCATTAATCCTGCATTAAGGACAACAGCAGGCAGATAAAGCTATGAAAAAAAAAAACCTAAAGCAAACCTGTTTAAGTTGTGAACAGAGACCTTGTACTTGTTGCCAAATCTGTGTAGTCTAACCTGAGAGGTGCAAAGAAGATTGCATTGGGTCACATAAATTTACAAGGTAATGTTTGGATCCAAATCCATATCTGAACTTGCCTGGAAATGAAAGGTTATCTGTGTGTTCTATCTACTTAAAACTGCAAGAAAATTAGAATCCATTTGAAAGAATAACAACCCTTTGTTTTTCCTGATACCTTGAATCATGCTCTGAAGCAGTATGGAGACAGTAGTGACCTAGGAGACAGACAAGCAGGTTTTATTCTTGTCCTGATGGAAAATCATTTACTCTCCTTTTCCAACATTACCTTCCTAGTTATATGAATGGCAGTTTCTCCAAGGTAGGGATTATGTTTACAGAGGTAAGGCTGAAGCAACTCCCAAGGCAAGGTCCTCATCATAGTGTAAGTGGTAATTCTAACCTACCCAACAGTGTGTTAAAAGCATAGAGCTTTTAATTGGCGCTTCCTAACTTATTCCTGCTAACACATCAACCTCACAGGCTCCTTGTCATCTTTTTTGTGATGTCTCAGTGATATCAAGTCTTGGACCTTGGTTTCTTTGCCATCAGGCACACTCTGACACCTTACAGCCTTTCACTAGGGAGTGTATCAGACCGCTGATGCTCTGTCTTGCGCGGCACGCTGTCGCCTTCTGTCTCTGAACATAACATAACAAGCTTTTGTCCACAGACAGGAGTTTCATCCCTGATGACCCAATCTCAGACTGTAGAAAAGGGCAAGACAGCTTGTCAGGAACTTCAACAAACAGCTCGACAGCTATTATAAACAGCCAAGAGGAAAGGTCAGAGCCAGCCCTTCTCTGCCACTGAAGGATGTTTCCTCTCCTGCACTGCCAAGATTTGGCCAAGCAACATGAACTGCAGTGGAAAGGGCCAGGGGAGAGATGAGTTGGGAATGAGCAACAAAAGTAACATCAGTTTGCCCAACAAAGAAGAGAATTTGGTTTTTGGAACTGTGGCTGGACTTTGCAAAGGGCTGAAGCTGTCTCTCAAAACCACGAAGACTTTTTCCAGAGGAAGCATTGACTGTCATTTATTTTTGTGAAGTGCCTTGTAATTCATTTGGTTGTTAGAACCAGCACTCTACAGGATTCCCACCTCTTTCCCTGCTTCCTCTGGAGGCATTACAGAACAGCTTTGTCTGAGGAACATGGGGCATGAATGCAGCTTCTGCCTTCTTGAGAGCTTGGTTGCCATCTCCTCACTTGCTCCTTTGTTGGCATCTACTGTAGCGACTGATAATGTCACTACATTTCACTATCTGTTTCACTGTCTGCCATTGCTATGCCAATGCAGAAGCAGCATGCATGATTGACCCTTGAGTGGTATAACTGCAAGCAGCACTACTTGGACTCTCTTGGTAGCCTGGCATAGGTACTGGTAGCAGGCTCTGGAGGTGCCCTCCCCTAGAGGAGCTCAGACAATCGAGGGGAGTTACACGTCAGCACTTTTGTTTTCCACAGAGGGCTATTAAAAGCCATGCTGATATTGCAGCTGGGGTCTGTGCACGAGGCACATCTGGTTGTACTCGAGCTATCTTTATGCTAGAGAGCTTGGGCATCAAAAAATCAAAACTGCAGCAGCACAGCCCTCAGTACAGTCAGCATAAGCCTTCCTGAGACCCCAGGAAATTAGCTGCTAGTTGAAGTGCTGCTGTCTTTACCTCCTGTGCTCTTCATTCTGCCTAGATTAAGCGAGTGTGTGTCGCTGTCTTTTTGTGGCAGTGCTAAAGCACCCTCTACATTGGGGCATTCCTTGTCCAATTTGTGCTTTCTTTGCCTTCTGGCTATTTTGTGGTTGTGCTGAAGGCACTCATGGCCACTTCAGTAAAGTCTGGTTTGCTTCCAAGAGCTTTCCTGCACAATTCATACTTATACTCCAGCTGTAAAATTAACAGACTGTTTTATTACACAGGCTTTGTTATTCAGGAGGACCCATACAAAGGGTAGGAGCAGTTTTAATCCTATCAGAATGACACCTTAGTAGTAAAAGAGGTTTGCTGTCAAGGTTTTGTTGGAGGTGTTTGCTAAAAAAGGGAGAGAAGCCCTGAATGGGCTGCTCTGGCTCTACTTGCCATAACAAGATGCAGGTTTTGAAGCAACACAGAGCAACAGTGAGGCTGGTCCTTTCCCAGGAGGTGCTGGGAGAACTAGAGCAATGGGGCTCTGGTGGCAGCATTGCAATGCCTCCCACATTGAGGAAAAGCCACCACAGAGAGTGTTGGGACATTGCATTTGTTTAAAGACCTGGCACTGTGTCCTTCCACATACCCCACAGTGTAACTTGCAGAAACCACTTTGTCTGAACATGTACTTTGTCCTAAAATGAAAATTGCTGTAGTCTGAGATGGCAGGGTGGGAAGTGGCTCCCAGAAATTCCTTCTGTCCTTCAAATGAGACAGAAGTGACAGTCCCACACTAGCAGGCTGAGAGGCTGCTAGTCATCTGCCCTCTTCCTTGCCTCTGACTCAGCCTCTGAGATAAAAGACCATTTCCAGAAAGCACTTGGGGTAAAAATATTTCTGTTTGTTGCTGCTTTTCAGTTGCCAGTCTCACTAATTTCTACTCTGATGTCACCAGCAGTGGCCCCATTAATGTTATTTATAGTGCTTGTGCCCTGGGCTTTGTTTGTGCTGAAGGTTCTGTTGCTGGTCTGCAAGGAAGGGAAGAGCAACTCCAGCATTTAGAGTGACATATCTTCCAGCCTAGAGCATATTCCACGTTCTTCATGTTGCACCTGGGCTGCTTGGGTCTACCCTGTATTCCTGTCTGTGCTTTGATTTGCTTCAGCAAACTGAGAGATCCTGGGGCTTATTTGAGTTATTTAGAACTTAGTTTTTAAAATACAGTAAGTCATGAGACCAGGCAAATCCGATAAAGACACTTTAGGGGAAGGCAGTCTGCAGAGCCAGATGCAAATGCAGCCAACCAGAAACCAAAAATATATTAGTACTGAGAGAGCAGGCAATTATTCTCTGATCACAGTTGCAGGATTTTCAGTGTGTATGACTTCAGTGCTACTTCAGGACAGCCAGGCATCAGTTTTTGGCTGAAAATGAGTAGAGGCATGATTTCTTCAAAGCCCATGTCTTTCACTATGTGACACCCATAAGCTGCAATTGATTGATGTACTTAAACACATGCTAATCTCTTTGAGAAAGACCTTTGCAGCTGCTAACCTGCAGCAATGGAAAACCATGAGTCAGGCTTTTTATCTGATCCTGCTAATCCTAAAATTAAAAACCAAGATGAAGTAGTCCAGGCTTCAATATTTACCTGCAGAGGTTTAAATCTGTGGAGTTTGCACCTGCATATTTTTTTCCTGGCAGAAAGCTGAACTTCTCAGGTAATCCAATGACTCCAGGAGCTAAAGCCTTTTAGTAAAAGCACCAAATATTGCCAGAGATGGTACATCTGTAAGCACTGGAAATTCTGCAGTAAGAAAGTATGTCCCAGAAGAGCTATTTCAGCACTTAAGCTGATCTTCAGTATGAAGTGTGCACTGCTGTCAGTGCGTAGGAGAGACTTGGGCAGTTAACATGTTACCTGCAGAACAGGCCTTTGTATCTTTAAGACATCCCATAAACCACATAGCCTGGAATCAGTCCCTGGGTGACAAATATTTTACTGTTAACTTGTGCCCCTTTCCTTATGCATTTCACATTTTTCTGCAATATTTCAGCTTGTAAGAAGCCTCTCAATGTACTAATGATCAGGAAATAATGATGTTCTCAACCCAGGGCCAAGTACCCTCCGTCTCCCTGCCATCTGTAATAACAGCCCATTTAATGGATGTGTAGAAGATGGTCTCTTAGGAACCCTCAGGGAAGCATGGAGCTACACCAAAAGCACAATTGCTTTGCTGTTGCTCAAGGATTTAATCCTCTCCAGTTTTTCAGTGTTGGTTTGGTGACTTTCCCAGTGACACTAGTCTCTGTTACCTGCAGCAGGTGCTGTGTTGTTTCCTGGCTGATCTGGGAGCTGATTTCTCCATTGGTAAAGGATCCTGGTGCATGTGCTGTGACTCTCCTATGGTAGAGATTGATGGCAAGCAGCAAGAACCACATGGTTGCAGACTCTCCTAGCAGTTACCATGCATAACAGAGGAGGTTGTGTAAGCAGCATCAGGGTTATGTTAAACCAAATATACCAGAGTGGCTGCCTGTGCTTGTGAATTGCCACTGGGTATCAATCACAGTCTGCCAGATCCCTCTCTATGTTCCCTGCTGTTACTGTACTGTCCATGCTGTGTGCCTTCTGTGGATTGAAAGGCAATGTAAGACAATGCTTCCTAACTCAAGAGAAATCCTGTTTTGAGGGAGACTTTTCAGAGTGATTGGTCACAACCATTAGACCTAACACATGGCCTGTTCTACCATCTCATTTATCTTGAGCTCTTCAAGAGACCAGCACCAAAGAAAGTGCAATTACTGGACTTGATCTAAGAATCAGACTCCAAGCTGGTGGCCTTCATTAAGTGAGGTGAACATAATAGCCTCCACAAGGCATTAATCACTGAGACCTTAAACACAGGACATTGGGCTATTTTTTGCAACACCATCAACTGTAAGCTATGTGTCTTTGTGTGAGTCTTGTCTTTTCCCAGTGGCCCAGAAAGTCCTCCAGCTGAGAAAGACATGTAATAATACTGAAGTGCCTACATCATTGATGCAATTTTTTTTGAGGTTTTTGGATGCCAACTGCTATTTTAGTGCAAAGCAGTATTGATTATCACCATGTATATCTAATACAGTAGGTTGTTACTCATTTCCTTATTGCTTCTCTTCTCTGACGTGATCCTTATTAGGTACCTCAGGGGGCAGGTTAATGAAACTCTTGTCTATTTCCATTAAACACTAATGGAAGCATTGCCCTTAGTACAATCCCACTGACTGGCCCATCCATTTGGCATGAGGGTCCAAGGCACCGTTCCAGCAAGTCTCCTGAACATCAGGCTGGGATTTTGTAGTGATATGTTTCCTTTCTTCTGCTGTGTCTTGTAACTGCTGGTGTGACCTGGCACAGCTACCTGTGGTAGGCTGTTTTTCTGAGTAATCTTACAGTGCTTATTTTTATAGGTGCATTGAAGATAGTGATCTTTTGAATGGGAGATAGAGAGACAAAGAGCTGCTCAACTCACGTGAGAAGCTTCAAATACTACTGTGATGAGGATCATCTATGAAGACAGAGCTGTGGCATGACTGGTAAGAGAATGAGCAGTGTAGCAACTTTTATATGAACAGTGGCCTTCTTGGTATGAAGCATTTTGCCTTATGTTACAGGAATAAGACTTAACATCCAGACTCACAAAGGCGACAAAGTGATGTTGAATTCAACATCATTTGAGCATCTAAATACCTCTGTAGATATGGACATAAAGGAGTTATTTGATCTGAATTAACATGACTGAAAAAGTGTAAGGTTAGCACAGTGGAACGTGTTCTATCCTCTTGTCTTGTCTGGTCTTCTCTTCCCACTGTAACTGCCATTTTGTATCATGGGGGTGCAAGTTGGCAGCCTTGCCCTAGGCAAGGTTAATGAATTGTTTCCTGTGATCTGCCTGGCTTCAGAGAGCCACACTGTATCTTGTTGAAGGATCATTGCTGGGAAAGTATGCACGGCAATCTGGAGCCATCGGCTTTGATTGTCTCAGTGGTTGGCCAGATGCCATGATCAACAGATTTGCAACATGTAATGCCAGTGTGGCAGTCTCTCAGTCTCTTCTCAGCCCAACACATGGCAAAAGGCTGAAGAGAGCAGGGAAGCCAAAAACTGTCAACTGGAAGTGGGGCAGTGCAGGAGATGGGTTAAGTGGGATGCTGCCAAGCCTTGATACCCATAAAACTCAGGACTGCAGAGGGAGACCAGGGAATTTCTTTCCTCTTTACTTTGCAATATTTCCCAGTTCTTATCTCCTATAAGAACAAAGTTGACAGAGCTGCAAAACCTCCTCTACACTGCTGGTCAGATTGTGTGTGAAATCTGGAATAAAGAAGCAATTGGAACAATTTCACTACCATTTCCCCTACCTTATGGCAACTGTAGTGTGTGATGGACTTGTTTTATGACTTTGCCATCCTTTCCCATACAGAGAGGGAGAAGCATTCTTATTTAATATTAATCTCCCCTCCATGGATTCAGGCTGCTTCTGACAGTGTATTAATTATTTAAACTTGTTTAAAAAATGTCCAGGATTAAAGAGATTAGTTTCTTGTTGATTTTGGTAATTCTTTCTGCTTTTGCATCTCTCAGGCTGAGTGCAGCATAGCTGCAAAGTTCCTGTTTACTCAGAGTTCACCCTATCCAGGAGCAATATAGAAATGTTTCCATTTGTAATTGCCAAGTTTGTGTTTGAGTGGTAAGCAACTCCTGCAAGCTACTTAGTAGTAGAGCAGTTGAAGACATTCTAAGTGGCATTGTTAGGTGAGCAAAGTCACTTGTACAGAGGGAAAACTAGCTGTGTGTTTGTACAAACAGAATCTTTCTCCAGAATGTAACCTTATATGTTTTCCTCTATGATGGTTGGCATTTCTCAGTGACCAGTCCCTTCCAGTAAACATTGGAGGTGACTCCATTGTCAGATCAAAGCTCCATGTGCTACTGTCACAGATTTAAACTATGTCTATGGATCACGTGTTGTTTCCTGCATGATGTGTCTCTGTCAGCTATGGAAGAGCAGCTCACCTGCTCCAGCCTACAAGCTGAAAACAGGGCTGCAAGTGACACTTATAAAAAATCTAGGAATAAGGATTAAAAAGAATAATCAAAGAGCTTTAGACATCAAAAAGCAAACAGGCCTATGAAATATACATGATAACACACGAAAACCTCAATCCAAGCATTATCTGTCTCCCATCCAATCATTAATTCATGGCTTTTTGCTACCAAGGAAAGTGAACTCCTTAAGTGAGACTGGGTCTTCTCTTTGCTAAGCATGACTGCCTGAACATTCCAGCTTACCACTCTGGCAGAAAGGAACATTTGTGGCTTTCCACGATATCCCATCAGCGGACCTTTGCCTTAATTAACTAGTGACACAATCTTGCTTAACAGAGAGAAGACCTAGGGATATTAATATCTAAAGCTGGGTTTCTGTAATTACATATTAATCAGCAAAACCCCTCAGTAAGCCTTTTCACACTAAATATTCACTGTTAGAAAGAATCAGACTGCCCATTATTTTTCTTCCCAACTGTTTCAAGCTGCGTGATAGACTTTATCAATCAGCCCTAGAAACCAATCTTCTCCCAGTCTCCAGCACAGTCATCATCCATCACATCTGTAAGCAGTGGTGCTGGAGCCTCACCACAACCTTTCCTTTGCTAGCAAGCATCACAGCTGGGAGAGAGAGCTGGAGATGTGCATTTCAAATATCAATCACTCTTTCCTGCAGTGAGAGGATGGCAGGAGGGGACGAGAGAGATCGGATGTGTTCAGGTGGCTTATTTTTGTTGTCAATGTCTCTGGCTAGAAACTGATAAGCTGCAGGAGCTGAGAGCACAGAGGGAGTTTGGCATGAGTGGCATGTAGGAGGAAGATCAGGTAGGAAGGAAAACAAAGTGTGTTCTTGTTACTAGGATTATTTGTATATAGCAGTTCTAACAAGCTTGTAGATTGCACCTACTGCAAATACCTTTATAAAGGTCAGGGTCATTGTCTTGCTTTCCCAAATGGAGAAACAGGCCTCAGACAGAGTTGACAATAGGGCTCAGTTTCCTTGAGATGTAGAATAGCACACTGTCCCTCAGGAAGGGATGCATTGCTTTCCCTTTTATAGAAGTGAGTCTCTGTCCCTCTAAATCACAGATGCTGCGTTAGGCTGAAATCAATGGCTTGCATGCATACCTCTACTTACATTACATGTACCACATGTCTTGAGCTGGAAATCCATCAAAAGGGATTTTATCAGTCTTTTCCAAGCTTATGCCTTGAGCAAGTCCTACATGCAATACAAAAGCAAGATCTTTTGTAAGGCCTTTTTTTTTTGCATTGGTCAAATATTTTACACTTCTTATCCAACTGTTTGTTTCCCCCCTTTGTTAATATGGTTTGCTGGTGATCTCCATTCTACAAAACCACAGCAAAGCTGATCCTTTCTGTCATTATGCTGCTTAAGTTACAAAGGATGTGTATCTTGTCCAAAATCAACTGTGGAAGTAGTTAAACTGCAGAGACGTCCTGGTTCCTGCTTCCCTGGGAAACTCTGTACCATTCTGCTTAGAGTCCCATCTCATTCCTTCATCATCTAGGCAGGATAAGCTTTCTGTGGGACCAGTGAAAAGAAACATTGAGAATAAAGTGCCCAGGAAGGGGATGGATGGAGATACAATGGTAACTAAGCTGGCAAAGACAGTTAAGGGGAATCAAATCACCTCACACTTCCATGCCTCTGTCCATTAAAAAAACTACTCTGGATGCTGGTTTACCCTAATTGGTTCTTCACTCTGGCAAGCCAAAGAGACACCAGCTTCTTTTTTCACTGTCTTTGTGTCCCTGCTTTCTGTCCTAACCTAGTGTAGTCTTCTGTGAAATTGTTTTCTCTGCAGAGACAGAGTTGCCTCGTCTCTTGTAATTCCACTAGAATAATCCTTGGCTCTGTGCTAGAAAAGCGCTGAGCGTAGTCACTGAAGGGAACACTGGGGAAACATAGGCATCTGCACACATCCACCTTCGTGCTGGGGGAATTCAGGCAACTCAGAAAACACAGAAGCTTTCAAATATCTCTTTCTTCTTGCTCTGTGGTAAAGTAGAAAAGGTGCAGGGAGCAGCCAGCCAGGAGGTCTTGCCAAGTGAGCAGGAATACTGGGACACAGAAGGCAGATGATGGGGAAACAAGTGCTTTGTACAAGACCTCAACAAAAAAAGGAGCAGAGTGGTTTGTGGGCAACACACGTAGAGACCTGGGGCTGCTTAGCCTCAGAGCTCAGCACAGGGCCAGATTGTCAGTGTAGTAACACCACTGACCTTAACTCAGCTAATGTAAGAGGCTTACCTGTCTGTGTAAGTCTGCACTACAAGAGGGAAAGACTTAGTCCTAACTATTTAACTAAATAAAGGATCCTCATCAATATCCCATCACCAAGAGAAGTGTTGCCCTCTTTTTGACATAGATATGCAGAGATAAAGCATGGTTTCCTTAACAGATCTTACAGGTCCCAACTCACCATCTCAACCTGTAACTGTGAGATGCCAAACTAAGAGGAGGCATAGCTTTTACATGTGTCTGATTTAAAGCCAGAAGGGAACACAGTGGTAGATCTCCCTCATACAAGTGAGGAATTCTTTTCCCTTGCTGATGACAGTAAGACCAAGCTTAACAATTCCCATGTACACTAGAGAGCATCTCCTTCTGAGAGTTAGCCAATAGCAACTTTCAAATGTTATTGACATCACCTACAGTTTGAGCCCTGTCACACCAGAGTCCTGGCAGATGGTTCATTGCTCCCTGTGGAGAGAACAGGACTTCTTTCAGACTTCATTGTCGCTGTATCAGTTTTGCATCTCAGGTTAACAGCCAGGATCCGAATGGCAGTGCTGAAGAAAATGCTTATCCTACAGTCTGATTATACAGTAATTCCCTGTTATTACTTTCTTGCATTTGGTTCTGAATCCTGGCCATTGCCAGCAAGAAGATTCAAGCTAGATAAGCACACTGCAGTTAGTACAGCAGTGCCCACATTCAGAACCTGGTTGTGGCCCATGACACATTGAACTTTAATGAAGTCTGATAGGTAGTTGAAAATCTTCTCTAGTTGCATCAGCCAGAGGAGAGTTCCATCTGAAATCAGTTTGTAGACGTGGCTTTGGCATGGTTCAACACAGAGGGTTGTAGAGCAGAAGCAGGGAGACAGCAATTGCTATGTAATTATGGGGTCTATCACTTAACATTTGTATGTGATGGGTGTCCTAAAAGAGGAGAGATGGTAATTTGTGTTATGGATATGCTAATTTGTCTTGCTGACACAAACAGAATCCCAACTCATAGAGCCATTGTAACTAATGAAACAGATAGACCAATCAACAGATGTGGCAGATGAGGAATTTTATATATATAGAGTGACCTTGTGACAGTGCTTAGGATAATTTCACTTAATACCAAAGTCTTATCAGGAAATGAACTTTAAAAGCTCGTAAAGCATGGCAAGGCAATAATGACAATTTTGCTAGGGTTTCATAGCAGCTTTCATCAGCAGAGTCTCAAAGCATTTTATCAGCTGCCTACACTGGCTTCATGAAAATAAGAAAGGGGGAAAGTGTAACCTGGATACCACTGTGCTTGACCAGGACTTGCTGTCTGCTGAGGTTAGTTCAGGCATCAAACTATTTCTTTCTTTGTCCATGTATCTACTCGGTCTTTGTCTTCATCTGAGGCATACAGCCATGTGATTGAAGTAATATGAGGAACAAGGCTCAACTTTTATTTATTTTACTTCCAAGCAGTAGATAAGGTGTATCTCCTGTTCTGGAGACAGCATCCAGTAGCGTGAGGATTTACTTCTCAGCTTTGTTGCTTTAAATGCAGTGAACTAGGCAATCCATTTCCCGTCTCTCTCATTCGTGAAGCCATCTGGGTACATCATCTGTGATGGATCATTTCAATATTATGTCTTCTATCCTGGAAATGGAGCTTTCCCTCCCCTTTTAGATAAAAGCTGCTAATATTTGAGTCCTCATTCTAGTCAACCAGGCCATCAGACATAAGGCTTTGTGACAGCATATTTGTGTCGTGAACGAGTGACACTGCTCCTTGCTTCGCTACCCCAGACAATAAATATTGTGGAGCCAGAGCAAGAAATGAGAAGGGGGATTTACAGTGCATAGCATCATATGGCTTGTAGGCTAGGTTCATCTCTGGGTTAGTGTTGTTCAATTCAGAGGAATTATCCCAAGCAGTGAGTCTGCTCCAATGGCAGACATGCAAGACTGGAATTTCAGCTCTGTATTTTTTTAACTCGCTCTTGTCCAAAGTACACAGAAGGCAGCTTAGCACAGGGTGTTGGGGATTTATACTGAGCTTGGTAAATCCATGGCAGAGGCTGGGGAGAATTTTGAGACTGGGATTTCCCTTCAACTCAGGTCCTATCGAGCTTTGAAAGCTCTCAAGCTTTTAGGAGGATTCAGGTAACAGCTGGGTTGACAGCTTTGTCTAACGTCATGTGAAAAGGATTTACAAAGGTAGAGGCTGAGGGAAAATGAGAGAAGGTCCCCAGCAAAGTTTGATGAGTGGGCAGATTAGTTTCATTGTTGAGAAATTTCAAGTCAATTACTTCAAAGAAAAGTTGTTCCTCTATTTACAAGCCTCTCTGAAAGTTAAATGAACTTCAAAAATTCAGATTGTTATTAGATAGGTCAACAAAATGCTCTTTTAGTGTTTGTAGCAGTCAGCTAGCCAGTATTTCTACAAGCCATAAGGACTGGGAGTACAAAATGCTATTGGCCATGCTCTAAGTCATTACATACATCTTTCAGCAGAGATTCCCTTTTTGTTAAAGTAGTGAAACTAAAGGAGTTAAATGTTCAAACTCTCTAATCAGCCACAGGTTGGGAACTCATAGCCTCACATATGATCTGTTCTTCTTTTTTAGTCAAGTTTTAATTTCTGTACAGTCAGTGCTATAATCTGTCTGTGCACATAAAAAGCAGTAAAAGCATTGAAGGTCTGTGAGCTTTTGCACAGGATGAAAGGTGTTCATGCATTCAGTGGCTGTGCAGTGAGCTCCCAGTGCAATCCCAGGCTATATGGAATTCACTTATTAGATTTTATTTTGATGAATATCTGTTTGTATGGAAATAACTGAAAGTCACCAGATGGACAATTTTGCTTGATTAGAAGAAACTTAATCCTTACAATGTTTGTGGTGTTAGATAATTTGGACATACAAACACACCTCCCCTTCAGCCTTAAACTGTGTGCACTAAAAGGGGGTTTCCTGAAATCAAAATGACTCATGGAACAGGGAGTGAAAAGAAAATGACAGCTATGGTGTCTAAATACCTCTGTGGGCTCTGTTTCCATACTGTCTGAGCTCTTCCAAATCACTAATCAATTTTGACTGCACAACCCTCCTGTCCAGGGTCAAAGTGGTTCCACTACTTTAAATTTGTCCTTCCTTTCAAGAGTTAAATGGAGAGGAGGGTAGGGAGAGATGTACTGAGAGGCCAAATAAATCAGCACCATTTACAAAAAGGCTGAAAATTAGAAGAGAGGGAGGGGAAAGGGGCAAGTGCTAACAGTAAAACGAAAAATGAAGAAGTGCCATGATAAAAATGATACAGTGTCCAGGCAGCCCAGTTCCCAACCTTGAAAACCCCGTGAGTAAAACATTGCTCAGTGAAGATGAATTCTTTCTGTTAACCTTGTTCACAGCAACATCTTTGCAGGTCAGAAAATTGTTACTTTCACACTATCCAGCTTTCAAGTGGGTTCCTGAATATCTCTGCATATGGATGGGTAGATTGGATTGGCTTAGACTGAACTGAATTGGCAGACAGATTCCCTAAATCTAGGAATATTGTGCAGTATCATTCTTCTTCAATAAGGGTATAACGAGGAAAAAATCCTCCCTGAAACAAACAAAGGGGACTGCAATATGTTGCCATCAGGCTGTTTTTTAGCCATTGACCAGGCTGAAATAGCTGCACTGCAGCAGAAGTGCCTGGAAAAATTATGAGGACTTTAGCAAAACAGCAAAAGCCACAGGAGCAAGTTGCTTGTGAGTGCCAGCTCTATTCCCATCCAAAAGGATTCGTGTACCTTCGTGCTTTCATGGTCAGCCCTGAGTGAATGTGCTTTCAGCTCCAGACTGTAACTATGCAGTATGGAAACACTCGTCTTCCCCTTGTCCACTTTTAATTGGCAGTTGTGGTCTTCTGACTGTGAAGCTGGATGCTTAGGCTTTCAGTTAGGACAAGTCCTCCATGGGGGCTTTGGGACCCTAGATAAAATTAAGAGCTCTCTTCATTTTCATGTCACCACAGTAGTGGGACTGTCACCTACAGGTTAGGGATGGCATTTCATCACTATGCAAATACAAGCCAGTGGTATGTAAGGCATATGCTCTACAAGGCAATGAGCTCCCCATTCTTCCTCCAGGCCATCTATTTGCTTCCCAAAGACTAATGATTTAGCCCAGGGAAAATAGCAACATCTCATAACAACCTGCCACTTCTCACATCCCTGGGCAAAGGAGATGGAGGATAATGGAGCATCGTGTTTGTCTAATGGATTTATTACTTCTCACTGATGCAGTTTCCTCAGCAAAATTTAGGCAAAAAATGGTAAAGTGATAGCAAACACTGCATCACAGTTTGGTGTTTATACTTCTGATCCTGAGGCAGAGTCAGAATGTCCTTAGGCAAGTACTGCTTCTAGACAGATCCTCAGTAAGTACTGAGGAATAAGGATTCTTAGCTACTCTAAACACTGAGAATTCATTTAGGGTAACACAGTTAACTAGTCAGAGCTTATAGGTCACATATCTTTTCATTTCAGTGAACTGGTTTTAAAGGGGAATGAGTTGTTCAGGTTTTGGAAAAGAGATGGTTTCCTGTGCCACAGAAAAAAGAGACAAGCAAAAAACCAGGTCTGCCACCAGTGTCCAAAGTGTTAGGGTGAAAATTGACAAGAAAAAGCTCTGTAACAGCAACAAGAAACACAAGAAATTCTCCCTGTTTTTTCAGGATCAGATTCTTTAGCTGAAGAACACAGCAATAGATTGCAGAACTAGATCAGATCATTGGGAAAAAAGCTAGATAGAAAAGCAGGGACATGGTAATGAAAAACCTTGCTTGAGAAATGGAAAATAAACCTATTGGGTTTTTTATAATGTGTCAGCCTTTGTATGAACTGGCCCAGAGCCCGAAGAAATGGACTGATGCTTCCTTTTACAAGATGACCAGGTCTGGGCTTCTGATGGCTCTATAAATAAATGCTCCATTATCTCTTACAAATCTCTCTCCACTATATTATCTGACCTTAGGTTTATTCATTCACAAATTTGATCATGTTTTATAGGAGAAGCTAGTCTGTTGCTTTTATCCAGGAATTTCAAAGTGTTGCACACATATCAGTGATTTCAGCTTGTTAAATGTTACCAAAAAGGAAGCCAAGGCATGGAGAAAATGAAATAAATATATCCACATTCATACTGTGAGACAGAAACAGAGCCAGGAATAGACTGGTGATGAGCATACCAGAAACGATGAAAGGTCAGGACAAAAGCCCAGACTCACTGGTTAAATGAAGCTGCCTCTTTGCAAGACAAGATGCTCACTAGAGTTAGGATTCATGAGGAAAAGCTGACAAAGTGGGTATTGTCACATTGCTTACACTGTTCTTGTCTATATTTTTCTCCCATTTCTGTGTGTTGTGCCTTTTCCCTCATCAGAAAGAGATGTAGCACTCTGTAGTATTTCACTGATAGCTTTAAAATGCCGTGTTAAAATTAACCTTGCAAAGTCTGTCACTCCAGTGAAGGAAGGGAATGCCTCAGTCATTTTGCTTTATTTTTCTTGTAGAGGTTGGTATTGTGGGTAAGCATGTTACATAAAAGAGTCACTGCTTGATGCAATTTGTGTTAGTTCATTAAGCACAAGATATGATTAACATGAACACTTCTGTAATCAACCGAAGATGCTGTTACAGACACTTCAAAGCTCTGTGCACTCTGGCTCTTCTTTTCTTTATATTGCTGCTCTGCCCAGATTTGCAGGAGAGCAGACAGTTCACAGTCTACACCCCAGCACAGAGCAATTTTGAGCCATGGTAGCAGTTTCAATACTGGATCTGAGAAACTGAAGAAGAGTCTGTTTCTTCCCTGCAGATAATTCCCTAGCTTTTGCACCTAAACCATCTATCTGGGCTGGTACACATCAGAAAGTAGTTACTCCAAAACTGAGCTATAAAGAGCTGTGTAATGCTTAACAGGATGTGGAAGGTCAAATTACCAAGACCTGTCTGTTCAGGCTTACCCAGAAAGAAGCTAAGCTGGTTTTATTGTCATCTTCTTTCTTAGTTCCCTCTGTCTTCCCACTGGTTTGACACAACGATTCTTTTTTCCATCAATGCTCAATAAAGATATGAATGTGCATGTCTTTTTCTTGCATCTTACCTTGTGGTAGCTTGTCCATATTTCAGTATTCTTTGTCACTTATTCAAAGAATGGCTGTGTCCTCACCATTTCATTCTTCTCTTTCTAGGCTTAGACTAGCTGAGGCCAACTCTGTCTGCCCTAGCTGCAGTGGCTCAAGCCTGTGGCTTTGTCCTTGTGGTAGTGGGAGTTATTTGGCATCTCTTTGTCCAGTCTAGTATTATCAGACCATAGAGCAAACTAAACAAAGAGACACAGACTGTGCTTACAATTCACTTTGGTGACTCACTGCAGTCTGGTGATTCTCCATTACATCTCTGCTCATTATGAATACAGATAACAGGCTATCATGAGCTGAGTAGTCTTATCCTTAAGAGATAAAACTAATCTGTGTGCTTAGATCAGCAGCCTTGTTCTTGCCTAATCTCACCTTGGAAACCACAGTAATTGAGGAAAAATAGAAAGCAAGAGTAAGGGAGTGAGAAATGTGGTGAATGCATCCCTCTAATTCTACCCTCTGAGCTTGTACTGGTTCCTAGCCACATCTTTTCTGAGTATTGTACATTTAGGCTGTGCATCATACAGAAACAGTCATTTATAAGAATTCTTTTGTTGAAATAAATACAGAAATAAACTTTATGCATGGGCTCAAGAATAATCACATTGGTGAAAAGAACCCCTTGTACTTAAAGCTTAACTGGTACAATGGGCACCATGTGCAAAACACTTCCCTTTTGTACTAGATTCCCTCTCTTCTTACTGTTTTGGCCCTCTTTTGTTGTTTTGTTGGGGTTTTTCCTCAGAACAAAAGCAATGTCCATATGCTCTGGTGGCCTTGGTGTCAGATGGTTGTCATTTGACCCTACTGTAATGAAAGCAATAAAACCAAAGTTGCTCAAGTTGGATTTCAAGCTCTAAATTAACCCAATTCAAGCAGATGCCCAGTACTGCTAATGCTGCTTGTAGCTTGCAAGGAGCAGCCTGACCCAAAGGTCTGCAGGTGGCTGCAGCAGACAGGCAGATGCATGTTTCCTAGATGGGTCTTACTGAAGCCTAGGCCAGGCTTCTTCACCTTATGTTGGTTTTGGAGGAGAATCTGATATGGCCTATAATCTGCATCCAAATTTCCTTCTAGGCTGACTTTATAGGCGTTATCCTAAAACCTCAGTGATTTGGCCATTCCCAAACTTAATGCCAAAAATTATCTCCTTGCCTTTGGTGAAAATTCATACCACAGCTTTGGAGGCAGTTTTCTCCATTTGAATTATGCCATTTCAACCTCCTAAGGTGAGCTGAGACTGCAGTTATACATGACAAAACAAAAAAGGCATCCCTTTTGTAAAATCTATGACTTGATATTGATTTTGGACATCCCATGAATTGTAACAAGCCTTCTGTGCAGAAATCCTCCAAAGATGCCATGTTCACCTGTCCTCTGGACACAACATTTCATCGATTGCCGTGTTTGTGCCACATGAATGATGGATTATTGCATATCAAACCTTGCAGTGTTCATTTAGTGCCTTTGAATAAAACATTTATCACAGATTAACCGAGCAGTTTTAAGTGAACAACCGTTTTCATCTGTGTTAAATTTTCATGGGTACTTTGCTGGAGTATGAGTATGTTGTTAATAATTGAAGGGAATAAGACCTTGCTAATCTCATTGTATTTTAATAAAGTCCTGTTTGCACCTCCTTCATTTATTTGGAAAATAGCAGCATTGATAAAAAAATCATTAAATTTACTTCCTCCTTTTGAAATGAATAATCCTGTGGTTAGGTGGAAAGAAGTGATTGTGTACCAGAGAATTGGAATTGCATTGTATCCAAATAGCTATAAATGTGGCTTGTGATGGATTGAATGGATAAGGGGAGGGAGAAACTTTTCAGTGGAAACAGAGAGCAAGTTTAGAAAGAGGATGCTGGAAGAGAGAGAATAGAGAAGCAGTTTGGCCATAGAGAATGATGGGCATATAACAAACAGATGAAGTGGGAGTAGTATGTATGTAGAAATATGTGTACACAGGTGAATGCCTACACCTCTAATATGTTTTTTCCCCCCTCTTTCTGACTTTCCATTTCTCTGTCTGCAATGCTATTCCAGTGACCTGTGCACCTCTTTCTGCAGTTCACTGTTTGTCTTCTGTCTCCCACTGTCCATCCTTTTCCGTGCCTCAAGATTCCAGTTCAAATCTTCTCAGCCTGTGCTGAGAGCTTCTTTACACAGTCTCATTTCTCTTTTTCAAATACAATTACTTCTTTACACACAGCCTCAGGATTACATTTCAAAGGAGAAGAGAAAACCCAATATGTACATGATTTCTTTTATCATTATCAAGACAGTGTCAAGCCTTAGAATGCTGGTCTCAAAAATATTTCATTCCAGCAAGTTTCATTAAACTTGGTGGACAGACAGAGCATGTTTGGTACATGATCTGATAAAGAGAGTCCTGAAGGCTTCCCAAGATGCTTTATATTAGTCAGAGGTGGTCAGTACAGGGAGTGAGTGAAGAGGCTTTGGCAGCAATAGTGAAAAAACCCCAAAATAAAGGCATTAGGTGCCCTCCTCCTCGGATGTTTCTGCACACAGAGAGAAGGATTATTAGTTCTCTAATTGCATTAGTACAGATTTTTGTGACCAGGAGATTTTTGATGATTCCAACTGCTCTTTAGCTATTCTGCTTTCAGTTCTATGGCTGGTAATTGTCTTTTGGTTTGAAGGGGCTGCACTGAGAAGGTAATATTCAAACACTTAGGTCATAAACTGAGATATCTGCCTCCTCTGAGAATCTCTTTGAAGTGCTTATAAATTGCTTGTTGATATTTGACTGTGAGTTACCTCTGCATAAATCTTTGCCAGGTATTAATATCATCTAAAAGATGCTGGAATGTGAGATAACTTGATGTATCAGTGGGAGGGACAGGAACTGGACTGGGCAACACAGTTTGTGTTTTGATAGCCTCCTGTGCTTCCAAGCAACAACTCGTGAAAACTTATTGTGGGAAGGAGCTCAAAACAGCTCTGCAGTGCATCTTCCTGTAGAGGAGAAAACCTTCTTGTTTCACATTTTTAATCAAGTTTCTGCTGAGCTGTTTACTGATGAGCTCATGATGGGGGTCTGGAAAAAGGCAAAATTGGTGCATGAGGCAGATTTGTAATGGAGCTGCTGTTACTGAGCTAACCAGGCTGAGTTTGATCAGTATTTAGGGTGGCACTTCTCAAAGAAAAAAGTTACTGCACTGCTAGGAAGGGTTTTGTTCAACAAGAACATGAGTATATTAAGTACCTCTAATCAGGTCCTTGGCAAAGGAGTATGGTCACAGAGGGTGGTATCAGTCACTGCCATTTGGTTGGATATAAAACTGAATGTCTGAGTACTAGTGATCTGGGACACCTTCCCATTTGCAGAATAATATTCTTGCTATCTGTATTCCCCTTGGATTTGCACAAGTTACAATTCCTTTCACTTCATATCTCACACTGTGTAGCATCATCCTTAAATAGCTGTCATATACCCAAGGTGGAATTTGCTGCCTTTTGCTGGTGGATAAAGTGGTTTCAGTTTTTATATAGGAGAGAGATCACTTGGAAACTGTGCTAAGTTCTGAGCCATGCCTTAGCAATTTTTGCTGCTTCGGTGGAGAAACTGGATTATGCATTTGCAGACAGGTTTCTAGAAGCACAGGCAACTGGCATAGCTGTCTGTATCACCCTGTCCACAGTCCTGCAGGGGCTCGTCCTTGACATTCCTCCTCAAAGCATTACTGGCTACAAGAGTGCCTATGAGTCCTTCTCATTTGTGCCACAGGCTAGGATGTGATGGCACCAGTGATAATGTAAAGGTTGGACTTTCACATCAGTTGGAGTTTTATTTTGATCCCCATGTTAAATGCACAATTCTATCTGTGGTATAAACTTTGCCAACAGCCAAGGAAGAAGGATACAGGAGCAATTAATTGATAGGATAATTTACAGATGCTCAGTGTTTGTCCAGTTCTGTTGCATGGTAAATCAGTTCCAAAAACACTGAATGTTTGGGGAAATGCCACCTAATTTGCATTTATTATTCCTGCTGTATCTCTAATTATGGTCTTTGGCTCATGCATCTATAGACAGTGAAGAAGGAGGTTCTCTGTTAGAGCGGTAAACAACTGTCTTGTCCTCTCCTTGAAAGTGAAATAGGAGCCAGTTTACATCTTTCCCTTACACATTTGTTTAGAGCAATTGCCTTTCTACCAGGTCAGCAATTTGTCCCCACGTACCTACTTGTCTCCAGGAGATACAGACTGCCCCTTTCATGCAGTGCAAGCCCAGCTGACTGTGACCGATGGCTTTGCTTAGACCTTGGGAACTTCAGGCCAGTGGTACATCTCATTGGAAGTAAGGATTTAGCTTTTTTAGAAAACAAATGCCTTGTCTGGAAGTTCACTCTCTCTCTGAAGTATAACACAATCAGTGCCCACACCACTGCTGCACACACACCCTGTGACCACAGGCTTGGAGAGTAATGCAAGCCAGGGCTCAGCTGCGAGCCCTTTGTGCTTGTATGACACAGGCTTATTTGGACTTGAACTGCAAGTGATGTCAGTGCTCTTGTCATTTCAAGCTCTGGCCTCCTGGTGATCCTATTTTTGCAACTGGTTTGTCCCAGACTGACCTCTTTTAGCTGCTGCTTAGAAAATACACAGTCACACACACACACACATGTGATGATACCTGTGCCTGCAGTCACACACTCCTAAATTCGTGTCAGCCAATTAACTCATTCTTGTCCCATCTCGTTACACTCACATGCATTTTTCCCATCTTATGAACAGAACCATGTGGGTTAACTCTTTCCACACAGGCTGTTGTGGGCTCATGCTTTCTTAGGTGTAGATGCAGCCAGACACACAGTCCCAGTAGCACTCAAAATATAACTAGAGATCCTTTCAGTCCTTTCCTGTGCACCAGCACAGTCACTTTAATCCCTGTGTGCTCTGGTTCTCATATTTCCACAATCAAAACCTCACAAGGCCTCAGGTATTGTCTTGTCTTGCACAAGTAGACACAATCTCTCCAAATCATCAGATTAGTGTGAACACCAGTACCTAATACTTGTGCTGCATGGCTGGTAAAGTTATCCAGCCCACCCTCTTCTGCATCACACATCCACTGTCAGTGCAGAGATCACGTGAGAATATGGGTTTATTTTTACTTAGGATGGACAAAATTAATGAACTGAACTTCACTGTAGGAGCAGTAAAGCATCTGTGGGAATGTTTTGAAATCATGTTACACTGAAGGTCTGTTATTTTTTAATATCCTCATATCCCCAGGTGTATTTTCAAATATGATCTATGGGTGAATACTGAGCCAGCTGTAACCCTGACAACAGTGACCCAGATGGTAATCAGCGAAATGGACTAATTGAATGATGTGGAGTTACAACTCAGTGCTTTGGAGAACTCTGTTAGACCCTGCAGTGACTTAATATGATTTAAAGATGTTGAGTGAATTCTGCATTCTCCATTGTGGTCCCACACCTGGAGATGCTGGAAGGGACTTGCATATGGACAGCACCACAATGTAAGAGAAACAGCCCAGCAGCAGCATGTATCTGGGGAGATTTTTCTGGAATGAAAAGAACTGGATTTATTTATCCCCATAAAACTCTTTTGAGGCCCTTGAATAACCTAGAGACACGACTCTTCATTACCAGTCAGCAGTCACAGTCAGGGACAGGTCTGTCATATCTCTTAGTAGAGTTAGACTTCTAGGGCTTTCTCTTAAGTCCTGAGGCTTACCTGTGCTGCCCTGGGAGGTGCAGCAGGTTTGGGGGTCCTTTTTCTCTGCTGGTTCTTAGTGTGAGACCTCATTTTATATGTAAGATGCTGCAGCAGCACTGTGTAGGCTAGAGATGTTTCAGAGGCACTCTGAGCATCACTGCTCCCAGGGACAGGGATGTTAGGATGGGGTCTCTGTGGAGCTGAGCACATCTGTAGGAATGGCCACCTTACCTCTGATAGGACCTGAGCAGGGGAAGATGTATGAAATGACTCAGCTCACAGAGAGAAATCTGATGAATACCTGGAGGGAAACAGGAGTTAGAGTGTTGAAATGGTTGCTAAAAAAGGGGGTGAGGAGCTAGCTGAGGCCTTCCCACACGTTGAGGCAGTGGTAAGCACACAGGGCTGAAAGGCTGGGCTCAGCTTAGAGACCAGAGATCTATACAGCAGTGTTGACTGAGAGGTCTGGGCTAATGGCAGTGTGGGAGGCATGATTCAGCCACCCCCAGGGCCTATGTGTTTTCCAGCTTTGTTTTCTAGCTGCAACAATAGAGAGGGATGACTGGAGGCAGAAAACAAAGCATCTGTGAATGGGAAGGGGCATTGACTTTCTGTCATTAACCTTTAAGACCCTCTTTGGCAGCCCTAGCAAGGAGAAGAATAATGAGCAGCGGTCAGTGATGTTGCTGTGCAGAGACCACTCCAGCTTAGTGATTTATGGGGCAACTAAATAATTCAACCTGCCCCTGCAAAGCTGTATTAATTGTTTTTCTGTCACCAGGGCTGAGGTCTGCCTGGGCCATATGGGCTTAGGATGGTTGCTTGACAAACTCCTCTTCCTCACTGTACCCGAGACACTAGAGCTGAGCAGAGACAGAAAGGTACAAAAGAAAGGGGCAAGTGGAGCAAAAGCAGAAAGATGCTGCTGGTGAGGAGTGTTGGGAATAGTTCTTAGATGAATGGGGAGCCCAGAGTAATGAAAGATAATTGCCAAGAACAAGACCAGGTCAGTCCAAGCCTAGAGCATCCATCAATTAAGCCTTGGTAATTCAGGCAGACATGCACAACTTTGTCCCTGCTTGAGAGAAGAGACCAAAGGAACCTCTTAGCTGCAGAGGTCTGAAGAGCTTTCTCCTGTACACAGTCATTTCAGCTATGGTGATTGTTTGTGTGCTTCTAACTCCATTAAGTGTAACAACTCTGGGAATGCTGCAGCCATAATGATGTGCAACCCCTAATAATGAGTCCGTTCGTGAGAATTGTAGTCTCCAGTGTGAAAAATGCTTTGAGATTACATTGAAATGTCCATCAGTGGATAGAGGATTGGAGTGAAAAGTCAGGAGAGGGATGAAGACACCCAGATATAGGGGGTGGATGTAGGGGAGGAGGTTGGTGATGTGCTTTTGGCAAGATAGTCTTGCTGGCATCTGACATTTCAGAAAGCTGTAAAAAGCCAGAAAGTAAACAAGCCTCATTAATTCCAACAAAGGGCAACGTATGTAGCTGCCAGCTTCTGCTCTTTTCTTTAGCTCTCCCCTTATTGTCTAAGGGCTTCATTATCGTAAACAGCTTCACAAATTGCATAACAAATAGAGCTTTAAAATATTTAAAGAATACTGGAACGGATGGTAACTCATATTCCACAAAGTACTCTTTTCCTTCCTTCCTTCCTTCCATTGCCATAGATCCCTCCTTTTCTCTTTCTTCCACTTCACCTTATGTCTCTGCTCCCTTGATGTCTTCCTTGCTCTGTGCTTCAGCTTCTGCCTTTCTCTCTCACCATCTTCCCCTGCCAGACAGCACACGTGTGCCCTGGTGTATAGCACAGTGACTCTCCTAGCTGCTGGGAAGGAATGGATTTGGGGTGGAAAATTTAATGAGGTGATCCATAAGCCAGTTGTTTCCCATTTGTGGTTGTTTCTTGCTGGGACGAGGTAATTTGTACATCCACTTGGCAAGCTGAAGGACAAAGTGTCAGAGCAAAGCTCTGTGACACAGGGAGACTTTCACAGGCTTTTGCTCATGCATGATTTGGGAGATACAGAGCTGTAGCCAGAGCCACAGCTGAACTCAAGCTAAGCCCTACCCCAGGCTGTGCCCCTCATAAAGCTGCCAGGAAGAGGTGTACAAGAGGAGAGCATCTTGAGAGAGCAGCTGACATCAAAGAGCACGTGCAGCACTGACAGATATTATTTGCAGAGGTGCTGAATAATTTCCACAGGCTCTTTCAGTTCAGGCACAGAATAGTGAAACTATTCCCCCTCATAGTGAAACTACTCTCCCTCATATTAACCCTTCATGCTGAGGAGCACCTGGATATGGATGACAATTCACCTGGGGGTGCCCTTCCTCTCTCTTCTTAGGGCTAGTCTGTCAGCTCACACATAATCTTAGAAGATGCTGTATTGTTAGAGATGAGCCATCATACTCAGGCATGAATTTATATTCAAAAGCAAAGATCTGTAGTCTGTTTCTGTGTGTGGAAAGGTTCTTTTCTGAATGACCTGAGCCAAAACATGATACATACTCACCTATGGATACTAGAGACAGCTTTCCTACTTGAGAGAGAGCTTGGTTTCTTTATTGCATCTAAATTCTGTGAAATTCAAACTGGGCAAATGTGAATATTGCTCAGACGAGGATTGCTTTATGATTTAACAAGCCTACCCAGAGTTATAATCAAAGAGCAACTTGGGAGTGTATGTTTAATATCATGCTCCAGGATTATGTCATACTGTGTCTTAAGGCTAAGATGTGATGCTGGAGATTTGGTTGCTCCCTGTCTGCTGGGGCAGGAGTTTGTACTCAAGATGATCAGAAGAGGCGATGTGACAGTCTTATCCTGTGCACAAAGGAAAGTAGGTGCAAAAGTCCAGCTGTTCTCATTTTGAACTAATCCAGCACTGATCCATGAGGTGAGAATGGCTGCACAGAAGTCCTGACTCCCTCCCAAGGGTTCAGGATCAGCCTTTTCTGCTTGCATGGCCTCTCTGTTTCTGCTTGTTTCATGTCAGCGAGACTATGCAGCATAGAGAAATTCCTTCTTTGGTCTGAGGATCAGCCCAACAGCAATCTTCTGTCTTCTGTGGCTCACCTGCTACTGCTTCAGAAGTTTCCTGTTTCATGGGCCTGGAATTGAGCCCCTGCTGCACGGCTGTGGTTAATAGCTCTGCTAACTTCAGCACCAGTGGGATTTTTCCTTCAGCTGGAGTATCACCATGGAGACCCCTGATGTGTCTGTGCACCCAGCACACCTCTTGGCCCTGGCATTAATCCTTTTTGCAATGTACCACAAAGTCAGCTTTAGCTTGGAGGAGCAATCAAATAAATATGAAAACTGCTCCCAGAGGAGGTAAATATTCGCTAGACAAGCAGAAAGAAAAGCAATAATATACCATGTAAGCTACTGCCTTTTATTAGCTCAGCTCGATTTTCTCCCCTTGTAAAGTATTGTTGCATTGTTATATTAATCTTTACTCTGAAGCAAATTAAAATGGGGACAGTTGTCAGAGTATTATTAAGAACATCTGTTTAATTAGGGCTGCCTTTGCATCTATTTGCGAGAGAAATGTAACACCCGTGTTCATCCACTCCTGCTGTCTCACTCCCCCTTCCTACCCTTCCCCAGCTAAGTTGCATGCCAGAGGAAGAAAAACGTGTAGTGAATACAGGAGCACCTGAGGCCTTTGTTATCTTCCATTTCTTCTACTCTAAGAGGTGGCAGTTCTCCCTTTTAATGCTGGGGAAGGAGGTGAGGCAGGCAGAGAAATACGGCTGTCGTGGGGTTTTGTAGCAATCTCTGTCCTGAGAGCCTCTACCCCTACTTTCTTCCCCTCAGAAAATAATTTGGAATTCTGTAAAGAGATCATGAACAACTATTAATTATCATTAGCAATTTGCCATTCCAGGCCAGCCTTTCATCTGGGAATCTCAAAGCACTTTTACAAATGCTAATTAATTGAGACTGCTTCATGAAGTCCTCTGTTAAACTCATTTCACAGGGGCAAATCAAGGCTAAGAGATACAAAGCGACTTGCTTGAGTCAAAGGTGGTGCTGCCAGTGGAACCCAGGCTTCCCAGCTACAAACCATGTGTTGCAGCCACCCCACAAGCGAGGTTCTCAACCTCTCCCATCTTCTCTGCAATGCTCCAGTAAGACAGCATGCCCCCTGACACACAAGGCAACACCAGGAGGTGATAAAAAGAGTCACCAGAGCCCTGTCCTTGTCCATTTCTTTGTCTTGCTGAGATGGTTCATACAGGAATAAGGAATAACTGGAGTCAGATTGACAGAATTTGAAGGGAGGTGCAAGACTGCTCTGGACATATTCTGTTCTTCCTTAAACATTTGCCACTGGTCTTTGTCCGGGCTGCGATCCAGCAACGCTTTTGCTCTAACCCATTCAAAACAGTCTTTACAATCTTCTGTCTGTCTCCCTTTCTCCATGTATCTGCATTTCTGTGTCTTTCCACATTGCAGTATCTGATTGTCTAGGCACCATTTCTCCTATATTTATGTAGCCATTTACCCAGGCAGCCTGCAGTGAATTAATCATTATGTCTACAGTCTCAGCTAGGGAGAGGTATTGACTCAGAGACTCAAGTCCAGGAGGCCAAGAGCTTGTTTGTTACCTGATAAGACTAAACTTCACTTGGGGCTGCCCAAGACGTCACGGGTGGTTTAATGAACTGACTTCATGAGCTATGAAGGTCGGAGCTTAGCTCTGCACCAGCTCACGGGAAACAAAGTTTGTGCATCTGCTTGGTCCTATTCCTTATGCAGCGATTTGTCACGCTGCACATCACAGCAGTGCAGGGAAGCACTTGCAGCAAAGAACAGTTAAGAATTCACAAGGGCTGAGAAAAACAGAACTAACTTCTCCCCCTCAACCCTTTCTCTTCTCCGTGTCCTATTTGTCCCATCGTGTGTTTCTGAAAATGAGACATTTCAATTGAGTCAAACCCTTTTCTCCATTTAGCACGGACCATTTTCCCCTAAGAGCGTGTTCCCTGATAGCCTGCTGGTTCAGTCATAGAAATTATCCACATACTCAGGCTATCTGGTGAGTTAATCAGGTTTAGGGCTACGTCAGGTCACTCAGGAGTTCAAAGCAGTCCATACCTATGTGTGAATGCAAATTCCAGAGAGCCAAGATACTATAGAGCTGGTTTATGTGTTAGAAACAGTACAAACCCCATAAATCCCAGCTGGAATTTACAAGTGCTTGAAAATATTTGGGATTCTGGAATTGTTAAAAAATCTGGACTCTGAATATTTGAGGCTTTCCCATCATTATAAGTAGGAACCATATAATTAGGTATTAACTGAGAATTATTCATAAATACTCGGCACAACGTGATATTTGCTAAGTAATAATTAGGCTATGAAAAGAGCTGAAATAATACTTTTGTCTCCAAAATTAAAGACCCTGTATTACATTCCTACAGCTCCATGCTGAGGGGGTAATAGGGTTTAAAGTTGCAATAAATTACATTTAGACCAAATCTCAACCCCCTAAGTATAAGGAAGCTACAGGGCAAAAGAGAAACAGGCCTCTAAAGAAATTTTAGAGAAAACTATGTCAATTACAGCTCTTTAGGGCAAGTTTGAAATTCAGTTAGTGAAAGATGCAGGCATCCTGGTGTGCTTTACCATCCAGCACCAGGGGAGCTGTCTGGTTACTGTCAGCTCCATGGAAATCCCTCAGGCCACAGTCACACATTCGTGATAGCGGGTTAGATACTGTGCAGGAGCTTGTCCCTGTGCACTGCACAGAGCCATACACTGACTGCTACAACATCCCTCATGGATGGATTGACTGTGTTACAGAAAAAGACAGGACAAGGCACGAGGTCCAGAGAGACAGCACCTGGAAAGTTTCACTCTCTGAGAGTGGATGAACTGAGAGCTACCAAGGACTGAGAGATTTCAAGGGAACAGAGTTACATTTTGCTTTAGTTGCATTTTTTTCAGAGCTCTCCTGATGAGCACAGCAGGATCTTTTGGATTTATTTGTCATCATCAGAGATTCTGAGTTGAACCTAAGGAAGACAAACATGCAAATTTCCTTGACTTTTGTTTTTCCATCAGATTCATTTCAGCATCTCAGGACACAAGCACATTTAGGGCAAGCCTTTGCTGCACAGGGCTAAGTGCTGGGTGTCTCAAAGCAGACTACAAAATTAAAGGAGTATTTCAACATTATCTCATTTGTATTTGAACTTTGCCCTCCCTCTTTGAACGTGGTGTAAAACAGGGACAGTAATCTTCCACATGAACTCCCATCTCAGTTGTATAACTACAAATTCACTCCTGTTTGTGTGGATTTGTATGGATGAGCACTTCAGAAGAGATCAGGAGAAAGAGAATGTTTCTACATGTATAGTAGAGCTTGAAAGAACAAGCTGCAAATAAGGCTTAGGGCCACACAAACAGTAAACTAAAACCCTGAGTAGCTGCTCAGTCATGGGGAATCATGTCAGCTAGAGGAGGGCAGAATCAGTTTTGGATAAGGATGAGGTCACAGAGATAAGATATGGCAGGACACTCGAGTGGCAAACTGATCGTCATGTGCAGAGAAAGCTGAGTTAAACGTGGCTGGGTAAGCTTGGTTCCGAATTTGTCTAGTGTTTGCATGCAGGAACTTGGAACTTGACCATTAAAGGTAGTATTTAAGGTTGGATTTTTAATTTTAGCACTGGTGATTTCCATGTGGCAGAAAAAAGCCTGCTTCTGAGATTTGTCTGAAGGCCAAGGCTTACTAAAAGCTCACTGTGTCCTAGTGGTTGGCAGTTTATGGCTTTTTCAAGAATAAAAGCAGCATTTAACTTTTGGAAATGGAAAAGAACAAGAGAGCACTGCTTATGTGAGGCTTCCTTATTCCTCTTCCTTCGTGCTTTGCTTGTGGGATTATAACACAGTCACATTTCCTTTCCCGTGCCAAACGTCTAAATGGATACTTTGGTACCTGGTGCATTTTGATCAGTAATACTGGCTGTATCTTAGTTACTCATAGAGAGGGACTATAAATGAGAGCAAGCAATGCAACAGGGTACTATAATGACCGTAGCTGAGAAATGTCTCCCATTTCTGGTCAGCAGAAACCAGTGGAGTGGAGTTAACGCTGCCTGAAGTGGCGATTTCTTGAGAGGCCTGTCTCACACTGGGGTTGAGCCTCAGCAAGCTCAGTTCATGCCATTACCCAGCCACCACTGGTCAGTGCCAGCCTGGATTTCTGCTGGCTTGGAACCTGGTTGTCTCTAGCTTAGAACAGGTGACAGCTGGGAGTCTGGCATGTGAATTTAATTCTAACTCCTTTTACACTCACCCTCTGGCAAAGACCATCAGCATCAGGAGATCCAAGTCCTGCCTTGCTCGTTTAGTAAGAGAGAGAGGCTGTGAAACTTTCATACCATTAGGAAATAACAGAGCTGAGGAAAAAGGACAATTTGACTGAAAGAAAAAAGTGTTTGAGGCCATTGATCGTCCTTAAATCAGTGCAGAAAGTGCAGTATAAACATTAGCTGCTGTGCAGGAGGCCCAATCAATTGAAATCTCAAACAGATTTAAAAGATGGTTTTATTAAAGTTCCCCTTTCAGCCTTTTTATTGTAGGTTTTAAATTCTAATGTGCAGAGAGGACAAAGTAGGTGACTTAAACCTGCCACTGCCTGGTGAACTCTGCCTGGCTTTTTATATAGGGAGTCCTCTGCCCAGAAGGCTTTGAAAAGAAAATGTGTTTCTGTGATCTGATCCGTGAAGGATCTGGGCTGTGTTTGTTCACTTCACAGGAGTAAACATCTTCGTGTTGAGGGGAGAAAATTTAAGGACAGTGCCATGCTGTTAACATCAAAACTGTCTTAAAACTCTGTGAATTTTGCTGAGGATATTTAGAAAGCCCAGTTTGCATTAAGTGTACACAGTTGTACCAGCTTGGACCACTCAGATCTGTGCCCTGCCTATGTTTTTAACAGGAGGCTGCAAGTTAAAACATAACTATTGTAGGACCCTACAGTTGTTTGGTGTTTCTCAAATGTCTGATGCAAAGGGCCTCATGCTGGTAAGCCTATGGGCATGTTTATGTTTATCCTGTGTGGGTTTGAATGCTGCATCTCTGCCCCAGTTATTTGTAACCCATTTCTCTACCAAAGACTGTCTGCCTGTCTGGGGGAGGAATGTTTCGGATGAGTGCTCTGTAAGCTGCTTCCATCAGACTCAGCCAGGTTAGTACAAACATCATTTATGCCATTTGAGCTAAGCTGACTGATTATGAGTGAAGTGGATCTAGGAATGCTCTCAAGGAGCAATCTGCTGAGCTGCAGGGACGGTACCTTCTGACAGAAGAGCAGTAACAGTTCCATGAGGTTGGGAGGGAGACAATGTCTTAAACTTCTGCTGCTAGAAGAGCTATCTTTTGGAAAAGAGATTTTGGCACAAATGCCAGTCTGGGGCTCCTCTGCAGATGCAGGGCCCTCCTAGTATGGTATCAATATAAATCTCAGCAAGTTTTGCAAGCCTTGTTTTGTAAATTGCTACCATCTCAGCCAGGTTTCCCCAGGTAATTCAGGTAGATGAGTGAGCAGTTTCCACTTGCCATTGCAGAAATGTCTGTATTCCAGCCATCTGGCATTTTAGGGAGACAATCCACTGCTTTACAGTGGTAAAGTTCAACAACCAAGTTCAACATCCACAGTAACCAGCATTCTTTCCTCTGTGACTTCTCACTGTCGCAGCTCTGGGACATGGGATACTGTACTCTGCCTGATGAGCTTTGGATCTCAGGCTGTAGAATCAAACAGCTCTTGAATCTCTTATTGCAAGAGAGAGATCCCACATGACAACAGTGAGCAATCGGCACCATCTGCCACCGTGCAGAGCCTTGTGGGCTTTTCTGTAGCTGGAGGAGGTTTCTCTCACTGCTACCTCTATGCCACTTAAATTATGTACATTGTCCCCTCCCTGATATCTTATTGCTGGCCTGCCTACCTTTCAAGCACTCTAAATGTGCCCTGTAACATTTGCAGTGGTTCAGGCTTGGTTCTTGGATGGTCTGCACTGGGGCAAAAGTAGAATTATCCTCATCATTGGGTCAGACTGTCATTTTACCACACAGGCCATTGAATAAAGAATGACATTCACTCTGCAGTGCCATCAGTCTGGATCAAGCTCCATAACAGTATTTCATTTCTTGAAATCTTCTTCCCCACTTTATCTCTGGTTTCTTTTTTTTTAAACTTTAAAGAATCAGGGCACAGTCCTGAGCTCTGGAGTCGGAATCCCTGGTGGGTTATTAACACCAATAATGACGAGCACAACTTCGCAAGGACGAGGAGTTTGTTAAACTCATTAATTTTATTCATAATAGGGAATTAATGTGCAGAAAGGCAATGCCAGCCTGGCAGTAATTGCTTTTTGGGTTTTAAAACGCTAAGTGGAAAAGTTAAAAGTCATTTCCAGCTGCCGTTTCTTTTCTCCTTCACTCCTCCCTGCCTTCTCTTACTCTTGCTGTCTCTTATGTTTGTCTCACCATAATTGTTTTGGTTTTTACTTCTGCCTCTTCTTCATTATGAGTCATTATATTTCATCATTACAAGACTTTGGTCATAATTCATTGCTTTCCCATTATGTTTTCATAATTCTTTCTCCCATTATTACCCACCGTACAGAGCAGAGCCAGGCAGAGAATTCGAGCAGTTCAGGCCTATTTCACTGCCTTAGCTCTTGTTGGAGTTAATGAGCAGCCATATCTGTAGCCTCTTTTGGCCATTGAGCAAGCAGATGCAATTTGTTTTCCCTTTTTCCTCTCACTGAATACACCACCTCCTTCAGGTGATGGGATGTCCTGTGGTTCAAGGTTGGTACCTTGTGAAAGTGTAAATACCATTTCATGCCCTCTTGAAAGAGCTTTTCTCCTGTAGACTTCAGAATGTGGAAGGGAGGAAGGAAGATTACTGAATAAAACAACTGGAGTGCTGACCAGCCTAAAGCTTGCTTAACATTGTCTAGCATTGTGGTGGTTTTTGCTTCTGGAAAGGAGCATCACTCAATATTTACAACATTGAATATATCAGTATTGCTGCTGTAACACTGGACTGAACCCCAGACTTTCTTTTAGGTTTGAGATCACCATCATAAGTACAGCTTAGTCTTGGACTGAGCCCAGAAGTTCATGATCTTTATGGTCTGACTCATCTAAGTTTTATGTAGATGAAGATGTGTAGGTTAGTTGTCAATGTTTCACATGCACATATACCCAAATGCATGCAGCCAGCTCCAGCTTTGCTTGAAGACAGAATGGCAGTGGCGTGAAAAGGTCAGAGACAGGCGTCACACTTCAATTTGCAGAGAGGAAGGAAGGAGTAAAAAGTTCAGTCTTTTTAATTCAGATTTTATTGTTGTAATAAATTTTATCCGTTGCCTAAATGCAAGCAGATCCTGAAAAAAAAACTGTAGGCAAAGTTCCCAGAAAACTGGAAACTTTAGAGCAAGCTCTGCAGTGCCTTTCTTCCAGGGTGCTGAGGTGGCTCAGAGAAAGTCTTGAGCACTGCTTTCAGTCAGATTTGGTCTCTGCTAAGGAATCTCAGCTTGGGGTTCTTTCGAATTGTCCAGACTGCAACATTAAATCTGAAAAAGTCCTGTGACCCAGTTCCAGATTCAGACCTCATGACTGCACCAAAAGAGAAGAAAAATAAGTTATCATCCTTTTCTTACTCTTTCCTTCTTCGTTGTATTTTCAGCGTGTGGCTTAATTTTAGTTCTGATAGAAGCAAATGACATTGTAATTTTTACAGCATGATTTATTGTCCTTTTGGTTTTAATTTATGAAAACCTAATTAAAAAGAAAGAGATATTTAACCCTGACTGGCATTCTTGATAGCTGTGAGCCATAGCTGTGAGACTGTAGCTATTTCAGGACATATTTTATTCGCCCAAGCAGGACGGGGATATATCATTTTCTGATACTGTTTCTGTGCAGAGGCCTAATTGTTTGCTTGCTGGCTGAGAGAAGATTTGAAAAGAAAAACAGTCTGATGACCACGGTGCACATTTTTTTCCTACTCCTTTTCTGCACTCAAAATGAACTATGAAGGACATATACCTGTTGTTTTTCTGTCACAGACATTGTCTATTGCTTTGGATATGACCAGTCTGTCTGATAGTCACTCCATTTGATATGCAACAGTGAGGAAATAGCTGTGTTTCTATCCAGCAAGGTCTACTGGTCTTGGCATGCATAAAACTATCTTCACCAGCCCCTTGAAGGCTGCATTTCTCCTTTTCCACTCCCTGACTCATCCCTGTGATTGCAGAGTGCCAGGGCAGAGAAGAGCATTGCTACCTGCAGCCGTGCCTGTCCTCTCCTGCCCTCCAGTCATTTGAGAAGGATGGGGTCTCCTTTCTTTCCTTTGGAAATGATAAATTCTGAACCATATCACCAGAGATTTGTGTGTGCTATGATTTATAGCTTGTTTTAGAGAAGTCTCTATCTTCTGTCCCTCTTCTTTTCATGTCCTGGTTCTGCCAGCACTATCTGGCAAGCCAGGGAGACTTTCAGCACTGGCTGTCTGCAAGGATTGCCATTCTGTCCTGGTCCTAAGCAGATGATGGCTGCCTCATTTTCAGGAGTCTGTGCCTCTGCCACAAGCAGTGTGGCAGGCCAGTAAATACGGTTACCAGACTGCCTTTCTAACTCCTGCTATGCTCCTGCTCTGTGAACTGCAAAGGGATTTTGTCTTCCTGCAGAGCTGTGTTGCTCAGAACCTGCCTGGGACTTTGCAGCATCCAGCAGTGCCCTAGAAGCCCACAAAATAGCACAGACACATCTACTAGCACCACTTTTGTCCTATGAAGATACACATGATGTCTTATCTGAGGCCAGTCGTGCTCTGATGCATGGGTCAAACCCTGGAAGCTTGCCAGAGATGCAGCCTATATCAAATAGGGCAGAGATGTGTCTCACAGTCCTTGTGCACCCGTCTTGCTGCCCTGGTTGGCTGCAGGAGCACATCCTCTGCTCCCCTTTAATGGAAGGTGACACTGTGGCTGTACTCCATAGCATGACCACGGGGCACTTGGCAGCTGGAGGAGCAGCGTGAGCATTTGGACCCAGTCCCAGCATGTGCCAGGGCCTAATTGGCACTACTGATCCTTGAATGCTAATCAGGTTCCTTATTAGCATCTCCCAGCAAATGCACTAAGGAAAGAGTGGGCACAGTAGCAAACAGGAGCCTAAGGAGTACCTCCCGTGGCCATCGGGTCCAGCTAGTGCTCTGCCCTGCCTAAATGGTTGGCATGCACTCAGCTGCAGGGGCATTCTTGCCTCTAGTGCTTGTCTTTGTCTTTTGCAGCAGCTGAGGCCAAACTCAGTATTTATATTAGTTCTTTTAAAACTCTTCTCACTTTCTATTTTATCTGATAGTGAACTCCACAGCTCAATTGTGCATTTGAAAACAGTAACAATGCACCTGTATTCATCATAAATGGGATGCCCTCAGCTCACTTCCCTCCCCTACTACTTTATTTTGGGTGTTCACAAGTCCAGGTGTCTTCATCCCAAGATGCTGTTGCAAGATGGTTACCTCAGGAGGGTTTTCTTTGGTGCTTGCAGTGTAGGGCACAGTGTGAACGTGCCATGGTGAAAGATGAGTATGCATGGGGCTGCAGCTGCCTGGTTTTCTGCTGGTAAATGTGTCTCTGTGCACTTGGTCACTGGAGATTTATGCAATATTTTCCATACATGAAAAATGTGATATTAAAGAGCTTGGCTCCTCTTTCACCTGCAGAGGGAGCTTGGTGAGGGCCAGGGAGATGCTAACTCTACCTTTCCTGTACAATTTTGCAGATTGATCCCGTTTCAAACCCTGGGCTGTTAGTCAGGGGCCTTTCACCAGATCTAAAATCATCCAAAGAAAAAATATTCCCCTAGATTCCTTCCCAAGCAAGCTCCCCTGCTCTTCTGTGCTTTAAACATCTCTGAGTAAACTGTTGTCAACAGCATCTTGTCCATCAGTGAGCAGATGTCTGGATCTCACACTGCACCTCTCCTCCCTCCCCATCTGGCAGTCCTAGAAGAAGATTTTTCACCAGTAAGTGCAATGAGGATTCTTAATGAATCTGACTCTTCTAAGCCAGAAAAGTGTCCTGTGAATACCAAGGGCAGCTGATGGACATGTGCTGGTCTTGAGAGCAGGATACTGGCAGCTGCAGGGATTTCTTGTTTGAGCAAGTCAATTCTGACTTCCCCCAGCCTTGTCTTTAGCAGAAGGGTTAGATCAAGGACTACTGACCAGAGCTTTGCTAGTTCTGTGAAACTTGACATGACTGTGAGTCTGTGGCCTCCAGTGTTAAAGGACTCATGGTGTGAATCACAGGCCTGGTGCCTGGTTGTCTACGGTCTCCTTGTATCTGAAAAGCCAAGAGGAAGAAGCTTCTGGTTTCCTTTCTGAAGTACTCACATCCTAATGTATTGGGAATTAAAATGGTGTGATATGACACCTACTGCATTTAAATGCTGATACTTATTTGTGCAGGGAAGGAAGGAAGTGAAATCCTAACTTACATAAGCAGGCTTCTGAAGTGCATTTCTAGCAATACAACACAATATTCTAGCAATAGATAAAATCAGTGTGCTTTGCATATATTAAGGATGCAGTGATAAACCAGACATTTAGATAGCCTGAAATTCTCAGTGGAAATGCAGCTACTAAAATGGGAGCCAATAATGAAGTGCATTTTTTCCAGCTAGCACACAGCACAGTCCTGGGATGATATAAAGCCATGGGCGTGATTTCTTGTCAGTCTGGGCATGTGTTTCCTGCAGAAGGATTCTCCCCCTTTGGAAACATTTTCTTTGATTGTGATTCCTCTCAGCAGTTTCTCTCCGACCTTTGAGTTTAGAAAGCCCTTAAGTACCAGAAAGAAGGAAAGCAAAATATTTGTAGTGATAAATTTTCACCTTTGCTGGCAAGTCACTACTGCTGCTGTTTCTGTGACATTGTCAGTCTCTAATGGATCAAAAATGGACCTTGTTTCCAATAGCTTTGATTCCCCAGACAGGTACCTGTTGAATAGGGCATATTTTTGTCTCCAGAATGTAATAAAGTGGTATAAAATCTTGCAGGCATTACATGCTTCATTTAGGTGTTTATTTCATACAGTTCAAAGGAATAAAAATGACTGACTCAAAATACAGTACTTTTGCAAAACTACACCAAATTGCCAGCAACATCTTAAATTAGAGTATGTGTAAATAGCCTGCATGGCTTTTGGAGAGCCTGGCTGCAGGTCTAGCTTGAGTGGCTGAAGGAGTAGAGGTTGTTGTTTGTCTAAACAGCTCCCAGTTCTGCAGCTCTGCAAAGTGGCAGCTGGGACACCCTAAGCGTTGGCACTTGGAGTCAGAAAACCCAGTGACTCAGCAGGCAAGTCCTGTGTGGAAGGTTTTCCACTAGCAGATGCTGCACTTGCTGAGAGAGTCTTGCATGGGAGATAAAGGATCAGCTTGACTGCAGCCATGTTTAACCTGGTACCCACCAAAGCCATTCTGTCTCTCCCCCTCCTCAGATGGACAGGGGAGAGAAAATATAGTTAAAGGTTCACGTCCTTCAGGCACCCACCTACTCTGACATGGGGCCCTCCACAGGCTGCAGATAGATCTCTGCTTCACTGTGGTATCCCACAGGGACAAGGTCTGCCTCACCATGATCTTCACCACAGGTCACAGGGGAATATCTCCTCAGGTGCCTGGGCACCTCCTCCACTGACCTTGGTGTCTGCAGAGATGTTTTTCTTACTCTCACTCTCCTGTTCTACTTCTACACCTGCACAGCAACTTCTTCCCCTTCTCCAATATGTTAATCCCAGAGGCATTACCTCCATCACTAATTGACTCAGCTTTGATCAACAGCAGGTCCATGTCAGAGCCCACTGGCACTGGTCCTGTCAGATACAGGGGAAGCTTCTGGCAACTTACAGAAGGCACCTCTGTAGCCCCCTGGTACCAAACCCTGCTACAGCCCAGTAGACTCTCTGTTGAGGAGTGGCTCACCTCAGTATGCTTGCTGTGGTCAGGCTGGATTCCTTCCACTCATTTTTAAATCAAGTTTCAGACAGATGTGGTATGTTTTACAGTCTCTGTAAAACTGCTTGCTTGTCTGGCAGTGGGATGCTCAGAGGTCTGTTGCTTGCCATGCCAGTACTGGCTGTATTTCAGTGACAGATGACATTTTCCTAGTGTATGCACAGTTTATAACCAGCTTTTATTGAGGCTCTCTCCTTGAGCAAAAGGACATTTATTAGGAGGAAAAACTGGCAATGGAATTGGGGTCTTTGATGCCATCCTGCTCATTGACTAAGGTGGCACCACGACCTGCTTCCCAGAGCACAGCAGGAGGCAAACAACAGAAAATGTCTCTTTCATCTTTGGGGACACTTGGCCCAAATATCCTCCTTCACCATCTTTCAGAGCTGTGCAATCACTGCTGTTTCTGCCTCTGATTTGCTTCTCTTTTGGTTTCCTTAGCCTTTTTGCTGCTCTTTCATGAACAGTAAAGCATCACACAAAGCAGCAAGCCATGCATCTTCCTCTGGGAGTACCTGGCATGTGCATTTATTTTTGGCACTAGTTTTTCTGTTTGATGAAACACACTCATGTTTTGATTCTCTGGTTCCATATATATCTGCATAGTGGATAGGAAAGGAGCTGAGGCACATGAACATATGTAGTACTTGGATTTTGTAGGAGTGTGGCTATGAATACACATTATTTTTGTGTGCATGTGTGCACATGTTTTTAGATGCCTCTAGGTCTGTGCCAGGTGTAGTCAATGATTTCATACATATTTGCAGCATTTCTGTGTGACATTAATACAGTTTATTCTTCCTGTGAATTCATGTTTTAAACAGCCCTCCTTTCCTTCAGCCACCTGTCTGGTTTAAGCTCTGCCTCTCTGTGAACTACCAAGGATAGGTAAATAGGAAGTTAGAGAATGGAGTGAGGCAGCTGGGACATTATTAATACTGAAAATATCAACAAGCATCAGCCCTTTGATCACAAGGTATGTTTACAAAAGGACCTTTCCACTGCATGAGGATGCTTGCATTCTCCACCAAGCTAGTTGGCATTCAGCACATGCCATAGCATCTGGTTCTGTCTCTTGCTCTGTGGCTGTCCAGAGAGAGATTGTAAAATGAGTCGACAGGTAGATAAATAAAGAGAGAAAACTGGGCTATTGTCAGAGACAAATGCAGGTTTATGTAGATACAACTTGACAGGAGGTGGGGAGGGATAAGTCACGTTTGCAGACTGAGTGGGGAGGTATTGCAATTGCACTGTGGTCTGGAGGGTCTGGGAAGCTGGCTGAGAAGACCAAGAAAGGAGAGAGGAGTGATGAGCACTGGCAGTTAGCTGACCTGTTGTCACCTTTCAGCCTTTGTGCCACACCTGTGGCCAACTGTGCCTCATCACCTCTCCAAAGCATTTATATCATCCAAGTCATGATCTGATTGTGTTCATGCTGATTGTGGCCTCTGGAGTCTTCCAAAACAGAAGTAATAAACAGTATTGGTCTGCTCTCTGCCTCATTCTCATCTAGATACTCACCTCTACCTTCTTCTGAACCATCTCCTTGGGAAACTCAAGAACAGGAGAAGTGTGTGATCACTGCATCCTGTCATCCTCAATCTGGTCCTGCAGATAGTACTACTATTTCTGGTTAGCTGGGTTTTTTTCCCTATGGGAAACTAGTGTGTGTCTCTGGTGGTTTGGTTTTTTTCCTTTTTAAACCAGAAATCTGCAATAGCAGACAGTGGATTTACTGGAGCATATCAGAGCCTCACCCCAGGTATGTTGTGACTGGTACAAAAACACCTATAGGAGGAGATGCTGTAGTGGAGTCTCTTTTCCCTGGCTAAAAGCACCCAATGGTAATCACAGTGTAAATACTGACAATTAATAACAACGTATGAGTAGCTGTATGAAACTCTCCCTTGCTCAGTGCCATCCACATTGGCAGGCAGTGGCAAGAGATGGCTCAGTACTTCATAAACAGCATTTGCAAGCTTTTGTTCAGACTCAGTACAGATGTTCAGTTCAGCAGTGTTTGTGCCCCTTTTTATTCCCTGTTGGCTAATACACGAGGAGAGCCTGGCTGTTTGGGGAAAGGGGGTTCTTGTGGTTAGAAAGGTAGTTATGGGTGAGGGTGAAAACAGAGCTTAGATCCTAAATGTTGCACTAAACCTTTGCAAAAGGAAAATCTCCATCCCTTGCCAGTGTGCTCATCAATGTGTGTCTGCCATACAGACACACAACATTTGCCTGCTGAGCTGATGGACATGAATTAGCTATCAATTTCCTCAGGGGTGAATGTTACTCAAGCAACATTTTTAGCATCTTTGCCTGACAGAGAACAGGGAGCTGAGTAAGTGGTAATATTCTGACGTCATTTTAAATGTTCTTAGGGCTATCTCTAGTCACACTGTTTATGCAGTTTAAGGTCTGAAATATAACAGTTACTGTTATCCCCAGATAAGACACAATGAAATGGTGTCTGTAGCTGGTGAGGGTTATTTCTGTATGTCAAATTATTTCATGCTACTAGGTTTTCAAATGGACTCTAATTAAATTAAACAGCTTTTATTTTTTTCCCTTTATCACCACAGGCAGATCGAGATTGTGTTGCAATTATGGGGGAAGATCTATATTTATAGTGTGGAAAGAATTTGTGCAGAAGCCACAGTTGTCTCTCTGCTTGGCATGATATTTTCATTCTGCACTAATGTTGTGTAACCTTCTGTTAAGTAAAACAGGCACAAAGTATTTACCAGCATTGTAAAGACAAAGCTATGGGTCTTTTTTCTCCTGTGCTTAAAATATGAGTAGATGCTAAAAACCTTTTCTGTCTACTATGTTGGTGGTTAGATGTTGAAAGCTGAATTCACACTTACTGACATGAATGCAAGAGCTAAGGCTTCGAGAAAAATACCAGATATCCTTGGTTGGAGCAGAAAAAGACACAAGAAATACAATACTGGTACTCTTTGCTGTGGAATTCCAATTGTACTTTGGCTTTTATTTGCTGTCCATTGTATCTGAACATCTTACAGTCTTTCATGTATCTGCCCTCAGAACATCCCTATGAAAAATTGCTGATGTATTTTCCCAAGGGTCACAATAACGACTGGCAAAAGAAATTCATAACTTTTCCAATACCAGCCCCTCATCAATTCATTGTTGACAAAGGTTACACTGGAAAATTGGTTTCCCCCAGCACGAAAACAATGCCATTGGAGGTATTTGGTATCGATGAAAGCTGCTGGTTTTGTAACATGCCTTGGCTAGGGAGTTGTAAAATCTATTGTAAACTCTGAATTCAGTTTGGACTCTGCCAGAGACTTCCTTAGTGTATGTTCTTGGACAAAGCAGGTCTTCCTCTGCCTCAGTTTTTTCATGTGTGAAATGCACAGCCCTTGTCTGATTAAACACTCTCATTAGTGGTCCAGATGTACTGGGATATTCAGGGATGGAAACAGCAACAGTTCATAATTGTGTGAATTCCAGCAGTGCTTTGCAAGTAGCATTCAGACATACAAATGCTGGCCTGGGAAGCTTGCCTATCACTGGGCTTGTCACTGGGCTTTCTCATTACCATAATCAATACAATTCCCACCCAAAATAATCAATGCATAACCATCAGGAGTGTTGAGAGCTGTGTGTCTAATCTGCTGCTCCAATTATGGTCACTTTTTGTCTCTAATGCTTGTGCTACAGCTTGCATTGTTCTAAAAAGGTCTAAAAAGTTTAATATAATCAAGGGGTAAAAACCACCCAATTCAATGTTTAAGATGAAGTCTCATTTAAGGTTTCCAGAACAGCTCAGCTTGTGCAGACACTTGGAGTCAGCTTCTGTGGCCCATAATGTTATTACAAAAATACTTCATATTCCTTTTTTTATATACTTAAAAGAATAAGCTAAATACAAATGCAGAGCCCAGGTTCTTTGTGACTTTCAGATGATACCAGCTCAGATTAAAGGAGAAATGAGAATTGGCCACTGTTACAGCAAGCAAATGATAATATTAAAATGTGCCCTTTTTTTGCTTTGTTGGTTTTCCTTTTGCAAGCTGTGGTTTTTAGCCTTCTGTCAATGCTCCACAGTTTCTCAGCCAATTGCTTAGTGGGCAACTGGCTGGTCAGCTCTCAGATCGTCTTTTAACAGCAGGAGAGGAATGTACACCAAAGCTCACCATCGCTGCATAAGCAACGGACATCATCTGTGCACACAGAGAAGATTTGATGTATCCCAGTGGTACCAGATCCTCTCTGTGTGTGCAGATCAGTGAAACTATCCATGTGCAGATGAAAAGCCTTCATCTTGCTCCCTGTTCAGCTGCAAGAAACGCTTTGCAAAAAAAACCCAGGGCTGCTGGAGGTGGCTGCTGCTACTTGCTCGTCTAAACAAACACACGTCATTATGCAGCAGGAGGGAAGACTGTGGTTCACCATGACAGTTCATTTACTCTGACACCTGAGGGATCATTTAGAAAGAGGGACGTCAGAAGGAGGCTTTTTGCCCAGAAAATTGTCTCTCTATGATACATGGCCTGCGTTTGCAGGTGGAGCATCTCTGCCTCGGGGAGCAGATGTCTTTGAAGATGAAAACAACTGTAGTTTAAAATCATTTTAAGCTTGACCCACAAAAAGGCATCTGATCTTTGGGAGCCCTTGTTCTTCTAAAGCACTTGCCCAAGAACTCATAACAACTTAAGTTCAAGACTGGAAGTAGAAGCTACATGTCCTTGGCAGTTGCTGGCACTATGAGGCAGATCCATGCCTGCAGCTTGACAAAACCAGGGGTGCTGAGCAGTAGCCCTGGAACCGGTGTAAGAGGTTGGCTGGGTGAGAAGGTGAAGGTACTGTCTCTCTTTTTAACATCTGGAAGTGAGGCTCCATGCAGATGGTTGTATGAGTTTTCCAAACAGCAGATTCACAGTCATATTGAACTGATTATTTGCATTCAGAGAGGTCTGAGATATCTTTCAAATGCTGCCTAGATAAGCAGTAAATTAAAAACCAGTTAAGAATGAGAAGACAGAAGGAAATGATGCCAGATGTGGAAGGCAGTAGTTTAGGTCTGTCTAAAGTTGATACTCTCCGCCTGTCACACTTCATCTGATTGCCAGCTGTAAAAATAGTGTGCTTGTTCTCAGGGGCCTCAAGGTAGCAGCACTGTTGCATGTCAGAAGCAAGCAGACACCTGCACACATGCAGGCAAAATACTCCTCAAAGAACACCTCTCTTACCTCACACTATTCATCATAGAGCTAGTTCTGTTCTCTCTTTCAACATTACTTTCCTTGCTGTGCATCCACACGAGCTCTCCTGGCTTAGGATTTCCTAAGTGACTTTTAGCCAAGTCACTAAAATTATGAATCCAATATCATTATTATTCACTGTGATCATTTTTATCACAGTTGTGCTTAGAAGCCAAGTGCCCCAGTTCCTGGTTCTGTTCTGCATACCCAGTAAATGCAGGCACCTTTCCAAAAAACAAATGTCCTGGGTAACCCAGATGAGGCAGGTCACCACTGCAGCATTTTGCATCTTCCTTGCAGTCTAGTCCGTGTAACTGACTTCTTCTGTCAAGTCCTGGCCTCTGAAATCAGCAGGAACTTTGCCACAGGCATCAGCTGGACAAGGATTTCATCTCTAAAGTACTGAGTGTGATCCAGGGTAAAGACACTTGGGTTTCATCTCCATTCAGAAGGGCTGAATTTATTTATGTGTTTATTTATTTGGGGGTTTGCTAATGATCAGGTGGCCTCTGATTCCTGACTTCTCTTTGTAATGAAGCCATTTGCAAATATGCTGCAGAAATGTTTACTAAACACAGTTTACCAAGCTTTTGGAATAGAAACTACTTAAGATGTCCAAGCACTCGGGCTGGTGATACGCCTCATGTGATCTGCTTTTCAGCAATGGATTATCATTCCGAACACGACACTGCTTATTCCACTCTGTGGAGTCTAATTAAGTGTCAGAAATGCATTGTTGAAGGGATGATGGATTATACCAAGGAAAACATTAATGAAGCTCATTCCAAGCACACCACGTGAAGACCACAGTTGATGTCACTGGCTGCGTGGTGAGTCCGTTCTTTTTGGTTTCCAAAGCCTCGAGCAGGGGGAACCTCAACTGCCTGTCAATCCCAGCCAATTAAGAGCCCATTAGATGCACCCTTTTCTTTCACTGTCATGATCAAGGTGATTTCTGTCTTTGCAAGTAGCTAGCTTTACCACAGAAACAACAACTGTGGAAAGTGAGCAATGACTACCCAGTAGTCAGAGTAGGACTTTATTATTCCTGACCTGAGAGTGCTGCCTACCAGCAGAGCAGGTGTAAAGTGGCCAAGGGGAGAGAATAAACTAAGCTTGGCAACAAACGCTTCCTAGAAGGTCAGAACCTGCCTCCCTTTGCAGAGTTGGGGAGAGCTGAGCTCTGAAGAACAAATAAAGCATTTGTCTTTTCATGCTTGCATGTGTGTCCTCCCACTTCAGATGAATGATATCCCACCCAGTGACATCCAGCTCTGAAACTGTCATTCTCTGAGGCATGTGTCTTCTCCTCCTGACCGTGGCTTGAGGACAGCCACCTCCAGTCTGGGAGCAGTTAGCTGAGGCTGATGTCTCCTTCCCATCCTTGTGCAGGATCAGGATCTTGCAGGATCAGCTTTTCTGTGCCTGTCTTCCCTCTGTGCCATCCCCAGCCGTGGCAGTGGCCTGCTGTGCTTCCTCACAAAAATTGGGAAGCTATTTGTTTCAAGATTTTACTGGAAAACAGTCTTCCCAGTGGTGAGAGCTCCAGTTTCCCAGACAGCCTGCAATGCCTGATCCTCTCAGCAGGGAACCACTGGAAACAGGGCAGAGAGCATCCGTTCAACACTCACCACAACTTGTCTCCTGCTGGCCAAGGTCTGTGCCATCTGCTGAAGAGAGACAGTTCAAAGGCAACAGCACAACTGTGACAGCATGTAATTAAGTGGGAATGGATACCCGTGTGAACCCAGCGGACAGGGGTGAACATAAGAAGCTGGCAGAATTCTTCTCACCTCACCCTGAGCAGATGGCAACAGATTAGCCTTTTTTTTCTTTTTTTTATTGTAACCTTTTAAATAATGAAGCAGCAACCTGGCTAAAATAGCCCCATCTGAATCAATCCTAATCTTCTCAGGGTTAAGTGCTAGTTATCTCACTGTGGGCTGAGGTAGGAGAGTGGACACTGGTACACAAATTGCACAGCTAGAGATCAATTCTGTTAAGTGACTTCATTTCCACCCATGTTGGATATGGGGCTACAAATGCTCCCTTCTATCTGAAGACCTTTGACTAGAAAGTTAAAGTAGTGGATGTTCCATTGCTGCCTGTTTATGTGGCATGCACCAAATCTGCAACAGGCTGGAAGAACAAGCAAGAGCCTTACTCTATGTAACTGAAATCACATTTCCCCAGTCTCAGAGCTCACCATAGGCTTGTAAGAAGTCAGGTCAGAAAGATGGTTGTGGATTCCTCTCTGTTTCTACTCAATGGCTTTTCCAGTGGCATGTCCTGGGAATTGAGTCTAAGGCTTGAACCTTCCAGTGCCTCCTTGCAGTCTCTGCAGGACCAGCCTGTGAAATGCTGTGGCTACAAAGGCAGGAAGGGGCTTCAGGGTGATGCAGTGAAGTCTGGATAAAACTAGTGGGGTTAAATAAAGCACAGAGGGGTTTACACTGTCAGGAATGATGCCATATTAGACTACAGGGTAATCCCAAGAGAGGTGGCAGAATGCAGCAGACAGCTTAAAGCCAATTGCATAGACCAGCTTGTGAATAACGAAAGATAAAAGGCAGCAGATACATTAATTAAAAATCCATAGTTCAGGCATGCCTTGATATGCCTCTTACTGTCCCTGGAATTCATGAGGAGAGAGAAAACTACAAAGCAAATGCAGTAGCACAAGGGCAAGGCACCTAGCATCTTTTTGACATCTGATTACGCCAGTTAATTTAAGCCAAAGACACTGCAACACAAAAAACATTCCAGCAAGTAAAAGTCTGATCTGAACAAGTCATTTTTTTGCTTTTTTTTATGACTGTATTTATCAGGCAATCTCTGAAATAAAGTTCACCTCACTTATATCTCATCAGGAAGACTCGGTGTCTGCTGAAATGAAAGCAATTAATTGAGGTCTTTTACAGAGAGTCGCATGACTTTCTCTCATGCATCATCGAGTTAATTATTTAATGACATATAAATCCTAATGGTTCAAAAGGTCCAGGACTGTGCTGGAACTGCATTGCAAAGCTGTCTTTCATCTATCCCTTCTCACAGAAGAGCAACTTCCACTTTCTTGTGAAGAAGGAGCCATCTCTTTGAAATATTGTTGTGGCAGCCATCAAAAGGTGTGATGTGAAATGTTTATTCACACACAGATACCAGATATTAAACGAAATGAAACATATGTGATTGCCTGTTTGTTTGCTATTCCCCTGTTAAACCCTAAAGACATTTCCCTATCGCTCTCTCTGGTTGGATTAGCTGTTGAATAGTATTCATCTGTTTGATGTGGTGTGTTAGTTTCATTAGATAACATTTCTCATTAAGGAACTATCACAAATTAATTAATTTGTAAAAGGACTGAACATTTTGTTAGCAATAATTTGGATTTATTTGGTACCTTTTATGTAAGAATCTCAGAGTGCTCTGCAGAACTGAATTAATTAATGATGAAGTTGCATTTTCTGGCAGACAAGTGGGATCTTGGCACCTTTGGGACTACAGCTTTTTGTTTGTCCTTTAAACAGGGGGTTTGGACCCACCCTGGCAGGTGCTGGGTTCCTTCATCACTGAGTGACACAGGAGCTCACTGAGGCTTTCATGGACTTGGGCACAATGAAGGTGTTTTCATCTCAGAGTAAGTGCACTGACCTTTGACTTGCAGTATAATTTTAAGGATGCTTTCTGAGCCATTTTTCTGTGTTCTTTCACTGCCTGGAAAGGTCTTGCTTTTGTGAATAGCTAGAGCATGGTGAGGGTATGGTTTCTGCTCATGTCTCTGCCTGGTCCAATGATGCAAATCTGCTGATGGAGTGAACAGTTACTCATGAACAGTTGGTTTGGACATTTAGCCTGTGTTATGTTACACTTTGATAAGTTTGTAAACAAGATCTGCAGACAAACTGAGCCCATGAGCTGAGATTAGGCTTGACTTGGCTTCCAGTGGCAGGGAGATGCTCTGAGCTTGGAGTAGTGTGTGTCATACCCTGCTGCCAAAAAAAGAGTGAAAGACAGTCTGAGTTTCCCTCAGATAATTTTATTTCATCTGACACTGGCTTCTTATTTGTAGCCATTTAATGAATGGGATTGAATGCCTCTGTTTCACAAAAAAAGAAATGGCTGTTTCTCAAATCCTTCCTCCAAAGGCTAGAAACAATCGTTCTTCATTGTAGACCAACTTTTATAATGTGTAAATTATCTTGTGTCCGTTACAATAAGTTAAAAATCTAGTAGAGACTTATCCACTATGGCTGGGGAAATTTGAACACATTTACAAACATCCCTTGTCTGCAACAGAAACAATAGGCTGAGCACAGCTGCCTGGAAACAGCTCAGCCACCAGTGAACAGCTGCAGCTTTTGCAATGGCTGCTTTTGGGAGAGATGACATCTGTGAAGGTACCGTGGCAGGGCATCCAGACAGTTTTATGTGAGGAGAATACTTTCTCAGTTGAAACGGTGTGTAAAAGCCCAGGCATCTTTGGCAGCTACTTGGAACCTTTAGCAAAGAGTTAAATCTGTTCTGGAGATCTGTGGAGGTCATGTTGTTCTTCTGTCTTACATGATCTTGCATGATCTGGTTTGGAGCTGCAGACACTTGCTTTCTGGTTCTCTGTTTCAGCCACAGCTAACAGATTCTCTCCAGTTTCTATTCTTTGGGGAAGGAGTTGTAATTGAGAGAATGAATTCAATAGATCCCCTTTGAAAGTAAATTGTGGCTTTTCAGGTTTCCCAAACTCAGACAGGCTGCTATGAGATAAAGCTTTTGCATCTGTGAGAGAGAAAGAACTGGATGGCCAGGCCAGAAGAACCGCTTCCAATACATTTCAGCCACACTTTCTAAATGAGGTGTCTCAAAGATTCCATTTAGATTCTGTCAGGCAGCTTCTGGGTGTTCATTAAATACTGGCTGATTATAGAAAATACATTTATGGAGATACTAGACCTGCTGATGCTTCTAGGAGTATTTTATAATATATCCTACCTAGAAATATTTTTTTTCCCAAGGATTTGTCTGTACTCTTTTAAGAACACAATAATGAAAAGAAAGATGTTTCTATCTTATAAGTTTTCCTGCCATAACTTCTAAATTCTCTGCATCTTTGTGGGTGAGACTGAGACTGAGACTGCAGGCAATAATCCATTAACTCAAGTCAGAAATATTTAGACTGAAAATGTATAAATTTCAGTTTAAAAAGAGACAAATGAACATTTTCTTCTCTTTTGATTTGTGGGACAGATACACATTTTGCTATGAACAGTTGTATTTTCATTGTGTGTTAATAGTTAAAAGCTGACAGAGAGGATTAGAGATTCTGTGGCTCAAAATATTCACAAAACCTCTTTGTGGCTTCCCTGCAGCAAAAGTGTTCAACTAAATGCAACAAGTGTGTGTGGAGCTCTGGCAGTTTGTCTTAAGAACATAGCTCCTGTGATTGTCACTGTGATGTTTCCATGTCAGTAAACAGCTAACTAGCTCAGCTTTTGAAGCTGCTGCATAATTTCTGTCTGTGATTCTACGAATTCAGTCCCATGTTGCACCAACATTTTGCTTGAAACTATTAAAACTGAGGTTAGGAACAGTCCAAAAGAAGAGCAGTGGCAAACAAATACATCTGACACTGATATTAGATCAAATACAACTCTTTTAGGCCAGCCTGTGCCCAAGAAAGCTGGATGAACAACTTGACTTTGTAAAAAGCATTGAAGGTCATCAGAGACAGGGTTTAATGTTGCATCAAAGGAAGTGTGACCTGTTCCATCAGCACAAGCTCCTCCAGCATCACGTTGCAGTGCACATGGCCTGGCTCTGGGTCCAGATGAGCAATGCAAACGGATGAATCACAGAGACAACTTGATATATCATCATTTGGCTTTTATTTAATACACAATAACATTGCCTCTAAGCCTAAATTAATTGCACAGTAGCATGTATGAGTCACTTAATTGTGATTGTTATTACCTTAATTTCTACAATTACAGTGGGGAAACAATGGCACTTCATTTTCCAAGTGATGTGGCTCACATTTATAGCACCTTTTCTTTCACATTGCTCACTTCCCATAGCAGTCCTCCTGAAAACTTGCATCATGTAAATCCTTCCTAGCAGAGAATTCTCAAGCATGTTGTGTTAAGAATTTCCCCTTCAGCTGTGGCCACCTCCTCAGTGGGACATGATGACTGATAGACACCAACCTGCCCTACAAGATAACAACTCCAGTTAGTAGCTGAGGAACCAGTGTCGCTAGCATACACTGTCTTGTCTTTTTGTATTGTCTGTAACCCACAGAGAGGTTTATAAGCCCAGTGTGCTGTCAGATCTGTAGCTTCCTCAGACAGTGTCCTTTTTTCTTGCTTCAAATGGCAAATGTATGTTTTATGTGTCTCCTGGTCCTGGGTTCACTTCTAGGATGTGCTTGAGCCAGGAGTGGTGTTTCCTTAGGACTGAATGGGACAGTGCCTTTCCTGCAGCAAGGCTCTAGAGATGCATCACAGCTGCTGCAAACATGCAGATCTGTAAGAGGAGAGTTCACTAATAACTTTAATTTCTGTACTCCCTTCAAGCTACAATCCTTTTAATTACAGGCTTGTAACATTTTTCAGTAGCTCTCACTTCCAAGAAAAGAGTTTGGCTAATAGTAGCTGTATTGATAGACCAATCTACCAGAGCAGAGAAAGAACCAAAGCTCATGGATTTAAAATGAATAGAGTGTTTACCTGTACATCATTTTAATGGATGGTGAAATTCATTCTCATGATAGACCCATAAATGTCACTTTCTGTCTGCCACAGCAAAATACTTGTGTAACAAATGGCATGCTGCATTAATACCCAACAAGAGGACGTTCAAAGCAGCTTGACTCGCATTACACACGCTAATAAAGGCTCAACCTGGTATTTTTATTCATTCTGTTGACTCAGGGAGCAGCAGTAACATATAGGTGCAGGTAGAGCAACAAGCAAGATAAATGATATGAAGACAAATAAACCAGTCTGGCTTCCCAGAAATGATATCTCTTTGTTGAGCTTGGGTTTATTCCAGATGCTCTGGCAGAAACTATTCTTCCTTTTTACCTGTAGCAAACTCTTCAATTTGCACCCACCCCACTGTCAGTTTGCTGAGCTATCCAAGAAAGCTCTGAGGCTGATCCTTACATTCATGATGTACTTAAATTCCTCAGTGGGAACAGACAGTTGCATCACTGAAATGTCAGTGTCCAGGGAGGCAATGAAACCAAAGCCCTCTGACTGAAAGAGGAGTGCATGAAAGAAGGAACATAGCCCTTTGTTTCTCCACATCCTGATTTGCCACAGTTTTTTAGGCTTGCAGCAGTGTCTTTCTGCATGTCTACTAAAGTACATTGAACACAGTGGTCAGTATGCAAACAGCAAGCATCAAAATATATTCACCCTTCCTTTTGCTTTCTAGTGTATCTGTGTGCTTTGTATTGTGCTGTGATACTGGGCTCAGGGTCTGGCATGCAGTATAGCAAACAGCATCACTCCTGCTCAGTAGGGAAATAATCACAATCACTGTGCTGGTGTTCAGCTCTGTTTCTGTCCTACTGCCTTTTACAAAATGCTGTTTGTCTGCCTTAAAATCTCTGCTGATGTCTTGAGAGAGACCTGTGGTATTTCAGAAGGGTGAAACACAAAGAATTCTTTAGAACTAAAAAGGATTCTTGAGCAATAACTCTAAACCTATGTAGTTCTACAGAGATTAGGTCCTTTCTATACCTATAAATCATCCACTAGACTTTAATAGAGAATAATGTCTCATGTAAGGGATTGTAAAAGTAGATTCAGAATGTAGAGGAAAATAGTCTCTCTTAAGTTTCACATAAGCAGCTGTCTTCTTGGTGTTTTTGATGTACTGTGATGGAATGGGATGGACGTTTCATGAGCTATAAGCAGCAAACTTAACTTTGTGTTTGAGGCTCTTCATAAGAAACACATCCTGTAAAAGCTCTCTTCAGTCAGACTTTTATTGTCATTAAAGATGCCTGCCTAAAAAGAACTCTCACTCTTTGTGCCACTCAGCCATTCCCTGACAAGATGGGTGATAAATGGGAAAGGGAGTGGATTAGGAAACCCTAATCATGGATACCCAAAATAGTCAGTGTGATGCTTTGCTGTTACTCAGGAAGTTTAACAGGGTTGGAGTGACTGAGTTGAATCATTTCATTCCCATCCCTGGCCAGTTTTTTGGTCATATCTTTGGTTTCTTCTTTCTTCATTTTGCCTTACTTTCAGCTCATCTGAAACCATGAAAGGGTAGGCCTCCTGCTATTAGAAAAATGCTGCAGCTCAGTTTCTATGGCCAATCAATCCAAATGGTTAACTGAGCCTGGATGGACTATTTGCCAATTAGAGTTTTCTGTGTTAGAAAAATGCTGGTTAATTTGCATCTTCTAATATAAATACCCCCTGAGACCAGAGCTTAAAGCTACAAACCCCTTCACAAGAAGAAGCTGCTAGGGACAGAGGTTGTGTAATGCAGAGTAGTTTCCCCCTGCTTTCAGTTCCCGTGATCAATGGTCATTTTCCTCAGCCCCAGCTAGAGCTCAGATGGCCCTGAAGCATGCAAAAGGGCAGTGCTGCTCAGTATTTGGATGGAGTCATATCTTAGGTCTTCATCAGAAAACTGAGAGCATCTGTTAATCTCCTGAGCACTGTCACTGGATCAGGACATATGGCTATTGACGGGCCCTCAGCAGAGACGTGAGCTGAAGCATTCATCTGCTCCTGCTGTATTCTCTTGCTGAACTGTTGTGTGAATATGTTTAAGGCAAATACTCTTGCTCCACTCTGATGGCCTCTCTAGCTTCTTCTGTGAGGAAAGTGGTAATTCCACAGTGATATTTCAAGAAAGCCAGTTCTCTGTATGTAAGAGCTTTGAACTGTGAAGAGAAAGAGAAAATATAATCTTCTTACATTATCATTAGAAGCATCAACTAATCCTGCTGCAAAAGGTGTGATTTGCTGATCAGAAGGAAAAAATTCTTCTGCATGGGAATACATCTTGCCAGCTGATGAATACTGCTTCCCTAGTCCCTCAAATGCTTGTCTGTGCCTGACAAATCCCACATCCCTGCATGGTCGATGCAGAATACCCACATACCAAATGCTGTATCCCTCTCTCTAAATACTTTCCTTTTTTTTTCACTGCTGTGTAAAGTCAGCCTACATGAAAACAACAAACCAATGATCCTGGGATACAAATGTGCTGCAGATCAGGGAAGAGGTGACACAGTCAGGGGGGCTGATTGTCAGACCATCGAGGGTCACACACTCCACTTTACATTTTCCTGTTAACTTGATCTGCTGCCTTAGGCAAATCATTTTACCTCTTTCTCCTTCATGTTATACCCATAGGGGAAATAAATATCTACATATCCAGCTCTGCCCCACTCCTTTTAAAAACAGAAAAGAAGCAAAGCATGTAGGCATTTGGCTGTGTGACAGTGATCTCTACCTGTCCCTTTGTCACTGGGAGGAGAATCTGTTGATTGCTTTCCCTAGCAAGTGATCCATGAGGTGGATCTGAGTTATGCAGATTCCCCAAAGAAAAGAAGGATGTGAGCAAGATAAGTGAGCTTCTGGGAAAGGGGATTTATGGTGGAAAGAGATGCCAGTTAGCTGACAGCACATTTTATACCCATGATATGTCTTCCTACTATTACATGTGCAAATTGGCTCTGCTGATAAGATGTGCTGCTTCGCTTTCCTCATGTCACACATCTTTGTACAGAGATCACCCATTCTCTGGGCCTTGAGCACTCAGTTCTGCAGTGCCTTCAAAAAAGTGTTCCATCATTTGGATGGACTTTGCATAAGGAAAAATCTGAGCTAAAATGTTTGGGGATGGCCACAATGGTACAAACAGAAATGGCACTTTGGGTTTGGTGCAGGTTGTGCAGAAAGGTGAGTCAAAGCCTGTAGAGGTGTGTGGGCCTGGGACAATAACACAGCATTTAGTGCCAGGGAAAGGAGGTTTCACAAGTAGAAAGTACATACAGGCAAGATGAATGCAAAGGGGCTATTACTTAGAAGGCTGGAGGGCTTGAAGCATCTAACATGCAGATAGGAAATGTTAAAGGCAAGCAGCAGTTCCACAATAGCTGGAATTGTCTCGGACACTTGGCCATTGACCATCACCAAATGCAAAGATACAGCCTGCTTTTGACACTGCTGTCAGCAGACTTGAGTTTTGCAGCCAGCTGGCAGCAGAGGGTAGGTCTCTTATGCTAAGATTTATTTTGCACCAGTGTGTTTTGCAGTGCATCTCAGTGATTGCAGCACTATTCCAGAAGCAACAACATTACTTTGGATTGCCCATTTCTCAACTTTTTTCTTTCTTTCTTCTTAATGATTTGCTTTTAGTTAATGAAACATCCTGCTTCTTAGGAAAGAAAAGAATAGACTGTTATTTCCAGCCAAAGGGGTATGTGTTTGCCAGTGCCTGTGAGGATAATACCCCATTAAGCTTTGTTCATGGATCTGGGTGCAGGAAGCTGGTTGCAGGATCAGGACCTGAGACTCTTTGCTTGTCTCACCTGTGTGATGTGGAATGTGAATTTAGGGCTTACTTGTTGGCCTTTTATCAAGCCCTATGAAAGTGGTGATTACCATCAGTAATCTGGGTAGATATGCCAGGAACTGAGCTAGGAACACACAGAGAGGAAATCCAACCTTCTGTAGCTTGGGCTCCACACGTCTGTCTGTTGTGAGTTGGACACAGAGCACTTGTATAATCGTGATTGAGAAGTGCCTTACAGTTGTGATTTCAAAGGCAAGCATCCTTTGTTACCTTTTGTGGTTTTCTTAAAAGCTTTTTTATCCTGTATGTGGAGAGACGGATGCCTTTGAATAGCAACTGTATCATGGAAACATTTTTAAGATCCCTTTAAATACAAGCTACAGCATATTTCTAGACAGCATGAGCCACTATTGTATTAAAAATGTAGCAGGGGTGTTTTATGAAGGAAAAACGTTTTTAATGCAAAAGTAGGGCTATTTTTAAATGAGTTGCTTTTATGAAATGGTTGAGGTGGTTATATTAAAAAAGACCACTTGGGAGGGAGAACTGTGGCTGTATTTCTGTCCTACAGTATAAGGCAAATCTGCTTTTTTTCCCCCCATCCCCTTTTTGAGAAGCAGGGACCAGGCTGTGACCATTTGGGTTTTCTGTGGGGACAGTTTAGGCTCTGTCTGTACACACAAACGCTCTGCAGTTTTATGTGGAGGCTGCAGTAGTAGCTATTAACAAAGGTAAGGTGTTTCTTTGGCTCAAATATAGACTGACATTGGGGAAAGCTGTGCTTAGATAAAGTTTGCATGTAGGATAATTGTAGATTCTTCATCTTTTCCTCTGCTCTGTAGAAATTCCAGGGTAAGGAGGGGAGCAAATGTCAAATATACCACCACCAAGTTCAAGGTTCACCACTTTCTCTGGGAAGCACTCTGTCACCACTGCTGGGATCAGCAGCAGGTCTTTGGTTCTAGTAGCAAAGGACAGTTGAGTAGTGGAGTCTATTTTGCCTGGAACCACTACAGGCAGTGAGCCCTTGGTTACCTGTTCTCTCTGTTCTCTTCCCCTCTTGCTGGGCTCTCTGCTGTCCTGCAGAAGGTGGGAGTGTGGAGGGGTGGTGAGCATGCAGCTGTGGTGCATCAGTGCTTTAAACCATGACAAAGTGTTAGCCACAGGCTCAAAGGCACGCTTCTGCTGGAGGAGAGGGAAGCCTCAGCCTGCCTTGGCCTTCAGCAGGCGTGGCAGCTTCGTACATCTCCACAAGAGGGTTGGGAACATAAACACTGCTTAATTCAGTTAAGTGGGAAGAGAATGCAAACTCATCATAATAGCTCAAAATAAGAAACTCAAAACCAACAACCACCCTGAAAAAAAACCCCAACAAATAACAGCTGTTTTGTGCAGGAGCAGCAAGGGCCAATTTTCCTTCTTATAAAAGAGAGCAATGATGTGTGTCTCTCTGGGCGTGCTGCAGCTGCAGCTATCTCTCTCAACACAGCTCTAACCAAGTTTCTGGAACAATATGATAGATTGTATCTGCATAATCAGGAATGCAAGGTCCTAACAGAGCCCAACTGCTAACAGGCAATAAAGCCAGGGCACTAACATGCCTCCACCATAAAGCACCTCACCAGTTACTTTTCTACTTATACAAGTGCACTGCTTCTGGATGTAGCTTTGGTTGAGTGTAATGCATCTGTGCACTCTTGGAGAGATGGGATTGGAACTGTCCTAACAAAAGTTGGGGGAACTTTTATACTGTGTACTACTCCTGTCTCCTGAGAGCACTCCACTGTCACTATTCACAGTGTTACACATCCCTTAAACACTACACACATAACTATAACCACACAATCTGAACTGAATCCTCCAGAAAACCCACATCTGGCAGTTCCCTGATGAGTGCAGGTGAGAAAGCACACTCAGGTAGATGCCCAAGGAAATAACTGCTCAATATGCATGATTTTGTTCTATAGTCATACCACTGGCACTTCTCTCCATCCTGGTGTCTTATTGTTTCATCAAACATTGCAAGAGTCATGAGTGTCTATTTTTCCCTCCATCAGTCTTCAGTTTCTAGCACTGTAGGAGTATATGAATATCTCAGCCTGATGTTCAAATTAAGAGCATAGATGGCTGTGTAGATCAACTGGTTGCAGATAGAGTGTGCTTCAGGTTAAGTTTTGATAATTGCTGGAGTTGAAAGGCAAAGGAAAAAACCTCCCAGTGTGTGTTTTGTCTTTAATCATGCCTTTACAAAGTCAGTTTTGTGACTCCCTGGGGCTTAGCTGGATATTTTTGCATATCTAAGAGAGGCAGTGTTGCTTTCCCTCTTCCCTCTCCATTATGTGTCTATTCCTTTGTGTTGGGTCCAGCTTAAGTTGTGAGCATCTTCTGGGCTCTGGTGATAATTATACTTATTCCTCTGAGATGGTTTTCTTTGGGTTAGCACACAAGACAGGACCTCTGAGATCCAGCTGTCTTTGGCCCTCTGATAGCTTTTGGACCATTTGCAAATTTGAAACAAATTTCTCCAGAGCATGTATGTCTCAGAACTCAAAGAGAATGTTATTTTTATTACCCAGAGGGACTGGCAGAATCCTATGTTTCTATATGCTCCTTAAACATAGGTAGCCAGAGAAAAGACTCTCTTAATCCCATCACTGGGGCCTGCACTGGAAGGTCACCGTTACCAGAAACCAGGATCTTTGTGAGAGGCATTGCAAATGCCCCAAGAACAGCAAAAGCTGCTTTGTGAGCTTGCATCTCACTACACAACAGTGCCTAAACCTTAAACCACTTCTATAGGAAACAGAGTTCTCTGTTTCGTTGCTCACAATCTGACCCAAGCATTGGTAGGCCTATATATTTAGCTTGTGTCTTTATATGGTCTTCCTTTCACTGTTAAAACAATATCATTGACATTTATCACACTCTTTGTTTTGCCCACCCTGAGAAAGGAGCATCTAAGGACTGGAAGTAGTAGAAATGTTGCTCTGTTTCGGATAGAGGAGGCAATGTCTGAGAAGCACACCTTGTGTCTGACACTTTGGAAAGTGCTGAACACTCCACTCCCTTCCCTTCCTGGAGACAGAGATGCTTCTTGGGTGCATGGTTCAAGTTAACTTAATGATTAGTGTCTTTTCTATCTAAATGAGCTGGTACAGCATACCCTCTGGGGTTAGCACAGATGACCTCAGGTCTGGAGGAGCACAGTGCACCCTGTTTGGCTGCTTCCAGCAGGAACAAATGCACTTTCTGGATGTTTTGAGGTTTGATTTTCAGTACTGCTCTGTACTGAGCCATCTTCATTTAAGAAGAAGATGTGCAGAGCCTTACTTGTTCAATTTTCAGGGGATCAGGATAGTCACAGTTCCCTGCATGAGAAGAAAGTAGGGTCTGGGCATAGACAAATTGTGTTTAAATACTCTGGTCCTTTGAAATATGCATCTAAACCTATGACATACCTCTCTGAAAAATGCTGGAACCTCCTTTAGTCAGCTTTCTCCTTCACCACACTTCAGTAAACTCTGAGGGCAGACAAGAGGCCTCTTGCAGAGTGAATTGGGAAAGGACCTGCATCCTTCCCCCCACTCAACCTTGCAACACAAGGACAGTCCTTACTGCTCTCTACCAAAAGCTCCAAGTTCTAATTTAGGAGGTAATTCTAGTCCAAATTAGTGTGCCTTGCAGATAGAATTAGAGTCTGTGTGATGATTTAGAAAATACAATCAATTTACTCCAATTGTTTGTACGTGTCAGATCTCTGTGATAATGAAGAATTTACTCCTTGTGCATGAATACAAACAATGAGCTATTAGCCATGCAAGATGAGAGAGTCTGTTGGAAACTACAATCCCCAGATGAGATGGGCTACATTTGAACTCAGTGAGGAAATGCCCAGGTTGCATCTTATATACTTTATTATCTTCCTGCAGCAAATCCTGCTGTGTGCAGAGGCTGCAGGTGTGCAGCCTGCAGAGACTGTGTGTGGAGGACTGTGGCTCGTCTCTAGTTAGGGCATGAAAACCTACTTCCCTATCCAAAATGATGTGGGAGGAGGTTAAAGGGAAAGCTCTCAATCCTGCTGCCACAGTGAGGGAAGAGAATCCAAAGCTGGGTTCTGGGTAACACTGCCTCTGAAAGGGGGTTGTCTCCTACCACTGCCCCTGGAGCTTGTAAGGAGTGTCACTGTGCAACATCTGTTGAAGTCCCATGTGGGACTTTGCTGATGCTACTGTTATTAACAGTGTAGGTGTGTTTTCCCTGTTGCAGTAATATTTTTGTTTGAGATTTTTGCCTCATGTGGATCTTCAGCTGGTTCAAAGAATACAGTGATTTACATCAGCAGAGTGTGTCCAGCGCTTCTACCTCTTTTAGAGCTCTTCCAGGCTCTTTGTTCCACATCCATCTAGGGCTCATTAAAGGGTAAATGGAGAGCGACTCTTGATCCTGAGTTTCTGATCCTGAGTTTCTGGTCTTCTCATGGTCTGATCTAAACAGCTTTTTAGTTAGCAAACAGTATGCATATTTCATGAAATTCCCTTCAATATCTATTTAGTAGTGAATGTTGTCTGTGAGGCTGTGAGATGCTTACTGCTCCTCGTGAATCATTTGAGCTAACAAACAGGGACACTGAGAACCTGGTAATGAATTTCTGAACCTGCTTTAGCATGGGCCCTTGCTGACCTCTGGGGCTGGAGCCCAGGCAGGGTGCAGGGATCACCTCTGTGCTGAATCCAGGTAGGGGATTCTTGTGGCTAAAAATTACTTAGGCATGCAGATGTTTAAGCATATGTATCCTATCTCTGGGTCAGCCTTAATGCTGTTGGAAACTTATGAGATGGTAAAACCTACATTATCTGAGATTTAGGATGTTTACTTTGCAGAACAAGGGATTAGAGAATAGAAAGCTGAAATGACCATCTGTCTGCAGAAAAAGGATCCTGTGAATTAAAATTTCCATGGTCACTTTCCCTAATCTGTGTGGCTTTAGCTGGTATCTTCTATCAGAGCTGATATCATTGTGCCCCAAACAGTAACAGTTCATTGTCCACACTGGAAACTTAGATCTTTCTACAAGGAGTTGTAGAAACCATTTACTTATCTGTTGCTCTTAGAGTTTCCCATTGTTTGCAGCCCTATATAATGCCAGTGCTTCCAGCACCTTCTGTCTCCAGAGAATGACAGCTGTGAGCATGCACCTGAGTTTTGTGTTGCTTCTGCATCTAGAATTGAAATGCAGTTGCCTCTGGGGTGGAATGACTCATGCTGTTGAACCCTATCACTGCACAGCACTTGAGATCAGGAAAAAAGTGTGCTTCTACATCAGTGTTGTCATTTTTTGCAATGTGATTGTGGATCTAATGGTATTTGATGTTTCTTTGTAGGCCTGTGTTTGCAGAAACATCAGAACCTTGGGCTGCTTTTTGAAATAAGCTTCTAGGCCTTCTTGCTAGAGACAAGAAATCTGAAATTGTTGTCAAAGTTTAGCCTCCAGATTCACAATCCAGAAAGCTGAAAGCTCCAAGCTTATTCATTTTAAATCTCATTATTTTTAAGAGCATGTTATATTTCCCTTAAAATAGCAGAGCCATAATATCTGCACAGAGCCAGCAGATCTTTGGTTCTGTGCTCTGTAAAATGCAGAGACCTCTGCTCACCTAACATCACTGATACAGAGCTGCTTAGAGTCTAAATCAAATGAAGCTCTTTTCTTTGTTTTCAAACTTCTCCTTGCTATCTGCCTTTGGTGGATGTAGTTCTAAAGGCAGAGAGCCTGCCTGTGGGAGCTTGATTCTGGGTATCCTCAGCAAGACAAAGAGGTTGCTGAGCACTAATCAGCGCTGGCAAAATGGCTTGTCTTTGTGCTGGTATTAGCATGTGTTCTCCAGAGGCTCACACGTGTCTTCAGAGTGAAGAGCATAAAATAGATTGGGCTTCTCACCCTTGTGCAGGCTGTCTTGCAGCACAGGACTTTGAGATGATTTTGCTGTTCTGTGTTTTCCTTTTTCTTTCCTTTTTTTTTTGCAACGCTTCTGCCTTTCAGCCCAAACCAGCACCACCACTCAGCAATTCCTTGTTTACAGCAAGGTGAGTCGTATTTACAGTGCTGGGGAAATTGTCAGGAGCTGCATTCTGCTCGTCATCTGTTTCTTCCCCATTTCAGAAAGCAATTAGCAGGCGGAGCATGTGAATAACAAAATGTGCTGGAAGGGGCTGTTCACCCAACTGTGCAGAACGGAGCGGCTGCCTGTCAGTTGCTGCAAGCGACTGACAGCTCTGACACCAGGGTACAGCCAAGGTCCTGCAAACAGAGATGCCCTGGACTGTCACATCAGCAGAGATGTACATGAAATAGGAACTGGACTTTAGGGTGCTTGGGGAGACTTGTCTTGGGGCAAATAGTGGCAATTAGGGGTGTATAGGTAGAGCTTGGTCTTTGCTCTCTCTGTATCAGCTGATGAGTTGTGCATGCAGACCTTTAGCAGTGTCCTGAGCTCTCTTAGGAAGAATAGTGGAAAAAAACTTTTGTGCTGATTTCTGCTACTTGAGATGCAGCCTGGGATGAGATAGCATGTGTGACAGGAATTTTAGCCAGGGGAGAGCTAAAAGATGCAGGACAAAGAAGTGCTGTTTCATGGACATTTAAAAAGAAATCCTGGAATCATTGTGGTTGGAAAAGACTTTTAAGCTCATCCAGTCCAACTCCTCACCTGACACTGCCAAACCCACCACTACCCCATGGCCCTCAGCACCTCAGCTCCATGGCTTTGCAATAGCTCCAGGGATGGGGACTCCCCCACCTCCCTAGGCAGCCTGTTCCTCAAAAATCAACAGTGGGTAGTAGTCTGACAGTTGTACTATCTACATGGTACAAACCATCTTCAAATGTGAGTTAATCTTTTACTTAATTGCAGGGGACATTAAGTGCCCCTGGAGCTGCTGCACTCTGTCTAGATGCTGGATTCAATCAGGGAAGTGTGAAGCTGAGATGTTTTAGTCTGCTTCAAGTGCAAATGTCCATGCAAACTTAAATGTGGAGCTGCTACAGACTTTTCCATTATTCATATATTAGATGTCTTGCTCTAAGTATGGACTCTGTGTCTCCAAAGCAGCCTCTCCTCTATATGTGTGGCTTAGAGGAGGGATGAGGATGCCACTCTTGTTTTAGAAAAGGATCATGTAAGGCTTTTTGAGCTGGAAGGACTGACATACATCTATGGTCTTTGTCCAGAGCTGTACAGGTCTCAGAACAGTAGGTCAGAGCAGTGCCTGGCAACCGAGAGGCTTGGGTTTTGTTACTAACCTGCTCTGGGAACTTGATCACACTGCAAATCTGAAGCTTGCACTTGTCACTTTGCTTCACAGAGATAGGTCTGGGCAATGAACTTAATTTTTTGCAAAACAGAGATTAGACAGGCTTCATTCTAAACCAGACAATGCTGTCTCCCCAGGCTGAGGGACCAGAAAGCAGAGAATGAGAGGAAGAGCAACCTCTCTCCCAGGTATTTGGATACTTCCAAATCTTTTCCTTCCCTCACAGGTTTAGCATGGCATCCTTCAAGTGAGTAGGTCACTTGAAAAGCAACCTCACCTCGTAAAGCTCTGCATCCATCCAGCTTACTGTAACATCATAATTGTACCGTTTGGAGTATGAAACCTGTCGGTATCGCCCAAGGGAAGATGCGCCCTTGAAAGGGAAAGTTAAGAGTGTTAAGTTCAGAGCAAGAAGGATGGAGCTGAAAGCAGGCAACAGCTCCTGAGCCTGATGCTTTCTGACGGGCAGTGGCTGCTCCCTCCATCAGCCGGCACCTGCGGGAGTCCATCAGGCTTCCACCCGAGGCCGCGGTGTAAAGGCGAGCGAAGGTCTGGCTGCACAGGCAGCGCTGTGAACAACCTGGGCACAAGCTGGCCTGTGTGTGCAACTTCATGGGTAGATCCAGAGCTTGGTCTCAGGAAGGATATGGACTAAAGAGTGGCCTTCCCAGGACTGTGGGCAGAAGCCCCCCTTTGGTTAACCCAGATGTGTTTATGTGTTAGTCCCACTGTGTTCCTAGTGGGAAAGGCATTGTACATCATCCAGATGAGAAACGATTGCCTTCACCAGGCTGTTTCCCAGTGGAGCATAGCACTTTCTCCTTTCATTGCAAGAGAAAAATGGTATTCTTGTCCTGTCTGTTTGTTTCTCAGCTGCTGGTGGAGAATGTTTGCACGCATCAGAACTAATCAGGGCGATACTTTATTTACTTGAGCAGACGTGAGCTGCTGAACTGTCACAAGCCTCAAAAACACAGCATGATGCCTTGGTGCTACAGCTTACAGGCCCAAAGTGAAGCATATAACCAGCCAAGCCTCTGAGACCTGCTGTTTGGACTCTTTGTGTTACACTGGCATTGATCAGCTGCATTTGATGGAACAGAGGTGGGAGGAAAAACTGGGTCAGCATTGAGCACAGGTATTTGCAGACCCAAGTTTATTTAGTTCTAGAGACAGGTTAGGTTAGAGGTTGGACTTGATGGTGTGAAAGGTCTTTTCCAACCAGAATGATTCTATGATACTTTGGGCCAGTTTGAAAATGTCTTCTGTGAAAGCAGAGCCCTGTGATCCAAGCAAGAGTCCAGATCCCGTTCCTGTCTATGCCGTCCAGCCTGTGTGAGAGAAGCATTGCAGCAGCTGTGCAAAAAGGCATTGAGGTTCAGCAACAAAGGGATGATTTAGAAGTGAGATGTTTGTTGTTTTTATAATAGTGTGTTCCTTTGAAATGATGGGCTCAGCTCCTTGGCAGAGGATGCTGCTGGATGTGAACGCCACTCACAGCCCACACGTCCACAGACACCACGGACATAAATGCTCTACGTGCTGGAGACAACTCAACTTGCAAAGCTCAGATCTGTATTCCTGCAGGAAGAGTGCACGTTTGTGTGTCTGTGCTTGTGTCCAAATGCTGTGCCTTTTCCTGCCTGAGAGTATGTCATCAGTATATGCCATGAATAAGATTGTTCTATGTGCTCCTGCAAGCACTGTAGTCCTTCAGAGTTCAGTCAGGGCTTGTTTTCATCCTGAAAGCATTTGGGCAGTTTCTCACCTGAAGTCCAGTCTGTTCATAGATGGAGCAAGACTTTAGCTCACTTTTGGCTGCTCTGCTCTTGGATATTTGTCTCTTTCTAGATGGGAATGAGTATCTGGGAGACAACGAAGGCAAGAAGAAAGGAGTGTCAGTGATAAGTAAATGTGAGATTTCTGCTTATGAAAAGGCTGTTTGAGAAGTTGATAGCCATTTAAACAGCACTCTTAATGAAATGCAGTCTCTCAGAAAGGCCAGTTCAATTCTGTGCCATACATGGATTTGCAGCATCTGAGATGGATGAGATCTCTCCTCTGCTTTCACGAGAAAGAATTTATTTACAGAGTGAAGCTGTCAGACCTGCGTGAACACTGCCAAACCTGGCAGGTCTGCAGAATAAGCTTTTGTATTCCTAGCTTCTTTCTTCAGCCAAAGTGGCCCTGCTTGAGCCAGAAGCTTTGTTCTGAGAAGTATTAGATGGTCAAAAGACAGGACTTGTTCTCACCTGCCAGCTAGTCCTGACTGATGCTGCATGTGTTTGGCAGTGTGCTGTGTGGGGTGGCTTGGAGCAAAAATGAGTACTGCAAAGGTGTTATTGCTTGAACATCCACAGAGAATCAAAGCCTGATTTCTCTCCTTAGCTGGGATTTAGTTTGGAGAGTGACTCATTCTGCTGTCAAGGCAGCTAATGCTGCCTGCAGGGTTATCCTGGCCACTGCAGCTTGGACTCCCTACTCACACTGCTCCAGTTGCTCAAGTGAGTGACACTTGTCTTTATTTGAAATTTGTAATTGTAGTTGCTTTTTCTTCATAGCTCACTGAGCTATCAAAGAGAGAGGCAGGAGGATCCACTCAGAAAAGCCAGAGACCTTTCATGGCATTGCCAGAATGCCAGAGCTCGAAGTGGTCTAGCTTGTGGTGTCATTTTTTAGCAGGAGAGATTGAACATCATGAGCTTTGCATCTTCTGTCTGTAGGAGATTAATGTTTCTGTTCCAGCAGAGCCTATGGCTCAGAAATAATGACCTGATGAGACACACCAAAATAGTGCATGCAAAGGTCATGGTAACAATTACAGGACAGTAATAAAAGCAATCAAGTATTCACAGCAGCTTATTTCTTTGTAAGGGTGGAGATATCCCATTTCAGAGAGGAGCAGAGGTCATGCTATAGAAAAATGATGGGCATTTTCGATGTGGCAGGTGATGGATTCCCTGACTTGAGCTGGGTGAGTGTCCTTTCTGTCTGTGTTCAGGTCAGGGAAGGAGCAAGAATCGACATAGATTATGAAGAAGCTTTCCCTTATACCTGCTCTGAGGGCTGTGAGGCAAGAAGCCACAGAACTTCCTCATGTTGTGGAGAGAAGTGAGCATCTGCTCCAGATCCCTGTGGTGGTACCAGTCCCTCAGGGAGAGAGAGAGCAGCAGCAGCATGCCGGAGCTTTCAGCATCCTTAGTGCAAAGATGCACATCCTCTGTGGCTTCAACATCTAATTCTGCTGCTGTGATGCCTCTCCATTGCTGGGCTCAATCTTTTGGGTTGAGAACATTCCTAACACAGAGGATTTATCTGCCACGCTGCAGGCTTGTTCCTTTATCTCTGCCAAAGGTTTGTAGCTTGCATCCTGTACTATGCAAAGGCAATATTTTGCTGCCAAGGTGATGGTGTAACTGAGATTTAAGGCCTGTGTGTGTGCAAAACCCTGCAGTGTTTGAAATGGAAGCAGGAACACAATCATCCTCAATCTGGATTTTTTGTATGATTCACAAGGGAAGTTGTGAGTCTTGAAAACACAGCTCCCATGCCAGCAGATAAATGTTGCTGGTGCATTAACAGTGTTTTCAGTGCAGGATTGATACCAAAGCACTGGGTGAGTGTGTATGCACATCCCATCAGCTTTATCAATGACAACGTTGCTGCTGAGGAAATGAGTGAGGAGGCAGGCTCAGAGTGAAGTGCCTTGCACGTTTGGAGTCAGGGACAGAGCTGGAAATAGGACCCTTGTGCCTTGGCTCTCAAGCCTCTGCTAATCACAGCAGCAGAGGTGAAATGAAAGCCTTCTGTCACCTCCTACTGCAGTGCCCTGGCACCAGAGATACGGCTGGAGGGCTGTCAGTGCTGTCCTGTGGCTGGAGAAACTCCTCCTGCTCATCTAGGATGCTGTGGGAATGTCAGCTGCTCTTGCTACAGGAACACCTGCTGCTATTAACCCAGACTGCTTTTGTTTCGTTCTATTCTATCACAAAGCAGCGTGCTTCACCCCTTTCTGTTGTCAGCACTGGTGGGGTTTTTATTTCAACAGCAAATCTCTTCTTCAGTGCCAAAGCCACAAGTAGGGCTGGGCCAAGGAAGTGTAATTAAAGTTTGCAGAGACAAAGGCGTTTGGTGACGAGATGCAGTGTTGCTGAATCCTCAAGGGGCACAATTAACTGATAAGAGTAAACTAATTGTTATTCATATTAAATTAGGGCACAGGTGATTTGGAAAATCTATAGACACTCCCATATGCTTTGCGATTTTGCATTGCAGATTATGGTTTTATAAGGCCCTTCTGGGATTCAGATTATAGAGGCAAAGTGTGGAGCTGTATCTAAACTGAACATACTCTTTCCTGATTAACTACATGATAAAAACATAAATGTGCACATCAGAAGATTTATCACTGTGTTTGCATACTAATTTTGCTTTTCCAGGCATGAACACACCAGTTTTTTATAGACCCAGGCAGTTCTGTTCTGTGGCAGCTGGGTAGACCCAGACAAGGTGACGTGATTCCCAGGCTGTCACCTAGTAGTTTTAAGATGGAAGTTAATAGCAGGGAATGGGCATATGGCAGGGACACAACTGCCACAGGAGTGCTGAGATATTTGCTGCTGGGTTTTTTGTGCTGTGCTGCCTTGGTCTGTGGCTATTTGTAGGCAAGAGAAGCAGGGCTACGCTCACCCTGGCAGGATGAAGGGAGGCTGCAGAGAGGCGCAGTTTGCCTTCACATTGCATGGGAAGGGTAGCCTGCTTGAGCTTCTGGAGTGACTCTGCATCAGGCTCTGTTGGTTTAAAAGAACTCTGAAATGAATATTTATAAATGAGACATGGAAAAAAGAATCTAAATTGCTTGTGTGATCTTGGGACATGTGAGATATTGTGATTATTTATGCGCCTCTGTGTCTCGCTTTATCAGTTCATTGTGTTGCAATCCCAGAGTGTCACAGGCTGCTCTGGAAGGAAACTCTCAGTAAGATCCAAAGCTGCCTGGTGAAGCAGTGGGAGAAAATGTGGGGACAACAGAGCAAGAAATGGGGCAGAGCATGTGTCAACAGCACGGCTGTAGAATTAAGGCAGAGAGAGAAATGCAGGCCTTTGGGTTGGACTTGCTGGTAAGTCTCCCAAGCCATTTCATCTGGAAGTTGCCATTGGGGTTGTCTCAACACCCCAAGAGATCCAGCCAGCAGTGTGTGCATGTTCTTGCTTCTCTCCTCTCTTCTGGTCTAAAGCTGTGGCATCCAGAGCAAAGACAAGAGTTTCCAACCTGTATGATGGAGGCTCGAGTGGAGGGTCTGGCAACAGACCTTAACTGCAAAGCAGCATGGAGAGAGCTGGATCACTCCTTCTGTTTGTTTACTAAGAGGGTGCTTCCCAATAAATTAAAATCCCTCAGAGAACAGTTTGAATGTATGTGATTTAGCACTGTCTGGGTAGCACTAGTCTCTGAACAATCTCTGCCTTGGATTCTGGCCAAGATAACGATCGGAGAAGGGCTGTAGCTGGACAAAGAGTCCAAGGGTTATTGAATCACTCCTGCCAACTCCCAGCAATGTGCTAAAACATTTCCTTTCAGACGATCCCCTGAGCTAGGTTTACCTACAATGGGTCTTTAGCCCATGAAGAGTTTCTTCCAAGATGTTAAGAAGCAGCCACTGGTCCCAAGAGGAGCTCCATGCAAAACGTTGCTCTTCTTTCCTGGGCTCTGAACGGAGGCAGACTCTGTCTCTTAGCAGTTCAGAGAAGAGGGGGTCATGTGTTAGATTGAGGTGTCTTTCCTGGAGGAAATCTCAGCAGTAAAATGCCAGACTAGGGCTTAACTAGTTTGTGATTTGAAGGGGAGAGCACCACCTGCTGATGCATCACCATGGCTTTTCTTTTGGTCTCCCCAGTGCTTGCTCTGACCTGCTCCTAAATGTGTTTTGTGTATCTCTGTGAAGCATCCTGAAGGTGTTCTGAATTCACACATCAGGGTGTATAAATGCCCTGCTAGCACTTGCAGAACCTTGATGGGGTGAGGCAGCTCCTGACAGTGCTGCAGGAGAGGAGAGTTATCTCCCTGTCTTGGCTTCAAGGTAAAGATGAGTTGTACTGGGGGAACAGTTTTCCTCCAAAGCTGCTTTTGGACTTTAATCATATTGGGTGGATTAGTGTCCTGCCAGTCTTCACTAAATGATGAGGGTTGGTAGGGACCTCTAGAGCTCATCCAGCCCAACCCGCTGCTAAAGCAGGTTCCCCTCTATCAGGGGGCACAGGAATGCATCCAAGTGGGTTTGGAAACTCCAAAGGAGACTCCACACCCTCTCTGGGCAGCCTGTGGCAGGGCTTCCTCATCTGAACACCAAAGAGCAGATACTGCTCAGCCCTCCTGTGGGAAGAAGAGGAATTGTCTAAGGTTGGCAAAGGGACCGAGCTTTGAGGGCTTTTTCTCCATGGCCTGTCCCAGAGCCTAGTGTCCTTCTCATCTATATGATAAGGTGAGACTATCAAGTCAGATTCTTCCTTCCCAATGTCAGGATTGGCTCCAAATTGCTCAGGGTCTGCCATTTCAAAAACTGACCCATCTCTGCCCTTTTCTTGTTTCTGCTATAGCTGAATATAGTCTGGCACTACAAGGCAATAATAATTTGGAGCCCAGCCTACAGGCTGAGGAAACTCCCAGAAAGCCTGAGGCAAGGTAGTTCCCATGTTCAGCCTGCCTGAGGCCTGAACACAAGGCAGTGCTGCTGGAGGTAGTGAAGCTGTGGCTGAGGTACCCAGGGGGGGATCTGCCAGCCAGGTTTGACCATCAACCTGGAGCCCATCAGCCCAGCTGGCACTCTGTCCCCGCCAGCAGCCCAGCGCTGTGCTGGTGCATTCACTGCTGAAATATCCTCTGCTATTTGCTGAATATTTACCCTTGTGCTCTTCCCTTTGCTGTGAGCTGCCTCAGCTAATGAATCACAAAATCACAGAGTGGTAGGGGTTGGAAGGTCCTCTAAAGATCATCCAGTCCAATGAGGTTATTGTTTAGCAGGAGAGAGGCAGCCGCTTGTGTTTGTGCCCAGTTCTGAGCAGAGATCCTCCTGAGGGTGCCAGATGGTGAGCTGCAAGCACAGAGGAGAGGGGGAAAGGGAGAAAGGGAGCTACAGCTCTGCCCTCTCCCATGCAAAAAGCCTGGTGGGAGTGTGTCTGCCCCAGCTCTGCTGCTGCATGGCTTTAGAGTCTGGAAAGGGCAGGTGGAGAACAGAGTGAGCCTCGGGATGGCTGGGGCAGGTGGAGCATGTCAAGGCTGTGAGCATGGAGTTTAGGTTTTCCTGTGCTTCCAATCCTGTGGTAATAAACCTTACATAAACCTAGCCAGAAGCACAGCATTAATATCTTAAAAATGACATTTAAGGTATTGAATATAGGCTGTGTTCTCCAGAAGAATATCTGTGTGTGTGTGTGTGTGTGTGTGTGTGTGTGTGTGCACACGCTCGGGGCTTTGTTTTCCTTTTATAGTGGATTGTTGCGTGTCTGTGTTTTACTCGGGGTATTTTGTGCTATAATAAGAAGGGGGAGGGAGCAGGGAAATACTGCTTTGTTTGTACACCCTGCTGTCAACAGCGATGCTGCATGGTTCAGATTCACATCTTCTGTGATGCACTCTGGATTCCAGGCAAACAACACCCTTTATCCTGAGATCCTTTGGGAGGGTTGCCTGAGCCTCTCCTCCCATACCCCTCTTGCTGGCAGGCTTGCCCTCCCCTGGAATTTGGCTCTGGTGAATGTGGCACACTCCATACCCAGCATGCAAACAAGCTGATACGTTAAGGTTCAAAGGGACAACCTTGGAAAATGTCAGAGTGGCATCTTTGCACCATTGTTCTGCTGCCCTGACCACACAAAGAAGCTCTGAGTGAGTCAGGCTGTAATTTGCAGGGCGGAGGGATGCAGCAATGCCTTTCTGTATGTGGCTGTGTCCCTCCTGAGCTCCTTTGACACTTTTCCCAATGCTTTTCACCTTTGTGAGTCTTTGGAGACACCGAGCAGGACTGAGCCTGAAATGTTACTGCTCACCCATAACTGTTATAGATCTCAGGGGTCACGTCTCCTTTCCCTCCTCCCTGAGTTTTTATGTGTTTAGGTTTTGTAACAGGAGCACTTTTATGTCTTTTCTCTCTTGTTTTCCCCTCTTCCCCAGCCCTGAAATAGTCAATGAATGTGCCCTTTCTTATTTCTTGATATAGGCCTCGAGGGGCAGTTGCTTCCCATCCATCTCCTGAATGCCATAACAGCAGGTGGCCTGGGACATGCTGGAAAAGTGCTGGGTCTGAATCCGCCCTTTTGATATAAGTGGACATTATGCATTTTTACTAGAGACAGAGCAGTGAAACCCTTAGCATTAGCTGAATTGGCACAAAATTCCCAGGCAAGGAGCTGATCTCTCCCTAGGTACCTTGCAGAAAATGAGACCAAGGACAGAAAAAGGCCACGTTCCCTTTGATTGCAAGAACTGCCTCGTTTTGCAGAAGTGACTGAGCAGAAGCTAGGCCAGCTGCATGGTCTCTTTAGCTGTGCATGAAGGATTCTAGACTGGCAGTCCTTGTTCATCCTTGTGTATCCACAGCTTGAGAGGAGAGGCTGCTCTAAAACACCTTCCTTCATGGACAGTCCTTCAGCACTGGCCTGGTTTGGCCAGTCTCAGCAAAGCTCCCTTCCACTCAAGGCAGTGGCTTGGGACCATGCATGCAGTCCTCCAACTTGCTTCATTTCAGGAGGAAAGCATCTAGCAAAGGCTATCCCTCTCCCTGTGATGATGCTGTTAGGATTTGTCAGTGTGTCTTGATGCTTGCTAATTTATGGGTAACGTTTTGACTTCCAAAGCCCATTGCAGACATCTCTGCTCCCAGGTGCCCCTCCAGATGCACCAGGCTGGGGTCTGAATGCTATAGGTTCAAAACAAAAAGCTTGGAGAAAATGGTGGGAATCACTGGTGAAGACCTTGGAGATTGCTTTCCAGTGTGGACCTCAGCTCCCTGAGCACTGAGGCTTTTCACAGGAACTGGTTTTGCTGGGTTGATCCTTTTTTGGTTAAGAGTAAATAAATCTGTCTGTACCTACAGGTTACCATGGCACTGTGTGTAACCTTACCAGATGTGGAAGAGAGAGGGTAACAAGGGAGTAGCTGTAGCTGTGCATGTCCACTGTGGAACATGTAGCCAGGAAGAGATGGGGGAATATGGAGAGGGTTGATCTGGTTGGAAGCAGGTGAGCAGGCAGCACTGACAGGATAGGTAAAAGATAATTTGCCCTCACCTCAGGACTGACTTTTGGCTTATGTTGAACTGTCCAGCTGCAAGCATGACATTCACAGACAAACACACTGTGGTGTTCAGCCATCTCAGAGAAATCTGCTGCTGGGCATGAGTCAGCCCTGCCTGGGTTAACTGTTAAAGGGCAGTATCAGGACATAAGAGCTGTCCTCTGCTCCCCAGTCCTCCAAGTGGTCCCTATGAAGGAAGGGAGTATCCCTGGGCTCCTGTTGCAATGTTAGAGGACACAAAAGTGTCTTGTCTGCCACAGGGCTTGGTGCAATTGTCCTCAGTTTAGAGGCAGCCCTAGTCCCATCCAGAGTCTCATTCCTACAGGGGAATGATGCTACTGCCCATTGCTCAGTGCCAGGGCCCTTAGTCTGCTGCCAGGGATGTGTGAGTACCTTGCTGTTTGGGGATGGATGGCTGAGTGAGGCTGTAGGAAGACATGGTGCTAGACAGAAGGGGAGTTGCATGACATTTAACAAGTGTTACCCACTGCTTGCAAAGCCCAGATGGACTCAGCTGAGGAGCCATTGGTCTGGGTATGGGATCACGCACAAGGAGTGGAGGTTCTTCCACTAAAGTGTGTGTGCAGAAAGTGGAGCAGAGCTCAGCCTGCCTTCCTGAGAGGCTGGAGGGGAATCTTGCTTTCCACCTCGCATATGGTCACTGCTTTCTCTCAGAGAGGTGCTGAGCCACCTCACCAGCAAGACCCTTCCTTGATGCCCAGCCCTTCTTAGCCTCACACTTTCTGCTTGCCTGCTGAGCTGGGAAAGCATCTGCCTGTGGCTGCAAACTCGGTGGGTGATGCTGTGGAGTGAGGAGAGCAGGAACCAATTCCTTAAGGGGCCATCTCGGAGCCTTCCCTGGCTTTTCCTCCCATCACAAGGAGAAGTGCCCCTGCCTAAGTGGAATAAATTGGTACAGACCATTAGCAGCGCAGGTCTCTGGTCGGGGGGAGGGAAGGGGCTGTCGGCACTGCTCTGGATACAAAGCAGCCAGCCACGCTCTGGCTCCTTCCTCCCGCACCCTGTTGGCGTCCTCCTCCTCCTCCTCCTCCCTGTTTGCACGCTCCCTCCCTCTTTCACTCTCTTTCTTTCCCTTAACGCCGCTGCAGAAAGGCAGACCTGGGGAACTGGAGGTCCACACAGGCACTGGAGGAGGAAGGAGCTCTCCAGCGCCCTTTCTTTGCTCGTGAGACGGGAGGCACAGAAGCAATGAAGGAGTGTCTTGGTTGCTGCCTGGATTAAGAAAGAACACCTAAAAAACCAGAATAAAATCTGGACCCATCAAACGAGGAAAAAGGGAGGAGAAAAGGAGGAGGAGGAGGAGGCTGCTGCGGGGAGCCCACTCCGGTGGGATGAACAGCCGCTTTGAATCGTGCCTCTGTTCCCAGGGATTAAAGCATGAATGGGAGCAGCTTCCCAGCCACGATGGAGAGAGACGGCGGCTCAGGCGCTGGGAATAAGGTAACTCTTGCCTCTTGCAGGCATTGCATGGCTGAGCTGAGCAGGACAGAGATCCTTTATGCACAGGGCTGGGGGGGTGTGTGTGTTTGCAGCGCTAAGGGAGGAAGCAGGAAAGACTCAAAGGGATTTTTCAACCCCTCCCAGCGTATTTAAAGAATGCAGAATGTGTCCCAGGGGCCGCAGTGCTGGAGATCACTTTGCCCCCCTATTTTCATACTGAGTGCCTAAGGACACCAAGCTGCGTTGCCTGGGTTATGGGGAAATCTGCCTGTGTCTCGCTCCAGGAGCACTGTGCTGCCAGCATTGCCCTCCCAGCCCTGCACCTGCTCAGGGGCTCCCCTGTGGCATGGTGTGTGGCTCTGGGAAGCTGCCTGGGGTCTACAATGGCCCCATGCCCTTCCAGCCCGCCAGTGCATCCGTGCAGAAAGACGGGAGGGAGGTGAGAGGCGACTGAGAGAGTTGCTTTTCTGTTCCCTTGGTCATCCTCTGCTTTTTCTTCACAACAGAAAGAGATGGGATTTAGGAGGAGGGGGAACTGAAATCCCTTTCATTTGTGCCAGCAGTGGTGAGAGCCAACTTTGACGCTGCTTAAAGGGAAAAGCTTTCTGAGTGCTATCTGTTGGTGATGGCTGAGTGGGGCATTGCCAGCTGGGGAGGGAGTGATCTCTGTGTCATGTTATGTTGTGGGAGTGGGTGGGGATGAAAAATAGTGATTATGGGGGAGAAAGTCCATGGTGATCAATGAAGCTGTACACAAATGGTGCTTTCTTTTTCCCTTCTTGGCCTGTCTCTGACTCAGTTCCTGGGTCTCTGACCCCAAAAGTGCTAATGTCTCTCAGACCAGAAAGTACAACTTCAGATAGCACTGAGGAGAACCTGATGCTTACAGCTGTGGAGCCCATATCCAGTTAATCCCAACAAGTGGCAGTATCCCTCGGTGTATTTGGCAGCATCTTGCTTCTGCAATATGCATTTATTCTGTGCTGTCTGCCAGGTACCCCCTCCTCCCTTTCCCTTCAGGGGCTTCTCAATTGGTGTTGGCATGGAGTTAGGAAGCATTTACTTTGGTTACTTAGCTAATGACGTTTCACAGAAGTCCCCATGTAATGTGCACACAGTGCAGAAAGTCATGAGCCCCATCCATCAACGTAACACAAGAGTCTGGAAACACACCTAAGGAGCTTATGGTGCAGTGTTACAGACTGGAAGGGACTCTGCAGGCTGTTGCATCTGTCTGTATGTACTTGTCTGAATTTTTAGTGTCCCTGGACGTCTACAGTGAGGTGCCACCAACCTGTGTAAATGAATGAGGTTGAGTGTGTTTGTGCATGCACAGAAATATGGAAGGAGGGCTCTGTAAGCATACAGTGGAGCTTCAAGCCATTCTTTTGTTGCATGAGTAACCCTTATGAGGAAGTTCTCTTAACTCACCTGAGATCCACCTTGCTTGTCCTCTTCATGTAATTAGTCTTTCTGTGTACACACATGCTCCAGTGTGAATGACCTGACCGAGATTTGGCTAGAAGGTTGCAATAGCTAGGTTTGCTTGGCTTACCTGAAAGAGTTGGGATCCAAAAAGATGGAGGAAAATGGAGGCACCCTGCAAAAGAGGGTAAAATATCTTCTTTAAGTACATAGCACCAACTCTGCTTTCTGTGTCAGCTTCAAAGCATTGAGAAATATAGAAGATGCTCTGGTGAAGGAATTGAAAGACAATGAAAAAAAGGGTTAACAGGAAGATCAGTTCTGTGAGAGAGGCTGAGAACCTGGGAAAGGCCAAAGCCAACAGGACAGTGGCTGCCACAGGAATGGGAAGGTAGCTGACTAATCATTTTGTTTTCCTGATTGTGTGTTTGTGTGTATGAAAGACAGGGGAAGAAGAATGAGATTGGTGACGTTGCCTTTCAGTGCTTTCCCATTTCATGCAGCTGAGCTATAAATCCCTCCCTGCACTCCCCTAGCCATTCCTAGCAACATGCTGTTGGCTTCTCTGGTGAAACACTGGGAATTTGGGGTCATTAGCAATAGCTTTAACGAGAGCTGGATCCCTCCAAGCCAGACTCACCTGAGCAAGATGCAAAAGAGAAGATCCAACATGGTTTCAGTTACCTAGAACAGCAAAGCGAGAGGGCACCTGTAAATCTTCCCTTCCACGTGCATATCTCAGCAAGGAGGAAAGGGGGAGAGTTTTCCCAGTTACTAGTTTCCTGACCCATCAAGGTGACTCATGGTGGAGAATGCAAAGAGAGGTGAGTGCCCCAAGCCTGGGAAGTGCCTCCAGTGTGCAGGGCCGTGTCGGTTTTTACCACGCTTACACATGCTGCATCTGTCTGGCAAATGTTTGCTGTAGCTGGGAGATCTGGCCTAAGCTGACCAAGAAATCTTCTAGTAGCAAAGTGTGAGCACACGCTCTCCCCTTGTGTGCAGCTGACTGCTCAATGTCAGAATAATGCTTTCTGAAAGGAAAAGAGTGCGTCTGCCCTTCTAATCTTTTCCAGCACCCTCATGTTTTAACAGCAGAAGCCTTGGGAAAAGAACTGTCTTTTAAGGGACACCAGGGCAAATGTTGCAATTCATTTTATAGTGTTTCTGAAAGACTTGCCTTTGCAAGGCTTTTGCTCTCCCTTGCCCTTGTTCTGTTTCTACTAGCTCAAAAAAAAAAAGTTGCACAGAAGCTGTTTTTTGTTCAAACAAACCCCAGTGAGCAGATTGGAATCCATAGGAAGACAGGGTATGGTCCCCTCTTGCATCACTGCATTTTGTCTTGCAGGGATGAGCAGTGCCAGAGGCTGCCTGGCTTCCAGGAGACGTGAGCACTCTCTGCAACTCCCTGACAGGAGGTTGTAGTGAGTTGAAGGTTGGTCTCTTCTCCCAAGTAACAAGTGATAGGACAAGAGGAAATGGGCTGCAGTTGCCCCAGGGAAGGCTGAGATTGGAGCTGAGGCAGAAGTTTTTCCCTGAGAGGGGTGTCAGCCCCTGTGCCAGGCTGCCCAGGGAGCTGGGGGAGTGCCCAGCCCTGGAGGGACCCCAGAGCCCTGGAGCTGAGGTGCTGAGGCCATGGGATAGTGCTGGGCTGGGCAGGGTGAGGGGAGGGTTGGACTCTAGCAGCTTAAAGGGCTTTTCCAACCAAAATGATTCTGTGATAAGGCTGGAGGTGCATTTAGTGTTGCTTCAACCCACTCAAAGGCAAAGCATCTTCTGGAAGCAATGTCACTGGAAAGCCCCTCTGCAGTGTTCATGGGTCCTTGTTCTCTGTAACATATTGTCTTTTATGCTTTGCTTATGGAGTTCCTGAATCAGTTACCAACCAGTGTTCTGCTTCTCTGGTGCAGAAGTGATCTTTGCCAAGCACAAGGTCTGAAGAGCAAGGATAGGCTCTCCCTCTTTCTCCTGTGAGCCCCAGCCATTTGTGTTTGGGTTGGCAAGTTGACATCAGGGCTGGATTCACCTTCAGAAGCTAATAAGGGCTTTGCTGAATGGAGATCACAGGGTGTGGCCCACAGTTAATCTTCATCTTCTGATGTAGACACGTGGACCACCCCCAAGTGCTCTAAGTAATACAGCATATTAGTCACTATTGAATACATCCTCCTACATTCTTTAATGGGAACTCCACGCCTTCAGGGAACTGAGGCACTGAGAGGTTGAGGAAATAACAGAATTCACTGTGCTAGGGAGCAGATCCCAGTGCCAGGGAACAGATCCTGCAGTGCTAATGGCTTTGTCCCACACCTTTAGACAGTTGAGTCCTCCCCCTGTTCGTCACCCTTGCCATCAGCAGGGGAGGGATCCCACTTTTGCTAAGTTGTTAATTTTGACAAGTTTGTAGTTTTGAGGCCCAGACTTCAGCCCATCCCTGCACAGGGGAAGCACATCAGAGTGCTGTAGCATTTCGAGGTGCTCCAGGGCAGGATTTGGGGGTTTTTTTGAGATCTGCACTGGTGCACTCAGCTCATTTTCAAAACGACTGTGGACTGTTGCTTGCAGGGCAACAAGAGATGCACTGAGCTGGCATGTTTCCTCCTGCCTCCTTCTCTCTGTGCCTTGCCATCAGCAAAGGATTAGCACTTCTGAAAGGATTTTGTCTATGCACAGGTGAGGGCCAATGCTGAAAGAAATAAGTCATTCTGTTTCGTTGGACATAGGAGCCATCATCCAACCCATGGCAGCTGTTACACTGTCCTGAGCAGTCCAGCACTGCCATATTCAGGTTCAGACTTGATGAAAGGGAAGCATAACTTTGCTGTTTCATGTGAGCCCTGCATGCCTGCTGTAGCTAGATGCCTCCCTGGCATGTGAATAAATCTGCAAGGGAGTGTGACAATGTGCTAGATAGTCATTGTCCTCTTGTGGGCACCACATCACTTCCCATGCCCTCCTTTGCCCTGCCATCCCTCCATCCCTGTGGGGAACTGTAACTGCAAACCCCAAGGAAGGGTTGGAGCTTGTGGAGTGTACAGGAGGTGAGCTGTAGCAATAACGAGGCACATTAACCTGATGACTGGGGAGCGGCCTGAAGGGGTTGTTAACTCTTGTCCCTCACTGTACCAAAGCTGTAAAACCCTGCAGAGGGATCAAAGTGAGTGCAGCACTGCACTCTTCTGACTGAAGCATCTCTCTGAGAAATGGCTGTGAGCCCTGGGGCTGTTCAGCCTGCAGAAGAGAAGGCTGAGGGAGTACCTTAGCAATGCTGATGAATACTTTGAAGGGTGGGTGTCAGGAGGATGAGGCCAGGCTTTTCTCTGTGGTGCCCAGAGACAGGACAAGGTAACAGACACAAGCTGGAACACAAAAAAGTTCCACTGGAACAGGAGGAGAAACTCCTCTGGTGCTGAGGGAGCCCTGGCACAGGCTGCCCAGGGAGGGTGTGCAGAGATGCCTTCCAACCCCCACCACTCAGTGATTCTGTGAGACCAAGCTGAGAAAAGTGCAGCTTTGCAGGAGGAATTCTGACAGAGACTTGAGTGCAGTACCTGGAACCTGTTTTGGCTCATGAATAAGTTGATATTTCTTCTGAATAATAGATGCACATGATGGTTGCTGAGAGGCAGATCTGTGAGTGGGCTGGGTCTCTGAAGGAGGGAGTGAGACATACAGAGTGAGCTGCAGTCCTGTTCTGAACTCAGAGGTTGCTGGAAGGCTGGCAGGACTGTGCAAGGATGATAAACCTGAACTACTGAGGCAGAGAAGATGCTTGTTTGGTCTTTTCATGTCTCCTGCAATCAGAATATACCACTGCCTGAGCTCTGGGGCTGAGGAGGATAACTATTGGAGGCAATACCATTTATCTGCCTCCATGAGGGGTTTGGTGTGAATGGGAGGACAATGGTGCTGTGATTAAATCTGGCACAGTTTATGGTGGGAGTCAGCAACCTGAGACACGTGTCTGCCAGGGCGAGAAGGCAGGTTTGGGACAGCACAAAGCAAGGCTGGACTCATGAGAGCTGTGCCCTTTTTGGAGGAGGCAATGGCTGTGCTCAGATTAGCAGGATGCTTTAAGATGCTGCCTCACGCAGTGGGACTGAGGCAGCCTCTTGCTTCCTTGAGAGACAGCTTTCACCTGACTTTCTAGTGGCACGTTTTGCTTCTAATTTTGGAGAGACAAGTATAATCTGGCACAAGCCTGCCACCCTTGAAAGGCTGCCAGCTAGTTCATGGCACTGTCTGGATGCTCCCTCCAGCCTTGGTGAGATGCAGGAATATTCTGTCCTTGCCATGCTCAGCTCTTGCAGTAGCTGCAGGGATGCAGTGCCCCAGGAGAGGCTGACTTTGGCTGTGTGATGTGGGGTTGTGTGGACATTCAAAGGTTTATTCAGTTGGGCTCTGATCCACTTGGATGAACAGCAGCTGGTGATAGAGATTAGAGTTGCAGAAGTCACTAGTAATGAATAATTCTTCCAGTGTCTTTACAATCGTGGCACATCCACAGGACGTGACTGTAACACACTCAGAGTGTGCAGCTCCTGGAGTGACCTGCTGCAAGGCTTTGGCTGTGTTTGTTTGTCAGTTAGATGAGTGCCATTTCTGGCTTGATTTTTACCCAGAACAAAACTTGCTAGTGCTAAAACTGGGACTATTGAAAAGACTGGGTGGAAGCAGAGTGGCAGGGGTAGGCAACAACACAATTCTGCCTGCATTGGTGTGCATGTGAGGTGTCTGTCCAGTGTCAGGCTCTTGGGGCAGTGGGAAAGAGGCTGATGGATATGTGTGAGATCCAGGTGTGGCAGGAGATTGCTAAAAGAGACTGTGAAGCAGTGTGATGGGGTTTCAACTCATTCTTGAGTGGCTCAGTTTGAAGTCCCATTTACTTTAAACTGAGTTGGTTTTGCTAAGTTATTAGTTACTTCAGCTCTGAAATTCTCCAAGTGCAAGCAGCCAGTGTTCAGCCAAGAGTATTGAGAGGGGGGCCTGGCAGGCATAACTGTGAGTGAAATGACTGAGATGAATCCCTTGGCAGCAAGGTGGAGCTGTCTGGATCCCTGAGGTGTAGATACTGTCTCAGCCTCCAGCCTGGCAGACTAGCCTGAGGAAGAAACAAAACTGGCAATAAAAGGTGCCTTTCTATAACTAAAGCCCAAAGGACTGTATGAGGTGGAGCCCTTTGTGGAGGATGGGATTGTGAGGATACTGTCACTGCAATCACATGAAGAGGTGCTAGGGTCAGGAAAACATTGCACACCCCAAGCCTGTTGCTGCAGAGGACCCACGAGGTTTTGCACTAGCAGGACACTTGAGTGGAAGAAGTGTTTTGACCTATGGAACAGGGGGAGCTAAGCTGTTCCCCTGCCACTGCCCTGTCCCCTGTCTTTGGGAAACTTGACAGCTGTGAAGGCCCTAGTGGCAAAGGATTTGTTACAGTCCTCTGAGCCTGTCACCCCACACACACCCCTCCTTTCTTCCTCCAATTTAGCTTTTAATAATGCTGACAACGTTATTTCTCATCGCTGTCACGTGCACTCTCTGCTCTGCCTGGCAAGTCCTTTTTGTTTCATCCAGGCATCTTGTGCCACAACACTCTAATGGGAAGAGACTCTGGCTGCTGAAGTTAATAACTTATCTGACAGCCTGAGTCATTCTCATTGCAGAGCAGATTGTGAACTATGCAGCAATCCAGGGCTGAGACCCCACTCTGTGTGGGGAAAGGGGGCTGTGGAGTAGGTGAGTGTTGACAGGCAGGGATCAGCACACACACTCCTCTGCTGCTAGCCCTATGGCTTGTAAACCTTGGGATGTTTCCCAAAGCACTGTGTGTTACCTTGGGTAGATGTGGGGAAACGGAGGATCAGGGTGTCCAGGGAAACCTGTTCAAAAGGGAGCCTGTGGAGGAGGCAGAATGAAACGAGGTCTTCACTCTGCAGTGAGAAAACCAACACATTCAGAGAGACTGAAAGAGGAAATTCTTCTCTTTAGGGTCACAGGCAGCACTGAGCCCTTCTGAGTGCAGGCAGCACTGATTTCTCCCTCTCTGTCTCAACCATCATTACTGCTCTGGCTCGTTATCAACTGATGCAAAGAGTTAAGTGACTCTTGTTAAAGATTAGTCATCTGGAGGAATGATGTTTGAATGACTGACAGTTCCAATCACATGGCAAAGGCTGCTCTGGGGCTTGAAGATGTCTGTTTAATTAAAAAAAGTAAAGTCAACCTGACTAATTAAGTGTTATACCTTGAGATACAGCCTAGGAAAGAACAGATGTGGTCCTAGTCTCTTGAAGAAGCTACCAGTCTGCTGTCACATGGATTGGAGAGGCCTGAAGGGAGTGTGATGGTTCTGTGCTTAGCTGTGTTCACACTCTCCTAACCCTGTTCCCTCCTTGGGCAAGGGATGGCCTGCCTCTGTCCCTGCCACACAGGGCTGGTGACAGTTGTAATAATAACAGTGTAATTTGCCTGGTTGATTTGAGATGCACCATAATTACTGCATGATTACAATATTCTTAGAGCAGCCATTACAAAACCCTTGAGTTTCTCTGAGCTCCCCAAGGGCTCGTCTCGCTTCTCACCTTGCAAGTAAAACCCTGCAGAGGAGTCTGTCTGTCCATCAGCTGCCTCTGCATCTTTCATCATGTCAGATTGCACGTGCATGCTCTCAGCCACTTGTAGAGTTCCCCAAGACGCTCTGTGGGCTACAGGGAATATTTCCCTGTGTCACAGCTAGTTTGGTGACAAGATGGTGCTTGGCTGAGCAGGTGAAGCTTTTGCAAGGGTGGTCTTGGAAATGTCAGGGGCTGGTGAGTGGTCCTGGGGAGCTGGGCAGCAGGGAGATGCCTGTCCTTTACTTGTTCACTGCTCTTTTGAGTTGGGCTGTGAAACTGTTGGCTCAGTTCTGTCTCCAGGTTTTGTTTATGTTCCTCTATTTCTCATTCACATGGAAAAGATCTGTGCTGGGTTTGGCTGTGGAGTAATCCTAAAATTAAGAGAAATGAGCTACCCCAGGCACACACCCCAGGCCATCAGATTGGTGTGAGCTGTGCTTTGCCAGCACTTTGGGCATCAGTGTGTGTGCCATTTCTCTGTTTAGCCTGTGAGCTACTTGAGCCTTGTGATTCCTGTCCAAATGTAGGCAGCTATTTTCATCTCACCTCTAGAGCAAGCTGAGGCACAGGTGAGCCAAAATAACTAAGCTGCAGGAGAAGCCAGAGTCAGAACCAGGCTTAGACTGGAAGCTGGACAAACTAATATATTTAGCCCTTGCCTATCCCACTAAGAGCCAGAGTCCACCTCCTTGGGCAGTGCTGGAATAGCTGTGGGTTTATTGGATTGGCACGTGGGGGGGTTGATGCTACTGGAGTTTCCTTCCAAATGCCTCTCAAAGGGAAGGCAGGCAGTTTTATTCTGACACATCAAAGATTCCCAGGCAGGCAACAGTGTCTGCACCCACTGTGGAGAAAGGAGGTGAGAGAAGAAAGATGAGTGCATCGCAGGAAGCTCTGTGTGCTTGCTATCAGCAGCCACAGCAGGGTTGGGAGACCCTGACACAGTTCAGCAGGAATCAGAAATTGAAAGGAGGTGGTTTTAAAATGCCCTTCCTGGTTCCAAGGAGAGGGTTGTGTAGCTTTGTGGCTGTACTAATGGCCTGCAGAACTGCAAGCAGCGATTGATTATGTTGCGAGCTGCTGAATTATAGTTGTGTGTTTGCTTTATCATCTCAAATCCACCCCCCTTCCCTTTCCATGCTGTAGCATGAAAGAATCAATGTTAATCCCTCAGTCTCATTAGTGACTTTTGCAGAGGTCACAGGCTGTTGGACTCTCTGTGCCCTGTTTGAACACCCAGCACTGAGCAGGGCTTAGGATTTGAGCCTCATTTCTTTAAAGAAGCCATCTAATGGGTATGGGAGCTGGGGATTTTCTCTGTAGCCTGGTGTAAGGGTTTTGGCTATGATTTTTCTGACTGCTGCTAAGCAGGGAGATGAGAGAGCTCTTGAGTGAGGTGCTGCATCTTTGCTAGATCTGTCCCACATGGCTCTGGGAGCCAAAACCTGCAGAAGACACTTCTGTGGCTCCAAGCACCACTGCTAAGATAGAAGTATATTTCATAGAATCATAGAGTAGTTTTGGATGGAAAAGACCTTTAAGTACAAGCCTTCCTCTCTCCCTACCAGCCCATTGATTCAGCCTGGACAGATCCCTGGACTCCATATCCCAGGCATACCCTGTCTCCCCTAAACAGGAGGAGCACCAATGTGCTCCCATGGTGATGGGTGCTCTTCCCTTCCTGCCCAGAGCACCTCTCAGCCTGGACATGTGCAACACCAGCAAGAGACAACTCTTGACAGCAGTGTTTGCTTCAGTGGCGTCTGCAGGGGCTTGTGCTTACAACAGCAGGTGTTTTTAAAAGTAATGGAGAATTTGGATGCTTGCATATTTTCTTCTCCAGCCTTCAAAAAAACCCACCTTTAAGATACTTGATGTCACTGTTGAGGTGTTTGTGGTGCCCAGTGGCAGTTTGCTGCAGTGGGAGAGAGCTACACTGCTTGCTAGCTGTGCAAGGCTCCCTTTTCCCCCCTTTTTAATGCATTAGAGTCAGGTTATTAATAACTCTTTTTTAAATAGAGCAAGATTTATTTTTTTTCAAGGGTAGGGAAGAATCTTCTCAGTAATTAAAAGTGCTGATGGCTGGGAAGCCAGGTCTCAGGTACAGAGCTGGTGAGCTGCCTTCCAGCTGATGCTGAAAGGTGTGTGCCACGTGCTGTGTGCCCTGACCTGCTGTGCTCCCCTGGCCTCATCTCCCCTGTTGTCAAGAGGCAACAGTGCGTGGGAGGTGAGCACTCTCATCTCCAGGTCTGGAATTGGGAACATACTGCACAGCCAGCTGGGAGAGAAAATTAGGGCTTGTTGTTTGCTGGGCACAGCTCTTCATGTCTGATGAAGAACTTTCCCAGGTGCCAGTGTAATGAGAGGCAGCCCCCAGCACATCCCACCAGCCCGAGGCTCTAGATGCACCCACAGACTCCCACACCCTTAGTTCAGGCAGTGTAGAAAAGCCTGGGGCTGCTTTGAGTGGCTCACAACAGCAGCTGAGCCGTGTGCTGGTGAGGTAATCCTTGCTGCAGCATCAGCGAGGGTCGCTGGCTTGCTTCTGGCAGCCGTGTCTTTCATCACCCAGCTATGTACACGTGTTTAACTTCTTAGACTTCCTTGGGCAGAGGGAGAAAGGCAAGTCCACAGGGAGCCTGGTGTTAGCTTGATGTGTTTGGCTCAGTGATTCAGCCTTGCTGAACCTCAAAGAGTGGCCTTCACTGGCTGGCTGGTTGGGAAGGTGAGGTTTGGTCCTTCTGGCCTGCTGCCTCTCTTGCATGAGGTATCACACAGAAGGGTGTCTTCAAACCCTTTGGACAAAGCATATGCAAAGCCTATTATGAAGCTGGGGAATTTAGTCCAATCATTTTGAAATTGGGTCATCCTTTGTTAGTGTCACTTTTTAAAACCTATGGAAGTCAGCAGTGCACAAAATACTCGGTGCAATGCAGAGCACAGGGTGGAAGAGAGTCTGGCAATATGGTCTGCCTCTGACAACATTGATGTTGTCTTAGCTGAGCAAAGGGGATAACTCAAGTTACCATTGTGCCACCAGTGCAGGAAGACTTGCTAGAGAAGCTCTTAGATGAGGTAATTGTTGCAGCACTGTTCTCCCAGCACTCATTCAGCATTCACCCACAAGTAACCCTAAAGAAAGCTGAACGACTTCTCATGGGTGTCATCAGCATTTCCTCTAAGAAGACAACTCTCAGTTGTCTTTCTATTTTGGAAGTGGGCTGTAAGTCAAACAGCTTTTCATCTCGTTGGAGATGCTTTTTAAAAACCCTGTGTGAAGTGCAGCAGTTTATCAAGGAGTATTGGGGGCTGTAAATGCTTTCTCATCCAAGACCTGAGTCAACCCACAGCTTTCCTGGTCTGGGCCAAGCATTGCCAATGCTGACTGACAGACCAGTGCATCCTCTGAAAGCAGGAAGGGCAGCACTGCCTCTGCTACAGACAGGATTTCCCCTGTGGACAGGCCAAGACTGATGAGACATTCCCAGGCACCAAGGATCCACATCAGCCTTGCCACTTTCTGGTGCCAAGTGCATGAGGTGTTTTTCCTTCTGCTTTGCTTGTTACAAGAAGATTGCAAAGCCCAGATTCAACTGTCTTCAAAAGCACTGTAATGAAGGGATACCTGCTCTTCCCAAGGCATTTCCCTACATGTCTTTGGAGCAACAAGGAAAGGAAGTGCAGCAACCATAGCTGAGGGCCTTTAGGGAGCCCCAGACAGCACTCGAGCTGGTGATAGAAGTATAAGAACCTGTACAAGAAAGCAAACCTATTTAGAACATTGCATTGCATAAAGGATTTAAGGGAAGATCAGCCTTGCTGTTGGAAGCAGTGAAATATTGACACTGGGCAGCGTGGTCAGGATAAGAGCAGTGCCATCACACGTCCTTGTCCTGTTCCCAGCTCTGGCCACCACTACCAGAGTCTGCAGAGGTGGAGCAGCAAGGGAAAAAGATCAGTGTGAAGATGAGAAGGTTTCTGATGCTTGTTAAAATTTGGCTAGAGCTCAGGGTTTATGTTTTCCAAACTAGTGGGTGGTTCATTCTAATTCTGGCTATGCAGTTTATTCACATACACAACTAATCCTGTTTCGAATCCTGTTAAGTTCTTGTTCTTCTCAGTATCCTGTGGCAGTAAGTTACAGAAGCTAATTGTGCATGTGTTGAGCTCCCTTGATCCACTTTGCTCACGCTTGCTTAACATTTTAGATGTTGTTCTGAGAAGCTTGGTTAGTTTTGGAGGGGGGTGTTGTGTGAGATAATCCGTGTTCTGTGAGATAGTCTTGTCCCATGTGTTGCAGTGGGACTCAGGGGCTCAGGACTGGGAGGGGTGAGTAGAGTTTTGCCTCAGCTGCTACAAGGTTGGAGAAATCCTGCAGTCTCTGTGCCTCAGTTTCTCTGACAGCTTGGAAAACCCAAGGAGTGGCCCCTGTGTATGTAGCCAAGGCAAGTGCAGTGACAGAAGTAGGGTCTGCAGGTGAAGCTGGACAGTAGTACCCAGTAGAAAAACATCCTCCCAAAGCTTTCCAGGCTTTTCCAGCATTTCTGGACTTTCTGTTTGTTCTGTTAACAAAACCCAACACATTATTTGTCTGCTTTTGGCCTCAGAAGTATTTTAATTTTTTAAAAGAAGGAAACAAGTGCTGGATGAAGAGATGATGCAAACCCTCACCCTCTGTCCCAAACTCGGTCTGCATTTGCTCAACATTTTTGATTCCCATAGATGAATCTGGTTCTCCTCTAGCTGACAGACTGGTAATGGAGGCCTCAAACATTTCTGAGTGTTCTCACTCCCTTTCTGTACTTGCAATTCAGGCTTCACCTTGTACACACCAGCTCTAGCCAGAGGCTGGTGCATTGTTGCTCACAATGTCATGCAGCCTTTGGAAAGGGTTGGACTGCAAAGCCTCTCTCCTTTTCTCCCATGGATGGGGAAGATCTGAGGTTGAACTTAGCACCCCTGGTTAAATCCTTGAAGAACAAGAAATTCTGTGTGCTCATTACTCAGTTCTGGCTATGTTCTGCTTAATAACTAAACAGTAATTAGCTCCACAGTTTTGCTACTATATTTATAATAGCCCCCATTAAAGTTATGGGGTTTTTAGGCAGTAATGGCTTACAGAGTAATTAACGAGCACGAGGCTTTTATTACTACCTTTATTTTTAGCCTGTGCTTTACAAGCCTTTTCTGTCAAATACCAGAATCTTAGGCAGAAGCTTGTCATGCCAGGAGCTGGCCTCTGCTGTGCCTGTCTGACACAGCCCTTGTCCCCAGTGTCTGTGTGCTGTGTCATTGCAAGGGAGAGCCATAATTGCCCCGTGCCTCAGTTTCCTCACCTGAAAAATGGATGTGACCACACTCCTGCAGTGCTTGCCTGTGCTCAGGTGTGTGGACATGGGTGTGAACTCAGGAGGGTTTGTTGTGGTCCAGCTGAGCAGAAGGACTGGCTCAGTCCTTGTGCCACCGCTGCGTCATCTTTCATCAGGGATCACAACTTTTGTATTGCAAAGGTGAAAGAAACCCTGTGAGAGTTTAGGTGAGAGTTTGCTCAGAGGGAAAGACCTTAGGAAGAATACACCTTGTATCCTGAAGCATGAATGTTTACTTTGTGTGCAAGGCTTTTGTTGTAGGATTTGGCTGTGTGTGTGTGTTATTTCCCTGCTGTTCTGTGACACAATGAAGCGTTTGGTATGTTGGTTTGGGGTTTTGTGTGTGGTTTTGTTATATCCAGACAATGCAATCTACTGCAGTAAAATGAAAAACAAAATCACTGGAGTAAAAATCCAGTGACTTCTGTATATGCACAAATCCAGCTCCAGCACTTCTTTAGTTTAACGTGTTCTAAGGCACTTCTGTTGGACGTGAGAAAACCAAGGAGTAGTGATGCTGGAGCTGCCAGCCCCAAGAGGAAAGAAGAAGCTAAAACTGCCTGTAAAGCAGATTACAGATCAAATCAGTGTTTCCTACCATCAGTGTCAGAGTTGACGCCAATTAACTTGATTTAAAAAAAGAACCTTCAGCGTTTAATAATCCAGCACGTTACAAACACATGGCTCCAGGATTGATTAAAGCTTTTTTATTAGATGAGTGCCCTTTTAATATTGTCATGCCTTGACACCATTGCCCTCTGCCGGAGGATGAGAAATCTCTTTCCCCCGTGCCACAGTCCTGCTTGCAGCATGGCAAAATATATTGCTGCCAAGGAATAGCTTTCCAAATCCTGCCAAACACTGTTGTGCTGCAAGTGTTTTTAACCCAAACATCACTTGCTTTAGAGCTGGTGATGGCTGTGTTTTGCCTGGCTGTTCAAAACTGAAAGTATCTTCTCTGTGATGGACAGGAGAGTTTGAGCTTCTTGATGAATTCATGGTTACATTTGGTCCTCCTCCTTCTTTCTGTCGAGGGTGAGATAGCAGAAGCCTAAAACTGACAGCTCTGAACAAAGCCAGGTTTTGGATTGAATGTTTTCAGTGGGAAAAGGAGAGTTGTATTATGACAGGGCAGGGGTCAAGTGAATGCTTCAGAGGAGCATCATTTTCCCCAGACTAATTTCTTCCTAGCCTCACTTGTGCCTTAAACAGCAACAAAAAGCATCGTTTGGCTTCGGTAGCAAGGGATTTTTTGGATGCAGGGCAAGCCCTCTGCCTTGGGCTGTGAAGCTCTGCCTTCTCTTGCCAGCAGTGCAAAATCACAGGCAACCATGTATTTCCTCATTGATGTTGTTCACAGGAGAAAATGGATTTCACCTTTAGCAGCTTTAACATGTGGCAGTGAGGTGGGAGCGTGGCTTTGTTACACAGAGACAGGCAGCACTCTGCACCAAGGCCTTCAGCTGCATTGGTGTTGAGAGGGAACACCCTCAAAACACTTTGTCTAGATTTCATAGTGCCCACAGCAGCCCCAAGTGTATTCTTACAACGTCCTTTAGTCAGGCTTCTCAGGGTCACCAATAAAATCAAATGGCTTCAGGGGTTAACAGTGAGCAAATGTCTCTGCTGCAGAGGGGAGCTCATGGTAAACTGTGGATGCCAATCCATGCTCAGGGTCATTCAGCTCCTTCCCCTCCAGCCAACCATTACCATCTGCAGTTTGCATCCATGCTGGGGTTGTGTCCCTTTGGGTGTGTGGAGTGTGCTGTATATAGGGAAGGGAACGTGGATCAATGTATCGAGGCAGGTTGTATGAGGCTTAACAAGGCCAAATGCTGGGTCCTGCACTTGGGCCAGATCAACCCCAAGCAGGGGCAGAGGAGCTGGAAATCTGCCCAAAAGGAAAAAACCTTGGGAGTGTTCATTATCAGCAGTTAAACATGAGCCAGCATTGTGCCCAGGTGGCCAAGAAGGCCAAGGGCATCCTGGCTTGGATCAGCACTGGTGCAGCAGCAGGAGCAGGACATGTCCCCTGTGCTGAGCCTTGGTGAGGCTGCAGCTCCAGGGCTGTGTTCAGGGCTGGAAAAGACACTGAGGTGCTGGAGCATGTTCAGAGATGGGCACTGGAGGCTCTGGAGGACAAGTCTGAGGAGGGAACATCCTCATCCCATCCCCAGTGGCACAGAAGGAGCTCAGTGTCCGTCAGCCACGGGGGGACGTGCAGAGGAAGCATTCCCCAGGGCCAGACCCAACAGAGCTGCAAAGCAGAGCCAGCTCACTGTGTTGGCCCTTGGCAGCTGGAGCACCAGAGTGACAGATGAGTGACCAGGGAGCTGCTAAATGCTCTGTAGCAAATTAAAAGGAATCGATGCTGAAGAGACCAATGCACAAATCATTGGAGCCTGCTCATTTTCCCCTGTGTTGAAATGGGTGGAAATCAGAGCAGTGCCCCAGCCCAGTCTCCATCATACACAGCCCAGGGTCAGCCTGTCCTATGGGAGGATGCTGACAGTTTGGGTCTGGAGTGGCAGGAGGCAAGGAAAAGGCATCTTTAAGGTAAGAGCACTGTATTTGGAGGAAGCTGCCCTTGACAAATGGGGCATTTCATGCCTGCCAGCCCACCATGGCAGCTTGCCAGATGCTGTGAATTGACTCTGAGTGGCTCTTGTAGCATGTCATACCCTATCTCCAGTGACAGAGTCCTTTCCTCGGTGCATTAGTGAGGGCACTTTACTAGGCAAGGTGGTGTCATTTCAGAGCTGCTCCTTACAGCTCTGCCCTACAGGGCTGCTCAGGGAACATGTTTTGGCTTTACTTGAGGATTCAAAGGAAGCCAATGCTCAGTGTTCTCTGTTCAGGCACAGACAGTAAGGATGAGGCCAGATACTCGTTCCTCAGGGCACTGTATGTTTTGGCAGTGCTAGGCCAGTGGGATTTCTCTGGCTCTGACAACTGGACAGGGATGCAACAGAAGGCTGATGTTTGCTGGAATAATTCTTCCTCTTCCTCCCTGGTTTATTTTGTCTGCATGAGGCTGCTTTCTCCAGTTCTGAGAAAAAATAGAGACAAATCTGCATTGCTGGGAGATGCTTCCTTGAAAGTCTTCAGGGTTTCTGGCTGCACAGAGCTGATCCCTGGGCTATGAAAGGCTATCCAAAGGAGAAAGACCAACCTGTGTTTTCTCTACACCACGTTTTCCCTGGTTATTACTACCTCTGTGATTGTTTGAAGTGCTAATTTGAAAGAACCAGGTCCTGCCCATCAACTTGAATACCCTTTGATTGCACTTGAAAAGGACAACCTGTTGGTTCTTGGAACCATTTGATTTCAAGTCTTCCACTGGGCTCAGTGCTGGAGGCTGACTGTATACCCCAGTGGTCAAGGCACAGCTGAGGGAAAGTCAGATCAAGCCAAATTGGGCTAATTGGGGAACTGAACCTGGATCTCTCCATGACTGCCCCTTGCCACTAAGAAAAAGCAAGCTCTGAGGGTCCTGGGAAAAACATCTGCAAAGTAGTATCATATCTACAGGCCAGGTTTGAGGAGCTCCACTCTGATTTAAGGAGGGGGTCTGAGAGTTGCCCATGGCAGTGGCTGTGCAGTGGGAGATCAGTGCTTTTTCCCCACAGCAGACAGTTCCCTGCCTTGGGCTGTGACTGAGGTATTCTGTGGGCTCTCCCTTGTCTGCAGTGCAGCCCTTTTAGCAGTAGGTCAATGCATTCCCTCACACAGGAGGAAGAGTGGTACAAACCTGCTACCCATGTTTGCAAAGTGTCTGCTGTGTGTGTCCCTGCTAAGTGATGTGCTTTGCTTGCCAAGATACTTGGATAAAATACAGTCTGCCTAAGTCTTGTATGTGCTTGTATTGAATCAAACTAAGCCGTTGTGGCAGTTTAATATACTCCAGTTGCAACAGCTCTGAGGTGGAAGAAATGAACCTGAACAGGCCCTTGGAAGCCTGAGTTAAAACTGGCTGCATCACAGATGGCAGTGGGAAGGTCTGAGCTGAGGGGATTACAAGGATGGCAAAATGCAAGGTTGAGGAGCTGTGTTCCCAAGAGTGTAGGTGCAGTCACCCTGAGTGCTCCTCCTGGCAGAGGGAGAGGGTCTGGTGGGTCAGAGCACTTGCTGTTGTGTGAGGGAAGTAAGGTGATCATCGTGTTCCCTGCCTCCTCCCAGGGCTTGGGGTCTTGTGAGATTTGGCTGGCTTATGGGTTCTTTCCCGTGGGGGATGGTTCAGACCCTGTGACACTGAGCAACTTTTGCTTGTCTGAAGCAAGGGACTTGCTTGACAAGTGGATGCAAAGGAAAGCAAGGCTCTGGGCACCCAGGAGGCATCTCTCCCCAGAGGGGTGGGACACATTCCTGTTGCTCACTGACCCACTTTGATTTGCTCTTCTTGAGGAGGATTTGGAGCAGCTCCCTAGTACTTTGCCTACTCACTTTTGCTCTGTGTTGCAGGTTTCCTTCCAAATGAGTCCCTGAGATTCCTGCTGGCAGCTCCAGCAGTGTCCTGTAGAAGTGCTTTCCTGCTCCTGGTCTCAGCAGCCGAGGCCCCTCCAAACCTGCTTCTGCAATGGGTGGGTTGTAAGCACTGGTAAGACCTACGAGTCGTGTCACCTTCGCTGCTCTCTCCCTCTCTCGCGTCCTCTCTCTCTGTCCTTGCTCCTTCTTGCCCATTTATTTCTGTTCTCCATGTGCTCTGCTGTTCTGTCTCTGGGGTTTTCACTGTCAGGTAATGAGGAGCTGTGGGTCCAGTCAGTCTTGGAGATGCCGAAGAGACGAGACATCCTGGCTATCGTGCTGATAGTTCTGCCCTGGACACTACTAATCACCGTCTGGCACCAGAGCACCATTGCTCCACTGCTTGCAGTGCACAAGGGTGAGAGAAATCAAACCAGCCCATGCCAAGTCTGTGCATCCTTCCCTCGTCCTCATCTCTCTCATTTCGTTTCTCCATGGCAGCCATGCTCATCCCAGCTCCCAGTCCATGCTCATGCAGAAGCCTCCCCACTTCTGCTACAGGAACAGCCCAATGCTTGTAGGAGTTCTTCAGAGACATCAAACTCCAAGCCATGGGATATGCTTACTGCACCTGGAGATACTGCACCTCTTTGGGGCTTAACTCCAGAATCAGAGTACCAAAGGAGGATGCTTTTCTTTGTTCTCTGATGATCTGTGAGGAGCCCTTTCCTCTTGGCCTTTGCAGCATTCTGCACCCAAGTTAGTCCAGCAGGAAAGCTGTAAAAAAGAGAGAAAACAGCTGCCACTTAAGACAGCTGCTCTGGGAGACATGAGGCAAAGAGCATTTTTTAAGCACTTTCAGGAAAGCAGCAAACTGGTGCTCTTGCACTTGAAGGAAGAGGCAAGAGCCAGCATCTCACCTGATTGCTTAGTGGAGTTACAGTGCTACAGTCACCATCCACGCTACTGTCACACAAAGCAGTAAATAGAGTCCTGGCCCAAATCAGATGATGGCAGAAGTTCTGGGGAGTCCTCTCTGGACAGGAGGGTACTAGTTGTTATCCTGTTCGTGATGTAGCAGCAAAATCCAAGAGCTGTGGGAGCTCTTGTGAGCTGGAAGAAGCCACTCTGCCTGCTGCAGTCTTCATTCATGGTTCTGCTCATTTGCTGAGCACCAGGGCAGAGGGGCCAGCTTGGGGAGGCTTGTCTGCAGGGAAGAAGGCTTGCTCATTTTCCTTCTCTGGCCCCTTTCTCTGGGACATTCCCTCCCCTTTTCATCTTAAGGTTTGCACCCATCCTCCACAGTTGCTTATCCTTTTGCTGAACAGTTTGATGCCCAGTTTGAATTGTCAGAAGTTCAGAATCTGTTCTAAGCAGCTCTACCTTTCCCCTGTGGGACTGACAGCCACCTGTGAGGCTTTGGGTAGTTACTAAGGGAAAAAAACAGCCTGGACAGCACTTTTCTGTGTCTTGTCACAACATTTCTGTTTCTTTTACCTTTCAACTGGATTTGGAAATGTGGTATTTGCATTTTGCACCTCTGGACAGTGTTTCAGAGGATGAGGGATCTACTGAGCTCTAGAACAGGATTTGAAAGACCACTAAGAGTCTGCTGTCTGTATACCAATTTGATCCAGTGCCCTAAAAATTAAGAGCTGTGTTTTTGTGAATGGCCACAGACACTGAAGCTGCAGAGCAGAGACTGCTCTGCTCTGCCTCGGTCCTGAACTTCCTGATGACCTTGCTAAGGCACTTCTCTGCCTCTGTTACTCTGAGCCCTCAGTGGAAAATGAGTGATGACAGAGCCCAACCTGAAAGCTCTTGGGAGAAGTCAATTTGTTCTGGTAATGCATTTCTGAGATCCTTTAGCAGCAGGTGCTGAAAGAGAGACGTGCATCTATGTGCTACTGAGCACAGAACAGCAGTGCTCACACGTGCCAGGATTTACAGCTGAGGGTTTGACCTGCATGGGTTTTCAAACTGTCTCAAGCACCATCCTGGCTAATTACATTTGTGTCTGTGTCCAATGCATTTTGCAGATTTATTTTTGAATTGATTCCAGTGTTCTCTGCCTTCAGAGAGCTCTGCTATGTGATACTGATGTGCTTTGCCTTGTGTAGGGCCTGATAGCAACATGTGCAAGACACTTTGCCCCTGCTCCCCCACAACCAGAGGTGCACTCTCTATTCATTGAGGGCTGGGATCTAAAAGTCTTTGCTGCTAGAACAGTCACAGGCTATGAAAAAAGCATAGGTAGAACTCTGCTGGGTCAGATCTAATGTCTGTCTGTTCCTATGGCTCATGGTATTATGGTCCCACTAGAGAGCAGCTGGCTTATACCCTGAATGGAGGTGCCCCATCATCTCTGCCAGTTGCTAGCTGTAGACTGTGGTGTTCCTGCTGATCTGCAGTGGTAGGACAGTGTGAAAGTCACATCCTGTGAAAGGGACAGGTGCTTGAGCATTTTTCTTTCCTTGAGCTGATGGTGATCAAGTCTCTCTTTCAAGGATTTTATATGTTTGGATCAGTGTGTGCTATGTGTATGCTGTTCACATCTGCACTGCTGAATGGGCTGTTACCTTCAGAGATTGGTAGAGTCTTTTTGAGGAGGTTAATCAGAGGCAAGTGAAAGTCTCTGCAGGAGAAAGGCTGCAGTTACAGGCTTTAATGTCTGCTCTCCATTTCTGAATTCGAAGTGTGCCTTCCCCTGCTTCTCTGTGCCCTATCCTAAGCCTGTCAGGGGAGCAGTGGGGTACTGCAGTCTCTTCTCCCATGTAACAAGTGACAGGACAAGAGGAAGCACCCTCAAGTTGCCCCAGGGGAGGTTGAGATTGGAGCTGAGGCAGAAGTTTTTCCCTGAGAGGGGTGTCAGCCCTGTGCCAGGCTGCCCAGGGAGCTGGGGGAGTGCCCAGCCCTGCAGGGATCCCAAAGCCCTGGAGCTGAGGTGCTGAGGGCTGTGGGTCAGTGCTGGGCTGGGCAGGGTGAGGGGAGGGCTGGGACTGCAGCAGCTTCAAGGGCCAAAGCGATGTGCTGATCCTGGATGGTTTTTGAAGTTGCTTATTCTGAGCACTCAGCTGCAGCACTGTCCTGGGCTCTCAGGCCTTGTTTGGTGCTGGTTCTCTAACAGCAACAACTTCTTTTCTCACGTGTGTTTGTCCCTGATTCCTTTTTCCATTTGTGTACCTATTTATGAAATCCTCCATCCGAGCTTATTTCTTTTCCTCTTGAAACCACGAGGGTGACCTGCTCTCAGCAAGCAGCCTGCTGGTTCAGTCAGGGGGGCACTGGAAGACTGAGTCCATGCAGCCTTTTCTTCTCTCTCATCCCCCTGCTCAGATGATGGTGGTGACTCCCGGCGTGATCTCGCTGCAGGCTTGGACTCCAAGGAGTACTGCTTGTCGGACCGGGACATTGTGGAGGTGGTGAGGACAGAATATGTTTATACCCGCCCACCCCCGTGGTCAGACACCCTTCCCACCATCCACGTCATTACACCCACCTACAGCCGGCCCGTCCAGAAGGCAGAGCTGACGCGCCTGGCCAACACGCTCCTGCACGTGCCCAACCTGCACTGGATCCTGGTGGAGGACTCTCAGCGGCGCACGGCGCTCATCAGCCGGCTCCTGCGCGACACGGGGCTCAACTACACCCACCTCAACGTGGAGACACCCCGCAACTACAAGCTGCGGGGGGACATGAGGGATCCCCGCATCCCCCGCGGCACCATGCAGAGGAACCTCGCCCTCAGGTGGCTGAGAGAGACCTTTAACAAGAACAACAGCCAGCCTGGGATTGTTTACTTTGCTGATGATGATAACACCTACAGCCTGGAGCTCTTTGAGGAGGTAGGATGCTGCTGGGGAGGGGCTAGACTGGCTGATTGGCACATGTGGTGTAAGAGGTGCTGTGTGTGTCTCAGCTCTGGATTGGTGTTGTCTTAGTGCACCTGCTGCAGCTGTCCTGAAGTTTCCTCTAGGGCTTGGTTATCCTGCTGCAAAGTGTGCACTTCCCAGCCTCCAAGGCTTCCTGGGCAAAGTAACAGGAACCTGGTTTATCCTGGGGTGTCTCATCAGGAGGCAGATAGTCTTTACTGCAAAGGAAGCTAATGAGGAGCTGCCTTCGCTGTGGGGAGCCTTGTTAGGGTTGGAACATTGCCTGCTGCCCAACCTGCCTGTGCAGAAGCTTGTGCCTAGGAAAAGAAACCTTGGCCATCCTCCTTCCATGGCCCACCATGGAGGAGATTTCTGGCTGGTTCCTGATCTGATCTTACCCACCTTTCTTTTCCACCACCACTATGTATTACTGCACTTGACTGCTAATTCGTGTTTGCTCTTGTTTGAGGAGTCCCTGGGGTTTCTCTTCTTTGCCTGCTGTTTGTATTTGTTTGCTCTCATCCCAGGGTGTCCACTGGTTAAATTCTGTAGCTGTCAAGAGCAGTGCCTTTTCAGATGTACATCTGAATAGTGTCAGCACAGTCATAATGCTTGCAGGACATCTTGTTCAGAGATGCCCTGTGCAGTTGTCTCTGGCTTGCTGCACACGTGAGGAGTGTGCATTTGTCAGTGCTTGCTTCCCCTCCCAGAAAAGCAGAGCCCTGCAGGCACTGCCTTGGAGAGGGCTGGCTGGCTACTGGGAGAAAAGTGCAGCAGACCCCTCCAGAGCCGTTCCTCTTGCAGGACCAGGGGATGGATGGTCTCTCAGGCTGTGGTAAGCAGACTGACACAACAGTCTTGTTCAGCTTGAGAAGGGGAAGGTTCCCATTTGTTTCCCACCTTTGCTGTTTGTTCCACCCCTGCTGGGGCTCTAAATGAACTTTTGAGCCTTTCCCTGTCCGCAGGTTCGCAATGGTCTTACAGTGCCAGGTCACCTAAGGCCAAGCTCTTGCAGCAAGGGACAAGAAAGGAGGATTCCTCCTTTCCCACCAGTTGCTAGTTTTCATACCAGGGATCTCCTATTTACTTGCTCCACACATGCCCTCTTTCCCTTCCATGATGGCTTTCACTTTAGCTCGAACAGCCACAGGAATATACAGGCTTTTAAAGCTGAAAGCAAATTCAGCCTGAATGTCTTTGTTCCAGAGCCCCCTTTGAGGGGATGCTCCTGCAGCATCTTGAGACAGACACTGCACATGAATAAAGCAGAAAGGGTTCCTCAGCTCATTCCTGTGCTTTGCTCATAGAGGTTTCTCCTCTCTGATATGTAGCTGCAGTTAAGGTCACAGGGAGCCAATGAAATGTGCTGTGAAATGCAGAACACACACACTATTGTTCCCTGTGGATGGAGCTGCCATTAGCATGTGTATAATGCAGAAGGGCAAGTGCCAGAGCTCTTCTGGTCTCCTTTGCAGTAATTAGCAGTGATGAGATTAGCTCTGGGAGATCCCTGATCTAAGAGACTGGGCTGAGAGCAGAAAGTGAGGCTGAGCCTGCCAGCAGAGCAGGACAGGGCACTGGGGGGTGAGCAGGGAGACTGGCATTCAAAGCATCTGCCCTGGCAAGTGCAGGCATCTGAAGTGTCCCCTGGTGGCTCCTATCTACTTCTGTGGACTCTACAGGGTGTAGAGGCATCCAGCATTGTTGCACTGGATAGTAGAAGCAGCTACACAGCACCCCCATTCATACTGTCAGTTTCTGGATGGATTGTACTTCTCAGTTGTGGGCTACAGCTGCAGTGCCTCACTCTAAAGATGCTTTTAACCTTACTGTGGCTTGTAGGCCAAGATTGCAGCTCAAACTCAGCAGCTTTCAGAGAAAGCACCTTTCTTCCTAGATACAGCATTCCTGCATTTCCAAATGGCCTTGGACAGAGTGCTTCCCTCCTCTCCATCCTGATTTCTGCAGCTGTCTGTGTGCAGGACTCACACCCCACAGCTTAAAGACCTTAGGACAAAAAACCACTCTTAAATGTCACTTTGGCTTATTATTGGGCAGCTTTGCTTTTAGTGCTGAACTTGTGCTTGGTTCCATGGCTGTCTAATACTATTGCTGCTGTTAGTTGCTGCTTCCCAGAGCACTTTGCTTCTCCAGCTCCTGGATGTGTGTCCTTGTACAGGTGAGGAGCCCAGCCCAGCTCTGTGCCGAAGCTCAGGGGGCATTGCTGTTGCTGCAGGACTCTGAGCAAGGTGAAGTCTCCCTGTTTGGGTCTCAGGAGTGACATGCAGCCAATCCTCCTGTGTGCACCCACCATACCCTTCTCTTTCCATCCCCCCAGATGCGCAGCACCAGAAAGGTGTCGGTGTGGCCAGTCGCCTTCGTCGGGGGCTTGCGCTACGAGTCACCCAAAGTCAACGCTGCAGGGAAGGTCTACGGCTGGAAAACTGTGTTTGACCCCCATCGCCCCTTTGCTATAGACATGGCAGGGTTTGCTGTGAACCTCAGGCTGATCCTCCAGCGATCTCAGGCGTACTTCAAACTGCGAGGGGTCAAGGGAGGCTACCAAGAGAGCAGCCTGCTCCGGGAACTAGTGACCTTGAATGACCTTGAGCCGAAAGCTGCCAATTGCACTAAGGTAAGGTCTCTGCCTTGTGCATGGGTTGGTAGGAGAAAGCCCATGGGGCCCTGTCATTCAGTCACTTGTTCTCTGCCTTGCATGAACTTATTGCAAAGGAGCTGGAAATGGGCCACAATGTGTTAAAACTCTTTTTGGTTGCAGGCTGCTAGCTTGAAATATGGAGTCTTCTCCCTTCTGTAACTGTTCCTCTTTCTTGTATTACCTCTGTTGTTAGTTTCAAGATGGGCTTATCTGTGGCCTTGCTAATCTCTTGGAGCAGGGAATACCACAGGTGAAATGCATGTGGGTTGTTTTATGCATATCCCTGAGTGGGACTTTTGAGTACTGGTACCCCCTTGATAAGGCAGCATCAGGTGAGATTTGGCCCTCTGGGACCCATCTCAACTGTAACCCAGGAGGAGCAGCCATGGGTTTTCTTGTCTGCAGGGAAAGGCTGTTCACACAATCACTGCCTTATTGCAAAGTTGCTTTCTCCCTCTTGACATTTATGCAATATCACTGTAGTTGTCCACAACAACCTGCATCTCTCTGTGCCAGAGATAATGCAGAAGCGTTCCAATGCTTGGGATACTTCTTTGAGCAATAGGAGGCTTCCATAAAGCTTTCTTGGGGTTGGGGGTGGGAGGTACTGCTGTCAAAAAACTGCTAATTTGTGCACATTTCCCTGGAGCCACCAGGTCATGGCACAGGTCCCTTATGTGCTAAATAATGTAAAAACTCAGAACAGAATGATGGTTCTTGCCCTAAGGACTTCTCAGTCTTAAGATGAGAGACAACAGATGAATATCTATCCAGAATGACAGGGGAGCATTTAAGAGACAATGCTGGTTGGGGTGACAGCCATCAATCCCAGCACATCAGCAGTGGAGGTGATGTCAAGTGCCTTTGAAAGCATTGTGAGTGGGTCCACTGAGCAGTGCAGGCATGGAGGGGGTCCCTCTGAGACCACAGAACTCTGAGGAGCACTCTCCTGCCTTTGTTTGCAGTAGACATCCCTCAACCTGATTTAGAGTGTTTTATTGCTTAGTTATCCCAAGAGGATTGTTCTTTTTTTTTGCAAATTAGCTGTTGCTACCAGCAGACTCAGCACTGGATCCAGGTCTCTGTCCCTTTTTGGGGTAAGAAAGCAACATGAGTAATCCCTTTGTCTCTGCTTTCCACCTGCACTGCTCCACATGCTCCCAGACATGGAAAAAACCCAAAGATCTCAATGTTCAGCAGTTCTGTTCATTATCTGATACCTGCTGTGCCTCATGTTTAAAATCTACATGTCTGTGGTTATTCCTGTCCGACACTGGGATAAATAACACAGGTGGTCTCCCAAGGGTGGGAACAGAGATTGGATTAAAATGATATCTCAGTTCTTGGGCACTGTATGTCCTATTTGCTAACAAGAAAGCCCTGGCTGGAAATAAGTGTATTTCCAGCAGGCCAAGGGAGATGCATAGGTTGCATTTAGGCTGGTGTACAGGGATACAGGGTGTTTACTCCATGGCCACTTATGCAATCCTTGGTATATTGTCCCTGCTGTAAATGAATGTTGGAGCTGTGTTAAAAGGCTGGGGATTGGAAATGACAATTGTGGAGGAACACATGGAGGAAGGAGAGGAAGGAAAAGGTTGTTTCCAGGCTGTGAACTGACTGCTGGCAAACTGTGAGTGGTTTTTTAGCTGATGCCAGCAGCCTCCATTTCCCAGTTGATGTTTTGTTCACTGAGGAGAAGGAAAGTCCAGACAAGCAGCAGAGAAGGGCAAAAGTAGGCTGTAGTCTGAGGTCCCCTTGCCCTGAGATCAAAGCCCAGACTTCTTTCACGTTGTGCTGGTGTTCTCCCAGCAGTTGTCATGGATTGCTTCTGTTAAGTATAATCATACTTCTGCTTTGCAGTGAGATTTACATTAAAAATGATGATACACTCAGATGCAGTCGTTAGGGAGGGATCAGAGAAGAACGTGAGAGAAGCACAGACATCTGTTCTCCAAGACTGCTGCCTTCCCTGGGTGTAGTGCTGGGATTTGTAATATTTACCAGCACTCAGCCCACAAATGCACACTCCTGCAAAAAAGCTTAAGCTTTTGGCCAAAGACCTATATCTTGCTTGTTTTCTTTGTTTTGGGAACTGCCCAAAATGAAGGAGAAAATTAAAAGAAGTCAGTATTAATTGCTAAGGAGAAAAGAGAGAGTTATCCCTCCTAATCAGGAGGGAAGGGTTGGTTTATGCTGGGATTGTGAAGAAACAGGGCTTTGCAAGTGTGCCATGGATCTCTGTGTCCTGCTGCTCCTGGATTTGCCTATATACAGCCCCAAAGCAAACCATACTCTACTCAGTCCACTGACACAGGATAGAGGTATGAGATTCTGCATTGCCATAAGGTTGATGTAACTGTGACATATTGTGCTCCCCATTTTGCTCTTAACCCCTGAGGAAACAAGCTGCAGTGTGCTCAAGCATGGAGCCCTTCAAGGAAAGACACTTTGAGTGGCCCCAGCTATTTAAAAAGCCTCAGCATGGGCTGACACAAGAGGACAGACCACAAAATACAAGGTCACCTTCATTCCAGCTGCTCCTGGAGCTGTTTGTTTCTCCAGAGACAGGCACAGGTACATTCCTCTGGGTGAGGAGGGCTTTTGTGCACTCAGGTGGTCTCGGGAGCGATTCGCTGGGATTGAAGTGGTGGCTACAAGTAGTAATTCCTCCTCTCTCCTTATCTCTTGGCTGAGTAAAATCAGAGATTAAATCTGCAGGTTAGCAGCTCAGTGTTTAAGTGGGTGTTGTGAACAGGAATCAGCTGGCAGTGCTGGGTTGGGAACAGCCAGCAGCGTGCCCAGGGGGGCAAGAATGCCAAGGGCATCCTGGCTGGGATCAGCTCTGGGGTGGCAGCAGGAGCAGGGCAGGGATTGTCCCCTGTGCTGGGCTCTGGTGGGGCTGTTCCTCGAATACCATGTTCAGTTCTGGGCCCCTCACTACAAGAAAGACACTGAGGTTCCAGAGATTGGGCTCCTCTTTGCATGTGGGTTTGTGAGCAGTGGTTTGTGGCGAGCTTGCAGGATCCCAGCTGCTCTGGGTAAACTTCACACACACCAGTGAAGACACCAGTGCTGGGGCTGTTGGTTTTTACAGCAGACACGCAGAATTGGAAGGTTCTTTTGGCCTTGTCAGGTCCTGATTAGTCACCACAAGTGCTGGGCCAATGCCATCCCCTGTAGTGCAGCTGAGAGCTGTCATTTACGTCAGAGCAGTTCAGGTTTAGCAGCACTATGTGCCTGCACTGCTCCACCGTGGCCCTTCGGGTCTGTGCTGCAGCTGCAACAGCTCCAATTAGACCACCATAACCTTTTCTTCTCCTGTGGTCTCGTATGCTTTGCCTAGAACAGCTATGAAAACAGCACAAATCTTCAGGTTGGTGTAGTTGCACAGTTGAAGATCACTGTTACAACTGTGGCTCGTTTAATAGCAGCGGCCAAGATTCTCTTAATCTATTTGTTGTCTCAGTGGATGTGCTTCTGGGAGAAGAGGGCCTGCAGAATATGGTTTAGCACAAGCTGGGAGGATGCAAATCTGTCAGTTCAGCTTGGAGTGACTATTTCTTCGTGTGGTGTAGTCTCTGTTTCGAATAATAATCATTAAACCTCTCCACAGAGGGGGTGTGTGTGAAATCCTGTGACCCCCTCCAGCTGTAGGTCAACTTGCCTGTTTGCTTTTTCATTTGAGATGAATCCTTGTGATCTCTCAGATCTATTTTGAGTCCCTTGATTCTGAATGGCAAGGCTGTAAAAAGATTGGAAGCATTTTAGTTGAGATTTTTAAAGGGGACTCCCTCAGGTGACCGACACAAAACCACTGTTCAGTGAAGGTCAGGTACTTGGTTCCCCTCCCTGTTTACTTCCTTGCAAGCTGTGCTTTTTGCACAAGCCAAAGCTTCTGTGGAGCATAAAACAAACACACTGCTTGTGGAAAAAAATCAAGCAATTGGCTGAGAGGAAAAGCAGGTGTTTCTGTACTCCCACATTAAAGAGCACAGCATGAGAAGTGGTAGAAGCTTCTGTATAAAGCTGCAAACTCTGAAAATTGGTCCATTTTAGTTAATTTAACAGAGCTGTCCTGTTGGCACTTGTCTTTAACAATGCAAAACTGGGGTCTAGTTTAAGGAAAAGCCAATAATGTGTAGCTGTGGTCTTCTGTTGATGGAGCATGGGGTTAGAGTTGCTTAACTGTGAGTCCCACTCCTGGCTGAGCACAGCCCTTGGCCATCAGCAGGATTGAGTGTTTATGTGTCAGGAGTGAAAAGAGCTCTTTCCCACTGCCACTGGAAAGGAGAATTGGCTGCAAGACTTTTCCAGCACCTGGACTGCATTAAGGTTTATATATTTATACATCCTGGCTGGATGGCTGGGCCCAGGGAGTGGTGGTAAATGAAACTCAATCCAGCTGGCAAGGTGGTGGGGTCCCCATCCCAGAAACTATTGCAAAGCCATGGAGCTGAGGTGCTGAGGGCTATGGGGCAGTGGTGGGTTTGGCAGGGTGAGGGGAGAGCTGGGACTCCAGGAGCTTAAGGCTCTTTTCCAACCAAAACTATTGTGTGATTCTGTGTGTTGGATGAGGAGCCTGTAACTGATGCTTGAATAGCCCTGAGAGCCACTCGTACAGACCTGTTTGCTTTTGCCTTTTCACGGGAACGTAATGCAGTAATTGCAGCAGCGCTGCTGCCAGGGGGGAGCAGGGTATAATAAAGGGGAACTTTGATGAGCAAGCTCTGAAGTGGTTGTGGGGGAGCAATGAAATGGGTTTTTGGACCCACTCCAGACAGTGGTTGGTCTCTACAGCCTTAGTATTAGCAGGTGAGATTTAAGCTCCACGCAGGAGGTGCCTGCTCACATCAGAGACAAATCTGGGCAAACGGCTTCGTGGGAAGGTGGGGGTGCTGCTGTTTAACCAGAAGGGTTTGAAAAGTGCTTTGTTCATCTCTTAGAAACAGAACGTGCCCTCATTTTTCAGAAAAGCAGGGGCTGGGTATGAAATGGTTTGCAGACACTTGGATTAGATGTGCAGAGAGTATTGTCATAGCAACGAGAGGGAAACCCCCGCAGGTAGGAAATAGCAGTGTGAGCAGGTGAAGGGAAGCAGGAAACCTGAGCTCTGAAGGGATGAAGCTGCTCCCAGCAATTCAGGTTCTAGGAGCAAAGCAATAAGGATAATTGAGTCTAGTGAGGGGAGAGTATTTTAAACAGCTTCCAGAACCATCTGTGCCAGCAGTGTAGCACAGCTAGTAGAAACTATTTACCTATAATAGTCCCCCCTCCAAAATGTTAGAGCATCTCTTCAGGTTTTTTCCAGTTCTTCCCCACAGATATTTGTCTATAGCAAGCTTTGCTGCTAAGACTGACAGAAGCTTTTAGTAGAGGCTTCAGTTCTGCTTCAAGCAAGTTGGAGAGGGGCTTTAAAGTGTTAAAACGTATTTAAAGTGCACGTTAGAACGAACTGGAATGATGGTGTGGTTAGGGAGCAGCCTGATCTCCTCCCTGCAACAGTGGATTTGCAGAGATGTACTGCAAAATTCATCTCCATATTTCACACAACCAAAGGCAATGGATTGGAGCAGCTGGTGGTACTCCCAACAACTGCCTCTCCCCCCTAGTGAACCAATCACAGTGTGACCTGAAATGGCAAGAATTTGCATTTTCACCCTGAGCCTAGCAAGTGACTCCATGCTGGTAAGGATGTGGCAACGGGGTAACCAAGGAACAGAGGAAGGAGCTTGGTTTATGGGAAACATGCATGTGCTTCTCTGGTTGTGAAGGAGCTGCCTGACATCACTGAAAAGGCTGATGAGCCTTTCGAGGAAGATGGTTGATAACTACATGGAAGGAGCAGGTTAATGTCCCAAGACAGCACACTGTAAAATGGGTAATTTCTGTGCACTGTGCAGTTTGGATAGCAGTAGGCCTGCTGAAATGAAGCTTTATGCAAACGTCCTTTGAGCTGTGAATGCGCCATTAGGTTCCAGGGTAGATGGTTAAATTGCACTATTGATTTACTGTGCAAGGATATTTGTTAGTGCAGTGAAGAGGTGCAGCTAATGACTTCTGTTGGGCTTCTTCAGATTTTAGTCTGGCATACAAGGACAGAAAAGCCCGTGCTGGTGAATGAGGGGAAGAAAGGATTCACAGATCCCAATGTGGAAATCTGACTGTGCGTGGCTGAACGGAGACCAACACCAGGTAAGGGCACGTGTGTGTGTAATGAGAAGCAACAGTAAGAAAGAAAATACTAGACAATAACAGGAGAAAAGAGCTCTTTTAAATATGCTTTTTAATTTTTCACATCTCTGACCTTCCCTTACTGCAGAACTTCTGGACAACATTAGTGAATCTCTCTTTTTTTATCTTTAAGAGAAGCTGCTAAAGGAGAAATAACTGGTGAGGGAGACAAGAGAAATCCAGTGAGTGAGAGTTTAGGCAGCAGTAACATTGATATAAACCCAAACCTTTGTATAAACAAGAAGGTTGCCTTGTAACTGTACTAACACAGCTAAAGCACAGCAGTGAGGGATGTGGGTTCATCCACCTGCAAACATCTGCAAAGATAAAGCAAAATCAGAGAAAGCATTTTTAAGTCAGGCAGGAGCTTTCACTGAGGGAAGAGTTTCATTTTTATCCACATCAAAGCCACACACAGTCAGTGACAAGTAAAGGAGGGTGTGGATTAGTTTACCTAAGGTGAGCAGGTAGTGTCTTCTTCAGTGGAAAGGAGGAAAGAACATGCACATTGATGGCTGAGTTCCTGCTCGTTTGTTCATGCCCTGGCATCTCACCTTTAGTTCTCTGAGCACCCTGGTGCATTTAGCCCTCTGTGTCTCCAGAGTGCACCTGGCAGTTGGTTTGCTGGAGTGAAGGATGGGCTGTTTGCTCCTATCTGCATCCAGACTGTTGCTGTGCTTTGTTGTTATGGGGAGAACCATAAATGCACAACTCCCTTTAACTGGAGTGTAGAACCAGGCCTGGAGGGGAGAGAAAGTTGCTGCTTGTTCTCTTCTCAAGTCCAGAGAAGTAAGAGCAGCAAAGGGGCAGATTTGCTCAGCAGTAGTGTATTTTTAACAGCAATAAGCTCTCTTATAGCACATTCCCTTGGGCTGACTGGATGGAGCCCTGCCTGCTGCAGTGGCCTGCCTTTGCAGCCCATTGGCAAGAGAGCAGAGGAAAGCCTGCACTGCACATTATCAGTGCTATATATAGCAGCTTTGCAGAGAGGCCATAGCTCTTCAGCGCTGTCACAACTGTTTTTCACCAACACCCAGTTGCCTAGCAGCAGTACTCACAGATCTGCAATCTCAGATGGGTTTTGGGATAGTTCCAAGGGGTGGCAGCTAACTGCAGTGAGGCAGAAGGGTAATACACATGCTGCTTGTGTCTCTGTTGCAGAAGATTTCTTCATGCACAGCCTGCAAGGTTCCTCTTCGCAGCATACAACCAGCCAGACGTGCAGTAGCCAGGACCTCTGCTGACTTCCAAGAGTTTTAGTGTACTGAAACCAAGCAACACTGCATACATAAACTACCCAGATTCCCCTGCCCTTCCTCCTGGACTCTGAGCAGAACCAGACGCTCTGGAGGTGGAGAAAAAGCACAGAAAATGGAGGACTGACGTCAGCTTCAGTACAAGAGCAGCTGCCTCGTGAGATGCTCAGTTTGGGAGAGGCGCACGCAGGGCACGATGCACTGGACACTGCAATGGTGGTCTAGACTGAGGGGGCTGTCTGACAGGACCTGAAAGGAGGGTGGGAATGCCCACAGGAGCTTGGTGGCCCCCAGGGACTTGTTTCTCCTGAGACACACGTACCTTGTGGCTATGTGTGTCCTCTGTTCATGGAGGGGACAGCTGCCTTCTGAGATGGCACCTTAGCCCTTAATTTTGAATCTCCTTTATCAGTGTTCATTACACTGCACAACACAGGAGGGTTTTGGAGGAGAGTGGAGAGCAAGGCAGGTTAGAACAAACACATTAAGTATCTCTGTTCTCCTTGTGTCATCCTTCTCTCATTAGCTTCATGGTTTGGAGGGCACTCTGACACACATCGGTGTTATAGTTTGAGTTGGAAGGGAACTTTAAAGATCATCTAAGTTCACCTCCCCTGCAATGAGCAGGGACATCTCAGCTGGAGCAGGTTGCTCAGAGCCTCATCCAACCTGACCTTGAATGTTTCCAGAGATGGAGCATGTGCCACCTCACTGGGCAGCCTGCTCCAGTGTTTCATCACCCTCACCATAAAAAGAAATTCTTCCATATATCTGACCTAAATCTGCCCTGTTTTAGTTGAAAGCCATTATCCCCTGTCCTGTCACAACAGGCCCTGCTAAAAAGTTTGTCCCCATCTTCCTTATAAGCCCCCTTAATTACTGGAAGGCTGCAATAAGGTCTTCCCAGAGCCTTCTCTTCTCCAGGCTGAACAACCCCACCTCTCAGCCTCTCTTCACAGGAGAGGTGTTCCAGCCTTCAGTTTTGTGTCCTCCTCTGGACTTGCTCCAACAGGTCCATGTCCTTTTTATGTTGGAGGCCCCAGAGCTGGATGAAGCACTGCAGTAGGGGGTTCACCACACCAGGGTATAGAATCATAGAGTCATTTTGGTTGGAAACCACTTGTCATGGATCTCCAGCTGGACACTGAGCCACTGACCACTACCAGTTGACCACTGTTGCTGGATGGAGTGATGCTGGCAGCATGTGGTTCTCTATTCATCCAGGCTAAGATAATTGGAAGAGGGGTTTAATGAGTGTTGCAGCCATAAACTTCATCCAGGCTCAGGTCTTGGTTCTAATTAGCTCTAATTTGGTTCCTATGAGCATTAAGTGTGGGATTGGCTGAAGAGTGCTTGACATAAAGCCAAGTTTTGACTCAAAAAATAAACTTCACTGCTTACAACTAGGGACTGAATGATAAAAGCCAATGTTAGTGCATTTAGCATTCTACTGGAAAGAATCCTTCAGCCCTAGCCCCTTTGTCAGGGCCATCCCATGCTGCTGCAGAGCTACAGGCATGAACAGCCACGCTGGAGCAGCTGGAGAGTTAACCTCTGAGGGATAGAGCAGCACCCTTGTAAAGGGGAACATGTGCTTAGTGCTCTGTTCTTCAGCACCTGGCTTGAGGTAGGTTGAAAAACTGTCTATGTAGAACATGAGTCTCCTCTTTCCTGTTGTGTAGCAGGACCTGAGAAGCATTGAGGAAAGGGTGTTCTCTGATGGAACTGTATTTTGCTTCTCAAGTGAAAGACACAGGAGTGAGCAATGCAGAAGAGGAGCCTGGGTGCTACTGCCTTGGTTGGCTCTGTATTTGAGATTGACAAACATGCTGAGGAAGAAACTGAGGTACAACAGACCCCTTCTCCCCAACTCCAGCCCTTCTAAATAACAACCCAGCACTTACCTCCCCTTTGATAGTTGCTGTCAAACCTTTGATAAACCCCCAATGTCCCCATTCTTTGGGAAAAAAACAAGGTCTGAAGCACAATTTACCTTTGAATTGAGGGAAAATGTAATCCTGGAAACAGACTTGGTTGTTTCTAGCCCTAACACACAGAACTACTAAAATGCTCTAGATCTGATCTCTGGCTGAAGCCTCCCCTTGGACTAATGACATGCTGTATTTCCTCATGTTTGAAGGGAATATTTCTAGTTTTTGGTAAGTTATTTTCTCCCACTGTAGGTCCAAAGCACTGGGGAAAGGTGCACTCTTTAAGTTCTCAGTCACAGAAGCCTCTAGAGAAATGTCCCTTTCAGATGCGTTGGCTAAAGCACTCCTTGGCTGGGGAGCATTTGCTGCTGCTGGCCACTGGCTGCTCCGTGGGAAGGGGTATTGTAACCTTGCATTAAAACACTCTGCACTCCAGCAGATTTATGCAGTCATCATAGTCCCTACCCAAGTTCACTTTGTCTGCAAACCCTAGAGTGGAAAGAGGCATTTTTAAAGGTTTTCATACCATTTCAGTAGCTTCCAACTGATGTCCTCTCCTAGCTGCATGTTTTGTTTTGCTAGTCCTTGATCCCAGTCCCTGCTGGGTCACAGCCTTCCCTCCTTGGAAGGAAATAACTTTCAGGAAGAAATGCAAAGGATTGAGGCCTGACCACAACCCTGCAGGTACACTCCCCTCTCCTCAAAGTTGGGCACAGGCCTGGGCCCTTCCAGCTTGCACAGAGGCTACCGTGGTCCTCGGGAGCAGAGATGTGTATGTTCAGTAAGAGCAGCTGTGGCCAGGATGGAGTGTATCACAGCTGCACTGTCTGTCCTCAGTTTTAAACAAACTGTATTTAAATTTGTTAAATAAAATTATGGTTTCTAAGAGCCAGAATACCCTGCAACTCCCTTCTCAGAGACGCTGCACGTGTTTGGTGTTTCTCTCATAGCCTGAGTCCTCTGGTTCCTGGAACAGAAAGCAGGGGCTGAGCGACTTCTCAGGGATTCTGAAGAGATGTGCAGCTTGAGTTTGATCTGTCCCTGTCCCTAAAGAGATGGCAGCTCCCCAGTGACTGTGGAGCTGGTGAGTTACAAACAGAATATAAACACATTTCCCTAAATCCTGTGTTTCTGGACAGGGCCCAAGATCCCACAGTACATTTAACCAGACAGTACTGATGTGCTTTCCCATTTGCAACCCTTTTACTTCTATCCCAACCAAAATCTGATCCCTGCTCATTTTACAAGGGGCAATTTCATTAAGTGCTTCACAGTGGATGGATGACTGGAAGACTGACTCGTCCTTCTCTTCTCCCACGTCTCCTCTTTGGTGGTTCTCATTCCTTCCTGGCCTGAAACATCATGATGTATTTGATAGAGGACAAAACACATTCCACTTTTAAAACTGGTTTGTTTGTTTTTTCCTTTTTGAGAGAGAAGCAACCTCCACAGGAAAACTGAGTGGAAAAAAACCCTCAAAGTCATTTGACAACCAACTTGGCTTCCAACAAGTGAACAAGTAATGGCCTCTTTGCAGAATGAGTTGCTAAATTCTGCCTGGAAGCACAGCAATCTGGTTTCCACACCTGGTTACTCACAAGTTCACCAACTGTTTTCTCCCAATCTAATTATAAAAACAAGGAGGCCAGGAAGAACACATTTTTAAAGTCCCTGGAGAGCTGAGCTCAACTTTCAGTTCAGATGGCTTTGGTTCTTTCTCTCTCTTTTCTCCTGCCTCCAGCTTGTTTTTACTCCCCCACATTCACCAGACAGTCCATAACATCATGTGCAGCTATCCAAGCTGTGGGTCCTCAGTAGTGCAGGGAGATGAGCTTCCACCTCCACCTATGAAACAATGGGCTCTGGCTCCTTCGGGGCCCACTCTTTCTGCTGAACTTACTGCCAAAGAGCAAATCCTTTACCTGGGTCTAGTGGAAATTAACATGCCCAAGCACTTGGGCCATGGTGTCCCCAGACATGCAACCAGGAGTACTGTAAATAGCCAAACATGGGGAGGAAGTGCCCATCAGTCCACGTACTGGGTCCTCCCTAAGTAAGGGATGTCGACTGACTGTATTATCCGTCCTGCAGTGTGTTCCTCAAATATCACGATCTGCAGAAGAGAGGGATGTGTCAAGTTCCTTCATACAAAGGCTGAGTTACTTCATTTTAAGAGGCAAAGGCATATGATGAGAGCAGGGGCAGGAAGGATCATTGATCAATCAATACCAGTCTGGGATTCTTCTTCGGCACCATGTGATGCAAAAAATGAACCGGCATCCAATCGAGTTTGTCTTGCTTTGCAACTGGATGCAGTGCTTTGAAGTTTAGCTGCCATCCCTATCATGCTTTAATGGTTGTCAGAGCTGCAGTCAGCTTTAGAGCAGCACCTTCCATCATTTTCACAGATCTTAGGAGAGAACAGTCTCCTCCCTCTGTGCTGCACTGGTTTTCAGGTAGAGAAAGGTAATATGTATGTCTAGCTCTTTGGGATACAACTCAGAGGAAAAGCTTTAATATCACAAACAAGCAAAGAGAAATCCCACCAAAGCCTCTCACCTCATTGCTCCCTTTCCACAACCAGGGGCCAGGAAGGTAGAGTGTTTCCTGAGGTCCAATTTTCCAGTAGCGGCCCAGGTTCTGACCATTGACAAACACAACTCCTTTCTCCCAGCCCTGGAACCAAGACAGTACATGGAATTATTGATGCAGCTGTATTGCCTAGTTACCATCCCCACAGGAACCTAGTCTGCTTTCACACTTGCATACTTTCAGGCCACTTTCTGCAGGTTTTCTGCTTGCTTTCCCTGAAGCCATGAGTAAGCTCTCTTGAACAGGAGTTATCCTTAATGTGCCAATTAAAAGGATAAAGCTTTCAAAATGTGCAATTCATGAGTCATGCTTGTACAGGAAACTTCACCTATTTGAACAGACATATCTTTATTTCTTCTCAAGCAAAGAGTATCTCCCCTCACCTATTACCCAGGTGACAAAACCACTGTATTGCTACTGACTAGCATAATTTACAGCACAGCAGAAATGGCAAATGAGCTGTACAGTAATGACTGGCATGAACCCTGGCTCTCAGGGAGTGAAATCAGAGGAGGATGTTTAGTAATACTGAGTATCTCAAGTTCTATGCAAGAGCAGCAATCCTCCTCAGAAGGAAGATGTGAACAGTAACTCTTCATGCCTTGCCTACAAAGTGACTCTTTCCATATCATGTTGAGGAGGCAGAGATAAAACTAGTGCCTCCTGTAATTTTCATGCCCATTACTCCTCTGCAACTAGATCTGAAATAACATTTCCATGTCAGTAAAACAGACTAAGTGTTCATGAGCAGCTTCGAAGGGTCAGTATTGCACATGTTTTGTCATCAGGACCACTACAGACTGAGCAGAATTACCTGCAAGCTTGAGAGGACTTCCACACCCTCAGAGTGATTCTCCAGGATCATAAGATTGCAAAACTATGGACTACAAGCCAGAGCTCGGTCAGAGCTACTACACAAGTGTCTAAACAGCTTTTAAAGTGCCTTGATGAAAAAAAACTAGTGGGAAAGGAAAAACAGGACTTGCCTGTAGCTTCAAGAAAGTGTCCTGTGGCTGATGCTCTATCCACAGCCTTCCACGAAAGAAAGCCGGCCCCACAAAGTAATCCGGGACCGTGCTCCATGCAGGCAGCTGTCGCAGGCTGTAAGGGAAGCACCACACACAGCAGGGGAGCACCAGGCAGCACTGAGGGGGACAACACTCACTCTCAACACCATTCCAAACCACTGCTGATGGGTCTTGTTACAACAATCAGAGAAATGGTTCGGTTGGAAAAGACCTTTAAGGTTTTCCTCATCTCCAGTCTGAACCTCCCCTGGTGCAACTTGAAGCAACCTGGCATTATCCCTCACCTGTGGCAACAACTTGGGAGCAGGGAACAAATGACAGAAAATAAGGCATGTGGAAGTCCCACAGAAACCTCGAGCTTCTGTCAGAACATGTTCCTTTCCACCCTTGGGAACTGCATCTTGTGGAGTCAGGGAAGTTACAGATCCAGCGCAGCTCGACTGCTGCCGCATGAGTCAACTAACGGCCCACGACAGCTCCTGTCACAATAATACCATGAGCTCCCTCCTCCTGCACACTGCTGATTGTGTTTCACTGCTGCTGGTCACTTGCCAGTAACTGACTGTAGTCTTGACTAATGCTGCTTTTGTTTGGGCACGACAGCTCACTGGGTTTAATGTTCCTCACTGAAAACATTCTTCTAAAACCCTGCAGTCCAAGGTGATGTGAGTTACCCCGTCCTTCAAGGAGCCCTCCAGCCCCTGGTAGGATTGTCCTCAGAGATTGCAAAATGTAGACTTTTTCCCATAAGAGTTGAACATGGCCTCTCTCCTTCCTACACAAAATGCAGGAGCTGTGATATCTTGGGGGAAGCACATGTGTTACTTTCTTGTATTAAAAACAAGACTGAAAACAGTGTCTCTGGATCGTGGCCAGAGTCCACAGGGCATCTGCTGCCTGAAATGGTTGCTGAGGTTTTCTGCATCTACTAAGAAGCTCCTTGAGTTACCCCTGCTAGATTTCTTTTTCAATCTTTCCTGAAGTAAAGCAAAATAACTTACAAGAGAGGAAGCCATCTGGACTTGTTAATGCACTATTAGTAGCTTCCCAGAATTAATTTGTCCCAGGCAAGTCTGAATTACTAAATATGTCAGCCACATTGCTAATGTCAAAGAAGACACAAACATCAACATGTAGGTGTGCTGGGACCCAGCCCCTTGGGGAAGCCATTCTTTCACCTGCCTGATCTAACCTGGATGTACAGGCTGTGAGGAGTCTTTAAATCTTCCACAGTGGGAATACATTTCACTCCTAAATAACGAGCTGGATAAAGTGTTGCCGTTTGCTGCACTATTTCAGGCAAAGGTATCAGCAAAGATTTTGTGCTGCTTATAAACAGTTGGTTTCAACTGAGGGAGAAAAAACAATGTAAATCCCACAAACCTTTTCATGAAGCCAGGTTTCATCTCCAAACTGTAAATCTTGAAGTTCCTCAAGGGGGTTTTATTCAAGAAGACGTCACCAATTAAGCCTGCGGGAGCAATGGGGGTAACGAAGAGTTGAAAAACAGCTAAAGCTGATAGATTTTCCTATGTGAATGCGAGGAACAGCAGGAGATGGAAAGCAGCCACATTCTGCAATGGAATTAGAGTCCATATGGTCCCATTGCTCATCCAGATTGAGTGGGGAACATTACTATGCTTTGGCCTCTCTGCTCTCTCCTTCGCTTCAACTCACCAAGCCTCCAAGCAGAAGACATTGTTGGCACACACAGCAGATGGAGTTTTGTTGTTATTGTTGTTTTTCAGTTAGCTGTCCTTGTATAGATTTTTTTAAAGCACTAGATCAGTTACTTCTAACAGGCACAGCAAAATAGAACCTGGGCTAGCACTAATGTCCAGTGCTGATCCAGTGCTTTTCATCCCAGCATCTTAAGACAGCTTAATAAGTAATTTACCTTTAGCACTCTCTTGTTAGATGAAGTTACTCTCTGTGGAGCAGGCAAAGCCTGGGTCCTAATCCAGCCTCCTAATTATAAGGCTGCAGTTGAGACTGCCTAAGCAGTGCAGAGGCTTTATGCCCCTCTTCTGCAGTAGAATAAAATCAGTACATTTACTAACTCCATTAGACTACTTTCTACAGTTTTTGCATGTAAGTTCCCCACTCAAATCCTGGGGTTTCAACCTCTTCCAGCCCCACAGCAGTGACAGACTTGAGTATTTTAGTAAATTCTGCTCAACAGGATGCAATCCATTCCTCCTGATGCTGAGTTTTTAAATGTTGGGATCCCCCAGGGGAGAACAGAGGCAGTTTCCTTCCCTCCCTGTGATGTAACATGCTCACAGAGGGAGAGAAAGGGTAACCTAACACTGCCTAGCAAATCTAGACCAGAATAAGATTCACTGGTGGCTGTGGGTTCAGTTGTACCTCTCTAAGACAAGAAGCTTTAAGGCAAGCCACCAAGCACCCACTACTTGTCCTCTACAGGCACTCCAGACAGGGGATGAAGAGTTGTGTTTTTTAACAAGCTCCCTCTGTCATATCATTTCCCACCAACAGCCTTGGCTAGCACCATGAGAACTGTACTGGGTCTGCAGCGTGGTTCTGTGTAAAACACACAAGACAGACACTTCCACAGTGTTTAAACTCAAGAGTGCTATCTAGGACAGTTTGGGAACAAAGAAGTTAACTCACCTTTCCTCTGTTCATTCAGTGCCAGGCCATAATTGACGCGACCGCGGTTCTCTACCAGGAGTCGTAGCTGCCTGAATCCCTGTAGAAAACAAACAGGAGGAGCATCAGCAGGACCAGTGCACAGCATGTGCTGTATCAGCCATAATGCTTGGTTAACAGAGGTCAGCAGAGGTGGCAGCAATACCTATGGCAGTTGGAGTTCTGTTTAAAGCTCTGGGCTATGTGACAGAACAGTGTCCCCATACCTTTCAGCTCCTGCAAATAATCATGCTACTGAGGAGCTCTCAGCCTTCTCATAGAAGTTTTCTTCTCCTCCTGTTACATTTTCAGTACCATTTTGATATGACCCACAGAGCACAGGTTTATGTCCTACAGCTCTCCCATAACAACAAGTAGTATGGCCACCCCCTGGCCTGCCCCATGGAGCCATGCACAGCTCTGTTGACATGCATTCAATCAATAACCAGTCTTATTACCAACTTCTGCCACGGTGAGACTACTTTTCAGAGCTAGACAGACATTCCTTCTCGTTTCATTTGAGACACAGAGAGTACAAATGCCTCCAAAACCCCCCTTAAAAGCTGGTGAAGCCTACACAGACTTAAGTTTGCACAGAGGTTACTGGTACTCAACGTCTACAGTTTGGGGAGGTGGCAGGAAGGCTGGCACATTCTGGGCAGAAAGAACTACAATGATTTCAGTTTCTTCCATAAAAAGCATTCAAAAACCACTTCTCAATCAAAACCAGTAACTTGGTAGTGAAATCAGGCTGTATTTCAGTAGTGAAATGGTGCCTAATTAAGGTATAACAACTGTTGCTGTGTCAGGATGCCATACCCACTAGTTAAACACATTCAACAAGAGGTGCCTTCTTGAGAACTATGCCTAAAAGGCAGGGTCTTGGGTTTGTTATCTCTGTACCATTGCTGTGAGCAATAATCTCCAATTAGTTACCTGTCCTTCAGGAAGGGAGAGCTCCACTGTGTTGTAGTCCAGCTCTCCAACATACATGGTGTTAACAAAGACCTGCAGAACAAAGCACAAGAGAGGAGAGCAGCTTCTCATCACTTACACTATAATCATGTGTTGCACAGGTTACTGAAGCTGTGTTTGGGGAGGAAGCTGTCTCTACTCCTTATCCATAACTGTGTCACTGATTCAGTCTAGATGGGGGAAAAAACTCATTACATTTCTCAGAACATTCAATATGCTGCTGTTCCAAGACATTGCAAGTGGTGCAGACTGGAACCTCAAGCTGATCTATAAACAATAAGGGCTGGGGTTTAGCTGAGAACTGAAAAGAGCAAATCACACTTCTGATGTCAAAGCTCAGGTTTTCCTTCCTGCCTGACCCCTTTCCCCCCCCAGCTGCCAAGGCCAATGCATTCCCACCTGAGTGGAGTTAGCCAGAGCTGCTGCTCCGTACCTGCGCGCGGTCGCGGACGTGGTCCCTGGAGTGCAGGTGTCCACCCCCAAAGATGACGGTCTCATAGAGCACATATCCAAAGGACTGCCCACTGCTGTCGTTTCCACGCACATTCTCCATGTTAATGGGAAACTCTGACTTAATGGGCTGCAAAGGAGAAACGGATTCAAGGGCAGAAGTGGCCTCTCAGCATTGGCAGGCCATTTAAGAGGCAATTTATTCAACATAGGTCTTCCACTCTGCCACGGGTTACATCTACCCTGCAAGCCTCCCGAGGCCAGTTCCAACCTGAATTGCCTTATGACTCTATGAAAGCTACAGCAATGAAGGCAAGGCACCAGGAAAGGGAGCCAAGGACTTGTAAAACCAGAATTCCAAAGTGAAGTAGCAGTAAAAAAGGTGAGATAAAGATTTGCCTCCTTTCCATATCCTTGACAAAACATTCCCCAACCTTATCCTCCTGGGCTAACAAGCCAGTGCACTAATTGCCTTTTCTACCCAAGAGCTGATGCCTTTTAGTACTGAGATGGGTTAAAATCAGTAGTACTACCTGTAAAAGAGATGGTAACACATCCCAGAGAGAGATACACTGATGCAACAGGATTGCACCATATGATGCCTTGCTTTCAATCATGGGAGGGAGAGGCAGAGGCTGGCCTGTGATGCAAAGAGAAAAGAGAAAGGTGAACAACTATTTCAGATGCAAAAAGCCAACACAGATTTAAGGCCTCTCCAGGCCTCTTTTGATCCTCTCTCCCATCTTTAGGAAAAAGCACCCAGCCAGTCAGCCAACCAGAGTGAGAGGGCTCCAGCAGAAGGGCCAGTTTAAACAAGTCTCTGATTTAACACTGTAGGCAGAAGAGCATTTTGGTTCTTGGATTTGTAATTACCAATGATCACGCTGAAGAGCTGCCGGAGCTTGAAAAATTTGGATGTGTAGTCTCCAGCTTCCGTCAGCACAGCGTCATAATCTGAAAGAGAGGAACACGTGCTTCAAAAAAGGTACAGCAGCTCTGGGGCAGCCTTCCTGTACACTGGCATCACAGAAGTAAAAGCCCAAGACACAATTTCCTTAGCACTGAAAGAAATTGTGCTGTAGACCTGTACACTTTTATCTGTGTGGATGTCACTACAACTGTGGAGTTGGTTAATCTGCAGGAGAGCCACTCACTGAGGAGCAGCATCCTTTCAGATACCTAATTTGCATGTGTCCAACATTTCACACAAGATCAAGTCAGCAGTTAACAGTTTTAACAAAGGGTTGTTGGGTGAAAAGAGCTTTACTGAACAATTTGGCTTGGTAAAACTAAAGCCCAGACTGTATCTTTGCCTAGGAAGAAGGAAACATAAGCCAAATCATCATCTGTGACTTCTAATCCCATTTCAGAATGAGGGGATCCTCCACATCCTGGAATGGGTCTGGAAATGGGAAACCCTAATGCAAACCCTCTTTTAGACAGGCATTTACTTCTGAGCTACGTTCCAACTCATCTCTCCATGACAAAGTGGTTGTACTGATCATTTCTCAATGCTTCTGTCAACTGTAACTAGCCCCAAGGGTCACCTGAGCTGCACTCACAATAGGTGCAGAGGCAAGGCAGTGAAAGGAAGAAAACTCACCATAACTGGTGACATCTGACTTGTATTCATCAGCCTGCAAAGCACCGTTCATGAAGCCAAAGTTGGTGCCTCCGTGAAACATGTAGAGATTGATGGATGCTCCTAACTTGAGGACGTTTGCCACAGTAGTCACCATTTCTGTAAAGGAAGGGCAGTGCCATGAACACCACAGAGCAAGCAGCTAGGCTAACACTCTTCTAGTAATTCAAAGTAGACACACACACATTCTGGTCCTTGTCAGTCAGTCCAACCTGTGTCATTACAGTGTGGTTTGTATTTTGCCCTCAGTAAGGGCACCAATGTCTACTGACCAATCAGGACACACACATTCAAATACACCTCTCCTCTAGGTGAAAAAGGGTAAAGCTCATGTACTTGAGCAGGAGTTTTGTTTTCAGGCAGAAGAGTTGTAAGGACTATTCCATCAGCCTCCTCAACAGTGACCCAGTGGTACTTCCTGAGTGCTGAGCAATAAAGCCCCCTGTCTGCAAGAACAGCATGTGATGCTCACCATCTGCATCAAAGACATTGTGAGGGCCTCCCCAGTGATCAAACCATCCAGTCCAATACTCCATCACCATCTTTGGCTGGTCTTTCTGTATCAAAACAAACCCAAAGAGTTAAAATGGAGATAGGGCAATCTTGTATTCAGCCCTGGTTTGCCAACATGGTTTACAAGAGGGTTTTCCTCACCAGTTCACATAAAAATAAAGCAGTTCTAAGGAACAAGACACTGTGGGCCAGCAAAGGCCAGAACAGGCAAGCAAAGCAGAGAAGCACTCTGCTAGGCACACAGCAAAAACCATGGCACACAATCATTTGGTTGGAAAAAAGCTTGAAGCTGCTGGAGTCCCAGACCTCCCCTCACCCTGCCCAGCCCAGCACTACCCCATGGCCCTCAGCACCTCAGCTGCAGGGCTTTGCAACAGCTCTAGGGCTGGGCACTCCCCACCTCCCTGGGCAGCCTGTGCTCAGGTGATATCAGGTGATAGCAAACAGTTCTGGGTGTCATTGTTTGGTAGAGCTGGAGCAAAAAGACAAATCAACTGTCACTGTTTAGCTTCTGCTAGAAACTCACATTTGTAAGTGTCTGCTTATCAGCTATGCCACTGCCAGCTGAGAGTTTGCAGGTGCACTGCAGCCAGTGATTGCCAAGGTAGGAACAGCAGACCTTAGCAGCTTAATGCCTTTTTAATGCTGCATATGGTGTTGGCAGGAAAGAATTAGCCTTTGCAGGAATTAGGTCTTCATTAAAAAGGCTCTGCACACACAGCAATTGCTTCCCATTCATCACAGCCTGCCAGCTCCCTTAGCTCCTGAAGAATTCCACCCAGCCCCACCACACTGGACAGGACAACATGTGCTCAGCCTGCCTGGCACTCCCTCCTCATGGTATTTATTTCCAGTCAAAGCAGTTTTGCCCTTTATTTGATACAGGCTTTATCTGATGCCACATGAAATGGCCAAGGCAAGTGGCATTTAAGAAACTTGTGTTTCCTTAGGAGAAAACAACTGCAGGTGCCTGTTATCATCTAATTGTTCCAGCTTCAGAAGAAACTCTTGGAAATATGTTTAATCAATCCAGCCCCAGTAAACTAGTCAAAGAAGGAGCTTTATCACCCTCTGAAATAAAAGACTATAACAAAGGAAAGATAACACAGCCTCATAATCATCCTTACAAATATGAATGACAGGCTTCCTGTCTTGTAATTAGCAAGTGTGGCAAAGGAGGAGCTGCTTTTATTGGGCCATGTTGCGCTTGTGTGTTTGTTTGGCAGGGAAGATGCTGCCTTCTGCTCATTTGCAGGGTTTGGGGAATTTTGTAAGACCTAAAGGAGGTGAAAGCACATGCAACAGAACCTCTTTTGCCTGTGCAAGAGAAAAAAATCCAAATTGAAGTGGCAGGATTCAACTTTCAGCATGCCAACAACAAGGTTTCCTTTCACAGTCCAGGCAAGAGCCAAGGGAAGAAATCAGAAGAGAACTGAGCATGGCCACGGGCAGATGTCAGTTGTTCACATCTTCCCAGGCTGACATTTGGGAAAGGAGAGGACAGAGGATGCAAAGGGAGACAGAAGCTGTCACTAGTGAGTAGAACTTTTCCTTCACTACTCCCTCATCACAGAGAAATCATCCAAAGTATTTTCACTGATTCCAGAGGCATTTGGCCTAATGTGAAGGAAACCCAAATACTTGTTCCAAAAAACCCCACAACCAAACCAACACACAGAACCAAACCAGACCATCAGTGCTTCGCTTCTAATGCTGTGCTGGAAAATCTAGATGAACAAGGTTCTTCTTCACCTTACCTGTACTGTGTCCAGATACTTCAGTAGCCCAGTTTCCAGTTTCTGAAAGTTAACAGTGGCCAGTGCTATTGGGAAGAGAAAAGGCTTTTCTTAACTTAGACATGTATAAAACACCTAGGGGACCACCTCCTTAGGCATCAGCCCAGCACAAGCTCAGGAGAACTAGAACATCTTGTGAACCACCAATACAGCCTCCTCAGAAATTTCTGATCAAAGCAGACTGCAGCACACAGTGGAATACTTGCAGGCCATCTTTTGAGCTCTGACGTTCAGAGATACTAGACAGAGAGCATCAGAGCAGCTCATGGGGTGTCACAAGCCCTAATTAGAGGCTGTAAAGCACTTGGAGATCTTCAGATAAGAAGCACCATGTAAAGGCACACTTATTATTAGGAAGTCATATCTGGCTGCTGCACTGATCTCCCAGGTTTTAGCTACAGAAATCGCTACCCAGGCAATACCTTACAGCTTGTCATGTCTGTGGGGGTGGGCGAGAGAAACCACGGTGCAAGTGAACCGTAATTGGTGCAAGAAACTGTAATTGGAAGACTGATCTGTGCTTGTGTCCTGTGCAGCATGGGGGAAGCACCAAGCAGTTTATGTGTGCTGCATGTATAGCAGAAGTCACTGGAGGATCCTCAAGCACTGTCTGCAGGAGCTGATGCAGAAGTCACTGATCTGGCATCAGTGGTCCAGCCCTGGCAGATATCTGAACCATTTTCATACTTTTCCAGCCCTCAGTCGCACTGATATTTCTCCCAAGAAACTTTGAAAATGCAGAGGGAATGATAAGACTCTGCATTCAAAAGTGACTGCTTAGGAGAGAGCTGCTGTCAAACCCAGCCCCAGTTGTGTCAGCCAGAGCACTTCAAACACAATATCTACAGAAGCAAAAGCTCACTTCTCACTATTTATACCTTGATTTTAATAGGCTGACCTATGTAGTGTGCTGAGCTAAACATTTTGGCTCAGGCAGACACGGTGAGAGAACAAAATAAAAGGTGGATTCTGTTATTGAGGGTTGGCAAGCCCAAAGGCAAACATGCCCAGTTCTGCTCTTAGTGCAGATTAACAGCACACCATTGGAAATGGAGGAGAATTAATCCCCAAAGCCTTATTCATCCTGCCCACACACAGCTTTCCCCCACGGTGCTTCAGTTTCATTTTGCCACACATCAGCTCCCAGATGGGCTGTAACAGGTCAGATTAGTGCCACCCAGCTTGGGATTCTTGCCACTGACTATGCCCAGGAAGGGAGGATTGCAGGACCTGCACAGGTACTCAGAGACTGATGGATATTGCTTCCCTACAGCATGGCATGTCCCACTATTATCTGTGAGCATGAAGGGCTCACAACATCAAAGCTTTCCCCCTCGTGCCTTGAAAATGTGCAGCAACCACTGAATCAGGGCTACAGTACTGTAGTCTCAGGCTAGAGTTCTCTGCAGAGCACCAGACTGACTGCTCCTGGCATTAACAGCACCCTACAAATGCTTCTTGGAAAGAAATCAGTGCCCCAGTGATGAACAGAATGAACAACATCACAGAACCATTATTAGTTTTCAACTCCAGTATGGAATCCTCTTAAAGCATCTCTGTTGTTGATTTTATTCTCCCTCCTTTAGTGCTTTTGTAACCACCTTGCTGCTATACCACTTTGAGCCCTAGTTATTCCATGCATCTGATTACTTGACGTGTTGACTCTAATGAGCAGATTGTTATGACATCTCAGAGGCAAATTGGTATCAAAGAGCTCTCAGCATGCAACACGCTGGAAAAGACAACTCCAAACAAGGAGCTCTGAGGCAGTAAACATTTCCACAGAAGGTAGTGAGGGCCAGACAGGGATTCCCACACCAGCCCTAATGCATGTCAGCTTGCTGGCAAGGAGAGAGTGACTCTTTGTGGTCAAAGCTGGAAACTGCTGCACACCAAAAAGACCTTTGAGAGACACTGGTGAAGGCCCATGGACTTGAGAGTTAGTTCATCCCTCTCATGCTGCCATCATAAAACAAGAGGAGAAAAATAAAAGGAAGGAAAAGGCTTTCCCTTTCATCATCTCCATGCCTGAGATGAGAAAATGAACAGTATTTATGACTGAGCAATGACAGGACCACTCAAAGCCTTCACCCTGCAAACACTTCATTCAGGGGAGCAATTACCACTCCTGCAGGCAACTGGCAGAAACACAACAGAGAGCAGAGGCCAAGTACATCATAAATCTCAGATGAACTGGCTCTGGAAACCTGAGAATCAGTCTCACACTATGCCCCAAATGGTCAGATGTAGGGCACAGTGAAGCTTTAACAGCTGCACCTCCATTTCTTCACAGTGCAAAGCAGGAGGGGTGCTAAGCAGTATTTTTAAACACTTAATAGAATCACACTTTTAAAAAGAGAAAGGTGAAATGGACATCCTTCTGCATTTGCACATCTGATACCCTCTTTTACCTACTACCAAAGGGCTGCCCCCTAAACTACTGCTAAACTTACAGAATGTTGGATTTCAGAATCAAGGGCTCAAAGGAGTTTTTGCTTCTCTTTTGAATTGCAAAGCAGCTATCTTATTACTACTAGTAATTGCTGAAGTACTTATTCAATATATATTCAAATGAAGCAGTATTTCCAGCCTTTTAATGTTGTGGAAAGAACATCAAGAAATGCTAGGTGCTGCCATCTCTTGACTAACCTCATATATATATATATGACATATATATACACCTGGGAAGTAGGGATGCCCAGTAGACAGAAGGCAGCAAGGCATTTTAATGTCCTTGGAAGCAGGGAGGCCCCCTCCTCATGGAGCAACTGTGATATCACTGTGATACACCTCACGTTGAACCACTCTGAACCTTTCTAGGAAGGGACTGGGTTTGCTCTGTGTGTACTACCCAGCTAAGGGGGTCTCTCCTGAGTGGCTGAAGCTCCTACCACAAATACAACAGCAGTAATGGTGCAGTTTAGCAAATCATAGAATAATTTTGGTTGGAAAAGAGCTTTAAGCTGCTGGAGTCCCAGCCTTCTCCTCACCCTGCCCAGCCCAGCACTACCCCATGGCCCTCAGCACCTCAGCTCACGGCTCTGGGATCCCTCCAAGGCTGGGCACTCCCCCAGCTCCCTGGGCAGCCTGGCACAGGGGCTGACACCCCTCTCAGGGAGATAGTTCTGCCTCAGCTCCAATCTCAACTTCCCCTGGTGCAACTTGAGTTTCCTCTTGAATGAAGCATTCTTCTCTTGTGCAAAGGCACTTTTCATCCCCACGGTCTTACCTTACTCCCCTACAAGCACATACCTCCTTTCACTAAGCCAAACGACAGCCCGTTCTTGTTGTCTGAGGTCATCAACAGTTCCACAATCCCTCTGTTCAACAGGGCCTAAATTAGAAAGAGGAAAAGCCACTGTGTTAACAGCCTGAGTTTTGTATTTGTCAAGATATGAAGGCATTACGATACATTATCACCATCTCTGGAGACAGCCTGCAACTGGTACTGGCTTGGTAAGAAATGTCGTTCCTGTGACATCTCTTCCTCCTGTGGCTTCGCTGCCTACTTCAAAATCAGACAACTGAAAGATCTTATTTTGGTTTAGAAAGCTGGATTGGTTTCTCACTGACGCTTCAAACTTGAGGACTTTATCTTCTTCTGAGATCAGTTTAATAAATCACTGCTTTCCATCAAAAGAGGGCTTCAGGTGGATAAAGAACAAGAAAAGCAGCACAGCCTTCCTGACTGTCTCTCAGTGGGAGCTGGAAGGAAAAAAAAGCTGGTTTGCTATTGCCTGCTATCACAGGCCAGCACAGGTACCTATGTTCTTGAATAGTTAAGTCTGGATGAACTTACTGGTTCCTCAGTACGGCAGCACTGTATAAACAGCACTCGAAGGTTTGTGGAGGCTCCTTCCTTGGAGGTCTTCAAGACCCACCTGGACATGTTCCTATGCAACCTGGTCTAGGTGAATCTGCTTCTGCAGGGGGTTGGCCTGGAAGATCTCTAAAGGTCCCTTCCAACCCCCACCATTCTATGATATGCACAGAGGTTTTGGCATTGGGATTGATTTCTTACAGTTGTTTTTTTACAGAACTGTGGCCAATGGTTGAAAGAGAGATTAATAAACCCTAGTTGCAAATTAATCCTCCTTTTTACTCTACATGCATTGGAAGTCACTCCTTCAGCTTCCTGGAGCTTTGAAAACAAGCCTTTGGTGTCTTAGTTCTAAATTACTAACTGTAAAATGGTGATAAAGACACATCAGCTGACACAGGAGTTACCTGTGTCACATGCACCAACCAGTTGAGGTCTGCTGTGTGTTTAAAGAAACCTCTGCACATGCCTGCAGGTTTGTGCACTCATGTGCACAGAGTAAATAGACTTGAGCACTCCACAGAGTCTAGATTAAGAGAAGCATTACAAGACAGAGTTTAAAGACAAACTCAAGTCAGAGTTAATCCAACCTGATTATTTTATCAGCCTGTCATCACTAAGTTGACAACCTGAACTGATGCTGGTATCTGACAAAATTCGGGTACTGAGGGAACTGGAGTTTCTAACACAGTTTATGAAGATAAGTCTTTGAGCACTGCATTAATACGAAGCTGCTTCCCCTCCTTTTGAATGTAAGTGCAAAACAGAGAAAGGGCAGAGAGCTGCCACATCTTGAAATGCTTTACAGGAGTTCAGGGTGCAGCAGAGACACCAGGAATAGAAACAGCATCTGAGGCAGACACAGGTGTGTGGTCAGCTAATCCCAGCTCATCAGCCATATGGGGAGGGAGGTGTCAGCACATTCCTTGGTGGCCTTCACGTTTTGGAAGGCAAAGGAACTGCACCTGAAAGAGTGACATAAGGACATGGACTTCCACCTTTCTGTGGGTTGTGAGAGGGTTTTTAATGGGTATATAAATTACAGGATGATTTCAACACCATCATAAATCTAGATGCAGATAGGAGTTAATTGACTTGCCACATTCACAGCTCACGGCCCAAAAAGGAACAAAGGCTTGAGCTCTACCTCCCATGAGATCCCATTCCAACCAAAAAGGAAGCCCTGCAAATCCTGCTTTCCCACATTTTCATCTTTAACCACTACAATGTACTTCCTCAGATGTGAGTTGCACACAATACCAGAATGTGACCAAACAGCACTGCAGAAACACACCCACAGGCCTCCCAGGAAATGTGTTCTGACAAGTCTGTGAAACATCACAAGCTCTTTCATCACCCAGATACGGAAAAGCAAGCCCCAAGTCAGCACGCTGTTCAGACACAACAGAGCCTCTACACCTCATCTGTTTAGGGCTCCAAAAGCCACTTGCTTACGTGCTTGTGATTGGTGGGACCCAGGGATAGAAACCATGTGGATACAACAGGTAATTCTGACATTATCAGTTCAGGCTGGTAACACTTGTAGGCAATGTTAAATCACTCCACAAGATGGAGTTAGTGCAGGGGCAGGCACCACTCTAAGCAGATTAGGACTCCTGTGATGCAATTGATTTGCTTGAAGAGCCTCTGTATACCTTAAGCAATAAGACAAGGTGAGTCTGAGCTAACCTCAGGAGCCCCAGATTACACAAGTTTAGGGATGTGCTGATGGCTTGTTCACATAAACCTTCCTACCAGGAAGGTCAACAGAAACAAAGAAAAATCCTTCTCTGATGCCTAAGAGAAGTGAAATAGGATCAGTAGGAGATAGATAGCTTCTCCAAGGCCAGCTGTGTATTACAGATACTCCCTCATTTCCCCATCACCCTCTTCTCTGGAAGACATAAGAACACATGCTCATCAGTACTGAGAGGGTCCTATGCCATTCAGAAGAAAGAGAATACTAAAAGGAAAGTGGTTTATGAGAAAGATTCACCACAGAAACAAGTAAATGTGCCAACATTACCATTTTAACATAGGTCATGTAGTTTGGGTCTTTGGCATAGGAACCATACTCATTCTCCACTTGCACTGCAATGATGGGACCTCCTTTCTTGTACTGTTGAAAACAGAAAGGAGAAGTGGTTCACCAGGATTTCTATCAGAGGGACCAAAAATCACAGTGGCATTGGCTTGCAAGAAAGATGCACAAGTCTCAAACAGCTGAAACAGTTGTACTTGCCTGAAGAGGGACAACAATAGGCATTAGACGATCGAAATAGGCATCCACAGCTTCTGTGAAGCCTTTGTACGTTGTCCTCAGTTGCATCTCTGGGTCTTGCAGTAGCCAACTATGAGAAAAGAAGCAAACAGAATCTGTTAGAGACTCCTGTCCAGTCGAGGCTGCCAGTAACTGAAGGTCACTCCAGAATTCCCTGCACCCCAAGGGCTACTACACCCAAATGCTCCCTCATCAAAATGCTCCCTCCACTCAAAACAAAGCTTCTGCTAATTGTTCCCATGGTTTATTTACAAGACTCAGTTTGCAGATTTGAGGTTAACACAGAGAAGGATGGTTTGTTTAAGAGCAGGACAGTGGAGGCCTACAACCATTTCAGCAGAGTGAGCCTGTATCTTCCCTGTCTCTGCAAAAGGAGACAACTAAATAGTGCTTCCAGAGGTCTGAAAGACTCAGTGTCTGTACACTACTTGCAGGTGGGCTTACAAACTCATCACCTCTTTACCTGGAAATTGAGAATAGTACTGTTGGTCTTTATCAGAATCTTTGTCTGATATAAAAACACACCTATGGCATGGCAACAACTGGCAAAATATTTTGTCCACTGTCTCCACTGAGGTTTAAGCTCTGTGAAGGAAAACAAGTGGTAGGTAACCTGGCACTGGTTGCACTGGGATCTAGTAACCAGGCAAGTCTCAATGCTGACGTATCCATCTGGGCTCTCAAAGCCTCTTACCAGCAAGCTGTGGGAGTATTTTAGGAGAAAATAGGAGAGGAGGTTGCAAAAGTTATAGATCTTTATTACTGACAACCATATAATGCATATGTTCTACCAGGACTTTTAAATGGACCCGAGACTGAAGCAGGTTCTTACATCAAGCTGAAAATACTCCAGTGCATATTACACAGAGTCAAGTTGCAACAGCAATAGATGGGTTTCCCCAATTCCATTTTCCTGCTGTAACCATTATGCCATAGCACAATTGTTAAAGAATAACCACTCAAAAGAAATTCTGGTTGCAGGCTTACTATCTGTGCTGCTCAGAAATGCTCAACAGCATAACGAGTATTCACCTGCTTTGGGGACACAGAGGATAACTACTCCCATCTAGCAGCCAGCCATTCAAAATCTTTGAAGGAGGCTCAACTGTATGATCAGGCACTTTAGTCTTGTTTCTTTCCACAGTCCCAAATGCCTGCCTCAGCTGAACTATTGACACACTCACCTGGGCAGACCACCGAGGTCCCATTCCGAGCAGATATAAGGTCCAGGACGGAGGATCACCCACAGTCCATTTTTAGCTGCCAGTGAAAGGAAGGCCCTAGAGATCCAGACAGAGTAATTAATGCCTAACTGCAGAATCCCTGCTCCATGAACTGCTAATGTACCAACCATCGTGACATTACTGCACCATCTCTCTGGCGAGGAAAGGCTGCAGGACCTGGGGCTGTTCAGCCTGGAGAAGAGAAGGCTGAAGGGGGACCTCACCAACACTTACAAATACCTAAAGGGTGGGTGTTGAGGGGACAGGGACAGTCTTTGTTCTGTGTTGGCCAGTGACAGGACAAGGGGTAACAGGCACAAGCTGGAATACAGGAAATTCCACTGGAACACAAGGAGAAACTCCTTTGGTGCTGAGGGGAGGGAGCCCTGGCCCAGGCTGCCCAGGGAGGGTGTGCAGGCTCCTTCTTGGGAGGTTTCCAAACCCACCTGGACATGTTCCTGTGCCCCCTGAGCGAGGGGAATCTGTTTTAGCAGGGGCTTGGGCTGGATGAGCTCTGGAGGGTCCTTCCAGCCCCCACCACTCTGGGATTCTGTGTGAATGAGAGCCCCCATTGCCTGATCAGGGTACAGACTTTACTTCAGCAGCTGGAACTGTCTTCATCCAGCACCAATCCACACACCCTTCCCTCCAAACAGGAGCTTTAACAAAAGAGCTTTCTGTACCACATACTCGAGATCCAGGTTTCCACTGAAGTCAAACTTCCCTCTTTCTTGTTCATGAAGGTTCCACGGCACGTACCTGAAAGGCAGAGTTAGGGCAATGGAGGTGAAGGGCTGAAAAGGGCACTGCATTGGTGAAGCACAGAAACAAATCCTTACACTGCCCTTTGTTAGTAACAGATCCAGAGTACTGTATATACACAAGTGTCTAATCACCAAGATATCTGTGCCTCCCTTCCACTTTGCTGACAAGTCCTTACTTTGTTGCACTCTTTTCCTGTACTCTGCAGTACCTGAGTTTCTCAAGACTGGCAGGTGAGGTCTCTTTCACACTACCCATCTGAACAATGTCTAAATCACAGCTGTGCTGAAATGCCATTTCAGAGCCTGACCTTTCCTCAGCAGGTCAGCATCACAACAGCATTTTCCCATTATGTCTGACAGACTCTGCTCCAGCCACTGTTTGAGGACACCGCAGTGTGTGATGGTTAAGGAAAAGCAGTCCCCACTGCTCCTTTCTGTGTCTTTTCTCATAAGAACAAGTAGAGAGAGACATTGTTACAGCCCACTAGAGTTAACAACAAAATCCCACCATCTACTAGGGATGAGGGGAGAGCCTGCAACGTGACAGAGCAGAGGGAGCGAGGAACTTACGTGGTGAGGGTGTTTAAGCCACAGGATTTCATCTTAAGCATGCGGTCCTCCCAGTATTCCCTGGGGACTCGGAAGTAGTGCATTGACCCCCCAAAGATGCGGAAAGGCATCCCTTCCAGGAGGAACTGGGAGCTCTCTGTCTGCAAGCCTAAGGTCCTCCCCCATAACCGTGGCGGGATCAGCTCACTCCAGTTAAACCTAGAAGAGAGAGACATATGAGCATGAAGTCTCCAGTAAAGGAATCAGTCCCCTGAAGAGAGGCTGCTCATTTCACCCCACCTGGCAGAATCAGCTCTGACCTTCCTACTCCTTAAGTAAACCATTCTCATGTAGACCATGTAGATTGTTTATAAGTCTATGAAACAGATGGCAGATCTGCCCAAGATGTGTAGATTTTGTGGATAGCTTCCATCCAGAATGCCCCAAGCCACTCTGCCATAATCTACAACTGAAATGTAGCACTACTCACACAGAAATCATTAAACTAACATGCTGAAAATCTAATATGGGCAAGTTTTCTCTCAGTAGTAGCAACCACTTTCATAACTTATGCAACGTAAGGTCTCCCTCTTCTGCAGTAGGCTGATGTACACTGGCTGATGTCCAGCTCCACACTCCAGCAGCAGCTGCTTTTCAGCAGTGATAACCCTGAACATCTTGTGGTCCCTGATACCTTCCAACTCAGTGCACAGGAAAAATAAAGAACCCTCACCTGTACAGTGTGAAAAGAGAACCTTTCCCTTAATTTAAAGAAACCCCCTCATTATGTTTATCACTCAGGAAAGACAAAGCTGGCTGTGACCACAAACTTACCTCTACTCAGATCACTGCTTAGATCAACATCACAATATGTTATTTGCCAAAAGAACTGGAGCAAAGGAGATACCACAGGACTTGTACTCATCACAGCTCCATTCAGCCTGGTTCCTGCATGCAGGAAACTACTCCCTATCGCCTTACATGGCTCCCCAGTTCATTTTGGCTGTACCAAGAAAACACATTATCAACCAGTCCAAGTCCAAAGCAGTGACACTGCCTCCATCAGAGCATCCCAGCTCCACAACTCTGAATACACAAAAGAGCTAGACAATGGCAGCTTGTTCCTCAGAGACGTCAACGCAGCCAGATGCGAGGGATGAATTCCCCTCTCCACGGAGCAAAGTGACCCACGTGCTGGAGAGAGGAGGGAAATACCTAAGCCCCAGGCTGTTATCTAGGCTATGTGTAATAGAGCAGGTATTAGCAGAGGGTGAGGACTTCTCAGAACACATCTTACAGGGATTGCTAACCAGGAGCCTGCAAGGAGACTACAAGGGAACTAAATCTAAGACTCCCAGGATACTGCACGGGCTGGCACAGAGGGTACCTGTATAGCACAGCATTCTCACAGGGCTCTGAAACAACCGGCAGCAGACATGGGTAATACCTGGAAAAGGAAGTCTGGATTAGATCCTCACTGCCTTCAGTCAATGAGCACTCTGGTGCATTTACTGTCAAACCATCTTGCAAGGAACAGTGCTGAGCAAGGAGGCTGTGGGGCATCCCGTTGGGAAGGTGGTGCAGCAACAGCAGAGCTTTTTATGAAGGTAGCACAGCTCAAAGTAGGAGAAATAAGCACAAAATACCTAACTGCCATATTTAAAAGGTGGCTGCCTGAGTAGGAACAGGATCAAAAATGCCCATCGACACAAGAAACTGGAGAATGATGACGTGAGGTTAGGAAACAGCAGCACTGCTCCCAAGGAATTGCCGTGAATGTTACCAGCAGGGGAGCTGCTTCTCAGTCCACACTCAGGATTTCCTATGGCTACCCACCCCTCTGTGCTGCTCAAACTACATCTCACACAGATTGCAACTGGTGCAAATCAGACCCTGCAACTGCAGCTGTCTACTTCTGTTGTTTGGCAGCAAGCTCAAAGGAGTCTGGAGACACTAAACTCCAGTTTTTAAAGATTAAGGTGGAAAATACCTACGTTTCCAATCCATTTCTGAGCTAGATAAAGCCATGAATTACCCCTGCACACCACAGTGCTGCTCGCTGCCACTGGTGCCTGAATGAAGGCCGTGCTCAGGAAGCACACACAGACAGACAAAAATAAACAAATCACTTAAGCTTATCTTCTTAATCCTGGGCATAACTTAGTTAGCAAGTTTCCACCAAGTTTCCTACCTTAAGACTCTCCAGCTCCAGTATTTTTTCTCACCAAGAAGGACTAGTGGCATGCTCCTAGGCTCCCAATATTTCCAGCATATTATCCTGGATATCTCTAACTAATCTTTCATTGGGATCTGTTCATGCTGCTTCTTCAGAAACAAAACCACCTGTTATTAGCAGAGCTTCATCTTATTACCCTGATCTGGATTTCCATAGCTCAAAGTCCACCTGGGCTCCTCCTAAGAGCAATATGTAGCTCCCAGATGTTTTTTCTCACTTCTGTAACAATAGCACAGGCTGCAAATAATCTTTACTTGATCTTTGCTAAAGGTTACTGGCCTACTTTGCCCCTCTGTGGCCGTTTCCTTCCTGCTTCAGGGAAGTCTCCTTTTTTGACAAAACAAAATAGCATGAGATTCCCAAGTTCCCCCAGAACAGAGGCTTCAAAACTGGCTTGGACAAGTTAGCCCTGTACAAAACAACCTGTCGTTATAAGATACAAGTTGAAGTGCAGAACACTCCAAGCAGAATAGGAACGTTGCAGTTAACTGCCAAACCAGCCAGCCACACCAAGGCAGAGTGCCTGTAAAACACCCAGCTGGAGTCCTCTCTCCATGAGATAAGAGTTTTAATTTTGGCATTGGTCTACCACATACCCCGAACAGTTGGGAGAAGAAGCTAATGGAAAGGAAAAGTCAAAACAGAGGAAAAGAAGCATGGAGACCATTATCTTGCTTGGCTGGTGCTAAAGGACACGCTTCAGAAGACAAGGAACTTTACAGGTAATCCCTAAGCTCTCCTTAGACCTGCCTCCAAGGGCTTTGCTGTTTATTCTGGGCTTCCTGGGAAAAGTGAAAGCTTGGAGCTGCCTTCCCTCGGGACTCGAGGTGCTGTGTGGGTCAGATGGACATTCACCATGGGGTTGGGGTAATGCTGTCTCCTGTAGTGCAGTGTATTCCCAGCTGCCCCAGGCCATGGAGAGAAACACTGACCACCAAGAGATACTGTGTTTTACAGACACCCTCTTACAGGAGACAGGCCTCTCTGCTTTTACGGAGCACCAGCTTGCAATAATCCTCTGTTAAAGGTGTATGTGGCACAAACCCAAGGCCAGCCAGAGAAGAATTCTGCTTCTAATTAAGCAAAGATTTACCAAGGCTCTTTGACAGCTTTGAGGATCAGGTAACAACTGTTGGTACAAATGGGAGCAGAAGAAGAAAGCTGTGAAAGGAGAGGTGAACCACAGCACGGCGCAGGGTACCACACCGCTCATCCCCTGCCACCACCGACAGCACAGACAGCAAGAAGCAAACCTGGAACAGGCTGGAGGGAGAGGGAAACACAGCTCTGGCATGAGCACAGCAGAGGAACCCCTGGCAGCTTGAGGGACGGGCTAGATCTGACGGGGCGATTGATTAGTAAACGCACATCATCCATCAGAGATGATGTAAAGCCTTACGAGAGCCAAGGTCGGCAGGGATAGCATCAGCCTAACGTAGCATCTGATTTACAGCGCTGGCAATTGGTCTTTCCTTATCCATTACTTTTTATGATAGACAAGAAGTTGGGTCTATTGCCCATAACATTTATTTAAAGCTTTTCAATCATCTCCCCACGGAGGCAGCGTTACTGCCCGGTCCCCCCGCGCTCCGTCCTGTGGGAGGAACGCTCTCCGTCACTGACTGATGGCGAACAGAGCACTCTCTTGCCACATGCGCTCCGATAAGAAAAGAGGGTTTAACGGTATCGATCCTGGGTCGCCGTAAATTATTCTCCCCGCGAAGCACAAAGTTAATTGCCGTCTGCCCGCTAAAAGGAGCCCCCGGGTTCCATCCCAGCGCAGCTGCTCCCGACGTCGGACCCAAGTCAACAGCGGCAGGCCTGCGCTGTGAGCCCGGCGGGAGAGGCTGCGCGCCCGCTGCCCGCCCTGCCCCGGCAGCCCCGCACACCGCCCGGCCCGTGCCCGCCCCCGCCGCCGGGCCGCGACCACCGCCCGCTCCCACGGCCCGGCGGGGCCGTACCGGCTCTCACCTGCGCAGCAGCAGCCACAGCGCGAAGGCGACGATCGCCGCGGCCCCGAGACGCCGCTGCCGCCGCCCGCCGCACGGCCACATGGCGGCCGCCCGCCCCCGGCCCCCCGGCCCCGGCCCCAGGCCGCCCTCGCCCCCCGCCTCGCCGCGCCGCGCCGCCCTCGCCCCCCGCCTCGCGCGCCGCTCGCCCGCCATTGGCCGCAGGCCGCCTTCGCCCCGCCCCGCCGCCCCGCCGCCGCTCCCCATTGGCTGCCGCCCGCCCGCCCTCGAGGAGGGGCCAAGGCGGCGGAGCGGCGGCGCCGGTGCCCGTCAGGAGGCGGCGGGGCCTGGCGGGACGGAGCGAGGGAGGGGCGAGCCCGGCAGCGGGTGCGGGCTCCGCGGGCACGGCGCCCCCCGGACAGCGCCCAGACTCGCAGTAACGGCCGCCTGGCTGAGGTAACGGCGCCTGTCCCTCAGGCCGCAGCCCCTGCGGCCGCCCCGGGGAGGTGGAAGGGAGCTCCGAGGCCCTGTTTCAGCCCGAGGTGCGAATGCTCAGGCGTTAACCTGCTCGGGCCACCCTGCAAGACACCCACCCTTTAGATATTTGTAAGTATTGATAAGGTCTCCCCTCAGTCTTCTCCAGTACACCACATGAGGCAGAGCGGGAGCAGAGCCTCCCTCAACCTGCGGCCACACTCTCCTTGATGCCCCCAGGATGCCACCGGCCTCTTTGCCCACGAGGGCACGTTGCTGCCTCACGTTTAGTTTGCTGTCAATTTTGACACGGTAAAGTTGCCATCATTGCTTTATTGATTCCAAATCTGAGGGGAGAAAAGAGCTGAATTTACTAGTGTTTTTAGTCCCCCCACGTCGTACACAGCAGGGACTACTGATTGGAGGCAAGAGAGTGAAATGTCTTGGTGCAGGACCTTGGTTGATTTGTACCTCAGAAGAGGAGTGCCTCCAGATCAAGGAAGCTCCTCAGTTAAAAAGCCACTGTGCCCTGAGAGTGGTTTAAGCAGATCAACTCCATTCCCTCACACTAAAAATTTCACTGATAAAGTCCCACAGGATCAGGCTGCACCTCTGGCTGCAGTTCTGGTTCCAGTCCTGACTCAGCAGAGATGACTGACGGGTGTAGTGTTTCTCCTTTCCAGAAGGAAGGGTGGCAAGCAGCCCACGATCAAGATCTGGACACAGAGGCTTGTATTCACAAGTGTGATTTATATCTTGAGGCTGCACAATGCCAGCCAAGTCACAGCAGCTCTGCCAGGCACAGAGTGCAGCTGTGGCAGCGTGTGGGCGGCATCCAGCCGTGACCCCAGTCAATATAAGGCAGAGTGACTGTTTCCACTGGGGTATCCCTCATTCCCCTCCAGAGGAGAGAGCTGGTGAACAGGGGAGGGAAACCGACAAAGCTGTAACAGACAAAGTAACTTAAGGCTGGAGTTGAGCTCCTGGCTTCAGCCCTGTAACAGATTCCTGGCCACGATCATCCTCATCACCTCATTGGTACCTGCAGCAGGATGAGAGTGCAGAAGAAAGACAGTTAAGAGGTGGTTCCATATTGTTCCAGATAAAGGCAAAGAGAATTCTTCCCTCATCTGCAGCCTACAGCACAGAAAAGCTCTTCTCACCGACTGAGGTGGCATTTAGGAGGTGCTGAGCCAAAATGCAACTGCAAAGTACCAGCACATTGCTCAGGAAAGGCTTCAGAGTGGCAGATGCTGGTGCTGCTTTTTATTTGGGCATTGAGAGGATGAGGGCACCGAGTGTCAAGCAGAACTATACACATGCCAACATCCCGAGTTCCCTGCCTTGCTATTTAACACACAAGCAACACACAGAAAGACTGTAGCCCCACTTTGCATGGGAAAAAAAATATCAGCTATCCCGGTTGTAGGTGGAGGGGTTTCAAAGGAGGGAAAACAAAATGGTCAGGAGGCCAAACTGAGGCCAGAGACCGATAGAGACACAATGTCAAGGACTGAAGATAGACCAGAATGACAGGAAAGGAATTGCTGGGGAATTCTGACGCACATCTGTAGGAGTCATGGGATGAAACTGGACAGAGGCACCACTAACACGACAACTAGGTGTCTCCCTCTGCTGTAAGACTCTTAAAATGCACAGTAACTGCTCCAACACACCAAGAGCTCTCAGCCAGGGGATTCACAATCCAGGGACATTTCATGCTGGGAGCAAAACAGGATTCTGAAACCCAATAATCAGAGTCATGTGGGAAGGTGGGGGGCTCCAGAGGGTCTCTCCTGGCTTCACTGCCAAGCCACTGGGAGTAAGAGTGTCTTTTACCTTCCAGGATCTGGTGGACTCGGATGTCTCGCACAAACTGCTGCACAGCGTAATCCTTCAGGTAGCCGTAGCCCCCGTGCATCTGTAGAGCCTGGTTACAGATCTAAGGAGACAGCATTGCTGCTGAAGTGTCTTGTGTGGTGTGCAGGACAAGTCAGTGACAGAAGCTCGGTAAGAACCCAGGAATCAGCCCATTTTTCCTTCTCTTGTCACCTCATCTCTTGACAAAGTGTGCTGCAACAGCAAGTCACCCTCAGCCCCCCTCGGCACCTCACTGCTGCCATGTTATCCAAGTGCTGTTTCACACTAACAGTGTATTTACGTGAACATGACAGCATAGAAATGCCCAGGAAACCTGTGACTTAACTAAGGCGATTTTTGCAGCATTTCCATGGTGCTACAGATGCAGAAAGCAAAACGCCAGATCACCATCTAGTGGTCAGGCAGGCCAGGAGCCTACTTTCTACTGAAACCTAACTCCAGGCATCATTCTCTGTAGTTTGGGACACAGAATCATAGAACCGTTTTGGTTGGAAAAGCCCTTTAAGCTGCTACAGTCCCAGCCCTCCCCTCACCCTGCCCAGCCCACCACTAACCCATGGCCCTCAGCACCTCAGCTCCATGGCTTTGGGATCCCTCCAGGGCTGGGGGCTCTCCGACCTCCAAATGACACTGCTTCTAAATGATTCTACTCTAGGGAGTGTCAACATGCAGATTTCCTTCTCCTTCCTTTTTCTCCCTTCTTGCTTTCTCATCTCAGGGATGTCTGTGGTAACATTTTATTTCTTGGTGGTCTAGGAAAGACAACTTACAGGAATGATCAGCCTCTAACACGCACATTATCACTTGAAAATCACTTGATAAACGCCCTGTTCCCTGTCCTGTCTCCCCACTTGGTTCCTAGACAATAGTGTAGAAAGCACTAGAGGCCAAGAGGCCTGAAGTGTGGAGAGGCAAATCCTGCAGCCTCCACAGGGCACTGTCTCATAGGGTATCCTGGCTCCTGGCTCAATGAGCACACTTGTGTCTGGGTCGCTACAGTGTCAAACCCTAAATATGGTCTCCAAGCTTCCAGTTCTGACACCCAAGTGAGGTCTGAGGAACCTACCGCAAAGCACTCATCGGTAGCAAAGAGCTTGGCCATGGAGCAGAGCACCGGCGCGTCGTCGCGTCCCTCCTGCAGCGCCCGCGCCGCGTTGCGCACCATGAGCCGCGCGGCCAGCAGGCGCGTGGCCATCTCCGCCAGCCCGAACTGCAGGTACTGCCGGCACACAGCAGAAGCGGGTCAGCGCCTTTGGAAGGGCCTGGCCTGAAAACATCCCTGCTGCTCTCAGGCGGGTCTCAGGCCTGACGCGCTCCCTTACTCAGGAAAAGCACGTTCCTGGCTTCTGTGAGGCGAGTGCTGGGACCTGTGCTTGTGTGTCCAGCCAGGGTCAGAAAGAGCACAGCTCTGGGAGGGTGGGTCGTGTGGAGAGGTTACCTGATTGTTTGCCAGGGGTTCTCCAAACTGTTTGCGGACAGTGAGATGTTCCTGAGCCAGGAGGACAGAGGCATGAGCGGCTCCTAATGAACAAGAAGCTGGTGGGAGAAGCCAAGGACACCGCGTGAATACAAAGCTAATGCAGATGGGCAAGAAGATGATCCTGCCCTCCTCCCCTGGTCCACAGCAGCCTGTCTCACCAATGTTTATCCTGCCTCCATTGAGTCCCTTCATGGCAATGCTGAAGCCCTGCCCTTCTGCTCCCAGACGGTTGCCAACAGGAACAACGCAGTCCTCAAAGATCACAGCCCGAGTTGGCTGGGAATTCCAGCCCACCTGGGAAAAAGGAGAGCACCTTCCAGACTGCCTGAGGAGCAGCACACCTCCAGCACCCAGCAGAGAACGGCCCAGCCTGCCCTCCACCTCTCGGTCCCGTTGCCAAGCTGCCACAGCGTGCCTGTGGTCCACACAGTTTGGCCTCAGCGTGCCAAGCTGGAAGCTGGAACACATGTGTTTGAGAAGAGGCACTGATCCAACAAACCATCGTGTTCTCAAGGTGAAAATTCTTCACTTATCAAAGGGACTGGTATGGTGCAAACCTCACCAAAGCTGGACTTGGCTTGGAAAATACAGGCCAGGCTAGGATTGTGGTCCCATCCAAGATGAGATCCCTAACTCTTTGTACAGATGAGCTCATCTCTGTCCTGCACTTCCCTCAAAGACACAGGAAGCAAAACCAAAGCCTCTTACCTTCTTCTCTTTCTTGCCAAAGCTGAGCCCTGGTGTCCCCTTCTCCAGTACCAGGCAGGAGATGCCCTTGGGGCCTGGGCCTCCAGTGCGACACATGACCACGTACACATCAGTGTCACCTCCCCCGCTGATGAAGGCCTGCAGAAGGGCACAAGAAAGAAGTGGCTTTCTGCTAACCCTGAGTACAAGGATGGAGGGGCAAAGAACCCACAGCCAGGAGGTATTTAGGAACCCAACTGTACCACGTTCTGGTGACTGCTCTGTAGAGCACACCCTACCTTGGCAGAGTACACAGAGATGAGGAGACAGTAGGAAATTGAAAAGACAGTGAGAACCAGGGCCCCATGTGCATGCAGAACCATCCAGCAGCTGTAGGAGGAGCAAAGAGGGTACCTTGGAGCCGTTCAGGATGTAGGTGTCCCCTTTCCTCTGTGCTGAGGTCAGCAGGGAAGCTGCATCACTTCCACTTCCTGCTCGAGAGGTAAGGAAGCAGCCAGTGAAGCAGCAGGTCCAGAGCCTGCACACTCTCCCGGGAAACATACCCAATGACATTCAGGTTTGTACCATGAGCACCTCAGCAACTCCCATCTGCCCCTTCCCAACTTCCCAGTGACTGCCCAAATGAACATGAAAAGGCATTTTTCACCTCCAGCTCCACGCAACATTCATGTCCAGTTAAACTATGTTAAGAGCACAGGAAGGGAGATTTCTTGGTTAAGGATGCTCACCTGGCTCAGTCAGGCAGTAAGAAGCAAATCTTTCCATGCTACAGAGGGAGGGGCAGAACCTGCGCCTCTGTTCCTCGTTGCCAAAGGTGTCGATCATCCAGGCACACATGCTGGAGCAGGAGAGAGGGAGCAGCCTTACAGTAGGTGAACACAGCCCTGGGAGGAAGGTGAGTTACACAAGAACACCCCTGGCTGAACAGACAATGGGGTTCAGTCAAAAGCAACGAGGCTTGAAAGCATATTGCTCCTCCTCAAAACAGACCAAAGTGAGGTGCCACAGAAGCCAGGAGGAAGATCACCTTCCATTCACCACGGCCTTGTGGGACAGCAGAGTCCTATTGCATAGCCTCGGCACTCCCCGCAGTGCTAAGCCCTGCTGTCTCTTCAGAACTACACCTGGGAGAAGGAGGCACATCTGTGCAAGCAGGATAGAGCCCTGGCATCAGCTGGAGCCTCTGGGCTCTGTCACAGTGCAACCAAAGCACAAAGGCTTTTTCCAGGCAGGCTGCTATCTATAGACAGCTTAAGTGGGAGAGCAGGGAACAGAATCCAGGACTTAATCTGCTCTTGCACGCCACAAAGCTAAAATTACTTCTCGGTGGCATCTCAGGTTTTTCAGCCTATTTGTTTACTGCCATCAAGAGATCCTCACAGGGATGTGTCCACCTGAGGCCCCAGCCTTAACTAACAGGCAGCACCAAGAGAGCTGTCTCCAGCTGGGTTCACAGCCCACGGGGAAAACGTGTTTTCCAGCCAGGCTGACACCATCCACCGCTCCACAGACACTCACTTGTGGATGCTCATGTAAGCAGTGGTGCTGGTACATCCCGTTGATAAAGCCTCAAAGATTATGGAGGTATCAAGTCGTGACAATCCCGAGCCACCGACGTCTGGTTTCACGTAGATGCCGCCGAACCCCAGCTGCGCCGCCTTCCGCATGGCTTCCACCGGGAATATTTCCTGTTGGGATGGGCACAAGCGAACATTCATCATCAACTCAATCTCAATATTCAACCTCTTCTTTCTGGGACACCTGGGCCACCAAGGCCAGTCCCACACTCCTGCAGGGTTTAAGTTCACTGGGTGGTTTAAAGAAGAGGCAGCTACCTAGATAGTTACGTACCATCTTCAGGAGGAAGAACAGGTTTTCAGATGACTGAATAGCCTGGCCTAGGAAAGCTTCAATGAATTTCTGATAGCTTCCCACCCCTGCTAGAGCAGCAGCTTCAAATAAACTCTTTAGAGGTGGTACAGCAGAACTGAGGAGCTACTGCACGAACCCTTCTGATGAAACCCAAGGACCATAACTTCCTGAGGGAGGAAAAAGTCAGCAGTGCAACCTTTGTGCTGCTGTCCTACCTTTTCGTCCCACTCAGCCATGTGAGGAGCCATCTCCTTGGCAGCAAAATCAAGGGCAACTTTTTGGAATTCCTTCTGCTCCTCAGTCAGCCCAGCAGATGCTAGAAAAGGAGGAGGAGAACAGAATATGTGTCTGTTGCAGGGAAGCAATGGCTATCACCTCTTCTATACCCTCAACAGCTCCAAAGTGTCCCTTAACTCACACCAACAGTTCAGGCTCTGTGCTACAGAGACCACTTCTCTGTTCCTTGGGGCTACCATGAACTGTGCTGACAGAGGTAACTGCCCAGAACTGGACACAGGACTCCAGATGAGGCCTCACCAGGGCAGAAAAGAGGAGGAGAACCTCCCTGGCCCTGCTGCCCACACTCTTCTTGATGCCCCCAGGCTGCCGTTGGCTTCTTGCCCACGAGGGCACGTTGCTGTTCATGGTCAGTTTATTATCAGCCAACACTGGGAGGTCTCTCTCCTGGAGCTGCTCTCCAGCAGGTCACCCCCAGCCTGTCCTGGGGCAGGGGGTTGTTCCTCCCCAGTGCAGGACTCCACCCTTGCCTTTGTTGAACCCCAGCAGGTTCCTCTGTGCCCAACTCTCAGCCTGCCCAACCCTCAGTGAACGGCAGCACGGTCCCCGGTAACAGCCGGTCCGTGACCCTGGCTGACAGGGTGCAGCAGCCCAGCTCCTTCCCCACACAACCCTCCACTGAGCTTTACTGAATCTCCTCGAGAGATTCCTCGATTCACGGTCAACCGCGAGCTACCGCCACGACCTCGCAGAGGCAAGGGGAAGGCGCAGGGTCACCTCCCCGCTCCCGCCCCGACGAGGGGATGGCCGCGGCCGCCGGGTCCCGCTCGCCCCCGGGCCGGCCGCGGCGGAGCCTTACGGTCGATGCAGGAGGCGATGCCGCGGCGCGCCTGGGGATCGCCCCTGGGCAGCAGCAGGCGGGCCAGGCCGCGGGCCGCTCGGCGCGCCATGGCGGGGCCGGCGGCGGGCAGCGCGCCGGGGCCGGGGCAGGCTGGGAGCTGTAGTCCCGACGCGCGGTGGCTGCGGGGAAGGAGGCGAGCCCACAGGCCATGCCTTAGCTTTTGCATAACGGTCACCCACTTCCGAGGGCGGCCCGGCGCGGGGCGGCGAGTTCCCTCCTCAGCTGCCGGGGCTCGGGAGAGGCGAGAGCATCCTTCCCCCCGGGCCGAGGTGAGGGGGCTGCTGCGGGCAGAGCCGGGGAGAGAGGGGGCTTGGGGAGGGGCGGTAGGTGGGTGGGGGAGAGGGAGAGGAGAAGCTTGGCATGGGAGGTGGAAAAGTTGATGCCACCCGCTCTGGCAGAAAGAGGCCAGCTGAGAGCCAAGCAACTCCTGACGGGCTGCTGGCAGAAGGGGCAGGGGGCTGAACCGGCCAACTCGCTGCCTTTCCCGACAGGACTTTGCGTGCATAATCTGTATGAACGAGAAGCTGAGCCAGATACCCCTGGTACGAGGCAGGGCTGAGCTCTGGAGGCAAGTTGTTCTGCCTTTTCCAAAAGCACAACCCCTCTCGTACACCACGGAGGGGCCAGGCTTAAACCAAGCACCTTCCGGACTTTTCTCCAACAGCTGTGTGCTGCGTAGAGAAGGAGCCCCGCTGCTGATGTCCATCAGAGCTCTGCTGTGGAGGCCTCCAGGCTCCAGCACACCACGGGTGTGGTCCTCAGCCAGTGCCAGCACTTGCACTGATAGAGGAAATGGCTGAGCTCAAGGAAGGACGTGTATTTGCTCTCCACTGAGAGCACAGATTTTACAGCTCTCTGTCTCAAAGAGCTCTACTTTTTTCAGCTTGCCTGAATAAGCAGTAATTGTTTCTTCTTCTCTCATTCAGCAGGTGCTTCTCAGTGAAGAGAGGATAATTCAGTGACCAGAGATGCCTTGGCCAAGCAGAAAGAGGGACAAAGGAGCAGTAGCAGGTCTGTGCTGACACCCTAACTAATTCAGCATCTCTCACTTGAGGTCCCAAGCTATAGTTAAATTACAGACAGTCATCTTAACCATCTTTCAAAACCACAAGGCTTACAGACAGCATTTCCTCTGCAAATGGGCTGAGCATCCATGTGTGACTGAGACACATCTGCTAGAGATACAGTAGGGACAATGACGTGTTCTCAGCCCGAGGTGGTTAAGAAATGTAACTCATGCCCATTTATGAAGAGCTCTTTAATCACTTCTTATTAACTGTTTTTTCCTATCTGGGTTCTGGACAAATATGGATATAAGCCATCCAGGTATCACAGTGGAGCCTTAATCTAAGGTTTCCAGCTACTACAGTAATTCCAATAGCTTGCACTGCTGCTGAATTTCCCTGTTATTCAGCAGACTCACCTAAATCAACACAACAAAACACATATCCTTATTTCAGATGCAAACTGGAAATACCCAGAAAATGCTGGTGAATCATGCAGCTGCCTTACCCATAGCATCTGGGGTCTTCTGCTGCAGACAGACACCAGTGTGTGAAAACAGCTTGGATGACTGGACATGCTTTAGCACCAGTCCTTATTGGAAACAAACTGTGTTTTATCTGAATAGGGGTTTTTTTGGTTTTTTTTTTAAGATAAAAAAGAGCCTGATGCTAAAATTGCCAAAACTGAGGCGGAGAGTCCAGATAAGGAGGAAGAAGAGAAGTCCACAAAAGCTCCAGCTGGGAGTTCTAAGTCAGGATGGAAGAACTGGAAGAAGACAAAAGAATCTGACTCCGGTGGGGAGGAAAGCAAGATAACATACTGTCACTGGCTTCTGAAATCAGAACCAGAGAGCAGGCTCGAGAAGGGAGTGGATGTGAAAGTAAGCACTGACAAGCATCCTTATTCAGCAAAGCACAGGAGCAGTTACACTGCTAGCCAGAGCCTTACTGCCTGAACGCTGAGTTACAGGATAAGCTAGTTCAGATGGTTTGCAATGTTAACTCTATTGTGTCTTCTCAAAAATACATTTGCCTTCGTGGAGACAGAAGGAAATCATGGCATTCTTTTCCAGGGTGACAACCTTGGGGTGTGGTACTTGTAATAAAAGGAAATCAGGCCCTCAGGATGCTTAGCTGTTGGCAGCAGGGGTAGCATCTGCTTCACACTCTGCCTTTACACTGTTCCTCCTATGGGAAGGCTTTTCTTTAGTCCCTGTGGGATTCAAAAAAACCTGTGTCAAGTTCGTGCTATAACTGACAGAACAACTAGGAACAAATGTTTAGGCACAAGGTAGACACTAAAGATCAGACTGCCTCCTGAACTTGACTCATTCCATTTGGCAGTTCAGCATTGACGACTTGAAAGCTCAGCCCAATCAGACAACCTTTTGGGATGGAGTAAGAAACTACCAGGTAAGTAAGCCTTTATTTCCCTTGACAACTTTAGCAAATCTGGACTTACCCAAATGCTGTGCCTTGTCAGGATACAGCTTTCTGTTCCAGGCCTCTCTGCGAAGGAAATCCACGTGTGCTTCCCGCAGCAGATATAGATACACTTCCCCCTGTGTGTGATCTGCTCTGCTGCTTGTTGGCTGACAGCTAACTTAAGTCTTCTGCTATGTCTGAACAGTGGTGGCTGAGCTGCTGAGTCCTCCCATGCTCTCTAACAACAGGGTCTCTAGCCCTGCTTTTACATCATTTCACTGCAGCACAAAACATCTGTGTGACAATGGTAGGAACCCTTACCTGAGTATCTTTCATGCCTATATACCTCCTGTTAGTTCTTGTTCCTAGCTGCTTATAAATGAAACCCCAAGAGCTTCATATAAAGAGCTCAAAGTCTTGTTTCCATCTGACAGGCAAGGAATTTCCTGAGGGCCATGAAACTTGGGCAGCAGGCCTTCTTCTACCACAGTAACTGTAAAGAGCCTGGCATTGTTGGCATCGTCAAGGTGAGTGCCTGCTTTGTTCTGTGTTTTAGGAGTGGGGGGGAAATAATCATCAATGGATTATCAAACAGCTCATTAGCCCTACTTCTGTCTTAGCACCAAAGTAGTGCAGAAGTTGTCCAGTCGAGGAGCAAGTGAGCCTAGGGCATCTAGGCTCAACAGTACATGTCACAGCAGGGCTGACTCATTCCATTGCCCTGGGGAGAGATGCTCCAAACTGCTTTTCCTGCTGACATTTCAGAGCACTTCCAGACAAGTCAAGTGTTGCTTCACACTCTGATTAAAATCTGATTCACTAAATTCTACTCATCTGAGCCTGCAAGGCAGTAGTATAAAACCTAGAGCACAGAAAAGCTTTTTCTTCAAGAGGGGACCTCGTCACTGACGACTGTCACCGTCTACCCAGTTTTCTTCTGTTCCGTGTGCTCCTTCCACCTTGCTCTCCAAAGAGGTGGTGATGCTGCTTTGACAGCTGTACTGTTCTGCAGTGCTTCTACCCAAGGAATGTAACAGAAAGAAATGTATCTGACCACCAGAATGGAGGTCAGGGAATGCAAGGCTCATTTTTGCACCAGGATTATTCCTTATGTCTTAGCCACAGCTTGCTCAAGGGCATGTCATACCCTTTGCTGACAATAGTTTTTAACTGATGAGAACTTGTCTCACATTCTCCTTCCCTTCTGCTTCAGATCGTAAAGGAGGCATACCCTGATCACACACAGTTTGATCAGAAGGATCCTCATTATGATTCCACCAGCAGAAAAGAGAACCCCAAATGGTCCATGGTAACGTAGTAAACTAAATACAGCTGTTTCAAGCTCTGTGTGCAAGCACAGTGAAGGTAGAAGCCTCTTTGCATCATACTGCATGTCCTTGTAAGCGTCTGTCCCAGCTGAGCTTTTTCTCTGGAGAGAAAATCAAGTCTTGATGATTTTCTCAGCCTTTTCCCCTGTCTCTTGCAGAAGGCTGCCAAAATATAGCTCACTAAATTTTCGAATCTGACTTGGATGCAGAGCTGACCTCCACACACAGCATGATTCTGGGTTAGGAGACAGAAGGAACATCTTTAAGTACCACTCTCAGTGTACAGCAAACAAAGCCGTAGTTTCAAGGCACACTAAATTATAGGGAAGTGACTGTTCACCAGGCTGGCTACATCCCACATCTTAACTTCGTATTGTCTGTGCCAACGTGAATGTCTGTTGTTAGTGCACAGTGCTGAGATTCATGTAAACAAATCACCTGCCAGAAGTATCTGAAAGTTCTGGTAGCCTTGAGCAAGGAAAATCTCCCCTACTACTATAAGATAGTACACATCAGTCACTTGCTTCAGCTGAAAAATCTTCATCTCCCCAAAGAGCTGGTCTGACATCTGGAGGCCATCTCCTCCTCCAACCCTGCTCCTTTGCTGCCCATCACTTCCCAGGTGGACGTCCAGTTTGTGCGGATGACAAAACGTTTCATCCCCCTCTCTGAAATCAAGGCTCACCACCTGGCACACAAAGCAGATGGAGGGCCCCTAAAGAACATGATGCTCTTCACAAGACAACGTCTTTCCATCCAACCCCTGACACAAGGTAAGGAATTGCTTCTCTGGGCTCAGTGCTGTTCCCTCTGCGAGGCAGCCCTCACTCAGAGAACCTGGAAGTGCCACTTATGGCTTTTTCTTCCTTACCTTTTCGACACAGAGGAATTTGATTTTGTCTTGAGCCTGGAAGAGGAAAAGCCACATTAAGAAACTGACAGCAGCACAGCTTCTGCCCAGCCCGCTGATGCCTCCTCCTCAACCAGCCTCATTCTCCAGTTCACTTGCTCAATGGCAGCAACAAGAACATGCCTGCACAGGATTTGCAGCTACACGCCCCTCGTTCTGACACACTGTTACTTTTGCTTATTTTTAAATAAAGCCCTTTAGAATCAATTGCAGCTACTCAGTTTTTAATAGTGGGGAAATCTGCAATTCATCTCTTGAAGGACAAAACAGGTACATCCTTCTTGAGGAGGCTGACTACAGGATCCCGTGTAGTTCCGTGTACTGCAGAAGGACCTTCTTCTGCAGAAGTATCTCCAAGCTCTGTCTTGAACAAGAAAATTCAGATGTATGTGCACATCCAGCTGGATTGCTGCAAAGCAGATGCACAGTTAACTCTCTGTGGGTACAAAACTTCCCATGTTGTTTTAGTACTGAAGTAGAAGGAAACACAGGCAGCTTACTGAGTTTTAAGCTCCAGAGCCCTCCACCAGCAGAGCTTCTAAGCAGTGACACAGCTTAAAGATAAGACCAAGAATTTATAAAAGTAACAAAGGCAATCTCGAGCACATTTGGAGGGCTGCACTGAAGAAAAATAATATCATAAACTAAAACAAGACCCCAAACCAAAACCAGACCCAGGCCAGGCAATAGAAACTGTATCAGACAAACTCGTGCACAGCATTTGACAGCCAGGGATGGCTCTTTTTAATCGGAGAGACAAAAAAACCCAAGTTTTAAAATACAGCCATTGAAAAGACAACGAATTAAGAAACATGTAAACACAGCAGAGGCTTAATTACAGGTTGCACTGCTTGGTTTAGTACTTGCACACTCCCCCTCCCGCCTGACTTTGCCAGGAGGAGAGGGAATGACCCAAGGGCTGAACAGAACCACCCAGCTCAGGCAGATGTGACTGCCTGGGTACTGTCTGCCCCTCACCATGCTAATGAAATGCTTTTCTGAAGTACCTTGTCCTGGAGTGACCTTATGCTTCAGCTTCTCTCTGAAGATGCTCAGCACATCTGCTGCACCCCAGACAAACAGAGAGCCTAGTGGGTAACAGGTTGATTAAGTAAAAATGGGGATTGTTTCTAAATTCCGGTTCCATAAGTAGGGACACAGGGGAGAGGGGCACAAAGTAGGAAAAAAACCCTCACCCAACATATAGGCTCATGCACCTTGTCCAAGTAATCCCTCCTGAAGTGATGGAGAGACATTTAATGGAAATCTCCTTACAGTGCATTGTCTTGCCAGACATGGATCTTACATCCAGTACTGATGCTGTCTGGCCAGTAAACAAAACACTCCTGGAATGCAGAGACATCGTCACCCATGGGGTTTCTGTACCACCACATGGCCTACAAGCAAGAGGAACAGGCAAGGAAAACAAAAATTCTAGGTGGGATGGGAGTTGAGAGAAAGCTGGAGGGCAAGGAGGGTGCTGCTGTGCTCAGCTTAGCCATGGAAAGACAGTCCACTGTCCCCAAGAGGCTGCCCACGGGAGCTTCACTTAGCTCTAAAAGATTGTGTATTGCCACAGCACAGGGGCTTCCCCCTACACAGAGCAGGGAGTAGAGTGAGTGTCAAAAGCAACATCCATGTCCCTTTGCCTGCAGCAGGCTACCACCCCTTGCCCTGGGGTAACAAAGTCCTTGTCTAAAGTAAGTTTTTGCTTCAGTCTTAGTAAGACACGGCTCCAGCCCATGGCACAGACTTCTCATGTAAAGAAAAGCAAGCCACGTCTTCACTATCACAGAGCAGAAACATGGTGTGACACAAGCATTCAGCAGAGATGAGATCATTAGTGTCCTCTACAACAGAGTGAGACTGTCCAGCTCTACTAAAAACCACAACCTTACACATGGTGAGTAAAAGATAACTTACTTTGGCAAGCAGAAACACACATTTATCACTGAAATACAGTAGCTGTCTTATTACACAAAAAGCTCCCCTTCCCACCCAGGCCCCCTCCCTCCACCAGCACAGTTCCACTAAACAAAACAGAAGATACTTCCATTTCCCAGCAGCAAGACTGAATTCTACATTCAGCCATAGGACAGAGGCAGAGGACATTGATCCCAGAGTCCAAAGGAAGCTGGACAAAACCCTAGTGAGCCACCAACTCACAGGGAAATGCAGGGGAATCCCACTCAATAGAGCTCCTATCCCAGCACTTAGTGTAGGCTTGTCTCTACATCTGGTAGGAGGTCTAACCACCTGCTTCCCTGAAGGGCATCTGAACACGATGGATACTCTCCAGACACAGTCAATGAAGTCTACAAAGCCAAATCTAATGGAGGAGTGACTCTCTTCTGGGAATGTTCTTACGATTCTACTTAGCTGAAGCCTAAAAGAAGCTTATTTTAGAAAACAAAAAGCCCACACTGAGGTTCTTGGTTCATGGCATACCCTCAGAGCTCACTGGTGACTTTAGCTCAGGCCTCAGGAATGCATCTCTGGAATCAGAGAGCTCTACCACCCTTAAAACAATCACATGCACTTTCTGTCCTTGCTAATCCTCATCCCACAGGTGTGAGGGAGCAAACACCACACACGTTTCTACATTGCTGTCTGTCCCTACAAACCTTGCTCTGCTGCAGGGACACACACGAGCAGGGCAGCGTGCACCACATAAGCCCACTCCCAAGAGAGCCCTCATTTATTTCTCATCTTCCAGAACTATTCTCTAGACCTTTCAAGGCTGGTCTGCCCCTGCTCTGCAGCAGCAACTGGGACCAGTGTGAGCACAGCAACAGACTGGATCTCAGGGGCACTCAGGCAGCTGCCAATACAAGAGTAGGAAGGCACTGCTCTTGGTCAGGAGCCTTCCTGCCTCCTCTTCTTGCCCATCCAGCAGTACTGGGACCTTCATCACTCTGCCTAACCTGTGCCATCTCCTACTGCCTTCACTCGCCTCGCTCCCTCCCGCCAGCCACAGCTCCCCTGGAGGCAACAGGGTGGTCAGGAGCTCACTGGCCAGGATGCCATGGGACACACCCAGGGACGAGTCAACTACGCTGTGTAACCCTTTGTGACAAGGAACCCAACACCAGCATGAAGAGGAGGGGGAGGCAGCGAGCGGATAACACGAAGCAGTTTCAAAGTAGGCCGCACCTCGGTCTCTGACTCTCTCTTCTACCTTCCAGCTAATCACTCTGTCATTTTCACTCGTGAAGATTTCAGAAAGGCAAGAAAAATATCCATCCTCCATAGTCCCAAAGCAACCTCCACACCGCTGGGAAGAAGCAGCAGATTTGGCCTTCACTTGCTCTCTCTCTCCCCGCCACCACACTGAAAGGGTCTCGGGGCAAAGAGGAGATCAGGCAGCTCCGCACCCCCAGACACACGCCTCAGAGCAGCCGACCCCAGAGGAATGTAGGTGCTTGGGAAGCACTGAGGTACCTTCAACTCTGCACCACCAGTGCTCCAGCTTGCCTCGCCCTCCCATCCCCTTCCCACCCTACAAGTCCTTTGAAGAAAGGAATTAAGTCAAACCCAGATATTTATTTTCATGAAGTCTCTGAAGTGTTTTTTGTTTGTTTTCTTCCTCCTCGCTGCTGTCCCCACTGGCTCCACAGCAGCCTTCCTCTGCGTGGCCTCTCACTGCCGGCCGTTGTTCTCTGCAGGCTGGCTGGGCGTCTTGGCCTCGCTGTGTGAGGATGTCCCCTCAAAGCGCTGAGAGGCGATGGCTGCTTGGTGGGACATGCTCTTCCTCACTATGTCTCCTTTCCGCCAAAGCACCACCTCCTGTAGTAACACAGCCAGCAGGGCTTGTCAGGGCTTGGGAGGCCTTTTCCTGGCCCCTCCCAGACCCCACAGCTGAACCACGCTGCCAGGCCAGCGGCTTGCACCTGGTGGGAACTCAGCCCTTGCTGGCACCTCTTCCACCCACAGCCAGGCATGTGAGGCTACTCGCTGCAGCAAGCAGAGGCCTTGCAACACAGCCCTCCTGAAAATGTGGGCATAACACTTCTTCCCAGGGTCTGAGCACACAGAGGCAGCCCACTGGACATCCAGGGCAGCTCTGTCCTATTACCCTTGGGTACCACATTGGAATTGACAAGGTGAAGCAGCACAGAAGCTCCACCACAGAAAAGAAGTCCTAGGTAGGTCCCTTCTACACATATCCCCACCACCACACACATCTGTCCTGCATGGTGCATTCCTGGTGGACTATCTTTCATGATGTAGTTTGTCTACTCAAGAACATGATCCTCCTTCATGGCAATCCCAGATTCCCAGAAGGCTGTTTGCATATCCCAAGTGACAGTCTAGAGGTCCAAGAAGAAGTAACAGTTCTGTTTCTCACCTGTTGTTTAAAGTAGCGTCTCTCTTCCTCATCAATCAGCACCAGATTGAGGTAATAACGCACCGAAAACTTCTTATTGATGTCCCTCATGGTGGGAGTCAGCTCGTAGCCAGCCAGAAAGAGTCGGATGGGAATGGACTCCCCTACAAAGTGCACAGAGCCATCAGCACAGGCAGAATGCACAGATATCAACTAGGAGAGCAGTAGCAAAACAAAATCTCACTAGGCCACAAACTTTGTGGGCATTTTGACCTCAACTCCCTTCAAAAAGCAGCGTGTGTGCTCCATAGCCAGATGCTGTCCTTGCTGGCAGATGCTCCATCTTTAACAGCATAGGGCTCATTTGTGACCTGCATCAGGACAGCACTGCAGGGGAAAAATGAGTAAGGTGACATTTTCTCTGGCAGGTGACTCTGCTGGGCAATGGAAATGGAAAACAAGTGGCACAGGAGATTGGCACAGAGCTACAACACCATCTTTCTCCTCCAATTTGCAGCAATGCCAGCTGGTGGCCCATGCCAGCAGTGAATTTATATCTATTCCTGGTTCTGCCATTGCTTCATCAGCAGAATTAAGTCATTGCAACTCATCATGCTTCCATTCCCCTTCCTCGTACCAGAGAAGGAAAGGGATGATATTTAATGAACAGTGTAACCTGCCATGAGCCCACCAGTGAAACGGGATGTGTGCTACTACTGAGCACACAGATTGAGCTGAAGGTACTGCAGGACTCATTCCCACCCCTAAAAAAGTTCAGAGGAACTCTGAAGGGTTAATGTGCCCTCTCACCTCTCACGGGTGCCCCATCCATGATCTCATATTTAGCTATTGTGTCATTCTCATGATACACGTTGGGTCCCGTCCCCGTCGTTTCTCTCTTGATTATATCGATCTCCATGTGTTTGATCTTGATTCGCACCAGCAGGAAGTAGATCTTTCCAACAATCACATCTTTTAAATGGTACCTGGCAGGTGGAGGAAGAAGGCACCACAATCAGACACCATGCAGCAGAGCAGGAGTCCCACCGAAGCGCGGGAACTCACTCGTCAGGCACGTCGCTCTCATCTGCAGCCCCAGCTGTAAATTTTGGATGGCAAATCGACCACCTCCCCTAGGCTGCTGTAAACAGCACTTCAGCTTTCATCCTCTTCTCTCTCAGAAATTGCCAAGAACATTTAGCATGAGCAGAACAATTAGAAACAGAGTTTCAGGCTGAATCTCTGCAGAAAAGCCCTGTGGCGGCAAAGCTTCCAAACCCCATTTTTTAGGTCAATTAAAACTAATCCAAGTGTTACACTGCAGGGAGATTTGCTAGTGTCAGCTGGAAAAGATGTGTTCAAAGTAGTTTAAAAGAGCTGTTTCCAACTTCTGTGCCTGAATTAAGGTCCCACTTTGGCTGCACTGTCTAGTAAAGAGCAGATGTATTTTGAAGACGCAAGGCAATACTGATCTTGCGGAGGACACAGGGAATGCACAGCGACCGCATCAGCCTCACGCTGTGCTCCACGCTCAGTAAGACACAGTCATTGCTTCCCACTCCTTGCTCCAGAGAGCACACCTATGGGACAAGGAGAGGAGCCCACACATGCTCAAGCAGGACCCAAACGGTCTGGCAGCCTCACTGCAGCATGTGAACAAAGAATCCCTTTGAGGCTCACATCCGACACAGCTGCCTGGGGCTTCCAAACCAAGCTCTTCCCCACAGCCACTGGCTGCTCGAGACACTTACTTGGACTTGTTATACTCAAACTCAATGTGCAGGCAATCCTCAATCCCCACCTCCATCTTAATAGAGGAGTTGAGCTCTGGGTAGGTGCTCAGAGTGTGCACAACTATGTCCATCTCCTTCACCACATCGTTGAGTCTGCGGCTGACAGTCGCTCGGAGGAAGTACCTGCAAGAAGAGTCCTCCTCCTCTTACGGTTGTGCAGGAAGCAACAGAGACAAAGCAGGGAGGGGCACGTGGCTGAAGGGGTTGCACTGAAGCAGTCTGAGTGGTACCCTGGCTTCTGGAGCAGCCAATACCCCACATTGGAAAAGGGAATTTTCAAATGCAGCAGCAGGCTCTTCTAAGGCTTCTCTAAGCTTTCATGCATTTGTGAGCCCGAGTTATTACCTAAGCTCCATTTTGGGGATCTGAATAATGGCTTGAACTTGTTAAAACCACTGCCCTTTTGTGAAAGATGAGATCACACAGGGCTCCCAGACACACCTCTCTGCGAATCTCCAAATTTTTCTCCCCCCTCTCTTTCAAAGCCAGTGACTGGGTTTCAAGTCAACTGGAGTGTCTAGATGTGAAATGCAGTTTGCACCATCTGAACAAGATACAAGCCAGGCATCCATTTGCATATAGAGCACCATTAGAAGTCAAATGGACTGATTACAAGGCAGCAAAAATCCCCATTGGAAACCAAGACAAACATTTTCTTTTGAATTACCCAGTAAGTCAGACAGTATTTGTTTGACTCTGAAGGGGATGGTTCCTCTTGTCACTTAAATGGGGCAGAACAAGTTCCATAAAGCCCACCCAAATTCATTTGGAGTTACATTAGAAGCTTACAAGGGTGTCTGTGAAGGGATGCTGCTCTCCAGCATCATCACAGGACATACCAGAGCTTGCACACTGCACAGAGCCAGGACCTGGGGTCAGCAAGGGGAGGAGACTCACCGTAGCTTCACATTCTGCCCCGTGTAGGACTCGTAAGGTTTTTCCACGTGTGTGAATTCAAAGTCAAACGTCTGTGACTGAGTGAATTCACCAGGGCGGGCCAGGTCTTTCACCAGAGACACGAACTCGTGGTGGTTTCCTCGGTCGTAGTAGAGTTCTAGGAAGACAGATGTCCAGGTTAAGCAGTGATACTTAATCCCACTCTCTTGTTCAGATCAATACTTCCTTCACCCCTATTCACAGAACCTACTAAGGGGAGCCATAGTAGATTGCAAGGTGCTTGCTTAGTAGGCTGCAAGGTGCTGCACTTGTCCACCACTTTCCATCAGAGCCAGGTACAGGCCAGCACTTTCCTCCCTGAAACGGGAAGAGGTCCACACAGCCTCACCTACCACAACAAATCGGCAGCTCGGCTTGCCTTAGAGTGATGTGGGTCACCCAGTATCAATATTAATTATGTCCAGGCTGTTTGAGCAGACAGCAGCTCACACAATGCCTTCCGATAATTTTCTACACAATATTCCAGGCCAGAAGTAAAAAACACCACTGCTTGTCTGGAACAGCAGTGACAGAGCAAAAACAAAGGGCTGGGAGGCTTCTAACTGCTCCTGCTTAGCCTTTGACAAAAAAGAGTTTGAGTGGTCTTCATTTGCACCAGGGAGGATGTAACAGTGTGTGTAACTAGGTGTGTGGGGAGGCAATTGAGTCAACAGGGCCACCAGCCCCAGGATGGCACATTAAGGGCCACATGAGCACCGAGGAGGGAAGAGCATTCACCTTTGGAAGCACTGTTCAAACCAGAACAGGCAATCAACACAGTCACATTGCCCCACAACCTTCTTGTGTCAGCAGGAAACAACTAGAGGTTTCCTCACTGAACAAAAGCCATCCTCTCTACACTTCCACCAAGTTTTCTCCCTTAAGTCAAAGCAAGAGGAACTTAAACCTGTGCAGCTTGCATGAACAGCTCCATATTACATGTAACCATCAATGGGACCTGCCCTTTCCAACCCTGCGTGTGAGCTGTGACTCGAAGACACCCACGCAGTGCTTCTAAAAGGTAAAGCCTTGGCCAATCTGATATGGTTAGATAAGGAAACAAAAACCTCAGTCATCCCACAATCATACACACACAAGTTCACTGTCAGCACTAACTGTGCAGAGGAGGCTTCTGAGAGGTATTGGTTGCATTCAGGAGCTGCAGCCATTCTCCTTGAGATGTGGGATGAGATTTCAGCTTTTAAGCAATATCTGTTTCTTATGCCCCTTTGCTCACCTTATCTCTGTAATGGAAATACTGGCAGTAGAACACCCCTGAGTTACACAGCACAGCAAGTGCCATGGAGCCCTTCAGGCTGGGCAGGCAGGTGACATCAATACACCAGCTCTCTGCACTGAATATGTGTCCATTGAGAGGAAAGTGCTCACTGGTGGGACAGGAAGAAGCCAGGTGCCACATAAGAAGAGTCTTATATCATCTGCCCACACGATGCAGAAGGCAGCAATCGAATTTAAAGCAAGGGAGGGCAAATGTCAAGTGTTCTGACAGTTCTCTGCCACCCCAGAAGGGTAGATTGGCACTCTGCAGCCTTAAGAAGAGGAAGGATTAATGTTCCCCCCGCTACAGAAGACATTAGTATGTCAAGCTGTAATTTCAGGTTTTCAGAGCTTCAAGGATTCCAGGTTGAAAACCAAAAAGCTGCCAATGTTTTGGCAGCAGACACTCAGGACACAGTACCCACAGGTGAAGTGAAACCCTACAGGGGTTCTGTGCTCACCAGAGGCCACACAGGACAGCATTCACAGTCTGGACTCCAGCACCTGTTCTGGATCAGCCACCTTCCCTGTGACACTTCCCTCCTTCACCTCTCAGTTCAGTTGTCTCATAGATACTGACCTCGTGGCTGTGAGAAGTCAGCATGCAAGGTAAGTCTGAGATGGGAAGCATTGAGGATGGGAAGTACAAACTTCAGATCTTCATGAATGCAGCCCGACAGGCAAAAGAAAGGGCTAAGGGGCAGCCAGAGCAGCTCGTAACACACCCTGCTTGGGCAATCACGTGGACTCAGAGCAGTTACTCTGAACACATACGGCCCAACAGTCTTCCCAAATGGGGAAGAAGAGACAAGGCAGCACAGAGCTGAGCAGGAAGCAAGGCCCATGCTTCATTTCCACTGATGACCACAACCAAGCAGGAGGTGATGCGCCAGCTCCCAAACCCAGTGCCACGCGCGCGGGGCCAGGGCCGGGTGGGAAACCCTCGAGTTGGTTTTCCTACACCACAACATTTGCAATGCAAAAGCCAAGGCCCATGGCTCACACAGCCCTTTTGAGGCTAAACCCAAGCATGGGGAGCCACGGACGTGGGGCACAGCACCCACCGAGCACGGCTGCGTCGCCGGGAGTGGCTCCAACTGATTTTGGCTAGTGGGACCGGGGCCAGCCCGTGAAACGTGGACATCTCCACTCGAGGAGTGGGCGTGGTGGCTGCCTCTTCTCTAAGCAAGCAGGAAATGTTAAACCTTAATTGGTTACACGCACAGATAACCACAAGTTTGGAACAACTTGAAGCCACCCAACTAACCGTGCAGGGACGCATGGGCACTGGCTCGAAGAAGAAGAGAATAAAAGCCAAGCTGAGCCCACAGGCCTCGAGGAAGCTGATCTACCCGTGTGAAAGGCATTAAGAGGCAAGGGCTGGGAAGGTGCAGGGGGTGGCTGGAGACGTGGCAGCGAACCCACCCAATTCACCGTCCCTGGCAGAGCCATCGCTTCCCTCACCGAATCAACAGGCACCCGAGAAATGCAAACAGACAGCTCCTAGAGCTGTGAATAAAGACAGCCTGGAGAGCACTGGCGTTGCTAGGGGTGTCCGACAGAAACCAAACGTCACCCCACCTCCCCGAGCTGGAATCGGTGACCGAGCAGAAGCGAGAAAATAGGACGAGAGAACAATGACCTGGAAAAGGACCGGAGCTCCCTCCCTTCCGCCGGCAGCCCAGACCAGGTTGCCCAGCTCGAATGGAGAGTGGAATCATTTCAGGTGGAATAATTCTCCTCGCAGCGAAGCGCTGCCGGGGAGCGAGCGTAACCCACTTGGCACCGGCGGGGATTCCCGTTCCGTGGGCCGCGGCTAAACGTCAGCGAGGCGAGAGGAACGTGCCGGCCGCCGCGCACCGCGACGGGGGTGGCGGGGAGCCACGGGCCACCCCCGGGGACCAGCCGCCCCGCTCACCGATCTGCCCGATGAACTCCACTTTGATGCCCTGGTGCTCCAGCCGCTTGTTGGGGTGCTTGAGGGTGAGGACCACCCGCCCCGAGACGGTCTCCCCGTCGTAGAAGAGGAAGTATTTCTCCTTCTTGCCTTCCTCCGTCTTGTGCTCCACCCGCCGCCGGCTCTCGGCGTCGCTCAGCACCAGCTCCAGCTCCGCGCTCTGCCCGAACCCGAAGAAGCTCATGGTAGCGGGAGCGGGGAGGCGGCCGCGGCACACCCCCGGAGCTCGCGGCCGGCGGCTCCGGGGCCGCCCGCAGGCACCACGGACAGAGCCCGGCGGGGAGGAGGGGAGAGGGCGGGGAGCGGCCCGGCGGCGGGCACCGAGTGCCGGGGCAAAGGGGGGCCGCAATGCGGCAGGGACGCCGGGGACGGGGAGGGGAAGGGGCGGCGGGGCGGCGCGGAGCCTGCCCGGCTGCCGCTGGAGGGAGCCCCGGGGCGGGCGGGCGGGCGCGCACGGCCCCGCAACCCCCCCGCCGGAGCGCCGCGCCCCAGCCTCAGCCCCGGCGCCTCAGCCTCAGCCCCAGCCCCAGCCCCAGCCCCAGCCGCCCCTCAGCGCCGGCGCCGGCCCGGGCCCCGCGCACGCTCCGCGCACGCGCCGGGCGGCCCTTTGCCCGGCCCCTGGCCCGGCCGCTTCCGGGAGGCGGGGCGGCGGCGGCGGTTGGCTGCGGGCGGCCGCGCCGCGCCATTGGCCGGTTCGAAGCGGCGGCGGCGGGATGGCGGCGGCTGAGGCTCTGGCGCGCGCCCTGGCACCGTGGCGGCTGCGCCAGGCCCCCGCAGGTGAGGGCGCGGGGCGCGGCCTGAGGGGACGAGACGGGACGGGACCTTCCTCCTGCTCCGTCCAGGCTGAGGGGATGGAGGTACCGGCCGGTTTCCCCGCGCTGTTGCCGGTTCATACAGAAGCGTTGCGGGGGGGTGAGGCGCGCGCGGTGCCCCCCGGCGCTTACTGACCCTTTCCCGCTCAGTCTGGGTGAACACGGTCTGGGAGCTGGACTTCACGGACACGGAACCCCTGGAGGCGCGGATAGCGGAGGAGATCACGGAAGACGGGCTTGATGCCTTTAGCGGCCTTTACCAGGCGCTGGCGCCGTTCGCAGCGGAGGATGTGCAGAGCAGAGAGGTGAGGGTACTCTAATATCATATCGATTCTATCTAGTATTCTATATTCTGACATAACACAACTTGTTTTAAAACATCTATAGGGGATCGGTTGCAGTGACAACTGTTGTAATGAATGACAGGACAAGAGGAAACAGCCTCCAGTTGCCCCAGGGGAGGTTGAGATTGGAGCTGAGGCAGAACTGTTTCACTCAGAGGGGTGTCAGCCCCTGTGCCAGGCTGCCCAGGGAGCTGGGGGAGTGCCCAGCCCTGGAGGGATCCCAGAGCTGAGGTGCTGAGGGCAAGGTTTGGCAAGGTGCATGCAGGGCTGGGACTCCAGCAGCTTCAAGCTCTTTTCCATCCAAAATGATTCCTTGATTCTATGAAGATGCGAGTCACAGCCACTTGCAGAGAGCTGTGTTACTGAGTTTCTCCCTCGTGTGTTTTTACCTCAGAATATCTGGGCCTTTTTCGCTGAGAACAGCTTCTCGCCCAACGCTCTCGTGGCTGTGTTGCACCACTTTGTCCAAGCGGGACAGCATAAGAGAGCCAACGCACAGCAGCGGATTTACGCTCTTCACGCCGCTGGGTTGTACTTCCTACTGCTGGAAATCCCAGGTGAGCAAAGGGATGTGCCTCTTCATTGTTGATAAATCATTGTTCTGACAAAATCTGCTCTGTAAGAATTCCAGGTGAACAAGTGACAGCTTTTGAACAGTTGGCTTGATCTCCCTGAGATCCATGGGGATGAGATTCAGCCATGGTGTTGAGGGCTGAACAGCTGTTACAGTCTAAGAGCAGTTTGATTTGTCCTAAGAGGGCTTGATGGTCTCAGTCTGGGTCTATATTGCCATGCATCTGCTTAGCAGCTCTGTGACAAGGTCACAGAGGAGTCTGCATGCCACACAGAGCTGGAACCACACGTATCTCTCTGCTCTGACAACATCATGCAGTGAAGGCTTGTTCCCGCTCTGTAATTAGAGAGGATTTCACCATGCAGTCCTTCTGCACAGGTTGATTTGTGAAAACAGTAGTATTTGTTTAAAATAACCAGCAGTGGGAGTTTTCTAGCAGGATTCTTTTGTATTCAGGGCTAACATGTACCCTAAAGTTTGCTGATCCTTGTGCAGCACATTCCTAGCTAGAAGGGGTCCATCAGCTGGTGAATGTCATCGCTGGTGATAAGTCAGCTGATGCAGTTTGGCTTTGTTCAAAGAATTCCCTTTTCCTTCTCCTGAACTCCCTTAAGCTCCCAGGACAATGTTTTTGTTCTGGCCATCTCTTTGGCTGTCAGAGCAAATGGAGAGATGGCTATACAATTTGATGTTCTCTCTCTGTTTTGTCTGGAAGATGGATGATGTTGTCTTTTCTGGGCAGGCAGTGTAGCTAACCAGCTGTTCCACCAAGTCATATTTGAGAAATGTCTTCGCACCTTGACAAAATGTTGGCCTCAGGAACCAGATCTGATGAGGAAAAGAAAGAAGATGCACACTCAAAGCTCTCAGACCAGTGCAGGAAGAAATAAGAAGAAAGGAAAACCATGCAGGAGTGGCAATGTAAGGTGTTTGTGTAATCTCTTCAGATATAAATCTCTATTAAAAAGCAAGTTGTTGGCAAGCTATTCCACCTCTAGGTCAGTGTGATACTCTTTCTCTATTTCATCCTTTTTTAAGTTCTTAACCTTTTATTCAGCAGTTCAGCTGTGCTCTTGATCCTCTACCTCTTGTTAGAAATTTCAGAGGTCTGATGATTCAAGATTAGCTGCAGCTTCCTGGCTGCTGACTAATAGAAAAAAACCTAAGCTTATTTGTCTGTGGCATGTTGTTAGAAAGCTCAGTAGCAGAGGGGGAAACTAATTTATATCAGCTGCTTCAAGAGACCTTCAAGTTAATATGTGACCGGCTTGCAAATGACATTTGCTTTTCCTTGCCAGCTTACTGGTGGGAAGTTAAGGGCTAAATGCTTTGGTTAGCTGTTCTCAGCTGCTCCTTCTAACACTTAGATGTTACTTTTTAAAGGGAACTGAGGATTACACATCAGAACAAGCAAGCGAAGAAGGTCCTGGGCACAATGGGGATTACTTGAGGTGTATCTGCAAGTGTCAGATTAGAATTCAGATAGTTGTCTTCAGTTTGGATGAGCTTCCTCCTTCAAAATGAGAATAGGCTGCCTTGGAGCTGTTTTTTATATCCAACTTTCACATTTCTGTCTCTTTTGTTGGGTTTTTTCCCCCACTCTGAAGTGCATTCACTGATCTAAAAGAAAAGCTTTAGGGTTTTGGATGTGAAATCACGTAGGACATAGCCTGAGAAGTGTGCAGCACCACAATGTGCACAGAGCAGCTGGTGCTGTGGGACAGGGTGGTGCAGTTTCTCCTTCCTACCAATACAGATGGAAGAAGTATTGGAAGAGGAGAATGAGGAGGATTGTGAAAATATTTACTTCTCAACGGATGATCTTCTTCAAGTTCGTAACGCCATCTTCCTCCTTCTGAAGAACTTTTTAAGCCTTCTACCCAAGTTCTCCCTCAAAGAAAAACCCGAGTGTTTGCAGAGCTGCCTGCAGGTAATGAGATTCAACCTGAGGAACCTTCTGTCCCCTAACACGACCTTTTGTTGTGTACAGAACACTCCGTAGCCACGGGAGTGATGATATTGAGCCTCTGGGCTTTGGGATCTGCTTATGTTCTGTTTTGAAGGAGATGCTGTGCTTTGAAAGTGAGACTCAAGTTCTCTGTGCCTGACCCTCAAGCATGCAGGCAGACCACACATCTCCCCTTCATATGGAGGGGCTAAGCTTGGCTTTCTTTCCTTGCAGACCTTCACTGAAATGACAAACTTTGAGCCAGCAGTACATGAGTTGGAGTTTTCAGCAGCAATGTGAGCAAATAATTCTTCCTGTTTGTACAGTGCTTTGGCCCAGTGAAGTGCTCAGTGCTTGTGTTGTTATTATCCTGTTAACGGGGAAAGCAAAGCGGTGATTTCTTTCGCTAGAGATAATTAGAACGTGTTCCACCTCGGTAACAGTAAACAACACTTAGTGAATATTGGATGTTTTCCAGTCAACAAGCATGTTTAGTCGTAACAGTTGAAGTAAATGTTTCTCTGATGAGAGATGAAGACATCTCTTTGCTTTCTTCTGCCTAGGAATGTTAACAAAGCTAACTACATTCCTGAGCTGGCCTATCATGGACTGCGATTGCTGTGTTCCCCTCTACATGGTACAGAAGATAAGGTAAAAGTGGGGCAGAATTCTCACTGCTGTACTGTTCCCTCTGTAGATCACTTTGGCTTGCACATTTTTTTTTGCTATAGATTAGTTTTGCTTTTTGTGTGTTTATGTCTGCCAGATCAGAGGCAAAGTGTTACCTCAGTCCTTATTTACTTGGGCTTGTACGATGATGCAGTTCGTGATCGTTGAATTCTGCACTCTAGTGACTCTTGTGGCGAGTGAACTGAAAACAGGGATGGATGGCTATAGTGGCATTAGATCGCTGTCTGTTAAGAGAATTCCAGGTTACTGCCTTTGCCTGGAGTTCTCTTGTTTCCTGCTAGGTGGAGCTGCAGCACCGCTTGGCAGCGTGCGGTGGTGCTGGGTTGTGCAGCAGCGAGGCATGATGGGCAAGTGCAATGCGCAGATGATGGTAGGGAAAGTGATTGTCATTCAGAGACTGTCCTGTCGTTATGGGACGTTCCAGTTCAACCAGAAAGGTGTCTGCAGCTTTACATTCTAAATTTTGCTCAGTTGTCAAGCTCACTATGTCATCTCCACTTATCGGTGTGCTGCAGTGGATGGGGCTTTTCAGCCCTGGGTGTGACCATGCTGATGTGTTTGCCACTCTCTGTGAGCCCATCAGAGGTAGTTGTGAGTGAGCCAGGGTGACTGTCTAGTCAGGAAAGCCTGGAGCTCAGTACACACCAACCTGACATGTACCTAAGTGTCAGCCCAGCTTTAGCAGCCTCAGATCTGTGCATTTCGACCTCCTTGGCTTTTCAGTTCAGGAAGACTTAGTATCTGTCCTTCTCAGCCCAGCCTCACCTCCCCATCCTCTTCTGTTGGACTACTCAATGAATGTCAGGGTACTGAGGCGTGCCATGGTCTCAAAACATGGCAGTGAGGAAGCTCCAAAAGTTCAAGTGCACATGGTGGTAAAACCACACAATTAGATTAAGATGTCTTCTTGACAAAATCCAGTGAATTTCCTCAAATTCCAAACACCTCTGGAAAAGTGAAGTCTGCTGCCTTGGAGGGGATCTATTCCTGTTCTCAGCCTTACTGAGCTTGTATGAGAACATGACAGCTAGGACAGGTGGTGTGTGTGTTAATTATTCTCCTAGGAGTCCTCTATTTTGACAGGTGCTATTATCTGGATCTAAGCTGGTTTGGTTCAGAATTATAGATCCTATCAGAAGGCTAATCCATGGGCTCCAGTTGCTACTGAAACAACCCTGAAAGCAACCTTTTCTTTCCAGATCCTTCGTGGTATCTTCCAGCGAATCCTCAATGTCATTCTTATGCTGGAAAGTGGTGGAGGTTCCAGATGTGCAGTCCTTGCAATCACATCAGCCACGATCAGTGCCAGGAATCAGGCTATAAAATTCATCAGGTGAAGTACAGAACTCTGGCACTACCCTTCCTGGATATGTCTGCTCTTTCTTCTGATATGCCTTTGCTTTACTGTTTAGTTGATAAAGGGATGAGACAAACTGGCACTGACTTTGAAGCTGTTTGTGTAAATGAGGTTTAATTAAAATGTCTGTAATGGGAATTCACTGAATTTGCTGGTGGAGGGGAAGGAAGGTTCTGTTTGACAGAGAAGTGGCAGCGAGTGGAAGAGACCTGTCTTCTGTGTTTTGCTTTGCAGACAGTTTTTCAGGTCTTGTGCTTTACTACTAAGTATTGTAAAGGAAATGAAAGATTCATCTGGAGCTTGGTTCCCCTTAGTCCTTTGCTTTCTCCTGCCTAAAGACATATTTTGCTGTGTTCATTACTCCCTCTGTGTGGCGATCAGTGTTGCTGGAAAACGTAGTTTGTGCAGAGTTCTCCACACAACATACAGTGAGTAGATTAAGAATAAAGAAGCTTTTCATATGCTCCTTCTGCGTGTGTTGGAAGACACGTTTTCTGCCTGCAAAGCCAGGTTAATGTATGGAGTGAGTAGGTCTGTGCTCTCTTGAGGCAGCGCTCACACTTCTACGACACAAACTCTTCCTGACTTTAGCAATGCATTCCAAAAGCCGTGTCCTTGACTTGATTTCTGCTGTTACAAAACCAGCCTTATTAAAACCTGCCTCTTTTTCTTCCGTGCAGTTCTGTAGTAGATGAGCAGAAAGAAGTTGTTTTTCCTGTCCTTCGAATATTACTGCAACACATCTGTACCAAGGTACGCAGAGCTTCGTGGCGTCTCGAGCTGAAGAATTCATGTGTGGACACACTGCAGTATCTGTAATAGTTAGGAAATCCATTTTCACAGTGTTTTGCAAGGAATGAAAAGGTGTTCATCATTTGCAAATGTCTTGACAGCCTGATTGTGGTTTGTTTTGATCTCTGTCGGCGTTTTTAGACATCTTAAAAATAGTGTGGCACCCTGAGAGAGTACTGAGGGTGAACACTTCCCCCTCATCACAATCGTGACCTTTCCAAAATTTGCACTTGCTTTTACCACTGTTTTGAGTAGAGAAAAAAATGAAGATTATGACTCAGCTCTTTGCCTTGCTAACTCTCTGCCATGTAGAAAAACTGCCTCTGGATTTCATTTAAGCTGCCCCTTTGCCTTGGGGGATTTGCTGGGTGGTTGTAGGTGAATGCTGAGGTAGTGACCAAGGGAACTGTGATAGTATCACCTCATTAAACAAAAAAATAACCCCTTAACCCCTGAAATGCCATTCTGGCTTCTAGAGCAAAGCATCAAAAGCTCATACCATGCAATTGCCCTTTTCTTTTAGGTCCCAGATAAGGCTGATTATCGCACATACGCTGCTCAGGCCTTGGTGACTTTGCTGAATAAACTCCCTTGTATCGAGTTTGCTGACTTCATGGCTTGGCTTTATAAATACTCACACAACACGAAAGTAAGTACAGCTCCTTGGTGTTCCATGCTTCTGATAGAGCATTGTTGTTATTTTTAGTACCTAAACATGGGCAAAGAGGGTAGGCAATGCCTGTGTCTCTGCTTACACTGACAGAGCACCTCGCCTGCTTTTTCTTCCCAACAGATTGCCTACAGAGTGTTTGCTCTTGATGTAGCATTAGCTTTGCTGGATGTGCCCGAGAGGAACTTTGACAGCTCCTTGTCCCTGGATCATCAGAAGTTTCTGAGGCATAAGTTCTTAGTGCAGGTGATGGTGTTTGGCCGGTGTTCGGACAAAGCACCCACGGTCCGTAGCAAAGCCTTGAGCAGCTTTGCCCACTGCCTAGAAATGAAAGCTGCTGCTGCCTTGGAGAGTATACAGGACTTACTACAGAGGTGTAAGTTTTCTGGGGAAAATAGAAAATATTTCTTGAACATTCTAGGGAATAATTAGTGGGAGATAGGAGAACTGTTTGTCAGGAACTTAAAAATCTGCACGTGGTGTCCTTGTGTATTGTGTCATAATGAGAAGTAATGGCTGACTCTTGTTACGCATGAAGCCTTATATTTGGAAGGGATTTATTCTTGTATATCAGTTCTAAATAGATTCCTCCACGAGATACCTTTGAAGGATGTTTACAGATGAGTGAAATTGCTCATTGGGAAAAAAAAAAAGAGAAGTTCATTCTTGCCTGACAGTTGATTAAATCTCGAGTTGCCTTTTGCTTCTGCTAAGTTGTTTTGTTCGTGATTGGCATTCTGAACTCCCTCAGGTGTGGTAAAGGCCAGATGGCACAATTCAGAAGTATGCATATAGCATCCTACAGTTAGAGTACTTGCCTGAAAAAAAGATCTGCAATGACAGAATATGTGCAATTAAAATACTCCTTTTAATTCTCTTTTTCTTTTCATTTATTTTTGGCAGCCTCTGACCATACAGTTCTGGAAGCAAACACCAACACTGCGAGTTCCATAGTCAGTGCAGAAGGTATAGAGTCATTCTCTTCTAGTAAGTCTCAGGCTTTTTTTGGCATGCCATTTTCTAAAAATATGCCTATCTGTAAAACCTAGGGCATGCATGAGGCTCTCTGTTTAAGAGTGAACCATTCTGCTGGGTGAACATATGTCTTTTTTGCTTTTTAATTCTTAAGCTTTGAACTTTCCTTTCAGCTCTGTCCAACCATCCTCTGAAGACCTTACCGACTTTCAAGACTATCGAGTTGACAGACAGCAGCAATACTGCTGTGCATGATGGTAGGTCCACATTTTACTGGCCTTTTTGGCCAACTCTTGAAAACCTTCATTGAAATTAGACTTTTTGAAGCCTTTTTGTTGTCTGTTTTTCCAAGAAAGCAGAGGGAGCTTTGTAGAGCTGTTAGGAAACACTTAAGGGCCATGAAGGGGATGGAAGTGCCAGCCATAAGGAAATAGTATTTCCACTCAAGTTTGAAAAATACATTTAGTTGTGGAATGCTGATGTTCATTTGTACTAATGTGGTGTCAACACTTGTTGAAAAGCAGGTGATTTATCCTTTCTAAAAAGGATGGTAATTGATGTGGAATATAACAATTGTAACTCCATAAGTTTAAGGGTAATTAAATCTCGTGCTCCAGTGCACAACGAACTAATATGTTTTTGCTAGGTAAAACCCAGCACCTCTGCCTAGCACCGTTATGTACGGCAGAGTTCACTTCACTGCTGCATCAGGAGTTGGCTGGAGGTGAAAGCCAAGTGTGAGGTTAACTGGGCAGATGCAGAATGGCAAGCAGCTAATTCTAATTTGTTGATAGCATGAAATCAGCATGTTAGTTGGCTTTTGTGGCCACAGTGTTCCTTCTTTGAATCTCTTCCTTTCTTTTCCTCTTCTGTGTGAAAGCTTTTCTTCCTAACCTTTAGGCCTCTGCCAATATTGTTGCTCTCAGTATCTTTGCTCTCAGTTCTTGCTGTTCACCTCTCTTGAACTGCTGACAATTCAATTCGCTGCTTGGTTCACATCCTGCATTTGTGTCTTTGTTACACGTCTCATGCTGCTCTTCGCATGGGATCTCTCTCCCTATCTCCATGAGCCAGGCTCCAATCTTTTCCATTGAAAGCTTTCTTTTAAAACATTTCACTGATAAATTTTGTTAATCTGCTCTCTCAGATAGAAAAGTCCTCCAGGCCTCTTAAGGCATTGTGTATTCCCTGTTTAGTTGCAGCCTCCTTGTGCAGAGGATGCCTGGTTTTGTATCTGATACCCAGCTGAGCATACATTTGGCACTTGGCAAAACAAATTAAGAAAAGGATTGGATGAAAAAGGACTGTCTGGAGCTCGAGAGAATAGCTGAAATACAGGGCTGTCCAAGTCAGTCAAGGTGCATTAGCAAAGCTGTCTGGCACACGCCTGTGTTGGGCTTAAGCTTGTGCTAATTTTGCACTTCTGTGGAGACCAAACAGCTCATATTCTAAAAGTGAAATAAATAATAGCTGAGGAGAGCCAGAACGTGCTAATGCACAATGGCAAAGATAAGAAGGGTGCAGAGTGAGGTATGCACTGCAGGGTTACCACTGCCCAACAGTACACAAATATTTTGTTCCTTTGATAGTTCTGAGCCATTTGGTTTGGGTTTGGTGGGGTTTTTTCCCTTGTTTTCTATGTCACTGCATGTAAAATCAATGTCAGGTGGCCAAGGGTGATGATTTGAGCAGATTTGGTCACCTTCAGCAGAGCTGGGCTATTTAAATGGCAAAATCTGGCAATAAAAAGATCCTGTGGGGTTTTTTTCTGTCAGCTGCTCTCAGGAGGATGCGATTGCAGTTAAAGCACAGATCAAAGACCCTTTGCTTCCTTCAGTAAAAAATGATTTGTTGATTTCAAACTATTTTTGATTAATTCCCTTGTCACTAACCCTGTTTCTTAATGGCAAGAGAGTAGATCTCCACAGGAACCTCTCTAAGTGACAGGTCTCTAAATTTGGCATATATTTGGGAAACCTTAATGCTCTAATATCTAAGAAACATCAATAAACACAAACCTTACAAGCAATGGCAGAATGCTTGAAGTCAGTATTGCCAGCTTGTCAGTAGTCCATTTGAATGATTCAGAAGGTGAGAAGTAATTGATTGTGGCTCTATGTCTTCAGTTGACTGTCATTTAATAAACTGTCATCTCCATTATGTATTTTTCCCAAGAAAGTGCAGAAATGAGCTGCCACGGAGAGCAAAATCTGAGGCCTAACTTGACGTTCAGAGAGAGGTTCTGATTTCCTTGTAGACTCTTGGGTTCTTTGCAGCTGCCATTCTGCAGCCTCAAGGAATTCAGTCAAGTTCATAAATGGAGTCATTTCTCCTCTGTAAAACACATCAGTTCATGTATTAATACTTTGTACTGTGTGGAGCTCTGAGGCAGAACTCACAAGAGCTTGGAGGCATTGTAAGCTCTCAGCATACAAGCCTGGGAACCTGTCTTGGGGCTGCATTGGATCCCTTGGTCAGTGGTCTGCCCTCAACATGCTTTTCCCACAGGCAGCAGGCTTGCCTGTGCTACAGGCTTTTGTTAGGACTGTGCAGGATTCATCTGAGCTTTCACACTGTGAAGGCACCACAACATCTTGTTAGATATACAAATAAATGTGACACAAGTTTGTGTTTCTTATTGCCACATCTTATCAAATGATTCAGTGCCTCACTTTGTTGGGGTTTTTCCCTCTCTGGCTTTATACCCGATTCTAAATCCATTACTTCAGGTGGTTTTTGTTGTGCTTTGTTCAGTTTTTTTGTTCAGTTTTCTCTTGCCCTTTGCAAGTCTCGGGCAACAAATCAGTATTCAGGCAAGCTCAGAGCCGCGCTCCTCCTTGGTGCTGCAGTGTTGATGTGACGGTGCTGCTCGGTGGTGGTGTGGGTCATTTCTTTTTGTCACCGTTTTGGATAGGAAAAGAAGTCATGGCCATGTTGAGACTGAGAGCAGCGGATGAGAAGACCAATGTGAGGAAGTCTGCCCTCCAGGTACGGTGTTTCTCCCACGCTTCCCTGTTCTCAGCAACTACCCAGAATGCCGTTACGATACGTAATTAGGCCGGAGTGCTGTAGCGAGCTGTATATAACTTTGCCCACCTGTATCTCCCTGCTATGCCTGCAGAGTGCCTGCAGGGGAAATAATGCAAGCATGATGATGGAAAATTTTTCTAGTACTCCTGCTGGCATTCTCTTATTCTGTCATTTAGAAAGAGAGGCTCTCTTCAAATGTCAATAGGCATTTCAATTAAGCGACTTCCTTATAAACTGAGGCATATTAGCTGCTTAGTTTGTTTTGACCTTGGTAACAAAGAGATTAGGTTATATCCAGCCTCTTTCTGAGGTGTGCGTGGCTTTGCTTGTTCCTTGGGTTTTTAATGAAGTCATTGGCTTTTAAAGAGACATCCTTCAATGAAAATGTCAGTTCAAAGAATACACATCTGCTGTTGTCTGGCTTCCTCTGTTAGTCCTCTTCACCCCAGCTCTTTCCCCTTAGTTCACACACTGATTTGAGCTTCCTACTTATGGGTTTCCACTTGTTTTGGGTTAATACTTTTCGATCAGATACAAAATAGAGATTAAAAAAGTCCCCTTTTCCTTGTTACCAAGTAAAAGACAAAGTTCATACAAGAGACAGGTTATTTTCCAGGGGAACTTGTGACATTGACCCTATCCAAACACTGTTATAAAATTGGAATGACTGAAAAGATATTTTCTGTTCCATTCAAAGCCTCTGGTTGTGCCCAGTACTCATAAATTGTTCATGTGATGCTTCAATCTCAGTGAGGTAAATTAATCTCTGGTTAAAGTTGGTAGGGGGTAGATTGTATTTTTGATGTGCTACTCGGTGCACATGGCATATATTCCCCACCAAGTCACGCTGATGCTTGACTTGCAGGTTTTTATGAACATGCTGAAGCACAAAGTGGTCCCTTGTACTGCAGAAGATTTGTCTGCCCTTCAGGACCGCTGCCGGGACCCCTCCATTTCCGTGCGGAAGCAGGCGCTGCAGTCCATAACAGAGCTGCTCCTGGTGAGAAACACATCTCATGAGCTGAGAGAACCGTGGGTTCAAAGAGGGAGGAAAGGGACAAATCTGTTGTTCGTTCAGTGAGTTTCATTTTATGACTGTGTCTTAATTTCTGTGTTACCTTTTGACTTGGAAGCCGTGACTCATTCTTATACATGTGATTTATGCAGAGCACTTCCAACTGTTGGAAGCATTTCTTTTCCTGACTGCTGATTTGTGTGTCACGGAGAAAATGGTGTTGCTGGTCTTCTTGAGTTGAAAAAACCCAAGAATCCAAATCACTTTACTAAGATGTAACATGTAGATGGTAGCACTGCAGTATTTTTCTTTCCTATTTATTCACAAAGGGTCAGTAACTTAGGCTTGGCACATAGGGTTTATATTAAGCAAAGCTCTTTTTTTAGTGTTAAATCATCTGCTGTACAGCTTTATTGCAATACTGTTATAATTATTTATAGGGTTTCACAACAAAGTATTGCAGTGCTTCAGCAGAAGCACCAGGTAGCTTGATCATAGATATGATCAAATACTGTGTGATGCCAAGGAGAAACAGGTTCCCATGTGCCATATGTTGCCAGATTGCAGTGCTAGCTGAACAGCGTGCTCAGGTTCATCAACATTTATTTTCCAAGTTAGTAGCTAGATCTGGAGGTTTCTAGGCCTTTGCTGATCTTACCTGTGCATGTAAGATTCCAATGGTTTAAAAATGTTTCTAATAGAACGTGTCTTTCAGTCTCAGCACAGTAATGTTCTAGTGCAGAAGGCCTGGCTAAACGGAGTGGTGCCCGTAGTGATGGACCCTGAAAGTTCAGTGCAGGAAAAGGCCTTGGATTGCCTCGATCAGCTTTTGTTGCAAAACATAACATCTTACAGTAAATCCAGGAAAGAAGATGGAAAGCAGGCTCTGGCGTGGGATCTTCTCACCCTCTTGACTTCAGAAAGCCAGGAGCTGCAGTAAGTGCACGTTCCCCTTGGTTGCAGGCTCTGATGGCTTTTCCATAACAACCCTTTGTCCAATGCATTTATTGGTTTTATTGCCTTTGCTATGTCAGAACATGTTTTTACTCTTAATCCCTTTAGAATGTGCAACTTTTCCTTTACAGACTGGAATGGGCTGTTGACTGGAGGGCTGAGATAAGGGTTTACTCTCAGTGCTCTCATTCACTGACCGTTAGGCATCATAGTTTACATATTGTGTAAATGCACGTGCCATCTGTTGTGCCAGGGCAAAGAACTGAGTTGACTGGGGGTTGGTTTTTTTTAAGCTATTTGAATTTCCTGCTTGAAACAGTCAGTATAAGTGCACATTACTGCTAGGGATGGAAACTGTCATGTTGTGAGGTGCTTGGCTTGCTCTCTCGGGCATGGACAAGCTGGCAGTTGGCCAGAAGAGTTCAGTTTCCTCTTGTGTCAAGTATTGTCACTGGCTGCTCTTGTTACCTGTGCTCTCTCCCTGAACTTGAGTGTTAATCTACAGGAGTGTTGTATGCTGTTCTGGATGTGTTGATAGCAGCATGAATATTTAAGTCAAATGGAGGTGTTCTGATGACAGAAGTAAGAGAGGATATATAAAGGAAGGAGAACATCACCTTTTATTAATTCTGATGTACAATATGTTACTTGTCTTATGACAAATAGAATTGTTCTGCCTTTTGCAGAATGCTGTGGGAAGGAGCAGCAGAAGTGGGATGACACATAGTATGACAAGGACACAACATTGATTAAAGACAGCTGTATGTTTATTAGTCAACAGGGCATAATAGCTCAGAAATAGAAAATGAGATACTGGCTGTGCTGCTTTGCCAATCTGTGAAACTGTCAGCGTTCTAATTTGGGGTATTTTGTAAAACAGTTTGCAGATTCATGGTACCTTTTTCTTCCTGACCTTGGAGTACCTTGCCGCCTGATAAATCTCAGAACTCTTTCATTGTGAAGTAGGTAACTAGAGTTAAATAGAAAAATGAGCAAGTTATGGTGCCTTAATGTTTCTGTATCCTGCCCTATCATGGGTATTAAATAGCAACTACTAGAAAGTCTTCATTACAGGTAGATGAGATGATCTTTTCTTGATGTGGCATGTTATCAGTTGGACCTTCTGTCTTACTAACACAGAGCACTGCATCTATGCTTGTATGCCAGCTCTGTAGACAGGATTATGAACTGAAAGACTGAGAATACCGCTAGTAAAATACATAGTGGAAAACCCTACGTGTTCTGGGTAGTGGGCACACCAAGCAATAGCAGCTTTGTTGTGTCGCCCAGTGTATCCTGGACAGGGATGTTGGATTTTACTGCCCATGCCTAAGACCAATTGTTTTGTTGACTCCTCCTTTAACTTACTTTTTCTTATCTTTCTTCCCTGCAGCCGTTACTTGAACAAAGCTTTTCATATGTGGGCCAGACAGAATAAGTTCACCTCCACTTTGATTAATAACGTCATGTCTCATGTGGAAACAGAGCATGCTGTGCCAGCTTGGATGCTGCTTGCTAAAGTGTCAGGTTCTTCACCCAAGCTGGATTATTCCAAGATCATTGAATCCTGGGACAGTGTCAGCAGGTATATGTGTGTGCTTTGAACTCCATCCTCTGTTCTGCAGGAAAGAAATGGGGACGGAGAGGAGGAACAAAGCAAGTGAGCACTTTCTGTCCTTGCAGAGGCAGATTGCTTTAGCTGCTTAGATCACAGTTCTTTATTCATGCAATTGGTTCTGCAGCTAGGAGGCAAGCAATGGCCTGCAGATTTGTGCAGTAACCAACTGTTGCCTTAAGCTTTTTGAGTTCTCATTTGGTTTGACAGGTCTGTCTTTAATAATGCATGTCCCAGATGAAAAGATCTTTCTACTGTGATTTGGTGTCGTTCTCTGGTGTTAATGGTAGTTTGTCTGCTCTGCTGTTTTTCAGGCAACAGAATGTGAGCACTGATACTATAGGACATATGCTGTGTGTCATTGGTCACATAGCAAAGCACCTCCCTAAAAGCACCTGTGAGAAGCTGATTGGTGAGTGGCTCTGAGAAACTGCAGAAGAGAAGGCAGGGTTCATGCCTCTCATCTTAACGGTTGATTGTTCTCCATAAGCAGTTGATAGGCTTAGAAAATACTCATTTTAGGTGTGTGGTGTGCTTTTCAGAGCATATCAAGTGCTGGCTGAAGGAGTCTGAGTGTCCCTTGGAGGTAATCAGCCCAGCTGTAGAAACTCTGCAGAAGCTCTGCCGTGCATATGCAGATGTGCTGGAGAAGGCACAGGTATGACTTAAAATACATCTCTTAAAATAGCTTGTTTCACACTTAGGAGGGCTGTCTTTTGAAGGCAGCTTCTGTCCCCAGTCAGTATGTTGATAAGATCTAAATAAAGATCTGACTCCAGCAACTTGAGTCTGTTCTAAGGATGGACTTGTAAGAAATATTCTTGCTTCAGAAGGCTTGGGGTTTTTTGCCCCCACCTGAAGTGCCTTGTATTTGCCTTTGGTCAAAGTTTAGAGAGTTCCTAAAGGAGACCTATTGCTGTGCCTTCATGTACCTTTTGCTTCCCTTCCATTCCTTGGAATTCACATTGTTTTTTTTCATTTAATGGAACTGCATTTTCCCAATAACACTTTCACAGGCAACCTCAAATGTGTTGGATATACATGAAACGGTCACCTAAGCCCTTTTTGTTGAAATCTGTGTGATTTCTGTAATGAAGTAAACTTAGGCCTGTTGATCATTAAAACCCAGATTCTCCAAGGTGTTTTGACACTTGCAGGCATCCTTTGATATGCAGGAAGAGTTTGAAAGCTCTCAGGCACTGCCTGATTGATTTCAGTAGCACCTTCAGTAGTTTGAAGGATGTAAGGATTTTCAGATTAGAGATTCATGTATGGCCAGATATTACAGCTACATTTTGTTTAATTAATCAAGTGCCCAATTAATTTCCTTTAATTATGGAACAGGAGCTGCTCAACCAGGTGTGTGGAGATTTAGTATCCACCTGTGAAAGTTATATTTCAAATATAGTCCTCAAAGAGGATGGAACAGAGCAGCTGCAAGAAGATCTCTTGGTAAGTCTGGTTCTCCTTCACAGATGGGTCAAAGGGTGCAGGTCTACTTGAAAACATGTTCCTTAAAGTTCATGCTAATAACTGTTACCCAGGAAAATATCAATGTGCACATATATATAAGCTTATAGTGAAACCTGGTGTTTATGAATCTGGGAGGATACAACAGTTTCATGTATGAGCAGTTGCGTCAAGGATAAGATACTCCATGTGTTTTCGAATAAAATGACATGTTTCTCCTTTGCTTTTTCACTGCTACTTCTTAAACAAGCTGGTTGGGAAAATGAGTCTGTAAACCTCATGGAATGCTTTGAGGAGTATTTCAACCTTAGCAGTAGATATGGGGATTATAGCATATCCAACACATACACACACCATTTCTGCTTCAGATCTTCACCTTCTCTGCTCACTGTCTTGAAAGGCCTGAAGGTGTTTGCATTTGCTTTTGGAGAAGTACTATGGCTTAGTGATGGGCTTGGCAGTTTTAGGATTTGATGATCATAAAGCCTTTTGACTGCAGTGCTGTCTTTTCTCTGTAGGTGAGACACCTCTTCATCTTGGGTGAGGCTGCACAGCTGTGTCCAGCCCAAGTGGAGAAACGCATCTTCCTTTTGATTCAGTCCATACTGGCTTCTTCTGTCAACAAGAACCAATGTGAGGCTCTCTCCATACCACCTTTAATTTTGCATTTACAGACAACCCTGTTGACCCATGATGCATATTTTCATTCCTGGCCTGTTCTTTTCTAGTATCTGGCTCTTCAGATAGTGAGGAAATCCCATCTTCTCAGCCACTGTCCCAGTTCAGAGGATCAGCCATGCCTCCAATGGTCAGAGCTCATGCATTCATTACTCTAGGTAAGTGCCATCCTGCAGCAGAAGCAAACCCTCCTGTATCCAGTTCTGAGCCCTTCTGGTTCAAGTTCAGCTCAAAAGCTGTGTTGGTTGTAACAGATAGCCACGGTGCTCCATGTTTGCATTGCCTCATCATGGCTTTTAGCAATGCATATATCCATGGTAACAAGTTGCATAAACTATAAAAATGCTGCCATCTATATGACTGCTTCTGGAGGTGGTTAATGCATTAATAATGATCAATAATTAGCCATGTCCTTCAGAATCCTGTTGTACTCGGTGTCTGGCTGAAGGATCATCTTCTGTGCAGTAAGGTGCTCAAAGGAAGATGAAGAAAACTTGGTGCCTTTGGTTCAGTTCAGAGCAGAATGATTGCACGTAGTTGTTCTCCTCAGCATGAACAAAGAGCTTTGTGATAGAAGGCTGGTCAAATCTATGTCTCCACCATTATGGAGAGCACTCAGTGAAAGTTCTGGTTTGGAAGTACCTCTGTGGTTAGGAACAAGTCTCTTTGCTGCAGATAAAAGTAGTATTATTCTTTCCTTAACTGCTTGGGGGAGCTTAATACTTCTGTACAGAGCTCAGAAACAGTTAGAAGTGATGTTAGAATGCAGGCTATTTTATATTAAGTTGGTTTAGTGATGCTCTTAGAGGTGGGTGTCTCCCTGCTATGCCTATGACAGCTGGGGCTGTTCTTTTTAGCTGCTTTGAATAATACCCTGTACACAGAAATAGTTCTCTGTGAAGGAGGGAATTTGGCATAGGGACCCACGCTATAGGTCTAAGAGGAGTTTGGAAGAACTCCTTCAAGTATCATTACTTTGAGAGATGGTGCAGATTGCTCATCAAGTTTCAGCTTGTGTTTGTTGTTTATTCCCCCGTTTACTTCCCGATTCTTTTCTTAGCTCACACTGGACTCAGAGGAGGTCGTTAGCTGGGCTCTGGTGGTTAGGAAGAAGAATATATTCACAGCACTGACAGCGTTGTCTCTGTTGCACAGGTAAATTGTGTTTGCAGCACGAGGATCTGGCAAAGAAATGCATTGCAGCTCTGGCTCGAGAGCTGGAGGTGTCCCACGACGTGGCTGTTCGCAATAACGTTGTCATCGTGATGTGTGACCTCTGCGTCCGCTACACCTCCATGGTGGACAGATACATCCCCAACATTTCCTTGTGCCTCAAGGACCCAGAGCCCTTCATCCGGAAGCAGACACTCATCCTGCTTACCAACCTTCTGCAGGTAAATCGTGCTCCTAAGCGTGGCTCTGAGAATCCCCTTTGAGTACCTCTGCTGTGCTGAATACTGGCAGCCCAACCACTGGATGTATTACTTGGACCTTGATTAATCTATACTTAATCAAAGACTTTGTGTATTTGGTTACTGCTTTATGTTTTGCTACATAGGCAGAAATTGTATCGAGGACACTTAATCTCATTATTCAACTGTGTTATTTTTAGTCAACCATTACCACTTCCCTTGTGTTCTTTTAGTATCTTTCAATTCCCTTCAGTTTCACTCCTATATGAATGAATATAACAAGCATCCCAGCACCTTTTTCTCCTACTGTCTCCACTTCTTGTTCTAAAGATGTAAATGTTGAGAGGCTCAAGATGTTTATCCTCCTGATGTTCACATGAAGCCAACCAAGGCAGATCTGGAGTGTGTTTGGCTCCAGGAATAGTGTTGAAGAGCATGTGTGCCTTGGGATGGGAGAACAGATTTTTCATGTTTCTGCTTTTTTTTCTGGATACCTGTGGCAAACTGAAATGCTTACTGCTGTGGCCTTTATGTTGTTTAAAGCATCCTCCAAAATATTGTCTTTTAAGGGTTTATTTTGTGTACCTCCATCTGAAGTTGTGCAGCTTACTCATTTGCCTGATTCTGCCAGGCTCCATCAGATGCTGCAGTCTGAAGGTTTTTGCTGATTTGGGTTGAGAATGCATTGTCTGCTGCTTTCTTACAGGAGGAGTTTGTGAAATGGAAGGACAGTCTCTTCTTCCGTTTTGTCAGCGTCTTGGTGGATCCAAATCCAGATATTGCCAGGTAAAATACTCATCTGTAAAACAGTGGAGGTGAAGATGAGAGATGTACCCAAAACCTGTCTCAGTGTGTGGAGAAGAATTCCAGTGGGAGAGCGGGTGGTTGTCCCATTTAGCTCTTCACTTCTACAGTTGTTCACGCTTTAGGGTAGCAAAGGAGTGGTGAACCTCTTTCCAAATCATTTGAAGGTCCTAGAGTAGCAAGCTGAGCGTTTTTGGCTGCTGTTAAAACATGCAGCTCTGCTTTGGTTTTGACTCAGCCAGAAAAAAGGGATTTTGGAGACAAGCCTTTACAAAACCTTCCTCCTGGTTTTCTGAAAGACTGTCTCGAGTGCTGGTCTTGTTTTAGGAATAGGATTCGATGTTCTCTCTTTTCTCATGTGACATGCCATATCTCTTTAAGCTTTCAAATACATGTTGTAACACTTTGATGTGCAAAAGGAGTTCCACACACTGGCTTTAAGTGCATGTTTATGAAGGGTTTGTAGGTTTCCAAGTCTCAAGCTGCTCTGTTAGATAGAAACGAGAATGAACTTGGTTCATCTGCGGGTGGTAGATGGTGCAGCTGGATGCAGAGGAGACTTGGACACCTTGCTTCTACTAGGTCCATCTGAAGATCGGTATTCCCAAGACCATCAGCCTATATTGCTTCCTAGTGCATATTCACACTTTCTCTTCTCTTCAGTGAGGTTTTAATGTCCAAAAATGTCTTTCCAGTAGATGGTGACATTGCAACATCACGATCCTAGAGCTTTAGCTAAGGGACACAGTGCAATTTCCTGAGAAGCCTTTTTCTTTGCATCTGCATTCAGTGACTGCATCCAGACAAAATTAACTTGCACCACTTGCAGGGCTTCTGGTGATTAACTTTTTGCCAAGTGTCTCAGCCACACTGGAAGTTTAGTTATTGAAATAATGAAAGTCTTGTGCCTGACTTCAAATTCCAGTCTATTTCTGACTCTGTTTCCTTTAATGGCAAAAAAATGAAGTGGTGTTGTTGATGCTGAAAATGTCCATCTCTTTCTGGATGGAAAAAAAAGCTTAAAGCTAATAAGCTGATGTCCTTGTTCAGGCCTAGATGGAGCTGGGCAAGAATTAGCTCTGGTATAGAGGGAGACTTAGCAGAGGAAAACCATCCTGCTTGTGAACCCTACACAGTGTTTCACGGATGGCTTCCAGAAGCTACCTGATGATGAGTTCTTCCTTCTCCTTCTTTCCAGGTTTGGAGAGTTCTGCCTGGTGCATCTCTTGCTGAAAAGGAATCCACTGATGTTCTCCCAACACTTCATTGAATGCATCTTCCATTTCAATAGCTATGAGAAACATGAGAAGTACAACAGGTTCCCCCAGAGCACACGGTCAGTTGAGCACATGTCCCTTCTTATTGCTGAATGATGGGCTGTCTGACCACACAACTCTTGGCTGCAGCAAAGCTCTCGTGGTGCTTACAATTATGTCTACAGTAGGGGGGAAACATCCAGGGGAAGCAGTGTTAAATTGAGAGTGTGGTGTCTTCCCCATGACACTTCTGGGAGGCTTTCTGCATGTAATTTGTGGGAGTGTGTGGGATCCGAGCAGCTTTATGGGTCTTGAAAGTGACATTCCAGTATTCCTCTCTGACTTCAAGTCTTATTATTTCTATGAATTCATGTAGTATGGATTTGGCTCTTGTCTTGCTCTACCATAGGGCAAAGAAACTATTCTCACTGAAGGGAAAAGATAACAAAGAAAAAAGGATGCAGATCTACAAGTTCCTGCTAGACCACTTCACAGATGAGCAGAGGTTCACTATTACAACGAAGATCAGCCACAGCGTCCTAGGTAAGGATCTGTCAAGCAAAACTAGTGTCTATGTAAAACCATTAGGCTCTTAATCTGCCCATTTCATCTTCCTGTCTTTATTGGCTCTGCTGTTTCCCTTAATTCTCATTTCTTCCCTGTGTGTCCCAGCATGCTTTGTGGATCAAATCCTTCCATTGGACTTGGAAGCCAGTGAGCTGCTCTCGGATACATTTGCAGTGCTTAGCTGCAAAGAAATCAAACTGTCAACTATGAGGTCAAAACCTGATGAAGACATTCAGCCTGATGACGATGAAATGGCTGTGGCCAATGCTGTCATGCAGGTGGCACAGAAAAAGCTCATCTCACAGGTGAGTGGTGCTTGGTCTGGTGTGGGAGGAGAGCTGGCTACTATACTGGGAGGAATGTTCACCTTTAATGGAGAAACTGGAGCAGACATTACCCAGGTGACATGGCAATGGCACACTGTAGGCTGCTACTCAGCTCTGTAGGTCTGCTCTGCTCTGAGGGCACCTGTGGAAGCACCTGTGTGTTGTAAAAACAAAATATTATGGTTCAATTTGTGAAGGGCACAGTTGGAGTGACCAGATGAAGTCAGTGCAGCGCTGCTTGGCTCAGTTTGTTTCACAGATCTCTTAGTGGTAAAACATTGGAGCACAACAATGCCTTTTGGTGCACGTTTTGGCAGTTTGCCTTCAGTGTGAGAACTGACTGAATTAGTGATGTCTCTTAAAAGACTCCACTTAGGTTAAAAGCCTATGTGTAAGTGCAGGTTTAGTTGTGGCAATTCCCTCACTCTGAAGCAGTAACTCCTCTCCCTCAGCCATTCATCTAACCACAGAGTGGCTTCTCCTTTATTGCATCGTGTAACTTGCTCATGCCTTGTTCAAACACAGGTTCAAAAGAAGAACTTCATAGAAAATATCATCCCAATCATCACATCGCTGAAGGCTTTGATGGAGCAGAAGAGGATCCCAGCTCTTAGGGAGCTTATGGACTACCTGCGGGTAAGGGGAGGTGTTTTCTTGGGGGTTTTTATCTCTCTTGAGGTAACATGTTAGATGTGCAACCAGTAACGGAACAAACAGCCTTCTTAGAAGGAAATTCAGAAGGCATATGATGTTGTGACACTGCCACTGTGTTAAATAACGTAGGAGGTGGAGGGATTTTAGCTAAGGATCTCACAGTGTGTTACGTGTGAGCCTCCTCTGTGGAACGTGGGCAGAACGCTTCAATGCTGGAAATCTTTTGCATGTTCCGAAGTACAAATTGGAATCGAAATTCTTAGTCTGTTAAAAACACCTCTGCTCTACCAACTGGTATTTCCTTTTGCACTTGAGCAGCTGTGATGTGAATGGAGACGGGAATCAGTAGTCGGGAGAGATTTCTGAAAGAGTTCAAACATTCCTTCTTGTTCCAGGAAATGATGCAAGATTACAGAAATGAAATCAAAGACTTCTTTGCTGTGGACAAGCAGCTGGCAGCCGAACTGGAGTACGATATGAAGAAATACGAAGAGCAGCTGACCAGGGAGAAGGAGTCAGAGCAAGAGCAGGTCTCGGCAGCACAGGCAGAGGTGGTGAGTGTCATTAACTCAGCACACGTACTGTCGCCTCTGCTGAAGCCTGTGCACACATAACACCCAGGCTCTGGCCGTGGGCCTGCTTGCAGCACTTTCTGACAATGGTTAAGCTCTCAGATGGCTTTGCATTTTTCTGACAGAAGCTTTGGTTTCAGAGTTGTTTAATATGCTTAGAACGACAACAAACAGCACGTGTTGGCTAAAGAGGAACAGCAGACAATGAATGTAAAAAGAACTCCATTTGGAGGGAAAACTAAGTCTGATTTACCACTGGCCACACTCACGTGCTGCATTGTTCCCTGCTCCCACATAAGGATGTTTATCATCATAAGGATGATAAACAGGTCAAAAAGAAAAGGATTTGTTTTGTCTGACTAGGTGTAGGCCAAGTGGATAGCAAATTAAACATGAGGCAGCAGTGTGTCTTCGTGGGCAAGAAGCCAATGGCATCCTGGGGGGTATTAAGGAGAGACTGGCTAGCAGGTCAAGGCAGGTTCTGCTCCTCCCTCTGCTCTGCCCTGGTGAGACCTCATCTGGAGTCCTGTGTCCAGTTCTGGGCTCCCCAGCTCAAGAGGGACAGGGAACTGCTGGAGAGGGTCCAGTGGATGGATACCAAGATGCTGAGGGAACTGGAACATCTCTCTGATGAGGAAAAGCTGTGGCACCTGAGAAGGCTGAGAGGGGACCTTATCAACACTTGTAAATATCTAAAGGCAGATGTTGAGAAGATTGGGCCAGTCTTTTTTCTGTGATGCCCAGTGACTTGAGTAAGGGGTAATAGGGACAAGCTGGAACACAAAAAGTTCCTCTTAAACACAAGGAGAAACTCCTTTGGTGCTGAGGTGAGGGAGCCCTGGCCCAGGCTGCCCAGGGAGGGTGTGGAAGCTCCTAGGGAGGTTTCCAAACCCACCTGGACACATTCCTGTGCCCCCTGATGGAGAGAAACCTGCTGTAGCAGGGGTTGGGCTGGAGGAGCTCTGCAGGGCTCTTCCAATCCCTACCTTTCTGGGATTCTGTGAGTGGAAACTTACATCTGTCCTGGTCATGCAGATCCTCTTTTAGATAAAAAGAAATAAGTATGTGCTTGTGTCAATTGTCCTGAACTATTTTAGATACCTCCCTAAGATGAGATGACTTCTACCCTGGAAGTACCTTTCTCTCCCTGCTGACTTTAAAAGAACCCCTATATATAAACCTCTAAACTAGGACATATGTATCCCATCAAAACTTCCTTTTCTCCTCTTGTTAAAATTTTGGCCAGTGAGTTCTTTTTCCCCAGCACCCCTTTACATCCATCACACAAAGGGCAGCTCTTAGTCACACAGCTTGTAGGTCTCTGTGTCTGGTATCTGAGGTTCTCTATGCTTCTATCCATTAGTAGACCTAAGATCTTTTTCTCCTGCTTTTTGTAGCAAACTCCATCTTTGGAGAGAGCTGTACCTTCTGGTGGCTGGGATAATAATGCTCAGTCTTCTGCAAGTGTGAGACAGTCCCCACCACCTGGATCAAGTCCTTCCTCTGTGCCTTCTGAGTTTGCTACACCTACTGCCAACGTTCTCAAACAGCTGCCACCAGGGCGCAGGTATGGCTTTCTCTTTGTGTTCTTGGTTAGGCTATTCTGCAGGGCTCTTGCTTGGCTCTTATCCACTCCTTACTTAGTGGTGTGAAAGCCACCAGCTGATCTTCTCCATTACATTTGGTGTTAAAGGTCATAAGGGATTGGGAGGGCGCAGGTCTTTTTCCCTATGACATGCATCTTATCTGGGCTTGCAGAAGGAAATCCCTGTTTCTGCCATGGTTTTTGCCCTTTAGGCCAGCATCCTTGAGCACACTTGCCATCCTGAACTCTGCCAGGAAAGCAATGGAAGCCAGGGGCAAGCAACGCAGCAAGAGTGTTGGAGGAAGTTTATTGGCTGCATCCCTCCCATCAAGCGCCGCTGATATGAAGCAAGGTAGGGAGCTTGCTGCCAACTGCTCTGGCATGGGGCTAGATCTAGCTGACACAGCCTGATTGTTAGACTCTTGAGGTATCTGAGTGAATACATTTCTATTCTTAATTATTTCCTTGTTGTTTCTAGCATCCTTTCAAAGCCTGAATCAACAGTCTACTGGAGAAAACGTTTCTGTGGTGGGCCGTGCAATCAGCACACCAGAACGTAAGTATAACCCAAAGGAACCCTTTCCTCCTTGGGCTGCTGTGAGGAGGTGGCACTGCATGGCTTCCCTGAAGAGCAGAGCAAAGTAGTCATCCATAGCTAGAGATTATTTACCTATCTAAATGGTAGTAGTTAGCAAGAACTGTCCTCAAACTGAAGGTCTTGAACATGGGAAAGGACAGTCCAATACAGTCCCCATGAATGCATCACACAGTATTACAGTAGGAGAGCATTTATTTTGGGCTGCTGAAGTACCATAGCTACTTCCCTTTCTTTCTTCAAGAGCTCTGGGGGTGCAAAGGAGGCATGTTGTTGTGGTTCCTCAATAGCTGGATTGCCTGGAGTGTGCAGGATTCTGTTACATTGTCATTTTGCTCTCTTTAACCCTGGAAGCATAGTTTAGCCTTTTTAGACTGAATAACAGAACCCTGCTGTGGATGGAGATACTCAAGGTCTGGTCCTTTTCAGCTCTAAGATAGGGGTTTTCTGTGTTCCAAACAAAGGATCTCAGATGAACTATGGCCTGCTTCTAGAACAGGCAGTGAGCTGTGACAATTGCAAGGGAACACAGAGATCTGCTCAAGTAGGATTAATAACCTGCACAGAGTGTGTGTGTTCTACCATAAGAAAGAGCATTGGAGAAGGAGTAATTTGGGTTTATGTTTTTACTCTGCCGTGGAAATGAAAGCAAAAATAGACCAAGAGGAATCTCTTAACACACAAATAGTGAGAGTCTGCTGTGCTGATGTCCATGGCAGCTGAAGTGCCATCTCACAAAACCCGACCTTGAGCAGTCAGGTTTCAGTGGAATGCTTTCTGACAGCCCCACAGCATTCGGCAGGGCGGCTTTCTGCCAGCACAGGAGGCAGGCAGAGTGGAACACAAATGGAGCTGAGTTCCAGCAGTGCATTCCCTTCCTTTATGTCAATTCTCTGCTGAAGGCCTTAAGGGCATCTCCCTTTCAGTGTGAATTGTGAGTGTGAGGAGTTCACAGAGTGGTACAGGTGAGTATCTGACAGGTCAGCTCTCATTAGGCAGTTGTGAACTGTTGTGAGGGGGGGTTCAAGGTTCCAGAAGCAGGTGTGTTTGACTGCACTCTTTGCCTGTACCTGTGCCAACTTCTGACCTGCACACACAGAGGAGAGCAGGCAACACAGAGCCAAGAAAGCAGTCTGCATATACCTGACATCCTCAAGCAGGCAGGAGCAAACCGGCGGCACTGATGTGCATCCACTGGAAAATATGACCCTCCCCTTCCCTGTGTGCTCCCCTGCTTGGTTAGATTTGTCTGCCTCAATGTTTCTCTTTGCTGCCTGAGCAAGAAACAAATATCTTAGAGGGGGGGGAACATGGTTTTTGGAGAGCAGAAATCTTTAAGTGCCATGTCTCTGTCTGGAAGCTCACACGGCTGTTTCTCTTAAGCACCATATGGTGAAAAAGGAGGAAGAACGTTAATCTGCAGTGATACTAGGGCTGAATTCCTCCTTTGCTTGGAGGCAGCACATGTCTTTCAGTGGGGAGACAAACTGTACAGAGCAGTAACATCACTTCTGTTAGCGTGTGTGGAGCCATCTGCGTGGTGGTGCTGGCTAATAAAGCATTTTTATTTCTCTGGTATTTCATCCTGAACTATTGGGAGATGCAATTCTTTGTAAATCATTTTGTACCTGGCAATTGAAGAACATCTGTCTCCTCTCTTTACCTGATTCAACTGTTCTGGCTGTCACTCTCTTCCCCTGCTGTTTTTGAGTCTCCTCCTCAAGTCCTCTTGTGGCTTTGAGAATGGCTCAGGGGAGTCTGGGCAAGTGTAGATGGCTTCAGTGTGGTACATAAACACACACTGTGAAGGTACCATCTTGGGAAGCCCTGCCTGATGACCATTCTCTCATTCTCTGCCATTTCCTTCCTCCCTTGGACATGAATTTCTCATTAACCAAGATAACTTAGTAAGACAGTAAGTCAGGACATTTGCTGGTCAGTCTTGAGAGATACAGAAGTCAGCTAGGGCAGATCAAGTTGGACTTTCACTATAAGCTTCACTGATTCCCTTCCAGGACAAGGAAGCAGTTAAAGAGCCAACCCAGTTAGTCTGTAGAGACAAATCCCTTCAGCAGAGCTTCCAACTCCTTCCCTGTAAAAGCACTTTCTACCTTAATTCCTTATGAAAGATTCTGGGACACGTGAGCATAAAACAGAGCATCGAGCAAAGTGAAATCTGAATATTGTGACATCTCTCCTGAGATGAGTGACAGGAAAGAGACAGCTGACAACTCTGGCCTATTCAGACAAGCAGAATTCTACCTAGCTCCCTTGTCAAGTGATTCCTCTTGTCTGGCTGCAGGCAGAAGGGCTCTTCAGGTCCTCAGTCGTTCTTCAGGAGGCCTGTGTTCTGCCTTCACGAGGCAAAGCAGCTGGTCTGAATCTAACACACTGCAGTGAAAGATGGCAAAGCTGCAGTAGAAGGTGTGGACAAGGAGGCCCATGACTGAGGTCTCATTTTTAGATTCATTTCCTGCACATGCAGAGAAGGCTCTAAGTTTGGAGTCTGAAGCTGCTGTACACACATGGCCCATCAGATTCAGCATCTAGTTTTGAGGCCAGAGGGGAGACACTGAGATCTGCTGGGCTGGACAAGAGAGATGTGGATGTGCTTGCACTTAACTGGATAAATTTACTCCATGACACTTGAGGTGGTGTAGTACAGCATGCCTTGCCCTCTGGCTGTGCCACAGGCTGGCTGCTAATATGTGCTTTCTCTTGCAGAGACCATTAATGACTTGACGTTCGGTGCTGGGGTCAGTTACATCAGCCTGACGCACACGCCCGGCTCAGCTACAGGCAAGTTACCCTGGTGATCCTGACTTGAGGGGGGTGGGAAAGAACCCCAAAGTATCAGATCTGGGGGGTTTGTTTTTAAAATATATGCATTATTTGCAGAGAAGAAAGGGGCTGAGGATGAGCCAAGAGATATTATCTGTTTGACATCACCAGAGAAACCGTAAGTCCAACACAGATCTGACCCAGCAATCCCAGTGAGAGACTGGTCAAGTGCTTGAAAGTAACTGGTCATTCTGCTTCCTTCCAGCCTGTCTCTGCCACAGGAGTGGAAAGTAGAATCCCCAGCAAGGAAAAAGAGCAGCCAAAGTGTCGCTCTGAGACGGTCCCAGCGGAGAACACCCCTGAAACCAGACAACTGATCCTCTCATTGAACTTTTGTACAGAATCATCATGTTGCCTGAAATCTGTCCTTTCCTTTTGTAATTATAAATCATGGTGACACGTGTCCTTCCTTCCCTATATCTGCTCATCCATGGTTTTTACATGAAGCTGTCTGGAACATGGGCATACAAAGCCTGCATTAGCCCATGTATGTATTGTAAGTGGCTGCTGTTGCCAAAGCTCACTGGAGTGCTAGAAAGCTGCAATATAAAGGGAGGATTGCTTTTCACTCACAGGATGTATAATTTGTCCATTTAGAAAAGTAAGAGCATAATGTTGCCACAAGCTTAGCAATAAATGCATTTATCACAGCTTGCAGGGAAGTGAGTGGCTCAGCTTATTCACTCCATCCCTCATTGTCCCTCTTGGTTATAACCCAGAGTTGCTTTAATTTCCACAAAGGTACAACAGCTTGTGACTGCCACACCCCTAAATCTGGTAATTGCACGCTACATCACCTCTTATTTATTGTGCAAACTCCTGTGTGTATGAACAGCCTGAATGTTCTTTTATATGGAATATTTCCATTCTAGAACTATGTTATTTCCAGCTATTAACACTTTATGAAAATAAATGGTTACAGAATTAATTCCACCCACAGCTTCTCCCCTCTTCTTCATCTGACAGAGGAATTATTTCTTTCTATAGATTTCTACAGCCTCTAAGTCTCTTCTGCTGCATCCTTGGGATCTTAGGCACTCAGTTCAATTAACGTTGGACCCAGCAGCTTTTAAATGTAGACTCTTACTTGACTGCAAGCAGGACATGAGTAACTCAGGAACATCAAGGCTGGTAAGTCCTATGCTCTGCACAGGTCACCTGTTTATCATTAACACACTGTGTAAGTGGTGGAATCTGACTGTTCCTGAGTCTCTCTGGTGCCATGTCAACCTAACTGTAGTCTTTCTGTTGCTAACTCCTATTACTGAGCTCTTGCCCTGGATTGCATTGAAAGTTGCAAATGGAGTCTGGTTTGTCTCACAAACAACAGAAGCAAAGCAGGCTTATCTGCACTAGTGCAAAGAGCCCAAGTCTGCTTTTGCCACAGCCCTTCCAGCTGCACTAGAACCTCATAATTTGCTCTCACTTTCCTCCTGTTTTGAAGAGCAGAGAAACCTTGCAGTCAGGTTAAATTTCATTCTCAAAAAAGTCAAAACTTGGGCACAAGGGCTTTGGCTTGAGCAATGGTCAGTTGTGGCCACAGCCATTTCTTTTGTACCTTCCCTCCTGCCTTCAAATATCACTTTGAATGGTAAATTGGAATAGTTTACTTCCTAATTTGTGCTCTTCCATTCTGAGCAACACTGAGATGAGCCCTGTGTGTATTAATCCATCTTCCCTAGAGAAGAACCAGAAGAACTGTTTAAAATAACCCCACCAAAAGCAAAGCAAACCAAACCACCAACCCTACAAGGATGCTTTATAGCTTGGTATTTATGTAAAACCTTCTTGGCAAAGTTAAACGTCATACATTAGTACAAACCTGAATCTTATTCACAATGATAACAATGAGTTCCATCCATCAGATCTCGTGAGCTCTATCAGGGGGATCATCTCCCCTTCTCTCGTTAGAGATGCCACTGTCACATTTTAGAACTGAAAAATAAGAGCTTTTAGCTCGCTGGCTTTTCACATGAAGGCTGCCTTTGGCTCGTGCTGAGACTGTAGATTGTGCTCCCATGGTGCCCACAGCTACCCTGATTCAAACCTCTTCTTTCTCTCCCTTATTACAAGAGTTCTACAAGCAGCATAGGAAAGGAGCAGTGGATGTACAGAAGGTGCAAAGGAATGTTACACTCGCTGCTGTCGTAATGATTAGAGGCAGTGTGCAGCCAACGAGCAGTACCACGTGGCTTGGTTGAAGAGCATGACTTAAGAAGGTAACCATAGTGTAGTGGCAAGACAGAACTGATGCTTATTGCTGCCCCATCCTTTTTTTTTCCACTTTGATTAGCAAAAGGAGAAGTGGTAACACTTTGCATAGGCAAACCAAATGCAGCAATGGCATATCCAGCGAGGTCCCAAGGAAACAAAGCAGATTAATGCAGAACACTAAAAAATAACACTGACAGTCCAAATCGTCAAGTATCCAAAATACTGTATACAGGAAAAGTTAAGACAACTCAATTCAAATTGGAAATACAAGAACACTAAATTATGCTACATTAAAAAAAAACATTCTTCAACCACAGCACAGTTCTAGTGTTGCATCCACATCTTGCAGTCTTTTATTTCCCAGTGCTGTTCAACACTCTCACCGTGGATGTTTCTGGGAAACACGTGTTTCCAGTTCTTCTCTCTAAAGCCAAGAGAACTAGATTTGTTTTCTTATTTACCATCTAGAGAAAAGTTGCAACTGACACTACAAAAGTGCTTTTGTTTTGAGCTTTTGCTTCCCCAACTCCAGAAACAGTTGGCTATGCAGCTTAAACCTGTAAGGTTGCCGTAGCTGTCACACTTTGTTAGTGCTTTAGGGAACTTGCAGAGGGGTAGCAAATGTTGAAGTCACTCTGTCACCCTTGTTGGAACTCAATCCAAAAGCCATCCCTGGCTATTGCTTGCAACAACAAAAACCAAGTGTTGGTCACTGGCAAGAAAACTGAAGTTCTACATATAAAAAAGTTGATAGCTCCTGCCATAAATGTACAAAAACTATCCCTGAGTGACTCTCTTCTGTGTCTGGTAAGACCTCTTGTGACAAGGAAATTGCTGAAGCTAGCTTAAGAGGAAAGAGCTGCTGTTCCACCTGCAGTTTTTTATTACACTTTGCAGTAATACTGATATGCTCCTGACAGTGTCCCACTGGGGAGACAGTTGAGCTCCTCTCTGTAGCTTAGGAAGTAAAAAAATAGCCACGTTACTGAAACGCTGCTGGCATCACGTATTTACACTTTAAATAGAAATGTTACCTTTTCTGAAGTAATCAAAATAGATCTTTGCAAAAAATTTAGAAGGTGGGGTTTTATAAAACAAATGGAGAAGGTAAAAAAAGCTGGAAGCTGTCTCAGTACCTTTTGTGGCTATCTTAGGCCCTGGAAGTATTTGGCTTTAATTTTCCTGAAAAGGGTGTCTTAGCACTAGGTCCTCTGCCTCCACTGGAAGCCTCTTTAAAACACCAAAAGACACAAGAGGCAAGCCTGCTTTGTGCAGATTAGGATGAGGGGTTACCTGCTTACAGGGAGCTGTCTGTAAAGCAGTGAACAGCAGCAATCCCGGCCTGACGCTGCCCATGGCTCAGGGGAAGGGGAGTAAGGGCGAGTCAGTAAGTTTGCAAAAGGGCTGAGGACATTTAGTTGCATTTACTGTATCAATTTCTGTCACTGCAGACTATTCAGACACCCTGTTCTGCACCTCAGCACTTGGAGTCCAAAGTGCCAGACAATCACAAAGGTGTAAAAGTCACAGGCCAGGCTTGGGCAACAAGCTGCTGAGAGGAAGATTCCCTCTTGCATGGATAAATCTTGTTCTTTGAAGTCCACCTATTGCTGTGTCAGCACCTTTGTTTTTTTATCTACTAGTAATGCCTACTACACATTTACCTAACACTGTTCCCCTGGTTGCTTTGCACGTTGTGGTTGTGTCCCTGCAGCACAAATAGAAGGCAATTCCACAAACTTCCACAGCCCAGTCTCTTGGGAAGGATTAAAACGCTTCCTTAGTCCAAGGACAGGTTTCAGTGGTCCTGTCGGTATCTCCGGAGGCAGGGGAGATGCAAGTTGGGCAGTGAGGAGTTACTTTAAACTTTGGCAAAGAAAAAAAGGATATACAGATAGCTAGCTATCAAGTTCTTGTGTGTTCCAAACTCTTCCAAGCACACTTAATTCTTTTGCTCTCGCTTTGAGTTCCTGGAGGAGGTATTTTCACACTTGCTTTCGCTGGTTTGCAGTATTCTTTTGGCGTCTTATATGACAAATGAAGACTTGTGTCTGAAGTCACCCTGCAACGAAACAGTGCTGCATGTGGGAAGGATCTAGTGGCTCTGCAGGCAACTCTTTGTCCCTGCTGTGGTCTAGGTAGCTCCCCCTTCCAGCCAGAGAGAAGGACACACCAGTCATACTGGCCACGTCCTGTCCTCACACAGCGAGGCGTGACGGGACTTTCTCATTCCCTCTTCAAGCATCTCTGCTAAGAGGGAGAGGCTTTTTCTGCTCTTAAGCTTAGTGATCTATTCAAATCCCAAAATGCAAATTCTCTTGTAGAAGCATCATGGCCTGCCCACTTAATCCAATGAAACTCATCCTAAGGGGGTCAAGCTGTAAGATGACAGAGCAGAGCTGCATTCGATAGCTCTGGGCATCAGCCACCGAAGGCAACTTAAGCCGTTCATCGTTTCGAAGGAAATGACTCAGCCTTTACCCTTCTGTTTTCTCTCAGTTCTACACCCTTGCTTTTGAGTGGTGCCCACCCTAAGAAAGTCTGTAGGCCTTAAAAAAGCTAGGAGTCCTCTGCCCACCTTCTTCCCTTCCTGAATGGAGAGATGTTAAATGCAAAGCATTTGTTACCTCATCATTTGTCCGGATGTAGTTGACGCAATCGGGTTTTGCTGGAGTCTTGTAGCTGAAATAAAGGAAAAGATCTCATTTCTGGGACAAGAAAAACTGTGGGATTTTGGAGGGGAGGTGCTGAGAAAGATGAAGAGCAGATGAATGAAAGCAGAGAGCAACTCTGCTCATTGCTGAGATGATAGATCTGTGCTTATTCCATCATTTGTCATGACTGGGATTTTTTCTCTCCAAGTTCCCCTTCAGCACAGGGTACAAAGATTGCAGTATGTTTGCACAAGACTAACTCTGCAAAGAGATTAACTGACCCTTTTCTGGGCTCTTCTGCTCTGGCCCCTGTGCACTACCTTTCTGTGTGCCTCCTGCACTGCTTCCCGTGGCAATTATAAAGTTCATTTTAAACCTCCCCTGTCAGATGCCTTCAGCGTGTTCCTTAGTAACAAGGAAGTGCCTCTTGTTTGCAGTGCCCTGGGAATTCAGACTTTATCTACCACTGTCAAGTCCACTGTAAGCCAACCCTCAGCTGCATTGAGCTAGGGTTATGTGGAGCTTTTGCTGAAAAACAAGCCAAACTGGGGGAAAAAAAGAAGGCAGGACTTGTGCTGGAAAGCAACATTTAACAGTCGAACAAGTCTATCTGGGTGAGAATCTTGGGTTTGCATATATTAGCTCTTCTACAGATCCTGTAAGGACATCAAGGCTTGTTTCTGATGCTAATGCTGTTGTTTAACGTTTTAATGTGCATTCCAAAAGGGTTGTTTTTAATCCCAAAATTAGGTTCTCCCAACTAGTGAGACTTCCTGTAGAGAGCCTACTCTTCTGCGTATGTTTTCTATGCATGTCCTGATGCTTTAAACTAATTGTGCAGTGAGCTGTGTTCACTCAGTTATAGACCTCATTATGCCAAAGGCACCTAACCTATTGGACAAAAACACCTGTAGGCATTTAATTGTGCTGGTCTCCTCTCCCCATGCAGAGTATGAGATTATTAGAGCACAGCTATCACTCCTCTGACTGGTCTGGGTCACAAGCTTGAGAGAAGCCATATCAAAACTCTTCCTTGGGGAAATAAACCTTCAGCATGGTGCAGTATTTACAGTAGGGAATTAGATCCTTCCAGAACTGATTTGGCCTGCAGTCTTAGATAAGGAGCCAGGAAGAAATATGTCCAAGTCCGGTACTGAAATATATTACAGCCACCAACTTTTGGCCCTCTTCAGACTACTTTTTGCTAGCTGTGGGCATAAGGACTTGTGTAAGAACACTTTGAATCCCATTCTTACCTTTCCCCACTCTCTTTGCTGTTTGCAAAGTACCCTCTTCTGTAGGCACAGCAGATGCCAAGCGTGATGAGCACCAAAACTGCCAGGACCACCAGCACTCCACCAATTATCCCACCAATATTGAGGTCATCTGACAAAGACAGAAGGCATCATCCTGTATTTCTTTAAGGCAGTAGCAATATTCTAGCATTACATGCACTAAAATGACACATCTTGAATGTTCCAAGTGTGAACAGAGTCTTAATGGTTCCCTGAATGTTCAGAGGGTGGTTTTTTGTCCTCCTGGTTTTGGGGCTACGAGAAAGCAGGAATGTTTTCATGCTCTAGGATGTGCCCCTTCTTTCCCTATGGTGATGACAATTTATTGATGGTGATCTATTACTCAGCATTGACAAAAAGGACGTAGAGCCACTCACAGACTTCCATCTCCTGCTCCTCACACTTGGCAAAGCCGGCATCGTTTGTCGCTATGCAGGAGTAACGCCCTGTGTCGCCTTTGTGCACAGCATGGAAGACCTGGGGAGGAGCAAAGGGGTGTGAGACACGAGAGGCAGAAGGCAGTGTGAGGGTGTAAGAGTGTACAAGCAGCTCTTCATTGCCCAGCCTTCACAGGGGGCTGTGGGGCATCTTCAAAAAGGCACGTGGTACCGTCAGTGACCAAAACCCAACACACAGGGTGATAACTTCATCCATTAACCCCTTCCCTACAACACCTAACCTTCTTCTCTTTTACAAGTGACCTGAAAATTAACACACACTGATGATGTCTGTAAGGGCATTACCAGAGTGCCTGTGGTGGGGTTCAAGGTGTAGGAGGAATTGTGGAGCTTGGCATTGGATTTCATGTCCGGTGATAACGGCTCACTGTTGCGGTACCAGCTGTAAGTGGACTTTGGGTAACCTTCATTCTCATGGCAGTGAAGAGAGGCTGACTTGCCAACAGGTACAGCTTTAGGCACAATGCATCTAGGAGTCATAGGTTTCACTGTAGGAAAGACACAAACCATCTGAATGGCAGAACTCAATAACCTCTAACATGCTTTCTAAGACGTCTGTGCTATAAAGGCATCAAAACTTTCCATCATTTCCAGCTGGTTTTAAACAAACTTCCAGCATGCCTCCATGTGCAGAGACCCCCAGGCTCTGCTAGCCATCAGTGCCCACAGAGGTGTCTGGGTGTGAAGCAGTACCTTGGACTGTGAGCTGGATGTTGATCTCATCGATGGTTTTGGTGTCAGAAGGCGCTGCCACCTCGCAGCGGTACGTGGCCGTGTCCATCCGGGTCGTGTTCTTAATCACCAGCGACGTCCGGCTCAGAATTTCTGCACGAGTGGCAAAGTCTCCTGATACAGAGGAGAGAGGGGGGAAATTCAGGGTGGTCACAATCTGAATTAACTAACTAGTTGACCTTGAACTCCCTCTGGAGTCAAGAGAAGCAACTAGAAGGAACTCGGTGCTTGAAAGTTAAGAGCTTTCCTTTCAGCAATGCCCACAAAAGAAACCAAAGCTGCTAATCATGTAAGAGGATGAACTGGGAAGCACCAGCCCAAATCTCATAAATTACAGCCTTAGGTCTTGTCTCCTTGGAAGATTCATTTGGATGGGGCTGTTGATCTCGGTCATACAGATAAACAGGAAGAGCCAGTGTCTGGTCCTGAGAGCTCAGACACCCACTGACCATCCAAGGACCAAGAGGTGCTGGAAAAGGTAAGCTGCAGCACACACTTTCTTACCCAAGGAGTATGTCCTACCTAGGAGCTCACTCCAGCTCTTTGTGGCTCCCTACTGTACTCTGTCAACAGTCAGGGCAGAGAGCAGAGAACACCCTGCTCTCTCTCCATCTAGCACTTTGCCTGCTGAACTCTAGCTCCAGAAGCGAGCATCGAGACAAACAGAGGTCCTGCCTTCTACAGCCTTGTTTGTTCTCAGTTGTGTTGTTTCCAAGGCTGGTTTTGGAAGGCTAAGGACAAGGAATCTTCATACCCTGCATTTTATTGTCAAAGAAGACGTAAGAGGTTTCTCCATCTCGGATTTTCTTCCACTCGATCCTGGGATCGGGTGTCACGGTGGATTTGATGATGCAGGACAGCTCCACACCTAGCAGGAGAAAGAAAGGAGATCCAGGTCAATAGGAAGCAGCTGTGTTTTTGCTTTTATATTTTTGCTCTGCTTTAAGCAGCCTTGTGCAGTGTTTTATTAGGAGATGCTGCCCACAAAGCAGAGCCTTCTCTTTCATCTGCCTCACAAACAGAAACACTGCTGGGTTCCAGGAGCTATTGGGGAAGATGGATTTTGGCCAGCAAAAATAACAGTCGAAGAGATATCAACTATGGAGAGAAATGAACACACTGTTCTCTACAGGCTTTGACTTTTGGCAAACAAGACCTTGTGACAGGGTAAGTCCACAGCAGCGTCTTGCTGCTAAGCAGAGCCTACAATGTGAGTCAGGGACGCAAAATGTCCCTGGGTGGTGTCTGGTAATGTACCAAGGGCTGTGATGCCTGGGGATAAATTCAGCAAACCCACTCCCTTTTGAAGTGGGCTTTGTGATCTCCACCTCCTCGACAGAAGAGGCCAGGGCAGCAGGGCTGAGGTGGCTTACCCAGTATCACATTGCATGGCTGTAGGAGGGCCAAAAGAAAACATACATTTCCAGACCCCCTTTTCAGTGTATTAACTGGAAGGCAGCTGCCTTCCCTCCCTTTGGGATCCAGTTCAAAAAAGCACTTAGACAGACACTCTGCAACGCCAGCAGCTTGCAGGGGACCTCTGTAAGTGCTTTGCTAAACAGGGAGAGATCCAGAGATGTTCTTAAGGTTCTTTTCTGAATCTCAGGCTCTCCCAAGAAACCAGATAGCATGAGCATCTTCTTGTCAGTCATCTGGCCTGAGGCGGGTGCAGGGGCCCAGCAGCCAGCAGGCACCCCCAGCACTCACTCTGGAACTCCTGCACCACGGGCTTGGTGTTGCTGGATGTCAGTTCCACAGCCAAGAGTCTGCAGCCTGGAAAAACAAACAGAAGGTAATAAGAAATAGCACAGCTCATAAGTCACCCAGCTAGAAACACGCTGCCTGCTGAGAAATCCTCAGCCAGCTACAAGGACTGACTTCCCTGTTCCTGCCTACTAAAGCCAGTCCAGCAGGCCTAAGTTTGTTTAAGAGTTGTGGTGTAAATACAGTAAATAATTGTTAGAAGTAGCAATTAAAAAGAGGATTAACATAATGGCACAAAAGGGGTGCCAGCACAATCTGTTTCCTAGGGCCTTACCCTTATTTAGATGGTAAAGGAACTATCCTGACAATGCAAGAGTGAAAGTATTCTTTTGCAAGTGAATTTATCATTAGGAAAAGACAGGCAGATCAACCTCAAGAGTTCCAGGCAGTTCCTGGGAGATTAAATGTGCCAGGCCTCTAACACACACTGACCACATCTTCCAGTACTTTGAGACTCAGCATGGTCATGTAAAATGCAAGGCAGTAAATCCTGCAAGGGCTGAGACTCAGGAGAAAAGAGAGGAGTTCAGCTCTTTGGATTGAATCCCAGCCAGGCTGACACTGGGAAAAGAACTCAATGGTGTAATGCTGCAAGGCACCCTTATCCCACAAGCTGTCCTCTACTGTCCTTGCCCTGAGCACCAAAGTGTTTCTGATTCAGTCACTTTCCCTCTTTCATTTATTCTGGCTATAGAGAGCTGCTCTGCACCTGAAGAAGCCCAGAAGGCTCTTGTCAGCACATCTGTCTGGTCTGTACCATCCTGTACGTCTTCCCTTTGGAAAACCAGAGAAAGATGGGGATGGAAGGGGTTCCTCCTTCCTCAAAGGGAGCTTGATGGCCCAGCTGGGTTGGTTTTGCTTACACAAGATCCTTTTTTCAGGAAAATTATGTCCCATGCAGCAGACAGCATGGTGAGAGTCCCACTGAAGTACATCTGCAGCAGAAGGTGGAGACAGTGACGCTGCAGTGTTGCATTACCCTGAAGCTCTGACTCTAGAAGCATTCACCTCAGACAGTGGGACTCCATCAAGCTCTGTTCCCCTCTAGTTTCTCAGAAATTGTTCACAGCAGGCTCTTTCCTAGCCACCAAACACAAGAGATTCAGATCTGTCCCTCAGGCACAAAGTGGGATGTCAACAAATTTTAGACAGAAGCTGAGTCCTTGGAGACTGTGTGAGAAGTTCTGACATGACTGCACACATTGACAGTAGGCAAAGATCAACGTGGCTGCTTAAATCACTGCTAAGGCAGATTTATCCTCCAAGTAGCATGTTACCAGAAGGCTGCAGCTTTGCAGGGAACACACCAAACAAAAAGCCTTGAGTGGCCATATAGATTGCACAGCAGGAGCTGAACACCTTTCCAGCTCTTCTGGGGTAGCCCTTGTTCACCAGCCTTCCTGGGGCTGGAGGAATCTGCACCAAGCCAGTGCTTCCCAGCTGTTAGCACTCCCCTGTCTGGGGACATCAGTGCCACCTCAGGTTTCCCTGCTGGTGGCAGTGACCACACTTCTGGGTTGCTTTGTTTGCTGTGTTAAATCATCATTAGTGGCTAGTGCCTCCTTTTAAAAAGAGCATTCCAAAGATGGCCCTTTAGGCCTCTTTCAGCCCAGTGCAAATAAGCAGCAAAGGTTTTTGTGTTATTTAAATCTCACTTCAAAAGCCTCAGCACCCAGGCTTTGGAGAACTGCATTCCTTCCCAGAGCAGCATGCATGCCACAACACAGGCACCTACCAGATCTGTATGTGCTTCATCTCCAAATACCTACCAGACCTGTATGTGCTACATCTCCAAATACCTACCAGATCTGTATGTGCTACATCTCCAAATACCTACCAGATCTGTATGTGCTACATCTCCAAATACCTACCAGATCTGTATGTGCTGCATCTCCAAATACCTACCAGATCTGTATGTGCTACATCTCCAAATACCTACCAGATCTGTATGTGCTACATCTCCAAATACCTACCAGATCTGTATGTGCTACATCTCCAAATACCTACCAGACCTGTATGTGCTACATCTCCAAATACCTACCAGATCTGTATGTGCTACATCTCCAAATACCTACCAGATCTGTATGTGCTACATCTCCAAATACCTACCAGATCTGTATGTGCTTCATCTCCAAATACCTACCAGATCTGTATGTGCTACATCTCCAAGTACCTACCAGATCTGTATGTGCTACAGACTCAGCCAGACAGAAGGTTGAATCCCAAATGCCATCAGTTCTCCGAAATAGAATCCAGGACAAGGCAGTGAAGTCTATAGCATATTCTTATGGCACCTCTTTCAGCTAAAGAGATCCAGCCCATGCTTGTTACTGTGACTCATGTTATGTGAATCACTTTAAAATGCTACATTGGAGCTATAGTTTCAGGAAAAAACACCCCAACTAGACAAACTATCCAGTGTTAAACCTCCTCTCTCTGTACCACGTTTACAGCCTCACCTTCCATCCTCCTCCATCCCAAATCTCTGTTTAAGTTGAAGAGGAGGTGAAGTATTCCTCAAGCATTACAAGCAAGGTAAAAAGGGTGACCAGGAGAGAGTTCCAGTGAGTTGCTGCCACCAGCCTGTGCTGCAGCATCGCTGGATGCTGCTCTGCTGATACGGCAGCTACCAGATACAGTGGCTTTAATTAACACGCTGTCAGGCACAAGCAGCTCAAAAACATGCAGCTGTATTTAAACACCTGCCCACTAAAGCAACAAAAATATGCCTTGCTTGAGGTGTCCATCATCCCTAAGCCGTTGCTCCATTTGCAATTCAAACTGTGCCTGAGCCACGTGGGAATGCTGCTATAAGCCACACGCCTGGGTAAGCATCCTCACTCGCTGGATGGTTCCTCTGTGTTAGCGGGAGGGCGACTGATACACTGGTAGGTGTGATCAACTGTTTGAGGGAACTGGAGCATTTCTCTGACTAGGAAAGGCTGCAAGACCTGGGGCTGTTTAGCCTGGAGAAGAGAAGGCTGTAGAGGGCATCCTATCGATGTTGAGAAGTATCTAAAGGTGTCCAGAGGATGAGGACAGGATTTTTCTGTGGTGGCCACTGACAGGTAACAAGCACAAGCTGGAACACTGAAATGCCTTTGGTGTTGAGGTGAGGGAGCCCTGATTATTCAGTGCTCAGTCTTAACTCTCAATCCTTGCCCTCCAGACCAGGGAGGTTGTGTGTCTGCCCTTGGTTGTATGTTTCCAAGCTGCAGGTTAAAAGCTCCCTCGAGCTGACCCGGGTGCACTGTGCTGAGTGCCCAGAGCCAGCTTCATGCCTTTCTTTTATTCCAGTGTTCCATGGTGCCTGCCCAAGGCAAGGCAAGCCTGACTCAGGGGGTGGGCTGCCCTGAGAGAGAACAATGTAGATGTGCAGGGAGAGATTAGGGAACACAAGCTTAGGAGTGTCTGTGTTCAAATTAAGTAACAGATGGACCTGGTCTGTGTGGGAGCTGATAATGGTTATAAAAAGGCCATCACCAGACTGTGGCCAGCCCACCCTGGAAAAAACCTACTCAGTCCTAAATCCTCTGTGCTGTTATAGCTGCTTGTGCTAGGAAAGGCTTTATTTTCACCAGCTATCATAACCCAGCCTGACTTATTTTAGATGCATGGCTTGTAGGGCTCAGTTAAAAGGGTGCCAACACTGATAGACACCTACAAAGAGAGACGTGGCTGCCTGGGCAGGGAACACGAGGCATCATTAACCTAGAGAAGGCAAATGCAATGTTACAGAGCAGTGTTTGGCATTTCACATGGTTCTGGCTTTTGCTTTTCTCTCAGGTAGCCAGGTTCCTTCTGAATCACTGGTAGGGAGTCTCTGGTGGCATCAGCAGGACCAGGACCTCACGGGACAAAGCTGTGTGGAAGAGCAGCGAGTGCTCGCATTCATCTGAAGATGTAAGAATTGGGGATTTTGCACTTAACTGGCTCTCTTCCTCCTTGCCACTAGAGAAGGTGAGGAGATGCCTGTCTGCAAATAGAGTACATGCAGTTCTGGAATGAAACCTTAAACCTGTTTAAATCTCCAGGTTTAAATCTCCAGGTTTAAAATGGCACCTTAAGGAGCTGCCTGTATTTGCTGCAGACAAGGCCCATTGGCATCCAGAACATGCACACACTCTTCTTTCCTTTCATTCATTTCCCTCCCTTATTTTGGGCAGGAGGATTTACTGTTCCACCTCCTAATCAGCCAGCAGAGCCACTGGTACACACACAGCCTACACAGCCCCACACAGCACTGAAACAGGTTGCCATCAGGAGATGTGGAGTCCTCTTAAGACAAAAGCCTCTGTGCAAAGCAGCCTCCTTCTGCAGACAAACATTCCTCCTCTCTCCCATGCAGGGAGGGATGTGGAGGAGTTGCCTGCTGAGGGCTGCATGGTGCTTTCTGATGGTTTCCCAAAGTTTGATTTCATCACATCAGGGTGCAGCTGCAGACATGATGCCTCCAATATCCATCTGACAAGGGCTGCTGCAGGTAAGAGTTTCCCAATCTTTGGTTGCTGGTTCTGCTCATGGCACAGCAGCGTGTTTAGAGAAGAGATACTAAGGCTCTGCCTATCTGCACCTTCACAAAAACAGAGACAGCTTCTTCTCAAGATCAGATTGGCATGCCACCCACTTTGTAAGTCTTTAGGGCTGTGCTTGGAGTCATGCTCCAGAGCTGTCTGAACACGAAGAGTTCAAGCTTACTCAGGGTCTTACTCTTGGCTGGACATGTTGAGCTTGGACCTAGTCCACCAGCAGGTTCTCATGCTCTGCTCTCCCTAAGGGAGCATGGATGGTTTAGGAGAAGAGCCAGAGCTGAGCTGATGGTTGGCAACCTGGGGAGAAGGGCACACTGAGCCCATTTGACTGAAATAGCTTTTCACCCATCAGACATGGCTCCAGAGACCAAGAGCCAGCTCCACACAGGTATGTGAATGCTGTTGAGATCACGGGGAAGATGGGCACTGAACACTCTGCAGATGTGGCTGTACACGCCTTGCCCAACACCTTCACCCATGCAGGATCTGGTCCCAGCTCTCCTGTTTGCCCCAGCTCACACCCTGGTTCCTGGCTCTTCTCCTGGAAAGGACTGAATGTACGTGTGAGACGAGGAGGAAGCAACACTTGGGTGGATGACTAATACCTAATACTTGAGAGAGATTAAGATGGAAGCAGCAGGGGCTGCATGTCACATTGCATCTCCTTCTCTAAGAGATTTAAGGCCATCTTCAGCTCAAAGAAAAGACAGAAAGAGGCAGAATTTGGTCCTCAAAATCTGAGATGAAGGGTAATGGAGAGGGAACAGAAAGGAAACATGAATAGAAAAGCTGTGTACAGAAGAGGTTGTTATTACCAGCCCTTGCACTCCTGGATTGCTTCTCCCTTCTCAAGATGGAAACGTGAGGCTGAACTGAAAGTCTCATTTTCTGTGGGTAAGCAACAGGGAATAGGGTCCAAAGCTCCTGCATTGCATTAGACACCTCTAACCAGGGGATTAAGTCCTGCCCAGATCATTTATTTTGCCTTGCTACTGGTGTTTGAGGCCAAGCCCCTTGCACAGATGCTTTGGGCTTGCTGATTCTCCAGGAGGGATAAACAGGGGCAGGTGGCCTGTGTGGCTCTGAGGGAAGGCCATTAGGCAGCAGAGCTTCTAATTATGCCTGCACCAAGTCTTTGGCAAAAACCACAAGAGAAATAAGGCAACAAGGAAACAATTACCCTTGTCTTGGCGAGGAATGTACCAAAGCAGTCACGCAGTGCTGTCCTCGCCAGCTTCATTAGCAAATGGACAGCAGTGTCATGTCTCCAGGCTGCTCTGGCTCATGAAAACGGGTGCATTCCCAGAAAATGGGAGGCATGGAGAGCTCAAGGGGTCAGCTCAACCCTGCCTCTGCTTCAGGGCTTGGAAACCCAGTGAATGCAACTGGCTGTCCCCCTGGCTGTCTGCTGAGGTTCTCCCCTCTCAACCACGTTCATTCGGTGTGATACCTCTATCAGTTAAGCCTCAGCCCCTTCAAACTCAGCGTACCCTGCCGTTCAGTCAGGATGTACAGTTCCAGTTCACTGGAGGAAAAAAACGAGGAATGGGAAGTCACAGGAGGAGTAAGGAGCACATTATCCAGCAGTGGATACACCATTCTGTGCTCAGTTTACAGATGAGAGAGCCTCAGAGCAGCAAAGGCCAGGAACAAAAACGATGAGCACTGAAGAGAAGTGGGAATATTTGCACAGAGCAGGTTTGAAACCAACCCTTCCTGCCTATTCCCCACTTGCCTTCCATTGTTTCCTCAGCCAGCCCCAAGAATTGCACATCCTACGTTATTTCTCACTTCAGCAAGTCCCTTTCCTCCCAAAAGTGGCAGATGCTGATACCAAATTAGTGCAAAGTGGGAGGGAACAAGCACACAACTGTGAGAAGAGCCGGGGGCAACGGCCACGCTCCTGTCCTCTGCCTTGCTCCCATCTGGGCAGCAGGCAGATGCTGAAGGAAGGCTCCAGGGCAGGGGTAGATGGGTGAGACACGGCAGGAACCTCTGGCAAGGATGAGGGAGCCACCTCATGAACCGTAAGGGGAAGAGGGGCAAGTTCCTTTATTTTTGTCTTGTGTGGGAATTTGACTCAAGGATTGCTGAGAATCTCATAAGCCAAAGTGACATTTTCCAGGCTGAGCGCCAGGCAAGGCACAGACTTGATCTCAGCAGGTATTTGACTTCGACAGCAGCTAGGATGCTCAGCACCTGCCTGACCCTGCCTTTTGCTGAGGACACACACACATCAAAAGCTGCCTGAAATGCAAAGACAGGAACTAAGCAGCTCCGCTATCAGCACCAGGCTTTGCGATGCTCTTCAGTGTCTGGCTGTGTCCCAACCATCAATACAGAGACTCGCAGGGTTTTAGCCTATAATCCTCTATTCCCCTGTCTGTGACTCTAATCTCTTGATCCTCCATCCTCCCCCAGCCTAGAGCTTGACCAACAAAACACAGGCCTGAAGTTCTGCTTATCTGAGACCAACCATGTCGTCTCCCTGTGGGAAAACGGGAGCTGGAAAGAGAGGAGCAGTCCTCAGAGCCAAGAGCTGAGAGCAGAGAAGGGAAGAGGAGAGGGCATGAGCAAGCACACAGAGAAATCATTTATGACAAGACTGAAAACAGCTCTCTTCTTCTCTCCTTAAGAACATTCCTTCTGGTTTTACAGTACCAGTTTTGTCTCTTTGTGTGTGTGTGTAATTCTAGCCTCGGGTATTACACAGAATTGTCTGGCTAATGTGTAGCACAAACCATGTACAAGTGAACACTGCAAGAGCCTGACTGCAGGGAACAGTCCCATCTGCCCATGAGCGTGAGACCCAGAGCCTGTGAAGCTACTGCTGTCATTCCAGGCTGGAGAGGTGGGGCTGGCTGCTGTGAGACAGCTTTGAAGCTTGGCAGGGAATCTGTCAGAACAAAAGGATGCACATCTACAAGGCAAAGAGGCCTTCAGCACAAAGCCATGTGCACGCCTGAAGACATGTGAGTTGGGGGAATATTGTTGGAGGGGCAGCCCTGAGTCACACCAACAGATCTGAAGAGTCTTCCCTTGTTAACATGAGCACAGGCTGCAGAGCTGTAGAGGGAGACAGGCTGCAGGGTTTAATAGAGATCATTTGCCTGGGAAGCACATTGGGAATTAAAGGGAGCCCAAACGATGTCATAGACAGATAAAGATGAAAAGCTTGACACAGAGCACCACGGGGAAGATGCAAGGGAAGAGGGAGGGAGGAAAGTAATGCCATGTCAAAGAGTGAGGATAAAAGCCACTCTGCCTTGGCCCAACCCGGATTCCTGACCGAGGCAAACTTGTTTGATAGAGCAGAAACTTTGGCGTGGAAGGGTTAAAAGAGTCTTTGTCCTGGGGGAGCTGAATTAGCCACATATCTGGGAACCAACTTCTCCCAGCCCCTGACTTGTTTTTCTCCTTAAAACATCTCCTGCTGCTATTTTTAGCAGGGAATTTTCTCAGTGAATGCTCCCAGTTGAGCCCTGGTCAGAGGCCCTTTTCCCAGAGAGACACAGGCACGGAGCTCGTGCTGCTCCCCAGCTCAGCTGGGCTCGGAGTGCAACGACCTGCCAGCTCTGGGCTTTACCTCTCACACTGCCAGGTCTCTCCTGAGGCTTAGGGGGTCAGTGTCCCCCACCAGCCTGCTTGCAGGCACACTAACTGCCCTCACAGACCCCAAAAGCCAGGGGAGGCTGCAATCTGGCCCACAACTCCAGAGGCAGCTCAAGAGGAGAGTGGACTGGTCTTGGTAACTGCCCGCAGGCTTTTGGGGAGTATGAATGGCAAGAAAGGTGGGAAGGAGATAGAAAGAAATGATTAGGCTGACATTAATCACAGGATCTGCTTCTCAGCACTAAAATCTATTTGGATGCTTTCCAGTTCCTCCAAGGGAAACCTTCATTGTTCATAAAAGCTGCAGCTAAAATCAGCCTGGATAAAGCTGAAGGAAATACCTCTCAGAGGACAACCCTGCCTTGGCTGCTGGAAACAAATGAGGTAACTCCCTTCCTCCTCCCTGCTTTTCTTAGGCCCTTTATTCCTCCTCAGCCAAAATGCTAACCTGCCCATCAGTCCATCACTCCCTCCCCCAGCCTCCAGCACAGGGCAAGCTGTCTGTCTGCCTGTGTGCAATTAGCCATGTGTCAGGGACCGTCTGGGGCAGAGCACAGGGCAAACAGGACTTGTAGCTTCTTTTATCTACAGCTTGATTTAATACCTGCCTGCCAGGGATGGGTGTGTAAATCAGAAGGCCAGATGAGGGCACGTGGATGGACAAATGGAGTGCAACAGGCATGAACTCTGCTGATGTGCAGCTGAAGTCCTGGGGAGGGGTGAGTGCTCTGGGTCCTGTGCCTGGAGCAGAGGGGACCGCAGGGACAGCAGCAGTGGGCGCTTGGCTACAGCAGCCCAGAAAGTCCCTCTAACAATGGCCCCTTCTTGGTCAGTGTCTCTGTTGCCTGTGTGTCTTGGAGTCACGTCAGCGAGGCAAACAGATTGGGAACATATTTGTACTCCCCACAGCAGTACAGAAGCCAACCCAGACACAGAAGTGCAAGCTGGGCTCCTCTCTGCTCCCTGCCTCCGTGCCAAGTTTCCAGCTCTGCTTGAAACCTGTGGCCGAGCCGTCCTCTGGCCCAGCTGAAGGGAGAGGACAGGCAGGCTCAGGCAGTGCTCTGCTTTCAGCTCGTGCTTGCAGAAGCTGGCAGCTGCCTACAAGAGAGGGGAGCAAGGCTGAACTCAATGGCACACCTCTGAAGGCCCCCCTGAGAGATGAAATCTGGCACGGAGTGGCTTTGCCCTTCAGCAGTCACCTGGATGAGCCACAGATGATGCACAAGGGCTCGTCCCAGTGGCAAGAGCTGCCTTCCAAAAGCTTCCCTGAACCCAGCAGGAATCCCAGGAGCCCAGGATCTCTCTCCTGACCTCGATGTATGCATTCCAACACATGGGCACTTAACCTTTGAGGCTCCTTTGAAAAGCCCAGCGACAGCGTTTTACAGATGAGTTCCCCCTAACATCTGCCCCCTGTATCAGATGCTGCCAGAGCCTCTCTCCTGGCTCTGCTCCCAGCTGAAGGACAGACAATAGGCATTTGAATGCAGCCTCCACCTCGCCTCCCTGGGGAGATGGCATATCACAGGGCACAGCTTGCCAGCCAGCCACAAGTCTCTCTAGGTCATGGCCTGCCTTTCCTTTCTGCCCCAGTGTAGCTGAACCACCAGCTACAGTTGTTACTGGGCACACAAGCCAGCTCTGCTGGGCAAATCCTGGCAGCACCAGCTAGCCAAACTGAAGAACTCTTCTTTTTCAGCATGCTTTGTACAGCCAGCCTGATCCTTTCCCAGGTGCTGCCAAAATGGACTGCTGTCCTGGATTCCCAGCCCTGCTGGCCAGAGCACTGGTCAATGGACCTCTCCTGTTCCTCTCTGCTGCACCAGCTCACCTGGAAACACACTGGTCACCTCTTGGAGCTCCCTTTGCTAGCTCTTAATAGCATCTACCTGCAATTAACTGACCCAGGCAGCACATGGGGCCCAGAGAGGAGCCTGTTCCACCTGCAGGAGGTTCGACAAGGGTTCAGTGAGAGCTGGCTTGGAGTCTCCTGAAGGATCATTGTTCCATCTTGCTAGAAATAGCTCTGCCTCTGGTACCCTGGAGCCGTCCAGCCTGCTTGGCACCATTTCTGCTGCTTCAGAGACAACAACAGGAGTGAGAAAAACCCGTCTAGACACCATTTACCTTCCATGGGCTCCAATCGCCACATCAAAACACCACTTCAAACAACCCCACAAACTGGCCAGGCAGTGATCCCCAGCTCTCCCCTGTGTGCTCCAGCCAGAGGCTGTCAGACCCATCCCTCCGTGCTTCCAGACCTGAGGAAATGAAGGTCACCAAGAGCTAGGAGCAGCTTGTCCACCACGAGGCAGCAGGTCACCACCAGAGCAGAACAAAGTCACAGGAGCTCAGGTAAATACTCAAGATACCTTGAACCAAGAGAGCTGGAGAGGTTTTTAGGTCACTTGAGCACAAGTTACTCGAAGCCACTGCTTTGGGGAAGCACCTGGCACTAGCATCAAGCACTGACCCTATGCAGGCATCACAAGAGCAACATCTAGCTCATTATTTTAATAAGGGTCCTTTGAAATACCTTCTGTGTGAGAGACAGCTAAGAAAATCCAGTCTGGCTTTATTCTGTCTCAGGCAGAAACAGCCTTTATTTAGCAAACTGCTGTTAACAGCTCTGTCTCATTAGTCAGTGTTTAGGGAACCAGGCTGCAATTGTTCTGAAGTCTGGCATTGCAGAAACAGCCTTGATAATGAGGTCTACAGGAGACAATTCCTCCTGACAGGCCCACAATGACCTAGAAATCCTACTTAACTCCCTGACAGTGAAAAGTGCTGAGTAACAGTGAGATGCAGAGGCACTGGGGGCTGGTTTGAGAGGGAGGCTTGCAGCTTCTGTTCACACTTCGAGCTGTGATGCAAGAGCTGTAGGGTGGTAAAGCCAGCACCACTGAGCCATGCAGCAGCTCCCCAGATGAAGCAGAAGGGAGGCTGGCCAAGCAGACAGGCAGGGGGTTTGCCATGGGAAGGTTTGCAGCCTCATCTGTACAAGACTTGCCACCATGCAGGGTGCTGGGAGCAGAAGTCTCTGCAGAACACAACAGCAGAGACAGGCTGGTACTAGCCTGTTGAAACCCCTCCTCAGCAGCAGAAGTGGTGCCCTCGGTGCAGCAGGCATTGTCTCCTCTGGATCACGCTTCCTTGCAAACTGAGCTTTAACTCCCTGACCGATGCAGCTCCAGGGGCCTTGCTGAGTTTTTGACACATTCTGCCCCAACCACTTTTCCCTGTTTCCATGCAGGAAAATGCCAGCAGGTTGGCACTGGCGTGGGTCATGGGCTGGCACGGGCTTGGGCCACGGCCACACAGCTTCCAAGGGGGTTGTTTTTGACAAGCAGCATGGTTTGGAACCTCTGGGCTGGATGGCACGGAGCCAGCTAAGCCAGAAGATGAGGTAGAGAGGCTCAGCTGGAATGTGGGCTGGATACAGCTGACCTTGAAGACCACCCCCCAGTAAAGACCCCTACAGGCATGTGCTTGCCACCTGTTTCAGCCAGCAGACGAGGGACTAACCCAGGAATTCTGGAACTGAATGCAGGGTCTGTTAAAGAGGGGTCTGAAGACTCCCACCCACGTGAAGCTGTCACTGATGTGCTCTCTCTTACAGATCCAGGCAGAGGAATGCATCCTTGCCCACCCTGGGCAGGACATACTGCAAATGCAGCCCTGTTCCAAACACAGCTCAAATCTGTAAGGGCTGCTGTAAAAAAAACCCCAAAACAACAAAAAAAAAGCAACGTGGAAATGAAATCAGCAGCCAAAACAGTGTCTAGAGACAACTCAAGCCAAGTCCCTCGAATGTCAGCACCAGAAGGTGGTCTCTGAAATGGAGAACTCATCTCACTCTGCACCAGCTCAGCTGGCACAGGCAGAGGCTCTGCCTCACAGACATGAGGGAAAGACATATGCTGAGAAAGGAAGAACCAGCTTTATTTTACCAGCCTGTGTTCCCACCAGAGATGTGCTTTAAAGGCTGCTTTGCAAAGTAGGAATTAAATCCAAAGGTGCCTATGCATCTTCCTCCCTGTCATCCCTTTATCAGTTATCTCCAGCCTGCTCTGAGCCAGGAGATGAAAGGATCGTAACACCACTTATCTTCCCACTTAAGAACATGCTTAACAGCTTGCTGTTAGAGAGGAGGACACTCCAGCCTGGGGAAGCAGCTGTAAATTCTGCAAATGGGCTCCCTCGAATTTATTTGAAGGAGCTACTTCTTCTCAATGAGGGATACAGATAGGAAAAAGGCAACTAGGGAGGGAGGGAGAAGAGGGAAGCCTTTGTAGCAAAGAAAGACGTTGCCTCACGTCCAGAACATGAAGCTGAGTGACAGATGTTGAGACGTTGGCCATGTGTGTCTCAGAAGTGACCGAGGGAGAGCCAGGAACTGAGGAGTTCTTGGGAACTATTTAAGCAGCCAGGATTGTGATGTGTTTGTCACTAGACCACAAAAAGCTCTGAAAACATGCTCTCCTCAAGACTGCCTTCACAGCCAAGAAGGTTGGGGGTCCCTTGATGTGCTGCAGGCAGAACTCCTCCGGCTCGTAACAGTGGAGACCTGGTCACTGCACCTCCTGTGGGCTTGTTATCATGGAGAACTTGGGGCCAGCCTGCCTTTAGCATCTAATAGCAGACTCAAACTTTCCAAACAGGACCTGTTCCAAATATTTGCAGAAAGAGGAGGATGAGGGAGCCTGCAGCAGAACACCAGCAGGCTCCTCGGGCCAGGGGAACAATGGCTATTGTCGGCCATCAGCGGGCTGCTGGCGAGTGAAAAAGCCCCTCTGAGTCCTCCCACGCTCAGAGAGCACCACAAATGGCACCTGGAGTCCCCTCTGTCCCCTGGCAAACCCCCAGCAGCACGGCTCCAGCCCCGATCCCAGCTCAGCTGTTGGCTCAGAGAACTCCAAGCACGGCTGGCAGCAGGGACAGGGGGTACCCCAGTGCCTTAGAAGCTGCTGCCAGCCCCGACACAGACTTCAAAGGGCTCCTCTCCTCCTGTGTGGGAGAGCACGCAGTGCCTGTGGGTCAGGACAGCTGTGTGCTGGCCAGGCCCACCAGAGCATCTCTGGTGGAAGAAGAGAGAAGTTAGTACCTGGTTTAACGCCCTCTCCAGCAGCTTTGGCAGGTAGAGCTCCTCACTGCCCTGTTATTTATGGGATGTTGAAAACTAGCCAAAATGAAGGGGAAACATCAGATTCATAAGGATGCTTATCAACTCAAATAGCCAGTTCTGCTTGAGGAAGAACCTGTGAGACTCAGGAGGCAATTACAAGGCCTTTCATCTCCAGATAGGCAGTTCAAAGGCAACTCCATCAGTGCTGACCACAGTGCTGTAACCAATTAAGAGCTATTTGCTCATGCTCCAGAAATGAGTTAAGCCATTGCCTCCTTGCTCCTTGAGAATCAGACCAGCCCTGTCTGCAACTAAGATAGAGGGAAACAAACCAGCACCTCCTCCTCTGCAGGAGCTGCTGGATCAAGGATGGTGGTGGAAGCTGACCTGTTCCATGGCACATCAGCAAAGCACAGATCATTCACACTTCACTCCTTCCACCTTAGCTGTTGGCATCTCAACACTTCAACAAAAACCCACTCCTCCAAGGAGAGGGGGAATTGGGGAAGCTGGGGCTGCTCCAGCAGTCCCTCTCTGCTGTGCACAGAGCTGGGACTTCCCTGTGTGAGATATGTTACTGCTGCACAGGACCTCACTGCTCCAGAGGGATGGTTTCCAGCCTCTAAAAATAACCAGCTCCAAACAACACCTTGGGTATAAAGAAATGTTTCTCTTTGGGCTTTTGCAGAGACCGAGGCAGAAGCAAAAGATTAAAGCAAAGATTGAAGCGTGCATTAAAAATAGCTGTTGATGAGATCCTTTGAGGGGGTAAAAGCTGTTTCACAGAAGCAGCAAGAGCTGCAGGACTTTGCAACACCTTGTTAACTGTGTAAGCTCCCGGAAATCATTCAAGAGGGTGTTAGCAGCCAGAGGAAGTCCATTAGCAGGCAGCAATCTCCTTAATGGACCCTGGGGGTAGAGCTGCCTTGCACTGCTGCGATTCAAGGGCTGCCTGCACAGCCATTATCATCCAGTACTCTAAGGAATGCTCCTCATCTTCATAGCAGCCCAGCAGAGCAATGGATTAGTCTGTTGGGTTGCTCTCACTGAGTGAGGATGCAAATTGGTAGAGTGGGTTTTGATTCTTCTTGTCAGCACCCAGCCAAGGCAGACACCAGCCCTGAGCCGTACGTGCTACTGTACTGCAGCTAAAAGCAGTAACATCTACCCAGGCCTTTGTTGTCCAAGGATGATGACATCCTAGCAAAACAAAAACAGTGCCTCCCTGGCTGATCTTGGCCTGTGAGATCAAGCAGAGCCTCGTACATGGAGGTGCAGACAAAGTCATTAAGTCCTCCATCTGACTCCACTCTCGCAGGTCTGAGAGAACACGCAGCCACCCCGCAGAGATGGGAAGTGGCAGGAACCTTTCTCCTGGGAATGAGAAGCAGGATTGCTGTGCAGAGCACTCTGTTAAAAGGTAAGCTTGGTTTATCTCAACAACTCTCCTCAGTGACATTGTTTACCAGTCTTCTACCTCGTTGCTAACAAAACCAAACCACTGACTTGGGGTATGTGGAATGTTATGGGCTCCTTCAGCAGCCACTGAAGGACAAGTCTTGTCCAGTATGTTTCAAGATGTCAAAACTGGCCCTCATATACGTCCCAAAGTTTATCAAGGTGGGGATTTTCAGAAGAGGTTAGAAACACAGGCTAGAATTGGGAACAAATCCCCTTGGACTTCAGCGGATTTCTCCAGCTCAGTGGAAAATCTTACCTAGGCCATCCAAATGTGTTTTTAATGGTGCAATTAAAAAACCCTGAAATACTGCTGAACATTGTCAGCTGCCACCTTTTAGCTGCATGCCAAAGATACAGCAAGTCCCTGGCACGTTGCAGTTTTAAAGCTCAGTGTCTTCAAACAAACCAGCTGTGCCCAAATGAATTAAGAGGACTCTTAAAGAAACCCACTGGTCTTACCTTTGTGTTGGTAACCATCAGGTACAGAGATGGGAGGAGGTTAGAGGGTGTTCTGGCTTTAACTCTGAAATCCCTGGGATTTATGACTTAACACAAAAAAGATAAAACCTTGGGCATTGCCTGAACACAATTTAATTTCATCTACTCCATCCCTCGCTGGCTGAAACCTTGATTTGCCCTTGTCACCGACTCAAGCCCTGTGCTCCATCCCACGAGGGGCACCGTGTAACCCAATGCTTTATTTATGCTGACAAGTGATTCTCACAGGACAGAACAATTCCCAGACGTTTCTGGAGCCTATCTCAAGTACCTGTGGGCTGTCAGGTTACAGCATGAACGTAGCTGGTTTTCTTTTTAATTAATGCCAGTCCAGTGCTGACTGGACTCTCCTTTGACAGCTCTCAGCAGTTTGCAGGTGAGCTCATGGCACTCCTACCCAGCTGTGCTCTCAGGAGCAGAGGAGATGGCAGAGATGGTATTTTTTTTGCTAGTTCTCAGTTGTCAATTTGGCTTCTGCACCTTTTTCTCTCTGGTTTGGAACACGCAGCAAAGGCAATTTCCTTCAATACCCTGCACAGCAGAGAAAGAGGTTGGACAAGACACTTCAGAACTGCAGAGGAACACCCTCTCTAGACCTCACTTCTTGCATATTAGTGGTTTTTCTATGAAATCTGAAGGCCTGGCTTAAGGTGCTGCTCTAATAAGAACTGGGCACCAGCTCAATTATGCAGCTGTCTCGGTTTGGCACTTCCAAGCTGCGTGTTAGACAGCTGAGCTCCAGCACAGGAGCCACACAAAGCTTTCTTACAGTATGAAATGCAGCAAGGCAATCAAAGCTAGTGACTGCTGAGGAAGAAGTGATAACAGAACCTCAGCTGGCCATTCTCGTGCAGGGAACCTCCTTAATATACATCCCCCTCAATGTTTACCCCCAGACAAAGCCTGCTTGAGCGCTGCTTATCTCAAAGGAGAAGCAGAAGTGCTTGTGAGGAGTTGGTTATCCCCAAGACCAATGTTCTGGTGACATCCACAGAGTGCCCTGCTGTCCTGTTCCCCACAGAGGTACTCTTTTGCTGGTAAAGAATTAAACCCTCCAAACAGTACCTTTCATCTCAATCCTGAGGGTGTTAGCAGTTCTGAAGGATCACAAGCAAACAGAGACCTGAGCTCTCCAGCCAAAAAAAGGCCAGTTTCAATGTCATTGTTTGCTTTTCTGAAATGGAAACTCTCCTCTCCAGCATGGGAGCTGGAGAACTGCAGCCCAGCAGCGATTTCCTCTGCCCCAAGCACAGCTATTGACAGAACTTGGCTCAAACAGCAATCCAGCCCCTTCGGGTGAAAATTAAGACTGTGTCCACAACATTCATTAGTGCAATTAAAGCCATTAACTGGTTCTTAGGCCACGTCCTGACTCAGAGAAGGAATGGGGCTTGTTGCATGCACACACCCTTAACTCCTTCGCTCCGTGGAACTGATGTTTAGTGGTTGAGCTGGGTTTTGATCCTGTGTCTCGTGAAAACACGATACTCCCTGGGTGGCTGGAGGGAGGGCAAGCAGCCCTCATCAATTGGGAAAAGATACTGCAGTTGATATTCCAGTTGCTAGAGAAGCCAGATTGAGCATGTAATTATCCTAATTACATTTCTATCTGGAATTCATCTCTTTTTTTTCTCTAAACAGAAGTTTCAAAGGCCACCAGCTTTTATGCTGAGAGCAGTTGTTGTGTCTTGTTGAGGGACACGTTAGCAATAGAGCCAGAAAGGACCCTGGAGGACTTAGGATCCTGTTGGCCTGTGGAAATCTTTCCCCTTGCTAACTCCCTCCCACCACTTCAGGCCTGTAAGGAGTTCACGAACCTTCTCTGGATCATCAGGGCTTGATGCAATCAACTGTGAAGCATGAGCTCTAAATACACAACCAGGAGGGCAGCTCTGCTTCAACACACACACACACACAGAGAACAGAGGATGATTTGCAGGAGAAAAATAATAATCCCAAGGTGGGGGTTGACAAAGTGTTACCCTTTGGAGAGGGATAGTCAGGGCCAAAGTGGCAGGAGGACCTGAAACCAGGCTCACCCCCAGCTTTTGTCCTTATGTAAAGCTAAATGCAGGAGCTGATGCCTCTTTCTCTACTTGTTTAGGTGATTTTTTTGGCAACTCAATGTGTGTTCCTGGTGCAAATCCTCAGTGCATGGACAGATAATTGAAAAGCAGCTGCAGCAGGCCAAGAGACCCACAATCCAACTTGTACAAGGAAAACAAACAGGTCAGGACAAGAACCTAAGGTCAGGCTCAGAGCAACATCTCAGTGCACAGCTCTTTCTCCTGCCTAAAGAAAACACATTTTACTCTCTGAATCCACTTGGTGCTTCAGCAAGTTAATTCTCAGAAGCATTCAGAGCAAGAGGGAATGTGCTGGTGTCACGTTCTTTGTCAACAGCTGTAAAGTAGATGTGCATCCAGCTCGTCTTTGGTGGCGATGCCAGATATCGCTCACCCAAATGGGAACGCCAAGCCCTTCCTAAGAATTTTTTTGAAGATGTGATTAAGCATCTGATTTTGGCAGCTCTCAAAGCTGTTTGTCCCCGTTTTTTACTGCCTGGTGAAAAAGAAAGCAACACTGCAAATACTTCCCATCAGAAAATACCAACAAGCTACTTCTCATATCTGCAACGGAGCTAACGACGTTTCCACCGAGTGATTCTTGGCACTGACAGCTGACTCAGAACAGTTGTTGGTGGCTGGGACAGATGGACTTCATACAGTTACAAAGGAAAAAAAGGAAATCAGAACTTCTACTCTGGAGGGTTTTGAAAAGCTTTTTGCAAAATCCAACATGTTACCAAAACCTCGGTGTTAAATCCAAGGGAGATTGGGACACACTGGGCCTTAAAGCGTGCTACGGACTTGCTGTGTCTCCTCCTCAAGGACTATGAGGTATCAATATGGTTTATTTTCAGTAGGAAATGCTTGAGAGTGTTGGGAAGGTGTCCACAGCTCTGCCCTCAGTCCAGCACGTGAAATCCTCAAAGCCCAAACGTCTGTTCCCAGGGGAAAACTCCCAACAGAGACCTCAAGGTAGGACATAACACTGATGTCAACTGTAAGCCCCACTTTCCATCACCAGTGCCAATTACTCCTCTTAGCATCATTATGACCATGGCATTTCCCTGATGTGCACAATCTTTAGATGCTTTCAGTGCCTGGAGCTGGGTTTGCACTGGATGCTCCACGCTTCACTGGCTCCTGTTTCGTGGCGATGTTTTAAGGCTGTGATCAAGAGCTGGGCCCATTCTGGCAGTAACACTCCTCAGTGCTTACAGCAGAAGCAGCACCTTATACCCTAAAGCCTACAGGTCCAGGTTTTGCAGCTTGGGGTCTCAGCATCATACCAGCTTTGCCCTTTTGTGGCTTTTTTTCCCCCTCCCCAAGCACTCAGCTGGCACCAAATGGTCTCGCTCCTTTCCCACTGCCCAGCACCAATCCTGCACACGTTTATGTGCTGCTGACTTCACTCAGTGGGATCCCCCACAGTACATTGTCAAGCACAGTAGAACAAACTCTTCAACCTCACTCCTGCCCACACTTCTGGGCTTGTGACCCCACATTTGAAAGCAGCTGGATGTAGTGCTTGGATTTGGCCATAACCCTTTGTATTTAAATGGAGAGCAAACCCTGTTAGCACTGGGTTTACCCACCAGGTAAAGGGCCTCAGGCAGAGGTGTGAAACTAGTGATATCTGTCTGGGTTTAGCAACTTTTGTCTGTCCAAAGAAACGCAGAACTATCTGTAGCTCATTTCCAGCCTGGACATCTTTCAGGCCAGATTCAACGGGCTCACCTAGGGACTGCTCACATAAGAGGAAGGAAAGGGGGCACCTTCCACCTTGCAGCCCCACTGTAAGGAAAGGTTGTTTGAAGACTGTCATTTATCTCATCCAAAGGGATCATCTGAGTGCAGAGTTTTAGTACCTGGAAGCCTCTGTGATGCCCCAGGATCAGGCACTCCCAGTTTCTGCCGCTGAAACCATTTCTGCTACAAAGCAGAAGCAGAATCAGTGAAACGAGTGAACGACAGACCCTGGGGCGTGTGACAAGCATCTCCTCCTTGCAGACGAGCATCAGTCATCTCCTCACCCTGCCACTCGACTCTTTTGGTAAGCAGTGCCCAAATCTAACTTTATCTGAGGCCCAAGAGGCTCTGCAAGTTCTTCAGAGTCATGGGAGAATTGTTTTGCCCTTAGACAAAACTCAAGCCTTGAGCTGACCTGGAGCAGTTATTGGTGTGTCTGTACACACACATGTGTGTGCAGCCCCGTGTGTGTTAGTGATCAGTTGTTGCCTGTCACCCTAACCCCACTCCATCCCCTTCTGCTTGACGGGGGGGAGGGCAACCCAAGCCCACCGGCTGCTCTCCCCCTCATTCCCCCCTTAACTATTAATAGCCAGACAACAAATGAGCCCAAATTCATTCCTGAGCGGAATTAGCAAATGTTTTTGCAATTAAAACTGCAAACATTCATGTGGGGCCCCCGGAACAATAGGCGCCTGTGCTTGCTCCTGAATAGGCACTAGTGTCCCTCCTGCCTGCCTGCAGAGGCTGCACATTCCTAGCACCCTCATCCCTGGACCTGCTCCTTGCTGAGTTGGGCTTTGGGGCTGCTTTTCCCCCCCCGTCTCTCTTCTGTCCCACCACCACCACATTGCACTCCCTGCAGCTCTGTGCTCTCAGCGGGGGAACCGGGGCTGGTGTCCTGTCCCAGCGGTGCACAGCCCGACCCCTCATCCCTCCCCAGGCACAAAGGTCGGGGCAGAGCATCCCTCACCGGGACAAGGGTCGGGGCTGAGCATCCCTCCTTCCCTGGGCACAAAGGTCGGGGCAGAGCATCCCTCCTTCCCTGGGCACAAAGGTCGGGGCTGAGCATCCCTCACTCAGACAAGGGTCGGGGAGAGCATCCCTCCTTCCCTGGGCACAAAGGTCAGGGCTGAGCATCCCTCACCAGGACAAGGGTCGGGGAGAGCACCCCTCCTTCCCTGGGCTCAAAGATTGTGGCAGAGCATCCCTCACCAGGACAAGGGTCGGGGCAGAGCATCCCTCCTTCCCTGGGCTCAAAGGTCAGGGCTGAGCATCCCTCACTCAGACAAGGGTCGGGGCAGAGCATCCCTCCTTCCCTGGGCTCAAAGGTTGTGGCAGAGCATCCCTCACCGGGACAAGGGTTGGGGAGAGCATCCCTCCTTCCCTGGGCTCAAAGGTTGTGGCAGAGCATCCCTCACTGGAATAAGGGTCGGGGAGAGCATCCCTCCTTCCCTGGGCACAAAGGTCGGGGCTAAGCATCCCTCACCGGGAAGTGCTGGGGCAGAGGATCCCTCCCGGGGATACAGCATCCCTCACCCCAGGACAAGAGTCCAGACACCGCATCTTTCCCCAGGACAAGGGCTGTGGCAGCGCATCCCTCAGCTCCACGGGACAAGAATCGCGACCCCTCATCCCTCCTTCCCTTGGGGCACAAGGAGTGGGGGACTTCATCCCTTCCCGGGACAAGGCTCAGGGCAGCGCATCCCTCGCCGGGACGAGGGTCAGGGCAGCGCATCCCTCCCCGCCATCACCCGCTACGGAGCTGGGGCAGCTCCCGTGCCCCCCCTCCCCAGCCTCCCTCCGCTCGCCGGGATCGCCACCGGGCCAGCTCATCCCCCTTCCGCGGGCGGCCGAGCGGGGCGAGGCGGGCTGGCCGCGGGGCGGGCTGTGGGACTCACCGAGCAGAGGCAGGAGCAGGAGCAGCGCCGGCCGCCTCAGCGCCATGATGGGGTGTGCGGAGCCCAGCCTGCGAGCCTGCGCACTGCCCGGGCGGCGGGAGGGATGGCGAGCGGGGGCGGGAGGGACCGCGGCGCCGTTGCCGCGGAAACCGGGCGGAGAGGCGCGGATCCCGGCGCCTGGCACCGCGGCGGGGGAGGCGGGGAGGCGCTGGGCTTTGGGGAGGGGGCAATGGGGAGGCGCTGGGCTTTGGGGAGGGGGCAATGGGCTTTGGGGAGGGGGCGCTGGGCTTTGGGGAGGGGGCAATGGGGAGGGGGCAATGGGGAGACGCTGGGCTTTGGGGAGGGGGCATGCACCGAGGGCTCCGGAGACCCAGGGTCTGGTGATCAGGGAATGCAAGGGAATGGTCTGAGTGTTAAGGAGCTGGAAATTAGCTTGAAGGCAACGTTTTGGTTACCCAAAGCCATCTCAGCTGTGCCCTGAAGCAGATGTTTTCCCTCTGTGTTTAATGGGAACTCCTAAAAAGGGGAGTTTCTCGGTTTTCCCCAAAAAGCTGCCTCACGCTGAACTGCGTTTCGCTCTGAACTTCCAACCGACTTCAAGGGAGCAAGAAACGCAACCAACCAACTAGCGAGAGACAGCTTCTCCTCAGGACTCCCCTCCCACCAGCCCTCATGCTATACCCGATTATTCCGACCCAATCCCGCGCTTCTGCCTTGACAAACAAAGTGGCTTTGCACACAGATCATCCCCAGCTGCTGTGTGCTCCTCCAAAACGTCCCAGAACCCCCTTGTTTTCCCCCCTACTTTGCTAGAAAGACACAAACTTTCTCAGGGCTGTGTGCTTTGGGTTAACACTGGCTGTCAGCAGCGTGTGATGGGGATGTAATTAAGATGCCGTTGAAGATCAAGCAGCTGGAATGAAAGCTGAACTCTCCTCTGTGCTGCAAACCAGCCCGGCAGAGCCGGGAGAAATTAAAGGATGGAAAGAAAGGTATTTAACTTGATAATGTAGCAGATCTAACTCGAGATGCTAATGAGTAGATTTAAAGGGCTGATCCGAGGCTGGTGGAATGAATAGAGAGATTCTCATCAACCCGAATGGCCAGATGGGGCATTCTGCTGAGGATGGAGGGGGAGGAATTGCCTAATAAGACTGTGTGGCTTAAAACCCGACGCCAGCAATCCCTGGGGCAGGTCCCTGTTGAGTAAGGAGTCGTTTTAACACGAGCCCATTTGGGCTGAGATGACAGGAGATGTAAAGTAGGATGGCATCGAGTATAATCAGCTATAAAAGGGGATCACTGAGGTGTCAGGTCCCTCTTTTCCTGTGGCAGCTTGACGGGGGTCAAACGGAGCAGAGAAAGAGGGAAGGAGAAAGGATGGGAGGATTCTGTGCTCCTTCTGGCTTTCTGTGTCGTATCTACACCCCACCTGAGGGATTTCTGAAGGCTGCCTGTTGTACCCCAAGTGTCTGGGATCTGAAAGCAACAGAAAATGGGTTCTTGTAGTGCCTGGAGGCCCAAGCTGAGGTTCTAGCCCTGCTGGGGAAGAAGCTGCTCAAACCTGTAATAACAGGCTGTGCCTGTCACGATGAGTTTTCAGGGGCAATAGCCATGGCAGACAGGAATGTTACTATCTGAGGCACCAGGCTCCAAGGGCTCTGGCAAGGAGCTGTGCCATACCTTGCGTGCGGAGGAGCAGCCTGCCTGAGGCCTCAGGGCCGTCCATCTGGACCTTTCCCAGCCATTAGGTTGTCTCCAGAGCTCTTTAACTCTGAAGCTGTGCTTGTGGCAGGCTGGCTTGTGTGGGAGGGGGTCCTGGCAGGCACCTTGGCCAGAGAGAGTTTGGCTGCTCTGAGGTGGGATGACAGCAGCCCCAGGGGTAACCTGCTTTGTTCAGCCATAAGAAAAGCCTCTTGACACGTGAAGAGGAGGGTTGTGGGCCACTGGGATTGCTCAGGGGGCAAGTGCCAGCAGAGAGGGCTTTGTTAGATGATTGGAGTGTCTCCAGAGCCATCTTTGTGTGTGACAGAAGGTAAAAGGTGACAGAATCAGCCATTGGAGAAGAAGGTGACAGAATCAGCCATTGGAGAAGGAAAGTGTCCCTGGAGCTGCACTGGAGTGAGCAGGATTCGTTCAAGAGGAGCTGTATTCCACCCCTAGCTCAACGTGGCCATTTCCCCTTTGTCAGGGCTGGATAGAACCTCTCAGTCAAACTGGGTAGGACATTGGAAGCAAAGTCCTGCCTTGTCTGGGACTTGTTTCTAGAGTGGCTGTGAGCTCCATGGATAAAACAGCACTCTTATTTACACACACCACTTTTGATCTGAGGATCTCGAGGCACTTTGCAGCTATGCTGCTTACCCAAGGGGATTCTCAGCAGCTCTGGGAATAGATGCAGGTATTTGGCCTCTGTCCCTCTCTCTTCCCTTCTGCCTCTGCTGCTCAGGCAGCTTTCTATGGACACACACTGCAGCGCCTCTTGCTCCCAGCTTAAGATGGCATCTCTTTTTTTGGCTGCCATAGTCTAGACAAGTTGTTGATTCCGTGGTGTCACAGACCATGACCCCACTCCCACGTCAGTCCCATCGTTTTCCCCCAGTTCATTGCTCAGGCATATGCTCATCTATTTTGAATCACTTGTATGTGTGAGGCTGAGTCGCTCCTAATCTCGTCTCCCTCCCAGGGCGTCAGTCACACTGGCATGTGCCTTTTCCCTGTCTGCCTCCCTCTGTTTATGGACTGTGGGTATTTTTAACTCCACCCTCTAATTAGAGGTAGTTTTCTCTGGATATTTTGCACACAAGGGCCCTCACATCCATGGTCAGCAGAGCAGGCAGTAACTGCTGGGGACTGGCCATGTGTAGAAACCTTCCTTTGCCTCCTGGCAGCACGTTTCCAGAGGGATGGGCATGGGGGAAAAGGTTTGCACTCCTCAGGGATCTGTCTGCAGCAGCACAGTGGGATAATGGCTACAGAAAGGAGCCAGCTAACCCATGTCCTGTGCTTGTCGCACACAATCCTTTTCTCCCCTGAATGAAGCCAGAGCATCTGGTTGGCCCAGGAGGGAGCAGGCACCCCTCGGGCTGCCCACGTCCTGCTGCTGATTTCCTTCAGCTCCATTCACAGCCAAACCTTCTCTCTCCTGCCCCATCCCCCAGCAAACCAGAGCTGCAGATTACCAGGCCAGCTGAGCATTATCACGTTACACTGCTCCCTTGCCAAAGGAGATGGCAGCAACTCTCCAAGTGGCAGGTTGGGCACCCGGGCTGGTGGCCCAGCTCACGTCTTCATGCCACCAGATGCCTCGCTGGCAATAGGAGGAGACAGATACTGCTCCCTTTTCCTCTTCATGGGCAGTGGGAGCAAGGTGTGAGTGGCAATGGGGAGGAGATGCTTCCTCTCTCTCCTGCTCCCAGCTACATGCTGGTTCATGGATGTGCTGTTAACTCTTGAATTTATCTCTGTTCTTCACAGAAGACAAAGGATAAAGAGGGAAAAACATTTGCTTAAGGATGTCCTGCAAAGCTTGGGACTCCTGCAGCCCTGATCTTACACTCAGGCTGCTGATGTCCTGGGGCTGAAGGAGCTGCTCTGGTTCCCCAGCATCATGGCAGGAGGGCTGTCAGGTCTTCAAATCCTCACAGAGCCTGCTGCTGTTGCAGTGCCTCTCGCTGCCTCCCAGCAGACCTATCCCCCTGCAATCACCTTTGCTCCTTCTCTTCCCGAGTCACTGTTGATTCTGGCTCTGAGAGCTCATGCTGATGTGGTGGAGCACTCTCCTCTGCCAGCTGAGTTTTCCAAACTCCCCAAGATTGTTATGACATGCTTGATGTGTCAGCCAAGGGTCTCCCACCACCCAAGCAGCACCTCCCTCGCCAAACAACACATGCCCTGGGGCGAGCAGTTAGCCAAGAAAACACCCCCACGCCTATTGCACTGCTTTATTGTTTAATAAGTGCCTTGGGTTCCACCATCCCCACTTTCCTCAGCTAATAACGGTTTCTTGGTGACTCCCATGGAAATCAGTACTGCCTCAGGCTCTACAATAGCTGTGCTGAAGGTTGCTTGGAAAGGGGTCATGAATTTGGCTCTCCTTGCTGTCTCAGGTACCTGTTAGTGCTGTTTCCTTATCCCCATCTACCCAAGGAGGTAACCAGGCGATGGCCATCCCATCTGAAGCAAAGAGGAGGGCTCATCTCATGATGTGAGCTGCCCAGGCTCCCTTGGTGAGAAGAGGGATTTCTTGGTCCTAATGCCTAATTGCCTTAGGGCTTTGGGTTTCTGGAGACCTATGAGGGCAGGGGGGGACTTGCTTTGTGCAGCTGAGTGCCATCCTCCCTGCCCTTGAGCAGCCAGGTGAATCGCTGTCCTCCTGCCTTGCAGCACAGCTCAGCTCAGCGCTGGGTTTGGAGGAGGAGCAGAGCCTTAATCTCTGCCAGTCGAGTGGTGCTTGCAAAGACGATTAGACATATGCCAGCTAATTCAGAGCAAACAGGATGGAGGGAGAATTTGCCACTTGTACATGGCAGCTGAGCGAGCCCATCGCTCCTGTCACTCTCGGGTAATACATGCTGACATAAGCCCAGTTTAGCTGTGAGTTTATCATTGCTAATCCTGCCGCTCCGTGCCTCTGCTCTCCATCCTCCTGCCATCTTTCTTCCCTTTTCCCTGCTTTGCCTTTCTCTCTCTGGCTCCTGGGACTAACACCTCTGGCTTTGTGGGGCAGACAAATTCCTCAGCATGCCCTACCCTTCTCCCTGTGCATTAGTGTTGGTTTGTCATCCGAGGCATGACAAACCTTTTCCTTCTCCTGAAAGTGTCCCTGTGCAGATTAAAGCCACAGGGAAATCCTGTCATCCCAGGGCTTTATATAGACAACTTCCCTCTTGTCAGGGGAACTGGAATGTGGGGAAAAGAAGGTTCAAAGGAGACTTCATCACTCTCTACAGCTCCTTGACAGGAGGTTGGAGTGAGGTGAGGGTCGGTCTCTTCTCTCCAGCAAGGAGTAACAGGACAAGAGGAAATGGGCTCAAGTTGCCCCAGGGGAGGTTGAGGCTGGAGCTGAGGCAGAACTGTTTCCCTCAGAGGGGTGTCAGCCCCTGTGCCAGGCTGCCCAGGGGGGAGTGCCCAGCCCTGGAGGGATCCCAAAGCCGTGGGGCTGAGGTGCTGAGGGCCATGGGGTAGTGCTGGGCTGGGCAGGGTGGGGGGAGAGCTGGGACTCCAGGAGCTTCAAGGGCTTTTCCAACTGAAATGAGTCTCTGATGTTCTGACCTGCCTGTCTGCCTGCCTTGGTGCTACTGCTCCATGTGATAGAGCATTGCCCAGGGCCCTTCCAGCTGGGCTCCAGCCTGGAGTTCACCCCATACTTAAACACTCCTGTGGGCTTCTTGCTCGCTGTTTGGGGAGTGACATAGCCGAGCTAGACACCCCACTTCTCTATGGGGAGGGTGAAGCTCTCAGGGAGGTGCAGATACAAGTCCATGCCCGAGAAGGGGTCTGAGCCCCTTGTTATCAAGCTGAGTGAGAGGAGAGTGGCTTTCCCTAGGCAGAAACCTGCCAACACCTCCCTCTGCAAGCAGGGGCCCTGGATGCAGAGCCAAGAAGCATCTCTAGGAGGAAGTTTTGCAGCCCAGGGGTTCCCTCTTGTGGCAAGATGCTCCTGGCTCTTGCCTGCCCTGTTCGCCTGTCGGAACCGGTTCAAACTGGTCAGGACCAGTTCAAACCCATCAGAACCAAGCAGAACCAGTTCAGTACCACAGAATGCTGGGCTAGTGAGGTAAGTCCTGGTCTTCTGACCAACCTGGCACGTTCTTTGGCCACCTGGGTCATCCCATGCAGGGAGATCACCCTGGCTGAGCCTTGCTGGCCAACCACCATGGCAGGTGAGGTCTCTTCTCTTCTCTTCTCTTCTCTTCTCTTCTCTTCTCTTCTCTTCTCTTCTCTTCTCTTCTCTTCTCTTCTCTTCTCTTCTCTTCTCTTCTCTTCTCTTCTCTTCTCTTCTCTTCTCTTCTCTTCTCTTCTCTTCTCTTCTCTTCTCTTCTCCTCTCCTCTCCTCTCCTCTCCTCTCCTCTCCTCTCCTCTCCTCTCCTCTCCTCTCTCCTCTCTTTTCTCCTCTCTTCCAGTTTTAAAGGACTTGTGATCCAGCTGGATTTGGTAAGGCAGCTCTTTGTTCAGCATAACACCAGTCAAAGCTCCCAAATCTCTTTTCCCTCTAACAGCAAAAGCTGAAGACCATCACACACAAGAAACTAAAGATGCTCATGCAAACCTTACTGTGGCTGTTGGTTGATTTCTCAGTTCTCTGAGGTGCTCAGCTGAACACACATGTTTTCTGTTACAAAACAAGAAGGAGTTTTAGTTAGCAGAGAGCAGCAGCACCGGAGTCCTTTGCAAACTAGAGGCTAAGAGGCTTTTTTTTTTGGTGCAAACTGCAGAGGGCCTCATGGAAATGCCTAAGGACAGGGAGGGCTCGGGTAAAACAGACAGGGCTGCTCAGCTCAGGGGAGGAAACAGGTTAGTTTCCAACCAGAAACATGACAAACACAAAACATACGCAGCTGAAAGCAGCAGTGTAGGGCAATGATAAAAAGCACGACCAGCCCTTTTAAGATCCCCTTCCCCCCGCCCCATGCCGTGTCTTTACCTCCTTCCCCCAGCGGCGCAGGAGGCAGGCACAGGGGTGCAGCAGTCAGTCCCTCGCTGCTTGTGTCGCCTCAGGGCAGGACTCCTCGCCATTGCCCTGCTGCAGCGGGTCCCTCACGCCGCATCCCCGCACGGTGCCCCCGGCGTGCGCCCGTCCTGCCGCAGCGCAGCGTGTGCGCAGGGGAGCAGCCGCGGGCTGCGGCGGGGCTCCGGCGCTTCTGCCGCCTCGCTCCGTGCCAGGCTGCGGGGAGGCAGAGCTGGCTCTCGGCTGCAAAGCTGCCACCTCCTGGTGCTGGCTGAGGGTGAAGCTGGGCCAGCAAAGGCTGCTCCCGCCGCGTTGGTCACGCCACGGGCAACCGACGCTGCTCTGCGGGGGAAAAAACAACTTTATAATGAGCTTAGGATGAAGATGAACACGGGAGCCGGGACTCATCAAGGGCTCTGCTGCAAACAGCAGCCTCGGGCAAGTCTGCTGGCTCCTTGCCTCAGTTTCCCCAGACAGGAGAGGCTGTTTACCCTCTGGGGAACAGGCGGCTTTGGCAGCAGGAGGATGAGAAGCACCGCTCACAGCCAGGGTGGCTGCACCGTGGGGTGTCCCAGCAGCAAGAGCCCGAGCAATGGGCGACGGGTGGGGGCTGGATGGACCCCAAAAGGCATCATCCTGATGGTGCCTCACATACAACCCCTGGGCTTCTCCTCCTGGCTTGGCAGCCCCTGGCAGGGGATGGATGTACCCGTGGAGGGGAGGGCTAAAATTATCCCCTGGGTGAATCAGAGGGGCTGGGGGTGTGTGTGCCTGCACCTCAGCTGCGGTGCCACGTCAGGGGAGGGGAGTGTAGGCCTGAAGGACGCAGCTGCCTCCTCGCCACGTCCGCTCCGCTGCTGCTCCTCTCCTCCTTCTGATCTGCCTCATTATCTCCTGAGTCATCGCTCCCACCTCCGCCGCAGCCACAGCCGCCCGCAGCCAACCCCCGCGCAGGGACAGCTCCCCATCCCATCCCATCCCATCCCATCCCATCCCATCCCATCCCATCCCATCCCGGGCTGGGGGCTGCCCCAGCGGCGAGGGGACCCGGGAGGACACCTTCCTGCTCTTGATTTGGGGAGGGAAAGGAGGGGCAGAGCTGCAGAGCCTCCTGCCGACACGTGCTGCTGGATGCCCAGATGGACGGAGGGGCTTGCTGCCGCTCCTGGTGCTCGTCTTGCAGCGATGCTCTCAGGCTGGGAATCAGGCTGCAAGCTGCTTTCCGAGCCCTGCCACAGGGCAGGAGCTGGGGATGGAGCTGGGCTGCTTGCTGCAGACGAGCTGCTCTCCGAATAGACGGGGATGCTGTTGCCGGCATCGCTGGAGGAGCTTTGGTGTGGTGCACATCCAGCGTTCGGCGTGTGCAGGCACGGCTGTGCCCCTCAGGCAGCCTGGGGGCTGCTGCACATCCCTCCTCTCTGAAGGAGCTGCGAGAAACCAGAGCCAGGGCTGGCTCCCATTTTGCTGTTGGGAGACACAGCTGTGAGCTGAGCAGAAACCCGAGGAGGTGGCTCTCTCTCTCCCCGTGCCCCTTGGCAGCCTTAATCCAATTAATCCCAGTTTGGGTTTGCCAGGTATTCTCCCCCAGCCCTTGCTCTGCTCAGCCTGCAGCGGGCAGTGCTGCTGCGGGGCTGTGGCAGCCCCCAGCTCTCGCTCACCTGCGTGGGTGCAGCACTTGAAGCCTCTTGTCAGAAGGTGTTTAACTCCTGGCTCTTGAAACATCGCCGTGGCTCGGCACAACCGACAGCAGGATGGAGCTGCAGCGGCTCAGAGCCAGGATCCGTCCCCACGGACCGTTTCAGAGCCCCCTGGCCCTGTGTTAACCTGTCAGGGCTCCTCTTCCAGCCCTCTCTGCTTTGTGCTTCACCTCCCCTGCTAATACCTAGGGCAGGAGTTGTGGAGAGCAGAGAGCAGCAGTGGGCGGCCGTCTCCCATCTGCTTCATCTCCCGTTTCTCATTTGCCTCCTGCCTCCCTGGCTGGTGGGGCAGGGACACCCTCCATCCCCTCCTCCTCCTCCTCCTCCTCGAGGCTGTCGAGGGGCAGGAGCTGCTGTGTCCATGAGATGATCAGGACCTGCTACCTGCACAGGGAGGTATTTTTATGCAGTAAATGGAAAGGGGCTCCAGTTGCCCCAGGGGAGGTTGAGGTTGGAGCTGAGGCAGAACTGTTTCCCTGAGAGGGGTGTCAGCCCCTGTGCCAGGCTGCCCAGGGAGCTGGGGGAGTGCCCAGCCCTGGAGGGATCCCAAAGACACACAGATGAGGTGCTGAGGCTGTGGGTCAGTGCTGGGCTGGGCAGGGTGAGGGCAGGGCTGGGACTGCAGCAGCTCCAAGGGCTTTTCCAACGCTGATCCTCTGAGAGGCCGTGAGGGTCCCGCCGCAGCATCCGGCTGTGCTGGCAGGCGCTGGCAAGGCCTCAGCACCCGCCAGCAGCCTCCAAACAGACTCCCCTTGTGCCATGAGGCCGTTGGGCAGCTCTGACCCTCGGCTGGGAGCGGGGAACAAGGGCGGCTGTGTGCGCCCAGCGGCTCCCTGGCCCCGCGCCCCGACACACATTCCTGCTGCGGGCAGGGCTTTCCGGCACAGGGGAGAGCTGCCTACTGTGGGGGCTTGTTGTGGGATGGGGTTTTTCTTCCTTTTTTTCCCCCATTTATTAGCAGCCTCTGGGTGTCTTTTTAAGCAATTAATCTGGGTCGTGACATTGGCTGTGCAGATCCGAGCGCCCGGGGCTCATTAGCACGCGGCCCGCTGTCGCTGGAGAGATGCTCACGGCAGCTCCAGGCTCTGCCTCATTGTTATTCCAGGCGAGTCAGGGGCTGCGGCAGCAGGAGAATCCCCTCGGCAGAGACCCCCACCACGCTGCTGTGGGCAGAAGGGCATGAGGTGGGCGCCCAGGGTCGCCTCCTTCCCTGGCAGCGTGGCTGGAGCAGCCAGAGATGCTGTGTGGGTGCCCAGGTGCCAGGTAACGGGCGGGCAGTGCAGTGCTGCAGGGCTCAAGGACTTTTGAGGGTCTCAGACTCTCCTCTTCGGCTTTGTCTTGACTTTTCTCCCTTACCCATCAGCTGCTTGTCACTGGGAATGGCATTCAGTCAGTGCTGCTGGGGCCCTGCCAGCCAACCACACGGGCTGATGCTGCTCCTTGTCCCTCTCCTGACTGGGGAAACTGAGGCAGGAGACCTCACCTGGGCCCAATCCACTCACCCTGCCCCTCCCAGAGAGAGGGGAACCATCTCTCCTTGGCCAAAGCTGGGAGTCGTGGCCATCTCATGGCTGTTTCCTCTGTGTGTCTGTCTGGTTTTTGCTTTTGGCTTCCCCAGCACCCCATGACCAGGAGCTGCACCTGAGCTTCTTGTCCTAGTCACTCAGGTTTTTGCCCTGAGCCTTGAGCCTTTGCCCCTCTCCTGCCACTGACCTCCCTGTGTGTCTCAGGCCCCTCCACGGGGCTGGGGGCCGGGGACATCCTGGAAGCTCCCCGTGCCTGGCGGGCTGCAGCACAGCATATGTGCTGGGATCTGCTCCCTGCCTGCTGTTTATCCGCTTCCTTCGAGTTAACTTATGTTTCCATCGCTGCCCATCTGTCTCCTTCTCTTCCTCACTTCCCTCCTTTCCTCATGTGCTGGCAGGCGAGGGGTCCCCATCCCTGTCAGCTCTAAATGCCCCCCAGGGGGGGAACTGCAGGCTCTCCACCTCCCTCCACTGCTCCCACAAGGCTGGATTCCTGCCAGGGCATTTCTTTGGGGGGGATCCTGGTTTAGCTGTGCCCTAGGCTGTGATGCATCAAACTCTGATGGTTCCCTCCATCCACCATTAACTCCAGTAGCAGATTTGGCCAGAGCATCCCCCTCTCCCATTCAACCTGAAGCCACTGGAGTTGTGTCAGTGCCGGCAGCCCCCTCACAGCCTCTGCTTCCCTTTCTCCCTCCCCTCCTTGGGCTCAGCGGTGTTCCCATCCCTTCCACACAGGATTTGCTCTGCAGATTTCCATGTCTTCCCTTCCCTTCCCAGCCCGGAGGGAAGCCCGGCTGCTCCCCGCCAGCAGCTCTCCCACCCGGAGCCCGGCTATTAGGGATACCCGGGGCTGCTTCGGGAAACACAAAGGCATCGAGTGCCAGAGCCAACGTGCACCTGCTTCTCTTGCTGCTTCAGAAAGCCCTTGTGACTGCTGCCTCCCACTTCTCCAGCTTTTATTTATAGTCTGTCTTGCTCGCGCTGGGCTTTTCTGGCGGGTTTTTTTCCATCCTTTCTTTCTTTTTCTTTCCCCAGCACAGCTGAGCTGAGCTGCTGAGTGCTAACGCTGCCCAGAGGCACTGGAAGAGGAATTGGATCCCCAATGGGAGCAGCCTGAAGCCTCATCACCTTGCTCCTGGAGAGCACAGCTCACCCCAGCCAGTGTCTCTGGGAGATGTGCAGCAGGGCGCTGCTGGCAGCCCTGACCCACCTTTGGGACCTCGTTAGGTGCTGTTGGCATGAAGGGCATCGCTCTTGGCTGTGGCACTGGGGTCTTGGGGATCCTGCAAAGGACAGTCCAAGCCCAAAGGAGGATCAGTTTGGTGGCACCAGTGACTTGCAGGCTGGGAAACCGAGACCCAGCAAGCTCGTGTCACTGATGGCCCTTCAGGGAGGTGCTCAGCGCCAGGCAGAGATGAGGCAGGTATTTGCCTCTTCATCCAATGCCCTCAGTGGATGTCCCTGTGCCCAGAGCCACTGCCTGATGTGCAAAAGAATGTGCAGAGCTCAGCCAGCGGACACTGGCACCACCCACCCTGGTTGGCAGCCACGAGGGTGTCGTGGGAAGCTCTGGGGCTGTCCCAGCCAGTGGGACACAGCCAACCCACAATGTCCCACGGGGAAGCCACCAAAAGCTCCTCTCCTTTGTGCAGAAACCTGGTGCTCACCACGACTTCCTTCTCCTCTCTCTCCTCCCAGGGAGGAGGTGGCGAGGGGACATGGCAAAGGGGGAAAAGGAGGGAAGAGGGGGCCGTGGACCGAAATAACAGCCCAAAAATGAAGAAGCAAATCAAATCACAAGGCGAGAGGCTTTGCCATCTGCTGTGTGGGTGCCAGAGAGGAGCACCCGCCAGCCTGGGCACCGCCGGCCCCGAGCGGCCCGGCCCCGCGGGAAGGGAGGGATGGAGGGAGGGAGGGATGGAGGGATGGAGGGAGGGATGGAGGGAGGGATGGAGGGATGGAGGGATGGAGGGAGGGAGGGATGGAGGGAGGGATGGAGGGATGGAGGGAGGGATAGAGGGAGAGATGGAGGGAGGGATGGAGGGATGGAGGGAGGGAGGGATGGAGGGAGGGATGGAGGGATGGAGGGAGGGATAGAGGGAGAGATGGAGGGAGGGATGGAGGGATGGAGGGAGGGAGGGATGGAGGGAGGGATGGAGGGATGGAGGGAGGGATAGAGGGAGAGATGGAGGGAGGGATGGAGGGATGGAGGGAGGGAGGGATGGAGGGAGGGATGGAGGGATGGAGGGAGGGATAGAGGGAGAGATGGAGGGAGGGATGGAGGGAGGGATGGAGGGAGGGAGGGATGCGGCTGCTCCAGCGTCCCGCAGCTCTTGTCCCCGCCCAGCCCGAGGTGAGACAGAGCAGCAGGATCCCCCTGCCCCGGGGGTGCTGCGAGGAACGCGTCGCATCTGGGCTCAAACCCTTCACACCTCCGGCGAGAAGGAGTTAAAAGCAGGTGCAAGCAGAGCACCTTCTTTCTTTTTTTCCAGAGAAGCCGCGTTTCCATGGCACCCAGCCGGGAAAGGGTTTCTCCTGATGCTCCGCGGGGTCGGCGAGGGGAGCCTGGGGTGTCCCTCCATCCACTGAGGTGTCACCCAGATGTGGCCAGAGGTGTCACCGCCGCGGTGTGAGCCCCGCGTCCCGTGCGGGGCAGGGGGCTGCGGTGGTGACAGGAACACCGCGTCCCGTGCGGGGCAGGGTGCTGCGGTGGTGGCATCGTGTCCCGTGCGGGGCAGGGGGCTGCGGCGGTGGCAGGAGCATCGTGTCCCGTGCGGGGCAGGGAGCTGCGGTGGTGGCGGTGGCAGGGGAGGGACACAAAAGCGCGATTACTCACTCCCTGAGTGCCGGGGAGAAGCGGCTCAGCACGTTACTCAGCCCCGCCGGCAACCGGCTCTATTCACGCATCAGCCTGCGGGACCGGGGAGGAGGAGGAGGAGGGATGGTGGATGAGGAAGGGAGGGCTCATTTTTCCCATGGAGTGCTGACAGCCCACCTCCCCTCTCCGACCTGCTTTTTCTCCCCCTATCCCAGGGGACACCATCCGGGGAGGGATGCTGGGGCAGAGGGGATGCTGGTGCTTTCGGTTCGGTCTCCACCGGGGCTAACAGGAGGTGAATAACGCAAGAGGGAGAGGCAGGAGGGCTGGGGTGCCAGGGGTCGTGGCCCCCACTCCACAGGACTGGCCCCGGGGTGGCAGGCAGTTTTTAAGGGGGGGACAGTGAGCATGAGGCTCTGGCTTTCTGCTTTTCCATGTACTTTCCCAGCGAGCATGAGCCAGAGAAGAGGGAGTTCAGTGATGCTGGTGGTCTGCAGTGCAGCGTCCTGCCCCACACATCTCAGGTGTCTCCACAAAGGATGTCCCCAAGCCCACATCCCTGCCCTGTGCCTGGCTGTGCTCAGAGCACGACTGGGGCCATGGGCTTTGCCCCAGCATGGTGGGTATGGACATCAGGCCATGTGGGATTTTTTGGTTCAAACATCACACATCCCTTCCCCCAAGGTTTGCTCCTGGCTTAGAGAGTGAGGCAGCTGCTGCTGGGATGGATGGCAGGGCTCTGGAGAGGGGAGGCAGCGATGAGCTGCCAGTGGATTTGCATCCACAGAGTCTACTGCTTAGTGGAGGGAGATAATCAAGGTGGGTTCAAGTGGGGAAGGGGATTTTAAGTGGGGCAGCACATCACTGGCCTGGGTTGGGACCATGGAAGTTGCCATGGATGAGGAGGATGAAGGAGGACAGCATTCCTGAGGGGAAACGTGCCAGCAGGATGGGATGTGGTTGGGGAAGGATGCAGGAGAGACAACAGCCCTGAATGGAGCACCTGGAGCCTCCCAAAGCTGTGCCACAGCTATGGGGCAATGGGGCTTTAAATGGAGAGTGGGGCTGCTTAGAGCCCCTCAACTGCTCTGCCCTGGTTCCTGCCCAGCTCGAGGACCCTGCAGCTCTCCTGGCCAGGTACCAACAGGTACCTGGCTGTGTGATGGGGTGGGTGCTGGCTGTGTTTGGGGGGTGCTGGCTGTGTTTGGGGGGTGCTGGTTGCAAGAGGCTATTCCTTTCCCTGGGAAACAGGCGTTGGTGAGTGCTTTGGGGTGGGAGGAGTTGGCAGAGTGGACTCTTCCCCCAGCAGCACTCAGTTATCTTCAGCATCGGGGGTAGGGTGAAATGGTTTGGGTCTGCCCTGAGCTCCAGGGTCTCTGGGAATGGAGTGGCTGCTCAGTTGTGTTAGGTTAGTCCTCTTCACTCATGGCTTTGTTTATGGGCAGGAAAATGTGACTGTGTTGCTCTGTATGGAGAGAAATTGTTCCCAGGTGCCCCGTTCCAGACGCAGGCTCTAGGTCTGGATGCCTGGCTGTGGCTCCCTGGATTACAGCCATGATGCTTTTACTGAGAAGGGGTGAATTTGGGTGACTCAAGTCCCTGCACCCTACCACAGCATCCATAAGGGGGGTCCTTACTCACCATCCTTGGCTCATCCCTACTACTGCTCCTCCTGAGGCACTCACAGGCCCCTACAAAGTGATTCAAACTGCGTCTTACCCACAAAATTCCACGTGCCATGCAGTGCTGCTCTCTCACTGATGAGCTAAGCCTGGGCAGGGAGGGAACCCCATCTATTTTAGAGCCCATTCTGGGTAGCTCTGCAGCCACTGTCAGTCCTGCACAGCATCCATCACACCCAGTATTTCAGAGCCATTCTCGTGCCCTGGGTATGGCGACGGCTCAGCATCACCCATGTCACTTGGCTACTTATCTCCCAGCAGCCACAAATACCCACTGGCATCTGTGTGGCCCACTGCTCTAATCCCCTCACAGTGCTGCTCCTGTGAAGAGTTACCCAAGCAGAGACCCGTGTCTGCAGGAGATTCAGCAGAAAACCAATTAGGAGTTTTCCAGGCAAAGTGCTGTTAATTGCCTCTGCCCTTGCAAATTAATAAAGCATGGATGCTACTGTTCAACTCTGCCTGTGTGGCTTCAGGTGCAGCCTTGGGATGTTGGAGGGGGCTTTGTTTGATGGGGTGATGAGGAAGGGGCTGTGTTACCCCAACCTGAAACGTGGGCTGTGGAGCAAAGAACATGGGCTGTCCCTGGAGCTGACCTGTGTGCATGTGTGCAGGCTGCAGGGAGCCTTCCCTGAGGGGTTTCTGGTGGGTCATGGCTATGCCCCACAGCAAGCTCCAGCCCCTTTCCTCTTCCTGTTCTCAGTAGGAATTCTCTTCTCCTTTGAGCTCTGCCAAAGGGGGTTGAAATTCTGGATGCTCTGCCTCAGCTCCCTGCTCCCACCCATCTACCTCAAAGTGTGATGGAAGGAGCCTTGTGCCACGTCCTGCTCTCATGGCTTAACCCCAGTCAGCACTTTCTCCTCACTCAGTGTGCCCTAAAAACTGTCCTGACTCCCTCCACCTCTCCAGGACATTTATTTTACTGCCTCCATTCTACTTTTACCTCTCCCCTTCGCGTTCTAACCCGGCTGGTGTTGGCGGATTCCTGCTCTTTTTCTGAGTCTGCATCACTCTTCATCTGGCATTTTGCATCATTGAAGGACTTTAAAATTAAGTGCAAAAAAAATTATATGTATATATTGTTAAAATAGACTTGACTTTTTCAGTGCTGCCTAAAAATAAGCAGGCTCTGGGGGCTGGAGCTGCAACTGGGGGGAGCAGCGGGTGGCTGGAGCCGGGCTGGTTTCTCACAGGGGTGCTCAGCCTTCCTTAATTTAAGCAGCAAAGCCTTCTCTTGTGTTTTTACCTTAAAAAAAAAGGGAAAAAACCCAGTTTTTTTGGCTGGCAACATCCCTCCCAAAGGGAAGCCCAGCGTGGTGCACCATGGAAGACACCCTCTCAGCTTTGAGGCTTGTCCTCATCCAAGGTTTTGCCCGGGGATGCCTGGGAAAAGTGTGAATCAGCCATTCTCTGAGCACAAAGCTGAGTGAGCTCCATGTTTTCCCCCCTCCCTTGGGGTTTGGCTGGGATGGCTGGAGTGCATGGGTGTGTAATCTCTTTTGGATACCCTCAGGCAACCAGTCAGGAGTCTCTTGGTCCCCTGGGAGTAGCATCTCATGCCCTGCCTTGCTGTTCAGATGATAAAATGCAGGTGTTGGGAATGGATTTTGGGGAGGAAAGGTGTGTCAGGCAGTGCTGCTGCAGGGAGGGGATTGCTCTGCCTTCCCCTCTTCCCAAAGGATGCTCAGTTTTGAGGGATTTTCCCAGCTGCCCAAGGATATAGGGTCATACCCCTGCCATGGCTTGCAGTCTGATGGGACACCAGACTCATCCAGCCCAACTCCCTCGATCAGAGGGCACAGGAACATGTCCAGGTGGGTTTGGAAACCTCCCAAGAGGGAGCCTGCACACCCTCCCTGGGCAGCCTGGGCCAGGGCTCCCTCACCTCAGCACCAAAAGGGTTTCTCCTTGTGTTCCAGTGGAACTTTTTGTGTTCCAGCTTGTGTCCATCTCCCCGTGTCCTGATGCTGGCCACCACAGAACAAAGACTGGCCTCATCCTCTCGACACCCACCCTTTAGGTACTTTTAAATGTTGATGAGGTCTCCCCTCAGTCTTCTCCAGGCTGAACAGCCCCAGGTCCCTCAGCCTTTCCTCATCACAGACATTCCAGTCCTCTCAGCATCTTGGTAGCCCTTTGCAAGGCCTGGCTGTGGGGATCAGAAAGGTGCTGGTGGGTCCCCACAGGGGGTTTCCCACAGCCCATCCTGCCTTGGCTGTAGGTTACAGGGCTGCTCTGGCTGTGGCTGGTGCTGCATGCCCCCATCTTTGCAGCACTGCTGGGGAGATGTCTGTACATTCCAACGCCTTTGCATCTCTGCAAGGAGCTGAAAACTTAAAAAAAACCCCCTATATAGTCATCTGCTCTGCTTCTTTCCTCCCCTTTTGCTGGTGAGGAGTTGAGCCTGGGTGGTGAGAGGGAAATGCAAGTGCGGGTGGAGGAATAACAGGGATGGGGAAATCAGCTTCTGGAAGCATGGCAGGGCAGCCCTTGGAACAACAAGCCTGGAGCAGGGCTGGAGGATGGGGTGATGGTCCCACAGAGGCTGTGCCATCCTCACAAAGCCTTGTGGCTGACGCTGCTACGTGCAGCTGCTGCTCCCCAGCAGCCCTGGAGCACTGACCAAAGCTGCAGCACAGGAGGGAAAAGGCATTTCATTGCTGCGACAGCTTTGCAACAGATTCCTTGGCGGAGCTGACTGCAAACTGCAATCCTAAAGTGTCGGCCGACTCCTTTTTCCAGCCTGGGAATGTGAGAAACAAATTTGTTTGGGTTATAAAAACATATTAAAAAGCAACACATTTTGTTTTGCAATATACATACTTCTGGGTGCCAATTTCCTCTTTTTTTTTAATGAGTGCCATTCTAATCCCTTCCAGACAAAGATGTTCCTTAATCACTTTGTTTTTTGGTGGAGGTAATTGCTGGGGAGATGTTGGGAAGCAGCAGGCAGGGAGCTGTCAGTCACACAGCCGCTGCTGATGGCTGCACGTCACTCAGGTACTGAGGGGAAGGAAGGATGAGAAGCTCCTGGGTGTCTCTAGCCCTAAAAGAGATCCAGCCCTGGGGATCTGATGCCTGACACCATCAGTGAGGGAACTGAGGTGTCTGGAACAGCACAGGAAAGTGGCTTTTTGCTCAGTGTATGTGCCCAGATGGTTGGTATCTTGATGCACATGCCTCAGTGTTTATAGTTCTCTGGTATTTTGCTGACTGCTCCTTAGCTCTTCTCCAGATTCTGAGCTGTCAGTGTCTGGCTTTGAGGTGCATCTCATGTGTACCAAGAGCTTTCTTTACCTTGGGATGAGGGGATGACAACCTCCTTCTTTGGACCCAGACGGCAGTTGGGACCTCCAGGGGTGTGTTTCCCTGGTCAGGGACCTCTGGGAGCTGCAGACAAGTGTTTGCCCCACATCTCCTGGTCTCTGGCAGGTCTTCTAAACACCCACCCATTGAGAGAAGCTGATGAGGGAATGAAGCAACTCTTAATCCACCATGGAATTGTTTGGACCTTTAAGATCAACAAGCCCAAGCTCTCCCCTCCCCCTGCCAAGCCCTCCAGGGCTGGGCACTGCCCCAGCTCCCTGGGCAGCCTGGCACAGGGCTGACACCCCTCTCAGGGAAACAGCCTCAGCTCCAACCTCAACCTCCCCTGGGGCAACTGGAGCCTGTTTCCTCTTGTCATGTCACTCAGAAGAAGAGACCAACCCCCAGCTCACTGCAGCCTCCTGTCAGCGAGTTGCAGAGTGCTCCTGTCTCCCCTCAGCCTCCTCTTCTCCAGGCTGAACAGCCCCAGCTCTCTCATCTTCCTCCCACACCTGTGCTCCAGCCCCTTCCCCAGCTTTGCTGCCCATCTCTGGACATGCTCCAGTCCCTCAGTGTCTTTCTTGGAGTGAGGAGACTGAACCTGAACACAGCACTCAAGGTGTGGCCTCTGCAGTGCTGAGCACAGGTGAGGCAGCTTCCCTTTGTGGTAACCATTTTGGGGTAAATTTCCACCAGCCCTCTCTCAGTGCTGGCACAGGCAGCATTGCAGCTTGATGGAAACCATCCCACCAGGCACTGCATTAAAATATCCATCTGTTTCCCAAGCAGTGTCTCTCCTCCTGCCTTCCTCAGCACTGGGGGTTAAGACAGGAGGTTGGCATCACTTCTCTTGAGCAATTCATTTGCTTTAAGGAGCTGCTTTTCCCCATCACCTCTCCACGCCAATGTGTGCCTGTCTCTCTCTGTACCCCCCTGTTCTTGTGGCCTATCTCAGAGTCTCTCAATCTTCTTTGGTGCCACTGCAAATGAGGGGTCCAAGATTGTTTTGCCAAGCTGGTGTCAGCTGCTGTTCAAGGCAAATGCCTGCAGGTTAGTTAGTGATTTTTGAATGACACTGACTTTGATGGGTAATTAAAACACTCCATTTGGTCAGGTGCCACAGAACCTTTACAAACATCAGTACTTTTATGTCTTTGTTCCCCTTGTGTTTTCCTTTGGGGTTCCAATTAAAATAACCTCCTTATTAAACTGTTGCCTCTTAAATAAAACCAGAAGCTAAAAACACAGCAAGGCCCCTGAGCTGCCCTCCCCATCCCCACACTTCTCCCTTGGATCAGTGCCTCTGTGTTGGTTTTGTCCCCAGGAGCTTCTTGAGGCACTTGATGGAGCTGGTGCAATCCTGGCTCTGCTCCATCAAGTTTTCTCTTACCTCATGCAAAGAAATGTGTTGCTTTGAGCCCAAATGTGGCCAGAGCAGTTTGATTGGGATGGGTTTATTAAGAGGCTGGGATGGGATGTGGTAGGTGGTTTTCTGCCACTCCATAATTTGAGGAGCCTTTGGAGGTGGTTTCACCCTGGAAAAGCCCATCTTGACGTGCCTCCAGCTGTGAGGTGAGGCTGCAGTGGGACTGGGGGGAGCAGTTTGTTTTCACTCACAATGTTTCTGTGTGATACATGCATTTGCAATACAGGAACAATAGCCATCCTGCTGAGCTAAACAGGAGCTGTTCCCAAAGTTGTTGGCATTTTGCTTTTTGCCAAAGGTCTGGAGAGGAGGCAGGTAAACAGCCATTAACTCCCAGCTGCAGCAAAGAGGTGGCTTATTCCTGGGAGTTAGGAGCTTGGGGCTGGAGGAAACTCCCCTCTGAGCATCCAGATTGCAGCAACAGCAGCAGCCTTTGCTGTTGTGTTTGAATCATAGGATGGTGGGGATTGGAAGGGACCTCTAGAGCTTATCCAGCCCAAACCTTGCTAAAACAGGTTCCCCTCGATCAGGGGACGCAGGAACGTGTCCAGGTGGGTTTGGGAACCTCAGGGATGGAGCCTCCACACCCTCCCTGAGCAGCCTGGGCCAGGGCTCCCTCACCTCAGCACCAAAGGGGTTTTCTGGACACTACAGAAGGAAGTGTCACCTCATCCTTCTGACAGTCACCCGTTAGGTACTTATAAATATTAATGAGAGCCCTCCTCAGTCTTCTCCAGGCTAAACAGCCTCAGATCACATAGCCCCATCACCTTGACAGTTGGACTCTCTCTAGAAGCTCTCTGGCTCTTTTGAGCTGGGGACCCCAGACCTGGGTGCAGTTTACTCTCAAATCCAAGAGGATTTTTTTTGCTTGGGGAAACTGAGGCAGGGGGCTTTGGTCTCTGTACATGAATATCTGCAACTAGCACCCTCCCCTCCTGGTTTGCCCCAGCATGGCCAAATCCTGCCCGGGAGTGGCTTTGCACCTCGGGCACCACACTGGCTGTCAGGATTCTGTTGAATGGGGAGGTAATTTCCCAGAGGTGCTTGAAGTTGCCTTAATACAAGCTGTCAAGATGACATAGTGGTGCGCTGGGCTCCCCCCTCCTTCTCCTGTGACAGTTTTGTCAAAGCTGCCTTTTGAGAAGCTGTTTTGACGAGGTGCTAATGGCTCCTTCCTCATCAGGCACTTGGATATCCCCAAAAGCACAGAAGGGAAGCTGCTGCCTTCTCTGATCATTAAGAAAAGGGATAATAAGGGGTTTAAAGGAGAGCAGCAGGGGGTGGGTGCTGCGGGCTATGTCAGCATCTCAGTGCCCCCTGTGATGCTCACAGGTAGCAGCGGGTTGGGGTCAAGCAGCTTTTGGGGGGAGCATTTGGGGCACTGCAGAGGGTTTGCTGGGGCTGCTGCTGCAAGCAGGGACCTGCCTCGGCTCATCTTAATAAAACGCGGGGTTAAAAATAAGAATCAATAAATGGCAGATTATCGAGATGGGATTAATATACATACTAAACACCCCTCACCCCCCCCATAAATAACGAGCCAGCGTTGTCCAGCTAATGAGATTGGGAGCCTCGGCAATCAAGGGCAGAGGATTAGAGATGATCAGAATAAATCCCAAATGATGAGCAACGTTGCCAAAGTGTATCCTTGGAAGACCCCACGGGCAGGGACCTGGCTTGGAGGGATGCTCGGGGCTCCCTCTGCCCTGCCTTGAGGCAGGGATGCTTATACCTGGCTGCAGGTTTGGGCAGAGGCTCGGTGTTAGAGCCTGAAACCCTGTGACACCTCACTTCTGCACACCATGGTCAAACCCTACCTGGCCTACAGCATCCCATGGGTTCCCACCTCGGGCTCTGAGGCTGAATCAGGGCCATTGCTGTGTTGCCTAAAGCCTATGTAACCACAGCCCTCGTGTAGCCCCAGCCATCTTCTCCCACAGCCACCCATGGTCTCCAGCTGTGCTCTCCCTTCCCAGCTCCCACATTAATCCCCATGAGTGTTTTTAATGCCTCTGCATGTCTCTAAGCTCTTCCATACCCACAAGCCAAATGCTCCTTGTAGGATTCAGATGTCTCCCCCATGGATTAGATGGGATGGCTGCAAATTCCTTGTAATTTCCTCATGTGGGGGTCTATTATCTGCTGCTGGGAGGAGGGGGCTCAGGGGCAGCACCACCCCCCCCAGTTCCCATCTGTGTAATGCTGGGCTGGGGGAAGGTTCAGCCAAGGATCCCTTGTTGGGGCTCTGATTCAATTATTCCCTGCTGCAGCCTTGCCTGGTGCTGCTGGGGAGCACAGCCCCAGGCTGGGGTTTGGTTCTTCCTCTGGAAGAGGACAGATCCTCCCCATCCCATGTAGGGCTGACTGCTTCCCCAGGTGAGCTCTACCCATTCCCAGATTAGCTGGTTCATCAGCTGCCTGAGCTATTACATATCACTGCTGCTTAATTCAGGTGACTGGGACTCAGCCCTGGTTACAGGCTGCGTTTGCTGATTCAGCAGGTCAAGAGAAAATCCTCTCCCTCACAGATGGGAGCTGGAGCTGGGCAGAGGGGGAGGAGATTTTGGGAGGGAAATCCTTCAGTGCTGGGGATTTCTGGCTGACAGGGGCTGCGTGATCCAGCAGCTTGATCCTTGAGGCTGGTTATCTTGTACCCAGAGGCCAGAGAACAAGTGAGCTGGTGCTTTCAGGTCCTCAAAGGGTAAGGTTTGCCCTGTGCATATGGGATGGAGAGCATGAAGGGAAGGCAGCCCTGTGCATCCCATGTCTCCCCATCCGTGCTGGCATCCCCCACCTCCCCCAGGCTGCCGCCGCCTTCCCCGGGTGGGAAGCCAGGGTTTGTCTTTCTGATGCCTCAATCAATGGCATCGATTGGGCTGGAGCAAAGAATCGATGCTAATTTGGTTGGAGGGCCCGGCACTGGGTGTCAGAGGAGTAATTAGAGCAGGAGAGGTGTTGGGGGGCTGGAGGCTATGGGGTCAGGGAGCTGGGACAGCCACTGGAGCCCACTGCCTGGGGAGGGAGGAAGGGAGGGATGGACAGTGAGGAGGGTGATGGGCAGGCTCCTGCTTCACTTTGGCATCCCCTCCCCCTGCCTAGACTGCCAGGAGCAAGGGGGTTTCCACTGCTAAGGGCTGGCTCCTGATGCCAGGCAGTTTCCTAATGTGCTTTCTCTCTCTTTCACCACTTCCAGCACTTCCAGCCCCAGGAAACGATTTTCCTCACATCGAGTGCTGAGAAGTGTCTGCAAAGAGGGAACCCCCTGCACTCCCCAAAGAGCAAGTGATGGGGGATCCAGGAGGGAGTCAGGTCTTGCTACAGGTGGGGGGAAACAGGAAAAAATATTCCTTGCAGCCTGATGAAACAGCATCAAACCTCCCCAAGGCGAAGTGCAGAAGCTTTCCTGGCTTTCCCTTGCCCTCCCAGTCTCTCTGCAACTTGCTGGCAAGTCCCAGCCACATTGAACCAGCTCTGCCTTCACAGGGGGCTGTGGTAAAATAGCCTTTCTGCTCACCCCCGACTCTGCCCTCACATGTTGTCTGTGAGGATGCTGGAGAACGGCATCCCATCCGAGCCTTGGGGGATATCTGCACACAGCTGGGCTTGGGAGAAAGCTGGGGGTGGTTTTTAGGGCTGGGTGGGTGGAAGGGAAGGGAAAGGAGGATGTAAACTTGGGGAAAAGGTCAGGCATGCTATAAATAAGTGGCATCCGGGGAAAGAAATGTCAGTGTGTGGCAGCAGCGACACAGCAGTGCCCGAGACAGAGAGGGAAATGATCTGTATCCACAGCATGAAATCCATAGGAATCAGAGCCAGGGCAACAGTGGAGGGGGCTCTCCCTGAATGTGGTGGGTCGGAGCGTGGCTGTCGTGCTGCCTGGGTTGTTACTGGGGATGCTGTTGCAGCAAGGTTGGGGCACAAGCCAGTCACAAGCTGCTCGTGCTCGTGGTACTCAAAAGTTATTCTGCTGCTGTCTGATGGGGGAAAACGGGCTGCAGCTGAGGCTCTCCCGCTGCTCCACTCCCAGGATGATGAGGGGTAGATGTGGGGGGAGCTTTTCGTGGTCCTCCTGCCCAAGCTGGGAGACAGTGAGTCAGGAGGATGATGATGGTGGAGTGGGTGAGCATCCAAGGGGTTTTGCTTTTGGGGGTGGGGGAGAGTCAGCAAAGCAGGGTGCTGCCCACGCTCCCACCCCGCTCCGGGACATCCCCTGGGGCTGTGCCGCCGTTCCAGGGGAGCAAAGCCTGTGCTTCCCCTCCCCGGGGACTGATTGCACATTTGTCCCTAAAGTGGTCTGACTCGCTGCCTAATCATCCTCCCCGGCAGCCCTGTGAATGCAGGGCTGATTGCTGCCTGGGGAGGGGAGGGGAGCGAGGGGGAAGCCGACTCAGGGCCAAGCCCAGCTGCAGGGAAGCGCTGCCGGCAGCCGCCGCGCTGCTCCCGGGCAAGGCTGGCTCCTTGCAGGGCTTTCAGCAGTGAGCTGAGAACGAGCCAACTCGGCTCTCTCTAGTTTGCACCGGTCTGGGTTGAAGGGGACCGTCTTGGGAGCTGCAGGTGTGGTGCAGAGCCGTGGAGAGGGTTGCCACCTCTCCCTGGAGTGACTGTGTGCCCCTTGAGAGCTGTAAAAGGGTGACCTGGAGGGGTCCCTGGACCTGATTCGTGATCTGTGGCTGGGGATTTCCTACCCCATGACTGCAGTGTCACCTTCATCTCCTCAGCCCTCAGGTCCCTCCTGAGCCAGGAAAGGTTTTGGGCTGTTGTAGTGATGCCCAGGGCTTGGGGGCACAGCGTGCTTGAGCCAGGAGCCTCCATTGGGGCTGAGCCACCAGCCCTGGCATTGCTGTTTCCTTGAGCTCTTTGCTGTGGCATCTGGGCAGCAGCTGGAGGGGACCTGTAGAAAGGCCACAGCTCATGTGCAGCTTGGAGGGCTGATACAGGCAGTTGTTTGGTGGGAGGTGAGCATTCACCCACCTGCCGTGGGGCAGGGAGCAGCGTGGGGGGAGGACTGGGGCTGGAGGGTCAGGGCTGGTCCTCCTGGCAGGTTGGGCTCTGCATGCTTCCCCCTTTCATGCAACACACAGTTTGGTTTTGGGGGTGCAACTTGGCACGGAGTGAGGAAACTGATCCCTCAAGGGGATGATCTCATGTGTCCTCAGGGGCCATCCTGAGCCCCCAGCGAGTCCCTGCCAGGGATGCTCCGTTTGAGAGAAGAGAAGCTCAGCGGCTGGAGCAGGGAGGTGTCTGATCCCCTCTGAACAAAGGCGGCTCTGAGCCTTCCCTGCCTCTTGGCACGGTACAAGAGAGCCCTTCTCTCCAGCAGAAAAAGCCCTTTCCAAGCCTGGCGTCCTCTCCCCCCCGTCCCCCGCCTCGGGAGGGCTGCAGCTCCCTTGGCTGGAGCCCAGCCCCACACCTGCCTGCCCGTGCCCTTCCCAGGACACTGCGGGCTCCAGCTGCAGAGGGGACCCCGACAAGCTTGTCCCCTCCTGCAGCACGTATCCCTGTGGCTGGGATTTTGGGGCGGGGGGGAACAGTGTTTATGGGGCAGAGGGGTCCTGTGGTCCCTCATGCAGGGCTGGGGTGGGCACTGGGCAGCCCAGCACGCCCGGCTGCAGAGGGAAAGGGCTCCTACCTCTGGTAATTACCGGTGAGGTTGATGCCACATGACTCAGGGACGTCAGCAGAGTGTGTCACAGCCGATGACACGCTGCATGTGCAGGGGCTGGAAAGGATGCCAGGGCGAGAGGTTGGAGCACCAGGATGGCAGCGTCTGCCTCGCTGCCCGACCTTCAGTGAGTCACCTCCCCTCCCCGGCTGGCCAGAGCACGTTTAGAGTGGTCCAGCCCATCCCCTCTCCCTCTGGGAGAGAAAGTCTTTGGCATAGCAGGCTGCTGCTGAAGCCCCGTGCCTCAGTTTCCCCAGAGTGCAGGAGAGGAGGTGGCTGAGCAGCTGTCCCTCCCCCCCCCAGCAAGGAGAGAGGCACGTTCCCAGCTTTTTGGGGACTTGCTAGGGGAAGCCAAGACAAAGTGTCGTTACTCACGGTGATGACAGCGTGGATGACAAGTCCCCCAGCCCCCAGGAGCACGTGCTGTGCCCATGCTCCCCGCACTGGGAGGTGTGTTCCCAGTGCCAGAGAGGCCCAGTGAGTAATGGGGTGGGCGGCAGTGCTGGGGTGCAGCTGGGGGGGGGTGGGCTGGAGGGGGCTGTGGTTGGTGGTACTGAGCAGAACACACTCTGGAATCCTTTTTTAGGGTTAGGGGAGGACTGTTGCCAGCTCCAGGAGTGCTGACGGGGGGATGTGCCCCACTGTGGAGCAGTGTGTGGGATACAGTGTGTGGGGGACAGACAGACAGGTCACTGGGGAGGTCAGCAGTGCCTTGCTGCCTCTTGCTTGGGAGAGCAAACCTCAGCCCACAGTGCCTGGAGGTGGCTGCTGTGGGTCCAGGGTCTCCCATAAGGCCTGGGCTGTTTCTGCCCCAAAGCCAAGGTCCTGCAGAGCAGCACTGTGAGGCTGAGCCCATCAGTTTGGCTTCCCAGGCTGGTGCTGGGATGGGGATGCCAACTTCCCAGAGAGATATATTTTGGCTGGAGAAGTAGGTGATGAGATAAGGAAGGGGTATCGTGTTACCAGAGTCGGATCCCTCTTTGAGGTTAATACGACAAGACAGACAATTGCTGCTGCTTGATCCAGGGAGTGCTGTGTGAGTGAGTCTATTAGTGGGCTGATGAGTAATCAGCTACGTTGGAGACCTGCTAACGGGAGGAAAAAAGTTGTTAGGGTGACTCAGCTGACCCCTCTGCACACAAGTTAGTGTGTCTTTGCTGAAATACCACAGGTGGATGGTTCCACGATGGGCATGAGGAGCAGGGGAAGGCATGGCAGGATATTCCTCCTCGCTTGCCAGCCCGGAGTCACGCGCCCGGTGATGAGCTACCGGCACCGGGAGAGGGGACAGGGAGGGAATGTGCCTAACCCCTGCTTGGCATGAGCTGAGCCCATCTGCCTGCCTGTCCTTCTCTGACTCCATGCAGGCACTTTGCTGGTTTCCCCCCCCATGCTTGCTGTGCACGCAGCGATGCTGCAGGCTGGCTCAGCATTTCCATGCCCAGCTCCCACGTTCCCAGGCTTCCTGCGTGTCCCTGCCCTGAACTTCCCAGTAGCAGTGGCAGGGATGGGGTAGGCTGTCTTCTCCCTGACCCTGCCCAGAGCAAGGAGGGTGGGTGAACAGCTGGATGATGTGGGATGCTGTGAGACACCGAGTCCCACTTTCCCAATGTGGGCCGTTGCCTCTCGAAGTGCAGGAGGCAGCTCTCCCGGGAGATCAGGTGTTGTGAGACTCGTGACTCCACCATGCAAATGCTGGAGGCTGTGAATAATCATGTACTTGTGCAGGGAGACTCAGCCCCGTGTGGGCTGGAGCATCCCTCGGCCAGGCTGGATGCAGCCAAGTCCGGATCTCGTGCTCTCCTGGATGGGAAAGAGGGGTTGGGAAGAGAGAAGAGGTGACCCATGCTCCAGGAAGCTCCATTTTCAGGTCAGCCCCTCTCCAGCAGCAAGTATTTTTGCTGCCCTGTGTGAAGGCTGAAGCAGAAGCTTGCTGCTCCGAGGGCTGCAAATCTCTGAACTTGTAGCTCATTCCTGCTTTGCTTATACCAATCCTCAAACTGAAATGTCTGCCCCTGACCCCCAGTGCCAAATCCCAGGGCTTGCCCAGGGCTGCATCTCTTCTGGATATCTGTATGTGTGATGGAGAAAGCTACATCCCCCAAGGCTCCTGCTCTTGTGTTGATCTGAGGACTCCCACCTCATCTGTCAGAGTTTTCCAAAACCAAAAAAAACCCCAAAGTGAGACATTTTAATCTCTCTTGTTAAGGCAAAGTGGTAAATTTATGGCTGGGCAGCTGTTGAGCTGTGAAGGGTGGGCTGTGCTCCCCATGGCTGCATGGTGGGGGTGGAGGCCAATGGGTCCTGGACTCTAATGGCTGATTTTTCTCTTTCTGTTACCTTTTGAGGCAGGGAGGCCAGAAAGACAGCTATGGCTCAGGTCAGCAAAAAGCTGCTGCTAGAGGTGCTCCCACTTGGAAAGAGAAGGGATTCACCTGTGGGGTGGAAAGGTGCCAGCCCCAGAGCCGTCTGCATGCCACGGGAGCGGCATTGCTGTTGCCGGAGGGGTCCAGGGCACAAGTCCATGGCCTGTATGGCTCCAGTTCCATCTCTGGTAGCTTCCATCTTAGCAGGGAGGGCTCCCACGTGGTGGGCAGGAGGTGGCTGTGGCCGAGGCGCCGGGTGCTCTGTGCTTTGCCTTCGCCCGCACCCGGCTCTGCCGCCACAGGCTGACGTGAGAGTACACGGAGTGCCCTGCTCATGTAAATAAACCCAGCTATAAATAGAGGAGGAGAGAAGTGTGAAAACAGTGGGGAATGGATTTCATGAAGCTGGCAAATTAGTCTGGAGAAACAAGGGTGTGAACCAGCAGCAGTGCTCCAACCCAAGCCCATATTTCCAGTTTCTTCAGGGGCCATGCTCAGCCTGGGCAGGGTCACACCGTGCGTGGGGCTTTGTCCTCCCCATCCACCACAGGCTCCCAATGCCCCCGAGGTTGGGCTGTCTTAGAGTAGGTGTCATCAATGCCCTTTCTTGTATTCTTTTTTTCCCTCTTTGAAATAGTGGCAAAGCCCATCCAGAAACATGAAGGTGATGTTGGACTCCAGCTGGACCGGAAAATATCCACTCTGTCCGTCTGGGTGAGGCTGGAGGGACCTTTGCTGCTCTTGGGCTTGCTTCCCTCGAAGGCAGTGGGTGATGGCTGGGATGTTTTGGATGCTTTGAAGCTGGGAGGATGAAGGGATTTTGGGTGCTGGCCAAGGAGCTCTGCCCTCCCAGGCTGCTGCACACCTGATTCTCACAAATCGGGCTGCACCGACCCAGCTCAGAGAGCAGACCCAGTGCAAGGGTCATCCTTGGCTCTGCCAACCCACCTTGCAGATTTGCAAGCTTTCACTTTAGACCTCAGGACTAAGAGCTGAGTCAGACTTTTATGAGGTCTTGGATTTTGCTGGGGAAGCAAACTGCTGTGGAGCTCGTGTGAGCTGGGGCTGGGCTGGGGGATGCTCTCTGCCAGGTCTCATGCAGTCCACTGGCTTGTGCCTCCTGCCCAGGGCCATGCCAATGCCTGACATGGGTAAACTCGTGGGTGGGAGGTGTGGGATGCTCCTGACATTCCTCAGATGCTTGCATCCCCTACAAGAGTTGGGTTTTTTTGCCTCTTTCCAGGACGTGCATGGGAAGAAGAGGTGGGAAGAGAAGCAGCTGCTCAAACATCTCCCCAAATACTCTCCCAACACTGTGGGTGAGGGTAAGAGAGTGAGTGCTGGGGACGAAACGGCATGCCCTCCCCTCTCTGTGCCCTCCTGGGCTGCCTGTCATCTCAGGGGAAGTTCAGTGGCCCGTTTCTCATGCTGGCACACTCCTTAGGGGTGAACCGGCTGTTTGCCCATCTGGCATCACCAGAGGTCTCTGCAGGCAGGAGAGGTGGGCTGAGCTGGGGGAGCACAGGAGGACTTTCTAATTTCTACCTATTTTCCATTGGAGAGGCTCCCAGTTCTGTCTTTTCAAAGAGAAGGGTGTGTGCTCAGCAGGGCCCAGGGCTGTGCCAGGGAAATGGTGTGGGAGACAGAGTGACACGGTGCTGTCACGGGGTTCTGGGCCTTAGGAATGGGGGCAAGTGGCGCAGAGCAGGAGGACATGACCCAGGTTGTGCAAGGTGGCAGGAGGAGGTGGTACAGATGGTGCAAAGTGTGGCAGTGGCACCGAGCTGGTTCTGAGTGGCAAGTAAATGTGACACCAAAGTGTGTCAGGTGGGGAGGAGATGGCAGAGCCGTGCAGGGTGCTGGTAGAGGTGACAGGGGCCAATGGCGTGGCTGATGCAGGGTGCTGGGGTGGTGACCCTGAACTTCTGCAAAGGACACAGATGGTGGGAGATGCGTTATCCTGAGCTGATGTGGGGTACAAGGTTGCAGTGGCATCGAGCAGGTGGCAGGGGGGCACCCAGGACCCCAGGAGGGCACAGTTCGGGAGATGCAGAGCTGGTGCAGGCGGCTCAGCCTGTGGTAAGGAGGTGAGTGCAAAATGGCACCGGGGTGTCAGAGAGGTGGTGTTTGGCAGCAGAGGCAGGTGGCAGAGCTGGGGACAGTGAGGTGACACCGCACCAGGGCAGGGTGGGCACACGTGGGGACAAGGAGGCGATGCTGGGCCAGCGCAGGGGCACAGCTGGGAGCGGGCAGGGTGACGCTGAGCTGGTGCGAGGGGCACATCTGGAGACAGAGCGCCGATGCGCCAGCGCAGGGGGCACATCTGGAGACAGCGAGGTGACACGGAGCCGGCGCAGAGGGCAAACGCGGGGCCAGGGAGGCGACGCCGAGCCGGTGCGAGGCGCGGGGAGACGGGCAGGTGCGTGCGGGCCGGTGTCCGCGGCGGCGCCCCGGTGGCGGGGGAGGCGCCCCGGTGTCAGCGGCCGCGGCGGGGCCGGAGGTGCCCCGGTGCCGGTGGCGCTCCCGGCAGTGCGCATGATACTGCGGCGCCGGGGCTCCCCCCCCCCCCCCGCGCCACAACTCCCCGCTCCCCGCGCGCGCGCGCGCGCCTCAACCAACCCACCTTGAAACGGGCCCGGGCCGCGCCGTCCCGGCCAATCACCGCCCACCCCGGCGGGGCGCGGCCAATGGGAGGCGGGCGGGGGCGGCACCGAGCCGCTAAAGGGCGCAGGCTTAGGCTGCGCCCCGGCGCCGCGCGGCTGAGGGCAGGTGCGGCGGCGGCGGCGGGATGGGCGCAGCGGCAGCGGGCGGCGGCCGGCCCTGAGCCGCCCCTCCCGGCCCTCAGCCGCCCCTCCGGCCCAGCCGGCCCCGCGGCGGCCCGGCGAGCCGAGCGCAGCCCTGCCGCGGCCGGCCCTGCCCTGCCCTGCCCCAGCCGGGCGGCCCGGCGGGCGGAAGATGCTGCGCACCGGGGGCCGGTAGTACTATGATTTGGTATGTGGCCGCTTTGGTAGCAAGTGTGCTCGGCGCCCGCGGGCTGCCCGTGCAAGGTGAGTGCGGCCGTTCCGCTCCGGGATACCCTGGGGTGCGTGTGTGGGGGGGGTGGCCCGCCGGGGTCTCCGTGTGCCGGCTGCGGGCCGGGATGGCGGGGCTGAGGCGGCGCGTCCCGGAGCTCGCAGCGGGAAGGGGTGTGGGGGAGGTCGGCATGCGACGCGTTGCGGCTCCGGAGGGGGGTTTGCATCCTCGCCGGTGCCGGTGCAGCGGGGCCCGAGCGCTGCCCGTGTGCCCGGCGCGGCTGCTGCAGCCCGGCGCGGGTTGTTTCTTCGCGGGGAGGGGGGCACCCGGCGCGTCTTTCCCCCGGAGGGGTTTTTTTCGGCTGTGACCTCCCGGAGGGCAGCGGCTGCAAGTCGGGAAGTTGAGCTGCCGGCATCTTCTCTCAGCCGGGGGCTCGGAAATTCCCGGTGGGAGAAGGGAAGGGGTGTGAGCCCTTGCTGGGGGGAGAGACGGGCAGTGCAGCCCCCAGCCGAGGCCGGAGCGCGGACAGGGGAAGGGCAAAAGCGGTTCTCGCTCCCCGGTTTCTTTTCCCAGCAGGCAGCGTTTGCCCTTCCCTGCAAGGGTAGCCCGGCTGAGCAAGGAGAAATGCAAGAAAGGGATTCGGTGCCTTCCCCTGCAGTGTCCTGGCTGTGCCCGTGTGCTCCAGGCTGAGGGTTTGGGGGTGACTTTGCTCCCCCTCTGCCCAGCGGGGAGGCTGCCCTTCTCCTCCCCCCCACCTTCACTGCAGGCTGGCTGCTGCACCAGGGTAAACTGAGGCACAGGGTTGTCCAAGGTCAGGAGGGAGACAGGAACAGGGAATAACCCTGATTTTCCTGCTCTGGCTTCTTTCCCTTCAACTGCCAGCCCCCTCCTTCTCCCCCACCCATCCCTGCAGGTAGAAGCGGAGCTGCCTGCTGCAGCACCATCTCCCATCTCTGCTACCGTTGTCTTGCTGGACACAGAGTGCTCCCCACACCCTGGTGATCCCTGGCCAGGATGACACCCATGAGGTTCTCCATCCCTGCCCGTGGGGATGCAGTAGCCACCAGCAGCAAGCGATACCCGGGTGGGCAGCCAGCACAGCTTCCCTCCCCGCGGCACGGGGGAACACCGACTGTGCGTGCAAGGGGGCACCTTGGCACGCAGCCTTGCTGCATCACAGCACTCCTCAGGTGTGTAGGGGCACATCTGCACCCTGCCACCGTCCGTTGGCATCCCTGCAGGTGGAAGGGAGGGCGTCAGAATAGGGCCCCTCTTGCAGTGGCCGGCCGCTGCCTGCCTGAAGCGCATCCTGCGGCGTGGCGAGGCGGGGGTTTGCAGCAGCGGCTTGTAGAGGGTTTGTTGTAGCGGCTTGGAGGGGCGGGTTTGGCGCTCGGGAACTCGGAAAGACCCTGGAACATCTTGGGATGGTGTTCCCTGAGCGGTGTGCTGGGTGGGTGGGTGGGTGAGGGGGACCCCAGGCGCGGGGGTGCTGTGCGTACGGAGCGGCGTGTACGTGATGAATGAGCGCGCTGTGAGTAATGCGGGGGTGGGTGCCGGGCGTAGCGGGCGAGGAGGCGCTGCGGGGCCGGCCTGGCCCCCGCGGGAGGGCTGCGTGGGGATGACGGGCACCTTGGCCCTGCCACCAGCCCCCTCCTCGTGATGTGTCACACCCCAAATCGCATGGGGGTTTTGGAGCAGGACTGGGGCTTTTCTGCTGGCCTCCCTCCTTGCATGAGATGCAACTGGGCAGCCCTCTTGCCTGACCTGGCTCTCCGGGGCTTTCCAAGCGTTAATCGGCTCAGGGAGGGAAGGAGGGTGCGTTATCCCCTCTTAGGGCGTGGAGGGAGGAGAGATGGGACTTGACCATGCCGGGCGTGGGTGTGGGAGGAGGGATCTGGCCTCTTGGCATTCCTGTGACGCCGAGGGGCATTTCCTCCCTCTCCCACGAGTGTGATGCAGCGCTGCACGGGGATGCTGATGGATGCGGCACAGGCACGGGTTGCTCAATGCAGGATTTGGCTTTGCCAGCCCCGGGTGAGGGCTCCTGTGGAAGAGGTTTCCCCCTGGACACCGTGGTGTGGTGACCTTGATGGTGGGAGCAGCTTGCCGTGCTGGTGCTGCATCCCCTACTCGCTCCTGGCACAGGGCTGGTGTCTCTTCGGCCGTGGAGGGGTTTGGACCAGCAGCTGCCGGGTTTGGCCCTGCTCTCCCTTTGGCAAGGGGATGGTTTGGCACCAGGAGCAGCCAAGGGAATTGGCCCAACTCCCATTTCCATCCTTCTCTGGGGGATTTTTTGCTCCTCTAGACCTGTTGGAGGGGAGCACGAGGGTTGTGCACAGCTCGGTTCTTGGCTTGGCTCTCTGGAGGGTTTTTGCGGTGATGGTATCCGACTCGGTTGCCTTTCAACTTGGAAGATGCAGCTTTTGCTGATGGTGGGTGGACCCTGCAAGTTCCTCTCCGGAGCTGCAGCAGGATGGGTTTAGCTCCTATTCACCTCCAGTCCTCTGCCTTGGAGGTTGTGGCTTCAGACTGGACCAGAAGCCCCGGTGATGAAGCAGCGGGTTCAGCCCCGTGCCGTGCCGATGGAAGGAGTCCTTCCCTCTGCCTTCCCCTGCAGTAGGCATCTCCGGAGCTGGGAGCCCTGAGCAACCAGCTGGCCTTTGGAAAAACAACTCCCTTCCTCCTGCTTCGCAGTGGAGAAGCTGGCGTTGGTGGGAGGGCTGCCTGAGCCAGGAACAGTGTGATTCAGGAGCTGCTGGCGGGCAGCTCGGAGCGCTGCCTGCGTCCCAGACGGATGCTCCGCACCTCTCCGTGGCGAGGGCAGCACCATTTGTGTCTGGGTGCAATGGCTTAGGTGGCACAGCGCCCTGGCAGTGCTCTCAGGGTGCAGGAGGTCTCCTATGGAAGTGGTTTCGGCTGCAGCCTCCATCACAGCTGCTTGCTCAGTGCTGTGGCACAGGGAGGATGCAGGTAGCTGCTGGTCGTTGCTGGGAGATGATGGTTCCTGTGAGACAGCTGCTGTGTGGCACGTGGGGATGCTCTGTGCTGGCTTGTGTTTAGAGGGAGGAGTTGCCAGAGACCTCTGGGTGGGACTGAGGTGACCCCAGGGAAGCTGTTTTCTTGCACGCTGCATCTCTCTGAGCGCCAGCCTGCGCTAACACACGTGCTCACCGAGCTGCCACCCAGATGGACGGGGTCCCACCTGTGACATCCTGGAGAGGGGGGACCCACCGTGTGGGAGTGGGGCTGCTGTGGGGCATGTGTGCTCCTGCCTGCGTGGGGATGATGCTGGTGGTCCCACAGGACACCCATCATCCCCGGGGATGGGGTTCAAAGTCCCCACCTCTGTGAGTGCGGGGCACTGGTAGCTAATCCTGCTCCTCCGGTGGCCCCACATGACCTTGAGGCCCGTCACTTGACCTGCGCGTCGCCCTCCATCCATCTGGAAAATCGGGTTTAAAACGCAGGAATCTGCGTTCAGAGCCCAGATGCTGCTTTCCAGCTGGGGGAGGGGAGGAGGGCTGTGCTCCCAGCCCCGGGGCTGCCCCGTGCCAGGGGATAAGAGGATGCTGTTGGGGGCTATGAGTACCCATGGGTGGGCAGGGAGTGGACCGTGCTTGCAGTGACAGGGAGTGCAGCCCTCACCAAGCTGTTTGGGGGAGTGGGGTGGGGGGCAGGAGGCTCCCCCAGCGGCCTGGGTCCCTGCTGTGGGTGGGCCCCGTTCCCCACCCCACACTGTGGTTGCTGTCTTCCTCGTGTCATGGCACTGGCTGCCTGCTCTCCTTCCCTGCTGGCCTCTGTGTGCCACGCTGGTGGCCTTGCCCTCTCTGTATCCTGCCTCAGCAGATCTGAGTGGGATGTGTCAGAGCCCATCTCATCTCCGCTTGGCAGGGAGGAGAGATTCCCCAGGCTCGGGGCCCTGTGCATGCTCCCTCAGCTGTCCCTACAGCAGGGGACAGGGATGGGGATGAGCACCAGGGGAGGCAGATAGATTCCTCTCTCTGACCCCAGGGCATGGGTGTCTGGGGCAGGGCAGCCTCCCTGCTCTCTTCACCATCATCCCTGGGCTGAGTGACTAGTGTTTATCCCCACTGGTACAGCACTATTTCATCTGGAAGCCTTTTCTACTGCAACCACATCCTTCTCAGGAAGCACCTGCAGGCAGGGTCATGCTTCAGCGAGTGCACCTGAGGTGCTCAATCCCCCCAGCTTCACCCAGTCCCCTGTCACCTTATGCTTTTGCTCTTGAGACAGGAGAAACTGGATGCCCAGCCTCGGGAGAGGGGTCTTCCCAGCCTTGGCATCCCCATGGCGGGGAGCCCCGCGGTGGCACCATCTCTGCACGGCGGCAGCAGCCTTCCCTTCCTCTCCCTTTGGGATGCTGTTCAACTCCACCTCCGCATCTTGTATTCTTGCCTCCTGGCACACGGCGTGCTTTTATTTTTCCTGGATCTGCTTGGATGACGAAGCCTGTTGATTACTTATTTTCCTTTGAGGCATCCCCCCCAAGCTTCACGCCAGCTCCCGCTCCAAGGTGGGGTTTGGGGTTCACCGTCCCCGTCGCGACTCCCCGGTGTCGACCCTCTTTCCAAACCACAGGTTTGAGCCTCGAATCCCCTTGTCAACTTGGCTGGGAAAAACCAAGTGAGTTTAAAAATACCTCGTCTGTTTGTGCTCTGTTTCTTCTGGCGTCTGCGGATTGTTTTCAAGCATTTCACCACAAATGTGGGGGTGAGACACGCTCCTTTGAATCGAGAGCTGCGGGCTCCGGCGCTCGCGTGCCTTCGGTGGCCAGCACTCAAAAGCAAAGCCCGGTGAGGGCTGGTAGCTCAGGGTTAGCGGCTTGGCAAGTTGGGGAGACCCAAAGAGGTCTGCAAAACATCTCCCTGCTGCTTCCCTGCCGTCTCTGGGAGCGGGGACGGGAGGGCAGGACAGGGAGGCCGGTGGTGGGGCGGGTGGCAGCTGGGGAGAGCCGGGGGCCGGTTTGGCGCCGTGGCTGGCAGTTGGCCGTGCGTGTGGGGAGATGATGCTCAGCCGTGCGTGCGATTCCCCACCGGCCTCACGATCAGACACCGGCGCTGTCAGCTGCCGGCCCTGACCTATTTTCCTCTGCCTGGGCGGCCCCGGCCACGCGTGGGTCAGGCTCAGCCACTGACCTGTTCCCACCCCAGGGACGTCACCCACTGGTTTGCTGGGGAGCCAGTCAGGGGCTGCTGGTGTTGGGCTGAGACTGTGACTCCCTGGTGCCCATCCTCAAAGTGTCTGGATGGCATCTCGGGTGGCACACTTCTGCAGCTGGCCAAGCAGCAGCATCCCAGGCTGTGTTTGGTGTTTGAGGAGCTGAAAACCAACATCCCACCTTGGTACCTAAGGAGCTGGTGGGCTGGGGCAGGTGAGGGACTTGGGAAAGGGCTGGGGTGCTGCCTCTTCTGTTCTCTGCTGCCAGGGGAAAGCAGGACAGCCCCTGGCAAGGTAGTTAGGTGCTGGGGTCCTGCTCACTCGGGAAGCGCGCGTCCTTGGATGCTCTTGAGCAGCACGTGATAGCTGCTGTCCTTGCTCTGCACGGGGAGGGGATGTGCAGGCAGGAAGGGGGGTTTCCCAGCCCTGCAGCACAGCCCCCCTGCCCTGAAGAGATGTAGTGGGGTTGGGGTGAGCCCTCAAAGCTCTTTGCTGGGGAGGACTGACACTGTCCCCACTGAGCTGACAGGTTGAGAAAGCCTGAGCTCATCGGCAATGCAGCGATAACGAGGGATGGAGAGGTGCAAGAGCATCGGCAGCAGGGTGCAAAGCGAGGGGCGTGTGTGTGTGTGCATATTGCACGTGTGTGCACTGCAGTCCCCCCACTCAGATGGGGTCAGGCAGGTACGTGGCGGTGCAGGACCCCCGTAGTGGGGTCGGGTGCCTGCAGCGGGTGTGCCATGCAGCGTCTGCTCCTCGCAGATGGTTGGTGGCTTTGTGCCCCACTATTGCCCTCTCTACTGCCACCAGCCAACCCTGGTGCCTGGTTAAACAGCCCCTAGCCAGCCCTGGTGCCTGGCTTGCCGGTGCTGCGGGCACTGAGGACATGCCGTGCGGCTGACGGGCTGTGCCCCTCTGCGGTGATGCACCTTGCAGTGGGGAGGGCGTTTTGGCTGCTGCCAGAGCTGGCTCTGCCCATTCTCCTTCCCATGGGGGCACTCGGCTGGTGAGCCCGTGGTGGGGCTGGGGGGGGGCACGGCACAGGCCTTATGCCGGTATCCGGTGCCAAAAATAGCCGGTGATGCTCGGCTCCCGCGGCGGGGAAGCGGTGATGTCACTCGCCGCCAATCACTGGCGGCCCTGAGGAGCAGCGCGGAGGAGTGGGAACGTGCTTCCCCGAGCATCCTTCCTTCCCCGAGCATCCCCCTGCAGCAGGCGGCGGCTGGGTGTGCCAGGAAAAGGGGGAGACTGTTCCCTGAGGGGAAGGGAGATGTGGGGCTGAACCCTCTGACTGCAGTTTTGGGGAACACCCTCTGACTTCCCCCAGCCCTGGGTTTTCCCTCTCCCTTTCTAAAAGCCGTGCTGAGGATGCAGCTTTGCTGCTGGTGGTGAGAGCAGGATGATGACAGGCTGCAGCTGAGCGGAGGCACAGCCAGGGTGGAGCAGTGCCTTCGTTTGAGGCTCAGACCAAACCCCTCTGTAATTACCCCAGGCTGGAGGAGCAGGGTGTCAGACTCGATGCACAGGTTGCAGCCAGGTTCCAGGCTTGGGGCTCTTGGGGACGCCTGAGGATGGGCAGGCTTGGCTGGAGCATTGCTCTGGGATGGGAAAACCCGGGACCCCTGGGTTGGCATAACAGAGCTGTTGGTTGGTGGTCCCTGCGTGCTCAGTCCTGCTTGCTGGAGGATGCAGGGGCACAAGTGGGGCTGTACAAGCAGCCCTTTCCCGCACTGCAGGGATGTGGGGCAGCCCTGATGGTGCTGCTAGGTGAGGAGCAGTGCTGAGTTTGCTCTGTATAGCTCTTCTGATGATAGCAGGGGGTCCTCAACCTCCTTCCCTCTGCCATGGGGTCACTGAACATCACTTATGCCTTGGTGCAGGGAGTGGGAAGCTATCCTGGAGCAGTGGGTCACCATCCTGAGTCCTGTGGTAGCTGGAGCTGGGTGGAAGGGCTTGTGGAGCACCCCTTTGGTTTTGAGATGGGGGAGACCCATCCCTTGGTTGATGCCCTGAGTGGCTGGGAACGAGTGTCATCTCTGCTGTGATTCTAGTGGGAGGGAGAGTCTCGGTCCTCAGGCTGTCGCTGCTGTGAGGTGCAGTGGTGGGAGCAGCCACGGTTCCTTCCTTCCCTCCCCTCGCAGGTGCCCTCGGCTCGAGGGAGGAGCCCGAGTTCGTGACCGCTCGCGCTGGCGAGAGCGTGATCCTGGGATGCGACGTGATCCACCCGCTGACGGGGCAGCCCCCTCCCTATGTCGTGGAGTGGTTCAAGTTCGGCGTCCCCATCCCCATCTTCATCAAGTTTGGGTTTTACCCTCCCCATGTCGACCCGGAGTATGCCGGTGAGTCCCGGCGTGGGAGGGACGGGGACGTGCCAGGGCCCGGCTGCAGCGCAGCCTGTGCCGAGCGGCTCCGCTCGCTTCTCCAGCAGAAACCGTGCAGGCTCTGCCTCTTGTTGCTCGCTTTCCACCCAGTTGGTTTTAATTAAGCAGCAGTGCTAGGAAGCCAGCTGGGCTGCGTGGGACGGGAGCGAGCGAGGCAGAGAAACCCGGGGTGACGCGTGGTGGCAGCGGCGGCGGCTGCTGTTCCTGCGCCGTGGGCCTGGAGTGGGGGGAGAGGCTTGGATGCAGTGGGGATGGAGCTGGAGCGATGTGCTGGGCAGAGGTTGCAGAGCTGTAGAGCCCATGTGGCTGCTTGCCAACCTGCTGTGTGCCGCCTGGCTCACGTGGCTGGTGGCTTCTGGTGGAGCGTCTGGGTGGAACAGGCCTGTTTCCATATGCAGTTCCCTGGGTCCTCAGGCTCTGCGAGGCTTCCTTCACCCAAATTGCACCCCTGGGAAATGCTACAGCAAGGAGGATGCCAGCACCTGAGCCTGGGCTGAGCGCCCCCCCAGACTTAGCTCATGAATGAGTGATGCCAGAGGGCAGTGGCCGCTCCACTGGGGTGGAGGTTTGGGCTGTTTTGATGCTGGTCTGGTTTTGTGGGTTATGCACAGAGTCACCTGAGGGCTGCCCTGCTTTTTGGGCCAAGGAAAAGCTTTGGGGCACGCCTGCTTGTTGGCTGTATCGCCGCCAGCCCCCAGCTGGGAGCATAAGGCCAGTGTCACTGCGGGCAGATGCCACTCGAGGCCCCTTGCCTGGCCATGGCAGCTTGCTCTGCTCTCCCCAGACGGGCGAGCATGTTGCTGGCCGACTGCAGCCAACAGCACCGTGCCATGAGGCTCGACCAGCCCCAGAACTGGGGATGCTGGGGCTATACCGGGCTGGGGTATCCTCAGAGGGGGCTGGTTGGGGGCTATCACACAGGGCTGGGGGGCCACCCAAGCGACGGCTGTGCTCTCCCCGCAGGCCGGGCCAGCCTGCACGACAAAGCCTCGCTGCGCATTGAGCAGGTCCGTTCCGAGGACCAGGGCTGGTACGAGTGCAAAGTGCTCATGCTGGACCAGCAGTACGACACCTTCCACAACGGCAGCTGGGTCCACCTCACAGTCAATGGTGAGCTGGGCAGGGGGGATGCCCCATCCCTGGGGGGCTCCTGTGGGACCAATAAAGGTCTGTCTCCTTTGGGCATGTGCCTCTTGATTACAAAGAAGGTCTTCGGGCATCTTCAGGACCTTCTGGTGGGCTATTTGATTTTGTGTCTTAGTCTACATCTGCATCCTGGATGTCTGAAGAGAGTTGACATCTGTATCTTGGATGTCTTAAGATAGCTGAAGCAAGCACGAGTTAAGCCTGTAAAAGGATGGCAACTTTCCACTTTAAGACCACATGCATCACCAAGATGGGCTTTCCTTTGCTTTCTGATTGATGCTGGACCTTGATGGCATCAGCACCTCGCAGCCAAGTGAGCCCAAAGCCACCCAGCCAGGGTGTGACTGAGAAAGGGACAAAGTTTTATTAGGGATTCTGCAGTTCAATTATACAGAGCTGGTTTAAAGGAGAGACATCAAGAAACTGGGCTGGGAACAAATCTCCTCTTGTAACAAACAGATCAGAAAATCAAATCTTTGTTTTCATGAAATTCAGATTTACTCAAATTACTTTTTCATTTTATTAAGGCTGGGTATTAAACTAATTAGCAAATTGTCGCTCTCCACATCAGGGGAGAGCTTTATTTTTAGCCCAGTAGCAGGGTTACGCCTCTCCTGCTGCAGGAGGGTGGCTGGAGAGGAGATGTGGGCACTGGCAGCTCCTGGCTGGTCTTGCCTGACCTTGAGCAATTAAGTTAACCTTTCAGGGGGATGGCTGAGCTGCAGCAGGGAGCAGAACTGCCTAATTGAGCCCAATTAGTGAGCAGGAGCTTTGCAAGTGGGGCTGTGCAGCACACCAAGCCTTGCTGCTGCCTCCCTTCCCCCTGCCTACCTGCCTGCTAACAAGCTCAGAGGGCTGGAGAAGGAGGGCGATGAGAGGAGGAGGATGGTGACTGCTTCACCTCCAGTGCTGCAAACCACCAGTCTGGAAGTGGCCATGGATGCCCCAGGTGCTCTGTCCTACTTCAGGCTCAGCCTCCTTTGTAAAATGGGGTTTGATGCAACATGAGGCACACAGGGGTTTAATAACAAAATAACCATAATCCTCCTGGCCTGGGGAATGGGTTTGAGGAGGAAGGCAGTGGCTTTCCCCCAGCACATTACCACACCTCATTTTTCTTCTGGAGTGGGAAATAAAAATCACCTGGGGGAGAAACAAAATAGAAGTCTGGGTTTTTTTTTTTCCCTTTACCTTTTTTTTTGCCTTCCAACCCCCCCAGCAGATTAAATTGCCAACCTGTCTTCCTCGAAAGTGGGCTTTAACAACTGCTGGTAATTAGGGGCGGGCTGTAATCCTGCCAGCCTCTTTAATCAGGAAGGAGCCTTTTCGATCTGCACTGCGGTGTTTTCCCATGTTTTGACAATAGCAAGTTAATGTGCAGCGAAGGGGGAGGCCATGGAGCTGGCAGGGAGGAGAGGGGGCAGGGCTGGGGTGCAGTGTGGGTGAAGGGAGCGTCCCCAGGGACAACCACTGTCCTCCCTGTCCCTGCGGTCCCTTTTGCCTTTGGGCTGGTCCCATCCCTGGGGGTGTGTGGTGTGTGCCTTGTTTGCAGGCAGCAGCCTCCCCTTGTCCCTGTGTCCCTCCCCCAGACCCACAGCAGCCCTGGGTGAAATGGGGGGGGTCATGGTGGTCTCCCCCTTCCCCTCAGCTCCCCCCACCTTCACGGAGACGCCGCCGCAGTACGTAGAGGCGAAGGAAGGCAGCAGCGTCACCCTGACCTGCATGGCGTTCGGCAACCCCAAGCCCATCGTCACCTGGCTGAAAGAGGGAGACCTTTTGGGTGCCAATGGCAAGTACCAGGTAGGTGGAGGCTGCTGTGGCGGCTCCTGGGCATCCCACCAGCAGGGAGGGTATGGATGGGACCATGGTGGTGACAGCTTCTCTGTGCCTGGAGCCAGACTTGCTTTCTCAGCACTTCTTCCACCCCCTGTCTCCCTGCTGAGCAGCAGCCTCGAATTCTGCCTGCCTTTGGCATTCAGGGCAGCCCCTTTCCCTGCTGTTCCTTGGGCACTCTCATCCTCAGCTGGGTCCTGGAGATGAGGTGGGGGCTGCAGCCTGGGGACGTGATGTGCCCAAGCGGGGATGGGTGCTGTGGAGCTGGAGCAGGGGGAGGGATTTGAGCAGGGAAGGCTTTGCTCCCCTCCAAGGACCCTTTTTGCATCCCAAAGGCTTTCGGGTAGAGATTCCCCCCTGAGCTGTAATTGGTAAATCAGGCATAGGAATCAGCACAGGCACTAATGAGAGTAATTAGGAATCATTTGTTACTAATTGAAATAGAAGGATGAGGCAGAATGAGATGGGGAAGGGGGGAAGCTTGGCTGGGAGCAGGGCTCCCTGTGTGTAGTGGGGCTGCTGCCCTTGGAGTGATGGTCCTTCTTCCCAAGAAGGAATTTGGCTGCTCCTGAGCTGGCCCTGTGAGGATGACAGTGGCTGAGCTGGGGTGTCCCCATTGTATCCCACCCCAGGAGTGGAACCAGTCCCTCGAGAGCAGGAGATGCTGTGGCAGGGCACCCTGCTCCTTGTGCAGTGCTAATGGCATTGGGGTGCTTGGCAGGAGTGGTTTGGAGCCTGCTGCCTGCCAGCCCTTCTGTGGGAGATGAAAATGTTGTGAAGGGTTATTTACTTATTTTATTTATGCTTTTTCCCTTCCCCTTGATGCTGAGCAGAGATGTGTGTGTTGGTTTATTAATACCCGACGCCTTGCAGAGCAGGGAAACCCGTTTCTCATCCGTCCCTGAAAGCAGAGGCAGCTGCCTGCCGTGGGAAGGGAGGAAGGGAGGGTGCTGAGCTGGGAGTGGGGCACACCTTCCCCAGGGGGCATCCCTGCTCAGGCTCCAGGGCTTCCTCTTGTCCCCAGGTGAGCGACGGGAGCCTGACGGTGCTGTCGGTGAGCCGGGAGGACAGGGGTGCCTACACCTGCCGGGCCTACAGCATCCAGGGAGAGGCTGTGCACACCACACGCCTGCTCGTGCAAGGTGAGATCAGCCACCCTGACCCCTCTGGCTCCTACACAGCCCTGGGGGGGTGGGATGGGGGGTGCTTCATGGGCCACAGGACAGCAGTGCCACCCTGTTGTGGCTCAAGCCCAGCCAGCATTGAAGCCCCACTTGGCCACTTGCTCACTCCCCCTCTCCACGCTTCCTGAAGGCTGGGGAAGAGAGCCAAGACTGAGGGATTAAGATAAGGACAAGTATAATAACTGAACTACAATGAAATATAATAATGGTAAGAAGAATAAAATAGTAATTAAGAGAAACAAAGCCCAAAGAAAAGATGAGTGATGCCCAATGCAATTGCTCACCACCCGCTGACTGATGCCTGAGCATAGACCTGCCTCTCCTGGCCAGCCCTCCCTGCTTTGTACACTGGGTGTGCAATAGCCCCTTGGCTACTTGGGGTCAGTCCCCCTGGCCATGTTCCCTCCCAGCTTCCTGTGCACAGCTGCCCTGTTTATAGGACAGAAGCATGCAGTTAATTGGGGCAGCAGCACAGTGGCTGTGCTGGGGAGCAGCCAGGCCCCGACGGCAGCTCGGTTTTGTTGGGGGAGAAGATTGAGGCTGTCACAAAGCGCCTCGTCACAGCGGCGATGCGTGGCAGGCCCGGGCTCCTCACTGCCTCTTGTATGAAATAAATCTTTAATTAGGTCAACAGCTACCAGCAGAGAGGAGCACAGGGTGTCCTCTGCTCTGCTTGTGCTGCGGTGGCGAGCTGGGGAACGCTCGCTGACAGCAGTTTGCTGTTTTCCCCCTGGATTGTTCCTGTGGGTGATGCAATCCTGGGACTGTGCTCGGGGTTAAGGGAGGTGGGAGCTTGTGTGCCCTGGGAGAAGCAGAGCAGTGCATCAAACCTGCAGAGAGTAGGGGAAAGGATTGAGGTTAACTGTGATCCTCAAGGTCAGCACCACCATCCTGTCATCCCTGCCCTGGAGCCCACCAAGCAGCTTCCAGTCAACTATGTTGGGATGGAGCTGAGTCTGAGCAACTAATTTAGGGAAACCTGTGGTGGTGGAGCTGATGTTTCTCTCTTCCCCCTTCCAGGACCTCCCTTCATCGTCTCCCCTCCAGAGAACATCACGGTCAACATCTCCCAGGATGCGCTCTTCACCTGCCAGGCCGAGGCGTACCCGGGGAACCTCACCTACCTGTGGTACTGGGAGGAGGAGAACGTCTACTTCAAGAAGTGAGTTGGCAGCTGGCAGGGAGCCACTTCCTCCTCCTCTGGCTCTCCCAGGTCATGCTGAGGCTGCCAACGAGGTGGGCATTACCCCTGCGTCTCCTCACGATCCTCCTGTCTTCCTCTGTGGCAGTGACCTGAAGCTCAGGGTGCGCATCCTGATCGACGGGACGTTGATCATTTTCCGTGTCAAGCCAGAGGATGCTGGAAAATACACCTGCATCCCCAGCAACAGCCTGGGCCGCTCGCCATCAGCCTCTGCCTACCTGACAGTGCAGTGTGAGTGTGGGCAGCGGGGCCTGATCCTGGGGGAGGGGGCTGGCATTGATAACACCCGACCCAGAGGCAGCTCCACAGGCTCTGCCATCCCAGTGTGGTACTCGGAGACTTTGCTTGATGTGACAGCAGCCTTTGGGTGAGCGCACAGTCATCCTCAGCAGAAGGCTGAGAGCATCCCCACGTGTGCTTGCAGGGTGTGGATAAGGAGAAAGCAAATATCCCGAGCATCCTGGGTAGTGCTGCTCAGCTGGCACCAGCGTCCCCCTTTGATACAAGCGGGTTTTGATTAGAGCATCTGTCCTCGTCAGCTGCATCGTGTCAGGCCAGGATACACCCATTGGGGGCTCTTGGGTCTCAACTACCTGCTTGGATGATTTTAGTATTTCTTATGGGGGCTTGTTGTGTTTTGCCTTGAGCTCAGTAGCTTTGTGTGTCTCGTTTCTCAGGCGGTAACTGATCTAAACAGGCGGAGGAGAAGGGGCTGTAGCAGGGAGGATCGCTTCCCACGCTTGTTCTCCGCGGCTCCCCGGGTGGTAATGGGGAGCGTGCCACCGGCGTCCCGTGGCACTCTGCAGTAATGGCCTCAATTGCTGCCGCTCACAATGGCAATATTGCTCTGCTGCAAAAGAACTGTAGCGGGGTTTATTTGCTAATGACAGACAGGCTCGAGCAAAGTGGGGCTTGGTTTTGAAGGCTGCCTTAGAGCTGCTGCCTGCAGCTGGTGTTGGTGAGCGTGAAACCCCGCGACGGCCGGGAGCTGCTCTGAGAAGGGCCGGGAGGTCTGATCCTTTCCCTCTGGGGATGGATTGAAGGGGCAGGGAGATGGTGTGACTGGTGCTGTGCCCAGGCACAGGTGCGATTCAGGCCTTGGATGTGCTTGACTGGGTGGCTCTTGGGAAAGCATACAGCTTCAGGGCATTAAATGTGCCCTGCTGCTAATCCAGGGCTGATAGCTGTTAAAAATAGCTCTAATGGCAGGAAAAATGGCCTTTGGACAAGCTGCAGTTCAGATGGCTTTGGCACAAGGAAGCGTGCTTGGCTTTTTGTGCCACAGACCCCTTTCCTCCAGAGCAAATCTCATCTGTTCCAGGGCTGATGCCTCGGGAGGGAGGCTTCGGATAGGGACAGGGCTCTGGGTCATCAGCGAGCTGGGCTGGCCCTCAGCCAGTGACCTAGTAGTGAAAGGCTCGATCCCATTACCCTCTCCCGCGCTGCTGGAGCCCTTGATTACATTTCCTAAGAGGTGGAGTGAAGTGGAGGGGGGCTAAAGCCCACTCCATATGCAGCACTGGGCAATCTGGGTTACGGTGCCGCTGCCGGAGACATGCGGTTCTGGGGTTACAACTCAGCAGGGAGCGAGCAGAGCTCCCAAACTCGGTAATGTTTGCCCTGAGAGAGCAGGGAAGAGAGGGGAAACCCTCATCCTCCATCCCTTCCTCTGAGACACCTCCCCTTCACCCTCAGCTTTGCATTTTGGCACCAGCAGCACAGGGATGCTGCGCCCTAAAAAACCCGGCTCGTCCCTTCTCGCAGCGTGAGCCCCGTCAGGATTTTCCCATAACCTCGTGTCTAGACAAGATTGTGGAAATACTCTCCTTATTAAAAGTAACTTCTCTCTTTTTTTTTTCTTCCTTTTCTTAAAAAGCTTCTTATTAAAGAAAGTCTAGCTTCTCTCCAACCCACTCGCACTTAATTAAAAAGCTCTTAGAAGCACTGTTAATGACACATCCTAGACTGGAGGATTGCGAGACGCCTCGCTGCGTGGGTGCTGCAGCATGGGGAGGGGAGTGGGGTGGGGGGTAGGTACTTTTATTTTTAAGCATTTTTACATCCTGTTGGAAAGGGTGGAGGTGGCTGATGCTCAAGGGTGACCCAGCCTCACTGAGGCACGATCTGTGAGTACGAGCAGACAGGAGGCGAAGGGCTCGTTGCTGCCAGGCCACGGATCCCTTCTCCCATCTCCCACAAGTTGTGGTTGGGGTGGTTTTAAGCCTCAGGTGTTGAAATGGCTTTTGTTACTGGGGTGTTGTGGAGTCTCCTTCTCTGGGGGTCTTTAAAACCCTACTGGACGTGTTCCTGTGTGACCTGATCTAGGTGGGACCTGCTTTGGCAGGGGGGTTGGACTGGATGATCTCTAAAGGTCCCTTCCAACCCCCACCATTCTGTGATTCTGTGAATCTGTGGGTGCAAAACCAGGCAGGGGGGCTTGCTGAGTGTGTACTGTACCTTACACATGTCCTCCAGTGTGATGGAGCAGCAGCTTGGGCTTCAGCAGAGTGCAGGTTGCTGTGGATGTGGGAGCAGGTGTATTTAATGTTTCTTCATGCCAGATATTGCAGCACATTTGTATGTGGCAAGCCTGGAGTTAACCCATGGGAGCCCGATGGTGTTTGGGTTAGGAATTCCTTATAAAAGCAATGTAGATGCTCTGAAGACAGGTGCTGGGGGAGAGATGGACTGTTTGCCTGTGCTGACGGGGTGCTGCTGCTCTCCCAGATCCTGCCCGTGTGGTGAACATGCCCCCCGTCATCTACGTTCCCATCGGGATCCACGGATACATCCGCTGCCCGGTCGAGGCAGAGCCCCCGGTCACGCTGGTCAAGTGGAACAAGGATGGACGGCCCCTACGAATTGAGAAGGTATGGAGCCTCCTGGGAGGGCCACGTTGGGACACAGAGGGGTTCAGACCTTCGTATCCCCTGCGAACACCCGTGAGCATCCCAGGCATCATGTGGGTGCAGCCTGCCAGGCGGGAGGGGAGCAGCCCCCTGGCTGGGCTGACGCTGCCTTTCCTTATCAGCTGTGGGAGAGGAGCCCGGGCTGTCTGCATCTCCCAGACCTGCTTCCCTCTAAAGTCACCTCCTCGCGACCCTGGCTTTGTTGAGTTTTCTTTTTGACTTCCAATGGCAACTGATGGTTAAAAGAGCCTTTTGACAAGCCTGTCTTCCTGTAATCATGGTTTGATACAGTCTGAGCAAGGATATGAGCCATTAAATATTTAAAGAGATCTCTCAGGATTTGAGATTATTTTCTGAAATATTAACAACCCAAAGCTTTAATGCCATTTAAACCTGTTGCTGCTGTGGCTTCCTGGTCCTTGGTGCCCTCAGCCCCTCGAGTGGAGTTGTCTCCTTGGTGCCATGGGGATGAGTTTTCCTTAGGGTGTGAGAGATTCTGGTGTTAGATCTTTTGGGCTGCTTGAAGAAGCCTGGCTGTGTGGAGGGAGGAGAGCAGCTGCAAGATGAGCCCACATGTCTTTGGATGCTGTCATCTTACCTGTGTTGCTTCTCTACAGGCAAGGAGATGCTGAGGATTGAGTTGGGCATCTCCCAGGGATGTGGCAACTGCCCTGGGCATAGATTTGGGGCTTGGCTGAGGGAAAAACAACGAGCTGTGGTGGGTGTAGGATAAATCAGCTCCCTCTTTCTCACTTATGCAGTATGCTGGCTGGAACCTGCTGGAAGATGGGTCGATCCGGATAGAGGAGGCAACCGAAGATGCTCTCGGCACTTACACCTGTGTGCCTTATAATGCCCTGGGTACGATGGGCCAGTCTCCCCCTGCCCGACTGGTACTGAAGGTAACTGCCCTGTTCAATCCTTGCTCTGCTGCCAGCGTGTTTGCCACGGGTAGCCATGTCTTCTCATGCCAAGAGGAGCTGCTGGGGCTGTGCTGGGCGCTGGAGTCTCAGGCCAGTCAGTGTGAGTGTGTGTGTGCTCCGTGGAGGTATCTCACACAGCCACTAGGCTTTTTTAACGTGGATTTCACAGCGTGTGTGGTGCTCATTCTGCCTTCCTGTTCAGCACAGCACTGCAGGGGTGGATGAGGTGGGGGTTTTATTTTCCATGCCACTTATTTGGTGGTTAATTCTGTGCAGAAGCTCAGGTTTTATTTTGCTTTCCTGAACACTTCTTTATGAAGAGAGCTCAAGAAGGGCTCTGTGCCTCTAAACTAATTTTCCACCTCTTCTACTCACTGTAGCAAAAACCTGTTGTCCTTTGCTCTGAGCTTTGTCTCTCCCTTACCTGGCCTGAGGAGGATGATTGTGGGCCCTCACAAGCACACTCCCTTGAGCAGCAAGGTGCATCTGTGTGCTTCTCACCGGGAAAGGCAAACCCTGAGTGCAGCTGGAAATACCCCATGGGAGCAGTGGCATGAGTTTGGGCACAGCCTGGGCTGCACTTGGTGTATGGTGAATTACAAGGCCCATGGTAGTTTGGGGAAACCAGTCCCTGGAATTGCCATTTTGTCAACAAAACACTGAGCCCTGCTGACCTGGCTGTGGGTTGGCTTTAATAAAGGGATGATTTGAGCTCTAGAGGTGCTCTGTGCGCTCTCGCTGCATGCAGAGCCCGAGGTGTGCCGGGCTCCCAGTGCTGTCCCCAGTGTGCCTGGGGTGGGAGCTGCTGCCTCTTCCTTCCCTCAACATCCCATTGCCTGTGCTGGGGAGCGATGGTGATTCATGGTGTCTCAGTGAGGTTCACATGATAACGCTTTGTGTACCACAGACACGCACATCTGCCAAGATGGCTGAAATCAGATTGATTGTGATGATGTGACGTGGGTGGGTTTTTTTCCTGTTTACCTACTTAAAACTCAAAGAAGATGCTCTGTTGCAGCGGCTCTTGAGAGAAAACTTCCCTCTGGGTGTATAATTTGGTGTACCACAGAGCCTCCTTAGCCCACGCTCTCCTCTGTGGCTCTCCTTGCAGTGCCTCAATCTTACCCCATCCGGTGATTCATTTGTTTTGGCAAGGGGCTGGTTTGGTGGTGAGAGTCAGCGTGGGTTGACGCTCCTTGCCTTTTCCCTTGGCTGCAGGACCCCCCCTATTTCACGGTGCTACCAGGCTGGGAGTACAGACAGGAGGCAGGGAGGGAGCTGTTGATTCCTTGCGCTGCTGCCGGAGACCCCTTTCCCATCATCGCCTGGAGAAAGGTACCCGGCCTGCCAGACAAATCTGCAGTGCCTTTGGCTTTTGGTGAATATTGCAGACAGAGAAGCCACACTCTGTCCCGGTAAGAACAAACTGCAGGTACAGCTGCTTCGCTTTGGGCTGAGCCACTGCCGTCCTGTCCCGCAGGTGGGTGGGGGAAGCCCGGCTCGGGGCCACCGAGTACGTTAATCCCATGAAAACCTCACGGCAGCATCTGCAAAGCTGAGTGCTGTGCCCCTTCCCCAGCCCCCCTCCTCTTCCTCACCCACAGGACAGCCTCCTCCTTGTCTGCCTGCGAGGTGGCTGCTGGCAGGACACCAACGTGGGCCTCCCACGGCAGGGAGTCTCTTGGCTGTGTTTTGGCAAGGGGCCGGAATGGTCAGCAGCTCCTTTGCCACCCCGTGACCTCGAAGACCCTGAGAAGAAGCTGTTTTAATGATGCTGGACTGGATATAATGATTTCAGGATGTCCCTTTCTGTAAAGCAGGGTGGGATCTAGTGTGGTGGCACAGCCTGGGAGCAACCAAGGTTTTCCAGTCCTTCCCTTTGCTTCCATCCTTCACTGCTCCTGTAGGAAAGCCATCGTGCAGAGGACCTCCTGGGTTCTTTGTCCTTCTGTCAGGATCTTCTCTCCAAGCCTCCTGTCCCCTACTTAGTGCTCCTGAGAGTGAGTGGAGTGCCTGTGTGGGCATGTCCTCAGTCCTTGTGTGGGGTGCTGGATCTCTTTGAGTTCCTTTCACCAGCACGAGGAGGACCACGACTCTCACAGGTTGCAACTGACCTACCTCAAACTTGTTTGCCACTTAGTCTTTTTCTCTATCTTATTTTTCTTTCTTCCCCCTCACCATTCTTATCCAGGTTTCTTTTCAACCTCTCTTATGCCTTCTGGTGGCATGTCATGACTCTGGGCTTATCCACCCCTGACTCCAGCTGGGACTGGCTTGGGCTGGGTTCAGTTTCCCAGTAGCAGATACAAGCTCCTTTGCTCAGCCCACCAGTGCTGGCCAGTCTCTTGAAGGGCTCCTGAAGACTTGGCTTTGGCACTGTTTTGGGACCCCACTGCTCCAGTTCACTTCCTCTGGTCATCCTGACATCAGGTCGGCACAGAGCCCTCTGTGAAGAACAGCTGAAGATGACTCAGCACAACGTGGGATTTGCACATGGTGTCTGATGGGCACAGACACGAGCTGTTACAAGATCCATCTTCCTGCTCAGCTTGAGAGCTCCCCAGCACCTCCACTCACGCCATCCTCCCGCGTCCCCGTGGGGCCCTTTGCTGCCTAAACCTCTGATGTGAAGGCTCCACCTCTGCCTGAGGCCGAGGGGCACTTTGGGCACCTCCTGGGGCACTCGGTGTCTTCCCCAGCCCTGGGAGGCTGTTGGCTGGGTTGCTCTGTGGCAGTTTCAGCTCTGGGTGCCGGAGGTCGAGCTCAGCGTCCACGCGAGCGCCGTGGGGTTTTCCTCTGGTGTGTGAGTGCTGAGCATCAGCCTCCCTGACACGATCCCTCTCGCGTTGCCCCGCCAGGTCCTCTCGAAAACGGGGGAAGCGGCTGCCTTGCCGCGACCGGAGAGACCGGATCCCTCGCTGGTGGCCGGCGGGATCCCCTGGGCCGTGCAGGTAGCTTAGTGACCCCGCTGCCGCCTCGCCCTGCCCCGCAACCCGCTGCTGAGTCGTGTTTCTTTCTCTCTTTGCCCGGCTTTTCCCCCCCACCCCGACCCCCTGCTCCTTGCCCAAGGTAGGGAAGCCCAGCAGGAGCAAGCACAACACGCTGCCCGGCGGCACCCTGCAGATCCGCTCCCTCGGCAAGGACGACCACGGCGAGTGGGAGTGTGTCGCCACCAACATTGTCGCGAGCATTACTGCCAGCACCCACCTCACCGTCGTAGGTACGGGCAGGGGGAGCCTGGGTCCTTGGGGATGGCTGTTAGGGTGGGAGGATCTGTGGAGAGTCTCCCAGGCAGTGTGTTGGCCAGGGAGGAGGTGGGGATGCTTGCCATGAGAAGCAGCGATTCTTGTCAATGTTATTTACTGGTGGAGCTGCCTTTTTCAGCACTGTTTCTCTGGCTGCCTGTGTGCACAGCTGTCATGCTGCTATTTCTAGCTGAAATTCCAGGTGGCTTTTGCTTGGTGCAAGAGGAGTCCCCTGGAATTGTGACTGGGAGCAGACACACACACACAGAATCACACATAGAATGGTGGGAGTTGGAAGGGCCCTGCAGAGCTCCTCCAGCCCAACCCCCTGCTACAGCAGGTTCCCCTTGCTCAGGGGGGCACAGGAACATGTCCAGGTGGGTTTGGGAACCTCATGAGAAGGAACCTCCACACCCTCCCTGGGCAGCCTGGGCCAGGGCTCCCTCACCTCAGCACCAAAGGAGCTTCTCCTTGTGTTTAAGTGGAACTTTTTGTGTTCCAGTTTGTGCCTGTTACCCCTTGTGCCGTCACTGGGCACCGCAGAAAAAAAGACTGACCACATCCTCTCAACACCCACCCTTTAGGTGTTTCTAAGTGTTGATGAGGTCCCCCCTCAGCCTTTTCCATGTTGAACAACCCCAGGTCCCGCAGCCTTTCCTCGTCACAGAGATGCTCCAGTCCCTTCATCATCTTGGTAGCCCTGCACTGGCCTCTCTCCAGCAGTTCCCTGTCCCTCTTGGGCTGGGGAGCCCACAAATGGACAGAGGACTCCACATGAGGCCTCACTGGGGCAGAGTAGAGGAGCAGGAGAACCTCTCTTGACCTGCTGCCCACGCTCTTCTTGATGCCTCCCCTTGCCTTTGCTGGCTGGTGTGTGTTCTCGCTCCCCTTTAACCCTTTCCTGTCCCTGCAGGCACAAGCCCTCACGCCCCGACCAGCGTGCACGTCGTGGTGGCCATGACCTCTGCCAACGTGTCCTGGGAGCCCGGCTACGACGGTGGATATGAGCAGACTTTCTCAGTTTGGTACGGCCCTCTGTGAGTCATCCCGGCATGCTTTGCTCTCTGCTTCTTTTCCTTCCTAGCCGACCCGAGCTTCGAGCAGCTGGGGGTGGGGAGGAGGAGGAGGAGGGTGGGGAGGGCGACGTGCCTGGCTCTGTGCATTACAGGGCTGAGCACCCGTTTGGGAGCCTCGGAGAGATGGGTGGTGGTGGGATGATGTGGTTGCTGTGTTTCCTCTCCCTTCTGTGCTAGCCAGTAGCTCAGTCTGCCCCAGCAGATTTTACTCTGCTTGTGTTACAAGGGAGACACTTTGCATTTGTGTAACTTTGCCTCTGGCATCTAATTTCAAGATAAACTGTTTATGAAGCTTAACAGCTAGGGAGAGGATGGAAAATGCAACCTTTATAGAGCACGTCCTGGAAGAGCTGTGACTAAGCAGAAATGATCTCTCCCTGCTCTGTGGCTCCCTGGAGGTGGTTAAATCCTGGCTGTGAGCTCATGACCAGGCACTGTGAGCTTCTGGATGGGTCTGGGGCCTCGTGGAGCTGTAGTCCCATCCCTTCTGTGCCAGCCTGCACTACCTGACACTCAAAGCCAGTGGGTGCATCCAGCCTTCCCCTGGGGCAAGGGAGGGCAAGACATAGCTGCAGCAAGTTTCCTCTGGACTCTGCACTTGCTCTTGTGTTCCTCTTCTGAAGAGCTGTCCTTGGAAACGTGGAGGGGGTGATGCCTTCTCTTCCCAGGCCTGGGCTGGGGTTCTTCAGCCTTTCTTCTTGCTCTCTCATTCCTACTTTGCCTTAATTTGCCCTGTTGGAGACTGTTGATAGGGTGGAGATAGGGTAGACGCTGCTTGTAATGATTTCTGCCCTGCTCCTGAGGGCTGGGCTGGACAGTCTCTTGAGAGATGCAAAGGAGGAGGAATGGAGGGAGGAGAGAGGTAAAAGGAGGGAGCAGTGCTGACCTTACTCTGATGAAAATGTCCTTGGGAAGGAGTGGTTAAACCTCTCTGCTCTGGAGACATGTTGGCTCACCTTGGAGGGAGCTGGCAGCAGCTGCTTGCCAGGTTTGTGTCTCCTCAAGGCTCTTCCTGAGTCCACGTTGGGGAGAGCAGCCAAGCAGCAGGGAAGGTGTTTGCATCAAGCTTGCCTTGGGGACCTGGGGCAGGGGCCACCTCAGCATCCCACCTGCATGTGGGCTTTGCCTCAGCGAGGGTGGTCTCCCATCCTGGGGGGGGAAAAGAGTGCTGCATTTACCCTCTCCTCAGCCCCTTGCCCTTGTGTGCCTTAATCTTGCAGGAAAACCCCCTGGTTGGCTCTTGCTGCTCTGATGGGGGGATCCTGAGAGCTGCAGTGCCACCTGGAGCTGCGGGCCAGCAGCTCTCCCGTGCAGCCACACTGCAGATGCATGGCTCTCTGCCCACTTGCTTCTTCCCACAGCTTGCTGCTGCTTCTCTTGCCTCACCTTTTGCTCCCTTTGCAGCGGCATTATTTGTCTTTGCTCCATTTTTTTAACTTCCTACTTGATGGAAGTGGCCACAGATCTGTCCATTTCTCTATGCAGAATAGATCTTTCCCAGATCCTCTGCAGACACCACCAAACCTGCAGCTGAGGGCTGTCATGTCTTACAGCATCTCCCTAACATGAGCACTGATGCTCTTGTTGGCATTGTGGTGCATTAGGCCATGGAGCTCCTTCACTGTGGTGCTTCCTGGCAGCGTTATAGCTCGGGGAAGTGGCTGCATGCTCAGGTGTGTTGAGGACATGCTGGGATGGCTCTGGGAGGGTTTTCCACCCTGGCTTTGTGGGTTAGACCTCAACAGAAAGGCTGTGTCCTGTGCTCCCTGCTGTACTGGCAAACCCAGAGTTATGGCCTGGGCTTGTGCTGGCAGCCTCTGACTTGTGCAAATATGGCAAAAAGAGGTGATTTAGTGAAATGCCTCCTGTGGGATTGCATGTAAAGGGCTACAGCGGAGGGAAAACTTGGCTCTGGCTGTAAGAGCTGTCGAGGTATAAATGGGAAAAGGGCCCAGATGGGGCCTGGCTCCAACTGTCCCCTTTGCAGTACTCTCCAGAGTAAAAATGTGCCAGCTTCTGCTTCAGCCCATGGGAATCTGATGGAGATACCCTCAGAGCGGGGCCATGGGCACTGCTGTTGTCCCTGGCCCTGCTCAAAGGGTGCAAGTGGTGCGTGGCAGAGGGGAGGGCTGGTGGCAGTGCCTGTCTGAGCTGGGGGATGCTGGTGTGGCACAATGAGATGGTGCCTTGTGCCAGGCAGCCCTCGTGTGCCCTGTCCCCAAGCCAGCTCTTGGGTGGCCAGTGGCTGCCCCCGTCCATCCACATCGCTGCTGCCAAACCAAACCATTGCTCGGGAAAGCTCCATTCTCGCTTGAGAAGTTAATGCTGCCTCTTCATCCTCCACCTTCCCTGAGGATGCTCCCTTCTCTCTCTTGGCAGGATGAAAAGAGCCCAGTTTGGCCCCCACGACTGGCTGTCTCTCCCTGTGCCAGCTGGTTCCAGTTGGCTGGTGGTGGATACCTTGGAACCAGAGACTGCATACCAGTTCAGTGTCTTGGCTCAGAACAAGCTGGGTACCAGCTCCTTCAGTGAGGTGGTCACTGTGAACACTCTAGGTAGGTCCTCCATGGGCACAGGCGAAGAGAGGGAAGGGATTTGGGAGCTTTATGGGGAGAAGTAGCCCTTTGCCTTTGTCTGTGTGTCCTATCTACCGGGGACAGAGATAGTGATCAGCAGTAGCAGCGCCCAGCCATGTAGAAGATGGTTTGTGGAAGGTTCTGGGTGAGGCTTGTAGACTTTGCTGGATGCACAAGGCTCTTGAAAGCTTGTCCTAAGAGACAGCATGGAAGAGCTGAACCAGTCACCTTTCAGATCTTCCTCAAGTTCATCTGGGGTTGGGAGGTACTAATAGAGCACAACGTCCCTTGCACGTTGTGCAGCTCAGAGCAAGCGAACCACACAAGAAGCTTCTCACTGGTGCCTGCCTTGGGGCTGTCGTGGGTCAAGGCAGCAGGAAGCAGGAGGTTTTCTAACCCTGTGCCCTTTTTCTTGGAGTCACTACATAGTTAGTCCTTTGCTTTTTGGAAAGCCACTTTTGTACCTGTGAGATAAAGGAGCGCATGCTCGAGACGTGCCCCAAACTCCTGGAAGGTGGGACCCGCCGCTGCCACGGTGGCACGTGTGGGAGAATGTCTTCTCAAAGGTACCCCTGTCCCATCCTCTCTGTCTCCAGCATTCCCTGTAACAACTCCAGAACCTCTGGTGTTGGTTACCCCACCGAGGTGCCTAACAGCCAACCGGACACAGCAAGGCGTCCTCCTGTCGTGGCTTCCTCCCGCCAACCACAGCTTCCCCATCGACCGCTACATCATGGAGTTCCGCGTGGCGGAGAGGTGGGAGATCTTGGACGATGGCATCCTGGGCACCGAGAGCGAGTTCTTCGCCAAGGACTTGTCCCAGGTGAGCAGAGGCTTCCCACGCCCTGCCTCTGGCGTTGTGCTGTCTGCTGCAGCTCTGGGGAAGCTTTGGTGCTGTGTTCTTAGAGGAGCTGAGCGAGGTTGGAGGCTGCTGAGAGGGACCTGATGGATGTGTTTGATGTTTCAGGACACCTGGTACGAGTTCCGGGTCCTGGCAGTCATGCAGGATCTCATCAGCGAACCCAGCAACGTTGCTGGCGTGTCCAGCACAGGTATGGGCTAGTTCCTTCTCCTACCCCGAGCTATAGGAGCATCTCTGCTTCTCCAGGTGCTTAAGCTCATGCCCGGCATCATTGCCTCAGTCCTCCCCATGCAGCACATCTCTCCTCTGCAGGGTGCTCTGAGAACAAAGCTGCGACCGGGCACTGTGCTGCTTGGCAATGGGAATGAAAGGTGTAGGGAGGGAAACGTAGCACTGCAGTGCAGAGTCCCAGGGGAAAAGCAACTGCAGACTGCAACATGCTGCAGCTCACTCACGCAGCTCGGAGGATGCTCCTTTAGCAAGGGACAAGCAAGGGCAGTGGTTGTGGCGGGGAAGGAGGAGATGGGGATGCTGGGAGGATCCTGCTCTTTTTTTTCTGGCTCTCTGGGAGAAGCGGAGGAGCCACCCAGCTCTGCTTTGTGCAGGAATGCAGCGATCTCTCTCTGCCCCCAAGTGGTGCCTGCTGGCTGTGGAGAGCAGAGCCTGCTCTTCCTCCTCTCACATCCTTTTATGTGACTGCGTTTTGGTAGCTGCCCTCTCAGGCTTAGAGCTGTGGCTCCCAGGAACCCTGGTGCCTGCAAGGTTGGCATCTGCAAATGGCTAGTGAAGTGTCACAAGGGGTTGCAGCCCAGTTTTCCTTGAAAAGCTGGCGTGAAGCATTGAGAAAGAGGATCAAATGCCTTCTGCTGCTGCAGCTCATGCTGCAGTGGGTTACAGGGCCAGGAGACAGCTGCAGGTTTGACACCTCTGTGTGTATTTGTACATAAAGGTGTATTTGTGTGGCATGGAGGCTTCTTCCCCTGTCCATCAGCTAAGGCAAAAGTGGTTATCTGGTGTGAGGTCTCTAAATGCCTTGGCAGTGGCCTGCAGCAGCACTGGCTGCTCTGCCCAGGCGGGCTGGCTTGGAAGCAGGGTCTTGGCTTAAAGATTATCGCTCTTGATTCCAGTTGCTTTCATGCCGTGGTACGTCTGTGGGGGAGGCAGGAGGCAGGAGTGTGTGCATGACACCTAATTGTACTGCTTTTTTACCCCCTCCAGACGTATTCCCTCAGCCTGACCTGACAGATGAGGGTCTAGCCCGCCCAGTGCTGGCTGGCATCGTTGCCACCATCTGCTTCCTGGCTGCTGCCATCCTCTTCAGCACACTCGCCGCCTGCTTCGTCAACAAGCAACGCAAACGCAAGCTCAAGCGCAAGAAAGGTGAGCTTGCCCCTCGTGTGATTCCTCCCTTCCCTCCCTCCTTGCCTGCACCTCCTCGTTTCTCCTCCCTTGGCTGTGTTGTGGTGGTAACCTTCTTCCCTGTCTGTCTCTTCTTCCGTCCGTGCGCGTCCCCAGGTGAAGCCCTGACTTCCTCCCTCGGCTGAGCCCGAAAGCGCCCGTGGTCGGGAGCGGGAGAGGCAGGGTGGGTGAAGAGGCAACACACAAACTAGCCTGGGATTTCCGAGGGAGCTCTCTCGTGTGGTGATAACTCCTAGAGCTTGGGGGTTTAGGGCTGGGGTGTCCTCTGGGCCAGAGATGCAGGGGAGGGACCGCTCACCTCCTCGAGGTCCCCCCCTGGAGCCGGGCAGTGCCCGACAGCAGCACTAGGCTTAGAGGAGACCCCGCAAAGGAGACCCTGCTCTTCTGCTTCCCAAAAGCTGGGGCTGCAGCTGCTGGGGAAGAGCAGCCCATAGGGAAAAGGGCGACTGGGGAGCTGGAGAGGGCAGGGTAATCGGCTCCTCCTCTCTCGGGCAGGAGCCTGTGACGGGAGCTGTTTGTTGTCAGCAACCATTAAAGCACTGGAGCAATGAAACCTTGGCCTCTTGTTGAGTGTCTTTTGTTGTCTTGATGTTGAGTTGGTCTTGTCCCTGTCGTGTTGCGCCTCCTTAGCGTTCTCTCTTCTTTCCCCTTTTTATTCTCTTCCAGACCCTCCTCTCTCGATAACTCACTGCAGGAAGAGTTTGGAGTCCCCGTAAGTATCTGAGATGTGGCACCAGGCTGTGGGTCTTCAAGGTGCCTCCTTCCTACACTTGTTGCAAGGCTCAAATGGAAACGTCTGACCATGTTTGGTTGCTTCTGACGAGTTGTTTTGGGTGTTCCCTGAACCTGTGGGAACACAACAGTTCACAAGAAACAAAGGGGCTTTGGAGCAGAAAGCAGCAGGGACAAACACAGCGAACTTGAAGCTGAGAGATGACTCCGTTGGATCTGGGGACAGTAACTAAAGCTGGAGTTGACTGGTGGGACAGCTTGAAGGGATTCCTTAGGAGAAGGGCTAGCCCGCTGCGAGCTCACTGTAGTTTGGGTCGTTCTCTCTTGGCTCTGTCTTGGGAAATTCAGAGTCTTACACTTGTGTCTTTTCCCATGAAGAATTGCCCTGCTGAAGCCTCTTTCCACACGTGCCCAAAGGTGGTGGATCGTGGTGCCACAGTAGCCAAAGCTCCTTGCAGAGCCTGTCAAAAGCATGTGTAGCTGCTAAATGGTGGGAGCATCTTCCTGAAGTGAGCACAAGAGTCTGTGAAGGTTGCAGAATGTCCTGGTGCTGGTGGATCTTCTTCTTGCACTTTTTGTTTGGTTCATTCACTGCACTGAAATAACTATGCCTGCACTGTCTCTGTTGGATCTGCAGCCTTTTGCCTTTCAATCCTGTTTGTCCGAGGCTCTCTGGATAGGGATGAGTGAACTATGCTGATGTTGTCTGCCTTTTGAGGCTCTCAGCGTTGAGAATGGGAGAAAATGTTGGGCTGAAATGATTTATCAGCGTCTCCGAGTGAGATGCTGAGCTCTGTGGGAGGGGACGTTTGCCTGATGTCCCTGCTCTTGGGGGCTCTCCTGGGTGTGGATAGCTCAGGTGAACGTAGGAAGCCTTTGAAGTGAGCTCTGGACCCGTCTCATGTCCCACTGGGGCTGCAAAGCTTGTTGCCGGGCATTGGTGTGAGCTGTGTGCCCCGGAGGGGACGCTGAACGTCCCAAGGGGTGATGTGTGCTGCTGCTGGTCCCCTGGCCTGTGCCACGGCCAGGTGAGGCTATGCCATCCTGATTTCCCCCAGCGTTTCCTCTTTCGAGAGCACTTGGTTTTCTGGATCTGGCCAGTAGGTTCTGGGCGAGAAGAGCTCCTTTCTCCTCCGGGTGACCGTCCCCTCTCTCGGTTTTTCTCCCCTGTGGTCCAGGTTGTCTTCCGGCAAGGTGAGTCCCGAGAGCATCCGCACGCTCCGTCCCCCCTCGGAGTCCTCTGACGACCAGGGCCCGCAGGCCAAGCGGATGCTGAGCCCCACCAAGGAGAAGGAGCTCTCTCTTTACAAGAAGACCAAGCGAGCCATCAGCAGCAAGAAGTACAGCGTCTCCAAGGCGGAGGCCGAAGCCGAGGCCACCACCCCCATCGAGCTCATCAGCCGCGGGCCGGATGGCCGCTTCGTCATGGACCCGGCGGAGATGGAGCCCTCGCTGAAGACACGGCGCATCGAGGGCTTCCCCTTCGTGGAGGAGACGGACATGTACCCCGAGTTCAGGCAGTCGGACGAGGAGAACGATGACCCCGTCGTCCCCGCCTCCGTCACTGCCCTGAAAGCCCAGCTCACCCCTCTCTCCTCCAGCCAAGAGTCCTACCTTCAGCCACCAGCATACAGCCCCCGATTCCACCGGGCGCTGGAGGGTCCCGGCGCCCTGCAGGCCACCGGCCAGGCCCGCCCGCCGGCCCCCCGGGCTTTCCACCACCAGTTCTACGGTTACCTCAGCAGCAGCAGCCCCGGGGAGGTGGACCCGCCGCCCTTCTACATGCCAGAAGTCAGCCCGCTGAGCTCGGTCATGTCCTCCCCGCCGCTGCCCCCCGAGGGGCCCTTCGGACACCCCACCATCCCCGAGGAGAACGGGGAGAACGCCTCCAACAGCACGCTGCCCCTGGCCCAGACCCCCACGGGGGGCCGGTCCCCCGAGCCCTGGGGTAGGGCCGAGTTCCCCTTCGGCGGCCTGGAGCCGGCCCCCGCGCCGTTCCCCCACCAGCTCCAGCCCTGCGAGGCGGCCGAGGGCTCCCAGCCCACGGGCTGCCTTCCTCGGGGGCCGCCTCCCTCCTCCCTCCAGGTGGTCCCCGCGTCCTACCCGGGCATCTTGCCCCTGGAGGCACCAAAGAGCTGGACCGGCAAGTCACCCGGCAGGGGCCAACCCTCCGTGCCCACCACCACCAAGTGGCAGGACAAACCTATGCAACCCATGGGATGTCAAGGGCAGCTAAGACATACCAGCCAAGGTATGGGCATACCCGTGTTGCCTTACCACGAACCGTCCGAGCCCGTTGGCCCCAGCGGCACAAGCACATTCAGCCTGGACACCAGGTGGTACGAGCCCCAACCCCGACCTCGGCCCAGCCCTCGGCAGGTCAGGAGGGCTGAGCCCAGTTTACATCAGGTGGTGCTACAACCTTCGAGGCTTTCTCCTCTGACCCAAAGCCCCCTCAGCTCCCGCAACAGCTCCCCGGAGCTGACCGCCCGCGCCCGGCCGCGGCCGGGCCTCATCCAGCAGGCAGAGGTGTCGGAGATCACCCTGCAGCCCCCCGCCGCGGTCAGCTTCTCACGCAAGTCCACGCCGCCCTCGTCGACGGGATCCCCCGCGCCCAGCAGCCGGGGAGACAGCCCCAGCTACCGACCTACCACCGCCTTCACCTCCCTGGCCACTGCCTACTCCGGCTCCCAGGGCTCCTCCCTGCCCGTGGACACCATGGATGTTTTCGGAGACATCCCCTCTCCCAGGAGGGCCGGCGAGGAGATTCTCCAACCGGAGCCGACATCCACCACGGTAGCCGCCACGGGGTAAGTGTGTGAGCCCCATGGTGCCCTCCCCCTAATCCACCTCCTCCCCGGCCTCCCCTCCTGGCTTCCCCCCCACCCTGCCTCACCCGCTCCCTCTGAGTCCCGCCCCGCCATCGCCATCCCAACTCGTAGGGTCTCTCTGGGCGTGCTGCAGCATCCCTTTTGGAGACGGTGTCCCGCGGGCTTTGCTAGGCAGAGGCCCGGTGCCGCGGGTTGCATGGCCGCTGCCCGAGAGCTGGCTTTTAGGCAGGCGGCCTTCCCAGCTCCCTTACGGCGACCCGAGAGCGCTGTGGCTCGGGCTACCTGGCCTCTCGCGTAGGTAAGTGTCCTGGTATCACTGGCAGTTGTTTCCTCTTTTAGCTGCTGGCTCTTGGCTTTCTTCGAACGTTAGGGCCGCCGCCGCCGCGCCTCTGTCTTCCTCCTCTTCCTTCCCGCGGAGTCTAGAGAGCTTTAATGCATGACAGAAACAGCTATCACGGTCACCGCCCCCACCTGCAAAAGGGATGCTGCAGCCCCAGGACGCGGGCAGGGAGAGACCGAGGACTTAGCCACACCAAGCAGCATGTCAGGAGAGGAGGAAAAAGTAGAGATAAAACTAAGCCCAGCGGAGATCGGGAGGCTGCCGGCACGCTCAGATCCTGCCCCAAAGAGGGATGTGGCTGCACTAGACAGTAGCGGCTGGTTTTCCAGGTACCAGGGTTGCTCCAGGCAAACAGCGTCTCTCTCTTTCTCTCCTCTCTCTCTCTCTGTATTTCTCCTCTCTCCCTCCGTCTCTCACAGCACCTTAGACCCCGTAGCTGTGCTTTCGTCCCATCCTTTCGTCTCGCTTCATTTCGGCTTGGTGTGTGGCGGGGTCGAATCTCCCCCCCCGGTCTCTGGCAGAGAGGAGCCGGGGGGCCGGGGCGCGTGGCCCCGCAGAGCCGGCACGGTGCTCGTAGGAGGCGTTTGGAGCCGAGGCGTGTGCGTGTGTGTGTGTTTGTGTGTGTCGGGGAGGGGGGAGGCAGCGTTTCACCCCGCAGCGCCCTCCGCATTTCACTCCCGCCCTCTGGTACCTGGAAGCGTTATGGCCTTAGCAAACCCCTCCTGGGGTGGGGGTGCGCAGGTGGGAAGGAAAAGAGGGCTCAGGGGAGGGGAAGAGGAGCTTGAACGAGCCCGAAACAGCTTCTGCGTGCCTCTGGCAAACACGGCTACGGAGCGATGCAGTCAGGCACGTAGCGCAGGCCCGCGTCTCCCAGCCAGGGCGCCCCGAGGAGACCCAGCTCCAGGGCAGGTCCGTCTCAGAGCAGCACTGTTGTCCGTGCTTTTACGCAGTGTTATCCATTCGCTTCGTTGGTTATTCGTTTCCGTTTCTTCTTTTCCTTTCTCTTCTGTTTCTTTCCCCCTTTTCTTCTCCAGCCTCGTTTTTGGTTGTGTTTCGGTTTGGTTTCTTTCCCTCCTTTGTTCCTTTGGAGTTGTTGACGTGCTGATGTGTTGCGGAGCTCGGCTCCTTGCGGGTGTTGATAACTGCTTTGTTTTTGATTAATCTCAGCTATCTGGGCAGTGTTGTCGAGACAAGCTTCTCCTCAGCTCAATAGGTAAGGGTGATCCATGTCCGAAAGGATGGTGTGGGTGCTGTTGGAGGGTGGCCGGGAGCGGGGCATGAGAGGGGACACGGAAGGGGCTTTTCCAATACCATCTCTTCCTTTAAAGGGGAATAAGGAATCCGAAATCACTAGGAAACACCTCTGGACGCACAGTCTCTGTGGCTTTTGGGTTTCGCCATCGCGCTGGGCTCTGGGATGAGCCAAGCTGCCGTCTCCCCGTGGCCACCTTTCCTTTCTTGGAGGCCGGCGGCACGCTCGGCCACGGCAGAGCTTGTGTGGCCTGAGGGTTGTGTGGTGGTAGGGAGGTGTGTGTTGAGGTGAGGTTGTCCTGGACGATCCAAACCGGGAGGTGGTCGTGGCCACTCCCTGGAGCCAGGTAAAACAGCCACATCTCTGTGGCAACCAGCTGCAGACAGCGCTGATGGAGTGGGGCACCAAAAGTCAGTCTCTGGTTGCAGTCCAGGACGTGGAGCATTTTGTTCCCATCAGTCCCTGGATCTGTTTTCTCTTTCCCAAGCCCTGGGAGATTAGAGAGCTCTTGCTTTCTAGATGGACTGTATTGTTGGCAGCAGCATAACTGCAGTTTCAGGCTGCTGCTGAGGTGTTTTGTCCTTCCCGTCACAGTAAAAGATGAAATACTCTGTGGAGAAACCTTTAAGACTTCTTCTGACCCAGCTGTAATTAAACAGCCCTTAAGCAGATCTTGAAAGACTCTCCCAGTACCTCTCAGGCTGCCTTCATGGGCCCAGGTCCCTCGGTGGCCATGAGCATCCCTGGAACTGGAATGGAATAACTGGGAAGTGGTTTTCAGAACTTGGAAGTGGAGAATGTCACTAAAGCAGCTAAAGCAAGAGCAGATAATAGTCACTCCTGACCCCAAGGGCTGGGAACGCTGACCTCTAAAGCTGTCAGCCAGTCTGGTTATGAAAGGAGAGGTAGGATTGCAGGTGGGACCGTTTCTAAAGCCTGGCCAAGCCCAAGCTTTCTTAGGATGAGTCTTACAAAAGCTTTGCTGCCTTAGATGGGAAGAATCAAGGTCTTGGCTGATGCTCTTCTTAACAGCCTGGCTGGACTTGAGCCTCAACAGAGAGAGACGAGATGCCTTGAGAAATCGGGTAGATGTTTCCAGGAGAGGGGAATCCTAATGGATGTGGAGGGTTGACCTGGGATGGGGAGAGCAGGAAAGACGAAGAAGGAGTGTTAGGTCACGGCAATAGGAGAAGGTACAGGCTGTGTGCTCCATGCAGGAGCCAGCCAGCCTCTTGGCAGGGCAAAACCTTTCCAGTTCAAGCCTTGTAGTCTGCACAGCTCTCGAGTGCTTGGCCACCTGCTTCTGTTTTCCCGTGCTGATCTCAGAGCAGGCAGTCCTGTGAGGAGCAAAGCTCTTTGCTGAGACCTGGGAGAAATGGGAAGCCCTCAGTGGGGACGTGGCTGTGTTCTCTATGAACTTCCCATGACACATCCCAGCTCGGGTAGCACTAAGGACACGAGTGAACGTGGCTTTAGCAGAGCAGAGGTGAGTCCAGCCTCATGTCTGAGTTCAGTGTGGCTCTTGCAGAGATCCTGGCTGGCTCGTGGCTCCTGTGCCGGGTGCCACGGGCTGATGGGGGTTTAGGGACAGAGCCCAGCAGGACTCTTGCTGAGGAGCAGCCGTGCGTCCTGCTCAGAGATACTGCCACGGGTTGGAGTTGTAGGAGTGACTCCCAGAGCCATTATCTCCAAAAAAGGGGAAGGCAGGAGAATAAATCTCCCTTTAATAAGCGAGGAATCCTGCAAAGAGCCCAGCCAAGTAATTTCTTGATGATTTGGGGTCATAAAATTGTCAGTGCATGCAGAGCGCTGGGATTTTACACCAGAGCAGCCAGATTCCTGTACTGCAGCCACAGAAGCTGAGAGGAGGAGAAGCAGAGAGGCAGTTTGTGGGCTAAGCAGCACGGTGGCTTTGGCTGGGTGAAGGTCAGGTGGTTTTTACCGACGGCCAGGGGTCAATAATGCAGTCACTGAGTCAGCACTTTCCCCATCTTCTCTTCGGGTGCAGTGATGCATCATCTCATGGGGGAGGTGTGGAGGGGGGCTGTCGTCTCCCTGCAGAGAGAAACCCAAAAACCACAGACAAGGCACCAAGCTCTCATGCCCCTCGGCGCTGCTGCTTGCCCCGGGTGGCCGCTCCGGCCCCGCCGCTTGCCGGGAGCCCCGGGGCTTGACCGTGGCGTAGCGTTGAGTGACAAAGGGACATCGGGAGGAGGAGCAGCCCCTCGCTCCCAGCTTGAAAGAAAACAGCTTCCCCTTTAAAGACTGTCCATGTGCTGACCCTCTGCATGTGTTCCATGCCTCCTCCCGCTTGGAGAAGTTGTGAGTCCGCTTGTCTGAGTGCGTTTTTCCTTTTCTTTCTTAATTCTTATTATTTCTTTCTTTTCAGTCTCTTTAATTTACTTATATATTTTTCTCACTCCTGTTTTTCATTTATCTTCCTCTCTCTCCCCTGCCTTCCCCATGACTGTATCTGCCCCCCTCCCTCCTCTTCCTCTCCAGTCCGGCCCCTTTTCCCTCGCCCTCTCTCCTCCCCGCTCCTCTCCTGTCAGCATGGTCAAGTCCGTTGTGTAGGTGAGTCGTGGTGTCTTCAGAGCTGTAGAAGGGGGAGGTCCCCTTCTCCGGTGTGCTCCCCACTGTCACCAAGCCCCTTCCTCCTCCTCTGCTGTGGTGTGGTGCCATGGCAGCAGCAGCAGCTGTGGGGCAGGGGGCCGTCGCCGCCGTTTCTCTGAGCACGTCAGGCGCTGCAGGATCTCGGGCGATGGCGTTCTGGGATGGAGGCAGCAGCCTCAGAGCACAGGGGGAGTTCCAGCTTGCAGGACGTCTCGTGGGATCATGCAGGACTTGGGCTTGGGATGGAGCCTCGTGTAGGTGAATTGTGCTCTTCGGCTGAGGAGGAGGATGGGTTGAAGGACACGGTGGGCTCTGGTCCAAGCGGATGTTCAAACTGGTCCAAGTGGATGCTCCAACATGTCCAAACCGTTCCTGGATGTCAGTGTCTTGACTCAAGGAGAGGAGGAGCGAGGGAACATTGTCTTGAGACCTCTGTGAGGGGAAATACGTGGATCATGCCCTTCAGTCTCCTGGATCCTTCATTTATATGGATGGGTTCCTCCTTTTGGGTGGAAGGAGGTTAGCGACGCCTTCATGGGCCTTCTCCCTGTGCCTTTGCTTCCTATGTGGAAAGACATTTCCAGAAGAACATCTGACATATCTGTTGAGTTGGGATAGTTCTTCTCCCCTAGCTACTTCCTCCTGTCCTGAGGCTCTCTGAGGTCGCTCAGTACCTTTGTGTCCTCACCACTACCACTCTGTCCCTGCAGCTCCAAGCCTTTTTCATTCAGAAGGGTTGTCCTTTGAAGACGTGAGGGGAAAACTGCTGCTCCTCTGGATGTTTGTGGTGCCTCGCAGAAGGCTCGTGTCAGGAATTCACCTGTGCCTCTTGAAGCTCCTTTGCTTGGCTCTATGCTGAAGTCTCTAGAAGTTCACCCATCTTCCCAAACCTCTCATCTGTTGGCCCTCAACATCTGTCTTGTGCTCGGGCAGCTGCCCACAGTGCCGACTCTGGGGGCAGGAAGAAGCTTTTGACTGAGCTTGAAGTGACAATTAATTCGAAAGAATCAGAGCCCTTTGAAGAAATAAAGGGTGGGTAGAGCAGATAAAATCTGGCTGGTGAGTAGCATCGCTTCCTCCTCCTCCCTCCTCTGTATCTCTTGCTTGCCAGAGGTCAGGCAGTATTTATGGTGACACGGGTTCAGTGCGCTCGCTGCTTATGTTTGTGTGTGTATAAATGCAAGGCCAATTACGGAGAAGTAGTGGAAATGAGCTTCAGGCAATTTCCTCATAATCCTGTGTGTAAATCTGTCTAATTTTGTCAACATGCCACAGTAGCATCTTCTTAGAAGGAAAAAAAAAATAATGGGAAGAGCAAGAGCCTTTTGCAAGTTGAGCTTTAATGATAGTGAAGTTGTCTGGGTGGTGGGAGCAGGCAGATGCTGGTGGGCAGGATGGTGGCACACGTGAGCTCCGTGGCAGATGGCCTGGCACTGCAGCAGTTGAGGTCACTGTTTAACCAAGTACCTGCATGAATGTGGTGCTGTGTGACTCATAGAAGGGTGGCTGAAAATGGGAAAAGCCCCTTCTTGATCATTCAAGAAGGAATTACTGTGGGGAACCATGGAATCCCAGAGTGGTGGGGGTTGGAAGGGACCTCTGGAGCTCGTCCAGCCCAACCACCTGCTGAAGCAGGTTCCCCTTGATATGGGGGCGCAGGAACGTGTCCAAGTGGGTTTGGAAACCTCCTGAGAAGGAGCCTCCACACCCTCCCTGGGCAGCCTGGGCCAGGGCTCCCTCACCTCAGCACCAAAGGAGCTTCTCCTCGTGTTCCAGTGGAACTTTTTGTGTCCCAGCTTTACTCCTTGTCCTGTCACTGGGCACCACGGAAAAATGACTGGCCTCATCCTCTCGACACCCACCCCTTAGGCATTTATCACCATTGATAAGATCCCCCTCAGCCTTCTCTTCTCCAGGCTGAACAGCCCCAGGTCCCTCAGCTTTTCCTCATCAGAGAGATGCTCCAGTCTCCTCAGCATCTTGGTGACTGGACTCTCTAGAAGTTCTCCATCAATTTTGAACTAAGGAGCTCAGAACTGGACGCAAGATTCCGGATGAAGCCTCACCAGATCAGAGAAGTCCCATGCTGTTGGCCACTCACGAGAGGCCGATTGCACTGGGGAGGAAGATGTGTGAGCACTGTAACTTCACAGGCTTGGAGACGTCATCTCTCCCACGAGGGAAAGCTCCCCTGCATCCAGCAGCAGGATTACCAGCTTGTCTAACGAGTTGCTTCATCTTTGGCTCAGCTGAGAGCTGGAACAGAGGCTCTGCAGCAGCATCCACGCCTTGAAGTCTCTGCCATGGGAAACATGAAAAGGGGCTCTTCTGCACCCGGTGTTTGGGCGTCTGTTGCGTCTGCTGTGCCCCAGCTGCTTCATCAATTCATGCTGCACTTTTCCTGGTGCTCTCCAGTGCTGCTAGTGGAACTGAGAAGCTTCCCAATCACACACATCTTCAAAAACAACTCCTTCTGCTCCCCAGAGGGAACAATCCCTTGGGAGCTCTTTGCCTGCACCACTCCAGCTGAAGTGTGGTCTCTCTGGCAGCCGCTCGGGAGCTCAGGGATGAAGCGTTGCTGCCACGCTGTGTTCTGTGCCGTGGTGGCACATGTGGGAGCTCACAGACTGAGGTGTCTTCAGTGCTGGAGAGGCTCCACCTGAAACCCAAGGGAGAGGAGAAGCTCCAAACTCACAGCAGATGGATGTGCTCTGTACTGTGGCTCTGTCCTGGAGCTCCTGTGCCGCCTCCTTTCCTTCTGCTCCCACTGACAGTGCTTTTGCAGTCCGAGTGCCTCACGCCTTCCTGACAGACTAGGGACAAGGGGGCTGAGTTCAGCCATGGCTTTTTGGTGACTGGTGCTGCCTCCTTGTGACTGCAAGGACGTGACTCTTGTATGTGCCTCTCCTGCTGCTTGGTGAAGAGCTCGTGGGGGTTTGCTGCTCCTCACCCCTGTCACAGACACCTGAAGATGCAGGAATCCTGTCGTCTGCATGGCTGCCTTGGAAAGGTTTGGGTGCTGACCTCTGGTGACCAAGTTGAGAACAGAAGGATGTCATCTTTGAAGAGGAGGACAGGCTTGTTGGAGGCCCACTGGCTTAAATCTCCAGCTTTCCTCACCAGTGTCTGGCCTTGAGCGTTTATTGCAATGAAAGGTGCTTTGTGGCTGCTTCCTCTGTCATCTCGGGGCACTGTGTGCTCAGGGTTCTCTGGGATGACTCAGGTTGATCCCAGGTCATTCAGCTGTGGCCTCTGTTGCCTGGACTCCAGCTTCTTCTGTGTCATTAGGTGTCGGTGCAGCTTGGAGGGACATGACAGTGAAATGGAGTGGGGCTAGGAAATGGGAAGGCAGCAAGTGGGGTGGTGATGCTGAGACGTGTTACAGGTGAGAGCTGGACTGACTGCTTTTCCAGGGAGGTTTTCCTCTACTGCTCTGCTCTCCCCAGCAGTCATACAGTCTGGATGGGAAAAGCAGATTCAGGTAAGAAAGCAGAGGAAAAAAACCCAGAACCTTCTGCAAAGGGAAGACCACTTGAGCTGGTTCCTCTAGGAGAGTACTCAGGGGTTAAGGCTGGAAAACTGTCACAGCTGCTGGCTTTCCTGCAAGAAACACCCTTTGTCCCTTGCACTAATACTTTGTCAGTGTTTTCATTCCCATGTCCTGTTCTACAGGGCAAAAACACCCAACTCCCAGCCCTAGGTGTCGAGTAGCTGCTCCTGTGCTGTTGCATTTGTTGTCACCGAAAGCAGGGACCCGGGGCCGAGGTCTGCGTTGGCGTGTGCCCTTGGTGTCCCTGTCTGTCCTGTGGCCCCTGTGTTATTTCCTTTGGCTGTGGGAGCAGGGCTGGGCAGGATCCTGCCTCTCTGCTGTTCGTGGTGCTGCTGTTGTCCACCCCAGGTGGGTCGTGGTGCCCGTCTCGATGCCGCCGCGTCGCTTCCGCCCGTCTCTTCCTCTCTCCGAGTCCCGAGGGGTTTCTCACCACTTCCCACCAGTGCCTTATCGGACATAGGATCTGCCCTGTCCTTTTGTTTGTTTAGCAGTGCTGGCATGGCAGGCAGGTGAGATGGGCTGCCGGTGGCTCTCCCGTGGGGCCACGGCTGGACGTGACCGGCGGGACCAGCCGGGCTCGTGGCACGGGGCGCAGGAGACGCGGGGGGCCGGCGGATGCGGGTGCCCGGCTTCCTCCCCGCCACGCTCCATCTGCCCCAGCCCCGGCCTTCTCACCTTTTCCTTTTCCACGGCAGAGCTGCCTGGGGTCGACCGATCCCCCGCCGGGGACATCCGGAGGCCTGAGCGTGGCTGAGAGCTGCTGACGGTGCCTCGTCTGCTTTTTCCTCCCTAGAAAACGTCCATCTCCGCCCGGGGACGCTGCTGCACCTGAGAGGCTCGAAGCTCTGAAATACCAGCGGATAAAGAAGCCCAAAAAGTCATCCAAGGGCTCCTCGAAATCCAGAAAACAATCCAGTGAGTGCCAAAACCTCGTGATCCCCAACAGCAAACCCTCTGTCCCCCCGTGGGCAGAGCTCAGGCAGATCCCTGACGGTGCCAGCACTGGGGAGGTCTCTAAGCCCATGCCCCCAAGAGGGATGGCTCCCCAGGCTGCTGACCTCAGACTGTCCTTCCACTGCCTAAAAACCCGAGTTCCCCTTCAACACATCTCCCACAGAATCCCAGAGTGGTGGGGGTTGGAAGGGCCCTGCAGAGCTCATCCAGCCCAACCTCATGCTAAAGCAGGTTCCCCTTGATCAGGGGGCACTGGGACGTGTGCAGGTGGGGTTGGAAACCTCGCAGGAGCCTGCACACCCTCCCTGGGCAGCCTGTGCCAGGGCTCCCTCACCTCAGCACCAAAGGACTTTCTCCTCGTGTTCCAGTGGAACTTTTCGTGTTCCAGCTGGTGCCAGTTACCCCTTGTCCTGTCCCTGGACACCGCAGAAAAGTGTCCCCCCTCATCTCTAGCAACTTGTTTTGGATTGCAGTTGGGAGTGTTCAGTGTTCCCTGACACCCAACATCTTCCCTTCTGCCGATGTGGCCGGGTGTGGGGCCAGAATTACCCTAACCCCCTTTCTGCCTGACTCTGCTCCCATCTGCCTTCTCTCCCCTCCACAGACGACTCTGCCTCCCAGGTTCAGCACCTTCCCAGCTCTCAGGTACTGTGGCCTGACGAAGCTGTCTGCCTCCGCAAGAAGAAGAGACACCCTCGTCAGGACCCCTTCGCCCGGCTCTCGGCGCTGAAGGACGACCTCTGCCACCGGCAGCTCCCCGAGGACCAGACAGCCATTCTCAACAGCGTGGACCACGACGACACCGGTGGGCACGCCACGTTGCTTTAGCCTAGTGCCAGCCCGAGGAGGTTGGACAGGAGAGGGGGTGGAGGGAGCCAGCATCCCGCTGCTGGGGGATGGAGGCGACCAGAGTAGGGGGGGATGCCCTTATACTCCCGGAGCATCCATCAGCTCGTGGTGGGGACGAGGTTGGGGGGACCATGGGGCAGGTGGTGAGGATGGAGAGGACGTCTGGAGGTGAGAGATCCTCAGATCCTCTTCTCCCTCCACTCCCAAACGGCTTCGGTGGGGTGGGAAGAGGTGGGGGGATGAGTTGCAGCTCGGTTTGGGAAAAGCTCTTTAGGCTTAAAAAGCATAGATGGAGCTATGACATCTGCTTCTGCAGGGTGTGTGTAGGGGAAAGTGTGGAATTGAGCAGCTGGCCCTCCATCGCCGCAAGAAATTAAATGACAGGGTGTAATTGACAAGAAACTAATAGACAGGAGCTGGTAATCCCGTGAATCTGATTGTGATAAGAACATGACCAAATAATCCCGGGAAGGCTGGAATTGTGAAAATCTCCCTGCCTCCCCCTTCCCAGCCTCCTTTTACGTGAAGATAACAGCAACAAAACCATCCGTGACACCTTCCTTACCTATCTCTGAAGGGGAAAAGCAGAAAGAGCCCGAGCCTTCGGATGTGTCCGAGATGTGAGAAATCACCATTTGTCTGTGCAAATGCGTTTGAGCTTTGTTAACGTGTACTCAGCACTGCGAGCACGCAGGTATGGGACTGTTTTCATCCAAGGCTCTTCCTCCCCCCTCAAATCCTCAGCGTGTCAGCTTCGATGAGGGTGGGTTTGATTAATCCTTCCTGACACCCCGTCCTATCGCTGGCAAATGTTCTTCAGCGCTGTGTAGTAATGTGATGTTTTTTCTCTGCTACGGTAACGTTTGTAACCTTTGTTTTACACCTGGAGAAAAACAAACCCACCCCAGGGGGAGATGCAGGTGTTGGGAGCGAAGGGGGTTTGGCTGCGTGGTCCCAAAAGCCTCCGTCGGCAGATGCTGAGCCCGGGCGGGAGCGGCTGGAAAATCCCCAGCTCTGTGGATGGAGATGGATGGCTCCTCGCAGCGACCTTGCAAAAGCTAAGCCCAGCCTTTTCGTGTCAATCTCAAACGTGTGGCTGCTGGTTTCACTGTTTTCCCCCTTCCTCCCCCTGCCCCAGCCCGGCCGTGCGGGCTGAGAGATCCGCTGCGGTTCCGTCCTTCCCTTTGCCCCGTCCCGCTGTTCCCCTCTCGGTAACGCTGTTCTAACTCTTCACCAGAATGTGTTTCCTCTTCAAGATAACTTAGGGTAGGTTTGGTGGCTGGTGGTTTTCTGGATTGCATAGGCCTTTCGGTTTTGTTTGTTGGGTTGGGTTTTTTTCCTAGCAGGAGAGGTGCAGCCCGCTCTGAGAACAGCCGGGCTGCCTTTCCTGCTCTGCCTCCACTCTCTGACTGCGTGGCCTTGGGCAAGTCACACAACCTCTCTGTGCCTCAGTTCTCCCATCTGTAAAATGGGGATAAGTCATATCTGAGCACTTTGGACAAGCGCTTGGTCGCCTCCAGACTCCCAGTGCTCTGTAAATGCTGAGTGCTAATGCCAAGCGATCCCCACCTTAAAAACGTTCAGAGGTTTCTTTGGGGGTTGTTTTTTCGAAGTGGTAAAATCAACCACTCCATCCAGGTTTGCACACTTCTTCCTCTGTGGCCAAGTGCTAAACCCTCCAGCCTACCTGGGAATAAAATACCGAGTATTTCACGTGGATGTTCCATCCTTTGAGTGGATTCAGGCAGCAGGAGAAGCCCCAGGAGAAGTGTAGAGCCCGGAGGCATGGTTTTGTGCCCCAGGCTCTCCATTTGCATGCGAGACGCTTGTTTATTCCCAGGTAGAATTGCCAAGAGATTCTCTGCAATCTCGCCTTTAATTCTGCTTTGCCTTGGTTATTGCTCTTGCTGCTGGTCGACCCTCCCAAGGGCTGAGGTGTTTGGAGAAAGATGCGATGAGCTCTCAGCTGGAACACGGCGCTCTGACCGCGCCACGCTCCTCGGGGAGCTTTTAGGTCAGAGGCTGTTGATCACTCTACCTGGAAATATCTGGGTTTAGAGGTTGTGCTTCCTCTTCCAGCAGGACACTCGGCAACCTGCAGCCACGAAAAGCAGAGCGCGACGCGTCTTTTTCCCCACCCCCCCCAAACCCAACCTCCGAGCCCCGACTTGGGTTTCGAACCGCTTGACAATGAATCCTCTCAATCGATAACGAGATATTTCTGAGCTTTAACAGCTTCCTGTAGGTGGTCTTCAAACCGTCAGCAGGTCTGTGTCAGGAAGGAGGGAGGGGCTCTTGGAAACACCCCCCCTCTCTTCCCAGCCTGCACCAGGGCTTTTTATTGAGTACGTGACGAGCGACCTGATGTAACAGCCTCGACTTACCAGAGCGAGGATTCAGCTTCGCTAACGGTACGGACTGCGAATTCCTTTTACTTGGAGTGTGGTTTAGGGGGACGCTCCCTAGAATCCGCTCGGATCCGAATTGATGTCGTGCCACTCCCTCCCCTTGCTGGGCAGCGGGGAAAGCTCTGCCTGGCAAACGTCAGCGGCACGGCGCGGCGTCCCGCGGCCGCTCCCGACGCACAGGTGACAAGCGGGGCCGGGGGAGGCTTTGTGCTGACTTGCTCTTCCTTTCGCTCTCGTTACCTCGACCTCTCCCACAGAAGGCTGGGTTGGTTTTTATCCCCCCTGTTTGAGTGCTTTCCAAACTGTTGATGATGCCTGAGGCGATGTCTTCAGGCTCTTGAGGTTGCTACCTCGGGACTGTGTCTTAAGGAGCTCTAGAGGACTCGTGAGTGCAGGGCAGGTTTGACGGAGCGCACCGGCTTGCTGGGTCAGTCTTTTGAGAGTTGTTTTCCTTTTGCAGGTGTTTTGAGCTGCTGGGCCCCCTGCTTTTCATGGTCTTCGACCTTTAGAGGCTGGAGCCTGCAGCCCTCTCTCTTTCAGCCGTGTTACCTGCCACGCTGCTGGAGTGGGAAATCCCGCCTCGTGGAAGCGGCTCTTCCCTAAAAACCATCCTTAACTCCTTTCCCCGCTTAGACCGAGTTACCTTCCGATAGACTTGGGCTGTGCTTTGGCAGACGGGCTCGCCTCTTGCTTTGGCAACCTCCTCGCTTCTCCCAGCCCTCTGGTTTCCATGCCCTTCCTCTCTCCTCCCGCGGACCTGCGACATCGGAGCTGGTGCCAGACGATGCCAAACGCTTCCCCCATTTCACCCCTGTTTGAACTCCGTTTCCGCTTTGGTGGGTTTGCAAACACAGCCGCTGCTGCCGCTGCTTCTTTTCTTTCTTTCTTCCTTTCTTTCTTTTTCTTTTTTTAACTTTTCATTCATGCTGCAAAATATATCTCGATTTTTATCTTCCTGGGCCCCACTCTCTTTGTTTTTGTAAGCTTGTGTGAGGTCAGACGGCTCTTGCTCTGTCGGTCAGCGGCCGATCCCCCCGGCGCGTCGCGAGCGGGGTGTGTTTTGTTCCATCCCTTGGCAAACCCTGCGCCACAGGGGGGAAAATAAAAGGCCTCTGAATCGTAAGAATACTCGTCTCTGGGCACCTCTGAGGCATCAGCACGGTGGGCACCAGCCAGTGCTCCTTGCTGCTGCCTCTGCCTGTGAGGTGGCTGCAGAGGGGATGCTCCAGTGCTGGTTTTAGGGTTGCAGGATTCAGCTGTGGGGGAAATGCAGAGAGGTAGGTACCAAGAGCCTTTGGGAAGAGGGGGTGGTTGTGGGGTGCCGTCCCTCACACCCTCTCCATCCAACCTGTGCCATCCTGCTGAGGGGAAGATGCTTTGCTGGCCTGCTGAGTGATTGGCCATGTGTTTTTTAGGGTGACTTCACCGTGTGAAGCTGCTGATGTTTTGGCTTTGCAATATCACTGTGAAGGAAAAGGCAAGTTAGTGTAAGTGTGGAGAGAGGGAGCGTTTGGGGCTCGGTTGTGGGAGCCCTGTTTCTCTGCTCAGGCACTTGGAGCGATGGGTTTGTAGGACAGGGGGGTCTGGAGGGTGTCAGGGTCTCTTCCCAGCTCTGCCACAGACTTGTAGTGCAAATATGAGCTGGAGGTACCAGTGTGGTTTGTGGTGTCACCAGGTGCGAGTGTGGAGGTGGCTCCTGATGAGCATAGTGGTCCCTGTGAGCTCCCAGGGTGATGTGGAGCATCTGTGTGAGCAGGTTTTCCCTGAGCAGATGCTGACTGTTGCTGCTGAGTGTCCATCACTTGTGGCTTGGAGGTTGCTTTTGGTCACTGGTGGGCTCCAGGCTGTTGATGTGGCGTTTTGGCTCCTGTTCAGCTGCTTCAGTGACAGGGATTAGTCATGTCTCTGGGCATCCAGACACGACCTGTACATGTTTGAGACTTCTTGCTGCTGGTCCCTTTCATAAGAAGTCTGCCTGGTGGTGTGGCTTCAACTCCTGCTTCAGGGAGCGATGGAGGTTTTGGAGCTCTGAGTTTTGGGTTGGTTTCAGCTGTAGTTCTTGGCTGGGGTGTGTTTTTTCAGTGAGGGCTGGAGCAGCTGCCTGCAGGGATTTCACGGCACAGTTGATGCTTTTTTGTGGAAGGAAATCTTTCCAGGGCACTGTATATATGAGATATAAATACGTAGAGAAGTGTAGGACAAAGGTAGATAGGTATGCACAAGTCCAGTAGATTTGCATGTTGGGGGTATGTTTGTATCTAGGGGGAGAGTGTTTAGAGCCACGGTGGAGGGGGTGGGGATTGGGATGGGCAAAGCTGAGCTGGGACTGGGAGAGGGGGAATTGGGAATGGACAGGCAGAGCTGCCCCACAGCCTGCACCGTGTCCCTGCTGCACCCAGCCAGGTGGCTTTGGGGGTTTTATTATCCTCTCCATTTGTACTTTGCTTTGTTCATTGCCTGTGACTCACCGTGAGGGTGAGAAGCAGGAGGGACAGGTCCTCTCCACGTGGGCCATGACGTGGGAAAGGGACGTCACGTTGCCTCATCTCTGGTGCAGCCGTTTAAAGAGAAAGCATCAGCGCACAGAAGCCCTTCTCCGAAGTCCCTCTAGATGCTGCTCTCGGGTTACTCACGCGAAAGCATTTCGCTTTGCATCTGCTCTTCCCAGAAATGCATGAGTCAGACGGGAGGGGGAGGAGGAGGATGCGTCGGGATCTGTCCCTGGGGCTGAGGAACTTGGCACTGGCACTGCCACTCGGTCCCAGCAGCGGCTCCTCAACCTCAGCACGAGGTGTTCTGGGTGGGGGCTTTGGGTTTTTGTTTGTTTCAGTAGTTAGCAGGACTTTCCAGGTCTGAAGCTTAGAGGGAACTGGTTCACCAGTGATGCTGGAGCCTGTGTGGCTGCATTTTGCCACTTTCCAGGAGCCCGTCGCTGTGCTGTCTGGGCACTGGGTAACCCTTAAAGGATGTTTACACCCATTTTCCCCCTTCAGCTTAGCATTTTCCCCCCTTCTGTTGAATATCTTTCCTCCTTTCTGCCCATGTTTGCTGGGGAGGAGAGGCTGGGAGGTGCAATTTGTCCCTCTTAAAGGTGATGCTGAAATCTGCTGGGGAAGCACGAGGCAAGGTCTCGGGGCTGGGGCAGAGCTGTGTCACTGCTTTGAAGAAGCTAAGCAGCAACTTAGCCTTGAACTTGGCTTCCATCAGTCTGTACATCCCTGTGTGCTGAGGACTGTTGCAGAGCTGCTGTTTTTTGGGAAGGGGCTGGAGGTGGGAGCCTGTCCCCTGCCCTGGGTGCCGTTGTTTCCCCGTTTTCCTCTGTTTTTCTGTGTTCTGGCCCATTGGGTTTGTGCTGTCTGAGCTGTCTGGTTGTCATTTGCGTGGCAGTAGGCACCTTGCCCTTGCTGGGTGACCTTGGGACACGTGCTGAGGAGCAGCCCCAACCCCCAGGGCTCTGGCTCTCTTTTGATATGTGCATGGATGGACAAAGGACCGTGTCTAGGGAGGGGGGTGGGGGGTAGAGAAACGTGGGGCAGATGGGCTGGTCCAGGCTGAAGGGGTTCAGATGTTAAAAGCATGTGCTGTAGTGGTAGTTAAGGGGTTTTATACTGGTTGCAGTGGGATGGGACACGTGGTGCAGAGGGGCTGGCATCCCTCAGGGAGGAGAGTTTGCCCAGATGTTTGCTTTTACCATCAAAACGACAATTCTTCTCCTTGGGGGGCAGTGGGGGAAGCTTTTATTCTTGTCCTCCTGAGGTTACGGGAGGAGCAAGAGGGCTGCAAAAGGGAAGTGCCCATCTCCCTGGGACAAAGCAGTCCTGTGGTGATTGACATGAGAAACACCCCCTCCCAGCACTTCTGTTAAAGCAAACCACAAACAGAAACGAGCCCCAGTATCTCTGTCTAAAGAAACGATATTGGTGTCTTGCAACTGCGTTGTATATAAAACAAATCAGATATATATTTACTTTCTATTTTAGAAGGGGGAGGGGAAATATTTAAGAGAATTCCTTAGTAAATAGGTGTCAGAAACTTCTGTGCAGCATGAGAGAGGCTGTCAGAGGTGGGGAGAGTCCAAACAGCTGGGAGCAGAGCGAGTATTTTTACATTATATTTGCGCTTCGGCTTCTCTGCTTCTCCATCCACCTATAAATAGGCAAAAATATATATACAAATATATATATATATATAAAAATTATATATATCTGAGTCACATAGCTGTTTTATTTTTGTAACCCATGCCTAGTGCTGTTTGAGCAATACGGTGGCGAGGGAGAGGAGGGCTGGGGGGCAGCTCCAAGGGGGGGTCCTCTGGCTCTGTGGCTGCTGTTGGAAAAGGTAGGGGGGGGGATAAAAAAGCAAGGGCAGGGATGGAGGGAGCCCGAGTGCCCCGTTTGCTGTGTCTTGGTTGGTCGTTTTCAGAGAAACGAGAGGAATTGCAGCTCCAAGGGCGCTGTTGTCAGCGAGGGTGGCACAGGATGGGGGGACACTGTGGGGATGAGCTCCCCACGCCGCTACCTCCCGGGTGCTGTGGGCCACCCGTCCTCACCGCCTTCAGAAATCTTCAGGGTTGGTGAAACCCTCCTGTGGAGCCCCACAGGGTCGCTTGGGAGCCGTGGGGAGGATGCCCCCGCGTCCCCACTCCCAGGACACCTTCTCTGTAGGCACTTCAATACCTCTACAACCAACAAAAGTTCTCTGACTGTTGGGTTTCCCTGAGGTCAGGGCAGGGGTGGGGGGCTGCTCCCTGGCTGGGTGCCGAGAGGGCTGCAGGGCTCTCCCTGCCCCAGAGGGTGGAATGGCAGCGGCAGCGAGCCCTGGGGTGGTGGGAAGGGCCTGGGGACGCTCTGAGGTTTTCCACGGACCCGCCGGCCCCTCCGCTCCAGTTCCCAGCCGAGTGATGCCGGGGAGCGACGAGCCATCCCCTCCTCTGCCTGCCTTGGGACAGGGTCTGGGCATTGCCTTTGGCCAGCGGTCAGGGGGCTTTCTGTGCCCCTCAGGCTGAGTCCCACGGTCCTTGGCCCGATGGAGGACCCTCATGGTGGTTTGTTGGGCGCAGATGTCCCTGCAGCGAGGCCGGGGACAGCAGCACAGGCTCCTGTACGGGACAGAGGTCCCCTCACCGTTGGTCCCTGGAATGTAACGCCCGGGGCTGCCCCCTTGCAGCAGCACCGTGTCCTCTGTAGGTGTCACCTGTATTTGCCATCATATTTCTGTCTTCTTCGTTGGGGAAAGAGGGGGGGTTGGGGGTGGGTGGGGGGGATGTTTCTAATATCGAGCCAAGATTTGTTCAGCACCGATTCTTATCGAAGCAAAGCATGTTTGCTGGGACTAACTTGCATTTATTAGTGGTAAATACATAAGTCTTTTATATGTTTAAAAAAAGCAAAACAACACACACACACACACAAAAAAAAGAAACCAAACACAACCAAGACAAAGGATGTCAGGAGAAAAAGAGAAGGGATGAGATTTCTCACCGGCCACTGCCCGGCCGGCGGGGCTTTGGGGTATTGCTGGGGGTGGGTTGTGGGGCAGGCAGCTTTCTCCTTTCCCCATCTCCCCTGGAATCACTTACAGAAAAAAAACAGGAGTAAAACAAGACCAATGTTTACAAAGCACACTTTCCACAGTACCGTTAACCCTCTGGATGCCAAACAGACACAGAGAGCCGCTCCCCCCGGCCCGGGCGGCCGCACCCACGGCGTCGTCCCGCTCCCTTTGGGTTTAATTGACTTGGTTTTGAGTTCCTTGCCATGCAGCTCCGCTTCCATCCGCCCTGGCTGTGCACATCAGGCGGGAGCTTGCTTTCTGGGGGGTGTGTGTTTGCTTCCTGCCCCCTCCCAGGCTCATCCCGCTCGGCTGTGGAGGGGGGAGCCCGTGTCCGCTCGGGGAGGTTTTGGCTCGGTGGGAGATGCCAGCACAAGCTCCTGCCCCTCCCACGTGCACTTTAAGGCCAAACTTCTCTTTATTGCCTCTGTGGAGCTGGCAGCAGGCAGGGGCTGTTCCTGCAGCCCTCGGGGGGGGATGTGGGACCTTCTGGCGGCTCTGGTCGCTTTGCATTTCCCACGTGGGAAAACCCTATAGAAACCCTCCTGGAATAAAATGGTGCTGGAGGTTTCAGGACCCATCCTTTGGGCTGTCAGAGACTGTGCCCAGCATCCCTGGATCCCCCAGGTGAGCAACTCCAGCTCTCCCAGGGGATCATCCCAGGCTCTTGGGGGGTGAGCCAAGACTTTTAAGCCCCCTTTGATAGGTTTGTAGAGTCTCTGAACCCTCGTAGCCCTCCATAGGTAGCTCTTGATTTAATCCCCTCCTAACTCCATAGTGGTATTTCCCCCTAAAGGCAGGATTTTCTTCCAGACCCCCAACAGGTCTCTGGTTGCATGAGACAACTCTTTTTTTCTTGAGGAGAATCTCTTGCCTAATGGATATCAAGACTTAGACCATCCAACCTCGTTTCTGAATGTCGAGTATTACGATGTATAACACACATTAGGGTGCTCTTTGGTGCTGTTTCAGTGGTAACCAGTGGAACTGGCTTTTTTTAATCACAGTAACAATAAAGGAGACTTTAGTACCGCTGGTTCCATGCTGTTTGTTGTGACTTTTCTTTTTTCTGGTGGTCAGTTTCCTTTTCCTTTTTACCGAGAAGCAAAGTAGCGATCAGCTGCCAAATCTCTCTGTGGTGTTGATTTGCCTGATTTGTGCCCTGGGAGCTGTTTTGGCTGCTGCCTGGCTGGGGCCAGCGTGGGTGGCTGCTGAGAGCCCAGGCAGGCTACGGACCAGCTTAAGGTAGGAGTCAGGTGCCAGTGGCTTCTAAAAGGCACACGGTGAAAACAGCGGTTGGTGGGAGCCCAGGTGGCAACGAGGGGGTTAATTTTTGAACTTCAGGTATGTTCCTCAAAGAGAAGAAAATAACAAAAAAAACCTAAAAAAAAAAAAAAGAAGAGAAACAAACCACTATTTTTTCAGTAAGCTTTTTTTTTCTGTAAAGGATTTACAACTAAATCTGACATGATGGTGCTGTACCAAAGCCTTACACGAAACTTATTCCACGCTCTCTGTAATCTCTCTGTATCTGTATCGTTGCTCTCGGCCTCGGTGCTCACCCCTAAAATGCCAACAGGAGGGACCCACGGCCACGTGCTCGGCGTGGGCAGCCTGGGGGCTGCTCTGGGGCCGTGGGGAGAGGAAGCCAAATTCCAGCATCACTTCCCGAGGGCACAAGTGGAAGGGCCCTCGCCCCAAACTCTCCTTCCGCCTGGGTGCTAACCTGCCCTTGGCAGGCAACTGAGACCTCTCCGCGAGTGCTGCCCGCTCCTCCCAGCCACAGGGCACGCTCAGAGCTCATCTCCAAGGGGATAACAACCCCCTGAGCCCTCTCAGTCCCCTCAGTTTGGGAGGGGTTTTGCATCTTCCAGCTCAGCCCCACCTCCCCAGTGCTTGGCCAGGGAAGGATTTGTCCCTGCCCTTCCCCATCCTCCCTGGGGACGACCCAGAGCCGGGTCTGCTTTGATAACTAAGCAATAATCCCACTCTGCCAAGAAAGTTGGGTCCCTTTGGCTCTTGGACTGTTGTCAGTGAATGAGTAAATGCTCATAAGCCAACAAATAAACTGGGAAGAGAGGAGAATGTGAAGCCCTGCCTTACTGGGAGTAGCTGGTGCCTCGGTCTCGTGCCTGTTGGGATTTTAAGGCCTGCTGAGTACTGAGTGATTCCTCGCCGGTGACATTGCATGTTCATAGACTGACTTATTTTTTGGTTTGGTTGGGTTTTGGGTTAGGGTTTTTGGTTTTAATGTACCCACTCTTAAAGGAATTCTGGCAGTGTTGCAATGTTACATCCAACTAGCCATGCAGTAGGAGAACGATGGGTTTTGGAATCGGTTGACTTGCTCCTCATGTAACATTACCCTGCTTCAGAAATGTTTTGTATTTTGATATAAATAAACATTTGCTAAAAAAGAATAAACAAAGAAGAGGCTTGTCAGTGTGGTTCATTTGGGTGGAGGGGCGCTGGGGAGGAGGTGGGCTGCTCCAGGGATGTTTGCAGGGACCGTGCTGTGCCTCAGGGTTCTTCCTTGCTGGGTGTTTCCAGCCTTCTGTAACATTTCCTGCTAATCAAAAAGCATCCCTCTGTCCCATAGCCATGTGTCATAGCACAGGGGGCCCCAACTGGGATTTTCTCTCTTGGGATTGGTGTTCCTGTTGCTGTGTTGTGGTATGGGTGCCACGGTGCTGTGACCTAACAATGCTCCAGCCTCTGGGTGTTGCCAAGGGGCACCTGGGAAGCTCATTTTGTAGCAGGGCAGGGGCTCAGGAGCCACTTCTCTTCTAGGAGATCTCTGCTGTGAAGGTGGGAACAGTTTCAGTGATGGAGCAACACATGCAAAAGGTGAGGCTGAGGCATGTGAATGCTGATGCCAACCCGGGGCAGCCTGGGCTTTAAGTGCAGGGAATTTGCCCCAGAGTTTCATGCCTGTGGCTGATGCAGCTTTGCTGCCTTTGCAAGGTGACAACCGACTTCTTCAGGCGGATGCCAGCAGAGCTGGTGGCACAGCGGGTTGAGTCCCAGGGAGCAGGATGGACCTGCAGGCTGTGGCCTGGAGGCTGAGGGGGTCGTGCCCCACGGCAGTGTCGGTGCTCAGCAAGGAGGGGAGGCCCAGGAGATGCTTTAGGGTTAAACACAGCCTCAGAGGCATGTCCGTGCCACGATGGGGGTTTGTCCACCCCGTGGCCCCCCCTGAATGCCCCATCTCCCTCTGCTTTCAGCAGGATTGCTCAGCCACTGAGATGGTCAAGCACCAGCTCACTTGTGTCAGACTCAGCCATGGATCGACTCTGAGGCACAGGTAAAGCCCCACAGTGCTCACAGGGACCAACTGGCATGGGGTGGGATGTGCTTGGCGATGGCAGCTACAGCATTCAAGGGGTCCCGCGTGGTTCTTGCAGCCAAGCCCAGAGTTGCTGTATGTGGAACACCATGGGGGAAAAGGCAGTGCAGGAAGAGCTGGAGCAAATGCAAAAACTGTGAGCATTCCCTGGCACAGCCTTTGGGGGGCTGCCACATCCCCCAGGGCTCCCCTCACCCTGCTCTGGCTCTCCCCAGCCCACCCTGCTCCTGGTGACTGAACACCCAGGGGCTTCAGACCCCCGTCCCTTGCCAGGAGACAGGGCTGGCTGATCCTGGTGGGAAGCCAGCCCTTTGGCCTCCTGCCTGGGGCTGGGCTTCCCCCTCACCCCCTAACCTTGGCTTGCTGCAGCATGTCCCAGATGGTGCTCACAGACACGCCGGCCGCTGACATCAAGCTCCAGCTTTCAAGTGGGGACTAGGAGGTAGGAGAGCCCCGAGCCCATGTGATGGGGCAGCGAGCTGGGTCCCTTGCTGTCCCCCCTGACACCAGGGACCCCCCATGTGCTGCCATAGCTGCCTTTT